>NC_135725.1:60457078-61832405 GCF_964656455.1 Halichoerus grypus
TAAGGGAGAATCCAGAGAGAGGAGCCTTCGCCACCCAGCCTCTTGCCTCCACCTGCAAAGTACGCCACTGAAAACTGCTGAGCCTCCAGAGCTCCTCCCACCCCCCATTCATCTGGCCAGGCCACACCACCCTGGGGCCAGGGAGCCCACCTCTCCGGGAAGGGCAGCCCCCGCTATATGACAATGTTGGCCACGTGTAGTCCCAAGCGGGCCACCTTCAAGGAAGGGGGAGAGCCATCTGGCTCCTATTCCTCACTTCCCATTCAGGGAGGGCCTGTGGAAAGGTGCGGCTCTGGGGAGCCTGGTGGTTCCATGGGGCACGAGAGCACAGAGGGTGTGCACGCTACAAAGACCCTTAGATTTATTTCGAGTATCTCTTTGTACGAATGGGGAAGCAGGCCCAGGGTCACACAGTGTGGGGCAGAGCCAGATCTGAAGCTTAATTTCCCAGTTACCTGCTTTTGCACAGTGACAACATTTTTAGATCATAATAAATGATAATAAAATTCTTTCACTCTGTTAATTTACAGCCTAAATACATTCCTGTACTTAAACCAGGAAGTTAGCAGTTTCTCTTCCAAAACGATTTAACAAAAACAAAGTTCTAGCTTGCTTGAAAATGTGCCACACTGTCAGCTCTCCTATTCTTACTCACTTTCCAGATCTTCTCCTGAAGGACTTGGCAGACTCACCCGGGCAACCACTGCCCAACAGGAATCGCTCACAGGTTGAAAAGCTCGGCGAGAGAAGCGTAAGCAGTGGCATTTCCAACCCCCACACCCTTTCACGAAGCCAGGGCAGAAACATGACGCCCCCTCCCCCTCCCCCTGCCAAACTGGCCTGTCCCCTCTGCCCCGGGAAGGCAAACTCCTCTCATCTCTCTGGCAACAGTGGCGGTAACTTCCTCAGCCAAGGCTGGGCGTCAGATGCCAGCTGCCTGGCAGAGACACAGTGAGGGGAGGGGTTGAAAGAGGACACTGGCCAGGCATGTCTTTTTAAACAGAGTTAGGGACTGCCCTCCATCTGCATTTTGCGAGGGCAGTCTAATATAATTGCTCAAGAACATCAACCCTGAGTCAGACTGCCTGTCAGCTCTGTCATGAGTTGTATGATTTGGGGCAACATCCTTAGTCTCTTTGTGCCTCAGCATCCTCATCTGTAAAATGGGGATAAACAATAATTCTACCACACAGGGCTGTGAAAAGATTAAACCATAAATAAGTAAATATATAAAAGGGCTCAGAACAGTATGTGGCATACAATAAGCACTATGTATAAGGGTGGATATTACTTTTTCAAGTCCGTAAGAAGTCTGACACATCTCCTACTTCCTAGGAAACGTGTCTCGCAGGGAAGCCCAGAGTAGGAAAAGGGGCTGTTCTCTCATATCACCAGTCCCATATTCTACCATCTTAAGTGGCTTTCTCATTGGTGTAAAATCAAACTCACATGACTTCACAATATCCATGAAACAATTTTCAGAACTAAATATCTTAAATGTCCTTTTTATTGTGAAGAATGATCTAACTTGGTGCTTTATTTTTGATCCAGGTGTCTTGTAGGGCAGATATAGCTTTATTTTTATCAAACTCAAAACCAACCAGAGCCTATCAGGGCTGAGGAAGTGCTCTGTGAAATTTCCCTGTCTATCCAGTCCTATTTCTTACTGACAAGGAGACTGGAGGGAGGTGATCTATTCAAAGCCACTCCCGATACATGAAGAAAGAGGGAGGCACAGAGTCATAAGGACACAACAGAGAAAAGGGAAGGAACCACTTGCAAGCAGGAAGCAATATAAATTCAAGATAAAGGGGCGTCTGGGTGGCTCAGTCAGTTAAGTGTCTGCCTTCGGCTCAGGTCATGATCCCGGAGTCCCGGCATCTCGAGCCCCGCATCTAGCTCCCTGCTCAGTGGGGAGTCTTCTTCTCCCTCTGACCCTCCCCCTTCTTGTGCTCGCTCTCAAATAAAGTCTTTAAAAATAAATAAACTCAAGATGGCAACATTTACTTAAATAATCTCAGAAAAGGCTTGAGAACCAAGAGCCACCTAAAAGAGCATGAAGACAGAAGTACCAGAATGAGTGGGTTGGACTTTTTCCGGATGTCTACACCGGCCTCCGCATTGTGGTAAATGTTGTTGCCAGCGATCAAGCCTCCGCCCTCCAAGCGAAGAAAGATGCCTGACGCTCTGCAGCGGTGAATGTCATTCCTGAGCATGACAATCTAGGCAGAAAAGAGAAAGCCATTTGTTTTCTTGTCACAGGTTTTTTATAAAACCACTTGGGGAACACTTGAGTCCTTTTCTTACCATCTGCTCCCTCCATGCTATTCCGCCCACAGGCAAGGGCCGCCTCTTCCCACCTGTGTACTCCCAGGAGCGGAGCAAGCGCCCTGCTTGGCTTTGCCCCACAGGCTCCTTACCAACCGCAGTGGTTTTTTTTTTTTTTTTTAATAAAACCCGGACTGAAGCTTGGCCCCGTGCCCCATAGTCACAAATTGCGAGCAGAATAACTGGATGACGGGATGGAAGGGACCCTCAGAGAAGATGGGATTTGGTGGTCTTCAAACTCTATGTGGACTGGGGTCACATGAAGATCTCCCCAGGTTCCAAGCTACAATGAATGGAATCAAATTCCCACATGTGCCTTTGCTAAAATTCACCTGCCTGAGAAAGCACCTGAGAATAACCTCCTACCTTCTCTTTTACTTTGTAAGACAAAGTCCTATTCTTGTCCATTCTGAATCTTTCTTGGGTGTATGGTCCAGGGGTGGAAAAACCCCTGGTACTCCAAACTACGGGACAATTAGAAGTATTGGTACAAGGAAGCCTCCTTTAAACAAGGTACCACAACCCAGCACACAGCTTATTTAAGGGGATGTATTGCCACTCACATTTTTCCCCCTATTTAATAAGCATATTAAAAATTCAGAATATATTTGTATTATTTTAAGCAACTTTATATTAATAGTAAAATATATTACATTAGGATAAACGATATATTACACTAAAATAAAAGCCTGGGAGTGGTAAAGTAGAACAGAAGTACAGCTTCAAGGAGAAGCCTTCTGTTTAGGATAGAGAAAGTTGATAAAAGCATTCATTGCTCCCACACCTACAAGAACAGAATCAGATAATATACAACAACACACACTTTCTTGAACGCATCAGAGAACTGAGGTGGCAGGACAAGCAACACCTCCCAGGAGATGAGATGTGAGCCCCTGCCTGCCTGTGCAGACGCAGGTGCCCCATGAACCGGTAAGAGCCCAGCTACAAGTTTTAGCGAACTGTTAAAGGCCAAGTGTGACCTAGCGTTGAGGGTGCGGAAACTCTGGGAGTAGGTGTGTCTGTTCCCTTTTCCACGCGCCTCGCTAGGTGCTCATGGGGAAAGACTGGGGACCGGACAAGAGACTGGGGACAGCCTCCCTCATGGCACAGGCATGGGGGAAAGACAGTGCAGCCACTGTGGGAAAAGCACTAAGCCCCTCTTGGAGTTTTCTCCCCAACTTTCCTGCTGAACAAGCCTAAAGCAGCTGGGAGAAGGGCAGCAAGCCCTGTCACTCTCAAGGAAGTGAAAGAAAAAACCCCACCTCGGGCTCTGATCATTAGAGTCCCCCTCATGCTGGGGGTGAGGCAGGACCTACTTCCAAGCCCACAGACACAGCACCTACCTAAGACTAAGGACAAACGTACACGAGAAACCCTACCACCAGCCAGAGCCACAAGTGAAAGCAGTCTACTGCTGGGAGGGCAGGGAGCAGAGCAAAGCCTACTGGCAAACCAGCAGAAGGTAAAGAACATGAAGCCTATGGTAGGCGGAGGATAATAACAAAACCCAAACCAGCTCAATCCTCACTAGACTGACCCAAAACCTGGTCCTCTAAAGGTCTGGCAAAAGAAGAGGTATGCCCATCCCCACACATAAATGCAATTGACCTCAGTCTCTATACAAGATACACAAAACAGCAAGATAAACACCAGTCTTCTTTGTGGAGCCCAAAGCAACTGGGCTCTTTCTGTCAGCCTTACTCCCCTGGGGATGTTCTAGAGGGCAGGGAGGGGTGGCTGCCCTCCGGCCACCGGGTCAAGGCTTTGCTCGTGGGCACGGGACCGGCCTAGCAGGCCCGGCACCCCCGCCCACAGCTCCCTGCTTGTATGAATGCCACTCAGCACATAGTACCTGATGCTGGATACTCAGGAGATTCATGGATTTTTTTTTTTAAGTCAAAAATCCTGAATATCAGTTTCTTAGGTTCCTTGCTAGACACTCACTAGGAATTTATAGGCTGCACAATTCCTGCCAGAAGCCCCTGGAGGCAATTGTTTAAAAGGGCTACAAGTAAGGCTGTGTTAACTTTTCACATAACTTTTCCTTTTCGATGACTCCCAGCTACCACCTGCTTCCAAGTCTGCCTGGCAGGGCACATCTCTCCCCAAAGCTCCAGACCCAGGTAACCAGACGGCATCTCTGCTAGATGTCAGAAATGCCCCAAACTCAGCATCTGTCTCCACACTCTAACCTCCCATGTTCCTGCTGATGCCTCTGCCACTCAGGCCAGAAGCCTCAGCCTCACGCCTTTGACTGCTCCCTCCTAAAGCCCTCCCTTCTACCTTTCCAGAATGCCCTGTCCCCTCCTCTCCATCTCTGGACCACAGTTTTCCACTGCCCCTCACTGGTCTTGCCTCCAGCCTTGCTCCCCTCCATTCCATTCCCCAGAAAGCTTTCCAAATACAGATCTGACCACAGTTCTCCTCTGCTTAAAATCTGTCCGTGAGTTTCCCTTGCCTTCACAGCAAACTCCAACCTCTGTGGCAAGCCCTCCGTGCCTCAGCTAGCTGACTCCTGCGGACTCCCTGGTCCCCTGTCGCAGCCATCAGCTCATGCTCTGGCTGCTTGAGTCATTGGTGACTCCCTAAACGTACGGCGTCCTTTCTCACATGTGGCCTTCAAGCACACCTCCGCGTCTCACAGCTTCCCGCTGCCGGCTCCTACACAGCTCAGCCCAGGCACTGCTCCTCCAGGGACCCTCTCCCTGAGGCTGGGCGCCGATGCCACCCACAGCACCTCCCACGCCGGACTGTAAGAGCGCTTCTAAAACATAAACAACAACAAAAATCTGTTGAGCACTTGCTCTGTGCCAGACATATTGCTAAGAACTTTATATATATGACCTGAGTTAGTCTTTACCACACGTGGGAGGCAGACAGTATTGTTAGTCCAAAGGACAATAGCTATTAGGGGGCAGAGGCAGAATTCGACTCAGAAGCCACACTCGTAATAACTATGCAAGAGGGAAGACCCTCCTGGGGGCTCAGACCAGATCCTTTCATCGTGGTACCTGAGAGCACAACTATCACCCATCCTTTTGATCTGACCATCATCTTTTATTCTCTATATAGTAGTCTGATGTTCTTTCAGGGTAACACCACCCTTTAAAATCCTCTTTGGAAGTGGGCTGGACAAAGTGCAATCAAATGTGATTGCTGTTAACCATTCTAGCAGCCTGCAGAGATCTGTGAGTCTCACACGTGACATGTGTACGATGCCCTGCAGCTTCCTAGGTGCTCTGCCAATTTTACGGCACTGGAGCCTCACAAACCCCAGTGAGAGAGGCAAGGCAGGGATGCTTATTTCCATTTTACAGAAGAGGACAGTAACGCTCGTGGTGAGTCAGTGGAGAGGTAAGACTCAAACCCAGGAGCTAGGCCATGCTTTCTTCCAAAAGGCTGTGTCTTTCCTTTCAGAAGCCTTTCGTGTGCTCAGCGGTTTGGAGGATCTGTGGACTGTCCCGCGGCGCCCCAAGAGCCCACAGGGTCATGACGGCATCAGTGGCAGGACGCACTGCTCTTAGCATAAAGTCCCAGTGTCTCTCAAAGGGGTTTTCCAGGCCCGGGGCGAGATAGCTTCTGCTCACCTCCCCTGCCTCATTTTCAACCACTCCTCCATCCTCAGCACACTGTTACAATCAGCCTCACACCCAGGCCCCAGCATAGAATGTTCCGGCTGCCTGGAATGCCCTCACTCTGCACCCTTTCAACCACACGCACACCACTTTCCTTGGCTGTCCTCTACTCATCCTACACAGCTTAGACACCTCTTCTGGGAAGCCTTCTCCAGTTTGGATCAAAGCCAGTGATCATGTGTCCCTCAATTTTCTCTCATCCAGGCTAAAGAGCCCTTGTTCCTTCTACTAGGACTTGGGGACATATTTGAGAAACAGCATGACATAGTGAAAGGAGTTGGAAGACCTGGGTTCTAGTCCCAGTTCTGCCATTAACTTGCTGTGTGACCCTGAGTGAGTCACATTTCCCCTCTGGGTCTGTTTCCTCTTCTGTAAAATGGGAAGAATGGTTTCTGCTCTGTCCAAATCAGACGATGGACATAAGGCAAGGGTGTGTTATAAGCTGAAAAAAAGATGATTAAAAAAAAATGCAAAACAGCCTCACCAAAGCCTTCCTGTGTATAGCCACAGGAACCTTCTCTCATTAATCAAAATCATGTTCCTAGTGACCCAGTAAGGCCTCACGGGTCTGTAGAGTAAACCTTATGACGGTACCTTGCTATTATGTATACACCGCACTGCATAAGTCAGGTTCCGGAAGATGTTTCCTTCCATCTTGGCTCGGCCATAGGAGCAAACGAAGACACCTCCCTTCCCGTCCCGGAAGAGGCACTTGCGGATGAGGCAGCCCTGCACAGAGCTGGCCAGTGCCATGGCCTCCTTGTCCTTCTGCAGCTCCTGCTGCAGTGAGTTCAGCACTAGGCAACTGGGCAGCTGAATGGATGCTCCTGGAAGTGGTGGGCCGAGAAAGGAGCCCCCCAGTACAGGGCGTGGGCCCTGCACTTGGTAGGACAGTCTGTATGTGAGCTGGTCCTCATCCTCATCCTCACCACTAGGACTCAGGCCTCCATCACTGCTGTCTGGAGTCTGGGCCACCCTTTCCCCATCACTGCCCACCTCTGCCTCCTGTGAGCCAGCCTTGGAGCCTGGCTTTGGGGAGGTAGAAGCTGGGCTGGTAGGGCTTTGGCTGCCCTCAATGACAATGTCACAGGTCCTTGGGCTCCAGGCCTGGTCCCTGCTCTCCAGGTCTAGGGACATTAAAGAGTCAGAGTCCTCTGTGGGGAGTATGCTGGGTGAAGACTTGATAAGCCCTAGTAGATACTTGTAGGCCCAGTTCTTGTCTGCAGATGGGTGGCCCTCAACAGTCACAGAGTTGTTTTCACTGCCCACAAATTCACAGTTTTCCAGGACACACAAGGGCACATTGTGCAGGAAAACATGGGTGTTTTTGAAGGTACAAAACTTCACTTGGCAGGTGCCTGGGCCATGGACCTGGATGTGCCCATTCTCAAAGTTGCAGTTGTCAAACTGAACATGACCCGATGTTGTCTGAGGAACAGAAAAGAGAAAATGGATAAAACAGGGATAAGAATTGTTTTGCCAGTCAGTACTCTAACTGCTCTTTAAGGAGGGTGGAGCCTGGAGAGGCCATTTGTCCTGCTGATCCTGTTCTCCTCCTCCCTAAGGACATGTGTCAGCCCCCACACAGGGGGATGGGGACAGGAAGCTGCTCTGCATCAGAGGAAGGATAATTTGGAGTTGCTGCCTTTCCCTCCTTCCAATCCCAAAGGGACTGGAAATGGATAAAGGCAGAAAAGTTCACACTCTGCGACAGGGTCCTTCCTAAAGACCTCAAATCTCAAGTAAATTCTCCCAGTACTCAATTAGTGTCTAGTGAGAATATAAACTCTGAGGGGTGAAGATGGGGAAGAGGGAAGAAGCTGAAGCTCAGAGGGATGCTGGGTGAGATGGAGTCAACATGGTAACACAGGAGGTGAACCAGCAGGGCGAGCATCACTCTAGGGATGATCAGGAATGACAGGGAGAGCTTTGGACTTTCATAAACCAAGAACTGGCTGGGATTTGAGCACAACTTTACTGTGACCCCTGAAGGGCGAGGGAGTCCCAGCTCGGTGTCTTGGTTACATGAAGAAAGCGTGAGATCATGAGGTGTCTCACTAGGTCTCACCCCTTGAGCACATCCTCCCTTCACCATCCTCTCTCAGCCCTGCAGCACCCCACAGAACACCAGCTTGGCATCTGAACTCAGGACAGAGCCAGGCAGAAGCCTGAGAGCTGACAGAAGACAGGCCAGGAGGAGCTGAACCCTGCCTGGGCTGGGCTGGGCAGGCAGTTGCGGAGGCCCAGCCACAGTTCTGGGAAAGAGTCCAGCCTGTGTGGCAACCGGTACATGTGTGTGTGTGTGGGAGGGGCACAGCAAAGGACAGCAGGCTGTGTCCCTAAAGAGGGGGACAAGGTAAGCTGTCATGGCCCGGCAGTACTGAGCAGGAGTTAAGATGGGCTCTGGAGTCGGACCGCATAGCAATAACTCCCAGCTCTGCCTCTTTCAAGTGTGTTATTTTGGATAGGACTTCATCTCTCTGAGGCTTTGTATGCAATAGGGGGCTTGCCAGCTAACAAAGCACAAGGTAGAGAGCCAGGTACAAAGTTGGCACCCACTGAAAATTAGCCACCATTACCTGGGGCCAGGGACACAAAGAGCAGAGACTCCTCTGGGGTGGGGAAGTGCTGAATCCCACGCACCACTCACCTGAGCCCCTTAGCTCCCAGGCCTGGCTGAGAAGCACAGCTACTCTATATTCCTGAAAAAGAACTGTTTCCGGATTTCACGCTAAATTCCATCAGATGGATTTGAACCAGAAAATGAGGGAGGGTTTCATGATCCCACTGAGTAATCCAGACATATCCAGCCCTGAACAGTTTTTACATTCTCTAGCAGTGAGCACCCTGGAGAGCCTGGCCCAGAACTTACTCGCCTTAACCCCTATAAGCTCTTCCTTATGGCTAACTTAATTTTTTCTTGCAGCAATTTAAGTCTATTTTCTCTTACTGGGTCCTCTCTGTAGATGAACACCAGCGATCTGGAGATGCAGAGCCATTGCTGGGGTTCTCCTCAGAAGTCACTGAAAACCGCTGTGAAATCACCCTGGTCTTTGCATTTTAAAGGCAAGGTCATCCTAGCCCCTTGTCCTGTTTTCACTTAAAAGACGATCATGGACGGAGCACTAATATATGCCAGGCCCAAATCCCAAGCATCTGAGGCTGCACTTCCAAGGGAGAAGGAGAGGCCGAAATGAACATATTACTCTAAGAGTAAATGTTGTATGAAACGTGAAGGGTCTTGAATCAAACTCTTCTTCTGGGTCTGCAGACCAGCACAGGAGTTGTACATCAGTCCTCCTGAAACATTCTAGGCCTAAAAAGCAGGCTTTTAAGTTTCCAAGGAATCCAGCACAATGTAATTTCAAAGGTACTTAGAATTTGAGTTCTAACCTCACTAATTAATCACCTGAGAAAGTTACTTAGCATCTCTGAGCATTAGCGCCCCTGATCGGCAAAATGGGGATACCATGTCTACTGTCTACCACAACTATTTGTTGTGGGGATCAAATGAAGTCACAGATGGATAGTCACCTAGATTATGAATATAGGCTTTGGATCCTCGCTCTGTTCCTTACTAATCCTGAGACCTGGGTATGTCACTTAATCTTGCTGAGCCTCAGTTTGCTCATCTATAAAACCAGATGGCATGACCCCTCTTACTAATGGCTGGAAAGCATACGCCAGCCACATAGTAAGTGTACTGTAAATGACTGGTTGTACGATGATCATTACAAACCTGAGACAACGTGTTGTGACTGGTAGTCACAGTGGCAATATAATTATTACTGACTAGGTCTGAAGTCCAGATATTATAATGTTTCTAGGCAATGTAAAGCTGTAGACTCTTCTGCCGGGAGCTACCAACATGTCAATACATTCTTTGCTTTGAATACAGCCTGTGCTCTGTGTTCCTAGAAGGTTAAGTGTTGGGCTGGTATTTCCTGGCCCTCTCCCCAGTCACCCTTGGTAAAAGCCTGACCTTCCCTGACCCTCCTCCACAGGGTGGGGCTAACATGCTAAAGGTCATTGGTCCTGCATAGCGTCCCCTGACTTTGGCCGTCTCTGGGCATGAAGTGTTCTCTGCTTCCTGTCACTGTGTGGTATACTCCCAGACCTGGATTTTCCACCTAGCTATTCCACTTGTGGTGCCAGTTCATCCAGTGTGGAAGGAAAGAAGTACAAAGCAGTTTGGGTCTTGAGTCCCCGGCTTATTTTTTAATACAGTTTTGCCAGGAATAAAGCAGAATGTTGATCGTTACTGATCCCTTACCCATTTCTCAACTGCTGAACTCAGGAGTGTGTTATAGGAACAATGACAAAACCCTCAATTCCAACAAAAAAGGGGTTGCAAACCCACTGAGAAGAGGCCCAAGTCGTCGGACCAGAGAGGCCACCCATCTGGATGTGGGCACCCACCTTAAACATGAAGGGTGAGAACCAGGCCGGCATGAAGACAAGGTTGCACAGGCGTGTGGTGGAGCAGTGCTGATCGATGCTGGCGAGTAAGGCCACCTCACCCAGCTTCCCGTGGCCTACGATCTCCACGGGCACCTTCAGGATGATTTCACCCTGCTCTTCATACACACCTGGAAATAGCACAATTCGGTCATACAGGCTTGCCATGGCCAAGGCGCTGCCCAGGCTGTCAAACTCATGACCTGGCCCAACACTCAGGGTACGGCGTTCCCTCCTCCGGCGAAATAGAGAAAAGCAGACAGAGGACTCCAAGTCCAGGGCATTCTTGGTCCACGTCTTGGAGGCAAGGTAATGCTGCTTGAAGGCCTCCCGCCAAGACTCAGGCTCCACATCAGGCTGGTTGGGCCAGTTGGGGTGGCGGCATTCGGTGCATCCCAGACACAGCTGTCGCCAGCGAGTGCTGTCGAGACTGAGGATCAGTTCATACCAGGCCCTGCAAACCAGGCTGCAGCGGCCCAGGTCGGGCAGGTGCAGGTAGGCTAAGATCATGCGCCACAGCTCCAAGGGGAGGCCGCCAGCCTCCATGGTCACCTGGGAGACAGACACAAAACAAAAGAGGTTTTTGCTGACCCTGCTTACAGCTCCCCCTTCTTGAAATATTCCCTGCCTTCTCCTGACCCCAAGGGTGTGCAAGTGAACAAGGCCCAGCCAATCATAGGACTCCGTCTCCTCAACTGGAATTCTCTGGGATTTTTCTGCCTGGAGTCAGCAGGGAAGACTCTTTTCTCTTGGTCAGACACTATGCGGATATGACCTGTGAACTGCTGTCAGCCATGTTCCCCACTTGTGGAGAAAACCTTGTGGTACCAGAGCCAAGCAGAAATGAGGAAATGAAAGATGAAAAGTGAAAAAGATAAAGAAAAAAAGTGATCACATGTGTATGAGTCCTGGTGGTACTGATTCCAGATTCCTGAAAGCTGCCCTGGAATCTTCGGTTCTTTCTTCAGTTCCATGAGGTACCTAATGACCTTCTAATAAATATCCTTTTTTGCTTAAGCTGGTTTGACTTAGGTTTCTATGACTTGTCACTAAGATTTTGGACTAATGGAACCCCCCTTTGGCTGTTACAGTCCTAGAGCTCTGGATTCCCTCGACTCCCAGGGAAGGGACCTCTAGTTCTTCACACTAAGAGGAATAAGAACGGAGGCAGTGAGCGTCCATCTGTCTGCCTTTCCTGTTACCAGACCAAATAATTACCACTGTTTTCCCATGTAAGGCAGCCTCAGGAAACACTGATGCTGGATCAGAGGCTGTGGGTTTTGGTCCTGGCTCTGCTACTGGTTACTGATGCAACCCTACTGTCCTACTAAGCACCTACCCTACTGGCTGCCCAGCCATCTGCCCCCTTGCTCTCTGCGCCCCCCCCAACAATTTACCCCACATACTCAGAGACGTAGGGCTCCCTGGTAGCCATGCCTGTAGAACGATACTACTCCAGACCCTTGGCAGCTGGACTCTGGATGGCTCCAACTGGGCCACTGAGATCTCCAGGGGAATAGGAGTTGCAATTCTAGAATTGGTTGAATTCTTTCCTGAATGGAAGAGAATGAATGGCTTCTTTCCTAAGATATAAACTCAGAAAAAGTTGCTAGTGACCATTTTCTCTGCAAGGGGGTGGGGGTGGGGTGGGGCAGAAGAAGTTAGTCTACATTAAGAGAAGAATGAATCAGGAGACAGAAACAGAGAAAAGGGCAGAAACCAGGGGCATCCCAGTTTCTCTATAGCACTCCAGGTCATGGCTCCAGCTTATGCTCAAAACTCAGCTTTATCTTTGCCTTTTGAATTCCATCAGCTAGCTCTGTACTCTTGTGATAAATTCTTTTTGCTCAAGTTGGCTTCACTGAATTTGTTATTTATACCTAGCTAAAGTCCTCTCATTTATGAGTGTCCATTTCCCCACCTAAAACACAAGGGGACTATGTTAGATGACCCAGAGCAACTTCCAAGTCTGAAAACCTGTAAAGTCTCTGGACAACTAGAAACTAAAATTGGAAATAGGGCAGACTTCACAACAGACTGTAATCAAGTTGTTAACCTCTTCAAGGCCTTGGTTTTCCTCTCCATTTTATGAACATGATGATCATACCTGTCAGCTATACAGGCCCAGGAAGGCTATAGAAGCACAAATGTGTGATTATGACCACAAGAATTCTGAGCTTCATCGTAACAGGTCTTGCTTTAACTCTATAGATTAGTATTAGGACCTGGGTATATAGGTTCTTCTATAACAATCACCTAGTAAGGCTTTACTAAGTCCTTGACAGCACTGAAGAAAAGCTAGGCTCTGGACAGGCAAGCATCACAGAACAAAGGTTGGGCTCCTGGTAGCTGTGACTTCCCCACACGAACACTGCTTTATTCACAGTGGTCTCCGTGATACCCATATCTCCTGTTCTTCACCTCCTTCTTTAGCCATACCTTTTCAGGCTTTTTAAGAGAAAACTGTTTTTCTACTCCTTCTCTATTCTAAGAAGGTTAAGTATAGCTAGGTGATCACATCCATTCCCTTGGCTTCAACTGTAAAAATCTGAATCTCCAATAGTCTCTCTCAGGCCTTCCATACAGATATCCGATTGCCTGTTGAGCATTTCTACTTGGGATGTTCCACAGATACTAAAAACTCAGCATTATATCCAAAACTGAACCTCAACTTCCACTTCAAGCCGTTACAAAATAACTGGAACTAGAATCTCCCTCCTGCCATGGAAAACTATAAAGGTGGACTGAAAATATGCTTTCAGGAATTGAACTGTACAGGACGGTCATCTTTGAGAGAAGGGAAACATAGCAGGGGAGGATGTGACTGCTCTAGCTTTCATCCGGGGGTACCTTCTCATTGTGGGGTAGGGAGATGGCGCTCAAGCAGAGTGGTAGTCTCGATGAGCAGACAGATCTGAGTTCTGTGATACTCAAGTGGCTGGAATCTGTGAGGCAGGGTGGGGTGGGTGGGCACTTTCTCGGCTCAAAGCTGGACTGCACATGCACAGGGCATGCCTTCATTGGACTTAGCAGAGACCGCCTGTTATGGGGTAAATGGTGATACTAGAGATCAGGCAGAGCTGGGGGATAATGGTAGTCCAGCCCAGAATAGGAAGTGTTCACGTTGAGACTCAGAAAGGATATGCCACAGGAACAGATTCAAATTATAAGAATAAAAGCAAGCCTGATAGAATCAAAGGGTTCTGCCAGTAACTTAACTGTCTGTTAGAATACTATTTACCACTTAAAAAAAAAAAAAAAGACAACATAATGTAGATTCCCTCAACATGCCAGCCACAAGACAGTGTGGTATGGGTATAAGGAAAATAGAGTCTAGAAACAGACCAATTTGACAAAATATCAATGCAATTCAATGGATAAACAAAAACCTTTTCACCAAATGGTGCTGGAAAAACTTAACATTCATATGAAAAAATGAACTTCTGACATATACCATGTACAAAAATTTAAGATTGATTTTAGACCTCAATACAAAAACCAAATCTATAAAGCTTCTAGGAGAAAACATAAGGGACGCCTGGGTGGCTCAGTTGGTTAAGTGTCCAACTCTTGGTTTCGGCTTGGGTCATGATCTGGGGGTTGTGGGATTAAGTCCCACGTCGGGCTCTGTGCTCAGCAGGGAGTCTGCTTGGGATTCTCCCTTTCCCTCTGCCCCTTCCCCTCCCCGGGGAGACACACACACGCTCTCTCTCTCTCAAATAAATAAATCTTAATAAAAAAAGAAAAAAAAAAAGAGAAAATCTAAGAAAATATGCAACCTCAGGATAGGCAAAGATTTCTGAGAACACAAAAGGCACTAATCATAAAAGATGAAAATAATTGGTCTCTCAAAATTAAAATTTTCTGCTCATCAAAAGACATCATGTAGAAAATTACAAGACAAGTGAAAGAATGGGAGTAAATATTTGCAATGCACATACAGGACAAAGGGCTTATATCCGGAATATATTAAGAAATCCATAATAAAAAAAATAAAATCCAAATAAAAATTTAAAAATCCAACAAAAAATAGGCAAAGGTTTGAATAGACACCTCACAAAAGAAAAACAGCCAATAAGTTCAAGAGAGGTTCAACATCATTAGTATTCATTACTTGTTTTGTATTAAAACCATAATGAGATAGATGTGTGTGTGTGTTAAACTCACTACAATGGTGAAACGAAAAACAATAAAAGCATCAAAGCATCGAGATGTGAAGCAACCAGAACTCTCATACATTGCTGGTAGGAGCATAAAATACTACAATCACCTTAGAAAACTGTCTGGTAGTTTCTTCTGTAATTAAACAAACACACCTATGCTCTGACCCAGGAATTCCACTCCTAGACATTTACCCAAGATAAATGAAAATGTACATCTACACAAAGATTTATATGAGAATGTTTACAGAAGCCTTATTCTTAATAGTAAAACAAAAAACTGGAAACAACCCAAATGTCCATCACCAGAAGAGTAGATAAACAAATTGTGTATTCATGCAATGCAATACCGTTCGGCAGTAAAAGGGGATGAACTGCTAATATATACAATAGACAGGTGAGCCACAGAAATACGTTAGGCAAAAGAAACTAGTCACAAAAGACCACATATTGTATGATTCCATATAGGTGACGTTCAAAAACAGACAAAATCATCTCTGGTGATAAAAATCAGAAGAGTGCTTGCAGGGGTTGCATGGACACCTCAGGAGTGGAGGAAGCGTTCACATCTTCACTGCCGTGTTAGTCACACGTGTGCACACATCTGAGAAAACTCACTGAATCGCATGCTTCTGTGCTGTGCATTTTATTGTATGTAAACTTTATCTCAATTTACAAAATAGTATCGATTATCATCTCTCCAGGCCTGCTCTACATGTCCCAGTTAATGGCACCAACATCTTCCACCTTGCCACCCCAGTCAGTAACTAGGGAAACCTCCTTGATTTCTCTCTCGCTCTCTCCCAGATATTCTCTCAAGTCGTGTGTTTCCACCTCCTTAAGCACTCTCAAATTAGTCCTTTCCTCTCTCCTCTCTCTGTCACAGAGCTGTTTCTGGCCTCACCATCTTTAGTTTGTATTACCACAGTAGATTCTCAACTGGTCTCCCTGGAACCAGTCCTGCCTCCTCCATCCAATCCACTTCACATACAGCCATCAAGGGAAGCTTTCTAAAATGTCAATGTGGGTATGCCACTTGTCAGCTTAGAATTCCTCAATGGCTCCCCATGGCTTCCAGGATAAAACCTAGTACAGATGACAGCTCATGAGCTGGTCTATTTCTCTAGCTTCATCACTGATGTTCATCCCAACTACCCTCACTCTCCCAACAGCACCTTGCTCAGAGGCCCTTTCTTCATCCTCTCCTCAGACATCAAGTGCCTCTTCTGGCCTCTCATAGCTACCTGAGAATAGTTCTATCACAGCCTTTTTAAAGAGCAAATGTGTAGTGATTTGTTTTATAAGGCAAACATCCTGCTAACCACTACCGAAATCAGAAAACAATTTTGCCAGCTACTCTAGAAGCCTCCCCATGTGCCCCATTCCAATCCTCCCCACAAAGGTAAACATATTCCTGATTCTGTAGTAATCACTTCCTTAGGTCTTTGTGGTTTGATCACTTAAGTATGCATCCTTAGATTCTAGAGTTTTACTTTTGTCCTCAGGTTTTTAGCTTGATATGTGTTTGGTTTTCATTCCACCCACAGGGTCCCCTTCCACCCCTTTCTTTTTTTACAAGTTGCCTGTTGAAGAATCTCAACCATCTGACCAGTTTCTCAGTCTGAATTTTGCTGACTGCATGCTTTCTCATGGGAGAGTTCAACTTGTTGCCCTGTTGTATTTTCTTCACATTGGCAGCTGGATCCAGAGGCTTGATCAGACTCAGGTGCAATCCCTTTAGCAAGGCTACAAGTGGTATTGTATGTTTTTATCAGCAAATGTCTACAAGTCTGGCTGTCTCTTTTTTGATGTAAGTGTCCACTAATGCTCAATGCCTAAATCCATTAATTCCCTGGAGGTAACAAAATGGTGATAATTCTAACTATATCATTTGGTTGATTTCTTTGTTGAAGTAATTATATTAGGAGATGCTTCTCTTCACTGCACACTTAGGAAAGGCCTCTTTCATTTCCCAGGTTTCAAGACAATGAATTGGTTCTGTTATTCTTTGAAGGTAACCAATCTGTGTGTGTTTAAACTATTATGATGAATTCATGGATTTAAACCTATTTTACAGGTTTCAAGTCTTTGAAACTGCTATTCATACTGAAGCTCAAATTGAGACATCTTTGGCCTCAATTTGGTTCCTCAGTCATTTTGACACAACCTCAGTAATCTTTGATAGCTTCTTTGCCATGTGGTATGTCAAAATGTTCCTAGCTCAGTTTTTACATTTCCTGCCCAGACATGGTATTAGACATTTGTCTAAGAAAGAAAATTTTTTAAAGATTTCATTTATTTATTTTTCAGAGAGAGAAAAACTGTGCACACACACAAGCAAGGAGAGTGGCAGGCAGAGGAAAAAGCAGGCTCCCCACTGAGCAAGGAGCCCAATGTGGGACTCGATCCCGGGACCCTGGGATCATGACCTGGGCCAAAGGCAGATGCTTAACTGATTGACCCACCCAGGCATCCCTCTAAGAAATATTTTTAATTGAAATTTTTATTGAGGTAATTGTTCATATGCAGTTATAAGAAATAATACAGAGAAATCTCTTGTATACTTTGTCAGTTTCCCCCAGTGGTAACATTTTGCAAAACTATAATCACAACCAGCAGAGTGACATTGATACAATCTACCACCCTATTTGAATTTCTCCAGTTTTACTTGGACTCATTTTTGTGTCTGTATTACGTTCTATACAATTTTATCACCTGTGTAGGTTCGGGTATCCACTACCACAGTCAAGACATTGAAAAGGGGGCGCCTGGGTGGTTCGGTCGTTAAGCATCTGCCTTCGGCTCAGGTCATGATCCCAGGGTCCTGGGATCGAGCCCCCATCGGGCTCCCTGCTCAGCGGGGAGCCTGCTTCTCCCTCTCCCACTCCTCCCGCTTGTGTTCCCTCTCTCGCTGTGTCTCTGTCAAATAAATAAATAAAATCTTAAAAAAAAAAACTGAAAAGTTCTGACAGCACAAGATCCCTCATGTTACTCTTTTATATTCACACCTACCATCCTGATGCTTCTTCCCTGTTCTTAATCCCTGACAACCATTAATCTGTCTTCCATTTCTAAAATGGTGTCACTTCAAAGATGTCATATAAATGGAATCATATAGTATATAATCTCTTGGGATTGGCTTTTTTTTCACTCAGCATAATTCCTTGGAGATTCATTCAAGTTGTGTGCATCACTAATTCTTTCCTTTATAATGCTGAGGAGCATTCCATGGTATGGATGTGCCACAGTGTGCATCTGCAGAATCCTGACAAAAGCATTCACACATGTAATTCCAACCCATATCAAAAATAGAATATTACCATCACCCCAGAATATTCCCTCATGACTTTTCTGTCAATTCCTACCCAAATTCCAAGGGGCAACCACTGTTGTGACTTTTCCACCATAGATTAGTTTTGTCTGTTCTAGAATTTCATGTAAATGGAAACATGCAGTGTGTATTCTTTTGTGTTAAGGCATCTTTCACTTAGTATAACATCTTTGAGATTCGTCCATTTTGTTGCATGTACCAATAGTTCATCCCTGCTGAGTAGTTATTTCATTGTATAATATACTGATATATCACAGTTTTAAAAAAACAATTCTCCTATAGACAAAAGACTGAACTGTTTCCAATTTGGGGCTATTATGAATAATGCTGCTGTGAATATTCTTATACAAAAAATTCTTACACAAATCTTGAGTAAATACGTACAAGTGGAATTGCTGGATCTTTTTTCCAAGCAAGTTGTACCATCTTACACTTTCACCAAAAATGTATAAGAAACACTGTTGCTCTACAACTTCACTACCATTTATTGTTGTTGGTTTTTCTAACTCTATCATTCTGGTGGGTATGCAATGACATCTCATTTGGGTTTTAATTTTCACTGCCCTCATGACTAATGATGTTGAACACTTTTTCACGTGCTTACTGCCATTCATATATCTCCTTTCAGGAGTGTGTTCACATCTTCTATTTTTTTTTTTTTAATTGGGTTGTCTTTTTATTATTCAATTATAGGACTTTTAAAATATATCCTTTGCCAGATATATGTTCTGTGAATATTTTCTCCTACTCTGTAGCTTATCTTTTCATTTTCTTGATGGTGTCTTTTGATGAGAACTTTTAAATTTTGATGAAGTCTAACTCACCTTTTTCAAATGACTGATGCCTTTTAACTGAGAAGGCTTTGCTAATTCCCATGTCGTGAAGATATTCTCCTGTATTTTCTTCTAAAAGCTTTGTGGTTTTAACTTTTATATTTTGATCTATGATCCATCATGCATTAATTTTTGTTATGGTAAGAAGCAGTGGTTGAAATTAATTTTTTTATGTGAGTATTCAGTTATCCCAGAACCATTTGTTGAAAAGAATCTCCTTTCCCCAGTTGGGTTGCTTTGGTGCCTTTGTCAAAAATCAAATGACAGTACTGTGGGTCTATTTCTGGGTGATTTATTCTGTTTCATGGATCTATTTGTTAATCTTTATGCTAGCACCACACGAGCACTACATTTCTGACACTTCTTTTCCTTTTATGAATTGTGCTTCTGGTGTCAAGTCTAAGAACTCTTTACCTCACTCTGGATCCTGAAGATTTTCTCCTATGCTTTTTCTTAAAGTTTTATAATTTTACATTTTACATCCAGGTCTGTGACCCATTTTGAGTTAATTTTTGATTAAGGTGTAAGGCTTAGTTTGAAGTTCATTTTTTGGGGGGGCCTATGGTTGTCCCAGCACCATTTGCAGAAAAGCCTATCCTTTCTCCATTGAATGGCTTTTGCACTTTTGTCAAAAATCAGTTGAACTTATTTTTGTCCTGGTTTCTTTTTTTTTTTTTTTAAAGATTTTATTTATTTATTTGAGAGAGAGAGAGTGAGAGAGACAGCACATGAGAGGGGGGAAGGTCAGAGGGAGAAGCAGACTCCCTGCTGAGCAGGGAGCCCGACGCGGGACTCGATCCAGGGACTCCAGGATCATGACCTGAGCCGAAGGCAGTCGCTTAACCAACTGAGCCACCCAGGCGCCCTGTCCTGGTTTCTTTTAATGGAAGTAATATTTCAAGACCACAACCAGTGTATTAGAGAGGTTTATTTCTACTAGTTTTGGTCATTGTTTCTAAGGCTTTTCAGTGGATTTCTGTGTCCTCTATTAGATTGTGGGGTTTATTGGAGATAGGGACTGGATACTTTGATCTGGGAAAGTTCATTATCTGGTGCTGACCCCCTTTCTCTACTCCCAACTATTCAGAGCAACAGAAAAGACAAGAAAATCATTCTAAGCGAGAGGACACCTAGGTTACTCTAATACCAGGTCCACTCTTCCCAGATACAATGAGAGTGGGACCCTGGTTTTCCCAGGCTCTGGGTTCTTGGCAGGAAATGATGCCAATAAGTAAACCAGGGGAGATAACTCCATGATTTATTATTACCCACAACTAACTTGATCAGAGTCACTGGGAAAGAAACAGGTCAGCAGTACTTCTGGTAAGATTAAGTTAACTCTTCTATATTTAACTCTCACATAACTTCTTTCTCTCACAGTTTCCTATCTTGTACTCCACATTCCTCTCAAACTTCTTCCCAGACCTTTTGTGGCTCTGCCTCTAATTACTCTTTTCCTAGTTTGAATGTTGCTCTTCTCATTACAACGTCATTTGCATGAGGAAGGAGCTCTGATGCCGGGGCCACTCTGAGTGGGTGAGATGCAGTTCAGTCTCCTCCAACTATGTTTTTTGGCTCACCTCACTTAAAAGATAATAAAAGAAATGTTATTTTGCTGTTTCTCCATAAGGTCTTGGTGACCTGTACAGGGTTCTCTGAATTTAGTGACTTCATAGATCACATTTTTTTTTTTTAAGATTTTATTTATTTATTCATGAGAGACAGAGAGAGAGAGAGGCAGAGGCAGAGGGAGAAGCAGGCTTCCCGCAGAGCAGGGAGCCCCATGCGGGACTCGATCCCAGGACCCTGGGATTGTGACCTGAGCTGAAGGAAGACGCTGAACCGACTGAGCCACCCAGGCGTCCCTTTAGATCACATTTCTTCTAGCTAGTCTCAACCCTTCACACAGTCCCTTTCTTCTAACTAGCTCAGGTACAGCCTCCTCCTCCCACGTAATGATGCCCCTGCTGATCATCCTGTGTCCCATTTGGTTTACATGTATCTTTCTAAAGTTTTCATCTCCCTATTAAAGGAGCTCATTTATAATACTTTTCTAGCTGTCTTTGCTTCACTTCTTTTTTCCTTATTATTTTGCACTTCAATTTAAAACCACCAGAACATTATTATCCTCATTTTAACAAGTTCCTATATGAGAGGTGTCTAGGTGGCTCAGTCAGTTAAGCATCTGACTCTTGATTTCAGCTCAAGTCATGATCTCGGGGTTGTGAGATCGAGCCCCGTGTGGGGCTCTTCGCTGGCCGTGGAGCCTGATTAAGATTCTCTCCCTCTGCCCCTCCCCCCCTAAAAAAAACAAAAACAAAACAAGTTCCTATATGAAAGTATACAAATTATCAACCACCAAAGCATTTCTTCCCAAAGGGTAAGTTCTTAAGGAGGACCAACTGCTTTATCTGGAAGGAGTATCTTTTGATTATTAAGAGCTTTGACTTATTTCTTAGGCTCCTTGTTCTCTTTGTCTCTACCTCCCACTTTCCAAATTATTAGCTTCTCTGACTATAACTGTATGCTGTTCTTCCTGGGAGCCCCGTATCTGTGTACTTTCTGACATGCCTTATCTATGACGTTCTGTCTTTCTGTAAGGGACAACTCTGAAAGCTGTTTGAGAGTGAATCAGCTAACCTTAAGGGGACCTGACCTGTACAACCTTCCAGGTGAGAGACTTCCATATGGCCTTTTGTAGGTCTGCCCGGTAGGGCCTTCTTCGGGACCTATTGCTAATGGTCACTATTCCAATTTTCAAGAGGATATAAGAGACCCAAATCACAACTACCCAAATTACAACTACCAACCCTGATAACTGCATCTTGCCTCACTGCTGACTTGAACCTTGTTCACTATGTAACAGTGTTCAACCCAGTCAACCTATTGTATGCCCCATGTGACATCCCACAGCACCCAGCACTGCAAATTTCTGTCCCAGATGAATTTCCCAGTTACCACAGCAGTCCATCAATAAGGAATACACTGGGCCACCACAACTGAATTACAGAGAATATGGCAAGAACCAGACACACCATTTAATACCTGCACAAAGTACATGCTTAATAATAGTGTTTTTAAGTAAATGAACAGGCAGAGGTGAATTTCCATCATGCCACCACCCCAATTTTTAGTTAATTCATTTTCACAAACTTATGTAAATTTACTATATAATAGGGTGCCTGGGTGGTTCAGTAGGTTAAGTGCCTGCCTTCGGCTCAGGTCATGATCCCAGGGTCTTGGGATCGAGCCCTGCATCTGGCTCCCTGCTCAGTGGTGAGTCTGCTTCTCCCTCTCCCTCTGCCCCTCCCCATGCTCCTTCTCTCTCACACACGCATGTTCTCTCTCTCTCAAATAAAAATAAAATCTTAAAAAAAAAAAATTACTATATAAACCCAGTTTCAAGGACCTTCCTTCTCCATTCAAGTTTCCTGCATCCATACAGAAATTCCCATGTAGAAATTCTTAAAGTTCCACTGTGAATAAAAAATTAAAGAATAAAAATCCCTTTTATTCCTCAGTTAATTTGTTCTGCAAATATAGCCCTTATGGAGCGTGGGGGATACTGGGATGAGAAAAAATTGATAGGAAATGGACAACCTGGGATAAAAAGAATTGAGCACTATTGCAGCTTACAGAGCTCAAGAGGAAAGAACATTTTTTTTTTTTTAATTTGTTTAATTTTTTAAATTTATTTGACAGAGACATAGCGAGAGAGGGAACACAAGCAGGGGGAGTGGGAGAGGGAGAAGCAGGCTCTCCGCTGAGCAGGGAGCCCGACGCGGGGCTCGATCCCAGGACCCTGGGATCATGACCTGAGCCGAAGGCAGCCACTTAACCGACTGAGCCACCCAGGCGCCCCTCAAGAGGAAAGGACATTTTTAAACCAGACTTAGAGAGACTTCCCCTAACAGTGGTTCTTAAAACATGGCTCTTGGTCCTCTGCCTCAGAATCACCCAGGGCCTGCTCCTAGCTCCACTTCAGAGCTCCAGAATGAGCACTTCTCTGGAGTGGAACCAATTATCTGCATGCTTACCAAGCTCCCTGGTGACTGCATGAAAAGAGCCCCCATTCCCCACTTTGATGCAGCATCCTCAATAAAAGGATCTCCTTAACTTTCAACCCTCTCGGTGATATGGCCCTCCCTGTATCATCTCAAAGTCAGAAGACCTGGAGCATGTTGTAGGAGACCTTGAGCAAGTCACTTAATGCCCTGGGCTTTGGTTTCCTCATATATAAATTGGAGACCCTGATACTACCCCATGAAAAGATCCAATGTACACTGTGTTGGGAATTAGTGCTTTTTACCAACTATTCCGTTTCCCTTCCTGGGTACTTGATAGGACTGCACTGGCCCCTCCGGTGGTTGGGTAGGCCACACGGTTAGTATTAATCAATGAGTTTTGAGCAGAAGAGATGTGTGCTACTTCTGGACTAGCTAACTGCCTATGCAAGATCATCCAGAGCTCTGTTTTTCTCTGGCATAGCAACTGGTAACATATGAGACCATGGCTACTCTGGGAGGACAAGCAGAGGCCCCTGCTAACCCGAAACAGATGCACATCATACATAAAACATAATCCTTTGTTTTGGGTTAAGGCACTAAGAATTTAGGAACTGTTAACTACAGTATAACCCAGTCCTTCCTGACCGATAGAGCATGTGAAACTCTAAAGGGCACTAGTAGGAAGCTCCCGGACACCCTGAGATGCCCATTCCATGGTTTGTCTGCAGCCAACTTTAGTGTACTTCCCAAAACTGAGCCAAAATCTAGCTCTTAGTTACTTCTTCTGTTGATCTCAGTTCTGTTCCCCTGGAGCCACTGGAGTTCTGCTCTCTTATACATGTTGCATGTTGGTGTAGGCCTTGGATGCCAAACCTGGGAGCTTGTACTCTGTCTACCATCTACTGTTCCTCAGGAGGGGAGTGGCCTGATCAGAGCTCTAGTTCAAGGAGATCCATCCATGAGAGGTAGGTCGGGTAGAATAGTGAGAGCAGAAACTCACAACTTAGCAAATATTAAATGACAGTTTCTTTCCCTCAGGATTATGTGAGGGCTTCCAGAGGATTTGGGGGCAAAGGTGCCTGGCACAGAAACTACTGGAGCTTCAGTTTTCTTAGGATTCCAAGAAGCCCACCCCACAGTGGAAAGCTAAGGGTCTTGTAGCAGGCCTGTCAAGGGAAGGAAGATATGCCAGCAGAGGATTTTCCACCCTTCAGCACTTGCCCTCCTCCAAATTTGGCCACGTCCCTGACTCTAGCAACACCCCACGGGCTGAATCTAGAATGAGGCTGACAATTCTACCCTCAGGACCCCTCTGAACTTAAAGAGGATTTCCTTTTATTCAGCTGTCACACTCCCTGTTGTTCCATTGGCTTTATTTACTTATCTTTACACTAATCCATGGGGATCCATGCAGCAACAGGGATTTCTATAACCAGGTAACACTAAAAAAAAAAAAAAAAATGTATTCAAGTTTTGCCCTTCCTTTTTGCCAATGGGGCCTCTGAGCTATGGAATTAAAAGTAACGAATGTCCCGTAGGGCTTGTGCACCTGGAGTGTGCGCCTGTAAAGAGCTGGAGAAACAACAGTGGGAACTTGTTTGGGATGGGAGGGAGCAGGTCCTGACGTAGGCCTCAAGCTGTTCCCTTCGTGTGTTCCCTAGAGTGAGAACTCAGGGCTTCTGTGTGGCACTCTCCTAACCCTCTGGGCCACTGGGTGTCCCCAGCCTCAGTGGGTGGGGCATAGGCCACCCCCTTGGGACGCACAC
The DNA here is from genome assembly GCF_964656455.1 of Halichoerus grypus. Classification (NCBI taxonomy): domain Eukaryota; kingdom Metazoa; phylum Chordata; class Mammalia; order Carnivora; family Phocidae; genus Halichoerus; species Halichoerus grypus. Next base: position 60,481,597 of record NC_135725.1, read on the forward strand.
CCCATAAGACTTGGCTCTCAACAAGCAAGCTCTACTGCTTCCCAGCCTTGTGACTTGAGCAAATCCTTTAACCTCTCTGAACCTATTTCCTCATCTATAAACAGGCTCATGATGGCCGTCCTGCTATACACTTCCTGAGGATTTTGAGAATTTCCAAAGAAAAATCATCATTTATTCAACAAAGATTCATATATTGCTTACTATCGCACTAGGCATTGTTCTAAGTACTGACAAGCAGTGAACAAGACAAAGTCCTACCTTTAGAGACAGACAATAAATTTAAAAAACAGTAACAAATGCTACGAGGAGAAAATAAAGCAGGCTAAGGGGTATGCATGTGTGTGTGCCATTTTAGATAGGGTCATCAAGGAAGGTCTCTGAGGAAGTAACATTTGAACAGAGACCTGAATGACATTTGAAGTCATGGGATGGGATGAGATCACTAGAGAGAAAGAGAGAGAAGTCTGATGACCAAGTCCTTGCCAGGCTAACATCTAAAGGGCATGAACTGAAAAAAAAAATAAATAAAATAAATAAATAAATAAATAAATAAAGGGCATGAACTGGAAAAGGACTCTGCAAAGGAGAAATCGGGAGTGAATCCTTAGAGAACTGTGCAGGACCCTGGTCAATGTGAGGCACTGGAAGTGAAGCTTTGCTTTTGTTTTGCTCTCTAGTAGACTCCCACTGCTTTTGAGAGAATGGGTCTGCTGGCCAGTTTGCTGAGCATCATGATGGGCAGGCAAGGTGGGGTCAGGACTAAAACCTCTAGTGACATCTATATAGTTCACTTAGGTTTGCGTGAGTGGATTTGTGGGGCAGGTGGGAGGGACATGAGGGACTACCCATGTGAAAAGTGAGACAGGGTACGCAGATGTAGAGTGACCAGCTGATAGAGTGTCTGAACACCCACTATGAGGAAATTCACTGTGATGAATTATACACATTCTCTGCCCTCAAGGAGCTTATCTTTTTATACATAATATGCTTTTCTTTATCTATTGTCTACCTCCCCTGAGCAAGTCCTGTAAAGCAGAAACTTCCTATCATTGCTTTGTATTATGCCTAGAACTCTGCCTTGTCCATGGTAGATGCTCAATAAACATTTACCAAATGAATGAAAAATCACCACCATCATTATCTGGCATATTAGAATAGCTGAGACTATTTAAACCATTAGTCACTGAATTCCTACTGTGACACAGATCCCTATGGAATAAAAAAAGAAGTATATGAAACCTGAGTATGTAGTCCACACTTACTACATATGAGACTGTGTGGTAAAGCACTGTGAGGGAATCAGGAATAAGATAAAGACCCTATCCTCAAGTCTGCTGGGAGACAAAGATATCTCTACCCTCCAAACCCACCCCAAACCACAAAACCAGTATAAGTGAAAAAGTGCGCTCAGTGCCTTAAGAGGGAAAGCCTTTGTCTAAAGAATATAAATGTGACCTCCAGGTAGGGAAATTAGCCAGTAATAACAAAAGGCAACAAGACAAGAACAGCTACCATTTACCCAGCATGAATATTTGAAAGACACCGTACTGAGCACTTTTCATGCATTACTTCATTCTATTCTCTCAAAATCCCTCCAAAACTTTGCAACTCAGAATGCTGTTCCTAGGACCTAGGAGCTGGTTAGAAACGCCAATTCTTGGGCACCACCCCATACCTACTGGATCAGAATTGGCATTTTAACAAGATCACCAGGGATCAGGGATCACTGATCTAAAGTATCACAGTCTTCATTTGACAAATGAAGAAACTAAGTCTGGAAGAAACTAATGACAAATGACTTCCCCCAAAAGCAGCAGAATCCCCCTGTGAACCAGGTCTGACCCCAAAGACTAGGTTTTTAACCATTAAGCTAAGCTTCATGGAAAGGTTGGCCTCTGAGCCGCACTCTGAGATATGGGTAGGGCTGGGGCATCCAGAGAATCCAGAAAAGGGACTGCAGGCAGAGAAAAGAGTGTCAGCAAAGCCGCAGGCTAAGAAACCTCTAGCCAGGCTGAGGACACAGTAAGAACCTCAGTCTGGCAGCGGCTCTAGGAGTCTGTATACATACCTACACACAGACTACTGGAAATGAGACAAAATTTAAAACTTTGAAGATGACAAAAATCTCAGCTGGGCTTTTCATCATTTCTTCAAGCCTCAGCTCTCTTCAGCCTGAAAAATAACCAGCTGTTTCTTATTTTAGCTTTGAAATTTGATGGCATAGACCGGAAGACTGTGTTCTGATGCACGTTTGGCGGAGTGTGGTCGGGAGCAGTGAGGGCCCTCTCTCCCTCCTTCAATGCCGTGCCCATTCATGGCGGTGCACCTACAGAGTGCACTGGGTTGGGAATCCCAAAACCTGGGTTTTAGTCCTGATTCTAATCAACTGGGTGACCTTGAGGGGGCAAGGAACGGTGTGCTGAGGGCTTACTAAATGCCAGATGACTTTAATATGTCATCTCAATGAACAATTACAACAACTTGAGAGGCAGTGGTCTTCTTATCCCCAATTCCAGGAATAAAGTTACTCTGCTTTTTATTTAGTTAGTAGGTGGGACAGCTGTGGTTCCTAACCTGGACTGAGTCTGGAGCCTCTGCTCTTTCTGCTGCAACAGCTTGCCTCCTAGTTCCCTTCCTGAGCTCCTAGGGTTCCTAAACTTGTGAAATGATGGAGGAGGACCTTCTAACCTCCCCATACAGACACAGAAACTCACAGATCATGAAATAAGGATGAATTTAATCCTGCAATTATTATGCATTAGAGCATGAGAGTACTGGGCCTCCTCCCAGGCATGGTCTATGGCGGGAACACCTAATCAGAGCCTTTCTCACTACCTCCTGCCTCCCACGCGACCACACATGGCTCCCACATTTCTCCTTAATCGCTCTCAGCTTGAGGCAATTCCACACCAAGTGATTGTTACTTTACACCCAAAATTACATATTCAGTGGAGTCAGATCATCCTGTGTCTCAGCTTATCTATAAAAGTGGGGATAATAATACCTTAGGGAGTTGTTGTGAGGCTGAAATGAGAGAATGGATGGAAATCACTTAACATCGTGCCTGACACATAGTAAACACACGATAAATGGCAATGAATTCCTTCTCTCCTAGGACCTTTTCCTGTCCCTAAATTCCTTTCTTTCACTGTAATGCATTTGAACCAACCCTCCAATATTTAGAAAAAAATTAATTATAGGCAATAATTGAGGGTTTTCTGTTGTGAGGTAGGGAACAAAGAGAGCACAGAGCGAGTGGAGCTCACTGCCGAACCCAATGCCCTGCTCCCTGGCCAACAATGCAGACACCGACCCAGGGCCAAGCAGTGGGTGTATTCTTTACTGTCACCGAGCCAACAAGTTTTGTAGCTGCTGACCATCCAGTGACAAGGACAGTGAGATTTCTTTTCAGAGCAGTCATTGGCAGTAACAAATTCAGCAGCTAGCCTGTGGGGGCTCATCACATGACTCAGCCATTCCTCATGGGTCGATACCATTCTCCTTTCACCTGGAGTCTATACACCCTTTTCTCTATCTCAGTGCTTCTGCTTCCCCATAATACCAGCTAGCCAGGACTCTTCAAAGGCCTGACTCTACCTCATGGCTTCTCTCTACATGCCATTTTAGCTTCAATTTCTGTAGTTAAGTGCTCTTCCATAATCCCCAGTTCAAATTTCTAAGAACACACATCTTTTTCCCAGTAGGTCATATCACAGGTCCTTGGTGAGCCTATGAATTGGCTGTTCTTGGGTCTGACATTCAGCTCTGGCCCAGGAATTTCTGACTAGGGAGTAAGAATAGAGCAAGTTTTTATGGTAGAGAACATGGTTCTGAACATGAACTCTTGACATGAACAGGAGTTGTGGATGAAGAAGTTTCTCTTAGAAAGGGCCATGGGAATAGCAAGCACCACAGATGACATGTTGAATACATCTCCACATACTAGAGAGCCCCACACTCGCTCTTCCTCATCTCTGCTGCTGTGGACCACCCACACTGTCATTGGCATTGGTTGGTGGGTGAAGGAACCGTTTGACCAGATTCCTCCTTCCCTGTCAATGGGCTCATGAAGAGGTGATGTCTTCTCCCTTTTTCTTGTACAGATTAACTGAATTAATTCCAATCACACCCTCTTCTTTTTGTGTGTTACTCTTCCAAGTCACTACTCGGCATGGTGAACTGTGGTAGCTATAACTTTTGTCTGCCCAGCATACCTCCCCTCTTCTGGTTCCTCAGAGGAACGCTGCTCCCACTCCATTTAGTCCATTTAGAGGTGGGGCTGTCATTCATAGTGCCTCAACCCTCTCATACTTGACCCAAGGTAGAATCAGAAGATCCCATCACTCCTGCTAGCGAGGGGGACAACTTGGAAAAGTTCACTTCAGGAATGAAGCCAAATTAAGACACGCAAGGCTGAACGACTGAGAGAGATGGAGAGGGAGATAGTCCTAAAAAGATTTTTTGAACTCCTGGATCCAGCTATGCAGTAGTGAACAGATTTTCTTTTTAAAGTTCAGAGAGTCTAATAAGTTGATCACTTGCAACCAAGAGTCCTGACAAAATCATATCGTCTTCTCAAATTCTTTGCTCTCTCATCTTTTTCCTCCCTCATCACATTTGTTCTGTCTGTGGGTCCTTAAATGACTCTAATCAAAGCTGACACACTGTGTTACAACTAGTCTACCACTAAGCAGGATGGGATAAATAAGAGATCAAGTGGTCTAAGGTCCCTGTACTGTCCAAAAGAAGAGTAGGGATTATTTATCACCTCCCCAAATTTATCAACTTTGGTTAAATTAAAATTTCAAGGGTAACCATTAAAAAGAGCAACTGCATAATGTCCAAACTAGAAGGAAAAAGAGCAAATGACTAAAAATATACCAAAAGGAGGGAAGAGCTAAAACAAAATGGAGTACTAGCAGGACAAATACATTAAAAGCATAAAATATTACGACAGACTTAACCCTCAGGACATCAGTAGTCATATTAAATAAATATGGACTAAATTTTCAAATTAAGAGACAAAAACAGGTGATAAAAAAACAAAACCCACATGCTACTTATAAAAGACATATCTAAAACACACAGCACAGAAAGAATGAAACTAAAAGGATGGGAGAAGATATACCTTGCATGGACTAACCAAAAACAGATGGTGTAGCTACACTGGTATCAGATAAAATAGAGTTCTCCCCCCAACCCCCAAGCCAACCAAACAAACAAAAAACCCACCATTCTTAACTAGAGATAAAAAGGGCAACCTTATAGTGATAAAAGGTTAATTCACCAGGAAGATATAATAAGTTTATATTTGTACACACTTGATAATACAGCTCAAAGATAGCAAAAACCTAAAAGGTGAAATAAGCAAATTCATAATCACAGTTGGATATTTTAACACATTTCTCTTTTTAATAGCTAGAATAGGCAAAAATAAACCAGAAGGGATAAAGAAGATTTGAATTAATAAAACTGACCTAATGGAATACACAACACTGAATCCAGTAACTGCAGAAGCCACATTACTTTCAAGCACGCATGTAACATTTATAAAAACAGACCATAAACAGAACCCTAAAAAAAATTTCGACAAATTTCAAAGGATTAAAATTATACAGAACAAGCTCATGGACCATAATCAATTAATAAAAGATAACCAGAAAATACTCATATGTTTGAAAATTAAGAATCACTTTTTTTTTTTTTTAAGATTTTATTTATTTATTTGACACAGAGAGAGAGAGAGCAAAAGCAGGGGGAGCGGCAGGCAGGCAGGCCGCGGGAGAGGGAGAAGCAGGCTCTCCGCTGAGCAAGAAGCCTGATGCCGGGCTCGATCCCAGGACCCTGGGATCGTGACCTGAGCCGAAGGCAGACGCTTAACGACTGAGCCACCCAGGCGCCCCAAGAAACACATTTCTAAGATACCTATGAGTCAAAGGGGAAATCACAATGGAAATTAAAAAATATTTAGTAGTAAATGGCTAAAATACCACATATCAAAACTTGCGAGTATCTACTAAGCAATATTTAGAGGAAAATGTGTGGCCTTAAATGGAAAGAATCAAAAGGAATCAGTCAGTTAAGCGTCTGCTTTCAGCTCAGGTCATGATCCCGTGGTATTGGGATGGAGCCCCACAATGGGCTCCCTGCTCAGTGGGGGGTGGGGTGGGCTGCTTCTCCATCTGCCTCTGCCATTCCCCTGGCTCATGCTTTCCCTCTCGCTCACTCTCTCTCAAGTAAATAAATTAAAATCTTAAAAAAAAAGGATACAAATGAATGAACTAAGCATCAATCTCAAGAAGTTTGGGGAAAAAAAAACACCCCAAAATATTTCCAAGGAAAGCAGAATGAAAAAAATAAAAGAGCAGAACTTAATGAAACAGCAAACCAACTTACTATGGAGAATATCAATGAAGACAAAAGTTGGTTCTTTGAAAGGAAACTCTACTGAAGCTAAGGAAGAGTAAAGGGGGAGAAAACGTAAAAATGAAACTGGGACGAAAGGGGGCACATCTCTACGGATGTTGCAGACATTAAAATAACAAGGAAATACAAACAATTTTATATAAATAAATTTGAAACCTTTAAGGGGACCAATTCCTGGAAAAATATCACTTAATAAAACTAAGAAGAAAAATTTTAAATTATGTTAGATTAAAAACACTGAATCTGTGGTCAAAAATAACACAACAAAAGACAACAAACTTCCAGAACCAGATGGCTCCGTCACTGAATTCTCCAAGCATTCAAGGGACAAAGGAGAGGAAACTAGAATGCATGGTAGATGAGGAAGGTAACGGGCATTACTTATATTTTTGCACTGACTGTGGAAGCAGGGATTGTAGCATGCTCCACTAACCTTCCTCTTGTAAATGTTCCCAGAAATTGTAACCAACCAGAATCCTGGAGCTGTATCTGGGTGAAGTGAACTTAACAAAAGAAAAGAAGGTATCTCGGGGCGCCTGGATGGTTCAGTCTTTAGGCATCTGCCTTCGGCTCAGGTCATGATCCCAGGGTCCTGGGATCAAGCCCCGCATCGGACTCCCTGCTCGGCGGGAAGCCTGCTTCTCCCTCTCCCACTCCCCCTGCTTGTGTTCCCTCTCTCGCTGTGTCTCTCTCTGTCAAATAAATAAATAAAATCTTAAAAAAAAAAAAAAGAAAGAAAGAAAATAATGTATCTCAATGGAGTGTAGAGAACACTATTAGTAAACTAACCAGGGTCTCTACTAGCCAGTACACCCATCCTCCTGATAGGAGTGTCAGCTGATAACAACGCACAAATAAATGTCCCTTCTCTGGAAAACTGCCACCTCACCTGGTTATAGCAGTCTTCCCCTCCTCCCCCATCCTGCTTCCCTCATTCTCCTTTTCCTGACCATGTTTCCCAATATACCACTTGAACAAGAATCCCCATTTCAGGCCCTGCCTCTACAGAATAGGATCTAAGATATCACTATTTAGGAGGGTGAAAAGAGAGTCACAGAGTAGGAGAAGATATTCTTAAAACATATAACAAGGGCTACTAACCAAAATATATAAAGAACTCCAACAAATCAATAAGAAAAACTGAAAAACAGGCAAAAAACTTGAATAGGCAATTCAGAAAGAGGCTATCCAATTAATTAATTAAAAAGTGCTCAACATTAGTAGTAACCAAGGAAAAGTAAAACCACAAAAGATATTATTATAGACCCATGAGAAGAGTTTAAAAATTTTAAACGGACAATACTGAGTATTTGCAAGGGTGTAAAGCAACTAGAACTCTGACATACTGCTGGTAGGAAAGTAAATGGGTACAATCACTTAGAAAACTGGCATTATCAGGGTGCCTGGGTGGCTCAGCCTGTTAAGTGGCTGCCTTCGGCTCAGGTCATAATCCTGGGGTCTTGGGATCGAGACCCACTTCTGGTTCCCTGCTCAGTGGAGAGCCTGCTTCTCCCTCTCCAACTGCCTGCCACTCTGCCTACTTGTGCTCTCTCTGTCAAAAAAAATAAATAAAATCTTTGGAAAAAACAAAACAAACAAACAAAACTGGCATTATCTAGCAAAGCAATTCCACTCTGACACATTACCTACAGAAGCTTCACAAACACAACAGAAAATGTCTAACGATGTTCTCCGCTGCACTGTTCTTGGTAGTCAGAAGCTATAAGCAACACAAGTATCCGTAAACTAGAGGACGAATAAATATATTGTGACATATATCATGAAACACTGTTAGCAATGAAAATAAGCGTGGTAACCTCATGGATGCAGCACACAAACAAAGCAAAAGAAGCCAAAACAGAATGCACACAGTATGATTCTATGTATGAAGTTAAAAAACTAGTAAAATTATACTATTTAGGGATGGAAATATAGGTGACGAAACAAAGAGAAACAAATGATTATCACATAAGTCAAGGTAGTGGCTTCTGGGAAGGAGGTTATGATTTGGAAGGGGTGCTACTGAGTATTGGCAATGTTCCACTTCTTGACATGGGTGGTGGTTCCATAATTCCCTTAAAATTGTTAAACTATGCATACATTTGTGGGGTTTCCTTGCATGCATTTTTCTATCTCATATTTTTAAAGTTTAAAATAAAGACAATGAGGGGCACCTGGGTGGCCCAGTTGGTTTAGTGTCTGCCTTCAGCTCAGGTCATGATTCCGGGGTCCTAGGATCAGCCCTGTGTCCTGGGATCAGCCCTGTGTCGGGCTTCCCTGCTCAGGGGGAAGTCTACTTCTCCCTCCGCCCCTCTCCTCACTTGTGAGGGGGTGCGTTCTCGAGCTTTCGCGCGCTCTCTCTAATAAAGTCAAGTAAATAAAGACATCGAAATAAACATACCGATTACTGTCTGATTCTTAGAAAAGTTGAGGGAACTGCATTTTTAAATTAAAACTTTGCCCCTAAATCCTTAACAGAGTACACGCCATTTAAATTTGCAACAATGCCTACTTTTCTTGGGATTACAGGTGGAGAAACAGTCTCCTGGGAACAGATATGTACTTTGCCAAGAGTGACCAGAGGACCCCTCTTCTACATGAAAAGTTGAGTAGGCACCCAAAGTCGTAGGGTAGCTATATGCCATTTGAGAATTCTTGGTAGGCAGAATCCTTGAGAGGAAGTAGAACCAATTTGCCAAAATACCTTGGGTTAAGCTTAGGAACGCACTGAGCCTCCAAACCCTGACAAAAGATTTGAAAATAGGGTAATCTCCTGAGTGGTCTGTGATGACCCTGACCAAGGCTGCTAGCACAAAAGGGCCCCGTATCCCCCCAAAGAGAACTCACTAGAGGACTGGGGGAAACCAGCCTGGTAACACGCTCAACACACTGCCCAGAGTGCAATGCTTTAGGGGAAAATGGCAAAGCATGTGAGCACAAACTAAAAAAGCTCTAACCTTGGAATCCAAGCATGGGATCAAGCTGGCAGGAACCTGGTCCAATAAGGGCGTTGAACAGCAGTGACCACACATCCTTGGAGCATGCAGGACAGCTCTTCAATAGTGATACCATATAGCTGTGTCAGAAATAACAATGTGGGTGGACTGGTCAGACTCTGGAGTTCTCTCTCCTCTGGAGAGTGGAAATAAGACTGACTTCTTTGGATTGTTTAAGCCCCCAGGGAGCTTGGAAGTGGGAGACATCAGAATTCTCACCAATGAGGGCATTAAAGGACTTAGGAGATTACTTGGAAAAGTAAAGAAATTTTTGACTGCATTAGAACCCAACTGGTGAAATGAGACACACAGGTTAAATATCTGAAATAGACAAAATCTTAATCAAATGTCTCTATTATCTACCTTTATACACACAATACCATATGTATGCGTAGGAAAGTAATACATCACTAAACTAACAGAATGAGGGTAATGAGAGAAATTAGCAGGCATTTCAAACAAAGCCCATGACAGGTGACTTAAGAGAAGGTTAATTCATTAAGGCAAACTGAAAGAACAAGTTTCTTGTACCATCTATTACTATTATGTGACTGAGACATGTAAAAGGAACTTATTTCTTTTACATCTTCCTTGAAGAGCATCTTAATTATGTGATATCTTCTCTCTCTCTTTTTTAAAAGTATTCTCCATGCCCAGCACGGAGCCCAATGTGGGGTTTGAACTTATGATCCTGAGATCAAGACCTGAGCCACCCAGGCACCCCTACTATGTGATGTCTTCTTGGTTGCCCAGGACCCTCCCTCCCACCTCTGAGAGCTCTCCCTGGCTCCTAATCTACACCTTTATCAGAGGCCCAGATCTGCCCTCGCATGTGGTAATACCCTCAGACTATCCCCCCAAAGATTCCGAGTTCCCCAAACCAGGGTCTATCTTTATTTTTATCTCTGTTTCTACTTATTCCCACTCCTCTTGGCCCTGGCACCAATACATGTTTGTTAAAGGAAAGAATGAAGGAGGAAAAAGGGAGGAAGGAATAGTATGAATGCACTGCACTGAAAAAAAAAAAAACAAAAAAAACCAGAGGACCACCACCAGGAACAGAAACCCACAGTGAACTGGGGACTGCTTGACCATGTATTACTTAACAGCTACTCGTGCTATCATAAAAACAATTCATCTGATAACCATGGAAACCAAAATGAAGGCACTGTGGCGAGGGTGGCTCTTTTCAGAAATCTAAAAACAATAAGAAGCCTGAAACCAGAAAGACAAAGAACTCCAAGTGCTCCAGACCAGAAGGAAATCCTTTCCTAAAAGCCCTGACAAAGCAGCATTTTCTTCAATTTCTAGAGGCTTCAACGAGGGCTCAGGGACCACTGTGACTTACCATGAAATAATTCAGACCTGTGTGCTTCTGTCCCTTGGGGCCAGCTGCTAAGAGGAAAGCTCGCTGGGAGACAGAACTTATTGTCATTATAAAATGTACTGAGAACCGGCAGAGGGAGATAGATTTCTCCCCTAGCTCCTAGTAGGTGTACAAGCACACAGTAGGTCTCCATAAATCCTTGTTGAGTAAATGAATTAACTTAAAACTCAGGGAAAACACAGGGTCTGGTTAACAGTATGTGTTCTTTCTACCACCCAGTGCCAACATTCTGTCGGGTACTGAGAATGAAAGTCCTGTCCTCGTTCTGGGTCCAGTTTCTCCATGTGCAAAAGGAGACAGCTGGATTAGACAGTTTCCCAGGCATCTTCCTACTCTAACAGTCAATCACTGTACTGTGCTTTTTTTGGTGGCAGCACATGCCTGGCACTTTTCTTTCCCCTCAAAGGGAATCTGATACCCATCTGCTCCAGTACATGAATGTTCCCATCCTGCCTGACTCATTTGGTAGGAACAACAGGTTCACATGCCAGTTGTAAATGAGAAGGCAAAGGGGGCCCAGAAAGAGAAAAGGGGAAAGGATCCCACTTGGCCTCTTTCTTAGGGAACCAAAACAGTACTCTTTTAGGACTAAATATATACAAACTGAAGTGTGATTATTCTAAACACCCCTCATGTGAAGCACTCTCTAGTTTACTAAATTAATTGAACAGTATTTATATTAATAATTGAACACTTCGGTGCCGGAAACTGTGCTAAGCCCTTTGCACAGGTAAGCCCGCACAGCAACCTCATGAGCTAAGTACCATTATTATCTACTTTGAACTGATGAGGGTTTTGTCTGGCTCAAGATCACACAGCTGGTAAGTGGCAGAACTAGGACTTGAACCCAGGTCTGACTCCAGAGTTCCGGCTCTTCAAATGGCTTTCCCACCTGTTCTCCACGGTAGTCCTAAGAGCGAGGCAGGGCAGGTGTTACCACCTTTACTTTAAAGAGGGAGAAACAGACTCTGAGAGACTTGCGCTTTGCACAGAATACAGAGGACACTTGACAGTAGGTGCCCAGCCCCTGACGCCCCTGGGTGGGGGCTCTTCTCACCCCAGGAATCTGCTTCTTCCTCTTCGACTTCAATTACACACTCATAAAACCTCAAGGCTGAAGGCAACCGCGGAGATCCACTTTCCCCGCCGGGTCGTTTTAACCGTTGGGAAGACGAGGCACAGCTCTCCTCCCGCGCGGCAGAGCCTCCAGGTGCCAGCAGAGTGCGCGAGCGCCGGGCCGCGTGCGGCCTGAGGGCACCCCGTCCCGGTCCCGCCAGGGCCAGGTGCTCAGCCTCCGCCAGGACCGAGAGGCGCCTCCTCTGCGGGTCACCTCGGGAAGCGCCCCAGGTCCCCGAGAGGCAGCCTCCAGGCGCCCGGCCGCCCCCTCCTCGGGGCCCCGGCCATCCCGGGGACGCGAGCGGAATAACTTCGCCCTCAGCCTCCGCGAGCCGGCCGCCTCTTACCTCTCCGAGGGCTTTCCGGGGCGCTCGCCCACAGCAGCGCGGGCCGCGGGAGCCGGAGCCGAGGCGCAGCCGAGCGGAGCGGAGCCGAGCGGAGGCGCGAGGACTGCAGCGCGGCCAGGGGCGGGCGGAGGCGCGGCGAGCCCCGCCCGGGGGCGGACAGCTGCGGGCTCCTGCGGGCGGGCGCCGTCACGTGACGCGCGAGGCGGGGGATGCCGGGAGCCGGGCCGGCGGCCGGGGTGACGCTCCCAGACCACCGCGGAGGAAAAGGAGCCCGGAGTCTCTGCTGGGAGGGGTCGGGGAGGGGAGCGAGAGGGCGACGCCAGGGAGACGCTTCGGATGCTGCCAAGTCGAGCCGGTGGAAGGACGATTACGGCTTCTAGTGCGTGGCCCCAAAAGGGCAGAAATAGAATCAGTGGGCGGAAATTGCAGGGAGGTATGCTGGGGTCAACACCAGGAAGATTCTTCCAATCACGGAGTTATCTGTCAGGGTAATGGGATGCTCCAGGAGGTGGTGACCAACTTGTGGGTGTGCAGGTGGGAACACATCAGCAAACTGACCACTGGCTATGGGCCAGGCAATATATTGGGAGTATATATTAAATTATTATATGTATAGGGTTTAACACAATGCCTGGCACACAGTAAATGTTGCATAGGTGTTAGCTGTTGCTGCCGGTGTTATAGGCACAGGAATGAACAAAACTTCTGTGGTTCCTGTCCTAAAGTTAATTCTTGAGTGGGTAAGGTAGTCATTAATCACATATCATTTAAATAAGTATGTATTTAAAATCATGGTAAGTTCACCGAAGGAACCCCGATTTTAAATTATGGGGCAAGGTGAGGGTGGTCAGGAAAGATTTCTCAGAGGAAGGTAAGGAGTGAGCCAGATAGAAGAGAGGCAGGGAAAGCCTGAGTGAAGGCTTTTGGGTGGGATGGGTGAGGCAAGGCAGGGCAGAGGAGAGAAGATTGCTCTTTGGGTAAATTGAAGATGTCCAGTTTGTCTGAAGCTTATTGTGTTACGAGAGAACAGTGTAAGTGAGGTTAGAGAAGTAGGTAGGTGCCAGATCATGCAGCACTTAGTAGACAATGATAAGGATTTTTAAATTTTATGTAAAAGGAAGTCATTGAAGTGGTGGAGGGTGGTTTGATACCTTTTGTAAAAACTATGCCAGCTACTGTGTGGATAATAGACAAAAAAGTAAGAGTGGGGGGCGCCTGGGTGTCTCAGTTCTTAAGTGTCTGCCTTCGGCTCAGGTCCCGGTCCCAGGGTCCTGGGATCGAGCCCCGCATTGGGCTCCCTGCACAGAGGGAAGCCTGCTTCTTCCTCTCCCACTCCTCCTGCTTGTGTTCCCTCTCTCGCTGTGTCTCTGTCAAATAAATAAAATCTTAAAAAAAAAAAAAAAGTAAGAGTGGAAGCAGGGAGATTGGTTAAGACTTGGACTGGGGTATTGGTAGTGAAGACAAAGAGAGTTGGATTTGAGATACTTTTTTTGAGGTAGAGGCAAACTGGTTTGATATGAGTCATTAGGGGGATTCCTAGTCTAGCTTAGTTCACTGATGGGGCCCATGGAGGTGCTATTTATTGAAATGGTTAACTATTGTAAAGGGAACATATTTGGAGGTGGGAGATCATCAATTTTGGACTTGTTAAATTTTAAGATACCTGGATCACCCAAATGAAGTGATCAAAAAGGCAGTTAGATATAGACCCCTGGATTTTAATTGATTAATTTTTTAATGCAGGGCTTGAACTGATGACCCTGAGATCAAGACCTGAGCTGATACCAAGAGTCAAACGCTTAACGGACTGAGCCACCCAGGCGCCCCATAGACCCTTGGATTTTAGAAGAGAATGTCAGCTACAGAACACTAACTTGAGAATGCTGTGAAAACAAAATTTTTACACTGGATCGAGGTTTGTAATGGCTGACTCTTGTGGTCCCATTGACCTCTGTCTTGGTTCTATAGAACGTATTCTATAATTGTTATTACATCTGTTATTACATGATGAATTTGGTATTACAGATTCTGGATGAGGTCCAAGTTACCACGCAGCTGCTTTCCTTTATAAATTGAACAAAACAAAAAACACCCTAAGCCTAAAGCCAACAATTTCTTTTGAGCAAAGACACAAAGCTGTACACACAGTAGCCAGATATAGTAGAAAGACCACTCTGACTTAGGTCAGATCAGAATAGGGGTGGTTCACACTACAATGAGCTGGATGATTTATCTTATTGATGACTGGCAAAGCTATGGCATGTTTAATCCTTTGAAAAGTGTCCCATTGTATGAAACCAGCAGTCTAGATATATGTCAGTAAGCAATCAAAAGCCCGACTTTCTGGATTTGTGCCAGCCAACATTGTTTTGGTGTTTCTATAGAACAGTTAAGTCCTTCAAAAGAGTGCAACAGCAGCTCTCTACAAGAGCATGCTGTCTCTTTCCCATTAATGGCGCAAGTCTCACTTGTACCATGAAAAATGTGATCTTAAATTGACTTAAATAAAAGAACATCATTTGTAAACTGCAGTTGGGCTCTCCCTTCTTTCTGCCTGCACCTCTTTCGTGTATGCTTCTGTCCTACCACTTGCTGGTCTACTGACTTCTCTCCTCCATTAGACTAGAGAGGACTTGCTCACCTTTGCAGCCGGGCATAGTTGGTATTTACTGTAAAACGAGTAAGTAAACACACCATCTCCTCAGCCATGTGAACTTTACTTACCTTACTTTACAGAGAAGTAAGGCTGTGATTCGTCCAGAATTGACGTAATACACACGCCCTCATTTCTGGCCCAGTTATCTGAACTCCCTTCCTACATTTGGGAATTCCCCATCTTCGAGCTTGTTGGGTGGGAATCAGAGCATGCCTTTCACTATAAAAGCTGAGACCCAGATATTTTCTCTGCTTCTCCACATGACCCTGACACTACAAATTAAATATTCTCTGGACTATGAATTGGGAGCCAGAGACAGCAAAGCACAGACCTGGCATAATTCTCTTTGGTTACCATGGCAAACACAGCAAGATGAAGTTCTTAAGAGCAACACTGGCTGTCGTGAGAGTGCAGGGTTCTGAGCCTGTGGCTTTGGTTAAGTGGTGGCATCTAATCCTCAGCAGAGATGGTATCTTCATTGCACCAGGTTGTATGGAGTGACCAAGTAACAAAGGGTGATGTTCCAGATGCCTAGTCTCTGAGCCTGATTCTCCAGGCCTCCTGGGATACTAAACGATCTATAATCCTTTCAATGAGTTATTTTTCTCTGTAAATCTACCCAAACTGGATTTGGGTGTTTCAAGTAAAAAAAAAAATCTGACTCATATAGTCACATAATTAAGAGCAGAACTGAAGCTATAACCTAGGACTTTTAACTACTGATGCTGCTGCTCCTTCCTAACACATGAATCTTTACTCTTCAACAACCCATTTTTTTATGTTACATATTGATGTCTCTAAATCACCCTTTGTTCACCAAGTTCATCCTTCTAATGTCAGCTGATTAATGAACATTTCAAACGACTGCATGGCAAGGCAGCTGCCAGTGCAAGTTTGGTCTCATTGTCAGTACAGCTGCTTATGTAATATTTTTTTGCATTTTTGTCCTTTATAGATGTAAGTGGAAAATGAAGATACTATTACTAATGTGGCTGAGGAAAAGATGAAAACTATCAGACGTGCTTAAAGCACATCTTTAGCCTTAGAATGCTTACTGCATTAAAGCCAGCTGTGTTTTATTTGTGAAGTTTGAGAATGTTTCATAAAACATTTCATCAGATACTGTGTTTGAAAGACAAAGTGATTTTGTAATGTTTTTACATCTCAGTAACAAGTCTATTCAACTTTTATATACATGATTCCTGTGTTTGTGAACTTGTACAAAAGTAGGCAAGTGGCACCACCTACGTGTATCGGTAACACTGAGTTCACACAAGTAGCCTGTAAGTCACAACTGTTCCGTCTCCTGTGTGATGTCCATAATGCAGTGCAGGGAAAAGACGTGGTGCTTTATTTTAATTTCTTACTGTAGACTTCAAGAAAATAGGTTAATGATGGTTGTTCTTGTGTAATTTGCAACTGCAGTATATACATTAGCCAGCAGATGTCAGGATGTGATCTCTTTCTTAAGACTAAAGTGAGAATAAAATAAACAGGAGTTTCTGAAAAGGACTGAAGGTTCTCTTGCTCTTCTGTGCGCAACACACTTGGGTCACGCTGGCCTTCTTTCTTCCTTAAACAGATATGCTTTAACACTTCTTTGAAGTCTCCCCATTCTTTTACCTGGCTAATTGCTATTCATCCAGTTTTACTTGATGTATCACTTCCTCAGGGAGCCCTCCCTGCTTCCTCCCCAGCCCAACAGGTCAGGGCTCCCCTATCTCAAGTTCTCACACCTTCCTGCACTTAACCCCACAGCAGTTTATATAATATGTAATTATTGATGAAATTAGGCAATGCCTCCCCTGCTAGATTTTAAGCCTCTTAAGGATATGCACCATGCCTGAACTCCCTTCTGTATCACTCAGCTACTGGTGCCTGCTCCTCTGTAGTCACTGAGTATCTGTGACTGTGCACACCTCCACCAAACAGAATGGGAATTATTTTTCTGAGGCCTATACAACAGGTATTGTCCAGAAAGTCAAGAATTTTTCCACCTCCAATTCAGCAGTCATTTATTCAGCCCCTTCTTTGTAAAGATTCTATGTGGGACAGAAAAAAGTGTGAGATAGCACTTGTATTCAAGTAGTCTTTCAGGAAGAGAGAAAAAGACAACGATAGAGATAGAAACCTTGTTTCCCCACAGTGGCAATTCCTGCTACAGAGTACCCATGTTCAGATTCTTACTCGTTTCCAATAAAGAGTCCAGTCTGTGACCCAGCCCACCTTGGTCACAGTAGCTGTGATGAGTTCAAGAGAATCTTTCTTAGCTTCCAAACCTTTATCCTAATCTGTCTGCCTGGACAATTCTTTGACAATACACTTTTAGTTTTTAAGAACAGCACTTAGACTCCCACTGTTAGGTCTTCTCAAGGCTAAATACCTCTAATTCTTTCAATCATTTCTCTCGTAGCAGGCTTTCCAGTCACTTCCAGTACTCTACCAAACTCAACTCTGGCAAGTTGGCAACTTTTTTTTTTTAAAGATTTTATTTATTTGACAGAAAGAGACATAGCGAGAGAGGGAACACAAGCAGGGGGAGTGGGAGAGGGAGAAGCAGGCCTCCCGCAGAGCAGGGAGCCCGATGCGGGGCTCAATCCCAGAACCCTGGGATCATGACCTGAGCCGAAGGCAGACGCTTAATGACTGAGCCACCCAGGTGCCCCAAGTTGGCAACTCTTGAAGTTTCTGTCAGATCTGGAGACCTTAAGTTGTCATTTTACAAATGCAACCTAAAATTGCTTTCGTTTTCAGTTTTGACTCTTATTCCTAAATCAGTACAGAATTTCGGAACTGGAAGGGACCTTAAGGTAAACTCATTTTCTGGTTACCCAAAGCAGATCCTGGACCAATGAAATCACCTGAATGCTTCTAAAAAATAGATTCCTGGGCTCCATCCACAACAATTCTAATTCAGTAGATTTTTTGTTTAAAAGCTTCCCATGTGATTTGGTATGGAGCTTGTTTTGGAAAGCACCTCTGTACATGATGCCTGGCACTGCCTTACAGAACATACTCATTACCAGTGTTCTTTCCCCTGTTATACTTGAACCTCTCCTGTGGCAGGGAGCCCACCACCAAGAGGTACCTGTGTATGAAAATCCTTCCAAACGTTAATAGTATGCATTCTTTGATTCCTAGGTATCTGATATCCGGCACCCATTTCCTCTTAAAATTGTATGTGAACAGAACACCGGTTCCTCATAAACATGAAGACACATTTATCTTAGAGTCCCAACACACAAGTATTAAAAATATGCTATTGGGGCGCCTGGGTGGCTCAGTCGTTAAGCGTCTGCCTTCGGCTCAGGTCATGATCCCAGCGTCCTGGGATCGAGCCCCGCATCAGGTTCCCTGCTCTGCAGGAAGCCTGCTTCTCCCTCTCCCACTCCCCCTGCTTGTATTCCCTCTCTTTTTTTTTTTTTTTTTTAAAGATTTTATTTATTTGACAGAGCAAGATACACAGTGAGAGAGAGAACACAAACAGGGGAAGTGGGAGAGGGAGAAGCAGGCCTCCTGCAGAGCAGGAAGCCCGATGCGGGGCTCGATCCCAGTACCCTGGGATCACGACCTGAGCCGAAGGCAGATGCTTAACGACTGAGCCACCCAGGCGCCACTGTATTCCCTCTCTTGCTGTGTCTCTCTCTGTCAAATAAATAAATAAAAATCTTAAAAAAAAAATGCTACTTTACCATCTTTTTAGACATGAATCAGGAAGAAGGAAATAAATGATATTTTGATCTGTGTTATCTAGCACAAACTTTAGTAGAGTGCTTGCTAACAGAAGTGAAGGTTAGTTAAAGAGGAAAAATAAGATGTTAAACTCAATGCCTTTCCCCTCAACACTTTAATAGCAATCATTGTTTCACTAAGCTAGTGGCAATATTTTATTAATAATTTTTTTGGATTTTGTAGGCTTAAGATCTTATTTGTACTTTTACCTTCACATTCAGTAAAGATTCTTTGTCATTTGCTTGAGACCAATGAAAACAATGGTTATTATGAAAATAGAGTATAAAATTTTAGTTGATGTAAAGATGCAATAATAAGCCTATTAAATTTTACTCAGTACACTGAAGTTATATTAAAGCTAAATTTTACTAATATTAAGATGAGCAATTCATTTGATCATTTTCTACATTTCATTGTTCTAATTCTTATCTACCACATTTCTTAAAACTGTTTTTTTGCAACATTTTTATTATTTTAAATTATCTATGTATTCCTTCTCTCCCATCAGCTCAAATAATCAGAGGCAATACAATTTGAATTTTGGGAAGAAAAGCATCTTATAAACTCCCATTGGTGTATCACATGCAGCAGTAGTCTCCATGATGTTTCTGCACTGTCCCATAAAAATTAGTCTTCAGTCTCCTGGTATCATGAACATATCTGCACTTAGCGATTTTCTTTCCTCCTAAATGAACATATAAATTGGAGGAGAGTAAGTTGTGGTAGTAGGTCAGATGTGGTCCTTGTCAGACCACGCCATACATACTTAGCTGTGAAACCAACAAACTCTAATAGAACATCTCTTATGCTAACAGCCCGAAAGGCCACACATTGGTGATAATTTCTCTCTTCAGAAAACAAACAAAATGAATGGACTGTATTTTGCAGAACAGGACCTTTATCTACATGGAAAGTGGAGGCAAGATATTTGGGGCATACAGAGGTCTTCAGGGCTACTGCTCTGCTGCCCCCACTCTTGTAGTTGCCCTCAGCAGCACTGACCCCTCTATTTTCTTCTGTCCATCAGCTCTTTCCTGCCTTTTCCTCCTGATCCAGCTTAGATGCCTCATGCATTATTTCAATCCCTCCCTGACCCTGTCATTTCACCTCAGCCATGTGGCAAGCCCCAGCCCTGGATGAACCCACCTCTCCACCTTCTCTGAGCTTGCCTCTGGACAGCAGAGCAATGCTAGAGAAAAAGCCCAAATTCCTAATCCCCCTTTTTTTTTTTTTTTTTAAGATTTTATTTATTTATTTGACAGAGAGAGAGAGAGCACAAGTAGGCAGAGGCAGGCAGAGGGAGAGGGAGAAGTAGGCTCTCCACTGAGCAGGGAGCCTGATGTGGGGCTCGATCCCAGGACCCTGGGATCATGACCTGAGCCAAAGGCAGCTGCTTAACCGACTGAGCCACCCAGGCGCCCCAATAATCCCCTATCTTAATTGGGGTACTAATCTCATCTGACAAGCTTAGCTTTTTCTCGTTAGCTTGCTATTACACTTCCCGTAATCGTTAAAAACTTCTCCACTCTAATCCTATTATTTAATGAACACTGAGTGCCTATGAGGTACCAGGCAGTCTTCTAGGTACTGAGATACTACAGTGAACATAATAGATGAAATCCCTATCCCCACCAAGCATATACTAAAGGGAGACAGATAATTAACAAATAAAAAAGGAAAAATATATTAAGTGCCATTAAAAAAAAAAAAGGGGGTTATGGAGTGCTGGAGAGGTTATAATTTTAAAAAAGTTTTTTTTTTTTAAAAGATTTTATTTATTTATTTGACAGAGAGAGACACAGCAAGAGAGGGAACACAAGCAGAGGGAGTGGGAGAGGGAGAAGCAGGCTTCCCGCTGAGCAGGGAGCCCAATGCAGGGCTTGATCCCAGGACCCTGGGATCATGACCTGAGCTGAAGGCAGATGCTTAACGACTGAGCCACCCAGGCACCCCTAAAAAGTTTTTGAAATATAATGTAACTACGGAAAAAAGTCACATATCTTAAGTATACAACTTGGCGGATTTTCACAAGTTGAAACATGCTATAATTTATAAAGGAGCTGGGAAAGGTCTCACTGAAAAAACTGCCATTAAGCAGAGACCTGAAGGAGAGGGAGTGAGACACTTGAAAATCTAAGGGAAGAGCATTCCAGAGGAAACAGACAGTGCAAAGGCCCTGAGGCAGCATGTCTAGTTTGTCTGAGGAAGCAAGGAGGCCAGTGTAGCTGGAATGCAGTGAAGGAGGGAAGAGTCATAAAAGACGAGATCAGAGATGTAATGAGGACCAGACTGTATAGAACCTTGTGGGCAACCAGAAGGACTGTGGCTTTTACTCTGAGCAAGACAGGAAGCCATTGGAGAATTTTAAGCAGGAGATGCAGTAACTAAAAAAAAGAGGTCTGAGGACTGAAGTCTAGTGGACTGCAAGTTTCAGGTTACAAATAAAGAAGACCTATAAAAGAATCTCAAGAAGAGAGGATAAGTGGAATAGAAAGGGTGGAGAGAAGGAAAATTAGGAAATTAGCGTTCTGGAAGGAAGGTCTGCAAGGTGGTTACAATAATGAAAGTGTGTTGAGTGCTGCAGACAGGGTGGGACAGGTCAGTGTTAACCTTGACAAGAGCAGTTTCAGAGGATCACTGGGGATGTGAACCTAACTGGAGTGGGTTCAAGAGATCACCAGAGAAAGGAAATGAAAATAAACCATTTTATTGAGGCATTTAACTATGAAAGATGACAGACAAATGGCTTGGTAAATGGGGAGGGGTGAGGATTCAAGAGGACTATGGTGGATGTTGCGGTGAACGACCCAGATCTCAACTTTAGGACCAAGGTCCTCATTCCCCCAGCAGCTAAGAGTTTTGGCTGCTAACAGCGCAAAGCTGCACTGGTTTACATACTGTCTATGGCTGCCTTCACACTGCAAGAAGAGCTGACAGAGCACAGAGCTCACAATGTCTAAAATATTTACCATTTGACCTTTAACAGAAGGTTAAAAGGTCTAGCTGATTTCCTTTCTGTCCTATCTCCAACACTCTCTGATGCCTGATCTTATAGGTAAAGAGATATGCTTAGTCAAGCAAAGGAGGGGGGGAAAGTTCACATTCCTTTTTTTTTTTTTTTTTTAAAGATTTTATTTATTTATTTGTCAGGGAAAGAGAGCACAAGCAGAGGGAGCGGCAGGCAGAGCAGGTAGAGGGAGAAGCAGGCTCCCTGCCGACCAAGGAGCCCGATGCGGGGCTCGATCCCAGGACCCTGGATCATGACCTGAGCTGAAGGCAGACACCCAACCGACTGAGCCACGCAAGCGTCCCTAAAAGTTCACATTCCTACACTTGTTCTTCCTTCCAAATCTAGGCCCAAGTTTACCCACCTGTAAACTACTGAACACACTGTAACTGAAATGCTAACTTACTCCTCAGAACTTCAAAGAGCAATGATTAAGCAGTTTAAAAATGAAACTCAGCAGTAGCAGAAAGAACACTACCCTAATTGAGGAGCAAAATTCTAAGATCGTATCCCTCTACAAAACCTGTTTGTGGATCAACATTTTCTCATTTATCCACATTTCTTTCTATGATCCATTTTAAGTTCTTTTTTTAAAGATTTTATTTATTTATTTGACACAGAGAGACACAGAAAGAGAGGGAACACAAGCAGGGGGAGTGGGAGAGGGAGAAGCAGGCTTCCCGCTGAGCAGGGAGCCCAATGCGGGGCTCGATCCCAGGACCCTGGGATCACGACCTGAGCCGAAGGCAGACGCTTAACAACTGAGCCACCCAGGCGCCCCTCCATTTTAAGTTTATAAAACTCAAGTCTGCTATGGTTCTTTACTATTTCACATTACACATTCAAACCAAATATATACACGTGGCCAAATGTTTTCTGATGTACTGTGTCCAAACTGTTTATTACAAGTATTAGACACCCCCCCCCCCACTGGAGTTTATGGCCTGAAATTTAAAAAGTCAGCAATAAAAACCTCACCATCACATTTTCCCTTATTCTAGCCTGAACATATGCTGGAATCCAGGGTGACAACCATACATCCCAAGGAAAGCACTTAAGGATAGGATACAATAAATAAACATTAAAAGCCCCTAAATCTTGGACAGCTACTATTTATTAGCTACCGGATCTTCCAGAGTCTCAAACTCATCTGTAAAATTAACAATTATTAGACAGTGAATTTAAATGTTTGTTAATGTTGAAGTTTGTATACAATTAGAATATAAACATGCTATCTCACAATATCTGAAAATAAGAATGAAACCTACTAATGCAGGGGCTGCTAGTACAAATCACTTCTAATCACCTTATACCAAACACCAACCATTAACAATAAATAGCATTTACCGAATGTCAGGCACTGTGCTCGTGGCTCCACTTGCATTCTCTTACTTTATCCTTACACACTTTGAAGTAGACAG
Organism: Halichoerus grypus; assembly: GCF_964656455.1. NCBI lineage: Eukaryota > Metazoa > Chordata > Mammalia > Carnivora > Phocidae > Halichoerus > Halichoerus grypus. The sequence goes on from NC_135725.1 coordinate 60,504,685, forward strand.
ATGCTCCCACTACACTAATTTTACAGGTGAAAAAATGAGATATAGAGGTTCAGTTGCTAAAAGTCATCCATCTTCTACATGTTGGAATCAGGACACAAAATCAAGTCTGCTTGTCTTCAGAGCCAGTGATGGTGACCGTGGTGCTGTATACCACACCTCCGTAGGTCAGGAACGCGTATAAATTACCAACATGGAACACAGCATCACAGGGTAAAAATACATGCTCTCTGGGTAAAGATGGTACATGGAGCACATGCAGCTACTTCCACTGCCTCCTGAAATTCCACTGAACGACAGCAAAGATTTTCATTTTAAGGCATAAATCTAAAAGAATGGGAAGAGAGGAGACAATAGCAGCAAAAAGCCAGAAGTTGGAAAGCCGATGGACAAGTAGTAAATAACATGGTAGCCCCGGAGAAAATTGAATCCTGAGTCAGCAGTAGAAAAGCAAAACAAACAACCCAACTTACATCAGAGAATCCCTAAAAGGTTCAGGAGCTGGTGCTTTCCTCTACCTTTGGAAGTAGGAGTGAAGGGGTAGACACTAAAATAAGGACTGGTTGAAGGTTTAAGTATTCAGAATGCCCTCTGCAACCCTACGTAGCTAAGCAGCCTCTTTGCCCAGCTCCTTCCCCAAATTATAAGTTTATTTTCTAAAAAGGGTAAAATAGAGGGTTCTCTGGATTGTGGGATGCTAGGCAGTTATGGGCAGAGGGACTGTACTCAATACAGAGACTCAAATGCATACTGGTCATGAGATAAAGAAAACAAGATACAGGGGGAAAAAAAAAAAGATATCCAACATGAGAGAAGAGGAAAAGGAATTCCCAGGATTGCAGTGAAGGGAGATCCCAGAATACAGCCCTGCATCAGGCACAGCAGACCACAGTCCAGACTGGGACAGGTCCGAAAGCTCCAGGAAAGACTTATTGGGAAGATGAAACAGCATGCCTAATGAAACTGAACATTGTGATCAATTTAGATATATGGCAAAGAGTCTAGCTGATTTCGTGGTAAGTTTACAGAAAACGAAGCCTAGGAAAAGAAAACAAATAGCATTTATAGATTCCCAGCATCAAACAGTAATGTTGCCTTTCACAAAGACTACTTAATAAAATGATGTCACTTTATCAGCATCAGCAAATCCTTCAGTCCAAAACAAGAGGAACTCAATTTAATGTAGTTTGTAATAATTACAGTATTACAGAGGTCTGCAGCAAAAAGTAGGTTAAGAGAAATAAAATCCCGATTTTTTTCTTAGTTGCTACTTTAAAAATACAGACTGAACGTCCTGTGCTTATGTGTTGTCGTGGCTGTGTGCTGGCTTCTGTAAAACTAACTAATCACAAGGAACTCTTCAACATATATACTCCGGACTGAAGTGAAAGGTAAACAGAAATGACTAATAAGACAGTGCTATTGTAGACATAATTCCCTTATAATTAATACCTGCTAGAAAATGGAGTTTGACATTACTTACAATTATATCAACATTCACAGAGGCTGAACATCACAGGCATATGGGTGTATTATCACCCAAGATGTCTTTACTTCCCAAGTAGTTTTAAATTTTAGCTATTAAGGTCAGTTACCAGAGCCAAACTTGTTCTTAACAAGTAGAATTTTTATGTCCATTCAATCAAAGAGTCTCTTACAGCTTTCTGGGCCTATTCATTTGCAGATAGGAGTAGAAATTGTAACTGGGTTCCTCATATCATGCATTCACATGTGATGCCCATCTTCATATGCTGTCCAATTTCTTTAGGATAAAAGGTGCTGAAAGAAAAATAAACAAACCCAGAATTTCAGATCTATTAGCCCACAAGTTACATTACGGAATTTATAAGACTGGGAGAAAAATCTTACAGATTTAGTTCACTACATTTTTTAAATGACTCCAAATAATGGCCAAGCCCCTGCCTGCATAACCTAGCAAAAGAGACTCACTGTCTTTCCAGTGTCATGAAGCTCTGACTATTCTAAGGTTCATTCTTACACCATATAAAATCTTTTCTCCAGGTAGTTCTCTTAGGACCATAAAGAGTAAATTCAATCCTCCTTCAAAAGACCATCTTTTTATTTTGGGTGATTTAATTGTCAAAGGAACAAAATGCTAGGAGAAACAAATTGGCATTTTTCACCCTTTAAAACATATTTGAGGGGCACCTGGGTGGCTCAGTTGGTAGAGCATCCAACTCTTGAGCTCAGGTCACGATCTCAGGGTCATAAGATCAAGCCCTGCATCATGCTCCCTGCTCAGCACAGAGTCTGCTTGGGATTCTCTCTCTCCCTCTCCTTCTGCCCCCCGCCCCACTGTCTCTCAAATAAATAATAAAAAAATAAAACAGTTGAAAAAACGCAGAGGGTGGGAGAAAACAACACTGCACTGGGGAAGCAGAAGAGCTAGATGCAGATTTTGGTTCTCCCACTGATTAGCTATATATCACTTATGTAATCCAAATCACATATAATGTAGTCCTATTTCAGTTCTTATGAGGGTCTGGTAGGAGGGTACGAATAGAAATGGCTAGAAAACAAAAATATTGTCACAGGGATCGAAGGAAGTGTTACTTCTGTCCTGTGTAAAAGCGCTGTGGTCAAAATAAGCACATGAAAAGATGTTTAACATTACTAATCACTAGGACAATGCAAATTAAAACTATAATGAGATACCACCTAACACCCATTAGGATAGCTACTATCAAACTGTTGGGAAGGATGTGGAAAAATTGGAACCCTTGTGTACTGTTGGTGGGAATGTAAAATGGTACACCTGCTATGGATCACAGTATGGTGGGTCCTCAAAAAATACAAAATAGAGATACCTGCATATCCATGTTATAGCAGCATTATTCACAGTAGCTAAAATGTAGAAGCAATCCAGATCCAAAGATGGATGAATGGATAAGCAAAATGTGGTATACGATGGAATATTATTCGGCCTTAAAAGGGAAGGAGATTCTGACATATGCTATGACATGGATGAACCTTAGGACCCTATGCAAACTGAAATAAGCCAGTTACAAAAAGACAAATACTGTATGGTTCCACTTATATGAGAGCCTTAAGAGATGTCAAAATCATAGAGAAAGTTTCAGTTTTACAAGATAAAGAGTTCTGGAGATGGATGGTGGTGATGGTTGTACAACATTATGAGTGTATTTAATACCACTAAACTGTACACTTAAAAATAGTTAAGATAAATTGTTATATGTATTTTACCACAATTTAAAAAATTAGAAAATAAAAGGGGCTGTGAGCAAAAAAGCTGCCAGAAGGATCTTCTTTCTCAATACCCATACTAAAGTAATAGAACATATTGTTAACATTAAGCTGAAGATACTGAGATCTGTTGAAAGCTGACAAAGTCGGCAGTATGTCCAGATATTTCTAATTCTTATCAGATTAAAAAAGATAAGTAACATCCATCAAATGAATGGATAAACAAAATGTGGCATATCCACACAATGGAATGTTACCTGGCAATAAAAAGGAAGGAAAGGGGCGCCTGGGTGGCTCAGTCGGTTAAGCGTCTGCCTTCGGCTCAGGTCATGATCCCAGGGTCCTGGGATTGAGCCCCGCATCAGGCTCCCTGCTCACCGGGAAGCCTGCTTCTCCCTCTCCCACTCCCCCTGCTTGTGTTCCTGCTCTCATTGTCTCTCTCTCTGTCAAATAAATAAATAAAATCTTAAAAAAAAAAATAAAAAGGAAATACTAACACATGCTATAATACAAACCTTGAAAACACTATGCAAAGTGAAATAAGCTAGACACAAAAGGTCATATATTCTATAATTCCATTTATATGAAATGTCCAGAATAGGCAAATCCATAAAGAAAAAGTAGATTAGTGGTTGCCAAGGGAACGTGAAGGGGGAAAATGGGGAATGACAGCTAATGGGCATGGTGTCCACTTTAGAAGTAAAGAAAATGTTCTAAAATGCATAACTCTATGTTAAGAACCACTAAATTACAGAACCTTCATTTTTTAAAGTTTTTTTTTAACTTTTATTTTTTACAGATTTTATTTATTTGACAGAGAGAGACACAGCGAGAGAGGGAACACAAGCAGGGGGAGTGGGAGAGGGAGAAGCAGGCTTCCCGCTGAGCAGGGAGCCCGATGTGGAGCTCGATCCCAGAACCCTGGGATCATGACCTGAGCCAAAGACAGACGCTTAATGACTGAGACACCCAGGCGCCCCAAGTTTTTCTTAAATAAAGTATAATTGACATACAGTATCCCACTAGTTTCAGGTGTATGGTCATAGTGATTCAATATTTTTATATATCATGAAATGATCCCCACAATAAGTCTAGCTACCACATAAAGTTACTACAGTATTGTCTATATTCTTTATGCTGTACATTGCACCCTTATGACTTACTTCTTTTGTAACTGGAAGTCTGTACCTTTTAAGCCCCTTCCCCTATTTCATCTATCCCCTACTCTACTCCCCACTGGCAATCAACAGTCTGTTGTCTGTATTTATCAGTCCGTTTCTGTTTTGTTTTTAAAGATTCCACATATAAGTGCAATCATATGGTATTCATCTCTCTCTGACTTCTTTCACTTAGCCTAATAGCCTATAGGTCCATCCATGTTGTTGCAAATGGCCAAGATTTTTACGTCTAAGTAATATTCCATTGTATATACACACATCTTCTTTGTCCATTTATCAATAGACACTTAGGTTGAACCATATACTTTAAATGGGTGAACTGTATACTATGTGAATTATATCTCCATTTTAAAAGTGGTAATGTGGAACAGTATTCTGTGTTTTTTTAAGGAAACCGATTCATATCAGATACAAAGGTCACTGAAAAGAAGCAAATATTTTACTGGCAGCTAAGTCAACAAAAAAGGTAAGAGGATAAAATAAGTTGGGAGTTGCAAAAAGCTGTTGAAGGAGCAGGATTTGTGTTTCTGTTCAGTAGGGCTCCCTCTCCTGGGGAAGCAGGGTAATACCATAGTCAGTGATGGGGTACCCGGCTTCAGTGAGCTCTGGCCTAGGCCCAATCTGAGCCTTCTACAGGATAACCTTGGTATGGCCTTCATTTATTTTAATCATTCCTGCCTCTCCACCCAGACCTGTCAGCAATACACAGCAAGGTGCAATGAAAAGAGTACTGAACTGAGAATTGGAGGGTGGGGACAAATCACTTCTGAGATTCACATCAGTAAAACTAGAGAAGTGATCTACAAAGCTGCACCCATCTCTAACATTCAGTGTGTCTTTAACTCTGATATTTTGTGTTAAGACCCCCTTTGAAAGGTGAGTTCTCATTTGCAAAAGGGATATACAGAATGTTAAGCCCGGCCTCCCTCAAAGCGCTACTGTCAAGACAGCTAACGCAAATAAGCTTCTGCCAAACGTAAATTCAAATAAACCTTCAGGTGTTATTAATCCTATAGACTCCTACTCTTTTCTTCTCCTTCCTTCAGGAAAAAACACCAATTCTTTACTTCACCCTCTGTACAAATAAGCAAAAGAAACAAACCTTTTTGTATTTTAGAGATCAGCACCGAAGGAGGGAAACTTGCTATTAAGAGCTCTGGATTCTAGATCAAGATCATGCACTGAATCGCTGAGTGACCTTGAGCCAGCCATTTCTCTACTCTCTAAGTTTCTGTCGGCAAAACAAGGGAGCTGCTCGGGAGGGGAGCGGAGGGGAGGGGGAATAAACCCTCGAGGCTCTTTCAATTAAAACGCTCTTAAGGCAGGGCGAGGCGGGATGATCACCCTCGCAGTCCAGGCCACCGCGTGTACTTCTGACCCCGACCCGCAGACCCTAAGCCGCGCCTGCGCCCGCTGATCTCGACCCACATGTCCCACCCTCCCCACGACCACTCAGCTAGCTCAGCTCGCAGGCCCCCAGAGAACCAGAGTTGGGTGGGTGGTGTCCGCGAGCTCCCCGCGGGTCTCATGGCCGCAGCCTGGAAGGACACTCACTGACTCGCAGCAGGGCCACGTAGATGAGGAAGTTCCGTATGGACGAGATCACATCCTCGCGCATCTTCCGTTTCATCTCCTCCGGGTCCAGCTTCGGCGCAAGGCCCTCGATCCGGAACATGACTTTGCCTCCCCGGCGTCCAGCTGCCACGCTCTGCTCTTTTCAGAGGCCGCCCGGCGCCCGGAACTCGGCCCCATCCCATTTCCTGTTCCCGCCCCTCGTTCTCGCGCGCGGCGACGGGGGCTGCGAGGGACAATCCTCATCCGGCCCGAGGGGTTCTGCAGGGGGCTGCCTGAAGAGGGCGTCGTAGTCTCAGCCACGCGGGACTCCGGTTCCTCCCGGCTGTTGAGGAAGCTGTGTCTTGAGCCGGGCGCGCTGCGCTGCAAGATGCTTTTATGCCTCAGAGTGGACAATGCACGTAGATACCACCACAAATAACAATAGCTACAGTTCTACGCCATGAATTAGATATTAAAACCTTCATTTCCTAGATGAGAAAACTGAAGCACAGAGAGCTTTAAAACAACTTGCCCAAATATACTTTAAAGTACCTTAGGGGGAAAAAGTGTTGAGGAAGGGAGATGAAACGGTATTAGCAAAATGTTGAAAATTGCTTAAACTGGTGATTAATATATCATTTTAATTATTCTAGTCTTTCTATTTTGAGCATGTTCGAATATTTTCGTAAGTTAAAACAAAAAGATGAAGATGATGAAACTTGCTTGTGTTTACACAACTAGTAAATGCAGGTTTTTTTTTTAAATGTTATTGTCATCCCCATTTTATTTTAAATATACAAATATATTTTATTATATATAAAATATATTTTTATTATATATACATATATTTAAATAAGCTCTATGCCCTACCTGGGGCTTGAACTCAGGACCCTGAGATCAAGAGTCACATGCTGTACTGAGCCAGCCAGGCACCTCTGCAGTAGGGTTTTGTATTTAGATTTGTGGGACCCAGCCAAAAGTTTTTAACTCCATATTATTACTGTATTCTCATTTCTGGCATTAACTGATCCATACAGATTGGCCCAGTAATACAGCATATAAAAACAAGTTCAGCTCCTTTCAACATTTTACAGGTGAGGAGGGGGGCTGAGAAACCAAGTGCACTCCTTACAGTCATTCTGCTAGTGATGGGCAGAGGCAGGGTTCTAATGCAGATTATAATGCCAAGTTGCACTCTCTTTTCCCTGCACCCCACTGCTCCTCTGTTAGTCTTTAACGATTAGTGCCTGCCTGGATGGGCATCACTGGAGGCAGGAGGTAGAGGTTTAGTGCAATCAGATTTCCTGTCACAAAATCATCAAAACAGTGCAGCCCCAAATTTTGCATGCCAACTAGCCATATTTAATTTTTAGACACAAACCAGATGACTGAATTGCTCACATAATTCAAAACCAGAATGTGCCTGGGGTGTCTGGGTGGCTCAGTCAGTTAAATGTCCAACTGTTGATTTTGGCTCAGATCATGATTTCAAGGTTGTTAGATGGAGCTCCGCCTTGAGCTCCGCGCTGGGCATGGAGCCTGCTTGGGATTCTCTCTCTCTCCCTTCTCCTCTACCCCTCCCCCCCTCTCCCCCTCTCTAAAAAATAAGAAGCAAAACCCAGAATGTGCCTTCTTGACTGCACATTGCTTAGCAACAGTGGATTTTGGATAAGTTAGAGCAGTAATTTACTGCAATAACTGATAACTAAAGCATTGCTGCCCACCTTCTTGACAGAATGTAGGACATTGGGGCAAGGAAGAGAACTCATCTGCGTATTCAGGCTTTGGTAACCTCTTCTATCTACAATTCATGCAGTGGAATAGTAGAGGCAGCTCTGGAATGAAAGGGGCTGCTCCCAAGGAGCATCCTCCATCCAACACTTTGAGAGTGTTTAGAAAGCTTGCACTGATGCTGGAAAGCAGCAGGGGCTGTGGAAAGAACCTGGACAGGAAGCCTGGAGACATGGCCTCCAGATTTAGCACTGCCACCATCGAGCCATGTGACCAGGGACACGTCTCTGTTTCATGCAACTCCATTTCTTTAGTTGTAAAGGGAGAAGGTATGATTAAATGCTCCTGAGAGTCCTGTTCAATTCTAACAGTCTAAGCATTTTGAATTCTAATCGTGTCATCTAGGGCATTCTGGTCTGGAGTGTATGGATGTCAAAATATGATCAACTGTGGTCAGACATCAAAACAACCAGTGTGTAGCCAGCAGTAGGAAGAATGTAACAATAAGGCACATCTCATCCATCTGAATAGTGAGGCAAAATGAGCTGGCAAGGAATGAGTTCTTATGTGATTCCAGTAACTAAGATCCCTGGGGCTGACTAAGTTTAGATAAACAGTTCTCATATAGAACTACCACATTTTCTTTACTGAGATGCTTTTGAGTAACTTGCCTGATTCCACAGGGAACCAAAGAGGGGAGAGATTAGGGAAAAAATCATGTATCTTGGTAAAAAGATCCAATTTTTAGCATTTGAATTTTATTCATCCAGTGCTGTATAAAGCAGCACCTGTTGACTGGACAGGTGATGTGGTGGCAGATAACTGACCTGTTAAAAGGCAACATGATTCTCGTAACAGTTATCTTAGAAAGGTGTGGTGCTTGCCAGCCTACCTGTAGAGAGACAGGAAGGTAGTGAGGAACTGGTTCTGGATACAATCTGGGAGGGTGAACTGTTTCTGTTTCAGAAATGTTCATCCTGATCAACTCTATCCTCCCCTTGCATGGCTCCTCCACCTGTAATGGAGGAAACTCATTAAAAGAGCTTAGGCTCCTTTGTCTTTTTTGGGTGCCCCTCCTTTTATGGCCTGTAGGTGGTGGTATTGCCCAGTGACCCTCCGTTTAGGCGGGGCAAAGGGAGCTCACACGCTTCCAGAAATTAGCACTGGAGTGAGCTGTGCCACAGCGTGCACTCTTTATTTTTTTCCTCATTGGAATGATGAAGGGGTTGGGTCTAATCTTTAAAATGACTTGCAGCTCAAAAATGTTGAAAATTTGTGTTCATCTTTCCTGTTCTTCCTTCATCACTTTGCTAAAAGGCTAAACGCAAAGGATTCCCTATGGTTGTGCCATGAAAGACAAAAATGAAAAGTATGCACACATAATTTAATATTGATATTTGTAGTCTGATCATAGAGGAAATGGTAGCTGATGTCATAGCCTGTCTTGTTTTCCATTTTGATCCCAGGAGGGATTTAGGAGCTATTTCCTTTGCCTCGACTTCCCGGACAGTATTGCACACAAACGTTCAGTGAGCACAATTTACCCATAAGAGAATTAAGTGTTTTAATCCCATCATTGAGGAGGAATTTGTATTTACAGGGTCAGAGATTGACAGATGATTCATGATTGGGGAATAATTCTGACATATAATCACAGGAACCTTGTGGTTTCTAATGTATTGGGATCTTAGTCTTTGGTATTGAACAGTTCAACCCCTTCACTTGACAGATGAAGAACAGAGGTAATCTAGAGGTATAGCTAGTTGGGACTAAGGTAGGTCTCTGGGCTCCCAGTCCAGCACTTTCCCACCATGATCTTGCAGATTTCAATACTTTGTGATTATTCTCATTGATGATCCTCCCCTCAGAGGTAGGATTGGAAGAATGGGGTGTTGTTTGACCTCAGCTTGGGAGGGACAGGATAGAGGGTGGCTGCTACTCATCAAGAGGCTGATGACACTCCTTCTTTCCATGTTTCCACCCCCATCAGCAGTAATTAATCTGGACGGTGTTATTAGACAACTCCACGTGTCTTCTTCCTCATTTCTTCAGGAGATGAACATGGTCTGGTGTTCCCAAAATCAGCTTCGTTTTGAAGTCCCTTCAGGACCCACCATGAATGAAACAAAGGTTAGGGATAAGGGAAGGACTGCTCTGTGATAAATGTTAACCAGAGTCCTCACCGAGCAGATGGGATAGCTTACTTCTAGAAATTACTGCCCAGCAAGAGTAAGTCCTTTTGGACTTTAAAAGGTGAGTAGAATTTTGATAACCTTCACCTCACTGGCATTTGCTTTCTATGATACCTTATTCCCTGTTCTAATCTTTAGGGCTTTGTTGTCTGGATGATTCATGAGTGTTTGATCTTTCATAGTAGACTGGAAGCACCTCAAGTACAAGAAACACACACTTTTCCTGGGATCGAGCCCCGCATTGGGCTCCCTGCTCCGCGGGAAGCCTCCTTCTCCCTCTCCCACTCCCCCTGCTTGTGTTCCCTCTCTCGCTGTCATCCTCAACACTTCCCACATTAAAAAAAAAAAAAAAAAAAAGGAAACACACACTTTAATCCTCCAAACAACGGGATAGGTATTTATACACTGTAAAAACTCAGAAAGTACCCCCTGAGTGGATGAACGGATGAACTTCGTATCTGCTAACCTTTAGAATTAAAGAATTGGTAGCTTTTCATATCACGTTGAAAGGAAATTGTCCTCCAAAGAAATTTGCCCCAAATCCTACATAATATTTTTATGTAGTGATTTATTTTTCCCTGTTTTTTTACAACTTGTCTTTGTTCGCCTAAATAAAAATCATTAAATAATGATTTTAAAATGTTAAATAATTTTTACATATCATAGGCAAAATTAAAGAACTTTAAAATTTACTTGCTTTATTTATAGCAATGTAATTACATGAAACCACACATATAACATAATACAAATTATAATATCTATTATAATATAACCATATTATACTTTTAATAACTTCTTTTGTCACAAAAGTACATGTTTATTTTTATACAATTTAGAAAATAAATCATTTATTTTTTTTTAAAGATTTCATTTATTTATTTGACAGAGAGAGAGAGACAACGAGAGAGGAAACACAAGCAGGGGGAGTGGGAGAGGGAGAAGCAGGCTTCCTGTTGAGCAGGGAGCCCGATGCGGGGCTTGATCCCAGGACCCTGGGATCATGACCTGAGCCGAAGGCAGACGCTTAACTGACTAAGCCACCCAGGCGCCCCGAAAATAAATACTTTTTTTAAAGATTTATTTTTATTATTTATTTGAGAGAGAGAGAGAGCACAAGTGGGAGGGGTAGAGGGAGAGGGAGAAAGAATCTCAAGCAGACTCCCCGCTCAGTGCGGAGCCCAAGGTGGGACTCAGTCTCACGACCCTGAGATCATGACCTGAGCTGAAATCAAGAGTCAGACGTCCAACCGACTGCGCCACGCAGGCACCCTTAGAAAATACATAATTAAGGGAAAAAGAAGAAAAGAAAAATCCCCCATAATCCCACAACCACTATGGACATATTGGTGATCATTCTATCAACCTTTCTTCTTCTATAGTATACTCATGTAGCTCTCTCTCTCTCTTTCTTTGGGCGTGTGTGTATATATATATATATATATATATCTACACACCACGTATATATGTATTTTTTACAAAAATGGGCATATAGTATATGCTATTTTAACTTGCATTTTTCATTTAAGTTATATTGACTATCTTCCTATATCTTTAAATAGTCTTCTAAGCATCATTAATGGTGGCTGTATGGTATTCCACTATATGGATGTACCAAAATTTATTTAACTAATCTTCTAACTTTGGGCATTTAATGTGCTTTCATTATTTTTTCTATAAATAAATTCCAGGGAATATGATTGTAACACTACCTTTGTGCACACATAAAAAAAATTTTTTTTTTAAGATTTTATTTATTTATTTCACAGAGACAGACACAGAGAGAGAGGGAACACAAGCAGGGGGGAGTGGGAGAGGGAGAAGCAGGCTTCCTGCTGAGCAGGTAGCCAGATGCGGGGCTCGATCCCAGGACCCCGGGATCATGACCTGAGCTGAAGGCATACGCTTAACGACTGAGCCACCCAGGCGCCCCTGCATTGACATTATTTAGAACACATAATAATTACCAGACACCTCCCTGTGGAGATTAGAGAGCTGATTTTGTCACTACTCCCTTCCACCCCTATTACACAAAACACATATATATGCTATGGAAATGTGTTCATACAGCTGGGTATAGTTTCTTTTTTTTTAAAAGATTTTATTTATTTATTTGACAGAGAGATTGACAGCGAGAGAGGGAACACAAGCAGGGGGAGTGGGAGAGGGAGAAGCAGGCTTCCCGCTGAGCAGTGAGCCTGATGCGGGGCTCGATCCCAGGACCCTGGGATCATGACCTGAGCCGAAGGCAGACGCTTAACGACTGAGCCACCCAGGTGCCCCTGGGTATAGTTTCTTGACTTTCAATAAAAAGTGCTTGTTTCTTAATAATAGGTGCTCTATTAATATTTATAAAGTGAAAGAAAGGGAAAGAAATAATTTTTTATTGATTCAATGATTACAGGTCCAGTCCTACACTGATAGGTGAGTTCTCAGCCCATGTCAGGAGCCCTTTGAGAAAGCAAGAAGTGAGCTCTTTGTGTCCAGCCTCCACAGGAAACCAAGGTAAGCCTATCAGTATCCATTCTCCACACCCTGTCCCTGACATTGTCTGGATGACAGACCTGCCTGATCAAAGCCAATGAGTGGATACCCACAAGTGTATTTTCTCATCTTAGAAAGAAGCACAGAGCTTGCTAAAGATAGGATTACATTTTGTTCTTGCATATTAAAGTGGAATTGCTATGCAGTGTACAAATTGTGAATGAAGGAACATGCCAATCTTCCCATCACATAATGTTTAGACTTCAGTTGGGGAGAATAAAGGCCAGACCTTATTATGTGAAAACTTACCCTACCCATCTTCTCCAGAGGGTCTCTCAAAGTCCTTCTCTGATGCGTGGCCCTACCTCCAACATCCCTGCTTCTACCTGAGCATCAGCAGTGGCAGGGAGCTCACACTTTACTGGGTGGTTCCATCCACCTGTGGATAGGCAGCTCTTTTCCTTAGAGCCAAAATCTGCCTCTCTCTACCATAGTCCTCCTGGTTTTAGTCATGTCTTCCAGAGTGTCCGCAGCAAGTCTGATCATTCTTCCTTATGGTTCTGTCAAGGCAGCCTGGGTCTTCCTTCATGCTTGTTTTCTCCAGGCTAAAAATAATTTTTGCAGAATTCTCTTAGAATTTTCCAGTTTTCCCTTATCGACAACCTTAACTTTTCTAGTTAGCCATGACAGACTGATTTACTCTGAGCTATCTGGCCTCACACCCTCCCCACGAACTGCTTCCCTGCCCCTTTCCCCAACCAAGGGGACATATTGAATCCCTGGCAAGGACTTACGGGATTCAAAACCAGAGACTCTTTATTCCTTACTCAGAGATTATCCTTGGACAAGGAGCGTGTGCCTGGGTCATCTGTCTCTTCCCTCAGGGCCCTCACAGCAGTGGATGGAATTCCTGGGCCATCCATTTTAGCTCCTGGCATTTGCATTATAAAATGAAGGCCAGCTGTACAGAGTGCTCAGGAGAGGTATTGGGGTTACAGTAGGAAAAATATGGCCTTTGGAGCAAAGGTTAACTTCCAGCTCTTCTCCATGAAATTGTTTTGAGACTTTGTGCCAGAACCCTTCGGCCCTTTTGTTTCTTCATCTGTGACAGAGATATCTAATATCTACTTCAAAGTGTTGTTTTAAAAAGCTAAATAAAGGGGCACCTGGGTGGCTCAGTCGTTGAGCGTCTGCCTTCGGCTCAGGTCATGGTCCCAGGGTCCTGGGATCGAGCCCCGCATCGGGCTCCCTGCTTGGCGGGAAGCCTGCTTCTCCCTCTCCCACTCCCCCTGCTTGTGTTCCCTTTCTTGCTGTGTCTCTATCTGTCAAATAAATAAATAAAATATTTAAAAAATAAAAAATAAAAAGCTAAATAAAATAATGTCCTTAAAGTGCCTCGTCCACAGTGGGCATTCTTTAAATGGTAGCCACTACTAATCGTAAGTTCTAGACAAAAATTATGGCTTCGGCAGCACTCTAAATGGAACAAGTAATTTTTTACTGCCACAGTACCTACTATCATTTGTCAGCTTCATTTCAGTTCTCTCCGGCCTCCGATTCACAGTAAATCTTTGTAAAATTATGACCCATACTCCTAGTTCTCTTGTCCTTACCTCCTACTCATTTTGCAGCCCCAGGACGGATTGGCCTTCTGGCCCCACTGATTCTCTGAAACTGCTTCCTTTAACGGAAGTCCTTATTGCCAAATCCAGGGGACCCTTGTGGGCCTCTACCCGCCTGCAGAATTTGACACTATTGGCCACATGACCCTTTCAGGAAAGCTCTCCCCTCCTAGCTTCACGGATACCACATTCTTCTGGTTTTCCTCTAGATGCTCCACATCCTCCTTCCACAGTTCTTCCTAAGGTCAACTCCTAAACGGCCCCTTTCTTTCTTTCTTTTTTTAAAAAGATTTTTATTTACTTACTTGAGAGAGACAGAGATAGCAACAGAGATAGTGAGAGAGAGCACAAGCAGGGTGGAGAGGGAGAAGCAGGTTTTCTGCTGAGCAGGGAGCCCGATGACGTGGGGCTCGATCCCAGGACCCTGAGACCATGACCTGAGCTGAAGGCAGATGCTTAACGACTGAGCCACCCAGGCGCCCCGGCCACTTTCTTTAAGGTTCTTTCCTGGACCCTCTTCTCATCTATTCTCATGGGCAGTCTAGTCTGGCTTCAATTGCCATCCTTAAGCTAATGATTCACCACATGTCTCTAACTCATAATGCTCTCCAGAAACACGGACCTGTATATCCAACCAACCTATTGACTTCACCGTTTCCTTGGATGTCCCATGGGTACTTCATACATCACTGTTGAGAGTGCAACCAGTCATCTTCTCCTCCTAATCAACTTTAACTCCTGTGCTCCGTTGCCTAATGACTGATACCACCATTCAGTCCCTCCAGTTGCCAAAGCCAGAAATCTCGGAGTCAGTCTTGAGTCTTCCTTCTCCCCTTGGCTCTATATCTAATTAACCATCAAGTTCTATCAATTCTGTCTCCTTATTATCCCTAAAATTCATTATATTCTTTTTATCCCTTCCAACCACTCCTTTTGCTCGGGCCACTGACCAACTGGTCTCCTTTCTTCTGTCTTCTCCCTGCAACTGTGTTTTCTGCCCTGCAGTCTAACTAACCTTTTCAAATACAATGTTTATTCTGTTAGTCTCCTCGATAAAATACCTTAATTATTCCTCATGGCACTCAGGAAAAAGTACAAATGCTTTGGCCCTGTGTAGAAGGCCTTTGATTGATCTCGTTCCCATCTTCTTCACTAACCTCAACGCTTTCCACTCCTCTTCCGGTACCTGGTGCCTCTTGTTCACCCTTCCTCTAGCCTTCTCTTCCCCCCGCCAATTTCCAACCTCCACCTCCACATACTGCAACTGGCTGTTCCCTGAACTCACCAAACTCTTACTTCTGGGTCTTTGCACATGCTTTTCTTTCTGATGAAAATGATCTTTCCTACCTCTTCATCTGGCTAACTACTAGCGTCATTCAGAAATCACCTTAGATGTCACCTCCTTCAAAAAGTCTCTACTGGGGCACCTGGGTGGCTCAGTTGTTAAGTGTCTGCCTTCAGCTCAGGTCATGATCCCAGGGTCCTGGGATCGAGCCCCGCATCGGCCTCCCTGCTCGGCGGGAAGCCTGCTTCTCCCTCTCCCACTCCCCCTGCTTCTGTTCCCTCTCTCGCTGTGTCTCTCTCTGTCAAATAAATAAATAAAATCTTAAAAAAAAAAAAGTTTCTACTAGTTTAGTTAAAAGTCATGCACAATGTTGGCTCCTCAGTTGTAAGAAATGTTTCATAGTAACAGAAGATGTTTACATGATGAGAAGCTGGGGTGAAGGATACATGGGAACCCTCTGTATTATCTTTGCAACTTTTCTGTACATCTTAAAACTATTCTAAAATAAAAATGCCGTCTTAAAAACTCTCCACTAAAAAAATAAATAAAATAAAAAATAAAAAGTCTCCACTAACCCCCCTGTGCTTGCTTAGCTGCTGCTTCTGCCTTCTCTAAGACTTGTGTCTGCGACCCTCGAGTCAAGGCACTTAGCACAATATCTGGCCACTGTCCGTGTGCCTGTCTCCTCCACTGAAAACGGATGGGAATCATGCTTTCCTGTTTGTTTATTCCTGATAGCATAATGCCTAGCAAATGGGAAATGTTCACAAAGTACCTCCTGAGTAAATTTTTGTTGTTAAATTGTTTTTGGGAGGGACAATACCAAGCTTTTGTTGTAGGGTAATCTGAAATTATAGGCCTATAAAAAAGGACTTAAAAGCATCAGACATTATAAATGACTCATAGGCTCTGCTTGTTTCTCAGCATGACAAACTTGGCAGGCATGCCATGCTGGATACACCTGAACATCACATGTGTCCCTACACACTGCGTGATGTTTCCAAGAGTGTCACGTAACATTCATTCCTCTGTAGGTAAAGAGCCCGGGGCCAGCGGAGCTGGGTTAGTTCACTCTGGGTGAGCCTCCCAGGCTGCTGCCACATCCCAGGAGGGTACGGACTGTGTGGCGAATGCATGAAAGCCAACTAGGGCAGAGAGCACAAGAACCAATTGGAAGAAGAATGACACCACAGGGAGATGAATCTCCAGTCTGGCAATTCGAGTCCCAGCTCTTTCATTAATGAGCGGTGTGACCTTGGCCAAGTGTCTTCCTCTTTGTAGGCTCCAGTGTCTGTGTTTGTAAAATGAAGGCTTGGATTAACTGGTCTCCAAAGTCCCTTCCAGGACTGGTGCTCTGGGATTCTGTGATCAGTGTGTGGTGTGGACACGGGTGGAAGGAAGCAGGTAAGTGTGTACTAGGAGATTAAGGGCAACTGAACCTTTGCTTCCAGGTCAGCAGCAGTCTTCAGCAAAAGGAAACCAAGCTAGGACAGAGATTTGTCTAAATCATCCTGGAAGTAGGGACCCCTGGGGCACGACAGCGCACCATGTGTCTTGAGGATCTAACTCAAGTCTGTCAGAAGGAAGCAATTCCAAGGATTAGAGTGGGTGAAGGTGGGTGGCGGAGCAGTGGTGATTTTCGCTTAATAATAAAATGACCACATTTGGGGAAAGTTTTTATGTTTATTGGCCAATAGTTTTGATTATTTCCTTTGCACTGAAATTATC
This sequence comes from Halichoerus grypus, assembly GCF_964656455.1. Taxonomy (NCBI): domain Eukaryota; kingdom Metazoa; phylum Chordata; class Mammalia; order Carnivora; family Phocidae; genus Halichoerus; species Halichoerus grypus. Next base: position 60,521,678 of record NC_135725.1, read on the forward strand.
CAAAATGTCGGGGTGCCTGGGTGGTCAGTTAAGCATCTGCCTTTGGCTCAGGTCATGATGCCAGGGTCCTGGGATCAAGTCCCGCATCGGGCTCCCTGTTCAGCAGGGAGTCTGCTTCTCCCTCTCCCTCTACTGCTCCCCCTGCTTGTGCTCTCTCCCTCTCTCTGCATCAAATAAATAAATAAAATCATTAAAAAAATATATCTAAAATGTAAGTGTTAGAGGTGATGCAAGGAGTACCACCAGGAACATGGCTGGGGCAGGCATGACAGCAATGTGTCTTTTCGAGTAGAACTGTTAGGTGGGTGAATTGAAATTATTTGGAGTGTGAGGCGATCAAGTCATGGAAATTCAGAATTGCCTTAGCCAAGTAAAAAAATAAAATAAAATCCGGTTTATTTTGAAGTTTATCTGTCTTCAATGGGTGGTAGTGGCTTTGATAATTAAAGATTCCTTGGGAAGTACAATGAAAAGTATAATATGTATTTGCCTAATTGAACAAATACATCATAACCAACTGTTACTAGTTAAGAAGATCTAGTATTCACTGGAGAACTTAGGATGAGTAGAGAAGAAAATAACATTATGATTCAGAAAAATTCCTGGGAAGATTCTTTTTTGCTAACCATTCACTGGTATCCGAATTTCTGAGAGGCATGTGGAAACTCCAGCCTTTGGCTCTGAGAGAACTGGAAATACATGGGCACAAGGTATGCTCAGGCTCCTGGCTCAGGTGACTCCTTTCAAATCTGGTCTTTCCTCTGTGTTGACCAAGAGTTTCCTTTCCTTCTTAGAGAAATACTTACATAATGATTCGGTTGGGTTCAGAGAAGGTAGATGATCACTTAACCAAAAAAGAAGATAGTAGGAAGGGGAAAATAAAGGGGGGGAAATCAGAGGGGGAGGTGAACCATGAGAGACTATGGACTCTGAGAAACAAACTGAGAGTTCTAGAGGGGAGGGGAGTGGGGGGATGGGTTAGCCTGGTGATGGGTATTAAAGAGGGCACGTATTGAATGGAGCACTGGGTATTATACGTAAACAATGAATCATGGAACACTACATCAAAAACTAATGGTGTATGGTGATTAACATAACATAATAAAATAAAATTTAAAAAAAAGGCTTTGGATTTGAATCCTAGTGGATAAGGCACCAGCCAAAGGTCAGGGTGGAGATGTGTCATTCTTGGCCCTCAGCACTGGGATGCGCCAGGAGCAAAGAAAAGCCCCTCCTGAGAGATGAGGAAACCCATTTGATGAATGGGAAATGGGCCAAGCCTTAGGCTCCCAGGGAAGAGGAGCCAAAAGTCACAAATAGTAAGAGTTAAATTTATTGAGTATTTGCTCTGTACTAAGCATGATTCTAAATCATAATGATCATAATCAGAATTGTAGTCATAATTCTCACACCAACCCTTTGAGTCAGGCTTGTATTTCCATTTTCTAAATGAAAACCTCAGGTCCGGAGAGTAAGTATTCACCCAAGGATAATCAGGTGGTGAGTCAGAGCCAGAACACAGCCCAGACAGCTCCCCTGCAGTCATCGCCTTTAACCACTCATGTCCTGGTGCATATACAACCTGTCAACGTTGTGTGTGACTCGCATTCTGTGTCTCCAGCATCCATCCTGAGGCTGAGAAGGTAATGGGCTTTGTTGAGTGTTCCCGAACTGAATGGAACCAAAGAGCCTCAGCCTGAGCCCAAACCTGGCACCTGGAGTCTGGGGGAAGCCCTGTTTGGCTCAACACAGTACTGAGAAAAGCAGAATGCTATCCAGTACCTGGGGGCTGGCAGCAGAAGCCTGGTCCAGCCAGCTGCTGTGGGATTATGGGCAGGACTCCCCCTTACTGCACAGGAAGGGAGAAGAAAACCATGGGCACTCGGCAGCCTGGGGCTAAGGGGTGTGAGGAAGCAGCTGGGTCATTCCATAGCATGTCTGAGAACTCGCTCTACACAAGCCTCTGTGCTGGGCAATGGCCACTGTGGATATAGAGTTGGGTCGTGCACATTCTGTGCTCTGGAGGAGCCCCACGTTGACACTGAGAAGGGCTGCCTCTGTCTGATAGGACCCCTAAATTGCCTTCGGATCCCTGTCTTGTTTTGTAGGGCCAGACAAAATTAATTCTAAATCCTATTGTCTCTTTTTGTAGGATTTTATATATTCAGCCCAGTGTCCATGAATTGAATTCAGGAGACAGGTTATATAATTTTCAGTCTCCCGGATGAACTTTCTGGATCAAGGACATAGGGGCTAAGGTTGTTTTTCCTGTATTGTTCTAGTGAGCCTAAGTTCTGAATTTTAAGCCCAGTAGATGTTGGGTCATAAACACCTCTTCCTAGAAAGCTTTTTCCTCTGTCACCACCATGCCTGAATACGGACAAAACTCTTTCCTTTTCCTCCTCAGCTTGGCTGGAAAAATATAAAACCTAAATTTATTTTAAAAATTAATAGGAAACAAACAATATTTCCTTTAAAATAGAAAAACAGACACAGGGTACAAATTCGTTAAGTTCTTACCACAGATTGACTTGACTGGCTCAGGTTAGAGTCACCAGTTCTTGGGTCTTTTAGCTTGCCTGCACCTAGAGTTCTGGGGCACACAGCCAGAGAGAGGCTGGGGCCGGGTGCCTGTAGGGAATGCCCGTGTCCTGCTGGGCTATGGGACCCCGAGGTATTAGTCCCCAAGGTGTCCTCTCCTGACTCCTGGGGAAAGGAGAGAGAAGAGTTATTTTCTCACGTGGAGCCACCCCCGGAGATCCACTTGAAGCCTGGTCACAGTGAATGTAGCAAATATTAGAAACTTGCAAAAGAATCAGAAGGAATGAAATTGGTGTTTCATGGAGTTTAATTGAGCATTACCCTGCTCATTAGCAGCAATCAACTCAGTTTATGTGGCCTCGTTTACAGATGGAAGAAAACAAGGACTCAGGGAAAGAGCCTTTCTTTTGTGTCCTTCCCCCCACCCCAACCCCCGCAACAGCGCATCTGCCCATCTGTGGTGGTATACTGCTGCTAAATCCATCAAACAAGATCTGTGATTGTACGTGACCTTAGTCATCGATTTGTTACAGACTCATTTTTGGACTGTTTGAACCGCTTCATCACCTCTTTCCTTTGGATACAGATGGAGATTAGGCAGATTATTAACAGACAATTATGGAGCACTAGCTCTGTCATCAGTGTAGAAGAGAATTACAGGGTCAAGGGTTTTATAGTTAAAATTTGAAGAGATATAAAAGGAATGAGAAACCTCAGACATTGCTTAGGTTTTGATGCCAGGAGCGCATTGCTTCAAAGATCTGGAAGTGTGTAATGAAACCACACCAGCTCTGTTTCCACTTTCTCAACATAAAACAGCTAAAGATCACTGAATAAATTAACACAAGATAGCAAGGGTGTGCTTCTCCAGGAAGTTTCCTCTAAGAAGCTTGCTATTTCGGGAAGACATGAGTCGTGGCCTTTGTGAATCAATTTTAAAAGGAGCCAGATGAACTTGTGGCCAATGATTCCACCTGTAGCCACTGAAGTCCAGACCCGATAGGTGGTCAGTTCTTATGTGTCCTTCCACTTAAACCTCCTGTGTCACAGGGGCCACGCGAATGGGTTGGGAATGTCTTCCCTGCAGGGTCCTGGCTGGTATTCAATTTCTCCTGATAAACTGCTTCATTCTCCACATCAGACCCTCTCTGAAACCTGAAATAAATTCTGGGTCGATGGAGTAACAGGATTTTTTTAAGGAATGTGACATTAAGCTAACTAGGAAGACTGTTGAGTGCATGCAAAAGCCTTCCAAATGTTAAACTCTGGGAGCTAGAGACCAATTCCAATGGCACTGCCATTGCTCAAGACTCTTCTTCTGTAAATGACCCAAGAAATGACACCAGGGACAGTGATCAATCTTAAAAACAACCACACTTATAACTTTGTAGTAATGATAGAAATACTGACTGAGAGAGTTTAAGTTTCCATGAAAAGAATGGCTAAAATGTATCTAGGACATATTGAGAACTTTACATGCATTGTCTTGTTTCATCCTCCCTATAGTAAGTACCATTATGTAGGCATTATTGTAGTATTATTCCAGTTTCACATGTGAATATTTTACAGCCCAACCTCCAGAATTCCGGACCAGATATCCAACTGTCTACTCAGCATCTCTCTTTGAATGTTTAATAGGCATCTCAAGTTTAAAATATCTGAAACTTGGCTCCTAATATTCCACCTCTATTGCCCTGCTTCCAACAACCTCCTACCCTTTCAGTCTTCCTCATTCCAGGTAATGGCAACTCCCGACTTCAGGTTGCACAGGCCAAAACCCTTGGAGTCAGCTTTGACTCTCCTCTTCTGCTCACACATCACATCCAATCTGGTCAGCTTCACACTGTATCAGAATCTGGCCACTTTTACGCCTCCGCTGCAACTTCCCGGGTTCAAACTACCGCCCCCTGGCACCTGGATGACTGCAGTGACCTCCTTCTGCCCTTGCCCACTTCGAGTCTATTCTCCTCACTGCAGCCAGAGAGTTCCTGTTAAAATGAAAGTTCAAAACCCTCCAGCAGCTTCCCATCTGACTCAGAGTGGAAATCAAAGACCTTGCAAGTCTCATCAGGGGCAAACTTCTTTTCTGATCTTTACCTCTAGTTTACAGACTCTGAATTTTATGAAATCTTTTGTTCATCTGTGAATCGGTGTGTTCTTCTGGGGGAAACCCATGTGGCTTGTTACCAGATTCCTGAAGGATTCAAAATCTCCCCAAAGCTTAAGAATCACTGCTTGGAGGAAGCCTCACTCTTGAAAATCCAATTTAAAGAAGGGATTTATTCAAATTATAAAATGATTTGGAAGAGATTCTTTGTTTGATGAAAGGAGTCACTGAAAATGTCTTGTGTGTTTGCAATACAATGAAATTGACAAAATTAAATATATACACTTATTTTAGTGGGCTCTTTGTGACTCAAGTGTATCAGTTCTAAGAGGATTTGGAGTAAATCCCACTATGATAAAATCTATGTGTAACAGAAAAGATGTTTGAGCCTCCAGCTAACAGTTCTCTTATTTCAAATAGTATCAAACCTGATGCATAACTCTGGGCTAGTTGTGAGTAAGGGGCTGTATTAGGACACATTTTTGACATATTTCAGTACCCAGAGGCTAATGCAGAGCTTGGCACATAGTAAGCCCTTGATTTCTGTCTTCTAGAAGACAGGGGGGTCTGAGGAAAAACATCTGTGAATTTGTTCCTAGCATTATCTGAAGACAGGATAGTTGGCCAGGGACTGAATTGTCCTGGTCTGAGAACCATTCTGTTTCTTTAAGGTGACTTAGCAAATCTCTGCTGTAATCAATTATGTGTTGGTGTCCTCATTAAACTCTCAGAGGACCATCTCATTTCTAATTCTTTCAGGATCACTCAGGGTTGCCCTTAATACTAACAACACTTGCCAGCGTTGAGATTCTAGGGCACCCCAAGCCCCAGATGGCTTAGAAAATCTTATTTAACATTGTCAGAATTTCACCAACTAGATATAACCTCAGTGATAATAGCCCCTGCCATTCCATTCACGTGTTTCTTTGCAATCAAAACACATGTTCGCATCTGTTATTTTATTCAATCATTCTAAGAACTCTTGAGGTAACGAGGGCAGGGGTTGGAGTTGCTCATGGTCACCTAGTTAATAAGAGGCAGAGACAGAACTCAGGCCCCAGATTACTTTTGCGTATATCCTGCTGCTTCACCAAGAAAGAGGAGAGAGTTTTCTTTTAAATTCCACCTACATTGAAAAGAACAATCAAATAACACTCTTGTTTAGTTTTTTTCACTTGGTCAGGCACAGAAGTCAGGTGTTGAGGCTTAGCATGAAAACCATGATTGAGGATTTTAGTATCAGAAATAGGACTTGATTAGCAGTAGACATGCCCAGTTCCATCCCTACCTCAAGGAAGTAGAACAATGGGGTTAGATAGACCCCTGCGGGCAGCACTGGTTGGAGTAGTAGGAGCAAAGACCAAATCACACACTGGAATGGCCATCAGTGAGTCCAGAGCTGGAAAAGAGAGGGCCGGTATCCCTGAGGGATATTGCCACCAAGCTGCAGGGAAGATAGGGTAAATGGCCTCTCTCAGCCTTTCTAGAATCAAAACATTCTTTCCATATTTCCACAAGGATACATTCTTACTCTTTGCTGTCCCGGATTTCACAGAGCCCACCTCTCTAATGACTATTAATGACTAGGTACATTATTTTGCTCCTCACAAGCTTGAAGATTCTATTGCCTCTATCCTACACCCAAGCAACTGTAAGCCTTAGAGGTTAAGTAAATTGCCCTGGGTCATTCACTAACATATGATGGAAGTGGGGTTCTAAGGTAGGTCTGTTTGGATGCAAAACTCAAGCTTTTCTCATTGTGTCATGCTGACCCTCAGTACACTCATGTCTCAGAAGGAGATGTCACAGTTCAGGCCTCTTACGTCCTCCATTCCTGCTGGTCAGAGTAATGAGAACAAGAGACAAGAGAAAAGCAGAAAGTGTTGCATTCAGTACGTGCTAGAGCCGGACTGCCTGGGTTCAAATTCAGACTCTACCACCTGCCGGCTGTGCGACTTGGGGCAAGTCTTACCCTCTCCGTGTCTGTTTCCTCACTTGTAAAATGAGGATAATAATAGTACTCACTTTATAGAGTCATTGTGAGCATTAAAACAATAGTGCTTAGAAAAGCGTTTGGCACATAGTAAATGCTCAATAAAATTAGTCATTGTCTTTTGATTAAATTGAGGTCTTGATCTCAGTCCAATCTGACCCCTTCATTGGATTTGGGAGATCCTGCAGTCTCATTAATTCCATAATTCTAAGCCATCTCTTGAGGTGTGTTACTTTCTAGGTGGGTCCTCTTAGCCATTGTAATAGATCCCTACTGATGTAAATATCAGACCTCATCTAGAATTCAAGGGTCACACCATGGGTGGTCCCTACAGTTTGCCACTGCTGTACCCTTTCCTCCCTTTCCTAGAAATGCCTACCTAATGTGACTGTGGGTTTACTGGAGAGTTACCCTAGCGTGGGTCCAAGCAGCCCTCTGGTCTTTAGCATTCCCCATGAGAACCCATTCTTTGCATGCTTTGGAGCTCAGCAGGCTTGCTGAGTCTTCTTAGCCAGTGATGTTCCAGATGCCAGAGCTGGCAGGAAAGGGTGGGGCAGCCCCAGCTGACTCCAGAGAAGAAACCAGGTCTGTCCACCCGGACAACTGCAGACCAGTTAAAATGGTGCATGAGCTAATTAAGGACCGTGAACCAGGCATCACTGCTCTGAGGTACCCCAAAATGCCAGATAAGCAGAGCCTTGGGCAGGAGCCTTCTATGACTTGGAACTGGGCGACTTAGGTGACAGGATTAAAACAAAAAGAACAAAACCCCTGCAAGACATAAATTTATATATCCAAATGGAATATTTAATGCAGTTCGATTTCAGAAATATTTACAAAACCTAATTAGGGCAGAGAAGAGTGCTGGACATTACAGGGACATAAATGGCTGACACTCAGTCCCTGACTTGAGGGTATTAGTTCTCCATCTCCACTGCCAGGTCTCACCAGCACCTACACCACCCCCCCCCCCGCCCACCTGGACTATTGCAGTCACCCCCTCACTGGTCCCCCCATCTCTTATCTTTCCTCAACCACAATCTTACAAAACAACTTTGGTCACCTACTCTCCACTCAGAGTGGCTTCCCACTGCCTACACATTAAGTGCAAATACCTCTCCAGTACTTAAAGTCCCCACAGATTGGTCCAGTTTAGTCTTCCGAGGTTTTCCTCTACTTATGCAGTTCTCCTCCACCATGGATCCCTACAGCCTTACTGGTCTGCTACAATTCCCTCAAGCACACTGTCTTCATTCTTTCTCCATCTTCCTGCTGGCCCTGAATCTGTTCCAAAGCAGAACGTGCCTTCCTTTTCATCTCTGACTAGACAGATCTTGCTCACTTTTCAAAGCTCACCTCAACGCCACGTCTTTCCTGAAGCATTCCATAATGTTGGCCTTCTCTAATGGGATGTCATCGATCCCCATGGCAACCCCCCATTGTTCTTGGTTTAACCTTCTCTCCTGTCACAAAGTTTTCCTCCTGCGTGTTCCCCAAGGAAGTGGGTTTGGGATTGGCTTTGTCATTTTCCTCCCCCACAGTGTAGCTAGGACAGTACTCATGTGGGGTGAATTATACTGAATGGAATGGAGGAAATAAACCCAGCCCAACGTGACTGCTGGGAGCCAAAATGCCACAGGGTTCTCTGACAGAGCTCTAAGGTGGGACAGAATTCGGGTTGGAACGGGGATGAAATATATCCAAACAGGAAAGACCGGAAAAGGTTTTGTTTTTTCATGTAAACCTTCCCTGATTTCTCTACCTCTGTGGCCTGCCATCCCTCCTGTTCTTGCCCCCCACCCCCTGTGGTATTCACAACCCAGTACTGTAATTGTATGCTAATTTGTCTGATTTATTTACTAGACTATGAGATCCCTGAGGGCAGAGACCAAACCTTAATCTTTGTTATAGCCTTGTATCAAATCCAGTGCTTGGCACTTAGTAGGTGCTCAACAAATATTTGTCAGGGGAGGAAAAAGAGGGTGGAAGTGAGGGAAGGGAAGGTTTATTCATGTAGAGATGGGACAGGATGAAGGCTACAGAGAACTGAAGCCAGAGATACAGTCCTATGTGGGGATCCTGCCGTGTTGTCTTGGTAGATTAGCTTGATACGGTGAAGGTGCTCACTTGTTACATGCTGCTTTTCCGTGGGTGCGGACACTGAGCAATGAGAAAAAACCCTTGCATTCCCAGATCCTTCCCCCCTCACCCCCAACCCCCATCCTGGAGCTGGTGCTGATACATCCCTCAATAGAAGACAACTAGGAGGCAGTTGGCAGTGGCAGTCCATCCCTATTCTGTTAACAGAGGGCCATTGTGACCGCTGGAGATTTCACAAGCTCAGAGACCCATCAAATGGCCACTTAAGGTAGCTCTTTAAAAAAAAAAATCAAAGGCTTCTAGATGAAGATGAAATTCCTTTTCCCTTGCTTCTACACAGATAGGCAAGATTAGGAGTAGAACACCCACTTTTCTCTGCCTCCGGGTCAGAGCACCAAGCATAGGGGAAGGAGCAGAGCTTCTGGCATGACTGAGAGCCAAGCATAACTAACATTTTCACCACTTAAGGCGCACAACTCAAGATAAGTGCCTTAATCACTGAGGCTCATTTTCCTCATCTATGAAATGGGAATAAATAGCATCTTTCTCACAGGACTGTTGTGGGAATATCACATGCCATAAATAACTTAGTCCAGTGCGAGCGTAGAAAAAGCCCTAAGTAAATGGTAGCTATCGATCATGATGATTATTTAAAAAAACTATTTAGGGTAAAGATTCAAGGGCTTACTGAAGTAGACAGCTGTTATATGATATTTCAGAAATCCTGTTAGATGTTCCAGTTGTCTGATAGAGCAGTTTTAGAGTACTTGGTATTCCTTTCAACTCCTGTTTTTATTTTATCCTGTCTATATGCCTGTGTTTATATGCTATAAGAAGTATGTTCTTTTAACAATAATTAAATTCCTTACTGGCTCCTGTTTATCCTCAGCTTGTTTCCTACTACCCTTGACCCTGTGTACTGGGAACACATGTTAAAGCACCCCCTGAAATCCAAATCAAAACCTCAATGAGATACCACCTCACACCAGTCAGAATGGCTAAAATTAACAAGTCAGGAAATGACAGATGTTGGCGGGGATGCGGAGAAAGGGGAACCCTCCTACACTGTTGGTGGGAATGCAAGCTGGTGCAGCCACTCTGGAAAACAGTATGGAGGTTCCTCAAAAAGTTGAAAATAGAGCTACCATATGATCCAGCAATTGCACTACTGGGTATTTACCCCAAAGATACAAAAGTAGGGACCCGAAAGGCTACGTGCACCCCGATGTTTATAGCAGCAATGTCCACAATAGCCAAACTGTGGAAAGAGCCAAGATGTCCATCAACAGATGAATGGATAAAGAAGATGTGGTATATATATACAATGGAATATTATGCAGCCATCAAAAGGAATGAGATCTTACCATTTGCAACGACGTGGATGGAACTGGAGGGTATTATGCTGAGCGAAATAAGTCAAACAGAGAAAGACATGTATCATATGACCTCACTGATATGAGGAATTCTTAATCTCAGGAAACAAACTGAGGGTTGCTGGAGTGGGGGGTGGGGTGGGAGGGATGGGGTGACTGGGTGATGGACACTGGGGAGGGTATGTGTTCTGGTAAGCGCTGTGAATTGTGCAAGACTGTTGAATCTCAGATCTGTACCTCTGAAACAAATAATGCAATATATGTTAAGAAAGAAAAAAAGAAGAAGAAGAATGTAGCAGGAGGGGAAGAATGAAGGGGGGGAAATCGGAGGGGGAGAAGAACCATGAGAGACGATGGACTCTGAAAAACAAACTGAGGGTTCTAGAGGGGAGGGGGTTGGGAGGATGGGTTAGCCTGGTGATGGGTATTGAGGAGGGCACGTTCTGCATGGAGCACTGGGTGTTATGCACAAACAATGAATCATGGAACACTAAATCTAAAACTAATGATGTAATGTATGGGGATTAACATAACAATAAAAAAATTAAAAAAAAAAAAAAAGCACCCCCTGTATTAAAACGTCTTAAAGACTTGTGTCTGCAATAGCTTTGCAAGAACTTCGCGACTTGAACTTTGAGGAACTCAAAGCCAAATAGACAACATTTTATGCTTTGGGTTAAAAAAGTTACTATGCTAGTAAGATAATTTGACATCCAATATTTTCATTATTTACTGTAGCTTTTTATTTTATATTTTCTCAGTTTGCTTGTTCTCTATTTGGTACAGAAAGTGAAAACCTGGGGCTCCTGGGTGGCTCAGTCGGTTAAGTGTCTGCCTTCGGCTCAGGTCATGATCCTCCCAGGATTGAGCCCACCCGCATTGGGCTCCCTGCTTCTCCCTCTGCCTGCTCCCCCCCAACTCAAGCTCTTTCTCTCTCTCTCAAATAAATAAATAAAATCTTTTAAAAAAAAGTAAGTAAAAACCTTTTTTTCCACACGTGTCTACAATGATAGCTGGAAATTTGTGGAGAGAGAGAACAGTTGGTTTTTCATCATAACATTTGATAGCAGGAAGGTAAAGAGTAGGAAAAATGAGGAAGAGAAAAGAGGTAGGTAACAGGAACAGTCTATACTAACGTAGACCTTCAATAACTGTTGGCCAAATACAGGAATCAGTGGTTCCAGAGGGTTAGACTACAAGTTCCCACAGAGATTCAAGACACGATAGCTACCAGGTGGCCAAATGGTGGGACAGACCACCCAGAAGAACCTGCACAAAGGATTTAGCAGAAAAATGGTTACATACCTCTTGGGCTCTCACTCACATCAAGGGTCAAAGATACCATTGCTGAGGCTTTTGAGGAGCATTTGTTTGGAGGGAGCAGTGAGTGTGCTAAGTGCCACTCCTGGCCCCAGGGAGTAAGGGATGTAGATGCCCACCTGGTGTCACCTGGCCTCCACGGGACCACTCAGAGCTTGAGCTGTGTCCTCAAGAACAGGCCTGGCTACTGCTTTGGCAGCAGAGCGAAGGAGGTTGCTGCTGTTTCCTGATTGGCCGACACTCCCAGAATTTGTTAGATGGAAGAATGCTCCCAGGAGCAGATATGGGCCCTGAAGGGGAGGGCCTGGGTGTGAAGCACCTGAGATCTGTTTAATACCAAGTCCATAGGTAAGCCCAGCTGAGAAGCCAGATGAGGACTGCCTGATTTCTAGGGCCTGGGGCAAGAGCTCTTGCCTGAATGGATTGTGTTTGCTTAATGAAACAATCCTCAAGTGAGAGATCACCTGGGGTGGGAAGCGGGGCTCGGAGGAACTCCCAGTAATATCCTACAAGAGAAGGTCTGTTCTAGACGATTGCTAGCCCTGGAGAGGGTGACACCACGTTACCAGCATCCCAATCAGACAAGCGCTTTCTGCCACCTTCCCTCTCCTCCTCTCTTTCTCCAGGAGGGGCATCAACACCCCAGTTAGCAAGATGGGAGTGTAAAGAAGGGAAGAGAAGATTCAGACCCTAGTTTCCCCCCTGCCTAAAGCCCCTTGAACGAGATTAGAAGTCTCTGTTACTATGTGGAGTGGTTATTTTAATTTACTGAATTGAAACTGTGTTCATAATTGTGACTTCAAGTGAAGGAAGGACTTCTGGCTACTTGGGAGGGACTGCCCAAGCTTAGGGGCCTGCTGGAGTTCCTGTCTATGGCAGAGGAATCTCTCTCCCCATTCCACTCCTGGTAAGTTTAAAAGGCAGTAGGCGATGAAAAATAGTGTTTTCATTGTATCCCATAAGTGGGGTTGTTCAACTTCCCGGCTGCAGAATGAATATATGAGTGTTGTTTATATCGGGATGCACTGTGATTTCAAATTTAGGCCTTTAAAAAATTGAATTCTTGTAACATTTTATTACCTTTGGAAGGTATGCAGTTGTGAGTGGCAGATAATTCTGTAGCTCTTAGCTATATTAAGATCCTATGTTGAAATGCATACCTCTCCGCCTGTCTCCTGTTACCTCAAAAGCTGGAGCAAGCAGAGTGTCAGCAATGTCTATTCGTTAGGCCCCTAACCTGTTACCTTTAGTACTTTCATGACCTGCTCAATACCTCGGCCAGCTGTCGGCTGAGAAGGTGCTGAGAATGCATTCTGACTCAGGTGTAAATGAGTTACAGAATTGGCTACATGCTTATTTCCAGGGACAGTTTTGCTTTAACAGTAAAAGTGCCTGAGCTCAAAGAAGGGATGCCTTTATGGTGGATTTTGGGCATCTGCAGCAGACCAGTGTCCACGGAGGTTTCTTTGGGAAGGGGCATCCCAGCTCCTTGGGAACCATACTTGATGCGCCCCTGAGCTCTGGGCACCTGGGCAGCTACCCAGGTGTATACCATACTCCAGCTTCCCTTGCCTGAGAGAGTGAATGTGAAAGCCTCTTGTAAACTATAATGTACCACGCAGACATGAGCCAGTATTGTTACTCTTAATAGCTCTAACTTCTGACAACAGACTTGTAAGTGCTTCTTAAAAGGTTAGTTACCCACACAGAGGCCTCTGGGTCCTTAGCAAAGTATCTCCTTATACCTGGAATTTTTTAGTATCCCAAAGGACTAGAAGCAACTCTCACACATCAGACTGACAAAGTGCTAAAAATCAAAGGTCCAGCCCCTCACAGGGCATTTCTTCTTTCTCCTTGTCTACTTCCACCTGCCCAGAAGCATTTCTGCTTCATATCCTATCAGTCCCATCTTGCAACTGAAGCAAAAACTCTCGCCTGGACTGAGCTTTTTCTGTGTGTTCGAAATGATAAGAAACAGCTGTCCTCGGATTAATGCCATCATCCCTGTTGTGATTCAGCCATTCAGCTTGTGGCAGCAATTGTGTGTTAGATGAATGTCTTTCTAAATTCAATCACCCCAAAATAAATACATTGCAGTAGCCTCATTAAACAAAATTGGATGCAAGGAAAGGATGGGCTGACTGATAGGAAATGAGAAAGAAGTAGAATATTTCAAAGCTGCACTCATCCAATTGCCCTTCAAAAACCTCTTCTAGGACCTTGTTCAGCTTTGGCATCTCTAGTTTGTTTTTCGTTGTTGTTGTTGTTGTTTTTAAGGTGCTATGTATGTGGTACCACTTTCCCCAAAGAGAGATTTTTTTAAAGAGAGATCTTTTAAAAAATGAAATAGTATATATTCATATTAAGAGACAGTCATACAGGGGCGCCTGGGTGGCTCAGTCGTTAAGCGTCTGCCTTCGGCTCAGGTCATGGTCCCAGGGTCCTGGGATTGAGCCCCGCATCAGGCTACCTGCTCAGCGGGAAGCCTGCTTCTCCCTCTCCCTCTCCCCCTGCTTGTGTTCCCTCTCTAGCTGTGTCTCTCTCTGTCAAATAAATAAAATCTTAAAAAAAAAAGAGACAGTCATACAAAATAGGCAAATATGCAGATATGTTTATATGCAGCATATCATATATGACATTCAGCATACATTATCCAGCTTGTTCAGCTTATTCAAATGATTTTAAGGTCTAACCACAGTAGACACTATGTTAGGTGCTGAGGGGATATTGAATCTATTCATCCAAAAGATACTTGCTGAGACCTACTCTGTGCTATGCCCTATGCTCGTCATTTGGGGTACCACCATGAACCAAACTGCTGCTGTTGGGAAGGATGCTTAGAAGGGGGTGTGGGATAGGATGGACACAGATAAGTATGCTGAGAGGTTGAACTTGCTAAGTGCCATAAGAAAGAGGTGCAAAATGACCCATGAGAATTTAGGAGAAAGTGGTTCTTTATCCCTGTAAGGAAACAAAATCTTCAGGCAGGAGGCAACGTTTGGACTGGACCTGGAAGCCTGTGGACAGTTTCAAAGTTAAGGCCTTTCTAGGCTAAGGGAACGGTGTAAATAAAATTATGATCATATATTTTGGTGAGGGGTTGGGGAACAGAGAGCACGGATGCACACAGGGGAGTTGTAGATAAGGCTGGACACGCAGGTCAGGGCCCTGTGTGCTGGCTAAGGAGCATGAGCTTTATGCCGTAGCCATTTGGGAGCCATAGCAGGAAGGACAGGATCAAAATTGTGCACCAGGAAATTTAATCCAGTAGAAGGCTGTTGATAGAATTGATTGGAGGGGGGAGGCATTAGAGATGGGAATCCACTCAGGAGACCATCACAAAAGTTCAGGCCAGGGATAAACAAGGGCCCAAGGTAAGATTGTGGCAAATAAGCCCTGGAGAAACATACATTAATTATTAAAAGGGAAAAATCAGTGAGTTCGTGACTGTGGATGTTTTAGGCTCAATGTGTTTGTTCCTCTGGGTATTAGATTTATTTTTACAGGTTAGAGCTATGTGGGAGAGAGGTGTGCATGATTCACGGTCCTAGCAGGGAAATAGAATCTACCTGAGGTGGTTCAAGAGATTTTAAGGGATTTTTTTAATTTGCAGGGGTGTGGGTGGGATTAAGGAAACCAACCAAGGTAGGTGAGGCAGCCAGACATTACCAAGAGGGGAAAAAACTTAGCACCTCTGAGGGGCAAGGGGAGAAAATGGTGTTACCAGTTTCCAATGAGAATTGGAGTCATGGAGATGCCGTGGTCTAGAAAGGACAGTCAAGAGAGCAGGAAAGAAATACCCTTACCTCTCTCTGTCATAGCCCTTTGGGGTGCTGGTTCCTCTCATCGGCCAAACTCTACTGAAAAGGTGACGAGTTACAGGGGTGGGCCTTTCAGGACGCGGAGCAGAGGGGAACATGGGCAGAAATATATACAGGGCAGAGGGCAAGGGGGAACAGATGGAGAATAACCGACATACAGCACTAAGTGGTGCCATTATGTTAGGTATCTTTAATGTCTTGGAGCTTCTTAAATCCTAGGGATTTCAAACCAAGGGGTTTCATTATGAGATCTGATTCTAACTGATAGTTATCACACACTTGATAATAAAAACGAGTAATAAAAATCTAAATAATGAAAGGTGAGGGCCAGGCTTGGGCACATAATTTCCCTGCTGAATCTCAGTTTGTCAGTAAGACGAGGCTATTAATTCCTGCTGTACCCACCCTGTAAGGTACTTATGAGAAGGAAATGAGATAAGGGTTATAAAAGTGTTTTTTATATGAATTTTTGGCATAAATCACCAGCAAGGTGTGTAGGATCGTTACTGTCGTCTGGGATCATTCCTTTCTATTTGTGGCGCTCCCTGCCCGCCCCTCCCCCCCGCCAGCATAGTTTCTGGCCCGGAGGGCCGCTCAGTCACTGTCTGTGGCATCGAATTAACTTCAGTTCTGTCCACATACCCTTTCTCCCATGATTCACGCATGACCTCTTTCATTCAGCTTCCTGTTCCTATGGGGTTTTTTTTACCTCTTCAATGTATCCCACCGCCCCAATAACTTGTCGGGGAAAAAACCAAGACCCTTCAGGGAAATAGTACACTTCACTTCATCAAGGGAAAGTTCCATCACATGCTCTTAGAGTGAGGCATCGTTAGGAGTTTTGACCATGTACCCCAGGTCTGAGCATGGGATTCGTCCCCTGAATTTACTAGTTGCCTTCCAGAGCTTAAGACTGCTACATGCACAGATTTGGAGGAGGTGGCAGTTTGAAAGATGAAAAGCCCTTCGAAGCTGTACGGAATCTCGAAATCCCATGGGTGGGAAGACTGGGTTCTTGTGCTGTAATTGCTTTTCTTAGTCTGGCCCTCAGGGACCGGCCCTAAATGAGATCTTCGGCTGGTTCCATCTCCAATACTTATGATTTTGCATTCAGATCTCTGATTCTGCTGAAGTATGCTGGAGGAAATGAAGGCAGAAGGCTCCATGCTGGGAAGTCATTTGAGGGAGTCCTGCGCCTTGCTTGTTGCAGCAAGCCTAGGGAGACTCCTGCATGGTGAAGAGGGCTCCTCATGTGGTCCCAGACAGCACGGACAAATGAGGCTCACCAAGGCCTCTCTCTCCTGAACCTTGATTGGTTCTTCAATGTTTTAGGGGATCTACTGGCCACAGACCTGTGTCGATATAACACGTAAGTGGCTGAAGGAACGGCAGGTGTAAGGCTTGGAGAGGAGATAACTAGGGTGGGGAGCATGGTGTGGTTTTTACCCTGCAGCCATCTCGGGGAGGGAGGGGACGGTCTCCTCCAAAGAAGACAGCTCCTTGTGTCCACGGCTTTGCCCCTCCGTGCCCAGCGTGCTCCCCCTTACTAGGTTGGCTGTGTGAGCGGTGCTACCCAGAGTGTGGTCTGCCCATCAGCAGCATCAGCAACACCTGGGAGCCTGCTAAAAGGCAGATTATACACCTCCTTGCGGTCCTACTGAATCAGAACCTCTGGGGGCCAGGGTCCTGAAGTCTGGGTTTCAGCAAGGCCCCTAGAGGATTTGAAATTTGAGAAGCACTGGTTTTCACTACAGATATTGCCCTGCTGTAGAGAGTGCAGATCTTGAGAGTAAAATCATATGCAGAGAGGTGACTGTAAATTTGTCTTCGTTCCCCTTAGTGTAACAGAGATTCACATGGAATGGGCTTCTAGAACAACTGTCAGTTCCTCTGTCTTCCAGGCCACCTTTGCTAATCCAGTTTTTCTGACATTTGCCCAGAGTAGTTTATGTCAGATCCGATGGTCCCAAAGAATCACTCTTCATTCTTTCAATTCCAGCTTGAAACAGCAGTCTTCCTGTTCCTCTGAATTCCAGACCAATCCCTTTACCTCAGTTCCCCGAGTTATAGAACTTCCCTGGTCTTTCTCTTTCTTGGATCAAGGACCATGTGAAATCCCAAGAGACCTCTTCGCTTTTTTTTTTTCTCTCCCTCTTTTAAGTTTTTCTGTTTTGTTCTCTACCTTCTTTAATTTCTGAAATAACAACTCTCCTGACAAAATTTTATTTCTTCCTCTTTATATCTTAGGCATCTTCCCACATCACTGTCCTCTGTGCGTCCTCCCCTTTCCTCTCTGGTCATTGTTGGGTTTCCATTTTAAGCAACTCAATTTTTTTTCATCCTGCCTTCCTCTAAAGTGGGTTACTCATCTCTTTGGTTTTGGGATGCTGGGTACAGGAGGGTACATACTCAAGCACTATGGTGAAGTTGCCAGATTTGGGCTGGGAAAATATACAGCCTATTCTGGCTGTAAGGTAATGGGAAGAATGGGAGGCTTCTAAGAGTTATCAGCAGGATCCAACCAGGTTTCAGTTCAGCTCAGTTCAGCTAACATTTATTGAGGAGCTACACACCGAGGAGGATGTGTATGAGGTGTTCAGGTATAGGACCGTGATGTAGAATGGCAAGATGAGGCTCAGACAAAAAAGAAAACCCAATCCTGGCAGACCCCAATTACTAATGAGATGTGCTCCTTTGCACATAGTTGACACTCAAGAACATCTTTGTTAAATGAAGAAAATAATTTCTAGACTAACAGGCCTTTGATTACATATATTTTTTCACCTAATTGCTGTGAATATGGGCTTCCACAGAAAGTTCTTTTTGGTAGTGTTTTATGTTGTAGGGCTCTGTGCACCAACGCATCCAGTCCTACTTGTCTTCCTTCTACTTCTGTGGTAATGGTTGGGGCAGCGGCAGGATGGAGTCTTCCTGGAAAATGTGAAAGAGACACTTGGACTCAAGACAAAAAAGAACTTGTAAACATATTAGTCTTTGGGGAAATCTTACTGCAGATTGCTCTGAAGAAGGTAGACTGAGAGAAAAAAGGACAGAGAAAAAGGAAGGGTGAGGAAGGAGAAATCCAGTTTAAAAAGCAAACAGAAATATGGATTGGGTGGGTTTGTGGCACCAAGAAACCTAATGACCCAAGGAGTCTCATTTGATCATTAGCCACTATCCTTAAAATTTAAATATAAAACTTAAATTTTTAGGTACAAAGTGCTCATCGGACCATTTATCACTCCTCTCTGGGTTGGCAACTCTTGTTGCTAGCTGAGAGGAGGCCACATGGTGTAGCATCATGAGGAGACATGACTTAGATCTCCTGGTTCAGCTTCACCATAATCTCAGTGTGTAATCTTTGGCAAGCTCCTTCCCTTCTCAGGGCTCTATTTCTTCTCCGTAAAATGAGTAGTTTAGACTAGGTCAGTTCTAAATGCGCGGTCCCTGAACCAGCAACATCAGCATCATGTGGGAACTTGCCAGAAATGCAAAATTCCTACGGCATCAGAAAATCCCTCCAGGTGATTCTGGTGCATGCTCATGTTTGACACTCTTTGGACTAGTCGTTCTGTGTTTCTCTAAATGAAGTCATGGAAACCCACGCAGAGTGGATAGAGGCAACGGAGGCCGATGTCTGTGCTCTAGGCCACTGATACCCCGCTGCTTGGCGGTGGAGACTAGTGGACCTGCTGTGCGTGGAGAAAGCTGAGTCACAGCTCCCATCCTTCCCTTGCTCCAGTGCCAGATGGCCCATGGCAGGCACACTAAGTGCATGTCTAGGACACTAGCAAAGCAGGGCCACCCACCAATGGTATTTTTGTTTGGAAAAAATGTGATACTTGACGTTTTCCAAAACACATTCAAGTATTCCTCAGAGGAAGCATCAGAATGTTGTTAGACCTTTTTATATTTAGTTTATAGCTTAGTGCTTTTAAAAAGTATTTTGAGGGGCGCCTGGGTGGCTCAGTCGGTTAAGCGTCTGCCTTCGGCACAGGTCATGATCCCAGGGTCCTGTGATTGAGCCCCGCATCGGGCTCCCTGCTCGGTGGGAAGTCTGCTTCTCCCTTTCCCACTCCCCCTGCTTGTATTCCCTCTCTTGCTGTGTCTCTCTCTGTCAAAAAAAAAAAAAAAAGTATTTTGAAATTCTCAGGGCAGGGATGGGGACATGATGGGCATTATATAACCTTTGCAAGGTTAGGGTATTAACATTCTCCGTCTGGCTCTGTCTTTCTCCTTGTTTTTCCCTAAGGCATGCAGTAAGTAATTCATGATACCTCATAGACTCTAAGAAGCTCCTCTTTAAAAAAAAAAAAAAAGACTTTATTTATTTCTTTTATTTTAAAGAGAGAGAGAGTGTGTGAGAGCAGGGGGGAGGGGCAGAGGGAGAGGAAGAGAATCCCAAACAGACTCTGAGCTGAGCTCATGGAGGGGCTTGATCTCATGACCCTGAGATCACAACCCAAGCCAAAACCAAGAGTTGGATGCTCAACTGATTGAGCCACCCAGACACCCCTAAGAAGCTCCTCTTTTTACCTCTGAGACTGGGATGTATCTTACACTTGATGGTGCCTTAGGTCCAATGAAATATGGTATATTGTTGGCATTGTTGATGTTCCTCAGAAGCCATTCTATGTCAGGCTCTCATCCATATCCTTTCCTGAAATCTAAAACTCTTGTATAACCCTTGTATCTGGAATGAAAGTTCCAGGGTGCACCATGGTTTAGGCATTTTGACAAACTCTAGCAGAAGAGAATTACTTGGTTATTTGTAGAGCTCCCACCATTGTGATGTCTTTTAGGTTATTCAGTGCTGGGGATCAACAGCTTCCCCTAGGCAGCTTGACTCCTTTTGGGCAATGATTAATGTTCTGGAGGACAGTATAGTGGTGGAAAACGTCTTAGATGCACACCTGTCATCAAGGAGCTCACATTGTAGTGGGCACAACATAAAAATCAACAAGGAATAATGTAATATGCTAAATGCCATAACAGAGGCAAATAGAAACTTCTACAGGAGGGAAAAATTGAGTCGGTGTGGGTTTGTTGGGTGTGACTTCACAGAGGAGGCGACAGCGCCTGGCTCTTAAAAAAGAATAAGAGATTGCTAAGTGGAAAAGGAAGTCAAGAACAGCATTCCTAAATGTACTCAGGATACACTTAAAATGGGTGAATTTTGGGGTATGTAAATTATACCTCAATGAAGTTGTTTTTAATACCTTTTTAAAGGAAAGTGCTTCGAGCCTCAAGTGCGAGGTCTATTTGGGAAGTGATGAGCAAAGAGGGTGCTGTGAGTGGTGAGGGATGAGGCAGGAGGGTTTGGTTGCCATCAGATCACACGGTTTCTTCTGTCATACTGAGGAATTGAAGAAATTTAAGAGAGGGTATTGAGTAGAAAACAGAGATTTGGAAATCAGCAGGATAGACTGTGAGGCTGTGGGATTTGTCACTATCAGCCAGAAAAATTTGTTGTCATTTAGCAATAAATGTAACTCTGATTTCCTTGGCAGCCCAGACAAAAAGAAATGTGTGGTGAGTTAGATAGCTTTCATTAAGTGATAAAAGGAAGCAAGTCAGTTTGTCAAAAGAGATAAATTATTTTCCTAGTGCTAAATTGTGTAAGGAATTTCTAATGTGCACCTTCATATTGGGGTCTTTGAACAGCACAGTTTAAAATAATAATTCCACATTTCTTTATACTAACTGTTGACTCCATGGCGATGGTAACCATGTGACTCATCTCTGTAACTCTAGAAGTCAGGGCTCAGTAAGTCTGGTGGAATGACTGAGTGACTCTCAGAGGCGGTGGGAGGCTCAGTGCTCAGGACCCTCTTCTTCCTGAGAGGAGACTGACCCAAACCCCAGCAACTGGTGCTGTGCTCAGTCCTAAAGGACCCACAGGGTAGGCAGCATTACAGTGATAGCGTGGAAAGAGGACATCCTGCAATTAACTCATCATGAGACTTTGGATGAAGGTCAGCCGCAAGTAACAGGAAATCTAAACTAACAGTGGCGTTAGCACAACAAGGATTAATTTTCTCTCATGTATTTTCACAAAGTGAGCCCACCCATGTGACCAGCAACCAGATAAGAACAGAACATTACTCAGACGCCCTCTTGTGCTTCCTTCCAGACCCTAGCCCTACCCAAGGGTAACTACTATCTTAACCTCTAATACACACAGATTAGTTTCGTCTGGTTTTGAACTTTGTTAAATGAAATCATTAGTATGTACTATTTTCGTCTGACTTCTGTTTTAACTTCTTTTATTGTAAAATCATACATGGGGGCGCCTGGGTGACTCAGTTGGTCAAGCATCCGACTCTTGGTTTCAGCTTGGGTCATGATCTCATGGGTCGTGAGATGCAGCCCAGCGTCGGGCTCCACGCTCAGCGCAGAGTCTGCTTGAGATTCTCTCTCTCCCTCTCCCCCTACCCCTCCCCTTGCTTGTGAGCTCTCTCTCTCTCAAATAAATAAATAAATCTTTTTAAAAAATAAATAAGTAAACTCATACATAGATACAGAAAACTACAAATATGTAGTTTAATGAGTTCTTATAACCTAGATCAGGAAATAGAACCCTGCAGCCAACCCGGGGTCCTCCAGGTGCCTGCTGCAAGTCTCAACTCCATTCCAGTAAAAAGTGATCACTCTCTTGACTTTAGAATGATCATTTCCTTGAGTTTGTTTATAGTTCTATCACCTAACTCTGCATCCCTAGACACTATATTTTAATCCTGCCCATAAAATATCTTGCCCATTAAAGTTGATTATGTCACTTAAATCTCTTTTAATCTACCAGCCTCCCTTCCGTTCCTTTCTTTTTCTCACAATTTATCTGTTGAAGAACCTGGACCATTTGGCCTGTGGAATCTCCCACAGCCTGGATTCTTAGTGCACAATCATGGCACAGTTTGATGTAGTCCCCTGTTCTTTGTATTTCCTGCAAAACCAGCCGCTGGATCCATGGGCTCTACAGAGTGGGGTGCGATCCTGTTGGCAAGACCCTAAGTGGTGTGGCATTCCTTCATCAGGAGGCACATGATGTTCGGTCGCATCTCCTGGTGTGATGTTGGCAGCTCTGGTGCTCAAGGCCAGGATCCATTAATTCACTGCAGTTGCAAAATGGTGATGTTCTATCATTTCTCTTTTACTTATAAGTTGGAATACTTTTAATTAAGACATGTTTCCCTTCATCAACTATTTTTACTCAGAGATATTGTCAACAGTGTGCCGGAGCTCTTGAGAGTCAATCGTGCACATCTCTCCCCAACCCTGTGTTCCTTGATGTCACATTAGTAGCTTGAAACTGGCCATGGTAGGAGAATTTACACCATGGAAGTTGGCAAATGATGCAAATCAGGGCTCCCCCCCCGCCAATCCGCCTGGAGAGTCAGTTGTTAAACACTCACCAACACACAACTGGGTACAGTTTATATAGGAAAGTCAGGTTAAACACTCCATTCTTCCCCTTTATTTACCAGCTTTCAAGATAATGAATTGGTTCCCTGACATTTCCCAAAGATGATCAAATAGGATTTTTATATCATTAGGAATTCATGGATTTAAATATACTAGGTGAGTTTTAATCCAGTGCTCTTAAATCTTTATTGAGGCTCAGATTGTCCCCACTTTGGCCAGTGTATGGATATGATAGTTGGGGCTCCAGCAGCTAGTTAGGCTTGTGATTTGTTTGAGTTTATAGCCACCATCTTACTATTTGTTTTCCATTTGTCTCACCTGTTTTCTATTCTTTTCCCTAGTTTTCCTCACCTTATTTTGGATTGATCAACTATTTTTTATTATTCCTTTTTCCCCCTCTCTGAACTTCTTAATTATACATTCTTTTATTATTATTTTAGTGGCTACCCTAGAGAGTACAGCAGAGGCTCCTTTTAGCCTTTTGTTCCCCAGTCTTTAGCATAGGTTTCCATCTTCATGGTCACCTCATGGTCCCAATGGCTGCTCCAGCTCCAGCTATCATATTCATATCCCAGACAGCTGGAAGGAAGAAATGGGAAAGGGCAAAAGGGGGGCAGAGCACTTCATTAAAGAGCTTTCCTGGGAATCTCTTCCCATGACTTCTTAAATCTTAATGGGCATCTTTATCTGAAGTGCAGGCTATGAAATGTGAAGTTTCAGTTGGGCACAATGCCCAGGGCTCTGTTCCTAAGAAGGAGGTGCAGGTTGGATACTGGGTAGGCAATGCGCAGTTGCTACCTTACCTTTTTTTCTTTGGACTTCATCTGAAAAAGTAGGCAGTTAGACTGGAAAACAGCTAAGGCAATTTAAGAATTCTAAGCATAGTCAAAAGTACGTTTATAGGGGCGCCTGGGTGGCTCAGTCGTTGGTTGTCTGCCTTCAGCTCGGGTCATGATCCCAGGGTCCTGGGATCGGGCCCCGCGTCAGGCTCTCTGCTCCGTGGGAAGCCTGCTTCTCCCTCTCCCACTCCCCCTGCTTGTGTTCCCTCTCCCGCTGTGTCTCTCTCTGTCAAATAAATAAATAAAATCTTTAAAAAAAAATACGTTTATACCTTTGCCTTCTTAGTAATTTAATGACAAATCAGCAAACTTTTTTCCTTAATGAAAATTCTGTGTTAACTTTCTGACCTTTCTAAAACACATTTTTATGTTGTGAAGAAAATTCGGTGTCAAAATCTAATAGAGAAGTGCACAATTGAACAAAGCGCTCCATCTGGCTTTAGGAAAACAGAATGTGCTATGTCCTCTCTCCCCACCTCTTACAATGATCTCTATTTCGTCATCAAACATTTTTGAGGCAAGAGACTCTTTGGATACTTTGGACAAAGATTGTCAGAGTAGTGTTGTTCAAGCATTTCAGAAATGCAACTGGATGAGAGCAAAGTAGCGGTCTGTGTGTAGATGGGGATGTTGGATGGTGTAGATGCAAGTATGCAGAATTATAAACTGAGAACGGTAGGGCCCAAAGGAACCTCACATGTCACCAATTTTCCTTGTAAGGGAAGGAAATAGAGGAGTTAGGGATTTTTGGAGAGTCAGGTTTGACTAGAGCTGGCTACAGATCAAGTTGCTCCCCTCTATGTATAATACTGAGTCATGTCCCCCAGCACCACATCTGATAGGGCCTAGTTTTGCTCTCGTTGGTTGTAAAGTCAGGCATTCCCACACTTGCCAGTGTAGGAGGGGAGGAACCCTAGCCTAACACAGACGTCTGACTTTACTCCTGAAGTCTTCCTCTGTTGCCTCCAGCTCTTCTTCCCAGCCATCTGCAGGCTGCTTGGTCGTGGCTCTGCACTGTGGGGCCCATAGAATACGCCTAATCTGTCTTGTACCACATAGGCCTCCAGAGAATTGAAAACAGCCATCATCTTCCCTCATATTTCTGATTCCCCCCCCCAAGAACTCCAAATCCCCATGGGGGACTTGTAGCTATCGATAACACCTTTCTGTAACAGAGCGCACCTGCGGGTGTTCACCTCAGAGTGACCGGGCATCTGCAGCGTCCGCTGGTATGAAGCTGTCCTGTTACACACCTGCTGGGAGCATGGGCCCGGAGACGGCCGCCTCGCGTGTGTCCTGGAGCACATCCCCGTGACCTGAGGGTGCCGGTATTGCCGCAGCCCCGCGGAGGCTGGAGGCCCAGGGACGGAGAGGCCCCATAGTTTTCTGGGTTTGCTGGACAGACTGCCTTTGCTGATTTGGATCCAGATTTTAAAGTTGCAGGGCAGTTTGTGAGCAAACTAAAAATGCTTACCATATACTATGAAGATGGCCCACCCTGAGACAAGTAGAAACTTTGATTTGTTTTTCTGGTAATGGCGAGCAGCTGTGTCCAGCCATCCAGAGGCTAGTTCCTCCAGAGACTACAGCCTGTGAAGTATCTTATCCAGACTAGGACTCGGTCTATGTCCAGGATGCAAAGACAACCTTCCCATCAATGACTCACAAAGTGGCAGAGCTAGGAAGAAACCTGAGGGATTAGCTGGGTGGGCCCCTCTATGGATGAGCAAATGATGCATAGTTATATCCACTGTTCAGTACACCGTCTGCTCTAACTGGTCATACAGACCAATAGTCCATTCTCTCCCCTTTTCAAGACCGTCGTTTCCATGGAAAAGAAACCCATAACCTTGGCTAAAAAACTTCTGCCCCCCAGAACTCTGTTTCCTCATCTGTAAAATGAGGGGGATGTCCTCAAAATATCCAAGACCTATTTCAAGTTCCATGACAAGTGAGACTAGAGTCAGAGATTTGAGCTAGGGATAGGATCCAGGCGTTCCAGATCCCAGCCCAGGGCCAAGCATATACCCCTTGCCTCCTAGCCTCATCTCACCCCCACCCACACACACACAATGAAAGAATCTTTCCTTGTCTTTTCAGAACTGTGTAATACAATTATTCTGATTACTACAAAGAGCACTTACCACTAAACATGAGGATTCATTTTCTGTAATGCTGATATTTCATATCAGGATCCTTTTAGGCTCAATTAGCCTCATGGAAGATAATGGAGGGCAGTTGCAATCTGTATTTTTAAATATACATGCCGTTGTTTAGACACCTTTTGTTTGTTTCTCAATGCTGCTCCGTGGGAGAGGCAAGTGTAAAGGTGCTTATATAAAAAATATTAATAATGAAAATGTTACCTGTTTAGCTTAAGTACTGACGGCAATACCATTGGGCAGGTTTTATATATGACACCCCTGAAATGGGAGCAACATTCAAAGAGGACCCAAGATCACAAACTTAAACCGATACAATTATCAATAAATATCAATAAACACATGAAAGCATATTTTAGCTTCACTTGTAATCAAGTAAATGCAAATACATTTTTAAAGTAATGAGTTACCATTTTGTTACCTTTAAAATTAGTAAAAAAGTTTTTTTTTTTCATGATGCTCAGTTTGGCAAAAGTGAGGCGAAATGGGTGCCTGTACGTGCACGTGAATCCGTACATACCTTCCGGAAGGCAACTGAACAGTGTGTACGAAGAGCCCTTTGACTCAAGAATTTTACATTTATCTATCTATCTGTCTGTCTATCTATATTTTTTTTAAAGATGTATTTATTTATTTGAGAGAGAAAGCGCGCGCACATGAGCAGGGAAAGGGACAGAGAGAGAGGGAGAGAAGCAGACTCCTTGTGGAGCGGGCAGACGGACACAGGGCTTGTTGTGGGGTTCAGTATCATGACCCTGAGTTCATGACCTGAGCCGAAATCAAGAGTCATTCACTGAATTGACTGCACCAACGAGGCGCCCCAAGAATTCTACTTTTAGAAATTCACTCCAAAACAAAATCAAGGAAGCAGATGTTGATTTATGTACAAAGGTGTCAATCATAGCATTCTTTAGGGGAAAATCGGAAACAAAATGTCTAAAAATAGGTGAATGATTAAATAAATTACAGTATGTCTTCATGAAAGACCATTTTGAAGCATTACCAATCATGGTTTTGAATCCAGCTAACATGTTAGGAAAATGTTAGGCCATCATATCCAGTCAAAAGAGTAGAATACAAAATTGTACGCCAGGTGGTCAATTTTGTAAGAAACAAACTAAACAGAAATAGAAGAAGATGATGGTATGTGGTTAAGATTATGGGTGTTCTTTTCTAAACTTTTCTGTATTTTCTAAATTCTATACCATGGATGTGTATTATTTTTTTTTAAGATTTTTTTTTTTTAATTTATTTTTTTTTGACAGAGACATAGAGAGAGAGGGAACACAAGCAGGGGGAGTGGGAGAGGGAGAAGCAGGCTTTCTGCTGAGCAGGGAGCCCGACGTGGGGCTTGATCCCAGGACTCTGGGATCATGACCTGAGCCGAAGGCAGACGCTTAACGACTGAGCCACCCAGGCGCCCCGTGTATTATTTTTATAATCAGAAAAAACAAGCATTATATAAAAGAAAAGACAGGCCAAGGGCTAAGGTAAATTCATGATGGCGTCTAGGGTAGGAGTGCTTGCAGAGGCCATGGAGGTCGAGCTTGCCCTTCCCAGAGCAGCTCAGCGACTTCCTTATTTTGAGGCAGAGCCCTGGTGGACGCGGGAAGTCCAGTGCGCACGAGCACATCTTTAGCCAGTTGCGGATTCACCTCGCTCCTTCCCAACACCACTTGGGGCTGCTTTCATGAATGCAGTCCCTCGCCACCGAGCCACCCTCGCGTTTTTCATTCTTCAATGTTTCACGAATGCTTCAGGAACACTGTGTTCTAAACTGCCCCTTCCTTCAGCCCCTCTGAATCCAGACTCTGCTGAAGGAAAGAGGTAACAAGGTGCAGGAAGACCAGAGCCTCCTCCCAGAAGAAAGGAAAAGCCTCAGGCTAGCCTCACGTCCGTGGTCTGGAGGCAGGCAGCTCCGGGGATAATGTGTTCCTGCTATTCCCTACTGGCTTGATCTCCCGGTCCAAGGCAGAAACCCCAGTAGGGAGCAGGTCATAGCAGCAATGGAGAGGTGACAGGAGCCCACCACACTGCATGGAAGGTGTGCTCAGCTTTGGTAGAGCTCTCTCCAAGAAATCCTGAGAATCAGGGAGGGTCCAAGACAGGGACCAGGATGAGGAAGAACCTTTCCTAGAACAATTAGGGACTCTGAGGGAGCTTGGCCGGAGAAGTGAGGCCTCAGAGTATTCAAATATCTCAAGAGCGTCTAGAATAAGAGGGGTGAAACCTCCTTTACATGTGACCCTAAGGATAGAAGCTGAATCACACAGGGAGACAACTTTTGACTCAATACAAACAGACACTTATATTTGAAGATAATACGCTTAAAATTTTTTTGTTGATTATATAATACTTGCACATGGTAAAATGTTCAAAAGCCACAAAGGGATATACAGTGAAAAGGAAGTTGTCTTCCCATGTCTGTTCCTCAGCCACATGTCAGTCCCAACACCCCCTGCCCCCCGCCAAACTACCCACCCTCCCCACCACAGGGCAACAATACTGGCAGTTTCTTGTATATTCTTCCAGAAATAGTCTATGGTCTTATGTGGCCTATATACAAGCATACTATAAGCACACAATGCAGACTATTCTATATATATCTTTTTTTAATTCAAAACTGTTGGGGCACCTGAATGGCTCAGATGGTTAAGCGTCTGCCTTTGGCTCAGGTCCTGATTCCAGGGTCCCGGGATCGAGCCCCGCATCGGGCTCCCTGCTTGACGGGGAGCCTGCTTCTCTCTCTCCCTCTACTGTTCCCCCTGCTTGTGCTCTCTCGCTCTCTCTGTCAAATAAATAAATAAAATCTTTAAAAAAACAAACAAACAAAACTGTTTAAGATTATTCTCTATTAATCCATAGAGTACTATCAACTTTTTCTTTCTAATGAATGTATGCAACTCTTTGTGTGACTAAATTATAATTTATTAAGCTCTCCTCTTAGTGAGCATTTAGGATGCTTCCAGTCACTAGCCATTATAGAAAACACTGCAGTATCTTTGTATGTATGGAACACATGTGCAAATACATTTGTAGAATTAATTCCTAGAATTGAAATTGCTGGGTTAAGAGATCTTTTTGATATTAAAATTTAAAAACATTTAATACCATTATGCAGTTCAGAATTCGGAAGATACAAAGGGTATATGTGAAAGGCTTACTTTCATTCCTGTCCTTCAGCCTTCTAGTTCTTTTCCCCCTAGTCAACCAGTGTTATGAGTTTCATATATATTCTTGAATAACAATTTCCTTCCCTTTTTAAAAGTACAAATGGTAGCACATAGTATTCATAATTTTGTGCCTTGCTTTGAAAAATCTAACAACATAACATGAAAATGGTTCTTAATGGGTAGTAGTCAAAAAGCTTTCTTTTTCTTTTTTTTTATAGTTATATGGCATTTCATTAAATGCATGTGCCATAATTATGATGGGTATTTTAGTTGTTTAAAGTGTTTTGCTATTGGTACACATTTAAAAGCTTTTCATAGATATTGCCAAATTGCCCTTTGCAGAAAATGTACCAATTTACACTCCC
Organism: Halichoerus grypus; assembly: GCF_964656455.1. NCBI lineage: Eukaryota > Metazoa > Chordata > Mammalia > Carnivora > Phocidae > Halichoerus > Halichoerus grypus. Next base: position 60,550,894 of record NC_135725.1, read on the forward strand.
GTCAACAAAACATGAGTTTGTTTTCCAACATCTTTTTTTTTTTTAATTATTTATTTATTTATTTATTTGAGAGAGAGAATGAGACAGAGAGCATGAGAGAGGGGAGGGTCAGAGGGAGAAGCAGACTCCCCACTGAGCAGGGAGCCCAATGCGGGACTCGATCCCGGGATTCCAGGATCATGACCTGAGCCGAAGGCAGCCGCTTAACCGACTGAGCCACCCAGGCGCCCCTGTTTTCCAACATCTTTAACAACACATGTATTATGAAACTTCTGATCTTTGCCATTATGATAGGTAACACATGATATCTCAGTGTTGCCTTTATTTCCATATCTCTTATGAGTGGGGTTGAGCACTTCTGTAGCTGAACCATTTATAATTGCTTTACCATAAATTAGCTATTCCTATCTTTTGCCCATTTTACTACTGGGTTGTTGGTCTGTTAATTATTGGTTTTTAGAAACTTTATATATAGGGGCGCCTGGGTGGCTCAGTCATTGGGCGTTTGCCTTCGGCTCAGGTCATGATCCCAGAGTCCCCCCCCATGTGGGGCTCCCTGCTCCGTGGGGAGTCTGCTTCTCCCTCTACCAACTCCCCCTGCTTGTGTTCCCTCTCTCTCTTTCTCTGTCAAATAAATAAATAAAAAATCTTAAAAAAAAAAACTTTATATATATATATATAAAGAAATATAAATATATATATATTTTATATATATATATATACACAATGATATTATCCCTTATTCGTCATCTGTATCATAAATATTTTTCCTAACTTTTCATTTATCTTTTGACTATGTTTATATGGGTTTCCTCCATGCAGGATTTTTGATTTTTATGTAATAATGTCTATTCATCTTCTATTTAATGTTTTTGACCTTCCTTGCTCCAAGATTAAATTAGCCTGTATTTCTTTCTAGTACTTTTATGGTTTCATCGTGAAAATATTTGATTCATTTGGATTTTATTTTAAAATGAAGAGTAAGATATAAGAAGTAAGATAGGGATTCAACTGTTTTATTTTTTCAGATCATCATATAATTTATTTAAACTTCAGGGGTGCCTGCGCAGGGCTCAGTCAGTTGGTCGTCTGCTTGTGACTCAGGTAGTGGTCTCAGGGTCCTGGGATCAAGCCCCGCGTTAGGCTCCACGCTCGGCAGGGAGTCTGCTTCTCCCTCTCCCTCTCCCTCTCCCTCTGTGATCTCTCTTGCTTTCTCTCAAATAAATAAATAAAATCTTAAAAACAAAAACTTGAGAGCATTTGAGGGTCAGGACTATGTGTGACTCACCTGGGCTCGTCATAGCATCTCTTACTAATAATAACTATCACTTGGTGAGAACTTATTAGGACTAGGATGTCCATATATCTGTGTGCTGAGTGACTCCAAAGCTCTTGAGCTTTCTAGGGCACTACTCCCATTATAGCACAGTGCCTTACCCATATTTTCCCAGGCAATGTCATTTTAATGAATGAATAAATGTGGACGTATTTAATTTGGGCCACATCAGGCTAGCAAAGCATGGCAATTCATAGAACCCCGTCAGTCCAAGTAGATGCCTCTACACATCCAGCATGGTGTTGGGCCATTGCTTTGGACTAAGCATAGCTCTGCCACTTAACCTCTGACCTCGAAGCAATAGTTTAAGTGTTGTGCACTCTGTTTTCCTCATCTGTGAAATGGGATAACAAACCTAGCTCAGAGGAGTATTGTGAAGGTCAAATGAGATATTGTCTGCATAAGGTCTTGAAGGACATCAAGGTGCTGTGCCTTAAGGGATTAGGGCTCAAGTGTGGATAATGCAGATACCCTTAATGGCACATGCCTAGTTATACGGCTCTTCCTGGTAGGACTGAAAGAAGAGTAGGCTGGACAGAGGACAGAGTTGTTGGGAGGTGGGGGCTGTAAGTAGCTATTTCTGTTCCCCAAGTAACCAGTCTCTAGGCATGGACTGAAATTCCCTCTGGAGTCACACTAATGGACACATTAGTATCAGTTGACAAAGTACCGTATGCTCTAAAATGTTCTCCCATTAAGCTTCATGGAAAGTGGCAGGAATTCATGGACCATTATAGGAAATCTTCCATGACTTTAGCCTCTAGTAAACCATAAGCTCTGGAAGGTCAGGCTGTGCCCCAAACTATATGATGATGCACAAAATATCACTTTTTTTTTTTTAAGTTTTATTTGTTTATTTGACAGAGAGAGACACAGTGAGCGAGGGAACACAAGCAGGGGGAGTAGAGAAGGAGAAGCAGGCTTCCGGCTGAGCAGTGAGCCTGATACGGGGCTCGATCCCAGGTCCCTGGGATCATGACCTGAGCCGAAGGCAGACACTTAACGACTGAGCCACCCAGGTGCCCCAAAATATCACTTACTTTAAGACAGAAGTTCTGTAAAATCAGGTTATCCTTGTCTTGCCAATACTAGAATCAGAAAAACGTCTTTTATTTTTGAAAAAAATGTGTGTTTTAATAATGGATTATTTTGTGAACACTTGCTGTTTGGCTTCAAGCTAATCAGCATGTGTAACAGTCATTAATTAGGGTCTAGATTTTAAGAATGTATCATTTCTTCAGTGTCATTGTGGTTTTTCATAAGCCACACCTTGAATTTATGGTACTTTCAGCATTCCTTCACAAAAAGTATCTCTCTTTTTATATTAATCAATCTACATTTTAAAAAAAGGGAAAAAAGAAAAAAAAGAGAAGAAAGAAAGACGCAAGTTCCACAAATTCTGAACGAAAAGGCAGATTTAAAGTGTTAAGACCTGAAAGTTTATTTTTTCTTTCTTTTTTTTTTTTTTTTCAGAGAGAGAGAGTGGGATTGGGGGAGGGCCAGAGGGAGAGAGAGAATCCCAAGCGGGCTCCACACCCAGTGCTGGGCCCGCGTGGGGCTTGAGATCATGACCTGAGCCGACATCAGGAGTCAGAAGCTTTGTTGACTGAGCCACCCAGGCGCCCCAAGATCTGGGAGTTTCAAAGTGTGTAATAATAGCTGCTTTTTATCAAATGTCTACAATACCCTGATTCTCTGCTAGGTGCTTTATCCTTATTTAATTTAATCCTCACAACACTCCCCAAGGTCAGTATTATCTGTTTATTACGGTGTGAAAACTGAAAGGTTACATTAGTTGTCCAAGGTCACAAAGCTAACCAGGGCAAGAGCTGGTATTCAAGCCACATCTGACTACTGCCCTGATCCCTCCCAGAACATCCCTGATTCAAAGAAAAGACTACGACACAATGTCTCCGTACGTAGCCCACCATAACAAAACACGAATAAAGCCTTGTTCTTAACAAAATCTAGGTCATCCATCTCTCTCCCTATCCTAGATGGGAGAGCATGCCTCAAACACGCTCCCCTGTGCCCAGAGCCTCTCCCGGTACTATTTCCAAAATTCAGCATTGTAAAAGAGTGTTTTAGCTGAAGAGGGTCTAGGCTAGCACCACCCCCAGATCTCCCTTCAATCAGGCTTGCTCTGCTTATCCCTGTCTTTTACACTGGGCTTCTAATTAATAGGATCTGAATTGAGTAAAGGATTCCACTGGTCTGCCCTTCACCAAAGTTAGAAAAACACTAGGGGCACCTGGCTGGCTCAGCTGGTAGATTGTGCAACTCTTGATCTTGGAGGTGTAGGTTTGAGCCCCATGTTGGGTGTAGAGATTACTTAAAAATAAAATCTTTAAAAAAATTCCTTCAGCTTCAGATATTTAATAAGTCAAGGTGCCATGGGGGCACAAGACTCTTGATCTCAGGGTTGTGAGTTCAAGCCCCACGTTGGGCGTAGAGTTTACTTAAAAATAAATTAAATTAAAAAAAAAAAGAAAAACATTGATGTAGCTCAACTCTTTCTTTTATAGATGATACTCAGACCCAGTGGGCTTCAGTAAAATCACCAAGAAAGGTAGGACAGATTCTTTTCTCTTTAAGATTTTATTTTATTTTCTTTATTTTTATTTTTTTTTTAAGATTTTATTTATTTATTTGAGAGAGAGAGAATGAGAGAGAGCACAGGAGAGGGGTTAGGGTCAGAGGGAGAAGCAGACTCCCTGCCGAGCAGGGAGCCCGATGCGGGACTCGATCCAGGGACTCCAGGATCATGACCTGAGCTGAAGGCAGTCGCTTAGCCAACTGAGCCACCCAGGCGCCCTCTCTTTAAGGTTTTAAAGGCTGGGATACTACAGGGAAACTATGGAATGACAAAGACAACCACCATGGGAAATATGTTCCAAGAGCCTTTCTGGCTTGTTGGCCCAATAGTGGATGGTGGCTGACCCAGATTTAAATTCTGGCTGTATCACCTACTACTGGATTATTTTGAGCGAGTTACTTAACTTTGCTGAGTCTCTTCATCTGCAAAAGGGACACCCTAATGCCTGCTTGTTGGGGTTTTGTGATAATTAATAGTGTATTTAAAACACCCAGCATGTAATAGGTTTTCCTTTCCATCCTCAGAACCTTCCAGCATGTCATTCTCTGTCTGGGAGCTCTCTTCTCACTCTCCTATTCATGGAGCTAACTTGTACTTACTCTACTTTCCTTCATTTCTTTCCCTGGGTTTGAATCTAAGGTCTTAGATTCTTCCTAATTAAGTGACCTTGGGAAAGTCTCCTCATCTATAAAATGGGGGTCCTAATAACATACACCCCATAGAATTGTAAAAATAAGATGACATGAACTGCTTAGAACAGTGACTAATAAATATCAGGTCTCAATAAATTTTAACAAGGACAGTGTGGGGTCCACAAAATAATTCTGGAAGACTCTCTTTCCTTCATAAGTAAGCTATTCACATTGCCTGGAAGCTTAGGATCTTTATGCTTTATTCTTGGAGTTCAGGAATTTCACCAGGGCATATTTTTAAAAGTCTGTTCTGCCAATCTCTCTCTCTTTTTAAAAAGATTTTATTTATTTATTTGAGAGAGAGTGAGCGAGACAGAGCACATGCCGGGGGTGGGAGGTGGCAGAGGGAGAGGGAGAAGCAGGCTCCCTGCTGAGCAGGGAGCCCTACGTGGGGCTCAATTCCAAGACCCTTGAGATCATGACCTGAGCTGAAGGCAGACGCTTAACTGCCTGAGCCACCCAGGAGCCCCCCAATCTCTGTCTTTTAATTGGTATATTTAGACTACTTACATCTACTATAATTATTGGAATATGAGGAGTTAAGTCTGACATTTTGTTATTTCTTTTGTCCCCCCCCCTTTTTCCATTCCTGTCTTACTCACTTCCCTGTGGATTACTGAGCAATTTTTTAGAATTCCAATTTGAATTGTCTATAATGTTTTTGAGTGTATCTCTATAGTTTTTCTTTGGTCAAAGATAAAGTTATGCATACATAACTTATCACAGTTTACTGATGCTGACATTTTACCACTTCAAGTGAAATGCACATTTAGGTCCCTTTACCCTCTCTCCTTTTTAATATAATTGTCTTAAATATTATATACGCTGAGAACATCCAATAATATAATTTTTGTTTCCAATACCAAACATAAATTAGGAAACTCAAGAGGAAAATGACATTTTACTGTATTAACCAATATTTTTACCCTTTCTGTTATTCTTTCTTTATTGCTGATATTCCAAGTTTCCTTCTTTTATCATTTCTTTTGTGTTTGAAGAATTCCCTCTAGTCATCCTTTCAGGGGAGGTTCATTGGTCACAATTTCCCTTAGTCTTTCTTCATCTTAGTTTTTCGCTTTCATTTCTGAAGGTTATTTTTAATGGATATAGAAGTCTAAGTTGATGGTGATTTTCTTTCCGCACTTGAAAAATGTTGTACCACTTCCCCTGACCCCCATTTCAAATGAGAATTTGGCTGTCATCGGAATTGATGTTCCTCTGTAAGTCACTTGTCATTTCTCTCTGCTATCGAGATTTTTTATTTTTTGTCATTAGTTTTCAGGAGTATAATTATGATGCCTTGATGTGAATTTCTTTGTTTCTTTGAGTTTCTCCCTTCTGGAATTTGCACAACTTCTTTGATCTAGACTTTTATCTTTTGCCAAATTTGAGGCATTTTCAGCAATTACTTCTTCAACTGATTTTTCAGTCCCACTTTCTCTCCCCTGTCCTTCTGGGACTCTGATAATATGAGTGTTAGCTGAACTTTGTTCTCTTTTTTACCCCAATCTATTTTCTCTCATTAATCTGCCCTTAAATTTGCTGATTTTATCCTTTGTTACCGCCACTCTACTATTGAGTTTACCCAGTGAGTTTTAAACTTCTTTTGTTGTATTTTCCAATTATGTAATATCCATGTGGTTATTTTTTATAACATCTATTTCTTTGCCGATATTTCCTATGTTTTCATCTGAGAACTCATGATTGTTTGTTGAAGCATTTTTAGGATGGCTACTTTAAAAACCTTGTCAGATAATTCCAACATCTGCAGCTTCTTCATTTTGGTGTCTGTTGATCGTCTTTCATTCAAGGTGAGATTTTTCTTTCTCTCATTCAAGGTGAAATTTTTCTGGTTCTTGGGTATGATAAGTGATTTTTTCAAATTGTATCCTGGACATTTTGGGTATGATGTTATGAGATTCTGGATCTTATTTGAATTCTGTTTAGGCCTCAGCTGACACTGTACTAGTAGGGAAAGAGAACCCTGCCTCGTGACCCCTGGGTGGGGATGGAAGTCCAAGTCCCCACTCAGCCTCTGCCGACACCACCGGGTGCAGAGTGGGAGATGTGTCTTGTGGCCTCAGGGCAGGGGTGGACATCCAAGTTCTCTACTTAGCCTCCACTGACCAGGGGTGGGAGAGTGGGAGTAGGAGTGTTGTGTGTAATTTTTTACTCTGGTGTTTGGCTGGAATGGGGTACCTGTTGTCACAAAGGCTCCTGTCTTATTAGGCTGCCCTTTCCCATTCCTTTGGCTATGGAAATCAGACTTTTCTTGAGGCCTTTTTTTTTTTTTTTTTTAATCTGTGCCTGTTGGCATTTCCTAGTCATGGGCTTCTCTAGTGCCTGGTCTGGGATATATAGGATACAAAAAGAAAACCTAGGGAATTTGTTGCCACGCCGTTCTTTGAGTCCCGAGGTGCCTAGCCTTCTCTCCCCATCATTCAGAATTTTCTTATGTTTGTTTTACACATTATGTCTAGAGGTTTTAGCTGTATGTACCAGGAAAAATAGGGAGAAATGTGTTCCTCCATCTTGTCTAGAACTAGAAGTCCTAGGTATGTGATTTTATTTTATTTTATTTTATTTTATATTATTTTTTAAAGTAATCTCCACACCCAACGTGGGGCTTGAACTCACGACCCCGAGATCAAGAGTTGCATGCTCCATTGACTGAGCCAGCCCCATGGTATGTGTTTTTAAATTACTGCTGGGGAGCATTTCAATGAGTCTTTTCTATTTGAAGATTCAAGTTTCTTAAAGTCCCTAAAATTTTCTCCCATTACTTCTTTGGTGATTGCTTCACCCCCTTTTACTTTTGCTCCATTTGCTACTCTATTATGTGTATATCTGTGTAATTATGCGTAATAGTAATGTATATTATATGTACATTTCATCCACATTTTTAACCTTTTCACTCATAATTTCCATTTCTTTGTATTTTTGGTTTGGTACTGTGGGATTGTTCTCCTTTGTCATCTTCCAGGTCATTAAATCAATTTTCAGTGGTGTTCATTCTATTTTTTACTTCCACAGTTAAAATGTTTACATTTAGAAATTGTCTTTTTAACTTCCCAAAACCATGTGTCTTCATTCTGATTCTGTCTTTTCAAACTCTACTTGAATCTCCTTAAGATTCTTATTTTAAAAACTTACTTTTTCTTCTTTTAAATCTATCTCAGTATGAGTCCTCTCTTCTAGCTCTTTAGCTTGGTCTTCTTCCTTCAAGCTATGGAGTCTCCTTAAATGACCTCTGATCTGCTTTGGCCACTCATGTTGGCAGCTGGGCAAGTCAGGCTCCTGTGGCCTCTTGGGGAGCAACAGTGCAGCAGTCATGAAAGCAAAGGAAGCTGATGCTTCTCCAGTAGCCTAGTGGTGAACAAGCCTGGTCGGCTGGGCCCACCATGCTGAGCTGAGGTGGGAGAGGCTGCTAGGATCTGCAGACACCCGTATGAATAGGGAAGGGTTGGGCTGCTGTGTGCCTGCCATTGTGTAGGTTGTCTACTGTACAAGGGTACCTGGTTGAGAGCATCAGCAGGAGGTCAAATCTACCCGCTGAGTTGTGTACCGTGGTGTGGAGCTACATCTGCCTGAAGGAAGGGAACATTATTTTCTTGTTTTCACAAAGGCATCTGAGGAGGGGATGCTTTTTTTCTAATCCACTGTATGGGCTAGTAGTGGCCCTGGGAGGGATAGTTTGGCCCAACTGTGACATTCCCCTCTAGGGAGACAGACCTCAGCAGGATCAGGGGTCTTCCCCCAGGGCTATGTGCAGGAAGTGGGCAGGGGCAGTTTCTACTCACCTGTGAAAGGGTCCCTCCCGCTCCTTTGGGGCCAGCTGGGCCTCTCAAGTGGCTCCAGAATCCAAAGGCTTCACTGTCAGCTCACTAGCAAGGCAGGCACTTCCCAGGCTCCTGGGAATTGGTCCTCCCCACAGTTTTAAACAGTGTGACAGAGACGGCATCCTTCACCAGCCCTGCACTGGTTCAGTCTCCCTGGGTATGTGTGACATCTCCTTTATGTTCCAGTTCTAGGCCCTCACAGCCTACCCCCTCCAGTCCCTGCACATCTCACGGCATGACTTACCTCTGCAGGGAGCTGGCTGAGAGGGGGACTCGGTTATGAGAGGCAGGCCCCCATCTTTAGAGGATTCCTCCGGGATAGTCATCCTAAAATGATTTATGACATTTCTCCATATTATGATTCTGTTGCAGTCATCTTCCTCCCCACAAGGGTAGAGCTCTGTTACCCAGATAAACTGGAATTTGAATCCCCTTTGCCAGCTGTGACCTCGTACAAATCATTTGACTTCTCTGAGCTTGTCTCAGTTTCTTCTTCTGTAAAATAGGGATAATAATGTTTGCGTTGCCTAAATCAAGGAGCTATTGAGAGAATACAATCAGATGATTGCTTTGTCTGGTGTTTTATAAACGGTAAAATGCTATGAAAAGTAAAGGAACTGAAGAAAGTGATGATGGAGGGATGGTGGCATCTGCCCCTTGAGCTGTGGGGAGCAGAGTGGCAGATTCAGAGCAGAATGGAGCCTGTGGTAATCGGAGCAGATGTAGTGACAAGACGAGAGTAGGGCCATGCTAGACCCTGGCCGCAACCTCAAGGGCACGCCATCAGAACTGATCTCCCAAAAGCTGAACCAACAGAGAAATAGAGAATTTTAAAAAGAATTAAAAAGGAAAAAGCTGCCAAAGCCACTCCTTTATTTTCAAAGCTGTCCCTCAGAACACTGAAAGATTTATCATCTGAGGAATGAGATTAAAAGCTTGTCTTGCAGAGACATAAAGAACTCAAATATTTTCAAAAAATTGTGACAATCATTCCCAGCTCTATCCCATCCTTTCCCTCTGTTTCCAACCCTGTCATGAAGTCCATTGCCATGAGCAGTAGATTAGAATAGCAACTTTATCAAGAAGCAGAGAATGTGATTAGGCAGAGGGAAAGAAATGTAAGCAGACAAGGCTGATTGGGAGAGTTGAGGAAGCAGTCCAGAAAGGAGACGTGCTTGCCACATCTCCATCCCCCCCCCCCAAAAAAAGTAAAAATGGGTCATCTTCAGGAGCATGACTGGGGTAAGTGATCAGACACAGTTTGGAGAGTACTGGGAGATGGGGCTCTCTTCGCTAATACACAGAAAATGGACTCTCTCCCCTAACTCCCTGTTTGTTGTATTTTACAGTGAGCTGGACAGTTCATTTTTAAGAAGTGAGCAGTGAATGTCCGCTTCTGTGTCCTAGAATCTTGGGATTAAGAACATGTTGTTTTTATGTCATCGTTTCTCTCTGGAGAGCAACAATTTACTTGTCCTTAAGAAGTAATATAATCCTCATGATAAGCACCCAGTTTCTTTTGCAGAGAACAGCCGAACCGCTCTTTCTGACTAGGTCACACTTTAGCTTCCTTAATCTCAAAGAATCATTCGGTTTGGAGCTCAGGAGACCTCGGTCTATAAGGTATCATTCTCTCCTTTTCCAGCAAAGGAGACGGTAGCTCCGAGAGGTAATGTGACTTACCCCTATCCACACAGCAGTGTAGGGACAGAACTGGGTTCTACAACTCGAGAGCACTGCTTTTCTACAAGCAGCTCACAGTAGGTGCAGCCTTGGATCTCATAGAGGGTTATTCCTAATGGTCTACCTACAGTACCCCAACAGACCATGAGTCTTGGCTCACCCTACTCTCAAAGAAACTGTCTTTGTTATATTTCAGGATTCAGTAGGTCTTGAATATTATAGATATGTACTTAGTTTTTGTGGTATAATAACACTCTCATAACCAAACCATTCCATTCCCTATCCAGTCTGGATTTGTCTTATACCGCTACATGTCAAAAGACACGAGTCCATAGTAGGCAGTCAACAATGTTGGATGAATGACTTCTTGGAGGCCCATTAAGGAATCGTGTCATTTGAGATCTGAAAAAAACCTCGAAGATCATTTGGTCTCACTTCTCTCTTCTGTAGCCTGAAGAGTGAGGGGACTTGGGCAAGTAACAAAATGGTACTAGAATCCTTTTCTTTTTTTTTTTCCTGTTTCCCAGACCACTGTTCATTTTTTCACCTGCACTGCTTCTTATTAATTTGATATGAAGGCATTAAAATGGCCAATGTACTTGTGTTCTGGTATACAAAATAAAAGTTTCTAACATCTACTTTAAAAACGCTACTCCATACAAAATGACAGGGACATGTATAAAACAATTCTTTTTTTTAGCCATATGGAATTTGATCATTCTGAGGAAGAGCAGAAACTTGTCCTAAATCACTACAGACAGTAAAGCTGAAATTTGAAGCAGTAAATGATTCTATTTTGGGAACAATAGATACAAAGTCAGGAAGAGTTAGGCATTCCAAGAAGGAAATTGTATAGAAAAGCTAACTATTAAGTCAGCTCTCAAAAGTATTTGAATGCAAAGGAGATTAATTCAGATAAGGAGAAGGTATGGGCACTTAGCAGATAACAAATGGCACACTCATGCCGTAGAGAAAGCAAAACTTTTAGCTGAAATGGTACTTATGGGAAATAAATCCAAACCTCAGATGTTTTAGTCAGGAAGTCTCATTAGGATGCAACACAGCTTCTCATTATGGGTTATTACATAGTGTCACTAAAAAAAGGAGAGACATCTGAGAGGGACAAGGCGTGATCAAATAGCCATATGAGAAATTGCAGTCTTGCTGTATCTTGCTCTGTGTTAATATTGGATCATTTGATGGTATTCTCTCACCAAAAATGACTTCAGAGTGACAAAAACAGAGATTAAAAGTGATCTAGATTGAAATGACAGCTGTTAGGGTAAAGTTGTTTTGAGAATCTTCTGTATATTTTATTCACCGATTTATTTATTCATTCAACAAATACCTATAGAGTCCTAGGAAGACAAAAATAAATAAGATAATTGTCTTTCTCAAGGAGGCTTCAAGAAGACAGACATGTAAATAAATCATTGTATTGCGGTATGCTTGGTGCTTTATTTGAAGAATAGCCCAAGCACAGCACAGCCACAAAGGAGGGGCTAGGGAAGACCTCATTTTTTGAGCAGGATTTAAAGGAGGAAGAATTTGTCTGGCAAGTTGTAGGAAAAGCAGGAAAGGAGGAAGCCTCCCAGGGTGAGGCGTTAGCTTCTGCAAAGCTCTTAGCTGGGGGGGGATTTAGAATCCCGGGTGAGGCCCCGCTCAGCTACTGCAGGGCTGTGGAGTCTTAGCTGAATGGCTTCACAGGTGGAAGCCTCAGTTTCCCTCTGTGAAAAAGGAGCCTGGGAGTCCTCACTGCGTACACTGAGTATAGGTATGGCTAAGTGCTGGCTAGCAGGGAAGGACCACTGTTTTATCTCTAGTCCCTCTTTTCAGAAGATCCCTAGGTTTCAGGTATTTTTACTATGCTCCCTTTGCAGAGGAAGAAACGGAGAACTGAGCGGTTGTGGAACTTGCTCAAGCCAACACAGGTTAACAAGTGGCTGTGTTGGGATTTGAGGAAGGGCTATTTGGCCTGACACATAGTATTAAGTTAATAAATTGTAGCTATTTTTACTATTGTGAAATATGATGTGCCCTCGGAACATGAGGTATTTGGCACAAGGTAATAGGGTGATGTCTAGTTGGGGCTGTTGCCGTAACAGGTCAGATTACTGAGGGCTTCATGCCATGCTAAGCATTTAGGATTTTATCACAGGGTCGAGAAGAAACAATGGAAGTATCTTGAGCAGTGACTTGTCAGATTCATGGTTTGAAAAGATCCCTGGCAGCATGAAGAAAGATGAATTGCAAATAGGCTAGACTAGAGGCATTTACTACGGCTTTGCCCAGAAATGGCAAGGCTCCAACTAAATAAGGCCCAGGCAGCAAGCAAGATGAAGAGGAGAAGACATGGATAAGAGGTGTTATGGAGAGTTGACTGGACTCAGTGACCAGTAGGGTATGAGGGCCTGGAAGAGGGAAGAGTCTAGAATATCCCCCTTGGTTTTGGTTTCAGTACGACTACCATTTGAGCTATGGAAGCAATGCAGAAGTGGTAATTTAGGGGAAAGCTGTGAGTTTGGTTTTGGCTCTTTCGAGACTGGGGCAACTGAAGAGGATTCAGGAGATGTCCGGCTGGCAGTTAGGTCTTTGGGTTTGGAGCATAGAAGGTCTAGGCTGAAGCCATGCATCTGATAGAACTGCTCAGTGAGAGAGGAGAGACAAAAGAGACCAAGAGGGGACATGAGCAACATTGGCATTTAACCAGCCGGCAGACAAGGAAGGCTGAGGGAGAAGAATAATCAGAATGGGAACCTGGGCAGAGAGTGGCAGGAGCCCAAAGGTGAAACTGCTTACACATTAAGGCTCCTGAAGAGGCAGATAGTTCTGGCAGGGGCAGCTAGGAAATTGAGAGGGACAGGACAAAATTCTGTGGGAGAAATTTGTACTCACTGGCCAAGAAGGGTGAGTTTTTGTTTTCCTTTCTGACAAGTGCTCCCTTCAGTCTTTAATAATCTGCATTAGGGAGAGTAATTTGGTTATTAATCTTTATCTACAACACATAATTTAAAAAATTAAAAACTCTATTTAGAGATAATTGTAGATTTGCATGGAGTTGTAAGAAATAATGTGGACAGGTACAACACTTAATTTTTTAGAAGCTTACTTAATTTCCACCATGGCTTCAGAATTTTCCATTTTTTGTCCACTTCCCTGAATGGTGCTGATCCTGAGGCAGAGTTTGGGACACTGTATCTGGAGTGGAGACAGGAAGCAGGAGACAGGAAGCAGACCCCAAGGAGTGAAGGGCTAACTCAGCCCATGGAGCTGGGTGGCAGAGGGGCTGGGGCATTGAGAGAAGAGAGATCTTTGGGGCACGGAGAGAAAAGAGATCTTGCAGGTAGGTAGGAGGCCTTTCAAAGACAGAGAGCTTCTGAGGAGAGAGGTTTTAAACAGAAGCCTGGATTTGGAAGTAAAAGATAGAGGGAGGTAGGGGCCGAGTGCCTTTCTTCACCTGGGCCAGGTAGGCTCTAAATGCTGCGAGGCTGTTTTTGTTTTTGTTCTGTTTGTTGATGAAGGACACCCTTATAAATAAATATTTGTGCTCCATTCTGTCACCAGAACGACCTAACATACCAACCTGATGGTGCCCTTCCCTACTCAAAACTCCTACCTCTCCTGCTTCAGCTCTCAGCTCCCATCCTTGCCTCACTGGGATCCCTCTCATCTTGGGGTCTTTGTTCCTGTGGCCTCTGCCTAGAAAGCTCTCTCCACACTCCACCTTTCACTGGCTAACCTCCTTGGCCTTTCCCGGTTTTCCTATAGAAGGCATGCTCTCCAGGAGGCCTTCTTCCCTCGCTCAGCCAATGCAGGTGTCCCCCGTTGGCACCCTGGGATCACACTATTGTTAGAAGAAGTGCGCTGTATTAACAGCCCATTAGACAGTACATTCGAGAGGGCAGTGATACTGCTTTATTGGAAGCTGTATCTCCGGTGTCTAACACGGGGTAGGGATCTAGTAGGTGTGGAGAAGATTCTTCAGCAAGGGAAAGAGTTCTCAGACAGAGGCATGCTTTTCGGTCCGATGGATAGAGAGGTGGTAGGACCGGAGTCCCACATAGCTGGAGTTCTTCGAGAGGCCTTGGAGTATGACAGCCAGGGGAAGGGTGGGGTGAGAAGGAGGTCTTTCCTTGGGACTACTCTGGGTTCCAGCTCTGGCCCCACTGCCGCCGGGCTGGGTGACCTTGGGGAGCCCCTTTCCTCTCCCGGCCTCAGTCTCCCCCGTGGGTACTCGGCGGACGCTGCGTGCCCAGGTGGGAAGCCGCGGCAGGCCGGCGGAGGCAGGGCCCGGGTGGGAGCGGGACCGCCCACTGCGGCGGGCCGGGACCTCCGGGGCCCGCGGAGGCGGCGCGCCGGGCTCCTCCCCCGGGCCGAGGGTCGCGGCGCCGGCAGCTGGCGGCCCCGCAGCTGCAGCCTCAGCACCTGCCGCGGCCAGACGGCGCGGGCGCGGCCGGGCCCTGCGCCCCCCCCTCCCCCTCCGGCTGCAGCCGCGGCGCGGGAGGCGGAGCCCGAGCCGAGCCCGAGCCGAGCCGCTGCCCGAGCCTTGCCCGCGTCCGTGCCCGCCGCCGGGTGGGGCCGCCCCTCGCCGAAAGCGTCAGCTCTCCCGGTCCGCGGGCGGCGCCTCCTCTGCAGGTAAGGGCGAGGTCCCGGCGCCGCAAAGTTTTTGGGGGACTGACGGTCCCTACGCCCTGGGCCTGCGCCTCGGGAGCTGCAGGCTGCCTGTCCCTCGGCTTCCTCCGCGCCGCCCTCCGCCGTGCGCTCCGTTTGCACCAGCGGCCCCGGGTGACCCGCGCCCGCCTCCAGTCCTCGTGTCCCCATCGCTGTGGGAGGCGCGTCCGCGGGCTCGCTCAGGGCCTGCAACAGTTAAATCTCCCACAGTATCAATGTGTTGCTTAAGTTTTTGAGATCTGCACAGTGGAGTGCAAAGAGCGGCAAACCGGGAGGCGGGAGACCTGGGTTCAGGTGCGGCCACGGCCAGCGCCAACTTTCTGAGTGATCTCGGACCAGCCAGCCCAGCCGCGTCTCGACGGCCACACTTGGACCAGGAGGGGTTCGCCGGGGATGGTCATCTGAAGTGCATGCCTGTGTTGCCATTTTGTGAGTCAGGGGCCCCCCTGAGTGTGTCAGCTCCAGGGCTCCTTGGGGGGCGGAACCCACAGAAGTCAATCTGGGGCGGGGGCCAGGGAGGGGGTCACGTCGCTAACCAGCAGCAGTTTTGGCTGAGCTGTAGGAGGGTTGTTGAGCCAGTCTCTGGAAATAAAGGATGCTCCCAGAGCTAGGAGTCCGGGCCCTGGCTTCTGGTGACCCCTCTGCCATCCACTGACTGTGTGACCTTGGGCAAGTCCCTCCCCCCCCCCCCCGCACTGGTTTTGCCGCCCACGAAATGGGGAGGGCGGAATGTGCACCAAATGATGGTTGTGGTCCTTCCGACGTAAAGTCTGAAGAAGTAGAATCTTCCAGGTCCCTCTATTTAGGGTTAGTTTGGGTAGAGGAACTCTTTCACTAAACATCCACCCAGCACTTGCAGATGGGAGTTTAGAAAATAAAGGAGGCATTTGCAGTGTGCTTTGGGAGTCCCGAAATAGACATGGCAAGGATTGGTGAATGCTGGCCTTCCCTCCTTCAGTGCCTTGGCCATCATAAAATATTCAACAGCATAATGATTTGTTTTCAGAGTGGCTTATAGATCAGGAAGTGTTTCTGTTTGTGAGTCGGTTATTTTTGTTAAAACCTCAAAATAGTTGTTTGGGGAAAAAAATAAGGCACTGTTGTAGGGGTCCTGACATGGAGGCCAACATCTACTTGTTTCTAGTCTAAAGTGATGCTTTCCAATCAAGATGATATAGAAAATCACTCTAAATCAGGCATTCTTTGGTGGGTGTTCAACATGGGCATAGTTGGAGAGGCCTACACTTTGGCAAGTCCATATCTTCCAGGACAGGTGCATTCCAGTGCAGCCACATCAGAACAAGCACAAGGTAGTTAACTGATGTCCTAGAAGGTGGGCTTTGTTCTTTTGCCCAATCTCCTGTGCCGTTGGACTGCAATTAGCATCTCCCCAGTGTGTGGGTGAAATCCATTACTATTAAAGGGTTCTTATGAAAGTGATTTTATTATTTTATTTCCTTCCTCAACTTCCTGGTTTTAAGTTTCAAGCTTTATGAAATCAGAGAACTAGTAAGAGTGTACTTTGTGACTGGGGCAGGAACATGGCAGAGTTGTGGTACATACGTTTGCCTTTCCCCAGCCATACTCTGTAGTTGAAGCTAATTTGTCCCGAGCCTTTGATGGTTCAGATGCATTAGAATGCCACCAGTCTTTTCCCTCTTCCTTCTTCAGTGATTCGACCAGCACTTTGTCACCACTCATTCAGGAAGAAACAAATAGGAAAAATACCAGTAGGCCCTCCCCTCAAGGAGCTCAGGGTCTAGTGAGGAAGAAAAAGGAACATACTGCAGGCCATTCTGGGAGTTATTCCTGGGGACCCCTGGGGACACTGGGGAGGGTGAATTCTAACTAGGGGTAATGGGGAAGACTGCACAATGGAAGGTGGAAGGAAGAAGAGGATTTCAACAGGTGGTAGAAAGTGGAAAGGCCATTTTAGGTCAAGGAACTGGTGTGAGCGAAGGTACAGGGTCAGGAAAGCTCAGGGCCCAGACGGAGAACAGTGGGTCAGGTGGGAGCGAGGAGAAGGCAGAACACTTCAGAGTAGAGGACAGTGGGGAGAGGCTCAGGAGGCTCCCAACCTGGGCTTGAATCCACACTGGCTTGGGGATATTGGGCTTCTGAACCTCACTTTTTGCATTTGTAAAAGGGAAATAATAATTCCAAATGTACAAGGTTAAATGAGATCATGTATAAAGTACGTAACAGAGTGTTTGCATAATGATAGATATTTGATAATAATTTCTTTTATTAGAGTGTTCATGGGCAAGCTCCATAAGTGTTGCTAGACACCACTGAAGTATATGAATAGTGCCTTTTCTTTTAGCATAGGTATTGACTTGGAACCTCACCATCAGACTGGAGGTCCTGTGCCAAGGCAATTTGCCTTCGAGGTACCTCGTGATTCAAGGGCAGGGGCCTTCTGTTCTTTGGGGGTGCTCAGATCAGATACTGACATCAATAGCAGACAATGCCCTGTAAATACTGTTAGGTGGTGGGAAGCCACAGGGATGTTAATCAGAACATGCAATCCCTGCCTCCCACAAGCTTATCACTATGTGCTCAAGGACCCAGGTGGGGGTATTTGACAGTCAGACGCAGTTAGAAATACATCAGCATTGTCCATATATGCTGGGAACCATCTGCCTTAGTGTGGGTTGCTGGAGATTTGTAGTAGCCAAGGAGGGAAAATAGGACAGGAGGGTGAAGAAGGACATTGCAATACTTTATGAACCTACGTACACCATGTGGCAGCCGTAATACTGTCCTTCATTTGTTCAGGCAACACTTATTCATAAAACACCTCCTCTGTGCCAGGGAATGATTCTAGGTGCCGCAGGAATACACTGGAACCAAAGAGAAGATCCCTGCCTTCCTGGAGTTTATATTCTAATTGGAGAAACATCATAAACAAGTAAACCCATAAATAATTACAGGCTGGCTAAGAGCTGAGAAGGAAATGAGCAGGGTAAAGTGAGAGAAAGTAATGGGGGTGGTTGGGGAAGGCCTGCCTGAGTCAGTGGGAGCTAAAGGAGAGAAGGAGCCAGTCGGGGGGCACCTGGGTGGCTCAGTCGTTAAGCGTCTGCCTTCGGCTCAGGTCATGATCCCAGGGTCCTGGGATCGAGCCCTGCATCGGGCTCCCTGCTCCGCGGGAAGCCTGTTTCTCCCTCTCCCACTCCCCCTGCTTGTGTTCCCTCTCTCGCTGTGTCTCTCTCTGTCAAATAAATAAAATCTTTAAAAAAAAAAAAAAAGAAGCCTGTTGGGACGAGAGCTGGGGGTGGGGGTGGGGGCAGGGTGCAGTCCAGCTCAGTAAGAGGCTGTGGGGCTTTGGTGTGAGAACGCAGACTCTGGGCCACAGCGTCTGGATTTGAATACCGGTCCCACTGACAACTAAGTATATTCCATTGTCAGGTTATTTAATCTCCTGGGCTTCAGTTTCTTCCTCTGTAAACTGGGCATAATAACCCTACTTGATAGAGTTGTTTGGGAGTTAAATGAATTGATATATGTAATGTACTTGAAATAGTGCCAGGTATGTAGCAAGTTCCAAAGGAAAGTTAAATTAAGAGAGTGGGGTGGCGGTGAAGAGGGGAAGGGCAAATGCAAAGGCCCAGAGGCCTGAAAGGCTTTATGTGTTCTAGGACCAGACAGTCTGTGTGCATGGATATTACCCCCATAGTTATCGGGAGACTCCAGAGCAGGTTCTCTGCTCCTTCGATACAAAACTCTGTTTTAGGAGTCCTGAAAAGAGCAACACCCAGCCACAACACTCTTCCCTGCCAGGTCAGGCCCAGAGTGGCGTGGTGAGCTGCCGCCCACTTTGGGAACATCCCACTGTAGACCCACTTCTTCAGGATCTCTTTCCCTCTCTCCCTTCATCTCTCCTTTTCTTACCCTCCCTCTCCTGCCCCTTCCTCCTTTCCTCCCTGTCCCTCCCTCCCTCGCCTCTTCTCCCTTCCCCCCATCCTTGCAAGCCCTGAAGAGTAGTGCCCTGGAGTGCTCACCGATGTGCAAAGGGGAAGCATGCTTAGTGTCACCAAAGCCAGCCTTGCCCACTCCCTCTGTGATACCTCCCCTGGCCAGCATCCTCCCACTCCCACGCTGGAAATTCCATGGCACTGCGGGGGGGGGGGGGGGGGCGGGCACCACATAGTCACCTACGACGTTACTCTCTCCCTTGATCCCTCTTCACTGAAATCCATTCACTCACCAAGTCCTGTCACTTTTACTTGCAAAATCTCTCTCAAACATGTCCCCACATTTCCATTCTCTCTCTGAACATCAGCCTTCTGTTTTGTCTAATGTGTGGCCCAGAGACCTGCAGTGGGTCCCTTGTGTATGGATAATGAAGTCCAGAGTCCTCAGGCCGGCGGATATGATGGGCTGTCTCCATCAATTCTCCCCATCCCCCTCTTCCCTCACCGTGTCCTCCACACTTAATCCCTCCATCCTTTGCCTCTCCATCTGGCCCCTCTGCCTGCATGTACCTCAGCCCTGGTGGTCATGCCCAGGCCTGAGGGCCCAGCTCAGAGCCTGTTTGCCCTAGCAGCTGTCTTCCAGACCCCGCATCCCAGGGTTCTCATCTTGCCCTGATCTCCCGCTGCATTTAGTACCGCTCATTAGGGAGGCCGTCACCATCAACCGTGGAGGATGTTGTGTGTGGTCACTTGTGCACGCGGCCATGGCCTTGAGAAGTCCCTGGGAGGCCAGACACAGTGTCCCTCTGATGTCTGCCCCACAGCCCTTCTCACAGAGCCTAGCCCTAGTGCGGGTTTGATATGCGTTTGCTGTAATGGATTGACAAAAGCCTGTGATTTTCCTGAGATCTGAAATGGTTTGAGTCATGCCAGAAACACGATGCTGGTGCTCCAGGGCTTGTGGTCCCCAGCTGAACTCGCTTGAGGCACTGATGCCTTGACATGTAGGTCTTTCATTTGATGAAGAGTTGATGTCGCCTCAAACAGGAGTCTGAATTTTGAATTTAGCTTTCCAATATGGCCTATTTTTGAGATATACTATGTAAAAAATGAACCTCCAAGCTAGATAAACTTATCAATAATTATTTACATTATAAAAGGATTTTTCACCATACCAAAAGATCTGGCATGGAAAGCTTTCAAATACCAAACATGCCTGTGAACTTAACACCATTCCGTATATAAAGTTTTGATTTATGTGCAGCCGTTGTAGCCAGACTTCTACTATAGCCTAAGATATGTGCCAAACTTAATATGCGTTCATAGAAGAATAACGCTCTCTTAAATTTGTTTGGGTTACTACAGATTACATTATGCAGCCCTGCAAATATGAGGGTTTTAAAAATAATGAACTATCTGCCTGAAGGACGATGGAAAGCCCTATTTGGTGCTTGGCCAACTGATGTGAGGACAGTAACCATTAATTTCACTGAAGTGACACAGTATTTTCAGGGACCCACCTGATTTTTGGAGACCTTTTTGCCAGTGGTTAAAATGGTTTGGGCTTCCAGTCATTTCACAAGCTGGCTGATAAATGATGTGTGTGCTTAACAGTGGTTCTTTTAGAAAAAGTCGGGGGGGAGGGGAGACACTAATTACAAGCTAGAAAAAAAATCTAAAAATATGAAAGTCTATTCCTTTGACCTCTCTCGAGGGGTGATCTGAGAAGCTCAGCCATTTCAGCAAAAGGGTAACATGGCAAATTTTCAAAATCCTGAACAGAAAGAGCTTCAGAGGAATTTACCCGGATGTAACAGTGCTCAGTTCTCTGAGATTTTGACTTAAGAGAAGACAGATGTGCAGGCAGATGAGAAACACTGTGCTTCCTGTTCTCTGAGTATCCAGAATGCAGGGTGTAGGCTAGCACTTGTTACAACCAGCGATAACAATACTCCTCCCCCACCAAAAAACCCTCTCCAAAACTAAGTTTTGAGCGTCAGCATAGGTAAGCTTCTCAGTTACTGCTTTGTTGTTTTCTTTGTTCCAAATGTAGAATTCAGAAGAATGCAAAAGGAAAAGCAGTTATTAAAATAAACATGGAGTCTCTGTTCTCTCTAGTTCTCCCTGGAGAAGGACATCAAGCCCAAAGCTCCCTTGGTACCGGGGCATAAGCTTTTGGCTCCTGGTCAGGTTAAAGGGTGATGTCCATGTGGACATATATGCTCTCCCTCTTTCTTCTTTCCTGGGTGTCAGAGACATTTCTATACAGGAGCAGGAAGAATTTTTTTTTTTTTCCCTGAGCTCATTTCTGGATAGTTGCAGTACTTAGTTTTTTGTTTTTTTGTTTCTACAAAGGTTGGGTAATAAGTTCCTTAGTTAGAGCACTCCCTGTCTATATGCCAAAAGCCCAGACTCATGAAAAATATTTTATAGGATATTTTAACTGACAGTCATAGACCTCCAAACAGGGTTGCCAACTCCGGAAATGATCAACTATAGCCTTTTCTGGTGCAGGAATTCCCCTAGCGCACCCAGCCTCTTTCTGCTTGGACCTGCCAATCCCCGGGGCATTTCTATTCTATTGTCAGTTGGCTCTGATTATTAGAAAGTTCTTCATTATGCTGAACTAGTCTCTCCCTCCAGGCTGTGGCTGCTCCATTGGCCTCGATTCTGCCCTTTCAATCCCTACACAAAAATCCATTTTTCTCTTCCCCATGATGGCCATTTAAGCCATTTGGACAATCAAAGACAGGGAGTTAGTTAGTTAGAATTAGTTAGAAGTTAGAATGGCCCCGTTTATCCAATCCCCTGAAAAAGACAGAGCTAAGAACTGGACACAATGGCCATGCAGGGGAGGTCTGACCAGCGTGGAGGGGGGAGCAAGACCATGACACTTCAGAGTCTGTTTTTTGCAATGAGCACAACCTGAGACCTGGTTAGGTTCCCCGTGGGCCCCCTAGAGTTTGCTGGGGAACCGCATGCACGCTGGTGGGCTGTAGAGGAGAGTGTCCGGGATCAGGGGCTGATGTGGAGTGGCTCTGGGTGGGGCAGCCCCCTCTCTGGGACCCAGGTCCTTCATCAGTCTGATAACTTCTCAGGTGCTGTATTAGTCTCCTGTGGCTGCAGTCACAAATCACGGCAGCCTTGGCTGAAAACAAGAGACGTGTATTCTCTCACAGTCCTGGAGCCCCGAAGTCTGCAATCAAGGTGTCAGCCGGGCTGCATCCCCTCTGGAGGCTCTAAGGAAGAATTTTTCCTTTGCCTCTTCCAGCTTCTGGTGGCCGCTGGCCTTCCTTGACTTGGGGCCAGTCGCGGCTACCTCTGCCTCCCTAGTCACATGGCCTCCTTCTGTCTGTTAAATCTCCCTTCGCCTCACTCTTACAAGGACGCTTGTCATTGCATTTAGGGCCCACCTGGATAAACCAGGCTAAGCTCCTCACCTGAAGACCCTTCACTTAATTACATCTGCAAAGATCCTTTTGCCAATTAAGGTAACGTTTATGGATTCTGGGATTGGGGTGCGGACATAGTTCTTAGGGGGCCACCATTCGGCCTTTGGCTTTCTACTGTCTCTACTTATGTGACTGTCTTCTCTGGCCTGTATTT
The DNA here is from genome assembly GCF_964656455.1 of Halichoerus grypus. NCBI lineage: Eukaryota > Metazoa > Chordata > Mammalia > Carnivora > Phocidae > Halichoerus > Halichoerus grypus. The sequence continues at coordinate 60,573,231 of NC_135725.1, forward strand.
GAACCCAGCTGCCCAGGGTCCCCTCAGGTCTTCATTCTGCAGGTTTCACGGGTCTTCCTTTCTTTAGCATGGCGGCCACTGCTCCGAGGGGCCCTGTCCTGCAGACGTGGCAGGTCTTTCTGGTCCTTCGGTCCTCACCGGCATGCCCTGGCTGGCCAGTGGTGTTTTTATCAATGGGAAGGAGAAGCTGTGGCTATTAAAATATTCATGACCAGCCGTAGACTTAGGGGAGATCCCGTAGTGAACGTGCTCTGGATAGAGAAGGGACACAGGAAGAGCGAATGTCCTTACAGTTTCCCTCTAACTCAGTCTGAGATTGGCTCATTGAACTTGAGGCAAATTATTTACATTCTCAGTGCCCAAGTACATCTCTCTTTCTGTGAAAAACCAGGAAATGCTTCTTCGCAGCTTTTTGGAGTGTGTCGGAGCATGATCTTCTTGCCCTTTAGGTAGCCTGTTTTAGAAGTTCACGGCCCCTTATCTGGAGTCTTCAGTCACTGCGGGCTGATGGGCTCTCCAAATGCAATGCCAGTAAAAGAGGCTTTTCTCCAAAGAGCATCACTTTGTTTGCAGTCAACCTGCCGAGTGCCAAAAAGGCCTCGGGTGAGCGGGAGTGTTGGGTCTGGAGAAGCTGGTGATGGAGCTGAGGAGAAGTAGCCGGAGGACAGCGGTGAGTGGGTCTAGCCCCGAGCAGCTCCAGGCTCTGCTCGTGGCCCTCAGTGCTGCCCTGGGATTACGGACTCACACCTGCCCAGGGCGCCCTCCTTCACTGCTGCTCCCCTCAGTCCGGTATGCTTTGCTAAGAAAGGTCTGTGCAGGGATGGGGGCCGGAGGGGTTGGGGAGGAGGGAGGAGACAGATGACCCAGACAGCCCTACCCCACCTGCAGGGGGCATCGAGTCAGTGGAGGGCAGGGTGCTCCGTGTTGCAGGACCCATGGGAGCCCTGCCGAGGGCTGGCCATGCCTTGGGTGAGATCCAGGAAGGCTTCCAGGAAGGGACTGGCATAGAGCAGTATACTGAAAGTACCCTCAGTTATGTTTCCCCGCCTAGGACTCCAGATTGCCCCCTCCTGGGTCGTCCAACCAGATCTGACCTGGAAGAATTTCAAGTTTGAAAAGGATCTTCAGGATCGGCTAGGAAGGCAGCTTTTCCAACTTCACTGCCTGGAGTCCTCAGGACAGGGGTAGGGGAACAGTTCAGAGCACTTGGCTTCTTATTTTGCTTGCTGGGTTTAAAGAACAGTGATGTCCCATTTTGACAAGGCTTGGGGTAGCCGCTTAGAAATATCGCCACATCAGAATGCCCTGCTTTGTCTAGGACGTCTTTTCCAGACTGGAGGAGCCCCTCACCTGAGGTGCTGGGGGGTGGTTCCCTGTAACCTGCCCCACTTGACCGTAGCCTCTACCAGGCAGGGCTTGAGCCTGGTTCAATCCAGAGACCCGAAGAGGGCCCGGTCCCGGGCACAGGCTTGGTATATGGTGCCGACTGATGAAATGAGGGACGAGGTTAGGATGACTGCCTGCCTTGCAACTGGCTCCAGCTGCCCTCGGTGCTCTTTCCAGTCACCGTGGCACCCCGGCTATGGCAAGGCCTCTGGGGTTCTCTGTCTCATACCTGCTTCTGCGGTGGGTCTGCCCTGTCAGCCAGGTGCTAGCGAGGGGTGCTGCCTGTTCTCTGCACTTTCAGGGGGCAGGGAGGCTGCAGCCCTAACATTCTGGCTCCGGAGGTGCTGTCTGTGGTCCTGAGACATGGCCAAGGCCACCTGTAAACTTGGTCCCTCGGTCTACCTAGCTCCTCCTTGGTACCCTGTAGCCCCAGGACTAGGGTCGGAGACGCTGTGGGGCAGAGGCAAAGGGCCGGGGCTTTTGACTCAGCCAGTGCTGGGCTTGCTAGCTGCGTGACCGGAGGCACATTATTTACTTGCTTACTTCGTTGATTATCTGTGAGTGTTACACTTACAGAGGACACGAGGAAGACACAACCACTGTCTTCTACCTATCCATGGTAAGTATTCGATAAAGGTTAATTTCCTTTTTATGTTCTCTGACGGGCTATCAAGGAGAAGAGAGACAACTTCTGGGGGTTAGAGGCTGTCTAAAGCTGAACTTCGTTTCCCCCCATCCTTTCCAAATTCCATCAAGCCCTTCAGCCTCCTAATTCCTCAAGCATTGCTAACATTTGTAATTTCTTCCTCGCTGCCACCTACTAATTATTATCAACTCTCTGTGTATATTTGAAGAGGTTGCTTCCCATGTCTGGGCCTCAGTTTTTTTTTTATCTGTGGATGGGGTTATTTCTAAGGTCCTTGCTAGCCCCAGCACTGCATTTAATTCCACAACACAGGTTGAGCATCCACTATGTGAAGGGTGAATGTTCTAGGCCCCAGGGCACATAGGGATGGAGAAAGTCATGAGTCTTGTAGACATCATAGGCCCGTGTGGGGACAAACACGCAAAGCTGTGTGATAAAAGCTCTGGTAGGGGATGAATCTAGAGCTGGGGGATTCCGAACCAGAACAGGGAGAGACTAGTCACTTGAGGAATGTATGGACCATTTGCCCTCAGGGAAGAATTATCTAGAAATGTTTGCTGCTGGCCTGAAAGCATTAATGATGGAGACTGGTTTCTCCCTGGTGGCATTAGGATTTTCGCTTTGAATTGGAATTATCAGATGGAAAATCCCAGTAGAGATGGCATGGATTAGGGGCCTTATTTCCTCTCTTCTTCTTGCTTTCCTGCAAAGAAAAAGAAACCCAAATCTCCAGAATATATTGACCTTTATGCACAGAAGCTCTTGGGATACGCAGCGTCGTTTAACAAGTACTGTTTGTGTGCCTAACTGAGAAATGTCTAAGCAGATGCAGAATTACATGCCTAAAGAGAATTAATCTATTTTTTGTCATGATTGTGTTCAGGAGCTGATTTTCAAAGACAGTTTCAATTTTCCCAGCTGTCTGGATGATAGTTAGAAGCATACAACCTGTGCACTCCCATCCCTTCTCTTGTATTTATTCTGCCCCATTTAATTTGGTTAGATTCTATAAGCTTTTATTGATTGCCTATTATAAGTTAAGCCCAGTGTTGAAAGGCTATGGGTATGACAGATATATCACTATCCAGAAGTTTCTTTCTTAGCTGGACTGATAGGACTTATGCCCAGGAATCAGCAAACAGAGCCATCTATTCATTGGGGATTGCTGAGTGCATTGGTGTGAGTGCCAGGATTTCAGCTCCAGGCAGAGAGGTCTGGAAAGAAGGATGGTGAGGATGGTTCTCAAGAAGGTTTTTGGAGGAGTCTGCATTGGAGATGGGCCAGGGATTGCAAGCTGAGTCAAGGTGCAGGGAAAAGAACAGGTTAGCAGGTGAATTCAGCAAGAGCCAACTTTTCATTCTCAACCTCATTCTCATGTCTTAAGAATGGAAATAACATCCAGATGGCCAACAGACACATGAAAAGATGCGAACATTACTCATCATCAAGGAAATGCAAATCAAAACTACAATGAGATATCACCTCACACCAGTCAGCATGGTTAAAATAAAAAACACAAGAAACAACAAATGATGAGGATGTAGAGAAAGAGGAACACTCTTGCACTGTTGGTGGGAATGCAGACTGGTGCAGCCACTGTTGAAAACGGTGTAGAGGGCGCCTGGATGGCTCAGTGGGTTAAACGTCTGCCTTCGGCTCAGGTCATGATACCGGGGTCCTGGGGTTGAGTCCCACATCAGGCTCCTTGCTCTGCGGGGAGCCTGCTTCTCCCTCTCCTCTCCACTTTGCTCTCTCTCACTATCTCTGTCTCTCTCTCTCAAATAAATAAAAAAAATCTAAAAAGAAAATAAAAAAGAAAAGAAAACAGTATGGAGGTCCCTCAGAAAGTTAAAAATAGAACTATCCTATGATCCAGCAATTACACCCTGGGGTATTTACCCCCAAAATGCAAAAACACTAATTCAAAGGGACACATGCACCCCTATGTTTATAGTAGCATTATTTACAATAACCAAGATATGGAAGCAGCCCAAATGTCCATCTGTAGATGAATGGATAAAAGATGTGGTGTATATACACAAGGGAATATTATTCAGCCATAAAAAGAATGAAATCTTGCCATTTGCAATGACATGGTTGGAGCCAGAGAGTATAATGCTAAGCAAAATAGGTCAGTCGGAGAAAGACACCGAGGTGGGGTGGGGGAAACACCCTTTGGAGAAGGAATAGTATATTGGCTTTCTAATGAGTAGAATGCACACAGTAAAAAAAAAACCCCACAAAACTCTGGGGAAAAAAAACACTGTAGACACAGCATTTGGGGAAAAATCTGCCTCTGGAGTAATCAAAGAGGACAACACTCAAATAAGGGCAACACCTCCGTTATAAACTTACCACGGTAGGGGTCAGTGAGGAATTAGGGGAGGTAGCTTTTCCACTGACTGAGGGTGTGAGTCTGCAATAGCCCTTCTGAAGGGCAATTTGGCTAGGTCTAAAGCTGTAAAAACTTGTGCAGTTTTTCACACAGCAGTGCCACTTAGGAATTTATCCTAAGGGAGTAATTAGCCGTGTATTATGCAAAGATGTATCTCAACATTGTAATGCAGACATCACTGAAACAGACCAAGTGTCCAGCAATAGGGGGTTAGCTTTAAATATGGCACTCCTATGAATAGGATATACAAACTAATGTACAATCATAAAGACATAGGTAAATGTTTAAGGGGTATTGTTCTAGGGAAAAAAAAAATCAGGCTATAAACCAGCATATACAGAAAGTTCTCAATTGTGTTGAAAATGTATATTTTCACACAAAGAGGCTGGAAGGGTAATTCGCAACTTGTAGGTTGTAGCAGATAGTTTTTATTTTCTTCTTTCCAAAGAAGAATAATTTCAAAATTTTCTACCAGGCACATGTATTACTTTTATCATGGTAGGGGGATGAGTGTTATTTAAGAAGAGAGAAGCTACTGGAGAGCATTGTTTGAGCTTCAGTGCATTGAAAGCAAGATGGGCACATCGTTTATCTTGCAAATGCCAGACAGGCAGTGTTTTCATAAGGAAGAGTGGTCTTGGGTCCATTTGTGTGAGTGTATTTATAGACGTAAAAGCTTTGGGGGAAGGAAATAGATTGATTTTTTTTCCCCTTGAACTTTTGAAATTATTCTTTCCACTCCATTTGTAATTGAGCCCATGGAGGTATTCTTATTTCTTCCTTTCTTGGGCACTGCATTAAAACTAAAAATGTTAACTGGCATAGGATGTGGGTTTTGCTAAAATGACTCCCCTTAAAGTCTCCACTGGACTCCCTTAAGTGCTTAAAAAATGGGGTCCCAAGGAAGACCACCCTCTGAAATCTATCTTGCTCTTCTGCCTGGTTCATTTCACCCCTGTGCTCTGGCAACCTTGGAGAACCAGTCAGAAACCAGCCCGGCATCGTTGGGATTGAGGCTCCATCAGCCCCAGGTAAGGGGCTCAGGGTGAGGCCCCGGCGCTGGGCGCTGTCTGTCGGAAAGGTTTATGTAGAGGCCGATCTGGCATCACCTTATCCTGTGGACGTAACATTAGTCTGCAGAAAAAGAGATCAGAGCTGGGTAGAATCTCTTTAAATATTAATAATAGTGATGCCTTTTGCCACACATCTCCAAAGAGCCCGGAGCGTTTCAGACATTACCTCATCACTAATTTTCACAGTGTTCTTGGGTGAGAAGCGATGGCAAGTATTATGGTCTCCACTTGGGGCAGAAGGTAGCAAACACTCCAGATAGTGGAGCTGAACTCAGGAGTGGTTCTGACCAGATACCAACTGATAAAAAGAGTCGAGGCCTTTTTTGTGGCATATTCTTCTATGATTGTCGTACATTTCACACACATGAACTTGCCTTCCTGCACTTTGCTCCACGGCATTAATGAGGGTCTGTGTGAGCAAGGTGCCGTGCTGAGCACCGTGGCTAGAGGCGAAGTTTATCTCCTTAGTCCTATGCTTTAGGCCTTTGGTGATGGGGCTTCTACCTGCCCGTCCTACCCTAAGTCCCTCAAACCTATTTCACATAGCCTTGGTCCCTGCATCCTTCTTCCTGGTCTTTAAGTTCGCCTCCTGCCATCTCCCCTTCTGTGCACTTTCTGTGTCCTCCCCCCCCCAGCCCTGCAGGTGTCGCTCTCCTTCCTGGCCTGGTCCCCTGCCCCACAAAGCCTGCCCTGATACCCCCCTACTGTAGCCACGGCTGGACGTGAGCTCCCATCACCAAACATTCCCAGCCCCTCTGCTGGGGCCCTTACTCATCTCTACTTGGTATTTTAGTGATTTATGTGCACTGCTCACTGACATTTCGTGACCGCAGGGATGGTCCGGTTCATCTTTGTGTGTCTCTCAGTGACTTGCCCCCGTTAGATATGCAAGTATCCATCGGATAAAGGAGTGAAATTGACATCATTCCAGGCCAGCGTTCACCAGTTTGTTCTGAGCCCTGGGGGAGTGCAGAGGACCGGGGGCACCGCTAGAACCCCGCTGGGCCTGCCTCTCCTCTGGTGCCGATCACTGAGGCCCCTGGCTGCCGATAGACCTGTTCTGTCCTCTCAGCCCCCACACCCTGTTCCATCCCATCCTTGTGGTTGAAAGTCATTCTCTCACAGCGTTCTGGAGAGACGGGGGAAAAGAGGGACGTGGAGTGGTCTTGAGCAGGTGACCTCTCTGCTTCTGTCTTTGTGGACCTCTGTTGTGCAAGGCCTCTTCCTGCCGGGAGGGCTCTATCCAGAGCCTTCCTTCCTGAGCCAGCTCGAGGACTGGGACCGCCGTGTGCCCCACCTACGGCAGGTTGTGTGAGGCCGGGCAGGTCATTTAATCTTCCCGTGGCGTCGTCCCCCCATCTGTTGAGGGGGGATAATGTGTTTGAGGTGACCTACCTCCCCAGGAGGCCGGGAGGCTTATCGACTTAATGCCGAGCCGCTCGCTTTAACCCGAGGCAGCTGGGCAGCCCCAGCAGGGCAGCCGGCACGCTCTCTGTTGCCCGTGGCCCGGCGGTAGCCGGGTTGGCGTCAAGAACCTGTCGGGTCTCCTCCCTGGGCTGGTTCCGGTGGCTGAGGTGGGGGGAGGACAGTGGCATCTGGAGGGCTTCTGGGCCTGTGCTGCTGAAGGGGGAGAGGCCAGACCCCTGGGGTCGGGGGCATGGCTGAGGCTGCCCAGGATCCGCCGGAGAGCGGGCGCCGGGCCCCTGGGGGACCGTCCCACTTGGCCCTCATGATCCAGCGATGCGCTTTACTTGGGCTCATGAACGAGCTATGGGAAGGTCATTTGATACTCCCCTTCTTGTGGCCACCATCTTGGGAAGGTGGCCTTTTCTCTTTAAAAAGAGCTGCGAGCTGGGAGGCCCAGGAGCACTGTGGGGAGGAGGGGAGGTGCCCGTGCGGGGAAGAGGGGCCGATTGCTCTCCTTGGACGACTCCCCTCAGCTCGGCGCCACTGGTGAGTTGTGTTCTCATTCTGGAATATGTCCTGCTTTCTCTAGATGGTTCGCAGAAAGGGAGCTGGGTTTTTTAAATTGCAGCATTTTTTAAATGAAGTTTGTGATTCCAGTTAGTTAGCGTAGTGTTGTATTAGTTTCAGGTGTACAGTATAGTGATTCAGCACTTCTCTGCAGCGCCCTGTGCTCATCACGAGAAGTGCTCTCCTTAATCCCCATCACCTGTTCCCCCATCCCCCACCCTCTGGTAACCATCGTTTTGTTGTCTAATTAAGAGTCTGTTTCTTGGTTTCTTTTTTCCTTTGCTCATTTGTTTTGTTTCTTAAATTTAATTTCTTAAATTCTTAAATGTGAGTAGAATTATATGGTATTTGTCTTTCTCTGACTGATTTATTTCCCTTAGCATTATACTCTGTAGCTCCGTCCACATCATTGCAAGTGACAAGATTTCATTTTTTTTTTCTGGCCGAGTAATATTCCTAATTGTATTTTTCCTGTATATTTTAAAATTTATTTCCATGGTATATTCTCGAGCACTTATTCTTCGGGAAACCTCTTTAAGTGAAGGCTCTTTCAGTCTTCATAATTGCAATTATTTATTATGGGTTCTTCTCCAATTTAACTGTTAATTTTTTCTCATGTTTTCAGTTTCCCAACTGCAGTATCTTTAAGCATTTTCTACAGAGGTGGGATAATACTTAGTTTTGGAACTAAATTGCCAACAGGCTTTCAAATTTGTGAGCTCATAGGATGTAAGACCTGACCCTGGAGATTGTTCAGGCTGAGCATCTCTGTGGCTCTGATGGGGCAGTGATGTCCTTAGAGGGCAGCGAGGGCTCTTTGGTTACCCGGCGAACCAGTGACAGAATCAGGACTCGAACCCAGGTCTCCTGACTCCTTTGTCAGTAACTCTCCAGTCTACCCTATAGGATTTAGTGTCTGAATTACAAGGGAGAAGGAAAAGTCGCGGTATGATTTTGTTTTTCCATGTGCTTTAATCTGATTAAAAACGAATTTTCTAGCTTTAGAAATGCCTGTGTCGAGGGGCACCTGGGTGGCTCAGTTGGTTAAGCATCTGCCTTTGGTTCAGGTCATGATCTCAGGGTCCTGGGATCCAGCCCCACCCCCGGTCATGCGGTCTCTCTCAAATAAATAAAATCTTAAAAAAAAAAAAAAAAGGAATGCCTGCGTTGTAGACCACAGCTGATCCTCCTACCTTGAACCCCTTGATTCATTTGCCCGTCTACAAGGAGGATCCTTAAAGTGTGGTCCCTATCAGCGTTACCTGGAGCTTGTTAGAAATGCAAAATCTGAGCCCCACCCCAACCTGCAGACACACAAACCCTGGGCACAGGGCCCCCCTGTGTTGTACCAAGCTCCGCAGCTCCTTGGTAAAGTCAGAACCACCGCCTGGCAGGACTTAAATCACACCCTCCCTGTGTTTGATGCTAGTGCAGTGACCTGCTTGGCTCTTGTGGATTTTGAGCTGTCTTCACTGAAGAAGGAGCTTCTCTGTTGCTGCCGCCGCCAGTTTTTGGTGATCATCCCCCTCCTTCACTCTGCTTCCTTCCTTCTGCACAACCCATGTGCACACACACACACATCCCGCAGGAGTGAAAGATATGGGTAGATAATGATAGCAAATAGGGGATTTCAGTAGAAACGGGTTTGTAGACCAAATGTCCCAGCCTCTGGATAGAGTTCGTATGTTTCCAGACTTGCTCCCTGTCTAAGTGCCGTGATAAATTCGGCTGCTGCTGACCATATTGTGCTGTTTCTGCCATTTGTTGCTTTAGTCATTCAGAATTTTTAGTACCTTCTGTTTGCATAACATATGTTCAGTGTGAGGGGAAAATGTATTTGGGTTTATAGTTTACAGGAGGTAGAGAATATGTTCAGAAATAACTGTAAGGCAAGCCAGCTGGGAATAAATACATGAGAATCATCTCTAGTAAAATGTTGTGGAAGCCTAGGGTGTTGTGGAGGAGGGCATCATGGAAGACTTCATGGAGGAGGTAGCGTTGGAGTGAGTCTCACAAGGAGGCAGAGGTTTGACATGGGGATTTTGGGGGTGGGTAAAGAACACTCTGCGCAGTGGTGAGAAGAAGATAAAGGCATGGCAGGGGCTCTCAGTGCCTTTTGTTGGCACCAGAGGTTATTTGAAGGTGATTAGAAGGAAATGAGGCTATTCAAGTAGGTCAGTGTCAAAAGGAGAAGGATCTTCAAACACACACTTAGGGGTTTGTTCTTTATCCTGAAGGCAATGGGGAGCCACTGAAGGGTTTTGAATGAGGGCAAGGCATGAGCAGAGCTGTGCTTTTAGTAAAACTAATCTGCCATCTGAATATGAGGTAGACTGAAGTGGGTGAAGGAGAAGTGGGGAGGATTTGTTTTTATTTTGTAACTGTTTTGCAGCAGTATGTTCATACATTGAACCATCATCTTAATGTTTAGTTAGGAGGTAATTGCTTTTCTTATGGTGGTCATTGGATTTTGAAATAAGCTTCCAGGGCCTAGATTATTGTCCAGGGAAACACAGTTCTAATTTCGTAATGAGGAAACTGCAAGAAAATAGAAATTGCTTAACAGAAGGGCTTCACAGGAAACTTCCAGAACTTCTTCCTTCCTTTTCTTTTCTAACATTTTCTTTTAAACAAAAGGAATGTGTATTCATTTTACCCAGTAATGACCTGGTAATGTCCGCTCACATAAAATCTGAACAGCAAGCACCTGAAATGTAGCTCGCTCTTCTTCTTCCTCTGCCTCCAAAGCCATTCTCCCTCTCACTGGTGGACTGACTTTGTTAAGGCACCTGAACCTCGCTCATTTCTTTTTTTTTTTTTTTTAAAGATTTTATTTATTTATTTGAGAGAGAGAGAATGAGAGACAGAGAGCATGAGAGGGAGGAGGGTCAGAGGGAGAAGCAGACTCCCTGCCGAGCAGGGAGCCCGATGCGGGACTCGATCCCGGGACTCCAGGATCATGACCTGAGCCGAAGGCAGTTGCTTAACCAACTGAGCCACCCAGGCGCCCCAAGAACCTCGCTCATTTCACAAGGCTCTGCCTTCTTGCAGTGGTGGCTCCCCTGGGAATAGTTGTAGCAAACTGGGATGTCCTGAAGTTACAGATGTGCCGGGACTTCTAGTATTTGTCGTATAGAGAAGACTCTGTTGCTGTTGATTATTTTCAGAAGGGCTGTATTTCTGGGGCCTGGGCTTTGGCTGGCTAGCACCGTTGGTTTCAGTCATCCAGCCAGTATTTATTAAATACTGAAGAATCATGGTGACTCAGACCCCCGAGGCCCTGCTCCCAAGAATCTTCTACTCCAGCAGGGGATATACACAAATAGTCGAATATAGTTTTGAGAGAGGAAACTATGGATAAGTGGACAAGCCACAGAGGGAAGAGCGTACCGGCAATGACGGGCATGAGCAAAAGGGAAGAGGGTCTGTGGGGCTGGAACTCCCTGGGAGGTGGAGCACCGGTGGATGGAGGACAGCAAAGAGGCTGGAGAGCTGAGTGGGGCCTGAACGGGGGTGGGGGGGGGAGGGCCTTGAAGGTCAATAAAAAGCACACATCTGTGAAAATAGCAGCTACCTGGGCGCCTGGGTGTCTCAGTTGTTAGGCGTCTGCCTTCGACTCAGGTCATGATCCCAGGGTCCTGGGATCGAGCCCTGTATCGGGCTCCCTGCTCAGCGGGAAGCCTGCCTCTTCCTCTCCCACTCTCCCGGCTTGTGTTCCCTCTCGCGCTGTGTCTCTCTGTCAAATAAATAAGTAAAATCTTAAAAAAAAAATCATTAAAAGAAAAAAGAAAATAATAGTTACCATTTACAGAATCCTTCTCCACAAGCACTGTTCTAAGTAGTTTCCATGCGTTAACGCAGTCCTCACAACAAGCTTGTGAGGCAGGTACTGTTGTTGTCCACATTTTTCCACTGGGGAAACTGAGGCAGCAAGGGGTTAAGGAACCTGATAGTCCTAGATCTAGTAAGTGACAGAGTGGTGATATGAGCCCAGGAGGACTGGCTCCAGAGTTTGCACTGTGGACCCTAATCAATTCTCCTAAAAGTTATGGGGTGACTTCATAGGGTTTGATGCAGGGTCAGATTTGCATCTTAGAAAAACTGCTGTGGGGCACCTGGGTGGCTCAGTTGGTTAAGCAGCCGGCTCTTGGTTTCGGCTCAGGTCGGGAGCTGAGGGTCCTGGGATCGAGCCCCGTATCTGGCTCCCTGCTCAGTGAGGAGTCTGCCTGAGGATTCTCTCTCTCTCTCCGCCCCCCCCGCCACTCCCCCTGTTCATGCGCTCTCTCTAAAATAAAGAAATAAATCTTACAAAAAAGAAAAAGAGATTGTGGTGTGGAGATGGCTTGGCAGGAGAGAAAGACTGAAGCAGGGAGGGCGGGTGCTGAATGACCCACGTAAGAGCCGGGATGTGTCTGGGGCGCCTGGGTGGCTCAGTTGGTTAAGCGACTGCCTTCGGCTCAGGTCATGATCCTGGAGTCCCGGGATCGAGTCCCGCATCGGGCTTCCTGCTCGGCGGGGAGTCTGCTTCTCCCTCTCCCACTCCCCCCTCTTGTGCTCTCTCTCTCTCTCACTCTCTCTCTCAAATAAATAAAAAAAAAAAAAAAAAAAAAAGAGCCGGGATGTGTGTGATGGCAGCGGAGGCGGAAGAGGTGGAAATGCGGGAGATGTGTGGGGGTCACAGCAGCAGGGCCTGGAGAGTGGTTGGGTTCCGAGGGGGGTACAAAGGCTCTCAGACCAACAACGCCCCAGTTCCGGGCCCGGGGAGTGGGGTGTTCGTGGTGCTCCTGATGTCGGTGTCGCAGGTGCGCCCCAAGGTGGGCCGGTTCGTGGCTGTCCCAGGAGAACCGACCAGACCTCTGAGCTCTCTGCCAGACGGAGCACGGAGTCCGGGTGCAGACCTTCCACCCCTTCCAGGTCTGCAGGCGGGAGTGGAGGGGGAAGGGGCAGGGCTGCTGGTGGGCGCGGGCTCACCCAGGGCCATTCCCCTGGGAGCTTGTGTTCGGTCCTCGGGGCTTTGATTCTCAGAGACAATCACTCTGATCCTAAGACAGGTGTCATTGTGCACTAACAGTAATCGGATTTTTTTAAAAAAAGAGTCCAGTTTACTGCCCATACCCAGCATCCAGCAGATCAAAGTTGTTTTGCGTCTCCTGCCTGTCTCTGCCCAGCGTCACTTTAGTGTTGTGCCCAGAGCGTAGATACGGCTTTATCGCCTATGGTTTACACCTTACATTAAATCAACTGCTGTTCCTGGAATGTTCTACAGTTTCTTGGCTTTTTTTTTGAGGATTCACCACAGAGGATGAGATGTAACTCACCCATTCTCTGTAGTCAGTTGTCTAGTTTCTCGTCCTTCGAGATGGTGCCTCACCGAGCGCCTGTGGCCAAGACTTTTCCTCCTTTCCTTAGGCAGAATTCCAGCCAGGGCAGTTTTTGTCCTTTGAGAGGGGTTTCCCCAACCGGGCACTTCCCTGTGAGGTCAGGGACAGAAGGCAGAAGGCTTCCTTAGGGCTGCATCTCTGGCTTCTGGGCCCTGTGATTGCAGTGACCTACCTCTGAGCCCAGGTGGCATTCACTGACTTGCTGTGGGTTTCGTTTTGGGGGCCTGTGCTAGCAAACAGGCCCAGAAGCCCCTGAAAGTTAGTTGGCATGTGAGGACATTTGATAACTCAGTGGATAGTAAAAGACAAGTCTGGGCTTTGAGTTTAGGTTCCACTTTTTTGTGAATTATGTCCAGGTGGTTGTCAGAATATTTCTTAACCAGAGGAGGGCATTTGCAAAAACCAAGTCTATAGGGAGGGAAGGAACTTCATACTGAATGTGAAGGGCACGCTAAGGCCGGTGGGATCTGGTGGTGTCCGAGCTGGAAAGGCCCTCCCGGCTTCAAGGCCACCCTGAATCCTCTGTGGCTGTGGGCAGCAGGGGACAGCAGGGGACTTGTTATCACCAGAGTCTATCTTTTGTCTGTCTTGGCTGTGTTTGGCATGGGTGGCTCACATATTCTTTTGGTAAAATATATACACATAAACTTTACCTTTGAAAAACCATTTAAAAATGCACCATTCAGTGGCATGAAGTACGTTCACAATGTTGTGCCACCATCACCATGATCTAGTTCCTGAACTTTTTCAGCCCCCCAAAAGGAAACTGTACCCATTAAACAGAAGCACCCTGTTTCATCCTCCCCTGAGTCCCTGGCAGCCAGTCATCTGTGTTCTGTCTCTGTGGACTTACCTGGATATTTCATGTAAATGGAATCACACATCATGTCGCCTTCTGTGTGGGGCTTCTTCCACTTAGCATAAGTGTTTGAGGTTCATCCATGTAGCTTGTGTCAATATTTCATTCCTTTTTATGACTGAACAATACTCCATTGTATGGATATACCACAGTTTGTTTATCCGTTCATCCATTGATGAACCTTTGGGTTGTTTCCATCTTTTGGCTCTTGTGTGAACATTCATGTAGAAGTTATTGTTTGAACATCTGCCTTCAACTCTTTTGTGTATATACCTAGGAGTGGAATTGCTGGGCCAATGGCAATTCTATGTTTAACTTATTGAAGAACTGCCAAACTCTTCTCCTTCCCCCTTTTGAACCTTCTTTCCAGGCTCCTCTGGTTGCTCTCAGGCCTCTTTGACCATTTCTTCTCAGTTTTCGTCATGACTCCGTTGTGTCTTCAGTCCCTCAAATGATAGTTCCACGCAGGGCTCATTTACCCCTTCCTTGGCTCTGCTCATTGTTTTTTTTTTTTTAAGATTTTATTTATTTATTTGACAGAGAAAGAGATAGCGAGAGCAGGAGCACAAGCAGGGGGAGTGGGAGAGGGAGAAGCAGGCTTCCCGTGGAGCATGGAGCCCGATGCGGGGCTCGATCCCAGGACACTGGGATCATGAGCTGAGCCGAAGGCGCTTAACGACTGAGCCACCCAGGCTCCCCTCTGCTCATTCAATCCTAGTGGTGCTCAACTCTAGCTGCACATTACAATTCCAGGGGCTCCTTTAACAAACCCTGTCCAGCCCCTTCCCAGACCAGTTAAATTAGCATCTTTGGGCAGGTAGAGCCTGGACATTGGTGTTATTAAAAGGACCTCAGTGATTTTGATATGCAGCTTCTTTCAGGATATTCATTTATTCTCATGGTTTCAACATGATGTCTGTGCAATTTTTTAAAAAAAGAATTTATTTATTTATTTGACAGAGCACAAGCAGGGGGAGCTGGAGACAGATGGAGAAGCAGGCTCCCCACTGAGCAGGGAGCCCTACTCGGGACTCAATCCCAAGACCCTGGGATCATGACCTGACCTGAAGGCAGACGTTTAACCGACAGAGCTACCCAGGCGCCCCATGACTGTCCAATTTTTATTTTCAGCTTCAACTATCTACTGGACACATCTGAATGTTTTTGAGTACCTCAAATTCAGCCTCTCCCAACCAAACTCATCTTTCCTCCCAAAACTGCCCTTTTCCTGGTGCTTCCCCCTTTGGTGAAGGGGCCTATCATCTCCAGCCATCCAAACCAGAAACGAGTTATTTGTGCCTTTTCTCTCTCTGATAATCCAATTTCCACTGATTGATTCATTTATTTAATAATTCAATACCTAGGAGTTAGGAATAAAGGCAATTGGAGAGAAATGCAGTCTAGGATTTATGTTAAGAAGATATAAAGGACACAGCTGGTACAGTAAGTAACAATATAGCTAAGAGGATAACCTGAAATTAACAACATTATTATAACTGTCATTATGAAGGACTTTCTGTGGCCATGGGTGCTGGTAGTACTTCATATATATTATCTAATATGCTGGAAGGTAGGTGACGTCAGCCCACTTCACAGATGTCAGGACAGGTTCAGGGAGGGTGTGGTATGTGTCCAAGGATGTGTGGTTAGCCCAGGGCTGGTGAGAGTTGGAACTGGAATCCAGGTCTTGTCAGGGCCCATGCTCTTGGCATGAGAGGTCACTGGGGAAGAGCCTTGAGCCCAGCAGCACTGTCAAAGCATGGAAGGAGGAGCATCAGGATGTGACCTCCAAATGAGATCATCCGTGCCCATGAGAGTGTTGTGGAAACTGTAGAGGATGGTGCAAAAGCCTTGCAGCCTTTGCTCTTGTCTCTCGCAGATGGCTTCTTCCATTCTGCTCTGAATTACAACTGGGTGTTCCTAGCTCTGATTCCCTTGGTGAGTCGCAGACCCCATGCAGGCGAGAACTGTGCTTGCTGGCCTCCGTGTCCCCCTCAGCCCCCGTGCCTGGCACGTGTTGCTGATCAGTAAGCGTTCCTTGAATGAAGGTGTGGATGTGAGAGTGGACTCAGAGGTAGACAGGGAAGCCGGAGCCATGGAGATGTTTGTCCAGATGTGTCACAGCCAAGCGCTTGACTAGAGATTCAGCCTAGAGAATTGGAAAGAAAGAGGGGAACTCTGTGGCTCCCTGGAGATAGGAGTGGGAGAACCCATAATGAGATCTCCAAGTGAATGAACTTCAGCCTGACCCCAGACTTGTAGCTCCTTGGCACTGATAATCTGATTCTCTTTTTCTCCCGAGCGAGCACTTACACTCTCTAACATTCTTAATCAGTTTCCTTTGTTAGGTTTATTGCTTCTTGCCTACTGAAAGCTTCAGCTGGAATGTAAGCTTCATGAGGGTGTGAGTATTGTCTATTTTGTTACGTGTCTCTGTTCCCCACTTCCCCCAGGCTAAGCAAACACTAATTACTGTCTGCTGCTGGAGATTTGCCTAGTAAGGACTTCTTTTGACTGGAATCCTACAGCTTTGGCTTCTGGTGACTGGCTCCTTTCACTTTAGCATAGTGTTGTCAAGGTTCATCCATACTTAAGCCCTTAAGTTTACGGGTAGGAAAATCGGGACTCAGAGAAAGAAGGGACATGACTTGGGCACATGTCCTGCTGGTAGCAGGGCTTCTGTGTCCCTATCCAGTGCTCTGTTCCTGTCTAGGGTTGAGACAAGGGGCTCAGCAGCCCCAGCCGCCCCAGCAATGATACTTGCCATCCACCTTTGAGGCTGCTTGTGGGGCCCCTTTAAGCATAGCCGTGGTGAGGTGTCACCTTGCAGGTAGCCTTACCGTACTCACTGTAGCACCCTTTCCCACATCCCTTCCAGGGCTCACTGTCCATCTGATAAAGTGGATAACTTGTGTGACCAGCTCTCAGTCTTCTGCATGGAGTGGCCTGGGAGTCCGTGCCCTCCGATCACTGCAAGAGAAAGGCACAGCCTGGGTCCCTATTCGTGTTGGCTGTTCTGTTGTCACCCTACAGCGCCCAGAGGGCCATGCGGAGGCCGTCTGTATTGAGCTAGAGAAGAGGCTACGTACGCCCTCCCTCAGAGGTGTCTAATCTTGTTCGGCAACTGTGAAATCTGAGTGGCCTAGCAATGCCCTGAAATCGTGTTTCCCAAAGGCTTGTCTTTATGCCACATGGCACCCAAGATGGTTTTAGGTGACGTGTGAATGAACACTTTTGTTGAAGTAGTGGCATATTTATTTTAATGCATACCATGAAAAAAACCTATCTGGCATGATCAGACCTGTGATTTATTTATTTATTTTTTTTGAAGAGTTTATTTATTTGACAGAGAGAGACACAGCGAGAGAGGGAACACAAGCAGGGGGAGTGGGAGAGGGAGAAGCAGGCTTCCCGCCGAGCAGGGAGCCCGATGTGGGGCTCGATCCCAGGACCCTGGGATCACGACCTGAGCCGAAGGCAGACGCTTAACGACTGAGCCCCCAGGCATCCCTGATCAGACCTGTGATTTAATGAATATTATTGTTTAGGATGAAGGTACAGAGGGGGTACCATACCAAAGATCCCTCCTTACACAGGTGTGACAGTCTGGCTGTTTGCTGACATGGCAAGAGCCATGAGGGCAGTTTGAGGTCAACTGTCATTTGGGGACTGCCACTCTGGGGTGATGATGATCCATGGTACTTACCCATGGGCCACCTGCTGCATCTCCTTTATACCTGGTGCAAGGTGAGATGGCAGAGGCTCCTGGTGACCAGAGCTCCTTTATATGGCTGAGGGATTTAGAAAACTAGGAGAACCTGCCATGAGACACTGGCTTATTTATTTATTTCCTTAGGCCTATGATAAATCTTTTTTTTTTTTAGGCATTCAAAGCCCTTTCTATAAAAAAAGGGCTTCCTGCTGAAAACAGAGACTGAAAGAGGGGTAAGAAGGGAAGATAGAGGAGGAACAGGAAGGATGTGTGGTGTTATTTCAAAATAAATGAAAATAAAATAATATCATTTAACTTTTGACCCTTTTTATGACCACAAATGAAATGGCTTGTGGAGTCAGAATGTTGGAGGCTGTGTTGCAGTGAAAGACTTGACTGGGATTTCTATGTAGGGAAGAGTTTCCACTCCTTCCTGGGGCCCTGGTTGCAATTACACTTGAAGAATAATAATGTAGCATGACGGGTAAATTCCCCTTCCTTTCTCATCTTAGACTGAATTCCTTTTAGAATATTAATGCAGATGTGAGACCCCAGCCCATTATCTCTTACTCAGCTGTGATCACTGAAATAAACCAAGGCAACATCAAATGATTGACATTAGAAATGTAAATAGGAGTTTCCGTAAGTATTTATAAAAAACTTTTTCTTTTGCCTTAGAACATTCAAGAAATAAACTTGCCTCTTCTCCTGGTGTTCTGATCTTACCATAGCATTTCAGACATCCATAAACTTCCATTATTCAACAAGTGTCAACTGAGCTCAAAGCATTCTTGTAAAGAAACAGGACACCTTTCTCCTACTGTCAAGGAGCTTACAATCTAGGCGGCAAAAAACAAGACCTGAATCCATAGGAAGTGAGGAAACACAAGACAAGAGCATAGATGAGTAGGTCACAAGACGTAACACAGCAGCTCTGTGATTGGGGAACTAGGAAGGACATGGTAGACCAGTAGGCAGAAATCCATCCTGGACGTGGTGGAGCTTGAACTGGGTTTTGGAGGTTAGATAGGATTTGAATAAGTCTCAGAGAGTGGGGAGATCATGAAGAAAGGCACAAGGGGGGGCCATCTAGGACTCTTTTAAGGGACGGAGAGGCATCGGAATGGAGAATTACATAGTAAGAGGAGGATGGGGCCTTGGATCCCCTTGTCCACTTTGAAGTTCTTTAACCTCGACAAGCCCAATTTCCTTGTCCTCAAAATGGAATAGTTACGGATTCCAACCATGTGGGGTTGTCATGACTAGCAAATGACATGCTATAGGTTAAAAACATGATAGTTTCCTTCCTTTTCCAAATTGGTCAGGAGAGTAATAGTGGGAGATTGAGTAGAACATTTGGGAAGCAGTTTGATTTTGGGGATGGGGAGCCTTGGAGTACCTAAGGAAGGAAGTGAGGAGATAATACAGTTTTAGAATTGGCAGATACTTAGAGAAATTCACTGCTAAGATAAAAGAGATAGCCAGAGGTTTGGTGACTTATATAATTCCAGGCCTTAATAGAGACAAAGCCAGGAAGAGAAGGTAGGTCTCCTGACTTTTAGTTCAATGTACTTCTCAGCATTCCCTAGGTTTGACCTAGAGAGATGTTAGAAAAGCAAATTCCTGGGCTCCACTCCAGACCTACTGAATCAGAAACTCTGGGCCCCAGCAATTTGTGTCTTAACATTTTTTAAAACTTTATTTATTTTAGGGGCGCCTGGGTGGCTCAGTCAGTTAAGCATCTGCCTTCGGCTCAGGTCATGATCTCCAGGTCCTGGAATTGAGCCCCACATTGGGCCCCCAGCTCAGGGGGAGTCTGCTTCTCCCTCTCCTTCCCCTGCTCATGCTCTCTCTCTCTCTTGCTTACTCTCTCTCTCAAATAAATAAAAATAAAATCTTTAAAAATTTTTATCATTTTAGAGAGAGAGTCCGCGTGAGCTGGGCAAGGGGAAGAGGGAGAGGGAGAGAGAGGATCTCAAGCAGACTCCCTGCTAAGCAGGTAGCCTGATGCAGAGCTCCATCCCATGACCCTGAGATCATGACCTGAGCTGAAATCAAGAGTCGGACACCCAACTGACTGAGCCACCCAGGCGCCCTGCGATTTGTGTTTTATCCAGCCCTCCAGGTGCTTTAATGGTTTTAGGGAACCAGTGTTCTTGGTTTTCCTAAGAAGGAATGGGGCAGGGGTAGGATATGAGAAAAACAGGTTCCTTATCAGAGTTAGGGTATTAGCACCACAGGAAAGGGTGAAGCTCAGTGCCAGAGGTAAACTTCTTTTTTAAAAACTGAGAAAAAGTTTCACATACCATAAAATTCACTCTTTTAAAGTGTAGAACTCAGTGGTTTTTAGTATTTCACAAGGTTGTACAATGACCACGGTCTAATTCTAGAACATTTTCATCATCCCCCAAAGACACCCCTTATCCATTATTAGTCCGTTCTTCTTTCCCCGTCCCCACAGCTCCTGGCAACCACTAATCAGTTTTCTACATATGGATTTGCCTATTCCGGAAATTTCATATAAATGAAATCATATAATATGTGGTCTTTTGTGTCTGGCTTCTTTCACTTAGCATGTTTTCAGGGTTCATCCATGTTACAGCGTGTCAGCACTTCACTGCTTTTTATGGCTGAGGTAAACAACTTATACTTCCAACTTTTGCCTCAGGCAAATTTGGTGATACCACTGAGCTCACACTACCTCAGAAAAGGAGGTTTCTTTTGGTAATATTTGTGTATAACTTTACAGTTCTCAAAGAATTGTCACAAGTAATATAAACCTTAAACCAACTCTGGAACATAGCTGAGCAGGGATCATTGTAATTGGTTTTACAGATGAGAAAACAAGCTGAGAGGGAAATTCTGTGCTGGTCCAGTGTACCGCCATTCATTGATGGGTGAGTAGGAATTTGGTGGGTGACAGGCAGGGCATGTGGACAACGCAGAAGAAACAGCATCTGCAGGGGCATGAGGATGTGAGAAATCAGGACCTATTTGGAGAACAAGGAGTAATTCACTTCTGCTGGAGGGTCCAGTGTGAGGGAGATGAGCCAGACAGGTGGGCCGGGGCCAGATCACAGAAGGCTTATCTGCATCCTCAGATGAGGAGGAAGGCAGGGGGCTGGAACGGTTGAGTCCAGTTCCAGAAACAAGCAAGAGAATCTGATGTGGAATTCCGGTTCTTGCTACTTCCTTACCATGTGCTCTTGGCCAAATTACTTTAACTTCTTCATGCCTCAGTTTCCTTTTTGTAGTGAAGGTTGTCATAAGCATTAGATAAGGCATATAAATTGCTTAGCCCAGTGCCTGGTTCATAGCAAACGTTAGTATTTTAATATAGTTGTGTTGTTAATATTATTGTAATTACTGAGGTCAGACTTTATCCTAAAGATGAAGAGGGAAAATGAGTCATATGATTAGAATGACATGTTATATCACTTTGGTAGCCATATGGAGGGCAGATTGATGGAGGTAAAACTAGAAGCAGGGACGGGGTAGGAGGTATTATAAGAAGTCACAATCAAAGTCTGAGTATGGCTGTAACACTAAGAAAGGGAAGGAGGTGAGAGATTAAGATAACTGGAGGCAAAGTCCATAGAATTTAGGGACTGGATCAATGTGGGGCATGAAATGGGGTGAGTCAAGAATGATTCCCACATTTTTGGCTCGGGCAGTTAGAAAATTCAATGGTAGTCTCCTCAACAAGATGTTCCATTTGGAGGAGGGGATTTGAGGAATGGAGCAAAGAAAGATGATGGATTCTGTTTTACATATACCTGGCTCAAATGCTTGTGGGACATCTTGGTAGAGATCCTAGAGAGGCAGTTGGTTCTCAAAGCAGCTGAGACTGTGGGAGTAAATGACATTGCTTATGGAGAGTGTTTGGAGCAATGAGTCTCAAATTTTGCTGTACACTGGAATCACTGGGTAGGGGGATTGTCTTTAAAACAACCAGGGTCTGGCTCACACCCTCAAACATTTTGATTTAATTGGTCTAGGGTATGATCTGGGATTGTTAACAGCTCCCTAGATGATTTTAATATGTGGTGAAGTTTGGGAACCACTGGCTGAGAAATAGTAGGTACCATTTATTTAGATGACATCAGAGCTGAAAACCAAAACCAAGAATTCGATAATGGGGGAAGAGGAGTTCGCAGAGCAGGATGAGTAGATGTATGTAGTGTGAGATGCTGAAGGAAAAGAAGACCGATGTCACAGGGGCCAAGGGAGGAAGATCAAGAAGTTTTAACACTTTATGTTCATTAGTTTAAGAGAAAATGCTAGTTTGGTCATTTGTTTCTCTCCTTATTCAAAAGACTGGATATTTGCCAGGCATTTTGGATTCTTGTGTGTGGTTTTTTTTTTCTTGCATCAACAGTTGGTTTATATCCTTGGACCTTGTGTATATTGGATATTAGGTGTTGTAAGAAGGTTTATATTATTTTTTTCTGTTTATTACTGGTGTGTAGAAGTTCCACCATCCCATTTTGTGTTCCATTCATCCATTTGTCATTTATTTATTTAACAAACACTTATTGAATTTATTGAGTATCTATTTATGTTGGGAGCTGGAGATACTAAGATGGCTAAAAGAAAAAACTCTTTTAAA
This sequence comes from Halichoerus grypus, assembly GCF_964656455.1. Lineage (NCBI taxonomy): Eukaryota > Metazoa > Chordata > Mammalia > Carnivora > Phocidae > Halichoerus > Halichoerus grypus. Next base: position 60,595,266 of record NC_135725.1, read on the forward strand.
ATTTGGGGGGTTAGGGGCACCTGGGTGGCTCAGTTGGTTAAACATCTGCCTTCAGCTCAGGTCATGATCCCAGGGTCCTGGGATCAAGTCCCATATCAGGCTCCTTGCTCATCGGGGAGCCTGCTTCTCCCTCTGCCTGCCGTTCCCCCTGCTTGTGTTCTCTCTCTCTGACAAATTAATAAATAAAATTTTTAAAAAAAAATTTGGGGGGTATATAATTATCTTTTTTATGTTTCAAGTTTTTATTTAAATTCTAGTTAGTTAACATATAGTGTAATATTGGTTTCAGGAGTTAAATTATTTATAATCTGCCCAAGACCAATTTACAATCTGGATTATCTCACCTCCTAAATCATAGACTCCTAGAAGGCACATAAGGATTTAGTCCCCATCCAATTTTGAGTGTCCTCTGTAGGATCCCTGACCTGCTAAAATCTTTTGTAGTTCTTGTACACCTTGGTTATAAAAAGCTCTTTCTCCTTCAAGGCAGCATGGTGCCCTTTCGATAGCTCTGATTATGAAAATTTTTTACAAGATGGGCAACATAGATAGAAGTTAAAGCTGATTCCACAGTTTCGTGGAGATTTATGACACTATTCTGTCTACTTTTGCATATGTTTTTAAATTTCCTTAAAAAATAGAAAAGTTCTTTACGTTGAGTTGAAATTTGTCTTCTTCAACTTTGATGCATTGTCACTTTAGGGCCATTCAGAACAAGTCCAGATTCCTTTTACATGTATAGTCCATTCCAGTATTTGTGATTGTTCATAAATTCTCCTAAGTCTTCACAACTGAACAATTGTACCTAGTTTATTTTTCTCCAATATTTTGAAATTGAGTCCCATATGCAATTATGCCACCTGTCGGCACTGATAGTTTAAGTGCCTTTGTTGTACTTACCTCTCATTTCTCTTTCATGTCGCACTGGCTGGCAACTCCAATATTGTAGTGAACATTGTAATTTTATTTTCTCTTTTAAGTGGAATGTTTCTATTTTTCTTTCTTTTTTTTTTTTTTTAAGATTTTATTTGTTTATTTGACAGAGAGAGACACAGCGAGAGAGGGAACACAAGCAGGGGGAGTGGGAGAGGGAGAAGCAGGCTTCCCCCTGAGCAGGGAGTGCAATGCGGGGCTCGATCCCAGGACCCTGGGATCACGACCTGAGCCGAAGGCAGATGCTTAACAACTGAGCCACCCAGGCGCCCCACTATTTTTCTTTCTAAAATAATATTGAATTGCCTATTTTTTTAATGAAACAAGATTAACTTCCAGTATCTTGTGATCATTTTACTTTATTATTTTTTATGAGATAAAATATATTAATAGTTTTCCTTAAATTGAGATTTTCTTTCTTAGGATAACCAGCTTCACTATGGTATGTTATCCTTATAATGTGGATTTTTTTAGAGGTAATTTCTTAAAATTAGGAAAACAAGCATATTAAGAATTCTCCATGCAGAAATAGAACAATAAAATGAACTTTTACATACCCATCTCCCAGCTTCAAGAATTATTAACATTTTCTGGCTATGATCTTATTTAGGAATTTTTTGAGTATTTCATGAGATTGACCTATGTCCCTTTTTAGTGAATCTTTGTCAGATTTTAAATGCAGGGCTATAGGGGCACCTGGGTGGGTCAGTGGGTTAAGCGTCTGTCTTCGGCTCAGGTCATGATCTCAGGGTCCTGGGATTTAGCCTGTGTCAGGCTCCCTGCTCAGTGGGGAGTCTGCTTGTCCCTCTGCCTCTCCCCGCACCCCCCTACTTGTGCACGTGCTCTCTCTCTCACTCACTCTCTCAAATAAATAAATCTTTAAAAAATATAAAAAAATAAACGCAGGGTTATCTTTGCATTATTAGAAGAACTTGGTAGCATGCGCTCATTTTCTCTCTTGAAGAATATTATCTATTAATTTTGAGGAGAGTTTGAAATAATTCTTTATAAACGCAGTAACACATCAAATTCTATGTAGGGCACTTTTTTTCCACAGACATTTCTTTTTTAAATTCACTTTCTAAATTTCTTCTGCAGCTATAGATTTACTTGGAATTTTTATTTCACATTTTTAGTCCTGGTTCTTTGCTTTTGGAGGTGAAGGTGGTGAACTGCCTCAGTTTACTGGAGTTGATCAGCCTTGTGGAAACCACAGGATAAATGAGCCACATACGTTGACCGCTTTGCCAGGTACCTCTCAGTGCCAGGCAGCTCCCACCACCAGTCAGAGAAAAGAAAGGAGCTGACCCATGAAGGCGGGGCTGCATTTCACTCATTTCTCATTCTTGGTCATCTGCACTGAGTGTTTTTTCCAGTAAATGAGTGTTTCCTGAATTGGATTAAAAAAAAAACCCAAAAAACAAATAGTATCTTCAGCACATCCAGGAAAAACCAACATCAATCCCTTAGTCTCTTGGGTTCCCAGAGGCTACAAGAGGATTTCACTCTGCGCTTCCTATTTTTATATTCCTGCGTGGGTCTTAGAGTCTTCTCCTGTGAAGACCCTACATGGAAAGTATACATCTTCCACTATGCCCAAGGAACTGGTCTAGGAAAAATCCCTTGACAGGTAAGAATACACTTACATACTAAAAGGTTGATGTGGAAATCTTGGAAGACACCATTCTGTGAGGCTGACCTTGTTACCCAGGAGTCTGCCCCTCAGGAAAATTGAAGGGCTTACCAGGAAGACTGTAGAAAGATACATTCCTAATATATCTTCCAAAGCCGCCCATATTTACTTAGCTTATCTAAATTCCTTGTGCATAACATGTATAGCACTCTAATAATTTTTTCTCTAATGTCTGTCTTTGGTCATTTCTCATTTTATTAATAATAATCTGTACCTATGGTTTATTGGCTTTGTCAGTCTTTGTAGTTTTTAACCCACATTAACTTTGTCTCTATTAAGTGAAACTTTATACTAATTTTCCAGTTTATTTCTCCTTTTGCTTTAATTTTGTTCATTCACTCATTCAACAAACACAAGTTGAGCCTAGGTGACAGATCCTGGGAGAAATAGCATAAGACATGGTCTCTATGTTCAAGTTGCTGACAGTGTAATAAAAGGAGAGAAGAAATAGTGAAAGAAAAAAGAAAACACTAAGCTGACAAAAGACCTTCATTAGTAGGTTAGAAGAATCACAGAAGGACTCCTTGGGTTGTCTTTCAAGAACAGAATTTCAAATATCACTTGTAAAGCTTTTATATTCCCCAGTGAGAAAAAGAGCAAACTTGGGTCTATACCTAAATAATATGCTGCAAAACATATGAGCCTAATCTTTTCTTTTCCAAGTGATCATATTCTTTTCCTCTTTTAAAACGGGTTTGAAGGATGATTCTTCAATCTTTGAAGTTTAAGAACTTTAGTTGCTGTGTGAGGAGCCTTCCTCAAGGCATATATTGGAGAGTTGCTTTTCGTGTTCTTTATATTTGAAACATATTTTTCAGCTCAAGAAATTTACTTTTGACTCTTTGATTTCAATTTCATGCATTGCTTTTATCTTTTCTCTGCTAGCCTCTATTTTTTTTATTATGTTATGTTAATCACCATACATTACATCATTAGTTTTTGATGTAGTGTTCCATGATTCATTGTTTGCATATAACACCCTGTGCTCCATGCAGAACGTGCCCTCCTTAATACCCATCACCAGGCTAACCCATCCCCCCGCCCCCCTCCCCTCTAGAACCCTCAGTTTGTTTCTCAGAGTCCATAGTCTCTCATGGTTTTAGCCTCTATTATTTGTAAGTTGAATATCCTCAGTCTGATTCTATGTCTGATAGCTTCACTTGAATTGCAAGTTTTATTTTAAAATTTCAGTTTAGTGTAAGTGGTTTTTGGCTCTTCAGTTTCTCTTCTATCCTTCACTGCCTTTGTTATTTTCATTTCTCAATAATGGGTACTACTTGCTTGAAGTCCTTTACTATAACCTCTTATATCCTTTTTGAAGGATTTATATCCTTAACTGTAAATGTGCTTTTAAGATAGTTGTCTCCCTGGTGTCTTTTCTCCATTTGCAAAATATTTTAAGAGAGTTTACCTTTTCATATTACTTTGTTCCAGACTGCCAGAAGTGTGTTCAGTTTGGGGATTCATGCCCCTTATAGGACTTTGCCAAATTGGTGTGTGCCCAGAGGAGGGTGATCTACAGTGATCTTGTTATATGAAGAACTGGGGCAGAGGAGACTTGAAGACAACAAGATTGCTATGTTCAAATCCAGAAAGGCCGATGTATAGAATAAGAAGCTGATTTCTTCTAGACAGTGGTGAGGGGTGGGGAGAAGTGGTCGGAGGGCAGCTCTACTGCTGAGGACTGAAGCTGCAGAGGTAGAATTTAGCTTTATGTAAAGAAACTTTCTAGCAATCAGATGGGTCCAACGGTGAATGACAGAACATTTAGAGGCCAGATGACTTCTTGGCAGTGGGATTGCAGAAAAGATTCAAATGTTTGGAGATTATCTGGGCTCTTATTTTCTTCCATTAGCCCAGCAACCCGGAGGCTAATATTAAAACCATTAGCAGGTCATTTTCTTGACTTTAAACTCCCCTGCTCAGACCTTGCTGAATCAGGGAGCACTTGTAATGGCTTGGTTGATGTAGTCATTTGTTTGGTCTTCAGGGATCCCTGGATGAAGGCATGTGCCTTACCCATAGTCCAGATATATAATGCAAATTAATTCTTATCATTAAAGCTGTATATGTTTATATGAATCAATTAGCTAAATTGTGTTTGGCAGCAGTTTTGTAACAATTCCTTGTAAGTAATTGCAATTTGATGACCTTCAGGTGCCTGGGTGGCTCAGTAGATTAAGCGTTTGCCTTCAGCTCAGGTCATGATCCCAGGGTCCTGGGATCAAGTTCCACATCGGGCTCCTTGCTCAGCAGGGAGTCTGCTTCTCCCTCTGCCCCTCCCCCTGCTCATGTTTTCTCTTTTCTCTCTCTCTCAAAAATAAAATCTTAAAAAAAAAAATGGGAAAGCTTTTTGGATATGCCCTTTTGGATATGTGTAAGATGCCTGACGTCTCTGCTAGTCATTTGGAGACTAAAACAACAGAGAGGTCAGAGATTTTGTATCTTCTGGTGCTGCGGCTACTTCAGGATTTCCAGCTGTCCACACGATGTGGGTCTTTGAATTTCAAGAGCGAGCACAACAAATATCATCTTGCCTGGTTTCTAGATCTAGTTAGAGACCTCAGGTTGTGTGGATGGAAGGAGCCACAGAAGTCAGCTAGCCCCTATATTCCATTGCAGTGTCCCTCCTACATCCGGGCAGTTATTTAGTCTCTACGCAACTACTTTCACTGACCAGGATCTTGCTAACTCTGGAGCAAACTCATTCCAACCTAGGATCACTAGGAACATTAGAAAGGTCTAGACTTAGCCTGAGCTAGGGTCTCCTGCTCTGTGGCATTCCCCCATTAATCCTGGCTCTGCACTCAGAATCATGTGGGATATGTCTCTTCCACATGGTGACCTTTTGGTGGTTTGTGAACCAGGATTATATAGGCCTTCTCCAAATCCTTGTCAAATAACTATTCTCTGACTTTTTTTTTTTCAATGAGTCTTTATATGACTTGGCTTTAAGTCTTCTTACCATCCTAGACCTATATAGGAAGGTGCTGAAAGTGAGATGCTCAGAAATAAGACAAACAAAGTTAATATCCATACCCTAAAATTGTCATCTGACTCACTCCTGTTAAGGGCCTGACTGAAGGAATTAATATTTGAAAACAATATCCTGTGGGCCTTGCTGGACGTTTATCCTTCTATCCTTCATGATTAGTCTCTCTGTGTTGTCAGAACGCTAGAACCTGCCTTCTTGACCCTCCATGATAAGTCTCACAGAAATATGATGTGATTTTGTGTCCTTGGCAAAGGGACATTAAATAATCCTTACTGTAAAAGCTTTTACAATAACAAGAAGGCAAACATTCCAGTAGAAAAAAAAGGAAAAAATAGAAACAGGGAAGTAACAAAAAAAGAAATGACCACAACTCATGAAAAATGTTCAAATGTACTTAGTAATCAAATAACTTCAAATAAAAACTATAATGAGTTCTGATATGGGAAGATGTCCATGATATATTCACAAGTTAAAAAATGGGAACTACTGAGTATAAAATGATTCTATTTTGTGGCCTGTATATTTTAATATATGTAATACAGATGGGTATAAATTTAGGGCAAAGTTGGTGTGAATACTCACCAAATACTTTATATAATTTTTGGGCGCCTGGGTGGCTCAGTCGTTAGGCGTCTGCCTTCGGCTCAGGTCATGATCCCGGGGTCCTGGGATCAAGTCCCACATCAGGCTCCCTGCTCAGTGGGAAGCCTGCTTCTCTCTCTCCCACTTCCCCTGCTTGTGTTCCTGCTCTCACTATCTCTGTCTCTGTCAAATAAATAAATAAAAAAAAAATCTTAAAAAAAAAATACTTTATATAATTTTTAATGTTGATGGAATGTGTACATTTACTTTTTTCTGTATTTTTCAAGAAATACATATTACAACCAATAATTAGATGCTACTTCCTATCCTATTAGCAAATATTTTTAAAAATGATAATATTCGGTGTTCACAAAGTCTGTTGGGGAGTGAAAACTGCTACCTTCTTGGAAGCAATTTGACAATACTCATCCAAATTCTTAAAAATGACACATGCTTAAATTCATTAATTTCACTTTGAGGAATTTTCCCAAGAAAATATCTGGGAAGTAGCCATTTACCATGAATAAGCATGTTCACTGTAAAGCTTTTATAATACTGAAAAATTGAAAACAGCACAAATGTCCAAGGATAGATTTACTGAATAAATTATGATATGGCCAAAGAAACTAACACTATATAGCAATTTCAAATGATGATGTAAATGCTTAAATATTAATATGGAATGATATTCATGAACTATTAAGTGGGAAAATTATATCTCATTTGAATAAAAATGTGTAGCATCTATAAGCACAGAAAAATGAAAAATTAACAGTTGATAACTCTGAGAGGTACGATTATAGGTGATTTTATTTTCATTTTATTTTTTCTGTGTGTTTTACTATAAGCATATGTTCAATTTTTAAAATATAGCTAAAATAATTAACTATAGCTAAATAGTTAAAAAAAAAAAACAAAAAAAACAGTACTAAGGGCTTCTAATAGATATCAACAGTCCCTGGAGGAGACAAACCATGAGAGACTATGGACTCTGAGAAAGAAACTGAGGGTTTTAGAGGAGGGGGGTAGGGGGATGGGCTAGCCTGGTGATGGGTATTAAGGAGGGCACGTACTGCATGGAGCACTGGGTGTTATATGCAAACAATGAATCATGGAACACTACATCAAAAACTAATGATGTATGGTGACAAAAATAAAAAAGAAAGAAAGAAAGAGAAAGAAAGAAATCAGCAGTCCCTGCCCCACTCCCCCTTAGCATCTCATTTCTTTTCTTAGAGGCAACCTCTTCCAGCTCTTCTAGCTGTATCCTCTGATTTTTCCCCTCCATATTTCTGAGAAATATGCTTGTATTACTTTCCTAATTTATTAATTTTAGACATTATTTATCATGGTGGATGAGGACTTAGCTCTTATACCACTACACTAGCTTCTCTTCACCATATTCTCCCCAAATCGTACCAGCTGCTTTTGAGAAATCATTTTTCAGTGTTTACATTATTATGACGATTTAAATATTGTTCATTTCTGAGACAAATGTTGAGCTACAATTTGGTTTCCTTGGGCACTTGGGTGACTTGGTTGAGTGTCCAACTCTTGATTTTGGTTCAGGTCATGATCTCAGGGTCATGAGATCGAACACTGTGTCAGGCTCTGTGCTCAGTGGGGAGTCTGCTTCAGATTCTCTTTCTCCCTCTCCTTCTGCCCCTACCCCCACTCGTGCATGTTCTCTCGCTTTCTCTAAATAAATAAATAAATAAATAAATAAATAAAAGTAAAATTTGGTTCCCTTTATTGTACATTTTGTTTTTATAATTCCCTGTTTTTGATTCGCTTAGTTTTCCATGTTCTTATTGCTAATTCTTTTCATACACTCTCTGACAGCCTCTCAGTGAATTTTTCTGCAGAAACAAGATAATCTGTATTCATATTTTTTTTCCCTAAGACCTCAGTCTTCATGCACCAGTCTATAAAGTTGTTCTCTAGGTCTCATGTACAGGTGTTACCATAGTACATCCCTTCATAGTCATCCTGGATGTTCCCTTTATCTCTTGTCTGTATTTCATCCCAATTTCCTGTATCCCATTTCTTCTCTCTTTATTTACTTCCTTGTTTTGCTGGAGCATGTCCTCTATGAGCGTCCTGAGAAAGAGTATATGAAAGGTAAATTTTTTGAGATGTGAACATCTGAAAACATCTCTACTATTTGATTGGTAGTTTGGTTGGGTATAGAATTCTAAATTGAAGTAATTTTTTTATTTTTAAAAGATTTTATTTATTTCTTAGAGAAAGAGAGAGAAAGTGCACAAACAGGGGGAGTGGCAGGCAGAAGGAGAGGGAGAAGCAGGCTCCCTGCTGAGCAGAGAGCCCCATGTGGGGCTTGATCCCAGGACCCTGGGATCATGACCTGAGCTGAAGGCAGATGCTTAACTGACTGAGCCACCCAGGCGCCCCTAAATTGAAGTAATTTTTGAAGGCATGGCTTCAATGTCTTCAAGCTTCCATTGTTACCGAGAAGTCTAATGCCATTTTTATTCTCAACTGTTTGTATGCAATCTGTTTTTTCCTCTGGAAGTTTTGAAGATATTCTCTTTTAGTTTCTGAAATTTTACAGTGTTATTTCTTGATGTGGGTCTTTTTTTACTTATTATGCTGGGCAGTTAGTAGATGTTCTTAATCTGGAAACTTAGGTTTTTCAGGGAAATTTTATTGAATTATTTTATAATTTCCTTACCTCCATTTCCTTTGTTCTCTCCGTCTGGGATTTCTATTAGATGACTATTGGACTTCCTGGATTGATACTACACATTTCTAAGCTTCTCTGTTTTCCCCGTCTTTGGCTTTTGGTTACTCATTCTCAACTTTTTCAGTGAACGTTTAAATTCTAGCTATCTTATTTTTAATGTTCAAGTGTTTTCATTCTCTGCTCTCTTTTTTAAAGAAAATCCTCTTCTTGTTTCATGGATGTAATATCTTTTTAAGGATCTGTAATTTTTCTTCTGTTTCCTGCATTGTCTCTGTTTCTTTTGAGTTCTTCTGTTTGATATGTTTTTCATAATGTTGGCTTTTCTCAAATATCAAATATCATAATGTTGGCTTTCTCAAATTGGTAAATTGAGACCAGTATTTTAAAAAGTGAAATGAAACTTTGTAAGATGTGTGGGCTTAGATTTCAAAGTATGATGAATAACAGATTTCAAAGCATGATGATCAGGCAGCAAGTTGCCAGAAGTATCAATACCTGAAGATCTTTTCTGTGGTGTTTTCAGTTCTCCAGAAAAGGATTCTCTAGTCTTTTGCTTGGGATAAAGAGTCCTAGCTGCCAGTATTTTGGGAACTGAGCAAAGGAAGAGACTGAAGATCTTGTCGTTCAGTAAGAAGAGTTTTACTTAATCCTATTTTCAATCCTGTAGTCTCTATTGTGCCTCGTCTTCCTAAGTCTGGAGCCTCTCTGGTTTGATTTCTCCAGAGAATAAGCCTCTTGTCTCTAGTAGGGTGGAGAAGGGGTGGTTGTCTAGGTGGGTAAGTGGTGTGGGCTGGGGCCTGTGAATAAAACTGCTGCTTATAGAAATCCATTTCCATATTTCCAGCCATATGTTTCATCCGTGCTTTCTCCCATACCTGTTGCCTCTAATTCTTGAGCCATCTTGGTGAAAATCAACTCCTTTTCCATTAGAATCCCTCTCTGAAAGCACATAGGTTTCTGTTTCCTTTGCTTTGCTCAGTTACCTCTCCTCCAAACAGTTTCTGTCTCCCCAACATTCTCTTATCTATTGTCTTCTCTCTTCTTATATTCTATGGGTTTAATCCCCTTTATAGTGCTTTTATGTAATTTATAAGGCTTGGGAAAGAGAAGAGATTAAGACATAGTTTGAATTCATCATGTTTAATCAGAAATCTACTGTCTCTTTTATAATTTAAAAAAAGCGAGCTACCTAGAACTGAAGACAGCATTCAGGTCTGATGTCCCTACTGTAGAAGAAAGCTAGACTGACACATCCCTTGATCTAAATGGAATTTATTTTTGGTTGCAGCCTGTTTTTTGTCCATGAATTTGTATTTGGCTGCCATTTAACTGAGAAGTGTAAATCTCCCAATTTCAAAGTGGTCAGGTTGGGTGTCCTGCTTTCATTTTTTTATGTCCTGGCTAGTGCACTCCTGGATAGATCCCACTATTACTCTGTTGATTGTTGATAGATTCTATTTGCTAACATTTTATTTATTTACTTTGATATTCACAAGAGAGATTGTATTTTTACTTTATTGCACAATTTATCAGAATTGGTATCAATGTTATACTGGCTTCTCAAAAAGATTTTGGGAGCTTTCCTTCTTTATACTCTAGAACAGCTAAAACAGCATTTGGGGGAAATCTGGGGAAAAATAAGCTAAGCTGGTTAAAAGTAACATGGTATCCAGGATTGGATCCTGGAACAGAAAAGGAACATTAGTGGAAAAACTGGTGAAATCTGAATACAGTTTAGAGTTTAGTTAATATTATTGGACCAGTGTTAATTTTGACAAAGATACAATGACTAGGTAAGATGTTAACATTAGGGAAAGCTGAATGAAGGATATACGGGAACTCCCTGTATTATCTCTGCAACTGCTTTATACATCTAAAATTATTCCAAAATAAAACGTTTATATTTAAAATAAAAAAATGATCAGAGTGAGGTTCATCTTACAGATTTGTAAGAATTCACCTTTGAATCTGTCCATGCCTGGAACTTTTTTGTTTATCAACTTCCTCTTCTATGGTAATTGTCTTTTTAGATTTTCTGTGTCTTACAGGGTCATCTTATTTATATTTTCCTTGAAAACCATTTGTGTCATCAAGGTTTTAAAATGTATTTGTGTAGTGTTAAGGAACATAATCTCTTATAATTCATTTTTATTTTCTCTGTATCCATAGTTATTTCCCAATGTCATATCTTATGTTATGTGGTTATTTCTTGGGTTGTGAAATTAATTTTGTAAATTGAGACCAGTATTTTAAAAAGTGAAATGAACTAGAACAGAGAAATATAAATATATACTGTTTTATGAAACTTTAATCTCAAGCACATGTATTGTTTTCTTGGTAACCTGACAATATCTATCAAAGCACAAATGCATATAACTTTGACCTAGCAATTCAATTTGGGAACTTATCCAGATATGTAATTGCATACATGCAGAAATGATATATGTGCAACATAATTCATTGCAGCATTATTTATAATAACAAAAGATTGGCAGTAATCCAAATGTCTATCAAGAGAGGACTACTTTTTAAATTACAGTACATTCATATGGTATAATACTCAAGGGTTGTCAAAAAGAATGAAGAAGTATTCTATGTATTGATATGGAAAGATACCAAGGATATATATTTTAAGGAGAAGAAAGCACAGTACAGAACAAGGTGTATGATGTACTATCATTTGTGTTAAGAGGAGGACATATAAAATCTTTATCTATATTTGTTTATGTAGACATAAACTCTGGAAAGAAAAGGAGAGCAGTGATTATGAATGAGTGTGGGAACTGGCTGGATGAGGGCAGCATAGAAGGGAGACTTTTGACTATCTTTTTAAAATTATTTTGGCAAGAGCACACTTAACATGAGATCTGTCCTCTTAATAAATTTTTAAGTGCAAATACAGTAATATATATCTTTTTTGTACAGTCTAGGGTTTGAATTATACAAATGAATTACCTATTCAAAACTTCAAAATATTGAGCAAAAGAAGCAGCAATCAGAAGAATAGGCACAGTGTGATTAGAATGCTTCCATGTCCATGCAGCTCCCAGTGCAGGCAGAACTGAGCTGTGCTGTCCAGGGACCCATGCATGGTTGGGGGCAGCAGGCAGTGTCCTAGGGGAAGGGGTGTCTCTTATGATGGGTCACAGTCACAGTTTGAGAAACCTTCTCTATTTTCTTCCCTAATCCTTATGTTTAACTCTTTAAGATGGCTGATCTCTTTCCCACAAGACCGTGGACTCCTTAGGCAGCGGGCTGCTATAAAGTTGTTCGCTCCAGGAACACTGAGAACCTGTTTATGTTAATTTCAAAGAAAGAGAGCCCTAGTTATTTGATCAGCATGTCATTAAATGGGCAAATACAGGAAACATCACAGTGATTTGTCAGGATCCTCTTCCAAATATTTTGGTTAGCTTCTTAAGAAAACTCTCCTTCCTTTTAGGTAAATGGAAGAGGTGGAGAGCAGTTTATTCCAGACACGGAAAGCACACAGAATAGAACAAATGGTGGCAAGATGGCTACGGCGTTCGCGGGACAGCTCGGCCCGGTAAGGCTCCTGGGCTAGCAGGGATTTCTGCCCGTCAAGATTTGGTGTCCCTGTGGGAGGAGGTCTTGCCAGTCTTGGCAGCACCCGGGGATCGCTGTCTCCAGTGTGCTTTGTTCTTACACCATACAGTGGGGGAGGCATCAACAGCGATTTTGCTGGAGTGCCTTGCTGTCTGTCCCCCTTCCAACTCTCTTCCCTCTGTGTCTCTCCACAGACACCCACAACATCAGCTCACACCAAACTCATACACACATTTACAAACACTCGCACACAAAAGGACTTATACACACAGGCACACTCATCCATACTCACGTGTGCACCTACTCTCTGGAATATACTCTCCTACACTTGTCAACACACACTCACACGTGCTCTCAGTCTCTCTCTCTGTCTCACACATATGTCTTGTCTTAGTATTTGATGTGAGGGTCAGGCGATCTGCTGTTTATACTCTTTCCCCCGCCTTTGTTTCCAGCAGCTGTTCCTTCCTTGCAGTCCCTATTTCATTCTAAACAAAATAAAATGAAATCAAATACAGATCTGATTTGACTGCCACAGGAGAACTTAAAATATGTTCTGTTCGAAGCGTTCATTTTCCATCTCAGATTTCCCATCTGGCCCTGCCACAGAGATGAAATATCATGTGTCAGGTGTTTCTGAGACACACATTCTTCCAAAGGAACTGGAAACAGCTGTTGTGCTGCTGAGCCTATAAACCCTGCTTAGGACCAGGCTGCCCCGTAGCCAAGGGCTGGGATCCTCACACACTGCGTTGAGGTCAGGTTGGTAGAGTTAGCCCTGTGTTACAGTTGAAACATCTGAGGCTCACAGAATGACTTGTTAGAGATCATCCCCACCCCCTGTTCAGAAATCGTTGATGGGTCCCTAGTTCTTAGAGAATCAGCATTTTTGGTTCAGCATTCAAGTCTCTCCATGATTGACCTACAGTCCTTTACAGCCGTTTGTCTTACTGGTCTGCTTCCTTCACATCATACCCTAGCTAAAGGAACTATTCATTGTTCCCCTGCTCCAGGCACACTCTTTTCTCCTTTCACCCCTCAGACGAGGGCTCCTGTGCCAGATCCCTTCCTCCCAACTTCATGCATACAGAACCCACCCACAGCTCAAGGTCTGGCTGAAATGCTCAGTCTTCCAGGAAGTGTGGCCCAGCCCATAGTTAGACCTAACCACTCCCGTGGGACCCCACAGCATTTGATTGGCATCGGCAGCACACTCCTCTTGGTGTGTTCAACGTATTTGAGCACATCTCCGTTTTTTCCTTCTGGACAGTAAGCTCTGAACGCAGGGAAAGTATTGGCCTCTCATCTCTATAACCCAGAGGTGATTGAGTCCCAGGAGATTGATTGCAAGTGGTCAAGTAGTACTTGATGGTGAGTGGGGAAACTGCTAGGTACATTGTGTCCTAAAGTGGGTTCTGCAAAACCTAGTCCTGTGTAATGCTGCTCCACTAAAGGTTTGGAAGTGACGCAGCCCATACCGCACTCCCACCCACCTCTGCTTGCATTTTGCACACAGTGCGTTTTAGCACAATAAAGGCTCTGTGAATACCTTCAGAAAAGAGACCTGTGTAACTTTAACTTGATGGTGCCTAAATATTTGACGTTGGTACTTTCTAATACCCTGCTTTTCTCATAATGTAAATAAAAGGTGACATTGACCTATAGGAAGTTTTCTTTCTTTTTTTTTTTTTAAGGTTTTAATTATTTGAGAGAGAGTATGAGCAGAGGGAGGGAGAGGTGGGGAGGGGCAGAGGGAGAAGCAGGCTCCCTGCTGAGCAGGGAGCCCGGATGTGGGGTCAGATCCCAGGACTCTGGGATCATGTATGACGTGAGCCAAAGGCAAATGCTTAACTGACTGATCCACCCAGGTACCCCAGGAATGTTACTTTATCCAACATCTTTTTTGAGATATATTTTACATATCATGACATTTACCCACTAAAAGTATATGGTTCAGTGATTTTTAGTATATATTTAGTATATGTACAAGATTGTGCAAAAATCACCACAATCCAATTTTAGAACATTTTCAATACCATAAAAAGAAACCTCATGCCGGTTAGCAGTCACTCCCCATTTGCCCCTCCCCCAGCCTCAGACAACCACTCATGTACTTTCTGTCCCCTTAGATTTGCCTATTCTGGATATTTCACATAAACAGTATCCTATAATACGTGGTCTTTTGTGCCTGGCTTCTTTCACTTAGCCTTATGTGAACAAGGTTCATCCATGTTATAGCATGTATCAGTGTTTCATTTTTATTACCAAATAATATTCCATTATGGAATATTTTCTTTGTCCATTCATCAGTTAATGTACACTTGGGTTGTTTCCACTTTGGGGCTACTATGAATAATGCTGCTATGAACATGTACGTATAAGTTTTTGTTTGAACATATGTTCTCATTTCTCTTGGGTTTATACTTGGGAGTGGTAGAGATGGGTCACATGGTAACTTGGTATTTAACCTCTCGAGGAGCTGCCAGACTGTTTTCCATTTTACATTTGCACCATCAGTGCACGAGGGTGCCATGTCTCCACGTCCTTGCCCATTCTTGTTACTATCTCTCTTTTCTGTTGTGGCCCTCCTAGTGCGGGTGAGGTGGAACCTCACTGTGGTTTTGATTTGCGTTTTCCTGATGGCTAATGATGTTGAGCCTCTTTCCATGTGTCTCGACAGTCTTGTTTTCCAAGTGCTTGAGAAAGAGAAGCAAAAGAGGGAAAGATTCCTGGCAACATGCATGGAAGACATCATTCCGGTGTTTCTAGGATACATTTGGCCTTGCTTAAATTGCTTCTCCTCTCTCATCTCACAACCTTGATACAGCCTGGGTTCTTGGGGTCCTCAGATTACTTGAAAATGATCAAGAACCGAAAAGCTAAGTTTGGGGGAAATAATTGCAATTTCCCCAGAGTGGAGTAAATGATACCACCGACGACCAGCTGCTTAAGAAACCTGGGAGTCATCCTGACTCTTTCTTTTACTCATAATCTGCACCGACCCCATCAGCAGCTCCTATCCATTCACCTTCAGATGTTATCTCACATCTGTCCCCTCTCTGTCCCTGACGGCACTGCCATGGTCACTTAACTCTTTCTGTGATCCAGCCTATTCTCACCCTGAAGCCATAGTGGACTTTTCAAAATACACACCACTCCTGTCCCACATACTCACCCCTCCACAGCCCAGACCGGTCAGGGGCTCACCTGTCATTGTGCCACGGCCGGCAGCCCCTTTACGGTCTGGCCCCAGCCTAACTCTCCAACCTCATCTTGTTCCTCCTGCTTCCTTGGCAGAGCCGGTCCCCCTCTTTGTTCCTTTCGGAGTAATTAGCCCTCATAACACTTATAATAATACATCCACTGATTTCTTATCCATTGTCTACCTCCCCTTGCCCCCCAGTTATTATACGACTTTCTCCTCTCAACTTACCTGCCACATGTGAGACCAAGGACCATGACTGTCTTGTTTTACAAAGTATCTTCAGCCCTGGAAGACTGCATAGTATGTAATAGATGTTCAATAGATTTTTATTGATTAAGGGTTTTCATAATGAGGAATTAAATTATTTATTAAAATATATTTAGGAGTACCTGGGTGGCTCAGTCAGTTAAGCGTCTGCCTTCAGCTCAGGTCATGATCCCTGGGTCCTGGGGTCAGGCTCTCTGCTCAGCAGGGAGCCTGCTTCTCCCTCTCCGTCTGCCCTTTCCCCCTCGCTCATGCTCTCTCGCGCGCGCTTTCTCTCTCTCAAATTAAAAAAAAATCTTTAAAAAACTGTATTTAAATTTTACATCCTTCCTTCTTCCAAGGAAAATTTTTGATGAGTAACAGTTTTAAAACATGTAGAAATTTTTAAATAAAGATGGAAATGCTATGCATTGTAAACCAGTTAGATGTGGGATTTAACACTTGAGTACTAACGTTGGATCTGAGTTTTTTGACAGCCAGGGCAAGAAATGAAAGAAGTACATTAACATGTTTCCTCTAGTCCAGAAAAAGGAAACCTAGAAGTTCATCTGCAGTCATATATTTTACATGCACCTTATTACAATTCTGTTATTTTTTCCAGACTTTCAAAAGTCTGGAAAAAGACCCCTCTTTTATCATCCAATCATTTCAGCCTAGTTGTACTTACTTTACTTGTGATTACCATTTTTTCCATAAAATTTTTTTTTTTTTTTAAAGATTTTATTTATTTATTTGACAGAGAGAGACACAGCGAGAGAGGGAACACAAGCAGGGGGAATGGGAGAGGGAGAAGCAGGCTTCCCGCGGAGCAGAGAGCCCGATGTGGGGCTCGATCCCAGGACGCTGGGATCATGACCTGAGCCGAAGGCAGACGCTTAACGACTGAGCCACCCAGGCGCCCCGATTTTTTCCATAAAATTTAAACTTTATTTCTGACTCTAATTGAATTGTCTAGGAGCAAATTAGTCAAAATAGCTATTTGCATTTCCAAACATTGCTAAACAAATTGATAACCTTTATGGACCTGGGGTTAAGTTAGAACTCTATAATGCATCTTAAAACAGGTGATTTTCTCTGGAGGAGTGTCAACTTTCAAAATTGCTTTGATTTCTAAAATTTTCAGTTAAGTTTCAGTGGGTGGTTATTATTACAATCAGTCAAATTCAGACAGTGGTGCTCAGTTAGAATGAGTGTGTGTGCTGGGGTAGGTGCAAGCCTAGTGAAACCTATAATTGTAGGTGTGGAAAATTTTTCAGATGTTGTGAAGATGACTATTCTCCCGCTACCTATGTTCATATTCTAACGTAAAAATAACATGTATAGTGTCAGTGCTCTTTTAGAAATAGTTAACCCCAAAGAGGTGCCTGGGCAGCTTAGTCAGTTAAGCATCTGTCTTCTGCTCAGGTCATGATCCCAGAGTCCTGGGATCAAGTCCCCAATTGAGCCCCGCATGGAGCCCCGCATCAGGCTCCTTGCTCAGCGGGGAGCCTGTTTCTCCTTCTCTCTTTGCCTGCCGCTCCCCCTGCTTGTTCTCTCTTTCTCACTATCTCTCTCTGTCAAATAAATAAATAAAATCTTTTAAAAAAGAGAAAGAAATAGCTAACCCCACAAATGGTCACTGTGACATGTTTTGAATTTCTGTATAAATAATGCAATAAAATCTACTTAATAAGAGCTGCAAACATAGTGACATTATATCATAACCTAATTTTTAACCATTTTGCTTTGAACTAAATTGTCATCTTTTTACTAGCTTTGTATAACTATAGAAATGATGACATGAGAAAGACTTAGGTTTGATAGAGTGGGGGATATATTTGAGAAGGGACATCTTAAAGATTTATAAATTACATGAAGTGTTCTATTCTTTAAGTTAGGTCGTGTTTACACAAGTGTATGTTTTATAATTACTATCTTAAGTGCACACATATGTTTTATATCATATATTGAAATTTACTGATACATATTTAATATTATCCTTAAATTAGAAATGAAGACAGACTTAGTGAGTGGGAAAGGAACACAGAAAGTATCTGGGAGGCTGTAATGTTCTATTTCTTGATATATACAAATGGGCACATATATATGGTATAATATTTGTCACAATAAAAATCATCTTGGGGGCACCTGGGTGGCTCAGTTTTTAAGCGTCTGCCTTCGGCTCAGGTCATGATCCCAGGGTCCTGGGATCGAGCCCCGCATCGGGCTCCCTGCTCAGTGGGAAGCCTGCTTCTCCCTCTCCCACTCCCCCTGCTTGTGTTCCCTCTCTCGCTGTGTCTCTCTCTGTCAAATAAATAAATAAAATCTTCAAAAAAAATCATCTTATATCCAAAAGAATAGTATAATTTTCCACTTAATTATACCATTTTTTCCTCCTACCAAAGTTTTGGTTTTTGTGTAGTTAAATGGTATTCTCTTGATGATTTATTTGATTGCTTCTAAGCTTAGAAAATCCTTATCCCATAGTTAAATTTCCTATTTAATTTAATAGCTTAAAAATATCTTATGTTTAGTTCTTTAATTTGGCTATGAGGGGGCGCCTGGGTGGCTCAGTTGGTTAAGCGACTGCCTTCGGCTCAGGTCATGATCCTGGAGTCCCTGGATCGGGTCCCGCATCGGGCTCCCTGCTCAGCGGGGAGCCTGCTTCTCCCTCTGACCCTCCCCCCTCTCGTGTGCTCTCTCTCTCTCATTCTCTCTGTCTCAAATAAATAAATAAAATCTTTAAAAAAAAAAAAAAAAATTTGGCTATGAGATAAAGATCTAACTTGATTTTTTAGGCTATGAGATAAAGATCTAACTTGATTTTTCCCAAAACAGTAAGTAGCTATTTGCATCACCATTGACTGTGAGTGATCTTTCTTTTCTTCGATGATTTATGACCCCTCTTTTACCATCTATGAAATTCCTCTTTCTGTGAGTCGGAAATTGGATCTCTTTCGAGGCTAACTATTCTGTAGCATTGATCTGCTTATTTTCACACCCTTGTGTTAAATTTTCAATTTTTTTTTACCCTTACCTGCAATTCCTGCATATGAACTTTAGCATAATGTTATTATATTATTAAAACAACCCAGCATAAGATTTACTGAATTCTCTTATGCTCAATCTAGAAGTATTCATTTTATAGAACCAGTTTTAAAAAAACATGAGGAGCTTAATGCAACTTGGTGCTTGGTGCTTGGTTTTATCCTCAGGGCTTAAAAAGATTTCTTTCAACTTACCTTGAATCTTAATACTCATGAACACCCATGCATGTGTTGCAGACACGTGCCCGCACCCACACACATCCACACAGGCACACGTGTATACACCTGCCTGTGTGCACGTGCACTGGTATCCTGGCATCCTCGTGTCAGGAGCCCTCCCTGTTGCTTTTACATGTTTTCCAAATGTACTTGTTCACTACAACCATAAAAAGACTATTTACTAATTATAGGCATGGCCTTCTTTGGCCTTTCTAATATTTCTAATGATGTAGAAAGACCACTTCAGGGGTGCCTGGGTGGCTCAGTCAGTTGAGGGCCTGCCTTTGGCTCAGGTCATGATCCCAGAGTCCTGGGATTGAGTCCTGCACTGGGCTCCTGGCTCAGCAGGGAGTCTGATTCTCCCTCTGCTGCTCCCCCTGCTTGTGCTCTCTCTCTCTCTCTCTCTCTCTGGCAATTGAATAAATAAAATCTTAAAAAAAAAAAAAGAAAAGAAAAAGAAAGACCACTTCAGCTATCAACTTTTGCTTCTTGACCTATGGGCAGAAGTGGGAAGATCTGAGAACAGCTCTGCACTTTCGGAGTTGCCCTCATCTTCTGAATTGTCTTTTTAAAGTAATAATAGAATAATTACTTCTCTCAACTGTAGGCCTTGGTCCTATAGCACTGTACTCCCAGTCTCTTTGTTGCATGGTCCCTAGAAACTGTCATAAGCATAGTCCTATGATTATGACCACATGCTACTTTTCTTTCTGGTAGGGACTGCTCCCTCTATTTCTGCTTTCTTTGAATAAACCTTAGATTAAAAATCCAGTTTATACCAGACTTTAGCTTTTAAAATCATTCAAGCTGAAGGTCTAATACACTGTTTAAACATAGATTCAAAATAGTTTCTCCACATCCTGTTGGAACTCAGAGGTGAATTCTTTGTTGTTACAAGATAGAAGTAAAATATATTTTCTGATCTATCAGAGAACAGATAAAAAGCCAGAGAATATTGGAAGCATAATCTCTTTCCGTGTGGTATTTTTTCTTTTTCAGTGTTGATCAATTTGGTGTGAACGAATGACCCATAAAATATAGAATTTGTCTATATGAGACTACTTTCTTAAAAAAAAAAAAAAGATTTTTATTTATTTGAGAGCGAGACAGATAGCAAGAGAGGGGAGGAGAGGGAGAGGCAGGCTCGGGCCCCTGGGATCACAACCCGCCCGAAGGCAGATACTTAACCACCTGAGCCACCCAGGCGCCCCTGCATGAGACTATTTTTATGATAAATGTAATGTGTTTGTTTTTTCTCGTCCTACTGTAGGCTAGATCCAGTTATCTGACAGAGTCCACTAGCGAAGCCACAGGTCTTATGCTGTCCCAATGTAAAATCACAGGCACGATCTCAGATTTGTGGTTTGAAGCCATTACAAAATGAACCAGACATAGGTTTTTGGATTATCAGTGCTCGGTCTGATATTTGTAAGATGCTTCAGAGGAGGAAATTGTGCTTCGAGAGCATTTCCTTCAGCTCCCCATCCAATATGAAACATTCTTTGTGAGGAGAGGCCATGGTTTGGTCATGTTCTCAAGCAATCCCTTTCCAAACAAAAGCTGAAACGTGGCCTTTGGGGAAAATGTCAAATGCAGACTTCGAGCCAAAGCCACCGGCACTGGGCAGGGGTAAGTCCGCACAGTGGGGCCTTTTTTGTCTACCATTGTTGAGGAATGCAACCTTCCAAAGGGAAAAGTCAGATAAATGAAGACTACCCATTTGAAAAGCATCCAAATGGATTCTATTTTAACCCTGTGGTCTGGGTTTTTTTGTTTTTTTTTTTTTAAATTCTCCATAAGCCTTACTCTATGCTTAGCATTGAGTTTAGCACATGGGACAAAAAAGACATGGTTTTTGCCTCACAAATTATAGTCTAGAGAGGGCAAGAGACTTCACGTTGGTCATTGCAAATATTATGTATATTTCTAAAAGAGGTGTGCATGTTGTGTAGGTGTGTTCAACAGAAGGAGACTGACAAAGTAGGGGTTGAGCAGGTTGGGTAAATTTCTGGAGAGTGTGTGCTATCAGGGGTTATGGGGGCTGAGGGAGGATTCTAGGTAAAGGGAAGAGCTTGTGCAAAGGCCAATGTATTTGAGGAACTCAAAGGAGACTACCTTGGCTGGAACAAGAATATCAGGAGAATGAATGGCTTGGTTGTCGAGGCTAGAGTGGTGGGCAAGAGCTGTGTTAAGTCGTATCAAGGATTTTGAATGAGGCCATTCAGTCAAGGGAGACATCCGAGCAGGGCTGCATTTATAAAATCAGTCTGGGTACTGGATAGAGAAGCATTCAGGAGAGACAAATGTGAAAAGTGAAGAGACCAGTTTGGAGACTATTGGAGAAATCTGTCTGCAGGACAGGTAATGGCAGCCTGAAATGGAATGGTGGCTGAGGAGACAGAAATGGACGTTTTTTAAAAAAGATTTTATTTATTTATTTGACAGAAAGATAGCCAGAGCAGGAACACAAGCAGGGGGAGTGGGAGAGGGAGAAGCAGGCTTCCCACTGAGCAGGGAGCCCGATGCGGGGCTCGATCCCAGGACCCTGGGATCATGACCTGAGCAGAAGGCAGACGCTTAACAACTGAGCCATCCAGGTGCCCCCAGAGATGGACATCTTTAGAGATCTTTTGGTGTTGTGACTGATCAGATAGTAGGGATGAGAGCAGGATAAAGTCAAGAATGACTCCCAAGAGTCCTCGTGATACCATTTACTGAGCTCTGGAACATGGAGAAGCTGAGTCCTATTTAGTCATAGGGCTGAGCTGTATTGCCAATTTAGCAAACAAAGGAAAATGACAAATATTGAACTCTGTTACTTACATTCAAGTTGTCTGCTATTTATTAATGGTTATGTATACATTTTCATCTTTGCCAATCATTTGAAGTACTGTTTCATATCATGCTTTCTGTATACAGTATTTTGCTCATGTATTCGTCTAATAAGCATAAATGCTTCCTCTGGGCAAAAGATCTTCACTCAGCACTCAGAGTATTTAGGTCTAGAATAATCCAAGCTCTCCCTTAGGAAGGGGATCTGAACTGTAGTTTAGAGGAAGCCCTGAAAGGGTATGTTCTAAGCTGTGTTTCCATGTATGTCGAAAGTTCTGAGGCTTGTGATACTTCATTGATGAAGAGTCTTGGAGTAATTCTTTACTATGCTTGGTTTATCCTCTGTTGAGTTATTTTGAGTTTTTCCAGTATTCTAAATGAAGCTGTGATAAATATTTTTGAATATTTAAGAGGTAGGGTGTTTTGAGTTCATACTCTGGGACTTTACTAGGCCTGGGAACACAGAATAAATAGATATGACCCTTGTCTTTTAGGAACTCATGGTCTAATATAAATAATAATTTATTTTTTTATTTGAGGTTATTACTTTAAGGAATGGCAGTCAGAATGGTAACAGAAGGTCAAAGAAAATGATCAAATTTTAAATTCACGTTACAATTTCCCTAATTATTTTCTAGAGAGATTGAATAGCCAATTTATATGGTCAGCCTTAAATCCCAAGGCCCACACATGTTGGGCTTTATTAGTTTTATTTATATCTGGTGCTTTACTTGACATGTATAGTACTCTGTAGCCCTTTCAGTTGTGCTTCTTTAATTAATAAGGTTGTATATTTTCCGTGTTATTTATCAACTTTATTTCTTCATGTGCAAGTTGTCAGTTCACTTGCTTTGAGCATGTGAAATCTGGATATTTTACTGCATGTATTTATGTCCATTCTTCATATATTTGTATTGTAACCAGTTTCCTCCCAGAATTTTATTTTTTTAAACTAATTTACCTTGGGGCACTTGGCTGTCTCAGTTGGTTAAGCTTTGGACTTCTGCTCAGGTCATGATCTCGGGGTCCTGGGATTGAGCTCAGTGTCTGGCTCCGCACTAAGCAGGGAGCTTACTTGTCTCTCTCTCTTTCCCTCTGCCCCTCCCCCCACTCCTGCTCTCTTTTTTGTCCTCTCTCTCTCAAATAAATAAATAAAATATCTTTTAAAAAATAAACTGATTTACCTTATTTTCAACAGCTTTATTGAGATACCATTTACTTACCGTACACAATTCACCCACTTAAAGCATATAATTCAATGGTTTTTAGTGCACTCACAGAGATGTACAACCATTACCACAATCTATTTTGGAAGATTTTTTTCACCCTAAAAAGAAACTCCATATATATTGGCAATCGCTCCCCATTTCCTTCCAGAATTCTCCTGCTTTCAGCCCTAGGCAACCACTACTTGTCTCTATAGATTTGCCTATTCTGAACATATCCCATAAGTGAAGTCACACAGTATGTGTTTTTTCGTGGCTGGCCTCTTTCACTTAGTAGAATGTGTCCCAGGTGCATCCATGTTATAGCCACGTATTCGTATTTCATTCCTTTTTGTTGCCAAATAATATTCTGCAGTGGAATATTTTCTTTGTCATTTCATCAGTTGATGTACATTTGAGTGGTTTTCGCTTTGGGGCTATTATGAATATTGTTGCTATGACCGTTTGTGTGCGAGTTTGTGTGGATATATGTTTTCATTTCTCTTAGGGATATATGTAAGCATGGCATTGCTGGGTCATATGGTGTTCAACGTTTAGTCTTTTGAGGAACTGCCAGATGATATCAGGGTTCCATTTTCTTTACATCTTTGTCAACACTTGACCTGTCTTTCTGATTATGGGCCATCCTAGTGGGTATTAAGTGGTATCTCATTGCGGTTTTGATTTGCATTTCCAAAATGGCTAATAATGTTGTGCATCTTCTCATGTACTTACTGGTTGTTGGTATATCTTCTTTGAAGAGATGTCCACATAAATCATTTGCCCACTTTTTAATTGAGTTATTTTTCTTTTGTGTTATAAGAATTCTTTATATATTCTAGCTGCAAGGTCCTTATCAGATACATGATTTGCAAATGTTTTCTCCCATTCTGTGGGTTTTTTCACTTTCTTTATTGTGTCCTTTATTTTTTTAAGATTTATTTATTTATTTGAGAGCGCACATGCGAGCACAAGCCAGGGGAGGGGCAGAGGGAAAGGGAGAGAATCCCAAGCAGATTCCATGCTGAGCGCAGAGCCAGATGCGAGACTTGATCTCATGACCCTGATATCATGACCTGAGCCGAAATCAAGAGTCGTATGCTCAACTGACTGAGCCACCCAGGTGCCCCTTAATTGTGCCCTTTGAAGCACAAAAGTTTTTAATTTTGATGAAGTTCAATTTATCTGTGTTTTCATTGTGGCTTGTGCTTTTGGTATCATATCAGCCTAGCACCTAATACACATTCAACTAATCTGTTTCAATGAGTTAGTGAATGCTTTTTGAGGCTGTGTTTTGTGTTTTTATCCTGCAGCTCCACTAACCTTACTTTTTTAGCACCAGCAATCCTCTTTGTTGATCATTTTCTAGTTGTACCATCATCATCTGTTTAAAAACAAGTGGGATTTTCCATTTCCTGTGTTTATTATGCCTCTTACCGTTTTTCCTTCTCTGATAACTATTACGCGCATTTTTCCTGCTATGTTAAATAGGAGAAATGTCTAGAGTATCCTTCCTGTTGCTCTTTTTTAAAAGAACGTAAATGTGATTTTTGGTGCTCAGTGTACTATATTATTATTTGGGAAGGTCCTTTCACAGCTTTAAGGTTTTGTTTTGTGTTGTTTTTTAATCAGGAATGGCTACGGGCTTTATTCACTCTACATTTTCAGTTTTCTGTTTCTTCCCTCTCATTAGCTCCGTCTGCTGACGCTTCTCAGTATGACCCTGTGCTTGCGTAGAAGAAATCCTCTCTTTGCTTCTAAGCTGGTGGGGTCAGGTCACCATCTGGTCAGACAGCCTAAATCAGCTCTAAGCTGGGGTGTGAGGAGCTCCTTGTTGGATAACATGCATGAGATCTTGTACTTGGGTTTGTCACATGCATTTTGGCTCCATGAAGCAGTTTTTAGGTTTCCCAATCCGTGTTGAAATTTGAAATCATTATCAATGACAGGTGATTTTCAGATAAGTGAGGTCCTGTTGCATTAAGCAGAGTTCCGGACAGTATTTGGTAAATGGATGAGAATAAATGATAGGGCCTAACTGCAGAGCCCCAGGGGAGCTGTTACTCCTCTACATGCTGTCATTTATTATTATTATATATATAATATATCATTATTATGACAGTAAACACCTCATCCCATCCCCATTTGACCTTTCTCAGAAAGAACCGCTGTCTCGCAGCGGGGAAAAGTCATTTGCCACAGACGAATGAGAAATAGCTCATGACTTGCCTTGTGGTTTTGAGAGAAGGAAAATACAAACTTTTAACTTACCTGCTTTTAGATTTACAGGGAAAATATATGTTTTTAAAGATTACTCTAGGGGGAATCTTCACTCTCCGGGATTTCCTATTGGAATCCTCACAGTTACCAAGTTGAAAGGTAACTGTGTAATTCATCTCAAGCCCAAAAGAAAAAAAAATCTCCAAAGAAACAATCCATCTATGGAATTAGTCAGCCTCAGACGTCCAAACTGAATAATACCTTGTTCCTGTTCACAGTCCCTGTTTTTCCTCTTCTGTACCTCTGCTGAATCACTGCCTCCTGCCTCATGCCTGGCCCGGCATCCCCCCATCCCCGCATTCCCCCATCCCCGCATCCCCCCCATCCCTGCATCTCCCCCGCATCCCCGCATCCATCCACTCAGCGGCAGCTACTGAATATCTTCTGTGTGCCAGGATCTGGGATGTGTAGATATACCCTCGACATCTCTCAAGGTGCAGCTCAAATGTCCCCTCTTCCAGGCAGCAAATGCTTTCCTGATTCCTTATCCCCTCCCTGACAAAGTTAGAACTGCTCTCCCCTTTCTCTGAGTGCCCAGAGCACTTCATGACTTCTGTTGTAGAGCCTGGTGCTGTGTTCTACCGGTCTCTGTGCCTTAGCTCTGTCAAGAGGAGAGCTGGGGTGTGCTCCGCACTGCATCTTCCTCCTCCAGGATGCCTAGGGCTGTCCCGGTTTGTGACCACTACCTACAATCCCCCTCTGTCTCTTTTTTATAATACTCCTTCTCTTCCAGGGCTAAAGTTGCTGCAGCTGATGGGTCCCCCGGGATCCCAATCCAGACCCTCACCCCTGTGAAACACACAGTAAAAATAGACAAAGATGCCCTCCTCCAGGACTACGGATTTCACATTTCTGAGAGCCTTCCCCTCACAGTGGTGGCCGTCACAGCAGGTAGGGGCTGACTGGGAAACAAGAAAGGAGTTTGGCTTTTCAGGAGGGGGAGAAATAGCCCTGGATCTCTTCTCATCTCTCTGTCCTAGAACATAATTTCAAAAAATGCCACCCTAGGAAGTTAGAAAGGGCACATCTAATTCTGACCTAATTCTGTCTAGACCTTTGTACCTTCCTTTGGTGCGGAGAGGGAGGAAGCCCCAAGTGCACCTGCTGATTGGAACCCCAGGCTCCTGCTGGCCTGGACCAGGGCTTTGCCCACCCGTGGCTCCCTGGCCAGTCTCAGGGCAGTGACAGTATTTGGATCAGCTCACCCTCCTCTCTGAAACCCTGCATGCTCCGAGCTGGGGAGAGTTGCTGGCCAGAGAGTAATAGAAATTATTGATTTGTTTTCACTTGAGTCTTTGTAAAATATAGACTCTATCAGGGTGAAGAAGAGCATGCTGGAAATGTCTAGTGTTTGTTTTCATACATCAGCTATGTATTGATGTTAGATCTGGAACTAGTTAAAATCTACTGATTTCAGTTTACACACACACACACACACACACACACACACACACACACACTCACACACACCCCAGAGTTCTTTAGAGATGAATGTAGTAGATTCACTGGCCAACTCTGTTGATTCTGGGGGGTTTCTGCTAGTTTTCTTTCCCAGGACAGTCTCCTAATACCCCTTGAAGGTGATGGGATGGTAGGTACATTATCCACATTTTGTAAACAGGAAAATAGATCCATGTGAACCCAAAGCTGGCTGGGGATGGGGGTGGGGAGGGGAGTGACCTGGTGCCCAGGGGACTGGATCAACCTGCCATTCAGTTGTGTGGCTATGACACACGGGGTCTGGGCCCTCGTGGCGTGAACACCAATTACTTCTTCTCTGTCCAACAGGAGGCCCTGCTCACGGCAAGCTTTTCCCTGGTGATCAGATCCTCCAAATGAACAACGAGCCTGCCGAAAGCCTTTCCTGTGAACGAGCGGTCCATATACTGAGGTACTAAATTGCCTCCATCATCCGCAGAGTCACACAGATGATCACAGGGCAAAGATGGGTGACAGGAATGACATAATTGATCTCCCCATGGTTTTAGTAGGGTCCCATCTCCTTAAGGTGGCAGCAGCAGCCTTGTTTGAGAATTCCGTCTCGGTTACCGTGTGCTTCATCTGCCTAGAGGAGCGATGGGGGGCAAGGACAGGGTGCTGTATCTACAACCCCCTGCTATGCTAGACCCCGCGCTGGGCACAGCAGGCAGGGTAGTTAGGAATAATACACGGTAAGGATTTCTAGGGTTGTTGTAGCATATGCCAAAGACTGGACTAAACTGATGCTAGATCTGTTAGTTCTTCTTTAACCCTTCTGAGAGCTCTCCTTAAATGCCTGGTTGGTATGTATGTAGTTTCACTGCTTCTGCCCATTGGCTTTGTGACTTGGGTCAACGCCTCACTTTCTGTATAGACCGGGATCTCCCTCAGAGCCGACACACAGTGAGCGCTCAGTTGAATGAGCCAACAGTTGCTGACCCTGGTTTTAAGACAGAAGAAGGTCAGCGATAGGAGTGAAGAGGGCTGACAGACATTGCGTCGGCACCTATGGGCTTCGTCTTTCCAGTTTGTCACTAAACACTGTTTTGGTGACTTTAAATAAAGAGACACGAGAAATAGTTACATGAAAGCCAACTTGAAGATACTTATTATGCCTTTCTTGTGAGTGGTGTTGGGTGGCTTTCATTTCTGAGGGCCTATCATGGACAGCACACACTGAATGATGAGGAACAGTGACAAAGTCAGAATGAGATGAAAATGCAGGATGCAGTCTTCACCTTCACGAGGCACACAGTCTCGCTGCGGAGAGACACACATACGTAGCTTACGATTTACAGAGAATCCATCAAAGTGTAGAAAATAGAATCCTTTCAGCCAAGCCCAATATTGCTTCTGGATTGCCAGAGAATAAGTTGAATGGGTGGGACAGCCTGGATCGGATTTGATGATTTCATTTCTACACAATGAAGCATGGCGATGGAAATCATGAAGTTTGCTTTCCCAGTTACTGGGGTGATTTTCTCAAAGATGATCAATGCCCACAAATTAAGTTTAGATTTTCAGTGATACTAATATTTCTGCCAGGCTAGATCAAACTCTGACTAACAAGCAAAATTATTCTCAGTTTAAAGCAGTAGGTCGGAATGTGGGTGTGTGGGTAACATTGAACCCAGCCTGTTTACTGAGCACCTTGTGTGGGCAAGGAGCCCTGTGGGGCCAAGGGACTGCACTCCCCACACGCTGCAGGCTGGAGTGCAGGAGTGACTCGCGTGCACCCTGTGAAGTTGAGGGAAGACATTCCATCAGGAAGCCAGAGGAAAGGGGCTGTAAATGCTACAGATTCCTCCAGCTTGTGGGGAAGTTGGGTTTGATAAAACAGAGGAGTCCAGAAGGATTGCAGGTGTACCTTTAATGCTGGGTAGAATTTGGCCCACAAAGGTGGAGGTGAAGGATGAACCAGGCAAAGAAGTGATAAGCAGGAACTCCTGGGTGGGGAGGGGGGAAGATGCTGAGCGGATCAGTTTGCCTGAGGTACCAGAGGCCTAGAGGAAAGTTCTGGGAAGTGAGGCCCACATGGTGAAGGGTCTCCAATGCTGACACAGCAAGTTCAGGTGTTAGTCTCCGTGTGGAATGGCGAGCCATTGAGGACTTCTCAGCAGGGATGTGACTTGAATTGTGCTGTGCATTTGCGCTCTCCGTCATACATTGCATGTGGGAATCCCAGGACCACTTTTTTTTTCTTTAGCTTAGTTCCCATGGCCATTGCCACTTATAAAGGGAAAAATCCAAGCAAAACATGGCACAATGAAACCTCTCTAATCCCTCCAGATAACTGTGAGATCTAAATGTCCTTTTAAGAGCAATTGGACCTTGGTTTGTTGTAAATTATCTTGGGAAAGGCCTGTTCTTCTATAAAATGGAAAAGAGGCAATCCCTAGACACTTAGAAACCGCAAGTTGATTTTACCCATTTGAGGAAGCAACATACCAGCAGCAATTGGCCTAAATGTTCATATTGCAGGAAGTCAAAGGAAATTATTTGCAAACAGCTTCTCTATGTAGCGATGGCAAAGGAAAAGGAAATATGGATTGATTTTTTTTTTTCAGTTTTGTTCTCTAGTACAAAATGGAAGTTTGGCCAGCATCTGGTTGACTTTTGTCACTTTTGGAATCTAAGAGATAATAACAAGACAAATGTCTAGTATCTTGATATATGATTTGGCTCATTACACTGATTTTGTGTGCCCAAACACCACAAGCTGGTTGGCTTTTATCTGATAAATGCAATCCATGTTCATTCATTCAATCTAGTGAAATGTTTAGCCTAAGTTGTCTGAAATAGCAACCTAAGTTATCTGTCTTATTGCTATGTTTTCTCTTAAAAATTTTTTTGGACATAAGCCTAGCTAGTGGTCATACAAACTGCATGAGTTCTCCATCATAAAGACTAAATTAAATCTAAGTGACATAACTAAGTGGCTGCAGGTATAGACTAGATGGTAGAGACAGGTGTCTAATAAAGATTCCCTCCGTGGGTGGGGGGGTACTCTGGGACAGATTCAGCTCCTCTGCAGACCCCTGCTTCCCTCAACGTCTTTCTCGATGTTGCTGGACCAAAAAAGCTGAAGCAAAAGAGGCTGCTTTGTAATCCTGCCAGTCTTTTTGACCCTGACACACATACACACACGCACGCACACACGCACGCACGCACATCATCCAAAGTGATGAAATGGTTTTATTTTTATTCTTTTTTTCTTTTTTTTTTTCAGGGAAGCTGAAGACTCTCTTTCAATCACAGTTGTTCGCTGCACGTCGGTAAATCTCTTTCTATGTCCTGTTAGTTTTACCCTTCTCGGCCTCGAGACCCCAAGTCCCCAGTGGGATATCCCCCAGAGAATAAACAGGGAAGGCAAATGGCAGAGGGGACAGCAGCCAGGCAGTGGGTGGGCAGACAGACAGTCAACGTTGCCTGAAGACAGCTGATGAGTCAGTGTTGTGGAGGAGACAGGTATGGATCAGTCCAGGGTTCCAGAACTTGTGGTCCAGCTAAGGAGACAGATCTAGGATTATGCAGAGTGGGACGATGACAAGGGCACCAAACTACAAGTTTTAAGATAAGTTTGTGTGTTATGACTTTGGGCAAGTCATTAACTTTCAGTTTTCATTTTTGTAAAACAGTGATGATGACAATAATTGTCTTGTCTCTCTAATGGGTCGTTATGAGGTGTTGGACGTGAAAGTGTCTTGTCAGCCCTGAGGTTCATCACAAGGCAAGGGTGTGGTGTAGATGATGCACTGGGAGGAAATAGCAATCCCAAACACCACAGGCCAAGGAGCCCTTTCTCTGTGATCTAGGGAAAAGTATATAATCAAGTCCTAAGAGAAAGAACTACCAACGAGGAAGAGTTGACAGAAAATTCTCATTCTGAGAGACTTTAATGCATACCTCTTAGCCTTGGCCACATAAAGATAAAAAAATAAATAGGGGCATGGAGAATTTCATTAATGCATTTAATAATCTAATCGGCCACATACCACTCTATCAAAAAAACTCAATAAATTGCCCAAATAAGAAACTATATAAGTCTCTTTTCCAGAATATAATGAAATAGAAATTAATAACTACCAAAAACTTAATTAAAACTCTCCAGCCATTTGGAAATAAAAATGCAATCTCCCAAGTAAAGATGGGGTCAGATAGAAAAGCAAAACAACCATTATAGACTAGTTAGAAGAAAATTTAAAATTAGAAGTGATGGGGCACCTGGGTGGCTCAGTCAGTTGAGCAGCTGCCTTTGGCTCGGGTCATGATCCCAGGGTCCTGGGATCTAGTCTCACATTGGGCTCCCTGGACAGCAGGAAGCCTGTTTCTCCCTCTCCCTCTGCTGCTCCTCCTGCTTGTGCTCTTGCTCTCTCTCTCTCTTAAATAAATAAATAAAATCTTTAAAAAAAATAAAATTAGAAGTGTGCTTTTTAAAATTTATGTGCAAAGCTATACTCAGTAAAATGTATAGTCTTAGGTGATTTCATTATTGAATAAGGAAGTAGGTCAAGTGAATATTCAGTGCAAGAAGTTGGAAGAAAAGACTATAAAACAAACATAAAGCAGAATAAAGAAAATGATAAAAATTAAAATCTAAATGATGCTTTGGAAAACAAAAATTGTAAAGTTAATAAATAAATCCCAGAGTCAGTTCTTTAAGGGAAAAAATAAGAAAAAAGGAAATCTTTAAGGAAAAGAAATAGGTGGACCCTATGTGAAGGAAGGTAGAATATTATGAAGGATGTAAATACTTTTTTTAATATAAAAAGAGATACAGACCATGTTCTTTAATGGGAAGACTGTTATAAATACATTGGTTATTCTCATATTAATATATATTCTTACTCCAAATTCAAACTCCCGTTGGGACTTATATTTGAATTTTGGCAGTTTATTGAAGGGACACATCAAGAAAATCTTTTTTTTAAAGATTTTATTTGTCAGAGAAAGAGCAAGAGAGCACAAGCAGGGGGAGTGGCAGGCAGAGGGAGAAGCAGCTCCCCCCACCCCCCAGCTGAGCAAGGAGCTTAATGCGGGGCTCCACCTGGGACCCTGGGATCATGACCTGAGTCAAAGGCAGACCCTTAACAGACTGAGCCACCCAGGTATCCCTTATCAAGAAAATCTTAAAAAAAAAAAGTAATGGAGCGCCTGGGTGGCTCAGTCAGTTCAGTGGCCGACTCTTGATTTCAGCTCAGATCATGATCTCAGGGTGGTGGAATCGAGCCCTGTGCTGGGCTCTGTGCTCAGTAGGAGTCTGCTTGAGGATTCTCTTTCCCTCTCCCCCTACCCCCTGCTCATTTCTCTCTCTCAAATAAATAAATAAATCTTTAAAAAATAAAAAAAATTTAAATTTAAAAATTTTAAGAAAGAGTAATGAGGGGCACCTGGGTGGCTCAGTTGGTTAAGCGGCTGCCTTCGGCTCAGGTCATGATCCCAGGGTCCTGGGATCGAGTCCCGCATCAGGCTCCCTGCTCAGCAGAGAGCCTGCTTCTCCCTCTCTTTCTCTGCCTTCCTCTCTACCTACTTGTGCTCTCTATCTCTCTGTCAAATAAATAAATAAATAAAAATAAATTAAAAAAAAAAAGAGTAATGAGGATGGCCTTGATGTAACAGATTTTAAAACTAATAAAGCTAAAATAATTAAAACAGCATGATATTGATGAAATGGTTGGACATGCCAGTGTAATCAAATAGAAAGTCCTAGAATAGGTACTGATATGAGAATTTAGTATGTGAAAAATACAGCATCCCATTAGAAGAAAAGATGATCATTCACAAAATCATACTAGGACATTTCTTTAAGTATTTGAAAAAGAAGTCTCGTCACACCATTTGATGTAATAATAATTAAATATAAAAATATTAAAATGTAGGTAATATGGATGAGTGTCTCTCAGTCATAGGTTATAGAAAGAATTCCTAACTATATAGGGAGTGGGAGGAAGCACAATGAACAAACAGCTATTTGATTATGTGAAAAAATTTAATTTCTCTGGTCCAAAAACTTCAGAACATTAAAAAGCAAAGAAATTGTGGTCTCTTCTCAATTTTGACAAGTACTGTTTTTTGTTTTTATTTCTGGGAAATAGAATAGGGAAAAAAACCACCTAAATAGGATTAAGATGTTTGCCATAAATATGACAGACCAGATGTTTTATGGACAAATAAACGGAGATTCTTCTAAACAGAATTTGTCTATGAAATAATGTGAAACCAATGTATAAAAAAAAGTATACTGAAAGCTAATCAGTATAAATGGTTGTGCAGGTGGTAAGAGATTCTTTTTATTTAGCTGATTAGCATCTCAATGGAGAACATCTTAATCTTAATTGGGTGGGGTTTTTTTTCCCCTGCTGTTTTCAAGAAATGAAAGCAAAACACTTGTTAAGTAAATAAGAGGGAAACAGCTTATGGTTGCATCCTTTTAAAAATGAAAAGTGTAGGGAGAGGAAAATTAACATGTTCCAGTATGACTCCTGAGATTCCTCTGAGGTTACTGAGCAGAGGAGGATGCAAATGTTGTGCTCTGGGGTTCCTGCAGGGAAAGCTGATATTGACCCATGTCCTGAGAAATGCCCTGAATGTTGTCCAGCCCACTCAGGCCTCGCATCAGCAGTTACATGATCATAAGACGAATGATCGAATGTGTCTTTCTTCAGCAAGGATGCTCATCTTTGCCATAGCAGATTCTTCGAGTTCTCAAATGGCTTGAAATTGAGGAAGAATTATAAAATCCAAAATTGGGGGGGCGGGGGTTGGGGGCTTGGCTGGTTCACTCGATGGGGCATGAGACTCTTAATCTCAGGGTTGTGAGTTTGAGCCCCATGTTGGGTATAGAGATTACTTAAAAATAAAAAATCTTAAAAGTAAAATAAAGAGGCGCCTGGTTGGCTCAGTCGTTAAGCATCTGCCTTCGGCTCAGGTCATGGTCCCAGGGTCCTGGGATCGAGCCCCACATCAGGCTCCCTGCTCAGCGGGAAGCCTGCTTCTCCCTCTCCCACTCCCCTTGCTTGTGTTCCTTCTCTCGCTTTGTCTCTCTCTGTCAAATAAATAAATCTTTAAAAAAAAAACAGTAAAATCCAAAGTTGAAATAGTAATTACTGCTTCTGTAGGACGTAGAATTTTATGGGGAAAAAATATATGTATATATATACATTATATATAATATATATGATATATATATGTTATATATATTTAATTGTAGAGAGCTGTATTTATATTCATGGCTTATAGTATATTGTTATATTAAAACCAATATTTAATGTCTTATTAAATCTTCACCAAAAGAAAATCCTACAAGATAGATATATTTGTTATCCCCCTTTTACAGTTAAGGACACTGTGGCCTCACGTGCCCATGGTCTCACATGCAGAAATCAGTGGAGCTGGGTTATTTTCCAGGTAGTCAGGTTCAGAACCCACAGTCAATAGTGTTATGCTAGTCTACCTCCTTAAACCCTGCTGTCTTTATTTTTTTAATTGTTTTTTAAGGCGGGGGCAGAGGGGGAGAGAGAGAGAGAGAATCTTGAGCAGACTCCTTGCCCAGTGCGGAGCCCGACGTGGGGCTCAGTCTCATGACCCTGAGATCACGACTTGAGCCGAAATCAAGAGTCTGATGCTTAGCCAGCTGAGCCACCCAGGCACCCCAACCCTGCTGTCTTTATGAAATGACATTGGCCAATCTAGGGCGGAGAGTAGTGAAAAAGATATAGAACTTTTCCACTTGTCCCTTTCGATGCCCTTTTAAGCATTAACTCTTAGTTCAGCTAAAACATGCACAGAGAAAGTTTTTATCAGCTCAGGTCTACTCTCTGATGGATTAATTTAGAACCCAGGGAGAATCTAAATATCCTAGAATAATAAGAAGCTCATCTTCTTTAAAGTATCTCTTTTTAATGTTAGATGGCTCAAGTGAGTGGTTTGCAACATGCTTTAGATGCCAAGGTATACAGACAGCAGAGCTGCTATTCGGGTATAAAAGTGTAGGACCCATGGTGGGGCCCGTGGATTGGGCATTTCTATGACAGAGTGTGTATTCTTTCTCAAAGCAGCTAGTTTCATGGTTGGGTGGTTCCAAGTATGAGAGAGGCCCTCCTTCCCTGTGATTCCCACCAACTAGTGCTTGTCAGGGCAAGTCTACCTTGTATGAAATAGATTGGCAAAGGTTTGGAGCTGTGGCCTTCTCTTCTCCAGGCTCACTCCTGTTCCATCAACTCTTCATCATAAGATGCTTTTCTTGAGTCTTCACTTCTCTGATAGCTCTCTGGACAGTTTCACGGTGACCTTCCCAAATGGTGGCACCCAGAAAGGAATACAGTTCCACCTAGGGTCCACTGGTGAGAGTGCCCAGGGCACAGAGAGCACACTTCTGACGCACACTGAAAATGCTAGTGAGGCCCAAGATGAGGGTTAAGATTTTAGGAGGCCTGGTCACGCTGTTGGCTTGGGTGAAATTTGTGGTTGACCAAAAACCGAGGCTGGGTTCCAAATGAATCGCTTCCAAGACCCCATCCCATGCTGTGCAATTGATTTTTTTTTGATCCTCAGTGCCACACTTCACAGTAATCCCTGTCAAATCATGTTGCTTTGGCCCAGTGTTCTGGCATGCTGAGATCCGACAGGGAAGTACAGAACTGAAGGGCATATTTGTACAGTCATCGGCTGTACTCATTCTCTCTTCCTGTCAGGGATCTACCTCTTCCCACGCCTCCCCCACTTCCTCCATTACCCAGCCAGTGGCTTTTCTTTAGTCTGATCCAGCTCTGGGCCTCACTCTTGCAAGATTGCTGTCCCCAAAGCGAGGGAGAATAGCGGTTGTCCCCCCCTACCCCCCACCACAGATTCTTTTTCTCTCTGCATCTCTCCCTGTTCTGCCCCTGGTTTCTCATTCCTTTGAGTCTTTAGGGTAGTGACGGTTGTACCTGTCCCTTAGACCCCTCGATTTACTCTGTTCCCTTCAGCTTTTGACAGCCCTGCTCTCTTATACCCTCTTATGCTTGTTGTTAGTGATTTTTTGGCCTCTGGCCCATAGCGGCCCCCGCCCCTGAAGTTTTCCACATACCTCTTTTAGATATCCAGTTCCTTTACCTTTCCTCCCAAATTTCTGCTGCCTGAGATCTGATGATACCTTGTAGCTCTGTGTCATTCACAGGTTTGGTAAGTACACTTTCTCTGACTTCATCCAAGGCATTGCTAACCATCATTGTTGGAGACTGAGCCAAAGGGAGCCTGAGTTGCTTAGTTAGAAATCAGGACAATTGTGAGCATAGGTCAACTAGTTTTGAATCCTCCTAATGGCTCTGCATCTGGCCTCCTCCACAGGGGGATTATAGGAGACCTTATCAAACACTTTACAAGAATGAAGGAATACTACTATATCCACAGGACCCTGCCTTACCAATCTGGAATCCCATCTTCAAAAGAAAAATGAACTTGGTTGGCTCTGACTTGTTCTTGGTACTCCATATTGGTTATTAGTGATCAATGACTAACAACTCTCTGACCACCTCTTATCTTGAATTTTGCCAAGAAATAATGACAAGCTTACCAATATGTGTTTTCCTTAATCTTCCATGTTCATTTTCTGGGAAACTTGACACTTAACCATCTTTAGTCTCCTAATATGTCTTCCATTTTCTCTTCTGTGGATGATGCCAACTGTTACGTATGATAGTCTACCAGCCCCTAGATTTACTGGTATAGGTGTCTTGAACTCATTCAGAGCAGGCTGATAGTTTTATCATCAGTTTTGGGTTGTAACTTTCTTTTCCCCCTTATTCTATTTCTTCTGACTGAAAAATCATTCTGCTTGAAGAAGAAAGCAAATTGAGGTTAAGTAATTTCTGGAGTTGAGAGATTACCACACAGGTATACCTCTTCCCTGGGAACATTGTTATTTCCCCTTCTCCTTTTATTAAATTTTTAAGAAGCAAACTAGGTATTTGAGATACTGAATCATAGTAATGAACCTTGTTACATCAAGGCTCTAGTTACCTGTAAGATCAAATTTATCTTGCATTAAAATTTCAGGGTCACTTCTTCACTTCAGGTGCTTAATGGCATTGGTCTGTTGATATGTGAGGCTATGAGCATTCTTTCCTGTAGCTTCTCTGATTGTTGTTATATCTGTCTTCCGTCAACTACATAAAATGTGGTCCAGAGCTCCATCTCGAGACTCTTAACACATGTACCTTTCTAGAGCCTGGCCTAAAGGACTATCCAGACCAAGAAATGTAGCATGCCAGGCTGAGAATAACATATCAGGATTCCATCCAGGAAGATCACATCTGTTGGTCTAGATCATGCAAGTTGCTGTTCATTGTGTCACAATTTAACCTCCTAGGGTCTAGGCAAGGGGCTTCATCACATACTCATGCCAACCTGTGATGACTCTTTCTACCTCTGAGGAAAGAGGGTACGACCCAAAAGATGAGAAGAGCAAAAAGGGGCCAAGGATAAATCAAAGGGGTCAGAGCTTCAGGGAGCCCTGGAGTTATTTGGATCCAACTCTCACATGGTACATAGGAAAACTAAAGGCCAAAGAGGAGTGATAACTTGGCCAAAGTCACACAGGATTATTTTGTTTTGTATTACATACATACATACACACACACAAAACTGGTTTTCTTCCATGAGAATTTGTGTTTGAGGTAGTTCTCACAACTGTTGAGTAGCAGAACTTTGGTCTTCTTGTTCATAAGCCAGTTCTTGTCTTTGTTATACACAACCATTTTGCTATCATATTGAATCTTTGTTCTCAGACACATAAGAACATTGTCTGGGTTGGGATCCCTAGATATTATGAAAAGAGCTCTTTAGTGGGATGCTGTCCTTCTCTGTAGGTTTTAACTGAGGTCTCAACAACTGTCAGGGTTTGCGCTTTTGTTTTTAAGAGATGAGAAGATGTGTAATGGCTTTTACAAAAGTCCAGTTCTAAAATGTGTCATGTTACTGTTTTGCAGGGAGTTCCCAAGTCATCCTTCCTGACTGAGGAGAAGAGAGCCAGGCTAAAGACCAACCCCGTGAAGGTGCACTTCGCTGAGGAAGTGCTTGTCAGTGGACACAGCCAGGTGCGTCACTAGTCAGGGGCTTGAAATCACTCTCCATGAAGCCGGCGAGCCGCCTCCTGGCACTTACCTCTTCGAGACTCTGGATTCTTGCAGCACGGAGAGGATGCTGAGGGAGGGCAGTAGGTTTGTTAGAGGGTCCGAGCACCCTCGGTGAGGTGCCGGCTGACCGTGGACAGGGAGAGCCAGGGAGAGAAGCACGGGGCGTGGCTGGCTGTTAGTCCATGCCTCCATTCTCTTGCCCATGAAATGTCAACAGGTTCTAAATGCTAATTTCTCATTTTGAACCTTTGAACCTCGTGTTCCCTCTGTATCGATAATAGTGATGATAGTGGTGGAGATTGGCCTTTTCCCCACAAGAACCCATTATGTGTTGAACTTCTACTATGTGAACCTAAACTTTTTGGGTACATAATCCTTAGTCATCGTGATACACTGCAAGGGAGATATTTTAACACATGAGGAAGCAGAGGTTTAGAGAGTTTAAGAGAATTAACCTCTGAGATCATATAGTAAGAAAATATACGAGCCCAGGTCTGTGTGACTTCAGTTCTTTTGTTTTCCACTGTAACATCCTGTCCAGTTCTTTTTGATATGGAGGCATCCAGGATTGGGAGCTCAGAGGACAAATTTGTAAAGGGAAAGTATTGGCTGGAGTTTGGTGTTTTTAATGTGGACTGTTGGATTAAAGACTCATTTACTCATAGTTTACACATTTTCTTCCCAATGGTCTGAAACTATTGCCATTCTGAACTCCTCAATCAATATTAGACTTTGAAACGTTCAAGTCAGAGCTTGTCCTTGTCTGTGTAGATACCAGCAGATGCGGCGTCGTGGCCATTTTAACAAAGGGTTCAGGCGATCTTGTTCACATCTGCAGAGTCCTTATTTTCTACCTCGCCTGCTACTTAACAGACCACACCTTCATTAGACCTGAGAGTAGAAGGTGGATTTGTTCATGCAGGGACCAGTGGGAGGCCTAATGCCTGAGACCCTGTCACCCAGCCATGTTTGTGTGTCTGTCTGTCCATGTTTGTGGAAATGGATTGAACCTCTTTAGCAAATTAAATTTAGATTCAGTGTCATTTCTAAGAGTAATACACAGGGATGAGAGGTAGAGGCTAGAACCAGCTCACAGGACAGGTAGAGAATAAGAGTTCTACAGATGTGAACCCGATCACTTGGATCCTGTGTTAAAATGGCTACCATCCCCACTCACTGATATTGTGAGAAGACCAGGTGAGGACAGGTTTTGACCTGAACTGGCTACAAAAAATGGTTCAGAGTTTTGGTAGGGGGTGGGAGGTTAGAGAAAGGTTCTAAAAAGGTATTTCTGGGGAGACTTGTAGATCAGAGCACCAAGTCTCTGTATCAGCCACATAAGGCAGAGACAGCAAACCCAGTGAGAGTTCATCACTGTGACCTACCTATTCATCCTTTCAAATGTTTAAAAAATGATAAAATTGGGGCACCTGGGTGGCTCAGCCGGTTAAGCGTCCAACTCTTGGGCTCAGCTCAGGTCATGATCTCAGGGTTGTGGGATCGGCCCTGCTTAGGTTTTGTCCACGCTCAGCAGGGAGTCTGCTGGAGATTCTCTGTCTCCCTCTGCCCCCTGCCCACACGCACTCCCTCTCTCTCTCTCTAAAATAAATAAATAAATCTTTAAAAAGTAAGTAAAAGATGATGAAATTGGTTGTTAACCTTTCCCCTGAAAGCACGATAAGGTCCCAGAAGAATTTAAAATAGTAAGCTAGGGGCACCTGGGTGGCTTAGTCGTTAAGCGTCTGCCTTCAGCTCAGGTCATGATCCCAGGGTCCTGGGATCGAGCCCCGCATCAGGATCCCTGCTCAGTGGGAAGCCTGCTTCTCCCTGTCCCACTCCCCCTGCTTGTGTTCCCTCTCTCGCTGTGTCTCTCTCTGTCAAATAAATAAAATCTTTAAAAAAAATAAAAATAAAAAATAAAATAGTAAGCTAACATTTGCAAAATGCTTAACTTTGCTAACAGTTAAAGAAATGCAAAGGGAAATATGAAGAAGTGCCACTTTACACTGAGTAAATGAGCACAAATAAAGAAAAAAATGTAAGGCCTGTTGCTGACCAAGTAGCCACAGTCATGCTCTAACCGGGGGCTTTGTAAATTGGTTTCATCTGTTTTTATGTGGGGGGTGGGGAAGACAAAACATAATGAATGCCATAAAAAAGTGACCCAAGGATCACATTCCTGGGACGCCTGGGTGGCTCAGTAGGTTAAGTGTCTGCCTTCAGCTCAGGTCATGATCCCAGGGTCCTGGGATCGAGTCTCGCATCGGGTCCCTTGCTCGTCAGGGAGCCTGCTTCTCCCTCTGCCTGCAGCTCCCCCTGCTTGTACTCTTGCTCACTCTCTCTCACCTATGCTCTCTCTCTCTAGCAAATAAATAAATAAAATCTTAAAAAAAAAAAAAAAGGATCACATTCCTATTAATTTAGTCTATAAAATAATTTAAACGCAAAAATCCATGTGTTCAAAGATATCTATGGTACGGATCTTTAAATTAGAAAAAAAAAAATGAAAAGAATGCTAAATGTGTAGGGCCGAGAATGGTTAAATCCATTCTGATATTTCAAACCAGTAGAAGATTTTAAGTCCATTAAAATTACAAACATTGGGGCACCTGGGTGACTCAGTCGGTTAAGCCTTCAGCTCAGGTCATGATCCCAGGGTCCTGGGATCGAGCCCCGCATTGGGCTCTCCACTCAGTGGTGAGTCTGTTTTTCCCTCTCCCTCTGTGATCTCGCTCACTTTCATTCTCTCTCAAATAAATAAATAAAATATTAAAAAAAATAAAATTACAAACATTAAACCCCCAGGAAAAAGTGTATGAAATACGTGTTGAGTAAAAAATGAAGATAGAAATCACGCATGCTCTGTTGCCACTCTCTAAAAGCGATTTACAGGTATAGATAAAAATTGGGAGAAGCCTTAGAGAGAAGTAAATGGTGATAGTTATGTGATGCTGTTGTGGATGTATTTTTTGGAAGTCCCAAATAATAAAGTCCCAAGGAAGAAATTTTGCCCTTGAGAAATCCAAAGATGAAGGTCATTCTAAACACCCGAAACCGGAGAAGTGAGACGAGAACAGAGCAAGCAGTTTGCAGTCCCTCATCCCTGATTGTGAAGTGACACTGTGATCCGAACGTACCCCTCTTTCCTCCATAAAACTGTGTTTTTTTTTCAGTTATAGAGAGTGATGAGTGTGAGTCTTACCGAAAAGATATGAGTGCCCTTATAGTTAGAAGATGCAAAATTCTCATCTGAGGTGGACTGTCCGTTTTTTTGCGAAAAGATGATAGGCTTCTCTACCCAGGTGGGCTTTATATCCAAACTCTTTGCAAAGATTAAAACTGGGGTCAGTTTTAGCTCAAATCTTGGGGACTCTAGAACTGCTTGCTCATGGATTCTGGAAGACCCCAACCCCCAGGGCTTTCTTGATTTGCAGCTAAGCACTCAGAGGTCAC
This sequence comes from Halichoerus grypus, assembly GCF_964656455.1. Taxonomy (NCBI): domain Eukaryota; kingdom Metazoa; phylum Chordata; class Mammalia; order Carnivora; family Phocidae; genus Halichoerus; species Halichoerus grypus. The sequence continues at coordinate 60,636,817 of NC_135725.1, forward strand.
TTTTATGAGAGCCAGCCCTGGGGGGATTCTCTAATCCCAAAGGGAAGCGTTCTCTTGCCCCATCCCAGGAATTCTGGCTGGCAGGGGTTACAAAACACAGATCAGTCCTGTGCCTGCTTCCCAAAAAACCCTCCAAGAGTGGCAGAAGCCCTTAGGTGATTCCACAAGCCTACGGCGATGATTGGGATGCGTGAAGGTGGGAGTAGCCCTCTGCCCTTTGGTGATGCTTCACTACAAGGAATGCAGCAGGAAAATGGGGGGGGGGCGGGCTTTGAGGGAGCTTCCCACCCCAATCAGCACCCCCCAGCCGCACCAGGAAAGGCCCTCTGGGGTGAGTGTGCATGCTTGTCATCTGATTTATTAAATTGTATCCCATGAGGGTAACAAGCAAATGTATTGAAGTGGCAGCTGATGGTTGTGAGACCTCACACGGGCTCATGCAGTACCATTGGGATGCTTGTGACAGGGCTCACTCTTCTCCACCATCTGAGGTCTGACACCTGTAGTGGATATTCTGGAACATAGCATGCCTATCTCTGTGTGGCATCGACCCGGTCCATTGGAGAAATCTCCCGATGCCAAGAATCAGCCCACGACACGGTGAGGAGGTTAGGGAGGATCCTGTTCTCCACACTGGATGGGGCCAGGGGAGCTGAGGACTTGTCACACCCAGGGAAAGGAAAGGCCAGTTTCAACTCTACTCTTGTGTTTTCCAGGGTAATTCTCTGCTCTGCATGCCCAACGTGCTCAAGCTATACTTGGAGAACGGACAGACCAAAGCTTTCAAGTTTGAGGCAAACACAACTGTGAAGGTATTAAGAGTAAACTTGAGTCTCTTTCCCAGTGAGAATTTGCCAGCTCCCAGGACCCCCAGGCATCTTGCCCTGCAGCTGCCTTGGTGCTCCTACAGCCGTGATGGTCTGGGTACCTGCAATAAGCCAAGCACTGTGTTATCTCATTAGCTGTATAACCACCCAGCAAGATGTGTTTTTATCACCATCTTCCAGGGGAGGAAATCAGGGCTCAGAGGGATGAAGTACCCAAGGCCTGTGACAGCTTGTAAGCCTCCATTCACCCTTAACCACTGGGCTCCCTGCCTCTTGTATGGGACTCCACCGGCTACCCAAATGACTAGTGCAGCTAAAAACTCAAGCAACATGTCAGAGCGGGCCCAAGCATCTGCATATTCTGTTCTGGGTTGAAGACAGTTCAACTTACATCCAATGGGTTCCTCCATTTGAGGGAGATGCTCCAGGGGTGGGGGTACAGACTAGGTAAAGAGTGGTTTTGTCTTCCAGAAGCTTGCAGTCTAGTTGAGGGAGGTTGGACATTCGAGGAGCTCCTGAGAGTCCAGGGCAGGATGAAATAAGGGCTGCAAAGAGAGGGACAAGGAAGCGCTCTGCATGCAGGGGAAAGAGCACCATCTGCTCCTTCCTGGCAGTACGTCAGAGGAGGCTCTGCAAAATAAAGCTGGACCTGAGCTGAGCTTTGAAGGGCAACCAAGAATTCAACAAGGGAAGGGGGGGCAGGGCTGTTGGCGGGGGTTGGAGGGCGCACAGCAGTCTGAGGAAGTCACATGGACTAATGCAGAGAGCCAGGAAGTAGTGATCCGTGCAGCGGGATGAGGGCACAGGCCATTTGCTGGTGGGAGGAGAGGACATGGCACAGGCTGGCTGCGGGGGCCGCTGAAGACGGGACACAGAGTTTGGGTTTTATTCACAGGGACTGGGGAGCGGCACGACAGCTTCTGACCAAGAGTAGATGGTGTTAGAGCGAGGCTCCGGTGAAGAAGCAAATAAAGGGGGTTCAGATGGGCCAGTGCAGCTGTAGGTGATGGACAGTAGCCGAGACCCACACAGACACGCACTCTCACTCACACACACGTACCCCGCATGCACACGTACAGGCACACAGCCAGTGTTCCTCTTTGTCGCTTTCTTTTGGCAATTCCTAGAGCTGCTCCAAATGCCCTATCCCATTCTTGCCTCAGCATGACTTAGGAGAAGCCGGAGAAAGCCTCTCTGAACCCGGGAAGCCCTGCTCAGAGAAGGAAGAGGAGGGAGGAATGGATTTGTTAAGTGTTTACTACAGGCCTGCTCTCGGGCACTTCCTTGTGTACTATCTCATCTAATGCCCCCGGTAACCTTGTGAAGTGACGAGTGTTATCCCCATTTTGTAGATGAGAATCCAGGCCCAAGAGACCTCCAAATTGTCAAGGTCAGCTAGCTGGTAACTGGCTTCAAACTTGGCCTGTTTCTGAACCCTGCCCTGGAGCTTGCCACACTACCATTATGCACCAAAAGTTTTGCAGATGAATTAGACACGGTTTCTACCTCTGCCATCTTTGATCCAAGTGCATTGGAATGGAAGGCATGATTTATTTAAAGCAAGTCCCACTTTGGTGGCCGAGAAGACTGAGAGGATTTACAGTAAAAGCACACACCACAGGGAAATTAGACCCCAGATGATAGACAGAGTTGGGGAAATGAGCAAGGTTTTAGCTGGTATAATACTGGTTAATTTTACTTATCTGTAGTAACCAAATTTTTAAAAAGTAAATCTTTTAGTTCTTTATGACAGAGAGGGGTGGGGGAGGATAGAAACAAATCCCATCAGTCAAAAAAGGAAAAATCCCTGTCTGTTCAGATTGACTTCTCTTCCCTGCCTCCCTTACCAAGGGAAGCAAAGTTCTTGCAGTAGAAAACCCCCTTTCTCTAAGTCAAGAAAAATATGTCATTCGACCCGGTGAACAATTGTGTGCCCACAAAGTTGTCAGGGACACAGCAATAAATTACCCAGGGTCACACCCAAAGGGAGCCCAGACTCGGGCTGGGGCTGGGAGGAGGCGGGGGACCTGGGGATAACTCACTGTGTGCTGAGAAAGGTGCAGCATGCTCAGGATCATGAACATGGGATATGAAAATGGTGTGCTGAGGCCTCAGGGCACAGAGACCTGCCAGCTGGAGAAAAAGGAAAAGCCCCCAGGGAGGCTGACTTGGAAAGATGGACGGACTGTTGACAGGAATAGGCCCTGTGTGGGGTGTGAAGACAGCACCTGGGGCATGGGGAATGGCACCAACAGAGATCCAAAGATCGGAACGTTTGACAGTAGAGGGCTTGTCCACTCTGGAAAACAGGATGGAGGCTCCTCAAAAAGTTGAAAATAGAGCTACCCTACAACCCACCAATTGCACTACTAGGGATTTACCCCAAAGATACAAATGTAGTGATCCGAAGGGGCACCTGGAAGCAATGTCCACAATAGCCAGACTATGAAAAGAGCCCAGATGTCCCTCGACAGATGAATGGATAAAGAAGATGTGGTGTACACACACACACACACACACACACACACACACACACACACACACACACACACTGGAATATTAGCCATCAGAAAGGATGAATACTTACCATTTACATCAATGTGGATGGAACTGGAGGTTATTATGTTAAGTGAAATAAGTCAATCAGCAAAAGACAATTATCATATGATCTCAATGATATGTGGAATTTAAGAAACAAAACAGGATCATAGGGGAAGAGAGGAAAAAATAAAACAAGACAAAATCAGAGAGGGAGACAAACCATAAGAGACTCTTAATCATAGGAGACAGACTGAGGGTTGCTGGAGAGGAGGGGGTGGGGGGATGGGGTAACTGGGTAATGGACATTAAGGAGGGGAGGGGGTGGGGGGATGGGGTAACTGGGTGTTGGGTACTCTGTTGGTAACTGGGTGATGTAAGCAGATCAAGTGGGAGAAGTGGATTGGCACCTGATACTGGAGAGTTTTGAGTATTAAGCTGAGGAGTTTGTATTTGGGCTAGCAGGCCATGGGGGTCCCCTATTCTTGAGCAAGGGAACACAATCAGTACACAGTCAGTCTTGGCCTAGCAACTTTCTGTAGAAAGGGGTCTGCACACTTTTTCTGTAAAGGGCAGATAGTAAATATTTCAGGTTTCCAGGCCGTGGGGTCTCTGTCACAGTTACTCAGCTCTGCCATTATAGCAGATGGACATGGCTGTGTTCCCATATGACTTTAATTACAGAAGCAAGCAGTGGGCTGGATCTGACCTATGGGTGTTCCAACCCTTGCTTTAGATGAAAGGTGGAGGTCAGATGGGTAGTAGGGTGGTCATTAGGATACCACCCTACAAAGTGGAGAAATGGGTGAGCTCAAACTGTGGTAGACATGGGAGGATGGAGAAGGGGACACAGTCAGGAGATGGGCTCTCCATCAAGGCCGTGCAAAGCAGGCGTGAGATAATGTTGAGTTACGGAAGCAGATAGATTCTTCAGGACATAGTTACTGGTGAGTTATGGAGCAAAATAGAGCAAGTGGAAAGAGGATTCAGACTGAGGATCATGAGGAACAGGTAGCACCTGAAAGTTTGGCATTTACTAAACCTGAACTTTTGGCAGGACAACTCTGATGAGTCTGTGATGATTATTTATTCATTGAGTGAAAGTTTACTGAACGCCATTGAATGCCAGGTTCTGGAGATCTAATGGCGCACAAGACAGGCAAGGTTCACATTTTTTTTTTTAAGATTTTATTTATTTATTTGACAGAGAGAGACACAGCAAGAGAAGGAACACAAGCAGGGGGAGTGGGGGAGGGAGAAGCAGGCTTCCCGCCGAGCAGGGAGCCCTATGCAGGGCTCAATCTCAGGATCCTGGGATTGTGACCTGAACCGAAGGCAGACGCTCAACGACTGAGCCACCCAGGCGCCCCAAGGTTCATATTCTCAGGAGTTTACCGTCTAGTGGGTGAGAGACAGTAAGCAAGTGCGCCTGGGTGGCTCAGTCGGTTAAGCATCTGCCTTCAGCTCAGGTCATGATCCTAGGGTCCTGGGCTCGAGCCCTGCATTAGGCTTCCTATCCAGTAGGGAGTCTGCTTCTCCCTCTGCCTCTGCCCCCACCCCCACTGTGCTCTCTCTCCCTCAAACAAATAAATAAAATCTTTAAAAAAATAAAAAAGAAAGACAGTAAGCAAGAAAACAACTATTAGCAGCTAGCATGTACTGAACACTTGCCATCTGCTAGATACTGTTCTAAGTGCCTTAACTGGGGAAGTTCACACACAAAACAGCCCCATGAGATAAGTGTTATTATTACCATTTTACAAATGGAAACACTGAGGCATTGAGAGAGTAAGGAATTTAACCAGGGACACACAGCTAGTGGAGGTGGTCTGGGTCTAGAACCCATTCACTTAACTTGGCTGTACTGTCTCTTACTAAAGAATATAGCTGTTACTGAAGCACATAGTATTAAATATCGATGAGGGAAACGAACGGGACTCGGAGACACAGAATGGTGGGGGCAATCACATTTAGATAGAGTGACCAGAGAAGGCCTCACCAAAGAGAGGGAAACAGCCTTGTAATTGGAAAAGTGTGCCAGGCAGGGAGAACAGTATGTGCGAATGCCCTGTGGCAGCGAAGGCCTTGTGATGACAAAAGGCTGCTATAGTGAAGGAGGGGAATGTGGCACCGCAACTCTAATGACACAGCAGTAATGATCATTCCACGCTATCAGCCACCCTGAGACATAGGCATTGTTATCCTCCATTTTGCAGGAAGAAACTGAGGTTGAGGAATGTTAGATTGATTTCCCAGTTGCAGAGTGGGTAGGTGGTGGGATTCTGTCTGGTTAGCAGTTGAAGATGCAGACCCCCCAGCAAGAGGATGAATCCAGAGACCCTGAAGAGAGGCATAAGCCTCCAGCGCATGGCTTCAGCCTTCCAACAATGCAAGACGGGATGGCTGTATGGTTGGTGCTGGAGCCCCGAGGAGAGGGGAGCAGTGGGCGGAGGGCCACGAGGGGCGATGAGAAGTCCACATGCAACCTGGCTGCCTAAGTTGGCAGTGGACCTGTCCGCACAGGCTTTTTTTCTCCCCAGTGGCACTGAGGAGCAGAGAGGAGGCCGAGGAGGTCCTCCCGGCTCTGTGCCTGAGCTTGAGGGTCAGCCTGCCCCTCGGTGACCCTTATGCCTCTCTGTGCCTGGCAGGACATCATCCTCACTGTGAAGGAGAAGCTGTCCATCCGCAGCATGGAGTACTTTGCACTGGCCCTGGAGGAGCAGTACAACATCTCCCGGCTGCACCTGCTGCACGAGGAGGAGCTCATCCAGCAGGTACGCCTGTTCCTCGTGAGGAGACCCGGGCTGGGCAAGCCTCGCACCTCAGCCAGAACATTCGGGGATAGGGCTCAGCACATCTGCAGTGTGGACGCACTTTCTCGTGCCCTCACTCAGCCTGGAGATGACAGGGCGAGAATCAGGACTGATTTTCATATAGGTATGTGGGGTCCCATTTTGCAGATGTAGAGACAGTGACTTAGAAGGAGAAGGTGACTTACTGAAGGTAACGAAACCAATAGAGCCCCATCTTTTGCTTCCAGCTCTGATGATCTTTGTAAAGTCAGGGAAGAATTTGTTGCTGGGTCTAAGCTCTTTTTTTTTTTTTTTTTTTAAAGATTTTTTATTTATTTATTTGAGAGAGAGAGAATGAGAGAGAGCAAGCACATGAGAGGGGGGAGGGTCAGAGGGAGAAGCAGACTCCCTGCCGAGCAGGGAGCCCGATGCGGGACTCGATCCAGGGACTCCAGGATCATGACCTGAGCCGAAGGCAGTCGCTTAACCAACTGAGCCACCCAGGCGCCCTAAGCTCTTTTTATGAGACTTACCCCCTGAGCTGGACCCTGCTGGATGCACAGAGCACAGTCTCTCTGTAGCACTCAGTCTTTCAGCCATTCGGTGATTTGTTGTACCAGCTTTTTAACACTTCTATTCCATTAGCATTAAAAAAGAAAATCAGATGAAATCCCCAAGATAGTTGAAGTAGGAAAAAAAAAAGTGAGGTGCCTAATGTAATAACAATGTATACTAGACTATTATTTGTGGAAAAGAAAATGATACACATAGGTAGAAGCATATATACACATAGACTGTCTCTGGAAAGACAGCTAAGAAACTGTAAGCAGATTTTTTTTTGGAGATGGGAGCAGTTTGATGGAGTCAGTGGGAAACTTGACTCTTTTGAGCCTTTTACATTTTATACCCATGGGAAAGTCATCGGCAAAGCGAAGGTCTGCAGCTGTCTTGGGAAGCATTAAAATTGAAATCTCTGGGGACTTTCATTATTATTATTATTTTTTTAAGTTGCTTTGTGGAATAGCTGTGAGAACAAAGGTGGTTAGCAGATTAACCGTGTCTCCCTTTCCCATTGCAGGTGGTAGAAAGAGAGGAGTCACAGGACTACCGCTGCCTCTTCAGGGTGTGTTTTGTTCCCAAGGACCCCCTGGACCTCTTGAAAGAAGACCCTGTGGCCTTTGAATACCTCTATCTGCAGGTGACTGGACCTGCCCTTCCTAAAATAACTGTGGTTGTTCTCAAAGATGGCACATTGGGTTATTTTGAACACGAGCTTAAGGCAATTAAGCAACTCCCTGGTAGGGATTATCTTTATCTGAAGGAGAAGAGGCCTGATCATCCCTCACAATTTCCCTTTCTGTCACTGAGTTGCTATGTTAGGAGTTTTGCTATGTATTAATGAAATTTAGGCTTAGTCCTCATTGTGGAGGATGCATTTTTTACTAGTATTTAAGTTATGGTTTTTATGGCTACAAGGGGTGTTAGTGCTTCAAAGCCTTGTTTTAGAAATGATGAAACTGAGTCTTGGGAAGGTCACATGATCTGCCTGGGTCATGCATTTGGTAGCGGAGCCAAAAATTGGTTCCTTGACCCCTAGCCTGGTGTTCCCCCTACTCTGCCTGCTCGGGTGAGATTTATCATGTCGTTTTTATACTGATGAAAAAGAATCATTTGGGAGGCGTGACCATTTTACAGATGAGGTAACTCACACTAGGTGGATTAACTTGCCCAAATCTTACAGATACGGTGGCAGCAAATAACAACACTACTTTATCGTTGTATAATGCTGTGTCCTGGTACCCGCTTTCATGTGTTACCTAATTTAAACCTCACAGAGACTGTGGAGGGTAGACTTGGCTATCCTCCTTTAGCAATGGGAAGACATCAATGTTCTGAGTCTTAGTAAGTTAACCAAGGTCACACAGCCAGGTCTCAAAGCCTTTTGCTGGAAAGAACTAGGAACACAATCCATCTATTCTTGTCTCCCAATTCCTATGATGTAATCTCTTCTAGAGCTGCAGCGATGTGCTCCAGGAGCGCTTTGCTGTAGAAATGAAATGTAGCTCTGCGCTCCGACTCGCAGCCCTGCACATCCAGGAGCGGATCTACGCATGCGCTCAGCCACAGAAGATCTCTTTGAAGTACATAGAGTGAGTGGCAGGGGACTTCTAGGTCCCGTCAACAGCAGCTGTGTTGCATTTATAACCTGGCTGGCCCCTGGCCAGCATGGCCAGATTCCACAGAAAGCTGATACTCACCTACCTACCCGTCTGTCTGTTGCCTTTCCATGCATCTCCCTCTCCACTGTCTCTGACCCAACCCAGCTCCCCCAGATGTCAGGATTGGGCTGCTCCCTCTGGGGCAGAAGCCAACGGCAGATGGAATGACACAGGATCCCTTTGTAAATTCCCAGTTCCTGAGAGAATGTCTTGGGAAATCAGTTGACAATATCAGTGTAAAGCTCTTCTGAGGGCAGACATGCCTTGGAAATTAATTTTGTGTGAGACACTTGTGTTGCATTATATTCTTCATTAGGACAGTTTCAAGTCCTGGGATTCCAACACCGCCTGATTCTTAGCCTAAATTTTCACTTTGCTCTGGGCAGCATCAACCAGGTTTGTTAACCCACTCACCAAATTTCAACTCTGTCCTGTCTGGACATCAAAATCAGTCGGGGACTCCTATTTAAAAAATACAACAGATCCTTGGCCCTGTTCCTAAAATACTGGATCAAATCTCTAGGGAGTGGGACCTGAGAATCTATATTTTTAACCAGTTTGTTGGGGAATTTTGAGGCTGTTAGGCTGGTACCATTCTGAAACATGACCTCAGGGATTCACGGGTGCTCTGTGTTGCCCCGCGAAAGTATGTTATACATATGTGATCATTATTTCTCACACATGTTGTAGGAAAAAAAGATTGAGATCTGTTCTGATTAATAGAATATCACACCACACTGGGGCACCTGGGCGGCTCAGTCAGTTAAGCATCTGCCTTCGGCTCAGGTCATGATCTCAGGGTCCTGGGATCAAGCCCCGAGTCGGGCTCCCTGCTCAGCAAGGAGTCTGCTTCTCCCTTCTCCTCTGACCCTCCCCCCATTGTGCTCACTCGTTTGCATGCACACTCTCTCTCAAATAAATAAATAAAATCTTAAAAAAAAAAAAAAAGAATATCATACCACACCAAAAGTAATCAGCTCCCATAAAGACAGGTGGGGTTTAATTCCTGAATGGCTGTGGTTTTTATGGAGAGAGTGTATGTGTATTAAATATATATAAATATAAATATATGACATTTATAAATTTTATGTATATTTACACACACATGTATATATATCTGTGTATATATCTTCTGTTGAGAAAGAAGCTCATGATTGCAGTATTCTGGGAACATCGGTTCCTGAATCAAAAGTAATTATGCTCTTAATTAGAGCCAAGTATACTGTAAAAATGGTGTCTCCAATATCTCATGGCAGGAAGGACTGGGGAATAGAGAACTTTATATCTCCAACTTTACTCCGAAACATGAAAGGCAAAGACATCAAGAAAGCCATTAGCTTCCACATGAAGAGGAACCAGAATTTGCTGGAACCCCGACAAAAGGTAATGTCGTGGCCTCTGCCAACACCAACCCTACCCCCTACCCCCAGCTGTCTGTTGTGAAACCTCAGAGAAAGCATTTTCAGTATTGCGTAGATTTTAGGCAAGCGAATAACTCTAACTTAAGTCTTTTTTTTCCCCCTATTTAAGCAACTTATTTCTGCTGCCCAGCTACGTTTAAATTATCTACAGATCCTTGGGGAACTCAAGACATATGGTGGAAAAATCTTTAATGCTACTCTAATGGTATGTATTCTAGAAATGTGGACCCCTACTCTTAATGAGAGACTGTAGAGGTCCTCTGAAGATTGGTGTATCTTTTAGCCTAAAATTCATGAGCCCCCTGTCATGTACCAGAATTTGTCTGGGATGTGAAATATTACACCATCAGGGAGTGTTTATCATACTTGGTGCCAGCCCTGTGACAGATGCTGGGTAGAGACAGAACTCAGTAAGACATGATTTCTACCCTCAAAAAATGAAACAAAGTACCCAACAGACCAAGTGAGGCCATGGGAAAGGCACTGGACTCTTGCTGTGGAGTTTGAAGACAGAGGGCAGCCTTGCCGGCTTCAGGTTGAGTATGGCGGGGAGAAAGGATTAGGGAAAAGCAGGAAGGTTGGATTTGGCCAGATTTCAGTCTGAAGGAAAGGCATTCTGAGGGAAGGGAAATGTAGGCAGTTTACGCTGGTGCTTTGGGTATATGAAGGTGAAGAGGAAGAATGGGAAATTGTGAAAGAAAGATGAGGATGTTAGATTGACTGCCAGGCTGGGGTCCTGACTGTTCAGAAGGAAAGAATTGAGGGTGGATCTGAAAAAGGGAAAAAAGCCAAAGAGCTGTCTGCTCTGGTACTCCTTCCTCCCCCAGCTTGCTTTCTGGAGCCTAGGCCTCGAGCTCTATGCTTTTCAGCAGGCGGGCTGTGGCTTACAGGGACTCTCCCCCACGGCACTGTTCAGACAGCCCCAGAACCCTCCAGCACAAAACCAGACAATCTGCCCATTAGAGGGCTTTTAAATATTTCAACAAAGTTCCTCTCAGTGAATATTTGGTGTGCTTCTGAGTCGTTTACAGTGATGGGTCAGTTTAATCAGATTGCTGACCTACCACTGTAGATGGACAAAGAGAATCAATGTTTGGAGAGAAAGGAAGAGCATCAGATAGTCAGGGGAAGGGAAAAACAGTTGAGTCTTTGTACAAGTAGGTGACGAAAAGGTGGAAAAGAGACTAGATCACAGAAGGGAAGGCTTGAAGGTACAAGAAAAACTTGCACTTTTACCACGGGCTACTCCTGTCCTCTCCCAGCCGTCAAGTTCCTGTCCCCAGCCCCCCTTGACTTTTCCTGTGTAAGGTGAGAACTGGTAGCGGGAGATGCCAGCCACATTGAACTGGCTCAGGGTGCTTGCTAGGCACGAGGGGCTACCAACATAGATAAATACCGACTCTGTTTTCAGGGACCTTAACGTGAACATGACACTCAGATACAAATAATTACAGTGAGAAGTGGCAGCTCAGTGCTACCAGAGCAGGACCGAGGCTGTGGTGTGGGAACAACGCAGAGGAAAGGGGCTACTCTGGCTTGAGGAGACAGATGGAGCAGATGTTTTCCATAGGTAGTAGATTTTGATGGAAGCTTTTTTTTTTTTAAGATTTCTTATTTATTTATTTATTTTTAAGATTTCATTTATTTATTTGACAGAGAGAGAGAGACAGTCAGAGAGGGAACACAAGCAGGGGGGAGTGGGAGAGGGAGAAGCAGACTTCCCGCCGAGCAAGGAGTCCGATGCGGGGCTTGATCCCAGGACCTTGGGATCATGACCTGAGCCGAAGGCAGACGCTTAACAACTGAGCCACCCAAGCGCCCCAGGATTTCTTATTTATTTAATTGAGAGAGAGAGAGCAGGAGCCAGGGAGAGGGAGAAGCAGACTCCCCACCAAGCAGGGAGCCCAATTTGGGACTTGATCCAGGGACCCCGGGATCATGACCTGAGCCTAAGGCAGAGGGTTAACCGACTGAGCCACCCAGGCACCCTTGACAGAAGCTTGTAAAGAGGGGTCAGGATTTCAATAGGGCGCAGCATGAATATGGGCCATAGGTGTGAAAGCACAGGTTATGTTTACGAAACAGGTAACAGTCCCGTGGTTTGGCTCTCTCTTGTGAAGCGTCTTGTAAGAGATACACTTATACTTAATTTAGCTGTAGATGGGGCCCTGGTTGGGCCATTGCCTAGTTTGGCAGTCTAGGGAAGAGTTGGCGAGGGAGGATCTGAAATAAAAATCATGGAGTTTTGTAGAGAGAGGTATCATGTCTTGCATGTGCAATGTATTTTCACTCACTTGTGAATGAAAACTAATTCCTCTTCCACTGGATGCAGTTACAGGATAGAGAGTCGTATATTGCCCTTCTAGTTGGAGCCAAATATGGGATTAGCCAAATTATCAGTAGCAAACTCAACATCATGTCCACGTTGGCAGAGTTTGCAAACATCAGCCGTGTAGAGCTGACAGAAGAGTCCGAGAAAGTGAGCATGGTCAAAGTGTATCTTCAGGATGTCAAGGTAATGCATGGGGAAGAGATTTTGAATCCAACTTCTGGAATTTGGGGCTCAATTATCCTAGGGTAGTTTATGCAAATATGGATATTAACAAAATCTAATATCCAGCATTTGCTGAAGAGGATGAATCATCCATCCTGTATCATCAAAAGGAGAATAATGAACAGGGTGCATTTTCTTGGGAAGGTCCTAAAAGGGTTTGGATTTTTTTTTCTTTGTGTGTGTGTGTGTGTTTTGTTTTGTTTTGTTTTGGTGTAAACTGAGCTTGGAATATATACTTTTCTGATGGGTTTAGAAACTAAGAGGGCACACCAGATGATTTTATCACATGTATGGGACCAGAATGGCTGCTCAAGAGTTTCGAGTGGCAGCAGTAAAAATGGGCAAATGATGCAAAGTACTTCCCTAGCCTCTCTGCCAGGTCCTACATTGCCTTTCCTTTGCTTTAATTCTGACGTGCTCAAGGGTGCATTATTTGTTATTGCATTATTTTTTTTATCACCCTCTTCTTCCTTCTCCATTTGCTTTCCTTTTCTTTTTCCAGATCAGGTCTCAAAGGGGCCCCACTGCATGAATGAACAGGGTGGGGTGGGGTGGGGTGGTTGGGATGGGGAGGCTGGACTAGGGGGTGAAGAGGCAGGAGACATGGTAGAGATTCAAGGGGAAGAACTCACTGTGTGTCTGTGAGTGTGTGAGTACGTGCATGTGTGGTTGTATGTATGCGTACATGTATGCTTATTTCCAGTGTTGCAGGTGAGAATAGGAGACACCAGGCGGCCTGCCTGTGGGCCATGGCTGGACTTACTTGGAATCTCTCATTGACCCCACGTGGCCTTGTTGTCAGTCTTCGGACGGTCTCTTAGCCCTTCATGTAAGAGCTCTCTTTATCTTCAAAGGTTCTGACGTTGCTACTGGAATCTAACAGTGCAAAAGACCTGGCCTGCCTGGTTGCTGGGTACTACAGGCTGTTTGTGGACCCAGATACCTCCATTTTCCTCTGGCCAGGAAACAAACAACAGGTGCACCGGGTATCTGCTGAAGAAGGTGAGGTGCTGAGGCTTGCTCCTATAAGGACCAGCCCTTTCCACAGCCTAAAGGAAGGGGGTTAATTGAGTTGAGCTGAGACTTCCACCTGAGTGGATGAGAGCTATTTTCCCATTTATTTCCTGGTAAACAGTTGATCTTTCTAAAATCCTAAATAGGCTTTCTTTGTAGCTGAGAGTCCCCTAAAGACACGAAATGCTGTTGAACGTCTCTGATTCCCTGTGGTATTTCCTAAAATCATCTCTAAGATCCACTGCATTTTGTCTTTATTTTAGCAAAAAAAGATGTTATTCATTTATTCAGAAAGTACAGATGACCTAGGTTTTTATTCTACATCTAGGTGCTCTGTTGCATTCTCTTGAATTATAATAGAAATTCTCAACCTTACGTGTTTAGAAGAAGGGGATACTGGAGATAAAAGGAAATCAAAATCATATATAAGGAATGAAGTAGTGAAGGCCAGATGAGATGAACAGTCCCCCAGGCCAGCTCCCAGTTTCTCTCAGGCTTTTGCTTCAGCACTGTTGATGGAGCATTTTCCCACTGGTTTGCTGATAAACGTTGAAACACTCCCCCTACGGCTAATTTCAGGCTACCAACGTGATGTCACTGAACGGCTCAGTAGCACAACATTATGTAGCCTTTCCTCCATTTGGATCAAATGGGCATAAATAATCTCAAGGGATTAGATAATAGTAAGATAAAGTAAAATAATTCGGAAGTGATGAGTTTTGGGGACTTGTTGTTTTGGTTTTAACATGGTTTATGAACAAGGGATGATATCTTAGAGTCTTACCAGACAATGCAGAGTGGGAGCAGTTGTGAAGGTCTGGTGGTGGGAGGGACTGCTTCTGCTGGGGCAGGGGGCAGTGGGAGGGAAGGCACTCTAGAGGGGGGATGTTTGAAGCAGATCTTGAAAGACTGGTGGAATTAACCAGGCAAAGAAGAGAGGAGAGATCATTTGAAGCAGAGGGGACAACATGGAGGCATGACACAAAGGGCAAGGTCATGATCTGTGAGAAGCTCTCTGTGGTGGCTGGAGCATGTGAAGCCTGCAGGGGATGACCAGGCTGTTGAGAAGGGGTCAGAGCCACACTGTGAGGGGGTGCCCAGGCTGCTGAGGAGGGGTCGGGGCCACACTGTGAGGGGGTGCCCAGGCTGCTGAGGAGGGGTCGGGGCCACACTGTGAGGGGATGACCAGGCTGTTGAGAAGGGGTCAGAGCCACACTGTGAGGGGGTGCCCAGGCTGTTGAGAAGGGGTCGGGGCCACATGGTGAGGGGGTGCCCAGGCTGCTGAGGAGGGGTCGGGGCCACACTGTGAGGGGGTGCCCAGGCTGCTGAGGAGGGGTCGGGGCCACATGGTGAGGGGGTGCCCAGGCTGCTGAGAAGGGGTCGGGGCCACACTGTGAGGGGGTGCCCAGGCTGCTGAGGAGGGGTCGGGCCACACTGTGAGGGGGTGACCAGGCTGCTGAGGAGGGGTGGGGCCACACTGTGAGGGGGTGCCCAGGCTGCTGAGGAGCGGTCAGGGCCACACTGTGAGGGGGTGCCCAGGCTGCTGAGGAGGGGTCAGGGCCACACTGTGAGGGGGTGACCAGGCTGCTGAGGAGGGGTCAGGGCCACACTGTGAGGGGGTGACCAGGCTGCTGAGGAGGGGTCAGGGCCACACTGTGAGGGGGTGACCAGGCTGCTGAGGAGGGGTCAAGGCCACACTGTGAGGGGATGACCTGGCTGCTATGAAGGGGTCAGGGCCACACTGTGAGGGGGTGACCAGGCTGCTGAGGAGGGGTGGGGCCACACTGTGAGGGGGTGCCCAGGCTGCTGAGGAGGGGTCAGGGCCACACTGTGAGGGGGTGACCAGGCTGCTGAAGAGGGCAGGGCCACACTGTGAGGGGGTGCCCAGGCTGCTGAGGAGGGGTCAGGGCCACACTGTGAGGGGGTGACCAGGCTGCTGAGGAGGGGTAGGGCCACACTGTGAGGGGGTGACCAGGCTGCTGAGGAGGGGTCAGGGCCACACTGTGAGGGGGTGACCAGGCTGCTGAGGAGGGGTTGGGGCCACACTGTGAGGGGCCTTAACTCCCGTGGGAGAGCTTAGGCTCCTCCCTGTAGGCAGAGGAAGCCATCAGGGGATTTAAGTAGAGTATAATGTGATCAGAGAGAAGTTTTTAGAATTATCACACTGGAGGCTATGGCAGAAGAGAAATTAGAGACCTGGGTCAATGCCCTCAACCTTCCTGCCATGAATTCTTCCTGAGTACCAGCAGCTAGATGAGTTTTGATTGTCCTAAAAGCCCGGTAGCACCAGTGGGTCCCCAAGGCCAGGCTTCAAAATGGTGCCAGCCTACTAGCCTCAGAATCCCACAAAGGTTGCTAAGAATACAGATTTTCAGCCCCATTCCCTAGATATTTGACTTAGTACATCAGGGTTAGGGCTGAGGATCTGTTTGATTTTTTAAATATGATTCCCCATTTGGGGACAGGACAGAGCTGGGATTTGAGGAGGGGCCTAGCAAACCTGCGTGATGCTGCCCAGAGCAGAGTGAAATCCAGCCACATAACCTCCATGTTTCCACGAACACATAGCTCTCCTCGGAAGTAGTCCTGTCTCCATTACGCAGTTCAGGTAGATGTGGGAAAGTAGCCCGATGTGTGGGGAGAACATGGACTCTGGAATCCCATGCGTCCTGTGTCAGCCAATGCAGCGTGATCTTGGCTGGCCACCCTGGAGAATGGGAGGGCAGGCAGAATGAGGGATGGGAGGACTTATACCTCTGCCAGTCCCTGAATGCTGTCACCTAACCCCCGGGGTCCCTTGCATTACAGGCTACGAATCCAGGGCGTGCAGCGACTCAGAGGAGTCCTCTGAACTGGATTGTGTGCTGGAACCTCTCTCTGACAGACAACTGCTGAAGCTGGGTCCCTGCAGACCGCTCGTCGAAGAGGAGCTGCCTCCTGGGGACAGCCCCACGCCTGAGGTGGCCAGGAGGGGCCCGAGCATCTCCGGGGCCAGCAGCATGACAGACAGTGCTGAGTCCGAGGCATCTGACTCGGCCAACACTGAGAGCCGAGGCTGCAGGACCAGTGGCTCCAGTGAGTCCATGGACGCCCTGGAAGAGGATGATTTGGACACTTGCTCTTCCAGCAGGTCTGGCTTCTTCCACTCCAGCTCACCGGGCTTCCCAGAGACTCTCGGTTCCAACAGCCAAGAGGAGAGAAGCAGGATTGAAACCAGTGGCTTCCTCTGTCTCCTGGACCTGGCCCAGAGAGCCAGTCCTCCATGCCAGAAGACAGAGTTTTCTGAGAGTCCCGCTCCTGAGACTTTCAGCTGGGGACCAGAACTGAGTGCAGTCAGGCTGGACCCCGGGCTGTATGAGGGCAGCCGGACCGACTACTATAGTCTGTGCTCCGGTGTCTCCCTGGCCAGGCACCTGAGCGACAGCTCGGAGAGCACAGCCTCCCGGCAGGGCGGGGGCCTCCCGGCCTGCGCTCAGCAGCCCAGCTCCGCTCTGGAAGCCCTGGCCCCGCACCTGCCACTGGCCTTGGAGGATGGTAGCTCGGATGAGGAATACTATGATGCTGCTGACAAGCTCACACCCCCAGATGCCCTCTCAGGTGAGCCCTCCGCAGCAGGTCTGCAGACTCGGCAGGCAGCTCCTGAACACCCACAGGGGCAAGGACCAAGCTGGAAGGGAAAACACAGGAGTAAAGCAGGGTCCTTGTCCTTGTTTGAGAAGGCCCAGCGGGGCTCAGTGGACCAAGTTATTATGAGTGTCATAACTTCAAGTCAATGCTACAAGGGAGGTTCAGAGAACTGTAGGCGAGCAAAGATGGGAGGCGCTAATTCAACAGGAAAGGCTTCCCAGAAGAGGTGGCAGATGGACTGGGCCTTGTGTGGTGGACAGAATTTACACAGAAAAGGGTTTGACAGGAGTGCTCAGCAGAGGGAAGTGGCTGCGTCATTACTGACCCTGACGCTACATTAAGTGCGGCTTTGAAGCAAGAAGAACCTGATAGGCCATTGGTGGCCCCTTAAGAGACTTACACATAAGAAAAGGCAGGGGATCTGTTGGTCCTGTTTCTTTCTGGTTCCTTATCCTTTCCTCCACAAAGAGTGTGGGGTGTCTTTCCACATAGAGTGACTTCCTGAGTTGACTTGAGATCCTTGCAGGACACTTACACACACACACACACACACACACACACAAAATATGCTGAAGGAAAAAAAAATTGGAAAATAGCACACAGACATCGATGGTGACCCAGCAGAAGCTGGGGAAGCTGCAGCCCTTTTATTTATTTATTTTTAAAGGTTTTATTTATTTATTTGACAGAGAGACACAGTGAGAGCAGGATCACAAGCAGGGGGAGAGGGAGAGGAAGAAACAGGCTTCCCGCTGAGCAGGGAGCCCGATGCGGGGCTCGATCCCAGGACCCTGGGATCATGACCTGAGCTGAAGGCAGACGCTTAACGACTGAGCCACCCAGGCGCCCCTTATTTTTTTTTTCAACCTTTCCCTGTTCCCTGCCCTCTGGTGGTTTCCTGTTGTTGGTGGGAGAGAGGCCAGCTCCTGAGCAGCCCCCATGAGGCACCTCAAGGTCCTCTGTGACATGGCGTCTTTCTCTCTCTCTCCGTCCTCCTGAGCCCTCTTTCTGCATACCTACCACAGAGACCTCCTTGCTGTTCTTGAAGAGTGCCATGCTCTTTCCTACCTCTGGCCTTTGTTGTGCTGCTCTTTCCACCTGAAACACGCCTCACCCTGATCTTTGGCTGTTAATGCCCACCCATCTATCAGGTCCCACCTGGAAATTCACTTCCCCCGAAACATGGACCCAGACTGCCAAGACTAGGGCTATGTTTTCATAGCCTCCTGGGGGCTTCCTGCCTAGTCCTTAGCATTGCCTATAATTGTCTATTTGTGTGATTTTTGTGTTGATGTTTCTCTTCCTCACTAAAAACCCAAGAATTCCTTAGAGTGTAGGAGCTGTGTATTTCACGCTCAGCCCTGTGTGCCCAGCACATAGTGCCTGGCAATTTTGCTAAATGAATGAATGAACTCTCCACCATCTACCCTGAGTTCATTAATGGACCATACCCCTAGAGAAGGAGAAACTTAGGAGCAAGTTTGCACTGTTCTCCAAAGAATCCAGCCAACTGCCATCCATGCCCTCAGCTTTGCCTTGCTGGGCCAGCCATTGTGCAGGGGTCAAGATGGGGGCACAACAGAGACCGAAACATGGGTGGGCATCAGAATCACCCAAGGGACCAGGTTTAAATACTACAGCTTCTTAGGTGGTAGCCTCCAAGATTCTGATTGAGGAGGCCTGAGGAGCAGCCTAGGAGATGATAAGGTTTTTAATGAGGTATAGCCAAATTGGAAACAACGGGTCTGAGTCCCTCAGATTCTCAAGTGCTGGGTTATGATCCTGATTCCTTCTGCCTGATTCCCTGGACTTCTTCACAAAGTGCTTCTCCACTCAGAAAGGTCCATCCTGGTATGCACAAAACCCCTCATACCTGCGACTGAGTCGTGACACTTTTTTTTTAAGATTTTTATTTATTTGAGAGAGAGAGCATGTAAGCAGGGGGAGGAACAGAGGGAGAGGGACAAGCTGACTCTGTGCTGAGTGCAGAGCCCGACATGGGGCTCGATCCCATGACCCCGAGACCACGACCCAAGCCGAAACCAAGAGTCAGACGTCTAACCAACTGAACCATCCAGGTGCCTGGAGTCGTGACACTTTTTGTCAAGAGAAAGCTCCCTCCGTCCTCATGCCTGTGGTGGCAATAAGAACAGGGGTGGTAGCAGCTCCTGTCACTGACCTACTGGTAGACACAGACCTTGTTCTGGGAGCTTGATATGCACCAGTTCACTGAACCTGCGCGGGAGTGCAAGGCTGCCCACTACCACAGCTACTGACTGACTTGGTCGACATAAACACAAAGAAGGAGTGTTAGAAAGATGTCAGATAGTTATTGAATTGCTAGCAAATGTGAAGAGCTGGTTTAAACCAGGCCCAGAGACTGTGTGACAGGATTCCTCATCGTATTATCAGTGGCTGCAAAGGATGGGCTCTGCTTATTATTATTATTATTATTTTATTTTTTAAAGATTTATTCTACAGAGAGAGAGCCCAATGTGGGGCTCAATCTCATGATCCTGAGATCACGACCTGAACCAAAACCAAAAGTCAGACACTTAACCGACTGCGCTCCCAGGCGCCCCTTATTCTTATTATTTTAAATCTATGTGTTCAAGTGTGAAAATCTAGGAAATTTGTGGCTGACTTTCTAGGTCATAAATCTGGCTACTTGACTGATTGTGGATAGGGCACAATCATGAAGAGTTCCAACAGACTGTAACCATTGGGGGAGATTTCATTCATCTCATTTTCATTTTGGTACTGATTTTCATTTCATTTGGTACTGTGACCAAAAGACAATAAAATGGGTTGTGGGCAACCAAGAATCAAAAACTATTCCCATTTATTGGATGAGCAAATGGAGGAGGTCAAGAATTAGCGTGCCCAAGGTGACCTGGCTCAGCCAGGACTTGAACCTAGGCAACCCTGAGTCCTGAGCCCAAGTTCTCTTAGTCTCTTTGTTTTTCTTCATTTCATGTACTCTTTCCTTTGTTGATTCTCAGGGCCCAGAGCTGTTCCTGCTGCAGAACTCAGTGCCACAAGCTTGAAGAATAAGTTTAGCACTTGCACCCCTGAGGATAGCCTGAATCCTGGGCCAGATGGAAGAGAACCAAGCAGAAGGGGAGGGGTGAAGAAGTATGCCAAGACCCTGAGGAAAAGAAGGTCTTTCCTACAGACTGACTACACCTGTCAAGTCTCATTTCCCCTGGTGCCCTCAGCCTCCCTGGAGAGTGTGGACGATGTGTGCTACTACAACAGGGAGCCCTATCTGGCCCTCGGTGCATCCTCCCCAACTGTGTCCTCTCTGCAGGACATGCAGGGTGAGCCCGGCCTCCTAGAGACCAAGGCCCTGGGGCTGCTGGGTCCCTTGAGAAAGACCAAGAGCAAAAACCCAGCCTCCCGGGTCATGGAGATGGAGCCTGAGACCATGGAAACCAAGTCAGTCATCGACTCTCGAGTGTCTTCTATTTCTGCTATTCGCCTCCGGATTGACCTCAACCATAAAGAGAGTTCTGGGGATGCCCCCCTGACTGCCACTGTTGCCAGTTCCCCGGCAAGTACCCCTCACTGTTCCAATCCAGGCTCACCTGGTCCAGATAATGCTCAGGCAGAGCCTTCCCAAACCTTGTCTCCATTTCAACACTCGGTTGGCAGTGCCCCCAAAGAACTCACCCTAGAGCTTGGGGACAGCACCTCCTCCCTCCCCAGTGCTGACCCAAACCCAGATAGAGGCTGCCTGCCCATCAGCCCAGGGCCGCATAATGCCTCTCAAGCAGATACTCTAGAGCTGGGAGGAGTCCAGTTGGAAACAGGGCTGGGATCTTTGTCTACAAATCCTCTGCAAGAAACTGCCCCCAAGCGCACACAGCCTTCGTTGTCTCTTCCAATCAGGCCTAGAAGTGGTGAATGTGGAATAAATTCAGGAAAGAAGATGGCTGCTTTTCCTACAGAGGAGGAGCAACAAGGACAGCTCTCTCTGGGACATGACGGAGAAGTTGCAAACAAAAATGGCACCAGTTTATTTCATGATGAATCTGGGCAAGATTCAGGTGACTCCAGGAGTGGCCTGTCGAATGCGGTGCCACAGACTACGGGTGTCAGTGCTCCAGCTGGTGGAATAATAGCCTCGCTCTCCTTGAAGTCTCCTGTAGCAGGAACTGAGCAGATCCTGCCACATTCCCCCACGGACCCCAAAGGACAAAGCAGAGAAACCCCAAGCCAAGCCTGCCTGGCCCAAGAGCAAAAACTATTGGAAGAGCTGGATTTAGACCCTGATTTCTTGCTTGGGGACCAGACCATTCCATCAGTCTTCCCTCTGGAGGGGGTCAAGGCCGAGCCACTTAACCATGTGATGGGGGAAGATACAGCCTCTAGGGACCCTCCACAGCAGATCTCTTTTAATCCAGGTCCTTCTTTGCCAAAGCCACTAGCATGTCCCCAAAAGGAGCCCCACTTAGAAGGTTCAAACCATTGCTCACTGTTAGAAAACAAAGGCAAAAGCCCTAGCATCTGCCTTTCTGCTGAGAAGTCTTTCCTGTGCTTTGCCCCAGAAAGTCATCCTAAAGTTTCTGCCAGCCTCAGGATGGCCACGTCTTTGGGGTTCATGGGTACAGATGAAACGGTGGCCCCTAGGATTGGGATGGAGCCGTGCAGCTGCCAGTTCTCCTACGCCACGTGCTTCCAGGGCCTGCAGCCAGACGCAGAGGAAGAAGACAGGAACTTGGAGGCACACCCCACGGCCCCCCTCACCTCACCGCCCTCTGCAGGCAGCCAGCTGGCCCTGCCCTGGAGGCCTGCCCGGGCCCACAGCTGCAGCGCCGAGCCCCCGTCGAGGAGTAGCCACATCTGGCCAGAGTACTGCTCCAGGGCTCTGAGACAGCTGAAAGCTGCCCCAGCCAGCAGCCCAGAGGGCTTCGTCCAACTCACAGAGAGCTTACTGGAATTACAAGATATTCTAGAGGCTTCCTGGGGGGATGGGAAGAGACACCCCCCGGAGAAGTGCACCTGGCACTTTTCAGAAAGCCGGAGCCGCCTCTGCATGGGTTCCCAGAAGCTCCTGTCAAGCTGTCAACATGTGATCAGAATGGACCAGTCCCCCGAAGAGATGCAGGGCGCCGTGCGGGACACCTTCCAGCACCTGGTCCAGCTGGCCGGCCTGTGCTTCCAGTTCACAGACTGCGGCCGCTGCTCGGGCCGGCACCGGGAGGTGGCTGGGAAACTGAGGGATGTGGTGTACACCTACCACCAGTTCGTGGAGGCTGCTAGGCTGGCCTGTGAGAGAGGCTACCATGACCTGAGTGTGAAACTCTTGGCCCGTCAGTGCACGGCCCTCACGGCTGCCGTGTTCTGTTTGACCCAGAAGTTCCGGGCATCTGCTGCCCTGTGAACGGGCTGCTGGCCCAGGCTCCTGCCCTGCCCTGGACACTGTCCTGAGAAGCCCCTCCATTCCTCCGCCCACCCCTCCAAAATGTTTACTAGAGTATTCAAATAAACTGCTGCTTCATCCTGGCCTGAATCATACAGAGTGATGATAAGTTTGGGTCAAAAGCACTTACTTGTATTCATTCAACAAACATTCACTAGGGACCTCCTCTGGGTCAGGCCATGTGTAGGCACTTAGGATATAAAGATGAATAAGACAAGTCCCTGCCCCGTTAGGGTGCTCACAGACCCTCAGGGGGGATACAGATAAGTAGATTGCCCTCAGTAAACCGTACGGACTAGGAATTCACCCTGGGGTTGTGGAAGCAAGAGGAACTCACTGTCCCAAGATGACAAGGATGAGGGAGGAAGGTGGGGGGTCACTGAAAAATGGTCTTGACTGCTAATATCACACTGATTTGGCAATAACCTTCACAAATAGGAGTGAATACATGTCAGATTTGGTAGATTCTACCTTCATAAGTTTTGGTTTGCGGCACAGGCCTGGTAATTCTTGGCCCCCTCACTATGAGAAACATAGGTTGCCACTAGGTGGCAGTAAGTCCTTAGTCGCACGGTGACCCACATCCAGGAGTGTATGCCCTGGGCTTCCTCGGAAATTGACTGCACACCAGAATATTGTACCCTTTTTCTGTTGTACATGTCTAAAACTGCAAACATTAAAGCCCTGAATTAGATTTGCCTTTTTTAAGAGTAATATTAGAGCAAAAGAAATATATTTAGTACCTTTCTCACTAATCCCAGTTGAGCCAGTTAATCCCTGTTAATCTTAGTGGGACACAGGACAAGCTACTTAACTACTCCGTGCTTTGGTTTTCTCTCTAAATATTAAGAGTTCCTGCTTTGCAGTGTAGAAATATAGTAAATAATTTAGTAAATACTCAGTAAAATCAGGAATAACCCTCGGAATTTATGGGTACCTCTCCTAGTGTGAAACCATTTCCTACATTTTGTTTTCAGACTCTAGGAAAACTGGTTTCAAGATACCCTTGGGATGTCTTTTTCCCCTGGCTTCTCTGTCCAGGCCAAAGCTGGCTTAGACGCTCACCTGGGGCTACTAGAGCTCATTCAAGGGGTCCTTTTGTCCCTCTGGTACTCCTGATCAGTTGTGGGTCTGCACTGGCCCCTTAATTCCTCTCCTTCACCCAGAAAAAGCAGGGGGCAGAATGAGAGTGTTATGTACCTAAGGTCTTGGCAATTGGAGGAAAGCCATATTTTGGGAAAAGACCCCTTCTAAAACCCCTTGTTACCAGTTACTTGTTAACTAACCAGTTAACCAGTCCTTGTGCCAGGAAAAGATTTATTTTCTTAGAGGCTTGTTTCTTTCCACACAATAGTTTGAATAAAATTTAAATAAGGCTCTTGAACATAGATTTGAAGTGCTTTTGTGGCCATGAAAAGTAGGAACAATAGGACACTGAAATAATAAAAATTATATGATGTTAAACAGTACATGAACACTTTTACCAGCAGAAAGCTGTGTGAAGAGCTGCATAATCTATATGTTTGAAAGTTGAAGGAAGGAGCTCAGGACTTCAACTCAACCAGGGCTTGAATCCTGGCAGTGTTCTTATAGGCACTTCTCTGGGCCTCAGTTTCCCCAACTGACAAAAGGAATTATTACTAGTCTCATTTAGTGAGGACCTACAGTGTGCCAGATGCCTTAGATACCTTGAATATATTTTCTTATCAATGGGACAACACCCTAAACTAGAGATTGTTATGTAATACACATTCAGCATTATTGTGAGAAATAATCATGAAGGCAGGAAGAAGACTGAAGCCTCTGGCACAGTCACTCAGATGTTTATTTCTGTCTTTCTTTGCTTCCTCCCCCCCCCCCCAATCCATTAACTCTCTTGGATTGCTACTGCATGGAGTTAGTAGGTTGCTCTGCAGTTCCCATGAGGAGTACTAAGTTCCAGAAGTTCCAGGAAATCCCTCATTGTTGAGAAGCTACAATGAGGGATGGGGTCCTGTTTAGCACTTTCTTTGAGATACAGAGCCCCCTACATGAAATAGGCAGAATGGGATGCAATGCAAGAGTCAGTTGTTTAATGACTAAGAAACTAGCAGACATTTGCACTTTTCCATCCTTTTTCCACTCACCATCACATTGGCTGATTCATTTCTTTATACAAACATTTGTTACACCCATCCCAAGTGATGCCTGATGCAGGATTATGGATATAAGAATCCTGTCTTCAAGAGCTCCTGGTCTAAGAGATAAGATGACATGTAGAGATAGAGACCTATAATATAAGGCATTGTCTGCTCAGGGTGACCAAAGAGGACAGATAAGGTGCAATGAGAGCTCAAAGGAGAGAAGTCATTTTGGAGTTGGGGACAGAGTAGTGATCATGGAAGGCTTCCTGTAGGAGGCAGCATTAATTAGAACTATGTCAAGAAGTATTTATTGAGTAGCTACTGAGCATCCTGTCCTGGATTTGGTAGATAGGAAGGTAAGTTTTGGATGTGTTAAGAAAGGAGAAAGATCACTCATTTGGTGGTTCTGTCAACAAATCTTTCCTGTGCAGTGGCACTGGGAATCAAACCATCAACATGATAGATGTTCCCTCAGGAACTTAAAATTAGTAGGAAAGACACAGAAAAAAGATTACTGTTAGAAAGAAATGAAGAGTGCCAAGATGGGGATGGGATGAACTTATCTTACCTGGGCGATCAGTAAAGGCCTCTCTGAAGAGGGAAGGTTTAAGCTGAAGCCTAAAGGATAGGAAGGAGCCAGCCATGGAAAAAGTGAGAGGAATGGGAAAAGTATCTGCAAAGGTCTTTGGTATATTTGAAGCATTTCAAGAAGACAGGTGTGACTGGAACACAGCAATCCAGAGGAAGAGTGATAGGTGAGGTTGGTGGGGCAGCCAGGAACCAGGCCAGGAAGGCCTTGGGAAGGTGTATATTCAAGTACAATGGGAAGCCACTAGGGTTTGAAATAGGGGAGACACATAATCATCTGGCAAACGGAGGTCTGCTGCGTGGTGGGAGTTGGGGGGTGGGGGTGCAGGGTAGGAGGGGTGGGAGGAGCAGTTCTGAGGACATTTCTGTGGGGATGGCCATGAGCTCATTCAAAGGTGAAGAGACACTAGAGAAGTGGCTGGGAGAGAGGAAAGGTATCCAGTTTGGCTGAGTGCAAAGTGCAGGGACTGGTAGGTGTGGTGGGAGCCACTGAAGACCGTTTCAGCCACTTTGCAAGCCCTCCTGAGTGGGAAGCCAGGACCAGCTTCTGAGCTGAGAAGAGAGGTTAGCGCTGGGTTTTAGGAAAAGCCTTCTGGGAGATAAAGAATGTTTACTTTTAGCATTTAAAAATTGCTCCAGTAGCAGATAAAGGATGGGACTGAAGGACTAGGGGCAGGGTGGAGGTGCTGCAGGAGCTGTCGAAAGAAGAGTCCAGAGAGGGAAAAAGTGTGGGGTCAAGGAGGGATCCAACAGGGCTGTGGTTTCTTGGGCGGGAGATATTTCCGGCTCATTCATGCTAGGCTCTCTCTGAAAGGGTGAGACCCCTACGATTGCAGGAATAAAGGGAAGAGTGAAGAGTGGCTGATAGTTTTTATCAGGCCAAAGCTTGGAGAAGTCTCTTCAGGTCTCTGAGCCTCGCTTTTTCCGTGGATCTGTAAGGTGAGTTGGATAAAGGAGAATGGTCAGAGGCTAGGCTCCTTCGTTAAGGGTCCAAGCCCGGATATCCCTGTTGTCTGCCTGGAGAGCCAGGTGGTGGTGAGGGCAGCTGTGTGCTCAGGGAAAGCTATGTCGGCTCCTGGGCTCTGCTGCTTGTAGGGGAGGCCCCCAGGCTGTGAGATGAGGGGTGGTTCAAGACGGGTTTCAGCCCAGTTTCGCAATGACCAGCCCTTGACAGCCATCAAAGCCCCCCGTTGCCTGCCACAGCCTTGTGAGGTCGGCAAGCGGCTGGGATTGTAATCTCCATCTCACAGCCGGGGAAACAGGCTCAGACAGGCGAGGCAATACCTGGGCGGTACGCACCTCCGTGGTGCCAGCGTGGGTGGAAGGCAAAGCCTCCCACTGGCCCCTGCTCGCCGAGCTGCCAGGCTGAGAACTACAACTCCCAGAATGCCATTCGGAGAGGGGGCAGGAACCGGAAGTTGTTCCGGAGGCCGGGCCTGGTGTGCGCCACCGAGGCTGCTTGAGTGGAGGGGTTCAGGTACGCCCGGGGCTCGTTGTGGGGCCGGCCTAGGGCTGGAGGGGTCTGGCTTGGGACTGCCGCCTCGTTCGTGGGCTGGGCAGACGCCGGGAAGCGGCCCTCAACCGTCGTGTGGCCTCGTGTCCTCCACCTAGTTGGTGCTGTCCCTTGCTGCCTCCCCTCACACTAGCAGCCGGTGGGCCAGGCGTGGCCCACGGGCGGGGTACTCTCAGGCTTGGGGTCTGCGTGTTCTAGTGCTGAAGGTGCCAGAAGCCTGGAGCCAGCTTCGGTGGACTAAATTTTAGAAAATGAGAGAAGCGTGCAAACAGACTGGCCCATCACTTAGCGCCCAGGGATATGCTCATCAGGTGGGACTTAGGTTAGAAAACATCTGAGGCCTCTGTCAACTCAGAGGTGGGCGGTGGGGGAGTGGAGAGTTTATTAAGTCAGCAAGTATTTACTGAGTGTCTGTTGTGTACCAAGCCCTTTTCTAGGCATATAGGGTAGTGGACAGAGCAGACAGAACACCTGCATTTAAGCAGGTGGAATATAGGAATGGGGAAGTTCAGATAAAAAGTAAGTAAAACATGTGCCATGTTGGATAGTGAAAATCAGAATAGAATGAGACAGGTAGTCTAGATATAATTATCTAGGGGAAGAGCACTGGAGGTAGAAATGACAGCAAGGGCAAAGGCCCCGAGGTGGGAATATCCTTGGTATGTTAGGAGCAGCAAGTAGACCAGAAAGTGCAGAGGACACTTGGTGGGGGAGGTAGACCTTAATGATCAGTATAGGCCATTGTAAGGATTTCAGTTATGTGCTATAAGTGAAATGGAGAATACTGCATAGTTCTGAGCAGAAGGGTAACATGATTATCAAACATTTAAGATGCTTTTATTCTGCAAGGCTCAGTACTGGGTACTGGGGGTGTGCACCTGAATTCTTTATCCTCTTTTCCCTGGAAGGGCTTATAATGTAGTGGGGAAACAGGCAGACCAGCTATCATGCAAGGCTGAGTCAGATAATTGGACCCCTGTAAAGGCAGAATGGACATCAGTCTCGAATCCTCAGCATGTACTATTATATTGGGTGCTTAGTAACTGTTTGTTATATGATTAGTAATTAATTGAATAACCCAGCACTCAGTACTGGGCCTGTAACAGAGGTTCAGAAACACATTTTTTTTTCTTTGTTTAAGATTTATTTATGTTTCTGAGAGAGAGTACACACACACAAACAGAGGGGAGGGGCAGAGGGAGCGAATCCCAAGCAGACTCCGTGCTGAGCCTGACAACAGGGCTCAATCCCAGGACCCTATGATTATGACCCGAGCTGAACTCAAGACTTGGGTGCTCAACTGACAGCCATCCAGATGCCCCCAGAAAACACTTTTTAATGAAGAAATGAAATGCTAAATCTGGGCATAGATAACGTCTCACACAGATTAAAAAGATTTGTTCTTCTGTGATGCCTAATTTCATGGTAGCTTTCTGAGAATCAATAGGTGGCAAGCTTCTATTCAGTATTTACTGAGCTTCCATTTTGTGCCAACCCTTGTGCTGGCCACTAAAGATACAAAGATGAAAAAGATGTGGTCCCTTCAGACTCTTCTGGTAGTGGTTGGAATTGCCTTCATATGATTGTCAATATTGCTGTATCCCGGGTTCCTGAAAAACATCCTCAGGGACTATAGGAACTTGGAGAGATGTGAGATACAAAGAGGGGAATAGGAAGAAGGGAATGGGGGCGCTAGTGGTAAAATTCAGTTTAGTTCAACAAACATTTATTCAAACACTGCTGTTTGCAAGGTTCTATATTGTGAGCTGTTACAGTATTTATGCAAATGTAAGTACACAGTCCCTCCTGCAAAGGAATTCAGTTTGGTAGGAGAGAAAACATGAACATAGACCTTCCAGTTTTCTAAACAACAGTGGAAAACTCTGCAGCGCCTCCAGCTACTCCAACCCTAGCTTTCTTTTCTCCTTCCCAGCCAGACTTCTCCAATGAGACATCTACATTCATTGCCTCCCAGTCATTCCCCAAAAGGGTCTGACAGAGAGGAGGAGCTCAATGAATATTTATTGACTGAATGAATGGACAAACAATACAAAATGCTGTGGAGTAGAGAGGAGGGAAAGCACATGGCTGTTAACAAACTGGCATTCATTTAACAAATTGATCTGTTTTCTTACCCTAATAAAATGAGGTTGTTAGGTATTGGGCCAGTTTATCGTAAAGTTTTCATTTGTTCTTTTTTTGAATGCCTAAATGTAGAAAAATGTAGAAAAAAGGCACAGTAAGATTTGTTCAGTCATCTAAAGGAATGGTCATAACAGGTCTGGCTGTCTTTTCTTAAAAAAGGTATTTATAATCAACATCGCTGTTCATATGTGAACAGTGCAGCACTTCTGAAACATCTAAGAATAACTTGGTATTTTCCTCATTTCTCTAGAAATAATATACACTACTAAATTTTGTGTATGCCATAAATTCATAGTGACATAGTCAATGGTATAAATATATTAAAATTTGTACTGAGTACTAAGGGATTATTGAGCAAAAGTAAACTTTAGCTTATGTAAGAAAATGAACACAAATTTCTAATCTATAACTTTGAAAATCTAGAATGTAATTTACTTGGCCATCTTCAGGAATATATCTAGTGGTCATATGTTGTTCACATGATGTGTGATAAATATCCAAAACTGCTCAGAAGCTTACCTTTTTAGAAAAACTAAAAACAACACTGGAGGGGTTTGAAGAACCTGTATTTCATGAGTAGTTGTTCCATGTCAGGTAAATGACATATGTCTCGTTCTTGCAACAGTCCTGGGATGTAGTATTATCCCATCTCATAGAATCTGTGACAAAGAGTTAACAGTTTAGGCTATTATCCCACGGGTAGGAAGCTGAGAAGCATGGCTAAATCCTAAGACTGCTGTTTCCACTACAACAGCCTATTATGTCTAAATGAAAAACAAAACGAAAATTTGGCTTGATTTTGAGCATTTGATGGAGTACAAGAAAACAGTATGAGCTCAACACTAGAAATGTTTGCTATGAACATCAGTCAAAACATTAGAGAACAGGGGGGCCTGGGTGGCTGTTGGTTTAGCATCCGACCCTTGGTTTTGGCTCAGGTCATGATCTCAGGGTCCTGAGGTCGAGTTCCTTGCTCAGTGGAGAATCTCTTCCTCTCCCTCTGCCCCTCCCCCTGCACACATGTGTGTGCACATGCACTGTCTCTCTCTCTCTCAAATAAAAACCAAAAAACCACATTAGAGAACAAAATATAATCCTCGGACACTACTCAGCTCTGTAGTGGGTAATATTTATAGGTAATATAAATGCAGTTTATTGATTTACAAATTTTAGAAACAACCAAGGGGATAGACAAAGCCCAAAAGGATTAATTTTGATGACACAACGTAGAATCTGTCTTGAACATTGAAATTAAAGCTTCAGCTTACCAAAATTGGAACATTGAAGGAAGAAGAGAGATAGAGGGAAAGATAAGGGTGTTTATGTTCAGAGCCTAACCCTGAATTGTTGAACAAGAAGTAGAAGTTTAAAGATATTCTTAAACATAGTAAAAATATCTTCTGATAATTGTCATGACAGAGGTATGGGTATTGGACTTACTTTAAAAAAAGCTGTAAAATTGGACAGATTATATGAAGAAACTGTTTTCAGGTATTGGACAATAGGCAGGACAAGACTGTTATCCTTGAGAGAAATGAATTTAAGGTGGATTATAGGCCTAAAGGTAAAAGCCAAAATTATAAAGCTTCTAGAAAGGAACATAGAATATCTGTGCTTTTAGGGTAGGCAAAGATTTCTTAGAGGTCACAGAAAGCATTAACTATAAAGAAAAGAATGATAAATTAGACGATTAAAATTTAAAATTTCTGCTCAACAAAAAAGCAATGTTAAGAAAATGAATAGGCAGGCCACAGACTGGGAGAAAATGTTCTCAATACACATGTCTGAAAGAGGACTTGTATCTAGAAATATGTTAAACTTCCACAGCTCATTAATAAAAAGATAATTTAAAAATGAGCAAAAGACTTGGTCAGAAATCTTACAAAGATATATTATGAATGACCAATAAATTGCCGGAAAAAGTGCTCAATATCATTAACAATAAAAAAAATGCAAATTAAAACACAACTAGGTTCCACTGCACAAGAATGGCTTAGATTAAGAACTCTAACAACAGCAAATGTTGGTGATGATGCAGAGCATCTGAAGTCTCCTTCATTGCTGACAGCACTGTGAAATGGTGCAGTTACCTTGGGAAACTGAAGGCAGCCTTTTATGAGTTAAATAGGCAACTATCCTGTGCCCCATCAACTCTACTGTTAGGTACTTAGCCAACAGATATGAGAATATACATCCACAAAAACACTTTTAAGAGAATGTTCATAGCAGCTTTATTCATAATAGTCCCAGATTGGAAAAAATCTCCAATGTCCATCAACAGGAGAATAAACAAATTGTGATACAGTCAAACAATGGAATTCTCAGTAATTAAAAGGAATAAACTTACTAATACATGAAGCAACATGGATGAATCTCAAAACATGTTGAAGGGGAAAATGTCAACATCACTGGTTGAGTCCATATATATGATGTTCTGTAATAGGCACAGTTAATCTATGGTTATAGGAAAAAACAACGGTTGCTTTTGGCTGGTTGTGGGAATGGGATGGAGATTGACTTGGAAAGTGCAGAAGGCAAGGAACTTTCTAGAGTGATGGAAATGTTCCATATCTTGATGAGGGTATGAGTAAGACAGGCCCTATGCTTTTGTCAAAAATTCATGGAACTGGTATATTTAACCTTCACACACATTAGTGAGCTATACCCTTAAAATCTTTGCATTTTACTATATGTAAATTATACCTCAAAAACATTTTAAAGGTCAGTGTAACTAACAGAAAAATAAAAAATAAGAGGTGATTTGAATTTTAGTGTTTCATAGGGAGTTGATAAAATTCCAAGGTGATGATTCAAGAAGTAATGGAAAGCATATGATTTCAGGTTCAGGAGTCAATTACCAAATGAACTCAAAACACCTGGTTAACAGGTTGCCACTAGAGGTGGGAGGGGTTGGAGTGAGGATCATTACTTGTCATTATAAATAGGTCTTTATTTTTTTTCATCTGCATGGATCATATTACATAGATTTGCTTTTGCAAAGATAGACTTTTCCAAAGACGGTGGCAGCTCACTGGACTCAGAGGAGCAGCTAGAAGCAGTGGACGTATCGTTCTGTGTCTGTGACACTTAGCTATAGACTAGAACATTTTTTACTCACAACCTTCCCAGGGATTTTGAACAGCACTTTGAAACTATGGCATTGGTTAAAGGTTGGCAAAGCAACATAGCAGTGGTTCTCCATATTTTCCTACTTCAGCACTTCTGATGGATATTAATAGTCATTAATAGTCGTGGTGGTGACTGTGGCTTTCAGCTGCAGTGATACTTAACTGAGTTGGGAGAGGGAATATGTAGTCTGGAAAAACAAATTGTGAAAAATCTCCAGCAACCTAGAAGAATTCTTGGTTGATTTTGGGTAACTCTTTACCATAGTTTTTGACTAGCTCTTATTCTCCTAGGATACTTCTAGTATTGGACTGTGCGTATAGTAGGTGCTCAGTAAATGTTTGCTAGAGGACTAGTTTTGAATATAAACTGAAACATAATGGAAGAGGTGGCTTTTGTCATTTCTGCCCCACCCTCAACTACTGCATGCATTTTGAAGAGCACAATAAATGACCTGATTACTTGGGTCACTGTAGCAGTGACTAACTCGTGATTGCTTGGAGTTGTCAGGAGTTGTGTTTGTCTTCTAAGAAGTGGATTTAGCCTCCTTAGTACTGAAAGGTTTCTGTGCTGACCCATTTCTCTGGGAAGACACAGATGCTTTTCTCCTTTCAATAAATCTGTGTTAATATTTCCACACTTTTACTCCTTCGGCAACACAGTAACACTATTTGACATTTGCACATAGGGAGATAGCTCTGTAAGGGAAATAATGTAACATCTCACATCATTGTGCCTTTCTCTAACCTGGGTGAAAGGGACAGAAGACTAAGCACATGGACTGGAAATTGGAAGAGAGTGCTCAGAAAACAGACTCACGTGTGCTACAGGAGCAAGAGGTCATTCTAGAGGACACAGGAGAAGATAGCATCTCTGAAAGCTTCCGGCTTCTACAGATCGATGTGGAATGCGAGCATCGGGAGAGAGAGACGCTGCCCACAGGGAGTGCAATGTGGTGCTCAGTAAGTGCAGAGAGTTGCCCGGCCGTGGGCTCTGGGATGATGCTTTGTCCCAGAGACCCCTTGTATAAGGGTAGGTCCTAGTAACAAAAAGACTAGGAATGAGTTTGGTGTGTTCCAAAATTGGATGAATTTCCTGCTAACTGGTTACAGGTTTCAGTTCCACTTGAGTCATAAGAAGAGTAAATCAAGTTCAAGAGGAATTTTTGATATACCTCAGAAGGGTCAGGAAATCTAAACTCTGCTGTAGGCCTTGTCCCTGATACATTTATTTTGGGCACCTCACGTCTCTTTCTTGGGGCTCTGCTTTCTCTGAACATAATCCAGTCTTTTTTTGACACTAATATTCTTTTTCTCTCCTAATTTTAAATCTGATTTAAAAAAATAAGTAACTTTCGAATATTCGTTTTCCATTTTGGTACTTATGAAGTTCTCAATTTTGTTTTCTGGATAACATAAGAAAAATGTCCAAAGAAAACAGAGACACTGGGAAAAGATAGTTGCAGCAAAGAAGAGCAAAAGAAAGCAAGAAAAAGAAAGAAGAAAGGCCAATCGTGTAGAAAATTCAGGTAACAATACATCAGATTGCTGGCATAATCATATTCATGTCTTAGCAGACTGGTATCTGCATGTTCCTAGGAGAGTAGGAATGTTGTTTTTAAGTAAAAACAAACATCTTGGGGGTAGAACCTATTGTTCTATTTTGTTGGAAATCAAAGTATCAGTGAAAGCAAAATTTAAGGCTTCACATATCTAGGGCACATGTGTGTTTATAAGCTCAGAAGTAGAAGGAATGATGAAATTAGCAGCTAACATTTATTCAGTGTTATGTGCTAGGTTCATTGCTAAGAATTTTACATGCATTACCCTAAAGGGTAGGTGCTTTTATTATCCCCATTTTGTAAGTACAGAGACTGAGGCTCAGAAATTGAATAACATGCCCAAGATCATATAGTAATAAATGAATGGGCTGAACTCTGATTTAGACCTAGCAATGTGCTCCAGAGCCCACACTCCACACCACTCTCCTGTCCCCAAATGAATGAATACCTTGTATGAGTTTCAAGCTTTTCTTTATATGCAAAAAGTACTCACTTGGCTGAGGAGATTTGTTTCTTACTGAATGTATTCCTCTGTTTTCCCACTTTTATTTCTTTCTGATATTTCTACTCTAGGCATCTGCCCGCAGCACAGCAAACGTTTTCTGAGATCCTTAACCAAGGAGAGACTTTTGGAAGCCAAACACTCAGGACCAAGAGTCTGTATTGATCTGAGTATGACCCACCACATGTCTAAGAAGGTAGGACATCCATTAAGCTCCGAATTCCTGCTCATATGAGGGAGGTCCAGAAGGGAGCAGCTTTTTTTTTTTTTTTTAAGATTTTATTTATTTATTTGACAGAGAGAGACACAGCGAGAGAGGGAACACAAGCAGGGGGAGTGGGAGAGGGAGAAGCAGGCTTCCCACGGAGCAGGGAGCCCGATGCGGGGCTCGATCCCAGGACCCTGGGATCATGACCTGAGCCGAAGGCAGATGCTTAATAAGACTGAGCCACCCAGGCGCCCCCAGAAGGGAGCAGCTTTGACAAAGAGCATGACCAGTTCCAGCCTCTGTAATTCCATAGTAAACCAGCAAAAGTTTAGTTTTTTTACATGTGGCTACTCAGTTCCAAGATGGCTATTGTTAAGAATCAGCAAGAGAATAGATATCCTCTGGTTTAGTTTGCAAAGTTTTATCTTATCTTCTGTTTTGAGCCCCACACCGTTGCCTCTGCGTTTATGGTGTCCGCAGTCTAGATGGGGCCTTTCATGTTCAGTTCTCCAGAGATGAAATCTGGCTTTCTACCAGGAAGAGGACTACTTGCCTGGTTGCATGTTGGGAGAGAGTTCCTGGTGGGATGGCTTCCTGCAACATATGTGTTTTAATCGTTTTCCATTCACCCTATTGTGAAGGAGGGATTCCACCCTAGGGTTCTAGGGATGGCTGAAGAATACACACCTGACATTGGACAGATAAGAGTGATAGCAGTTTATTAGTCACCAGTGCTCAGCTCAGGGGGAGGATGACAGTGCATGCTAGGCAGGGCCATATGGGGTTACACTCGGGAACAGAATGAACAACCAGGGGCTGTGGGAGGCAGGCTTTGTAGTGTCACGAGGGTGGAGTACCCCTTGGTTCCTGCAGGAAGATGTGATTGATTTGCTGGGAATAACTCTGTGGGCTAGCAGGGAATCGAAACCCACTACTTAGGGATAAGCAGGAACTATGCTTGGTTCCTTTGATAGAAAGAATTGTTTAGCTGGGGGACCTTATCCAAGGGAGCAGAATTGGGAGAACTTGCAGTTGGGTTTTTCAGGGCCCACCTGGTTTCACCAGATGTCTAGGCAACACACGGTAGTAGGCCTTCATTTTAGGCCTTACACCACAAAATGGATTTTTCTGTTTGCCAACATCTCTGTTATATGTGCTGCTGTTTGCATGTTTTTCAGAGAGATTAGGAGGACTGAAGATCTGGGGTTCTTACATGGAACCTCTAAGTATAGCCCTCTGAAAAGGTCAACCAAGAATTTTCTACTGTTTATATTGAGATATCAGATTAAATCAAACCCAAAATGTTTTTTCTCTCCTGAACCAAATCAGGCCAGATTGTGAAACTACCTTTCTTTAGGGGTTTGTCTCTGAATCAGGATGGAAAATTAAAACTTCTGACCCTAGTCCATCTCTAGAGTTAGGGAGAAGGTGCTAAGTTTATTTGATGAGTATAAAAAAAAATGTCTGTATAGTAATCTAACTTTTTAAAAGTGAATAGTAAATATCATATGGTAAGATTTTAGATATGAACTAAAAGAACAATTCCATATACCTTATTAGATATATAACAGCAGATCCAGAGGGAGGGAGAGTGCTCAGTCTTTCCATTAACTCACTATTTCCAGGCTGGTATCATTACCTTAACTTTGATCTATAAGGTGTGTGCCATGGGGTGTAACACACGTGCACACACACAACACATACTAGCTCCTGGAATAAAAGGGGCCATTCTAGTTCATGAGACTTCCTGGAGTAGCATTCAGTGAACTTACTGAGTAACCATTTGTTGATAATGAATTTAGAAAGAGTGGGCATGTTTCCAATCTAAGCTGTCCTAATTTCTTTGAAGGAATTAAGTAGACTGGCTGGACAGATCCGAAGGTTGTATGGTTCAAATAAAAAAGCCAGCAGGCCATTTTGGATCCACCTCACTGGATTCACAACAGACAGTCCCCTGTACGAAGAGTGTTTGAGGATGAATGATGGATTTTCTAGTTACCTGGTAAGCCCTGTTGTGCATATTATTTGAAGTGTCCTTTGAAAAGTAGGTTGTGTGGTAATAGTAAATTTTTTTAACTACTTCATAGTTTTGATATAAAAATATGTGAATTATTTTCACTATTGCAATCTAAAAAACTTTAGAACCTCTCTCAGTTCTTATATTTCTAAACTTTCATCCTTCTACCGCATTGGCAAACTAATATTACCAGTCTCTAGGACTGTATTCTGTACCTTGTGTATTGTATGCTAGACTGTAGACTCCGGTAATGTTTTGGGGAAATGCCATGACTCCTTTCGTGTTCACAGTAGTGCAGGATTAGGGAACCTGAGTCGTGGGGGAAGAGAAGATCCTTATGGAAGTAATGTGGATTCAAGATGAGTTTTAGGGAATACTCAGTTATTTTTTATCTCTTTCCCTAAGGGCTCATGAATGTAGTGATTATAATAGAGGTAGCAGTCCAGATCACTTCCTAAAAAGTGCCACTAAGAATGTCTTGTATGTTTGTGTGATGTAGCTGGACCTGGGTGGTGTGAACTTTCCTAGGGAGGTCCACAGAGGCAGTGAGCATGAGAGGTACCCTGTGTGGTCCTGCACGATTAGTTGTGGTTGCTGTTACCATCTTAACAGTCTGTCCTATAATACAACCATTTCCAGTTTTTCTTCTCTATGGGTGTTTTATGACTCTTGTACGTGAGCCCGACAGACCCACTCTTAGGGCTACGGAGTTCCCTTGCTTTCCTGTCTTCATGCCTTTCTTTGGTTATTCTCCCCATTTTCAGTGCTTCTTCCTTTTGTATGTGTCAGTCAATCTCACCTCTTTTCAGAAACTGAGTTCCAGCATTCCCTTCAGTAGAAGGCCGTCCCTGGTATTGTCACTCCCTCATCTGTCGTCCTGGGGCAGCCTTCCTATACATCTGTTAGGGTCTCTTGTTACTCTCTGTCTCATTTTGTAGAGTTGAATGTCTGTCCTTTCTACTTGCCCTCCCCAGCTGAGCACTTTCTGAGAACAGATGGTCAGACATGTGTCCCCTTGATGCACACAGGGCCATGCCTAGCAGAGAATAGATGCCTGGTGACTAGTGGCTGCGGTGTGGGCTGCGTCATAACCTAGTTCACACTACATTGGATTATTTACATTTTTCAGCTAGACATAACAGAGGAAGACTGCTTTAGTTTATTTCCTCTGGAAACCCTTGTGTACCTGACTCCTGACTCAGAACATGGTATGTACTTTACTGCATGGATTCATGTAGCACTTTGTTCTTAGCCCTGTGTTTGATTATTCCCTGTGTCAGAACTTGTTAAAGCCACCCAAGGTGTATCAAAAAAAAAAAAAAAAAGGAATGAACATTAATAGCACACCTCTTATGGGTGGATACATCGCTATGCTTTCCACATGTGCTGCTGTGTGTGCACAGTGGTGCAAATAGAGGGTCTACAGCCTCGGCTGGGCCTTGTGAGCTACCTGGCAATCTTCCCCAGTTTCCCTGGTCAGCTCCCTTCCTTGGCCTCTTGGATCAATGTTAGATAGCTATATTTTCCAGAAAATTAATTATTTCACATAATTTTCAAATTTGTTGGTATCAAGTTGATCTTAGTATTCTTTTCTAATTATTTCACATTCCTCTGTTATTTTAATTTCGTCTCCTTTCTGAATCCTAATGTTGATTTGAATCGACTCCCTTTTTTTCTTGATTAGACATGCCAGAGCTTTGTCTCTTCAGAGAATGAGCAAATCTGTTACCTTTTGGTTTTCTATTTCATTAAATTTCTACTTTTATCATTAATAATTCTTTCCTTTTACTTTTTTTGGATTTAGAAATTATAAAGCTGAATTGATCTCAATGGCCTTCATTTTTTCATTAGCTCTTGAAGATATTGATCTAAACAAAGTTTACATCCTTGGTGGACTTGTGGACGAAAGCATTCAGAAGGTAAATGTACATTTTAGACCTAACAACTATATTTTGAAAAGCGGGGCTTACTTTCAGAGGCAGCTGCCCTATCATAATCTTACGCAAAAGGCCTAAAAACTCAGAGAATAGGAATAAGGAGCCTATCCTGCTTAGGTTGGCCCTTCCACTTGTAAAGCTCCCTGTCCTCATCAGCGTTAGCGATCCCCTGATCTGACAGTCCCATCGGGAACTGGAATGGGGAATGTTTGGTAATTACATAAACAGCCGTGTTGAACGCCTTTCTTTTCTCCTCTCTTCAGTTCTGCAAGGGTAACTCTGATCTTACCAACGAAGCATTGACTCACAATTCTTACCAGCTGTTTGTTCTTGTGGAAGAGGAGTTTGCTCCTTCTTAGGCCATCTTTCCTGCTGACATAAGACTTATCCCATAATCTCAATGTCAATAGGACTGTCCAGATTTCTTGTGTTGAATTGAAATTTTATTGGAATAATTGGAGTTTTGAAATATGTTTCTATTATATACTTATTGAGATAATTGTTTAGTTTATATTACTAATTAACATATTGCCTACACAATAAATAATGATATAATAGTTAAAGTGTATAAAAAGAACTACAGTGAGGAATAAGTCTCCCTCCTATCCTTGTCCTGCAGTGTCCCCCACCTGAGGCAACCACTGTTTTATTTTTTTTAAATATATATATATTTTAAGATTTTACTTATTTATTTGAGAGAGAGAGAGGTAGAGCATGAGTACGGGTGGGGGAGAGTGAGAAGCAGGCTCCCTGCTCAGCAGGGCACCCGATGTGGGACTCAATCCCAGAACCCTGAGATCATCACCTGAGCCAAATAACTGACAGCCACCCAAGTGCCCCAACCACTGTTTTCTTGTGTATCCTTCTTGATATAGTCTGTGATCACACAAGTATTTGTTTGTGGGTATATTATGTATATATATTTTCATATATGTATGTGTATTTTATATATTTTTCATATCTGTATGAGATATATACACATATTTAATACAGATGATACTTAACCGAATTGCACATATTCTAAAAAGGTCAGTGTTCCATGACTCAATAGTGATAATCTAAAAAATAGGTGGGGGGTGGAGGTGTAATTCTAAGAATGCCAGCTATTAAATGAGAAATACATAATAGAATTTGAAAAATCATTATTTTGTCACTCCCAGGGTAATCATGGTTTCAGGGAATTGGTTGAACGGAAGGTTGTGGGGGAACTGGCTCTTTACGTGGTCTCAAAATATCATCCCACAGATTACAGAGGCAAAAATACACCATTACAGTGAAGTGATCTGGAGGTCACCATCTTACCAAATGTTCAAACTTAGAATCACCAGTAGTGACATTATGTGCCTCCCGATGTGATGGAATCTCACTTGGGAAGTATTCTTACTGGAAAATGTTTAAACTACATTTAATCATGAGGAAACTGAATGTGGGACATTCTGCAAGACAATTGGACCACACTTCCAAAAAAGCTGGCGTAGTGAAAGAAATAGTTAGGGGGGCTGTTACAGTTTAAAAGACATTAAAAAGACATAACAATAGCCAAATGCAGTCTCCCACAGCAGAGTGACAGCCCCCTTTTTGAGGCAAAGTCTAAAGGGTCAGTGAGCAGTGTATGATCAACAGATATGCAGTTTTAACACATTGTTTTCTCTCTCCAGCAGTATTTAAATTGAAAAATAATTGGCATAATGATTTGCCAGAGGTATAGAACTTTTTGGTTGTTACTGGAGAGTTTGACTTCCTCACAGAAAATATGCTGAGCACATTTCAAGGGGAATTGTTTTATCTTTAAATGTTCAGAGAACAGAAACTAGACTGTGAGCTCCTCCAGGGCAACATCCAAGTGTCTTGCTAACTTGGAATTCTTGTACTCCAGGTCAAAATGATGGTAAAAGAGTAGACTTAAAAAAAAAAACCGTAGACCAAAAAATAATAGACCTTGTATGCAAAGGAGTGTTATCCTTCAAAGAAGTCTTTTGAGCAGCTGTACCTTTATCTTCTCTGAATTGCATCACTTAACACATTTTGGAAGTTCTCTCTTGGAATTGTGTCTCATGTGAGTCTGAGAAGCAGGTGATCCAGTATTAGAACAGAGGTGCTAGGCCTGCTTCATGCTGCTCCAGTTGGTTGCACTGCACTCAGGGTGGCCAGTCAGTTATAGCGCTGTAGGAAAGGACATCAGCAAGCTCGAACAAATTCAGAAACGTTTGGCCTCAATGACGAAGAGACTCAAGACTAACTCGTAGTCAAGGGAGAGGCGACAGAACTGAGACTACCGGCAGGGTGCACAGGGGCATGATCACTGCTGTTGAGTACCTGAACGGCCTTCTTGAGGAAGAGCCATTTTACTTGCTTGGTGTGGCCCCGGGGGGATGGAACTAGGACAAATGAGTGGAACGCTCAGGGAAAACAGAAAATTTGGCTATCAAGAATTTCCTTTTAACTCGTACTGTCAACATTGGAATAGGTTTCCCCAGGATGCATGGAACTCCTTGTCACAAGGATTGTCCACTTAAGGACAGAGCCCACTAGGAAGGAGGCCATAGAGGATAGACAAGATTGGATGGATGTTTGGAATGGGATAGTTAACTATTGAGGCCCCTTCCAAACCCAAGGATGTTAATTATCCCAATAATCTAAACCTTTCTCTTTAATCCTGAAATTCTAAGTAGGTAGATGATCTTTCCAGAGCTTCTTACAAGGTAGCAAATATAATTTAACCTTCAGTTCAACTCTCAGGGACATCTTTAAAGGGATATTAGTTACTGTACTCCGATCCTCAATGGCCTCAGATTTTGGGGGTTTGTTGAGATCTTATGACTCCTTTCTGCAGTTTTCAGAGCCCTTCCTTTTAGTTGGGCTCTGTGCTCTCACACCTTAATGTTGTCTTGTTGCTTGTGGTGTATCTGACTTGAATCCTCTCTCTCTTGTCTCTAATTTGCTGCT
Organism: Halichoerus grypus; assembly: GCF_964656455.1. NCBI lineage: Eukaryota > Metazoa > Chordata > Mammalia > Carnivora > Phocidae > Halichoerus > Halichoerus grypus. The sequence goes on from NC_135725.1 coordinate 60,677,900, forward strand.
GCTGAATGGCTAGAAGCTGAAAACTCCAGATATCCAGAATTGTGTCTTACTGAGTTAGGGTCAGGAGTGTTCTCCTCTGATTGATTAGACTGCTTGGACTTTTGGATGGAGATTGTGGCTGCAGATCTCTTGACTTAGTTCGTTCTTGGTTGTAAGTGGTTGTAAATGGAAACTAGCGGCTAGATGACTCCCAGGTGAGATGTTTGCTGCACAAGCCATTTCTTACGTGGAGCAAGTACTCTTCATTATCTGAAGTTTCTTCCGTTCTACCGTAGGCCACTGATTTTTAATACACTTATCATTTAATTACAATTACAGATGGAAATTGGAGTGGTGGTAAATGGGGTTTCTCACAATTTGTTATGCATATTACAATGAGAGTATCTGTCAGTTTTAAAAGAAAAATATTTAACTGTGATTCACAGAAGGTGACATTTCAAAAAGCCCGAGAACATTCTGTCAACACAGCCCGCTTGCCGATCCAGGAATACATGGCCAGATGCCAGAATGAGAAAAACTATCATTCAGAGATATTGGCCATCAATCAAGGTACTGCTGACATGGCCCACACTTAACATGTGTTAGTTCTGGTGCTACTTCTTTGCATTGTGTTTAAGTATAAATGGCCCTTTGAAGCAGCCCCCCACCCCCCCACCGAGACTGATGTGCTCAGATTTTATTGCGTGCACTTTGTGACAGGTACTCTGGCCTCTGAGAGGCATTTTTCATTTTCTTCTTAGATCCCAACTATGTTAAAGATTGTTGAAATTTTTCTCTTGGCCTAAAATGCCCTATGTTCAACCCATCATTGAACAGTGAATTCCTATCTGTCCTTCACAGTTCAGTCCGGGGGCATCTCAGCTGCTCCCTCCTCCCTCAGCCATGTTAGGGGCTCTCCTTGGTGACTCCATTGTACTGTTTTCCTCTTGGTGTTGTGGCACTGTCCCTTCACAGGCTCGTATCTCTCTGTGTAGGCTGAGGTCCTTGTGGGCAAGCGGGTCCATGTGTGGTGCAGAGTAGCCTTGTTGAATGAACTATTCCAGAACACCCTTTTCCTCATTAGTCCTTTACTAGTTCTTTTTCCTCGTTGTGGTCACTGTGTTTTCTTTTTACCCTTCAAACAGTATTTGATATCCTGTCCACATACTTTGAGACTCAAAACTGGCCTGAAGCATTGAAGAAAGGAGTTTCTTCCAGAAAAGGCTACCTTCTTCAGAACTCAGTGGATGATGGACAGCCTGAGGAGCGGCAGAAGGCAGAGTTGCTGGAGGTGTCTTGACTGAAGAGCAGAACAGAGGCTGGCGATAGCACACACTTGCCTGTACTTGACATCTTGGATCTTCACTAGAATGCAAGTTACTAATAACAGGGACCACATGTTATGCTCTTTTCTATCTCCCATAGTGCCTAGCTCACAGGAAGAGCCCAGATATATGTTGACTAAAAAGTTTACATAACAAGGAATTAGCCCTCAGCTACAGGCTTTGGATGTATTAATTCATCTTTTATATACCTATTTGTGAAATACCTACTCTTTAGAGATAGCTTAACGATTAAATAATTATTGTTATATCAAGTTTAATTTTCACTCAACTGGCATCATAAAGTTGTAGCACTCTCTCCAGCCTCCTCTGATCGTGCTGATTTTCCCCAACTCAGTAATACACTTTACATGTTTTGCAGGATCAGCCTGTCCTAACCTAGCCCTACTTTAAGCCCCCATAGCACTTTGTTCCCACTTATGGCTCCAACTTGTGGCTCCCACCCCGTCTCTCCTGCTCTGAGTATGGCAGTGGAGGGTTTCTCTCTTCCTTATGGTAGCCTCCTAACAGGACACTTTGTGGGAGTATCTTTGTTTCCTTCTGAGCCTTGTACAAACTCGATTCTTCATATATATTTATAACTAACAGGTCAAATTGAAAAGCAAAAACACAATATTAACTCTAACTTAAAAATAACCAGAAAATACATTGCCTCTGACACAAGCATGTTGGATAACCTCTCATTACACAAATCTGAGTGATCCCTTTTCTCATATTTTTAGTTACATACAGTTGCTTCAGTTACTCTAAAAACTTTAGTTTACTAACAGTTTGGGTTAGTAAACTTGAAAGCTAAGCTGTTAGCAAATTCAGAGAATGTATTCTAGATCTCAAAAGAACCAAAATGTTACTTCTCTGCTCTGTCCCCACCCCTTCAGAATTTAATCCTTCAGGAGCTATGATCACCTTACAAATTATGTCAGTATGTTTTTATTAAAAACAGCCCAGTCTTCAGGAAATATCTTTAGGAATATATACTGCTCCTTGGTCTTTATCACCATATTGAATGAGTTCTATAATCTCTGTCATCCAAGAAGGGACCTCCTATGGCTAGGCTTCAGGGGTAACTCATACTCCCAGGGAGGTCTCTGCCTCCCAGAACACTGACCTGGATCATTTGCCAGGCTTCATTTTCACTTCTAAAGGCTTTTCTTAAAACCCCAAACAGCATGGGAGAATTTCCTCTCCAACTCTATCACCTCTACCATTTTTTCAAAAACCTAGATATGAGTTTTGGACTTGGCTTCAAGAATCTCATCAGTGTTATTTACAGAATGAAAAACTGGACATACAGCTATTGCATTTTTTAACAGCAATCATAGAAGAAATATATTAAATGTTGTTTGAAGTGGACAGAGTACATTACAAAGTAGTATATAAAGTAGAATCCTCTAATTCCAATTTGAAAAATACTCACATACACTGTCTATAGTGTATTTGCTTCTTTATGTATTCTACATTTTCTTTGGTGAACATGTTTTACTATTAACAGAAAATAATTATTTTAATGTTTACTTCCAGTTTATTATAAAAGCTGCACTTTAGCAAAACTAAAGGAGTTAACACCAAATAAACCATAATACTTTTAGTAAACTTTATTGTAAAGAAAAAAAATACATCATTATTTTATAATGATTTTTCTCACCCACAAGAACATGGGTGGCAACTAGTAACATTTTTATAAAAATATTTTATTTAGGACTTTAATTAAGACAATATGTACATTCACATTTGTCTTCTGAATGTTTAATGGGGAGAGGTTCCCCTGAAAAATTTTTCCCCAGGAAACCCATGGTCTCTTGGGTCAACTGACCCATAAAAAATTCCATCTAACTCTCTGCCAATCTGGAGAAGATCTGTTTTCTTTGATTTGCTGTCATGTGTTCACAAGCTTCTAAAATGTTTGCTAAAATTAAGGTCTGCTGAATGGTTTTTGCCTTAACCCATATTCTTCCATTCATTCCAAATACTATCTCCAGTGGGTAGAGTTTTCCCAATTCCTGTAGGATTTCACAGTCTGGAGCCAGGAGCCTGGTGAGGAGATGGAAAGAAAACTAAATTTATTTATTTATTTATTTATTTTTTAAAGATTTTATTTATTTATTTGACAGAGAGAGAGAGAGAAAGAGAGATCACAAGTAGGCATATAGGCAGGCAGAGGGAGAAGCAGGCTCCCTGCTGAGCACAGAGCCCGATGTGGGGCTTGATCCCAGGACCCTGGGATCATGACCTGAGCCGAAGGCAGATGCTTAACCATCTGAGCCACCCAGGCGTCCCAAGAAAACTAAATTTAATAAAGTGGTAGGGTGTGACCTGACTCTCCTTTAAAAGATTCCTAGTTTCTGGACAGTTCTCCACAGTTATTCAAAAACACACCAACATCATCCAAGAACAAGGCACATGACATTTGCTGCCCCCTTTCATCCAAGCACAGTTAGCCGTATACCACAGGTCACAACAAGTGGGTTATATCCTCTACAAAGAAATCAAACTCCCTGTGTCACCAACTTTACAAAAAATGTATAAAGTTCTTCCCCTATACTGTCAGCACCTTTTTTTTAGGCTTTAGAATCCTAGCTTTTTTATTATCTACAGTGCTAAAAGAACAGTTTAAGCTTATTTTCCTGTTAAGTTATTCCCTGGTATTAAGTTCAGTACTTGGAGAGAAGCATTGACTTTCAAACCACAAGGGTGCTGCTTCGTTAATAACATGCTTCTCTGTCTTGAAGGAATTGTCCAAATCTGCAGAATAAGTAACAAAGAGAGGCATGCAACACTGAGCTCTAAGGCTCTGGGGCTCTAGGAGTAAAGTTCTTTAATAGGGCACAGTTTTGGGTAGGTAAAGGTCTAAACACCTAACAGAATCTACCTCTGGGAACTATTAAATCTACCAGGACAGAATAGCAGGAGCCTTATGTGAATGTATACATAAGCTTTTAGAGCACATCGGCCTACCTGCATTTGACCCCCATTACTAGAAAAATCTGGTCATTTTGTACAATTGTAAATTGCATCTGTATCCAAATGACTTAGAAGGAGGAAATGCCAGTTTTCATATTTGGATTGAGTATATCAGCTGTAAGGAACAGCTGACTTTCTGGGAGAGAAGCCCAGACTCCATACATATCAACACAAAACTACACCACCAGATACATATGAATTTAATGTATTCACATGAAGAGAGAATGGGACTAAATGCATGAGTTTATAACCGTGCTAACAATGGATACTGATTTTCAACTTTGAGGACATTCAGATATTGTTACAAAGAATCCAAACCCTAAAGATGAGTCAGCTTTCCAAGAAAGTATAATTATAAAAGAAGACAGGCGAGCCAGAAGGCATCAGGACTTACTTTCTAATTAAGCCTAAAGTCACTTTAAAAAGAAGACCATCCTGTCCAATCACACCCATTCCACTGGCTCGTCCACAGCTGTCAATACAGACCATCTCTGGTTCCATATCTTTATTAGCAACCACAAATTGGCCATAGATGAGATCTCCAACCTAAAATGATAATTTAAAAACAGTTCATTTCCTCTCAGCAAATCATCCTCCCCCCTTTTTCTTAAGATTTTATTTATTTGGGGTGCCTGGGTGGCTCAGTCGTTAAGTGGCTGCCTTCAGCTCAGGCGCTGATCTCAGGGTCCTGGGATCGAGCCCCGCATCGGGCTCCCTGCTCGGTGGGGAGCTTATTTCTCCTCCCACTCCCCCTGCTTGTGTTCCCTCTCTCACTGTGTCTCTGTCAAATAAATAAATAAAATCTTTATTAAAAAAAGATTTTATTTATTTGAGAGAGACAGAGTGCATGGGCAGAGGGAGAGGGAGAAGCAGACTCCCGACTGAGCAGGGAGCCCACCTGAGCTGAAGGCAGCCGCTTAACTGACTGAGCCACCCAGGTGCCCCCCAGCAAATCATTCTATAGGTGCTGCTATGGTTCTTTCTCACAGGCAGCAACACCAGCCATCTATACTTCTGTGGCTAATAGCCTAACTATCCAGAATACGCATAGTCACTCTGGGGTTGAGTCTTTAAAAAGGCAACGTTAAAGGGCGCCTGGGTGGTTCAGTAGGTTAAGCATCTGCCTTTGGCTCAGGTCATGATCCCAGGGTCCTGGGATTGAGTCCCACACTGGGCTCCTTGCTCAGCAGGGCGCCTGCTTCTCCCTCTGCCTGTCGCTCTTCCTGCTTGTGCTTGCTCGTGCTCCCTCTCTGACAAATAAAATCTTTAAAAAAAAAGGGAGGGGGCAACATTAAGATGTGTACCCTCCTCAGACTGGGAGCTAGCTCAAGACAACATCCTCTAGGGTTACACCATCCGATATAGTAACCACTACCCACATGTAGTTATTTAAACTTACATTTAAATTAATTAAAGTTAGATATTTAAAAATCAGTTCCTCAATTACATTAGCCACATTTCAAGTGCTCAACAGCTACATGTGGCTAGTGGCTACCATACTAGTCAGTGCGGATGTAAAACACTAGCATCATCACAGAAAGTTTAGTAGACAGCACTATCCTAGGGAATTACAGAAGACTGGAAACCCTTGGCATGCAAATTATTCAAAGCAAAATGAACAATGGTAATTCACTGATACTTCATGCAAGACTTACTTAAAAACCTCATATGGGGTGCCAGTGGCTCAATCAGTTAAACATCCAACTCTTGATTTTGGTTCAAGTTATGATCTCAGGGTTGTGAGATCAAGCCCCACATTGGACTCTGCCCTCAGTGTGGGGTTTGCTTGAGATTTTCTCTCCCCCCACTCTCTCTCTCAAATAAATAAATCTTTAAAAAAAAAAAAAAAAAGAACAAAAACCTCAGAGTTGAACTTCAAAATGATGAAACAAAGGGAACAGAGGAGACAACTTGTTCTGTTGTGTATCTGCTATTCCTCCATAACTAGCAACTAAAGAGAAACAAAAGACTTCTTTGCATTTCAGAAGCATGTGGTCTTGGGAGGGCAGTGGGGATGTACATATAAATAACAAAGTTCATTTAAGACTTTGTAGGTGCTAAAGTTGTAACAAAGGTGCCTGTAGATAAGGGATGGTTTTACAGAGGTGGTGGTGTTTATCCTCGGTCTCAAAAAATAAGCGTGTGTTCCACAGGCTAAGGAGATAGAGCAATCCAGCTAGAGGGGACAGCATGAGCAAAGGGACAAGGGCAGGGACTTACGAATTCAGTGGTGCTATTAAATAGTTCGGGGTGAGGGGAGTTCAAGCATGGCTACATAGAAGATATAGATGAGGGAAAACTTCTGGAGTATAATGCCAATGAAATCTGTAGGCTTTAAAGAAACCTTTTTTGTTTTGTTTTGTTTTTTTTTGAGAAAGGGAAGTGTGTGAGGCTGTCAGCTCTCAAAAAGCCCAGATGGAAGAACAAAAGTGTACAGGCAGGGATGTTAATGAGGAGGTCACTGACCAAGTCTGGTGAAAAAGTAGCTAAGGTCTGGGGGTGCCTGGGTGGCTCAGTCGGTTAAGCAGCTGCCTTCGGCTCAGGTCATGATCTCAGGGTCCTAGGATGGAGCCCTGCAGCAGGCTTCCTGCTCAGCAGGAAGTCTGCTTCTCCCTCTCCCTCTGCTGCTCCCCCTGCTCGTGCTCTCTCTCTCTAATAAATAAAATCTTAAAAAAAAAAAAGCAGCTAAGGTCTGAACTTGCAAAATGGAGCTATACATGGATGAAGAAGCAGAACATGAGAGATAGAAACAAATAGGATCAGTAAAGATTAAGCAACTAAACACAAATGAAATGTTAGTGAGAAGGGGCAAAGAAACCACCAAATTTCTAGGCGGACAAAGTGTGGCTATGCTACCTGAAAAGCCCAAATCGAAAACTTGAGGTAACAAGAATGCTCCTCTGTCAGCTCCAAGAAGAGATTGTTGGGAAAAGTGAGGTGACTGAAGTTGTGAGATGCCAGTCCCAGGACTTAACAATCAGGCTGCATGGCTGGCTGATATGGCAATTTGCACTACGTACCCCTCCTACCTCCCCAAGCCTATGGCTTACTTCCTTGTCCAGTGGATATGGACATAACCGATAACAACAGATATAACCTTTCAACTCAGTAGAGATGAAACCACCCCCAATACGGCAAATATAAAGTAAGTATGTGACTCTGGTCCCAGAGCTGGAGCACTGGAAGGAACTCCTGGAGCCTGAAGCGATTACACAGATGCTCAGAGATCACCCCACAGAACTGGGAAAATAGGTCACGCTTAGGAGACAATTCAGGTAGGCTTCTGGATATTTCAGTGTTTCTGGATATTTTTATACTTATTTTTTTTTTAAAGATTTTATTTATTTATTTGACAGAGAGAGACAGAGAGAGAGGGAACACAGGCAGGGGCAGTAGAGAGGGAGAAGCAGGCTTCCCGCCGAGCAGGGAGCCCCATGCAGGGCTCGATCCCAGGACCCCAGGATCATGACCTGAGCCAAAGGCAGACGCTTAATGACTGAACCACCCAGGTGCCCCATACTTTTCTTATTTTTGAAACCAAAGGCTCCCATAATTACCTGCACATTTGGTCTGTTTCTTTTAGTTGCACCTTCAAATGCCAAGTAAGACAAAGATGCTGGCTCACTGCCTCCAACATCAACTTTGAATATATCTCCAGATTTAGCTGTCACTATGCCGATCACATGGTCTCCTTTCACTGGGACATACTACAAAAGAAAACAGAATGAAGGAGCAGCCATAAATGAAAATCATTTCCAAGGTATCTTGGAAGATATCTTCAAGTCTTTATTGGTTACTTTACTGTCATTAGAGTTATTTAGAAAATATTTTGAAATTCAAGTTTACAAATTAATACAAATCAACAACAAATTGATCATGTTACTCTCAGTAAAAGAAAAACAATCACATCATAAACTCTCTTTACAGCTTCTAATACTCTGTTCATTTCAGCCAGTATCCCGTATGTCTTGTATCCTTATCAGGAAGTCCCTAGAGCTTCTACTGGCATGTTAAGTCCAGTGGTACAGGGGATCCTATAACCAAGGAAGGCTATTTCACCGTTAGACAGTTTTTCCCATATTAAAGTCCTTACTTATTCTAAGAGAAATTTAACTCCCTGGAACATCCACTCATTGAGTCTGGATTTCTGCCCTTTGGGACTCCAAAAGACAGGGCTGGTGCTCCCTGGCCATTGAGATTTTGAAGGAATGACCATGTCTTAAAATCCTTAAATTCTTAGACACCAAGATTTCCAGTCTCCTTTCTCTCCTGGTCGCCCTTCTCAGGCCACGTTTCATTTGTTCACAATGTTCTAAAGGGGATGCAGAGGTGGGCACATGACTACGGTGGCTCTAGAGTAGCGTTAACAGAGAAGAGGTCCAGGGCTCCACCCCTGCTTCTTCCCAGAGCGAGGGAAGTACCACCTCTCCGGAGTCCCAGCTCACCCGTTTTTGTTGTGAATCCACCCAGTACACGCCACCGCCGCTGCCGCCGCCGGGCTCCTTGTGACGGAGGCGGCCGCACTTAGTGACCAGCAGGCGGTCGCCATAGCGCCGCAAGCCCGGGCCGCACACAACACGCCCCCGGGAGCGCGTCCCCGCATTCAGGCGCAGCGGTCGCTCCCCAGCACCTCCTGGGCCTTCAGCGTCCTCCTGCTCGGGCAGCAGCAGTTCCTCACCCGGGAGCACCACCTGATCTAGCACAGTGCGCGCCGCCCGTGCCCTGTCTCCCGCAAGGGATTCGGCCACAACACCCACCGCCTCAGCCATATCGGGAGCCACCAAACGCAATTTTCAGCTTCCGCTTCCGGCTCCGCGTCCAATCGCCAGCCTGCCCAAGGCTTTCCGTTTCCGGTAGTAGCGATCTAATGGAATTGAACCTATGTCTATGAAACCTGTTCGCTGTGCGCTGGGGTCCTGCCAAGGTGGCTGTAATTATAACTCTCGCCCGTCACCCATCCTGCGGTCTTTCTGCAGAACAGTACGAGGAACACGGCTTAAATCGATGGCAGATCCCTTACTTCCGCTGTTTCGGGTTGCACCACAGGATACTAAGACGCTCCCACGTATGGTTCCGTGGGAACCTTGAGGGCTGACCGAGGGACTTCGGGATTGATCCTTTCCTTCCGACTCCGCCCTCAGTAGGAAAAGTATTTTCCTTTTTCAAAATAAAACCTTTTTTGGTGGTTGCTAGAGAAGATATCTATTCACATTGTGGAAAACAAAGAGAAGAATACAAAGAAAATAAACCAAAGGTATTAGTCTTGCCCCCCATTTGTCTCTTGCGAGGCTGTGAGCTAGTTCTCACTTTGTAACCCAGGGTATAGCACCTAAATAGGTAGTACCTGATGAATGAATGCATATTAACACTTTGGTGTGTATTTCTCCCCAGACTTTTCCCCGAAAATATACACATACACGTGAGCATTTCCATATAATTGAGCTACCCCTACATGGCCTGCGGGAAATCAGTAACTGCAACTAAATCCTTGCAGTTACATTCCCTGAAGCACACTATTTGCCCAGGTGAGAAGCAGCTGAATTCCAAATCCATAGCACATCAGGATTGCTCTTACTTGAAATCACTGTTTCCTCTGTACACTAGCATCTCCAATTAGCTCTTGGTCAGATTCCCCAGCAGGGTTGAGTGCTTTGGGGGACTGGGAGGGCTTGGCTTTGCCTATCTCTTTGAGGCATTGGCTTCCAACATGAATTTTTAGATTTGGGGGACGTTTAAGACAGATCATCTCTAACTTACCTTCCAAATTTGGCAAAATGCTGGCGAGCCAACTGAGTAAGAGAGTATTAAGAGGAAAACTGAAATACAGCTTTTGTTGTTTTGCAGTCAGATTGTTGTAGGAGCATATCTTGATCGGTTACCCTGGCAGGAGGAATGGTGCAGATATTTTTTCCCTCCTCCTCACTCCAACCCAGCTCTAGAGGACCTGCAACCAGTAGGTATTCGATGACCAAGACTGTCGATGACCATGCCCAAAGGCGGCTCAATGGCGTCTGGTCTGGGCCAAGCAGAGAGAGGGGTCGGGAAATGATCCCAGGATTGTCCCTCGCGCATCCCATGCTGATAGAGAAGTCATTGGAAAAAAGTTGGCCCAAAGCTGGCTAAGGAGGCCTTTAAAGCCCACCACCTTTTGGGGGCGGCAGTTGGCTCATTCCCAAGTCAACAGAAGAAACCCGAGGCCCAGAGGTGGGCAGTCGCCTGAAGACCGGAAGCTGGGGCCGGAAGAGGCCGGCCTCAGCTCCTCGCGGGTGGCGCCCTCCCCACACGCCTCCAGGGGCGGGCCCAGACGGCGAGGCGCGCGGGAAGGCAGCTTTTGATTTGAGGCGTGTGCTGCCATGTCTGTGCTTCGCTGCTTTGGTGCCCTGCGGCCGCAGGTGAGTGAAATCGCACGGCCAGGGCTGGCGTGGCGGGCAGGGCCTGGGGATTGCGGAGGTCAGCCAGCGTGCGGGTGAGTGGGGAGCCGCGGCCCCCCGCGAGTGTGTGGAGGCCTTAACGCTCCTTGCTGCGGCTACGGACTTCCCCGACTTGCGGTTCATCCTTGGGGTCCGGTTGGGTCGCGGTTATGAAGTTGGCGTTTCCAAACGGCGCGTGCTGCCGTTTCTGGATGCAGAAGTGGCTGTGGGGCTGGGGAATGCAGAGGAGGCTGGGCCCATGCAGTTAATGCAGGCCTTCCCGGGTGGAGAGCAAGCTTAGCTGCCAATCCCCGCGTCGGGGCTTCCCAGCAGATCGGCCCAGGTGGATTAAGCCCATTCCCTGTTTGGGGGCGGCCCGCTTGGAGCCGGAGCTGTAAGGGTGGTGCTGCCCTCGACTGCTTGTGGTGTACACCTCCCCACTTTCAGGATTTTCTTCCACAAAATTACCAGATTGATCTTCGGAAAGATTGGGCCGGACCGTAGCCTTCCAGACGATTTCCCAAAACTTCCTCTTTAGAAATCTTTACGACTTGAAAAGCTGGAAGAGTAGCATTTCATGGTTGCTTTTCTTTGTTGACTGGTGAAATTGGGTCGTTTTGTTTAGTTTTTTTTTTTTTTCTTTTTTTTTAAGTAGGGTCTACGCTGGGCTTTGGCTTGAACTAGACCCTGAGATCAAGACCGGAGCCGAGGGCACCTGGGTGGCTCAGTCGGTTAAGCCTCGGACTCTTGGTTGTGGCTCAGGTCGTGAACTCGGGATCCTGGAATCAAACCCCGCCTAGGGCTCCCTGCTCAACGGGGAGTCTGCTTCTCCCTCTGCCTCCCCCCACTCCCGCTAGTGCACGCTCTCTCAAATAAATAAATAAAATCTTAAAAAAAAAAAAGATCTGAGCTGAGATTAAGAGTTGGACACCCAGGGGCACCTGGGTGGCTCAGTTGGTTAAGCAACTGCCTTTGGCTCAGGTCATGATCCTGGAGTCCCCCTGCTCGGCGGGGAGTCTGCTCCCTCAACCCTCCCCCTTCTCATGCTCTCCCTCTCTCTCTCATTCTTTCTCAAATAAGTAAATAAAATCTTTAAAAAAAAAAAAGTTGGACACCCAGTCCACTGAGCCACCCAGGCACGGGAGTGGGTGGGGGGGTTGTTTTTTCCTTTCAATCAACAACACTAGTCGGCATTTGGCATTTGCTCTGAGCCGGGAAGTGAGCTGAGGAGTCCGCTGAGTCATGGCCCCTGCCCTGGGGGAGTTTGCTGTCTCCACATGAAAATACCAAGGGTTAGGGTGGCTGTAACAACGTGATTAGGGTGTCAGTCCCAAGGGTAGAGAGGATAAAATGGTTACCACTCTGTGGAGAGGAAGGTGCCAGGGTAGGTGTCCCAAAGAATGTGATACTTGAGTGAACCTTTAAGATTTTTTTAGTCTTGGGACACCTGGGTGGCCCAGTCCGTTAAGCGTCCGCCTTCGGCTCAGGTCATGATCCCAGTGTCCTGGGATCGAGTCCCACATTGGACTCCTTGCTCAGCAAGCAGTCTGCTTCTCCCTCTGCTTGTGCTCTCTCTCTGAAATAAAGAGAAAATCTTTAAAAACAAAAAAAAAAATTTTAAGTCTTTTTCAAATTACAAATGAACTACATGCTGATTTATATACAGATATTATGAGTCCATGTAAGTATTGTTAGTGTCTTTATTCAAGTAAAGAATTTAAATGTAAATGCTTACAATTATCACTTACAAGTGAGTCTCCTTGCTACCAGTGTTTTTAATCACACATAATCATGGCAAGTAAAACTAACGAGAGCTTTAAAGAGTATAAGAATAGCAGATGTAAGGAACAGCCATTATGCCTAGTAGTGAGATAGCACATCTGAGGAAGGCTCTTCTGCTGTCCAGGACTGATTGAGACCTTGTTGGAGAGGACATGGTCATGGCTCATTAAATAGTAAGAAGTCACTGGGACTCTGTGCCAGTGGGACTTGCTTAGAAATCCACCCTCCAGGGGTGCCTGGGTGGCTCAGTTGGTTAAACGTGCGGCTCAGGTCATGATCCTGGGGTCCTGGGATCAGCCTCAAGTCAGGCTCTGCGCTCAGCAGAGAGTATGTTTTCCACCCCCCTCTCTCTCCCTCTGCCCCTCCCCCCGCTCCTGTGCATGCACTCTTGCTCTGTCTCTCTCTCTCTCTAAAATAAATAAATCTTGAAAAGAAATCCACCCTCCAGAACTTGCTGGCAATGCTAGGGTTCTGGGGAAAGCTATTCCTGGGGGAGTGTCTCCTGGAAGGCTCTGTTACAAAACTGCCTGATAGGGTGCTAGGGAAAACTGCTGGCTGCTGGGTGCCTCTGGCCACCAAGAGAAGCCGGAGCAGATGGTGGAGAAGCTGCCATGCTGCAGGAGTATACCAGAATGAACACTGGAACCAGTAAGCACAACCTATTCCTCCTGAAATGCTTCTTGAGGGCCTTATACCTACAAAACTTGTCTTTGTGTTAGATAGCAAAGAAAACATTTTTTAAAGGCCCAGGTTCATTTTCTCAGAGCAGTAAGGGCATTTTAGAGCATTATGGCAGTACACTGATAACTGGCTCATGGTCTCATGAAGTTGTGAGATCAACAGACTTGTCAATAACAGCAGTAAGGTAGAGTCTGCCCAGGTCCAGATGGCTTCATTGACAAATTCTACCAAACATTTGAAGAATACCCATTCTTCACAAATTCCTTCCCCCCCCCCCCAAAAAAAGAAGGAACACATACCAACTCATTCTATATGAGGCCAGGATTACCCTGATATCAAAACCAAAGATACCACTGGAAAAGGAAACTACAGATTAATATCCCTTATGAATATAGACACAAAATCCTCAACAAAATAGGAGCAAACTGAATCCAGCATTATATAAAAGGGATTATACACCATGACCAAATGGGATTTATCCTAGGAATGTAAACATTTGAAATCAATTAGCATACCCTACCAAAGGTGAAAACCACATTATCATCTGAATAGATACAGAAAAAGTATTTTTTTAGTTCAACACCCTGTCATGATAAAAACACTCAATAAACTAGGATTAGAAAGGAACCTCAACCTAATGAAGGGCATCTACAGAAACCCCCAGCTAACATCATACTTAGTGGTGAAAGACTGAAAGCTTTCTCCCTAAGATCAGGAAGAAGACAAGGATATCTGCTCTCTTCACTTCTATTCAACATTGTACTGGAGGTACTATCTGAAACGGTTGAGCAAGAAAAACAAAAAAAAGGTATTCAGACTGGCAAGGAAGAAGTAAAACTGTTTCTGTTTGCAGGTGATATGATTGGTATGTAGAAAACTCTAAGGAATCCATTTAAAAAAGCTGTTAGAACTAACAAATGAGTTCATCAAGGTTGCTACATTCAAGAACAATATACAAAAATCAACTGCATTTCTATATACTTGGAAAACTGAAATTAAGACAGCAATTCCATTTACAGTAGCATCAAGGAGAATAAAACATTTGGGAATAAATTTAACAAAAATACTAAACTTAAAACTCTGGAAATTACAAAACATTATTGAAAGAAATTAAATATCTTAATAATTGGGAAGTTACCTCATATTCATGGGTCAGAAGATTTAATATTGTTAAGATAATAGTACTCCCCAAGTTAATATACAGATTCAAAGTAATCCCTGTCAAAATCCCCACTATCTTCATTGCAGAAATTAACAAACTGATCTTAAAATTAATATGGAAATTCAAGAGATCCAGAATAGCAAAAACAGACAAAAACTTGAGAATCAGAACAAAGCTGGAGAACTTCCACTTCTGATTTGAAATCCTACTACAAGGCATTTTAAATCCTACTACAAGGCTTTCAGTAATCAAGACAGTACTGGCATAAGGATAGACATAGATCAAGGGAAAAATTCAGAACACAAGTAAACCCTCACATTTGTGAGCAACTGATTTTTGTTATGGGTGGTGAGACAATTCAGTGAGGAAAGAAAAATACTTCAACAGTGGTGTTGGACCAACTGGATATCCACATACAAAATGATGAGTAAACTCTTAGAAAAAAACATAAGTTTTTGTGACCTTCGATTTGGCAGTGGTTTCTTAAATATGTTACCACCAAAAGCATAAACACCCAAAGGAAAAACAAATTGGACTTTATCACAATTAGAAACTTTTGTGCTTCGGGGCACCTGGGTGGCTCAGTCGTTAAGCGTCTGCCTTCGGCTCAGGTCATGATCCCAGGGTCCTGGGATGGAGCCCCGCATCGGGCTCCCTGCTTGGCGGGAAGCCTGCTTCTCCCTCTGCCATTCCCCCTGCTCGTGTTCCCTCTCTCGCTGTGTCTCTCTCTTCAAATAAATAAATAAAATCTTCAAAAAAAAAAAAAAAAAACTTTTGTGCTTCAAAGGCATTATTAAGAAAGTGAACACGGGCATCTGGGTGGTGCAGTTGGTTAAGCATCCAACTCTTGGTTTCGGCTCAGGTCATGATCTGGGGTCTTGGGATAGAGCCCTGCGTTGGGCTGAGGGAGAAGTCTGCTTGTAATTGCCTCTCCCGCTGCCCCCCCACGTTTCTTCCCCCCACCAAAATAAATACTTTTTTAAAAATGAACAGAGAACCCACTGAATGGGAGAAAATATTTGAAAATAATGTATCTGATAAGGGACGTGTATCTAGAATATATAAACAACATCTACACCTCAATAATAGACAAGTGACCCATTTTAAAAATGGGCAAAGGACCCAAATTGACATTTTTTTAAAAGATTTTATTTATTTCACAGAGAGAGGCAGCAAGAGAGGGAACACAAGCTGGGGGAGTCGGAGAGGGAGAAGCAGACTTCCCGCTGGCTTCCCGCTGAGCAAGAAGCCTGATGTGGGGCTCAATCCCAGGACCCTGGGATCATGACCTGAGCCAAAGGCAGATGCTTAATGACCGAGCCACCCAGGCGCCTCTCAAATTGACATTTCTGCAGAGAATATAAATGAATGGCCAATAAGCACATGAAAAGGTGCTTAATGTTATTAGCCAGGAAATGCAAACTAAAACCACAGTGATACAGTATTTTGCCCCCACTAGGATGGCTATAATCAAAAAGATAGTAACAAGTGTTGGTGGTGATGTAGAGAAATCAGAACCCTCATATATTGCTGGGGGGAGTGTAAAATGATGCAGGCACTTTGGAAAAGTTCTACAGTTCCTCAAAAAGTTAAACGTAGAGGTACCGTATAATATGACAATTCCACTCCTAAGGATGTACCCAAAAGAATTGAAAGCCTGTGTCTCCACAAAAACTGCACGTGAATGTTCATAGCAGAATTATTCATAATAGCCAAAAAGCACAAACAATGTAAATGACCATCAGCTGATAAACGGGTAAACAAAATGTGTCATATCTATATAATGGGATATTATTCAATCCCTAAAAAAGAACAAAAGGTATTGATAAGTGCTACAACATGGGTGAACCTAGAAAACAGGATGCTAACTGAAAGAAACCAGATATAAAAGGCCACATATTGTATGATTCAGTTTATATGAAATATCCAGAATAGATAAATCTATAGAGACACAAAGTTACCAGGGGCTGGGAGAGGGGAGAATGAAAGTTATTGTCTAATGAGTACAGTTTCAGTTTGGGAAGATCAAAAGTGTTCTGGATGGACGGGAGTGGCAGTTGCACAGTGATCTCAATGTACTTAATGCCACTGAACCGTACACCTAAAAATGGTTAAAATGGTAAATTTTGTGTTTACCACAATAAAAGGAATATTTCCACAGAAAAAGTAGAGGGATATATGAAGCAAATGTGACAAAAAATCTAGTAATTGTTGAATCTGGATGATGGGCATAGGGTTGGTTTTTTAATTCTCTCTTGTTTGATATTTTTCATAATTAAAAAACAGCGTGGAGATAGGCGAAATAGATACATTATTGGTGACTGTTCAGCACGGTGAAGCAAATAATGAAAAAAGTTATTACAAAACAAAAAATAAACACAGCTTTGACCTGCCTTTCTCCTGCCTAAACTCTCCAGGGGGCATCATGTCACCTACAAGAAAAAAACCAAGACTTTCTGTGACAGCTGGCCTCAGCTCACCCTGCCACCCTCACTCAGTCTGCTTCTCTTTGACTTTCATTTCTTCTGAGTGACACCAAGTCACCTATAAATTTCTCACATATGTGCCCTGATCTGTGCCATCCTTCAAGCCATGTATGCCCTCTGCTTGAAATTCTTAATTTAACAAACCAAGCTCCCTCTCCCTTCTTACCTTTACCTTCAAAACTGGGCTGGATCACTAGCTCCTCCAGGGAATATCTTCTGATCCTGATTTGGAGATACCTGTCCCTTGTGTGTGTTTCCATAGCTCACTCTCCATAATCTATCATAGCAGGAAATATGAGATTGAAACTACCAAATTTATACACATGCACACACATACCTAGAATGTAGTATATCAAAAGGCATTGCATGAAAGTCTGTGAAGGAGTTTCTGTACCAGAAAGAGCTCTTAACTTAAACTTGCTAAATATTTCTTCAGCTTTATATTTTATGTCACAGATTACTTCAGGGATTACTTAACATACTTTTATCTCTAGGCTAAAAACAGTATGTTTGAGGAAAAACAGTAATATGAACCCCCCCCAACAATTCACTTCTAATTTTCATCTAAATAATGTAGATAAATGGTTCTAAAAGTCTACAAGCCTTTTTAAAAAAATTTTTTTGAGTGTAGCTGACACACAATGTTATGTTGGTTTCAGATGTACAACACAGTGATTCCCAAGCTTATAGCTGTTTTTCAAAAAGCCTTGTGGAGATAAAAGTCTACAAGGCTTTTTGAAAAACAGCTGTGGTTGCCAGGGCCTGGGGGAGGAGGGAGGTAGGAATAACTGCTTAATGGGTACAGAGTTTCAGATGGGAAGATGAAAAAAGTTCTTCTAGTTCCTATCCAGAAGCAACCACCCTCACCTGCAGTTCATTTTGTCAGAAAATAACTAGGCATTGTTTTGGGGTGGAGGTGGGGATAGCAGCCTGGCCATTGGGTTAGTGGGCCAAGTGGTGTACAGACTTGAGCTGTTTACCTGCTATCAGCCTTTTACCGTGGATAGTGTCTGCACCTTCAGGAGCTGAGCCTTCCTGGGAGTCTGTGGAGTACACAGGCTCACCTGTCTTCAGAAGTCCACCTGAAGGTATTTCAGGTGGAAACGTATCTCCTCTCTACTAGATACCACTTCTCTTTCCATTTTCTGTCTTACAAACATTTGTTGAAAACATTCATCTGCTGTTGTCTGCTCTTCTGTTCTTATTGTACAATGGATTTATACCTTTTTAAAAAACTCCTTTACTGTCCAAGTGTATGACCAGTTCACCATTGCATGGGCCATTTGTCTTTTTATTAACAGAAGTCTGCTAGCACGGCATTTGTTGTTGTTCAAGCTGAGAAACTCAAAATCTCCTGTACACCTGGGTCAGACTCTAGGCATTCCTTGGTTGTCAGAGCCTTTGAACGGCTATGGAAAGGCACAGAGGTTAGCTCTTCTTCCATGCTTGTGCAACTTTCCCCAAATCTCTCTCTCAAACTAAATGTGATATTTCAGCTCCCCACCCTGCCAGTTACATGCAGCACTTTAAAAACTGCTTTAATGAGGTGTCATTTAGATGCTATAAATTTCACCCACTTTAAATGTAATTCAGTGATTTTTAGTAGATTTATGACTTGTGCAACTATCACCAAAATTCAGTTTTACAACATTTCAGTCACTCTAGAAAGGTCACTCATGCCCGTTTGTTGTCAATTCCCATTCCTACTCTAGCCCATCAGTCACTCTAGAAAGGTCACTCATGCCCGTTTGTTGTCAATTCCCATTCCTACTCTAGCCCCATGGCTAATCTACTTTGTCTCTCTATTGTGCTATTTCTGGACATTTCATGTGGATGGAATCATACAATATACAGATTTTTTTGTGTCTGGCTTCTTTCATTCAACATGACGTTTTTGAGTTCCATCTATATTTGTAGCATGTATTAGTAAATAATTTCTTTTTGTCTCTGAATAGTATTCTGTTGTATGGATACACCACATTTTGTTTATCCATTTACAAGTTGATGGCTATTTGGGTTGTTTTCACTTTTCAGCTATTATGAATAATGCTGGGGCGCCTGGGTGGCTCAATCATTAAGCATCTGCCTTTGGCTCAGGTCATGATCCCAGAGTCCTGGGATCGAGCCCTGCATCAGGCTCCCTGCTAGGCGGGAAGCCTCCTTCTCCCTCTCCCACTCCCCCTGCTCGCTGTGCCTCTCTCTGTCAAATAAATAAATAAAATCTTAAAAAAAAAAAATGCAGTTAACATTTGCATACAAGTCTTCCTGTGGATGTATGTGTTCATTTTTCTTGGATAGGGTACCTAGGAGTGGAATTACTGGGCATTTCCCTAATGACTAATGATGTTGAGTATCTTTTCATATGCTTAGTGGACTTTGTATATCTTATTTGATGAAATATCTATTTCACATCTTTTGCCCATTTTTAAATTGTGTTGCCTGTCTTACTGAGTTATAAGATACTCTTAAATATATTCTAGATAGGGGCACCTGGGTGGCTCAGTCCGTTAAGCTTCCGACTCTTGGTTTTGGTTCAGGTCATGATCTTGGAGTCATGAGATCAAGCCCCATGTCAGACTCCACGCCTACATGGAGTTCTGCTTGAGATTGTCTCCTTCTCCCTCTGTCTCTCTCCCTACTCCCTGCACAGGCTCTCTCAAGTAAATAAATAAATAAATAAAATCTTTAAAAACATATATATATATATATGTTTTCTGGATATAAACCCTCTATCAGATACATGATTTACAAATTTTTTTCTCCCAGTCTGTGGCTTGTTTTTCATTTTTGTAACAGTATCTTTTGAAGCATGTTTTTAATTTTGATGACATCAAAATTTTTACTAATTTTTTCTTTTTGGATTGTGCTGTACTATGAAGACTGGGAGTGGAACCCAGTCTCTATATTTTATTTTTTTTTCCAGTCTCTATATTTTATAATCATGAAGTTTCTGATTTTTTACAAAACAAAGTTTTAAACTATAGTTCGCCAATAAAAAGAACTGTCATTTATTCACTCACCTAAGAATGTCGAGTACGGTGCCCATGTTCATACCTCAGATGCTGTCATGGTTGGCTTTTTTTTTTTTAAGATTTTATTTTATTTGACAGAGAGAGACACAGCGAAAGAGGGAACAGAAGCAGGGGGAGTGGGAGAGGGAGAAGCGGCTTCCTGCGGAGCAGGGAGCCCGATGTGGGGCTCGATCCCAGGACTCTGGGATCATGACCGGAGCTGAAGGCAGACCCTTAACGACTGAGCCACCCAGGAGCCCCTCTCATAGTTGGCTTTTTAAGCTAACATTTGTAAGCTGACAGCTTGCAGACTTATGTGTGTATATTTGTTCCACAGGTTTTTAAAAAATAATTTAAGTGTAGCTTTTAATTTTTTATTATGGATGATTCCAAACACATAAAAGTTGACAGATTCCTATAATGAACTTCCATGTAGCCAGTATACAGCCTCTGTGGCCCCCAGGGCTGCTACATGTACACCCATGGGAAAAACAATTAACACTCAGTAATCAGATTTCACTTGAAAATTTCATTTCTGATGAGTTAATCCAGAACCTCCAGTATGGGTTCAAAGATAGGCAAGAATAATATCACCTTTGGGTTGCTTTTATTTCGGTTTACTATCAAACCAGAAAATAAGCCATGCAGAGTGCCCAGAATCAAGGATACACCTGCCTTTCCACTGTCTCAGAGGTGTCTGAGTTTCAGGGATGAGTGCGAGAGCTTAGTGCCCTATATAACTGTAAGGTGGCAGAGTGGCTGTCTTTTCTCAAAGTCCACCCACAGTCACACGAAACACCTCCTTTACTGTGCCAGGTACATCGTCCTATTTCTTGCTGCTTCATTAGGCTAACAGCAGGCCTCATTTTGAACTTCCACATTCATCTTCTTTTGAAAGAGCAAATGGCATTACTGAGCTGGCTTTCCCTCATGGTAGCTGAACCTGGCTGCCCCAGTGGAGAGAGATACAGTGGTGATAATTAAGTTAAGGTTCCAAGACAGTGCCTACAAAAGTCCTACCAGTAAGCTCGGTGTGGTACTTTACTCAAAGGGAAGTTGTTCTTTTTAATAGTATTCTGGTTATTCAAAGGTTCACAATGAAAATATAAGTGTTAAGGGGGAAAGAAGGACTAGACCTGAGATTGTAGAGTGACTTGGAGTTTAAGGGTTTTATTTATTTTTTTATTAACTTTTAATGTATTGTTTGTTTCAAGGGTACAGGTCTGTGATTCATCAGGGGGGTTTTATTTTTTTAATTTATTTTAAAGATTATGTATTTATTTGAGAGAGAGAATGCACGTGCGTGGGTGGGGGGAACAGAGGGAGAGGGAGGAGGTAAGAATCTCAAGCAGGCTCCACGCTGAGTGCAGAGTGTAGAGCCCAACGTGGGGCTCATGACCCTGAGACCATCATCTGAGCCAAAACCGAGAGTCAGATGCTTAACCAACTGAGCCACCCAGGCACCCCCTTAGGGATTTGAAAAAAGTAGTTGCCATCCTTGCTAGGGAGCTCTATACATGTAGCACAGCACATGGTTATGATTGTGGACTCTGGAGCTAGACTGCCTAGATTTGAATCCCATCTCTACCACTTACAGGCTCTGTGACTTATCTTTTCTGTGGCTGTGTTTTCTCATCTCTAAAATGGGGATAGTAACATACCAATGTAACTTGAGTTTTGAGTTAATATAAAGCAGCCAGGGGGCACCTGGGGGGCTAAGTCGGTTAAGCGTCTGCCTTCAGCTCAGGTCATGATCTCAGCGTCCTGGGATCAAACCCTGAGTCAGGCTCCCTGCTCAGCAGGGAGTCTGCTTCTCCAGCTCCCTCTCCCCCCCCCCCCCCCCGTTATGCTCTCATGCTCTCTCTCTCTCTGTCTCTCTCACATAAATAAATAAGACCTTTGGGCATTTTTATATGCAGCCAGAATAATACTAGGCATGTATACTAAGTATTATATGAGTGTTTGCTTTTTATTTTATTTTTCATTAAGTTTATATGGTAGGACCATTTCACTCCTGACTACATTGTTTTCTTTGAGTTATAGAAAGCTCCCTGACTGAAATGACACATTTACTTTCTTGGTGGTTATCTCTGATTCTTCTTGTCAATGCTCTGTCTCTAGTATTGGGAAACCAAGCAATCATGCCACATGGAAACTGAAACTGAGTTAATTCTGGTACTTCAAGGGACCTCTGCAGCAGGATCCTGAGAACTCTGCATGAACAAGTCTCAGCTGCTCTTTGTCTTTCTCTTTTTGTCTATCTGCATCTCTTCCTACCACCAACTTTCTTCCTTACCCTCCACCCTGAATTTTGTCTCTCCGTCATAACTGCTTACTCATGATTTCTCTCTCACTGCTTTGGTATGCTCATGACCATCATGACTCCAGTGGCCTTGCCTTTCTTCATACTTTTCAGCCCAAACTCTCATTGCCAGCGAACTCATTTCTGATTTCTCAGTTCAGCTTCCAAAGAGTATGAGTCTGTGTGGATAGAGCTTTTTGGCCTGGGAGCCTCATGGATCAGTGGCCCAATCCTAGTTAGTGGGTAGGGGAAGCTGAAATTAAAAAGCTACAAAGTTTGACAGCCTTTACTTTCCCCTTCAGTAGGATGTACTGAGGTGAGGTGTCAGATGTGAAGGTCAGGCATGTGGGCTGCTCCAGTAGATAGGGCCCATCCAGGGTTCCTAGAGGATGCGAGGGGAGGTGTCCAAATCTTTTCTGTGGGTCTAGTATTGAATATGTAAGCAAATGTCAATTGATAGATTTGCAAGTGTACCCCAATATACTTTAATTTGCAAGTGTACCCCAATATACTTTAATTTTAAACCTGTAACATCTCATTTAATATATAGTATATACTAAGAGCAAGGCTCTATTTTAAGAGCTTTATATGTATTAACTCATTAAATCCTCATAACAGCTCTTTGAATTTGATATTATTATTATCCATACTTTATAGGTGAAGCTGAGGGACCTGCCTCTTCTCACATATTTGCTAAGTCAGGGTTTGGATCCAGGCTGTCTGATTACACTATTTTTCATAGGTAACCTGACCACACTGAGCTTTCAGAAAAGTACCCCTCTTAGAACTTTGTGTGGTAAAAGGACGAAGGGGCTGCCCATTCAAATTTATGTTTGTTTCCTGTTCTTCATTTAGAATATTGTTAGTTTTTGACATTTTTTAGTTAGACTTTTCTTTCAAGAGACAGGACTACAAAGTAGGAAGAACATAGACTTTGGAATCAGACAGTTCTGGACTTCAATCCAGGCTCAAACATTTATCCAACCTATTGCAAATAATGTTACCTGGGCCACCATGCCCTCATATTGCCTACCTATGTCAGACACTACTAATTAATTACAGGGTTGTTTCTTACTGAGCCCAGAATCCTTTTCATGATTGCTCAAGACAGGGGATTTATAATCAGTGGGAGTTGTGCCAGGAGGTGAAACCTATTTGCCATCTCTTTCCTTTAGGCCCAGGTACATAGACTAGCCATCCAAGCCAGGCCTTCAGTAGCCCACCCAAACTTGTCTCTCTTCTCCTTTCAGTCTCGTCTTCACCCTGTGACAAATAGCTTTTGGGAAAAGTTGCCTGTGGTGATCCTGAACTTGCGCTTTTATGAGACTCAGCAGGAAGAGAAGTCCAAACCCATCAGCCGTTACCCTACTCCCTACAAGAAGGACCTGCCTTTTGACATTGTAGAGCTCATGGAGGAGGTGGAAAAGAAGGTGAGCCCCTCCCCTCAGGCATGGAGTCTGCCCGTGCAGACTGTGTCAGCTGCGGTGGAATCCCTGGAACTGGTCGCTCTAGTCTGCCCAAGTGTTCCTGTGGGCAGACCCTTCCTTTGGGGTCCACTTGTATCCCAGTCAGAAGGACATGCTTTTTTCCTCTTAGGCACAGGCTCTTATGTTCTGGGACTCTTCTTTGTCACTCAGTCTTCTACCCACTTGAGAGGTTTGTTTATAGTTTCCTTTAGCCCTATAATATGGTGTGGAGATAGAACCACTGAAATACATGCTAGCTGCTCAAACAAGAGTGAGAGGTACCTTGCTTCTTCCTATAATTACATGTTGAAAAATAAGAAAAATTAAGTGAGCAGAAAATTCAAAAATAATAAAAATTATGATTCCACCCAGGTCAGCCACTATTAGCATTTTGATGTGTTTTCTTCCTTATTTTCTTTGTGTAAATATACATATAACTTTTTTTTAAGTTTATTTACTTATTTAAGTAAGCTCTACACCCAATGTGGGGCTTGAACTCACAACCCTGAGATCAGGAGTCACACACACTTATGACTGAGCCAGCCAGGTCCCCCTATACATGTAACTTTTTTTAATGAAATCATGTTATCATGGGCATTTTCCAGTCAAAGCATCATTATAATTAGTGGCTGCATAATATAGTATTGTATAATAGAGATATTTTAATTTATTTCAGCAATCTCTCAATCGTGGACATTTAGAACTTGTAACAGATATTTGTACATTTATCTTTTTGAACATCCCTGAATTATTTCCTAGGGGTACTTTTTAAAGCTGGTGCTCTATGTTGCCAAATTATAACACCCTTCTTTGAGCATAGACATTTGCTATAAGCTTTTGTTTTTCAAACTTGGTGGTAGAACTTAGACGATCTTTTTCCAAACAACATCTTTTTTTTTTTTTTTAAGATTTTATTTATTTATTTGAGAGAAAGAGAGAATGAGAGACAGAGAGCATGAGAGGGAGAAGCAGACTCCCTGCCAAGCAGGGAGCCCGATGCAGGACTCGATCCCGGGACTCCAGGATCATGACCTGAGCCGAAGGCAGTTGCTTAACCAACTGAGCCACCCAGGCGCCCCCAAACAAAATCTTGTATGGAACCCCATTATATAAAAAAGATAAAAATCCACCTGCTCTTGTGGGAAAGGTTTGGAGCCCTTAGCCTCTCCCTCAGTACCACCTTCACCTGTCCATACCTCTCCACTTACCCACCACTTTCCCAATCCTTGCCCCTGGCTGATAGATACGGTTCTTTTTTTTTTTCTTAAGATTTTATTTATTTATTTGACAGAGAGAGACAGTGAGAGAGGGAACACAAGCAGGGGGAGTGGGAGAGGGAGAAGCAGGCTTCCCGCCAAGCAGGGAGCCGGATGCGGGGCTCGATCCCAGGATCCTGGGATCATGACCCGAGCTGAAGGCAGATGCCCAACAACTGAGCCACCCAGGCGCCCCTAGATACGGTTCTTTATACTATGTCTTCTGGCCCAGTAATGAACTGTTAGCATCTGTTATCAGGATGCTTTCAACTACAGGTAACAGAAAACACAATCCAGTTCATGTAACTGTAAGGACAGTTCAGTGTCTCACATCACAACAGATCCAAAGACAGGGTGCTTCCTGGGTTGTTTAATCCAATGGCTAAGTGATACAACAGGATGAGGTTCTTAGCATTTTTTGGTTCTGTCTTCCTCCTGGTCACTAGATGGCTATAGCAGCAGTAAACATCACATCCTTCCACAACTCCTGGAAGGGGTTCGGAGAGTGCATCTCTTCCTTATATTCTTTTTGGAGAGAGAAAAAAAAAGCTCCCAGCTGATTTCCCCTCATTTCTTATTGGTCAGGATGGTGTCACATGACCATTCCTAGACCAATCACCAAGAATTGGAATAGAATAACCATAATTGGTTTAGACCAATCAGGATTCACCCACTAGGGTTGGAGAAGGACTTAACCTTCCCTGAAACTGGTGGCAATCCAATATCTGAACAATACCCAGGTTCAGTTGTCAAGGATAGCTGCTGGATAGCAGCCAATAGTTGTCTGCCATAACATCCCATTAGGAAATATACTGAAAACCCAAAGTCAAAATTCCAAGGCTGCCTCTTGCTTTTGGCATGGCCGTGGCCAAGTCATTCAACCTCTCTGGGCCTTAGTTTCGTCATTTGTAAACTGGGGATAGTAATATCTGCCTTACCTATCTTCCAGAGTTGTGGAGAAGGATGTATGAAAGAACTTTACAAAGTACTTTACTAATATCAAGGCTTCTTATTAATTTAATTCTTGGAAATAAATGAGCACCAGGCACCTGGGTGGCTTAGTTGGTTAAGTGTCTGACTCTTAATCTCAACTCAGGTCTTGATCTCAGGGTCATGAGTTCAAGCCCAATCTTGGGCTCCATGCTGGGTGTGGAGCCTACTTTAAAAAGAACAAAGAAATGAGCACCACCAGGCCTTCTGTGTAAAGGTAGGAAATCAGTAAAACCTAAATTCTAAGGAGTGTCTTTTGGTTTAGTTACAACATTCACTGTCTAAATTTCATAAAATGACTTCTCAAAAATGCACATACCTTTAGAAGTAACGCTATAAATTAATTATAAATACCCTAAAAGGTGAAGTATGTGTGGGTTGTACTTTGACACAGACCAAGGCTGTGGCCTTCCTATGATTGTATCTGGCATTCAGCTGACAATATAGTGACTAACAGTTAATGATTACCTCTTCTGCTTTTAATTTTCACTTTACATTTCCCTGGTGTTTCTTCTTCCCTGCAGACAGGATTTTTACCAAATGTATTTAAAGCGTTGTCTCACCGGCCATTGGAATTCAGAGCCTTCTTTGCTTACTACAATGCCATCTACAACAAGGAAACAGGTAAACAGAAAAACAGTGCTAAATCATTCTTGGATGAGATCCAGATGCCTGCTTGCTAGAGTTCCTTCCCACATAGTTCAAGACTGCGAAGTTAGGGAAAGGTTAAGAAAGAGTAGTTTGCTGAGACATCCTCTGGATTCTGAATTTAACTATATAATTATAGATACAGAACCGAAATAAATTAGGTAATGACTATGGCTCATCTTTCTTTCTTGGGGTTTAAAAGCCCTCTGGCTCCATATAACTCTCTAAATAAAGTTCATGGATTTCAGCCTGGCAATCATGGGTTTCTTACTTAGGATTCAAGTTAGGTTGTTATCCAGACCCAAAGATACATTGGTTTAAACAGGGTATTTTTTTTTTTCCTCTTTCTCACCTAATAGTCCCCGTGTGAGCTGCTAAAGGCCATTTTAGTGTTGTTTACTGTCTGGGATTGCCCTTGCCTACATGCTTATGCTGACTCACCACTGCTACCAGCAGAAAGAGAAAGAAGGGGCATTTGTGGGTACACATTCCTTTCCTTTAGGGTCATGACATGAAAGTCACACACGTCGCTCCTGTCTACATCCCACTGGCCAGAACTTCATCACATATCACACCTAGCTGCAAGGGAAGCTGTGTGGCCATGTGCCCTACTAAAATGTAGGGATTCTGTTATTGAAGAAGAGATAGTAGGTACTGGGAGGCAGTATGTCACAGTGACTCTCTTGTGGCCTGACGCCAGCCTGCCTTCCCAGCCTCTTTTCCCTTAGCCCTTCTGTGTGTGTTCTAGCTGTTGGAATCAAAATGGACCAGATTTTACTCTGAAGCATTCAGGTCTCATGATTTACCCACTTTTTACCTTTGTTCACCCTCTGCTGTGCCCCTAAGATGCCTTTTCTCCTGTCCATGCTTTGTGAATCTGATCTTTCCTTCAAAGTCCATATCTCACCTGCCTTTACTCACAACAGACTCTTCGTCCGACCTCCCACAGCACCCTTTATCCTTTTCCAGTGGCCTCCTTTGCCTTACCTTCCCGCAGCTTCCACAGCTGCTCCAGCCCGGGGGCAAGAGACACACCCTGTGTTCACATCTGAGTTGTGCCATAGGTGACGCTCGTGACCTTCAACAGAGGATTTCGATGTCTCCAAGCTTTGGTTTCCTTACTAGTAAGATGGTATTTTGTAAAAAAGATTTTATTCATTTATTTATTTGAGAGAGAAGGAGCAGGGGAAGGGGGCAAGGGGAGAGGGAGAAGCAGGCTCCCCCACTGATCAAGGAGTCTGATGTGGGACTCGATTCCAGGACCCTGGGATCATGACCTGAGCTGAAGGCAGATGCTTCACCGACTGAGCCACCCAGGCGCCCCATAAAATGGTATTAATACCCACTCTGCAGTGCTGGTACAAGGATGAAATAAGATTATACATGTAAAGTTCCCAGAATGGTACCAGGTGCCAAAATGAAATCCTTCCTCTCCTGCCTCTCCCGACCCCATGTAGTAGGTCCCCTGAGGTTACGAAGTCTCTTTTCCCTCCTCTTTTGAAAGTGTTAGTCCAGTATCTGATGGGCTTCAGAAAATGTTTTTGGAACTTTAGAAATACATTCAACACATATTTTCTGAGCAACCACTATATTTCAGGCACTCCTCTGGGGATATGCTGGTGAACAAGTCAGAAAAATTTCTAGACTTTCAGACATATTCTAGAGAGGAGACAAGAATGAACAACTAAAAATAAAAGAATAGGTTAACTCCAGAAGTGTTGAGTATTATGAAGAAAATAAAATAGGCTGGGACTGAATGCGTAAGTGAAGGGGTAGGTGAGAAGGCGGGCACCTCTGTTGCTAAAGTATGGCTGAACCTGTCTAGGTTCTTCTGAGCTGCTATCCAAGGCTTATGGACAGGTCTCCTCCCCTCTCCCTCCGTAGGCCAGCTCAGCAGAGCTGACAAGGAGCTCATCATTGTGGTGACTAGCCTGGCCAACAGGTGCCCATACAGCATGGTTGTCCACAGTGCCCGGTACAGGGTCAAAGAACCCAGTGCTTTCTGACCAGGTTGGTGCCTACCTCCCCTGTGCCGATTTCAGGGCTTCTTCATACCTAAGGAAAGGGAAAGGTCCATGCCACTATATGGTGCAGGGAACACCTCCCCCTGCAGCTCTTCCCATTGCTTGAGTTCCCTTCCAGTCCCATCACTGTGCCCACATGCTTCTGTGTGTACATGATGTTTGGGACTAGGGGTTAGCTGAACCACAGCTTTGTGCCACACCTGATCCTGGATACATGGCATACATTCTCTCAAATGCACACAGCTCCCTCTAAGTTGAGCCTTATTAATAACCATTTTATCCTTGAGGTTCAGAGCTGTAACTTAACATGGGGCATGCAACTAGAATATGAGAGTCCATTTTCAAAGCTTGCACTCTTTTCTGCTACATTATATTGTTTGCATTTGCCATTGTGAATTTAGCTAATTATTCCTAATGGGCCCAAACGAGTTTCTTAGGTTTTCTTTTATTTCTTCCTGCTAGCCCCAAGCCTACATCTGTCTGCTTCTCATTTGTAGAACTGCCTCCATCTTCTCTTTCCCACCGAGATTGGTTGTGAAAATGGGTCTCAATCCCCCTAGCCAACAGCCTACTATCTCCATCCAAAATCAGGCCCTTTGGGTGTCAGAGGTCATGCTAATTCTTCCCAGAGAAATGGATTAAGGGTAAAGACACAGCAGACATGGGTTTGTCACCAAACATACAAAGTCCTACTGATCCCTACAGTGAAATTCTGGATCCTCTGGGCTGGGGAACAGAAACCTCTCTTCTCTGCATTTATTCCTGAGGTTGAGGGTCATCGGTCTTCCTACCCCCCAACTTACTCTCCTGACCCCACCTGAGTGGAGACCTTGCAAACTGTTCCTGAAGGGCCCCTGTTGCCACCCTGAAGATAACTTCAGGACAGGTACATCCTCTCACCTTTGCTGTGCTGAGAGCCTCCTGCCTGGTTGCCAACTTACTCTCCTGACCCCACCTGAGTGGAGACCTTGCAAACTGTTCCTGAAGGGCCCCTGTTGCCACCCTGAAGATAACTTCAGGACAGGTACATCCTCTCACCTTTGCTGTGCTGAGAGCCTCCTGCTTGGTTGCCAGACCTTTATTCATCCAAGATCATTCTCTAGGCATTTCTTCCCTGGTGGCCATAGTGTATGCTGTCACACCATGGTTTGCTGAACTGTTCTTCTATTTTTTAGGTGGTTAGTGGGTTTCAGTATTTTACTTGAGCAAGGGTAATGATTATAAGTATAATCTTTGGAATCAAATACAGTTTGATTCACATCCCAGCTCTGCCACTTTCCAACTGTATGACCTTGGGGAAGTCGCTTGACCTCCCTGAGCTTTGGTTTCTTTGCCAATAAAATGGGGGCAATAATAAAAATACTACTTCCTAGGATTTTTATAAGAAATAAGATAATGAATATGAAGCATTGAGTACATCCTTGGCACATAGTAATTGGTAAGTGTCAGCTATTAATTTTGCAGATACTGTTTCTTGTTTGGGATTAATTGGGGACAAAGGGATAATTATCTGAGCTTCTCTTTACTCATAAGAAAAAGTTTGGATTTGGGGTCCTTGTGTACTTAGAGTTTCTGAGTCTTGCTTCTGAGATTTTTGGAGCCATAAGTATTTAGAGGAGCAAGACGTGCTTATAGTTGGAGTGAGCAAAGAAGACTTCTTGGCAGAGGTGGGGCTGAGCCAGAGTTTCAAGTTTGTATTCCATTGGAAAGTATTTTGTCCTGACTTTGCCCCTTTATTCTAAAGGGTTTTTCATTTTGTTAGACCTTTTGTTTTATCAGCTATATTGTGATGAACAGAGATTCTGCTTTTGACTGTGTTTTCTTGCAGGTCTGTGTGAACTGGAGAAAGTCTGACCTCCCTGCTCAGGAAAAGGCAATGCTGGAGTTTGCACTTGCTATTTCGCGAGCTGATGACATAACAGATGACCATTTCAAAAAGTTAGAGATGCATGGCTTCAATCGAGAAGATGCTTGGGATGTCGCTGCCATTTCAGCTTTTTTTGCCATGTCCAACCACCTTGCTCATTTTGTCGATCTTGTTCCCAACAAAGAATTCTATTTGATGGGCAGTACCAATGATGTCAAAGACATCAGGAGTGAATCAGCTGCTGCTCCCAAAGTGTAAAAGCCTAAACAGAACAATTAGTGTTTATATTTCAGGCACACTACATTACTTGGGAAGTAATTTTTTAAAAACATCTAGTCAGTGGATAGGAAAGAAAATAAATGAATTTGCTCCCTGCCTGCTCAAAGAGCTAGATCCTAAAGTGTTGGGGGTATCCAGGGACATGTGATTCCTGGGCGTAGGGGAAATGTTTGCCAATTGTTTCCTTGTGTTGTGATCTAAAAAGAACATCAGGGCAAAGAAGTTCAGAGGATGCTTTTCTGATGAACTGTTATCTGTGAAGTTGAGCTGTTGAAGTTGAAAATTTTTTAGCACTCAAAAATAGTGTTACATAGAAATTGGTCTATATAGACTATGATTTGCAGTCAATTCCTTGTTAACATGACATGGTTGTATTTAAAGGCTCTCAAGGGCAGTGGGTAAATAGGAGCAGTCACAGTTAATCTATCTTTAGTGCCTTCTCAGTTAACTTCCAGTAAATTTTTATTTACTTTGTCTATGTATTTTACTGATGGGCTGTACATTCATGATCATCTCAGTAGAATTTTAGTCCTTATGTAATTTATTATTTTAGCTTTTAGCAAAAAATATTTTATAAGTGAGGACTCACATTTTAAATAGAAGCATAAGAAAGAAAGAAAAAAATTTGAATTGCCTGAACTGTGAAATCTGATTTTCTTGAGGCAGCACAAACTTTCATTGCAGAGCTTGTGTTCTTCTGTTGGAATTATATCTTAAATTCCTTGGAATATGTAACCTTTTAAAACTGTTTTATTTTACCTATTAAAAATCTAATAATATTGGTGAATGGTCAGTTTTAAAGACCATAAAATTTTAGCCATTGGCCATAACTTGGTTGGTTAAGCGATTGCTTAATGGCTCAGGTCATGGTCCTGGAGTCCCAGGATGGAGTCCTGCATCAGGCTCCCTGCTCTGTGGGGAGTCTGCTTCTCCCTCTGACCCTCCCCCCTCTCGTGCTCTCTCTCTCTCTCATTATCTCCCTCTCAAATAAATAAAATCTTAAAAAACAAAACAAAACAAATTTAGGGGTCAAGCAGAGGGCCTCTATTAAGTATTTGTTGCAGCCAGAAGTTGGGGGTCTTTAAGGAACATTATTTAATTACAAAATAGACCTCTACCCCTTCTACTCTGTGGGGGCAACATGGAGAGTATCCTGATGCCTGATCTCTGAACTCAGGATGGATGCTTCTTGCCCTTTTTTCAATGAGCTCATGGACAAGAGCGCTGAAGAACTAACTTTCCTGGTGGGAGGACCTGCTGAATGTTCAGCCCTCTGAATCTCATTCCCTTACTGTAGAGATCCTTCAGATCTGTCCTCACAGGATAGCTCTTCCTGCAAAGATCCAGATTTATCCTCAATCATCAAATGTGAGCTTTCTACAACATGGCTCTTGATCAAGGCCTAGATGAGTTGTCAGTTCTTATATCTACCTTTCCTTGTACCTCAAGCTTTTTATTGAAGACTCCTTCCCTTCCCAAGAACCACCCCAGTTCCTGTTAACTTTATTTACAAACGAGTTCTATATATTGATCTTTAACAGCAGTGGTGAACGGCCTTGCATCTGTCATGCCCTCTGTGCCCTGCCTGGCACATATAAGCAGGATTTGACCTTGGGCTCTGTTGCTTGTACGGTTGATTTGATTTAGATCTCCAGCTCCACTCGGTGACTCCTGCTGGATATATGCTCCTTCCTGAGGGAGAAGACGACTTAGGCCTTGATAAAATCTTATTTTTATTTATTTATTTTTAAAGATTTTATTTGTCAGAGAGAGAGCGCACAAGCAGGGAGCAGCAGGCAGAGGGAGAAGCAGGCTTCCTGACGAGCAGGAAGCCTGATGAGGGACTCGATCCCAGGACCCTGGGATCATGACCTGAGCCCAAGGCAGACCAACTGAGCCACCCAGGCGTCCCTGGCCTTGATAAAATCTTGACCTACTGGGCAGTAGCTGGGAGTTGGGCAGATGTTCAGGGCGCACCAATAGACCCCATTTTCCAGTTCCTGTATAGACCTGGGCTTTATTTTTTGTTTACTTTTTAAGATTTTTTATTTATTTGAGAGAGCAGTCGGGAGGGGCAGAGAGAGAATCTAAAACCGAGTCCCCTGCTTGGCCCAGGGCCCAGGGAGGGGCTTGGTCTTACCACCCTGAGATCCTGACCTCAGCTGAAATCAGGAGTCCCACACCTAACTGATTGAACCACCGAGGTGCCCCAGGCCTTGGCTTTTAGCACAATAGTGAACCTGAGTCCTTAGACTCCCCGTCTGAGTAGGCAGTACACTGTGCCACTTTACTATGTGGGACCTGCACAGGATATGGTAATTTCTTCCCCTTGGGACCTTAGCCTAAATTGGGGATAACAGTACATATCATAGTCCACCCCTTTATTCAGGCCCACTCATCCCCAGGCACACAGTCACGATGACTGACAATTACCGACTGTCGCAGGGGTGCCCTGATGCTACCACTGCCCCATGCAGCCCGGGCCCTGGGCATTCTCAGTTGCGCTCAAACACAGTCGTTGCCGATCACCGTCCCTCCGGGATAAAGCGTCCGCCATGGGCGGTGTCCCAGCTTTCGCGGTCCCCAACGGATGGTAGCGGAGGGCGGCGCGTGTTTCCCAGCCGGCAGGGTTAGGCGGTGGCACGCCGGAAGTGGCGGCTGGAGCGGGAGCGCTGAGGTGTCGGCCGGCGGGGCTGCGGCCGGGAGCGGGGGGCGGGTGCGTTGGTCATGTTTACCTTCGGGCCCGGTAGTCCCGAAGGGGATGGGACGGCCGGAACCGGGGCTGAGGAGCCGGCACCCCGTGCGGGGCAGGCGGCAGCCGCCGGGCCGTTCCCTTCCCCGTCCGCGCCGCCGCAGCCCGGGGCTGACGCAGCCCCTCCCCCGTCGCCCTCCCGGAGCCCTCGTCGCCCCGGCGCCCCCTCCCTGCCCCTGGCCGCGCGCGCCGGGGAGCTCAGGCCGCCCGGAGCTCTAGACTCCTCAGCCGCTTCCGCCCAGGGAGAGCCGTCACCGCCCTCCCCGCCGCGCCGGCGACCCGGGCCAGACTGCAGGGCTGGGAGCCGGGGCCGCCACGGCCTCGGCGCCGGCCTGGGCGGCCCCGGCGCCCGGCTGTTCGGGTGGCTGAGAGAGCGCAGCCTGGGCCGCGGGCTGTTCGTGGACCCGGCGCGGGACAATTTCCGCACCATGACTAACCTCTATGGTTCCATCCATCCCGCGGACTCGGTGTACCTCAGCACCCGCACCCACGGCGCGGTCTTCAACCTCGAGTACTCGCCCGACGGGTAAGCGCGGCCCCTCGGAGGGCGGGTGCCCGCCTCCGCCTGCCTCTGCTGCCCGTGGGCGGCGGCCCGGATTGGGGGCCGCCGGCCTGCAGGCACCCCGGCACTTTGTGAAGCGCTCTGTGGCTGTTGGAGGTCCCGGCCCAGCCCTTGGAGGTAGGCAGGCCCGGGACTCATTCGTGCACCTCGGGACGCGGAGCTCTGTGAAGCAGAAATGCCTAGGGCCCTCCACCCGGCCGGCCGGCCAGAGCCAGGCCAGAGCTAGGGTTCTCTGGTACACAGTACATGCCCAGCAAATACATTTTGAGTAAATACTCATTCTTTCCCTGTCATCCCAGGCTTGTGTTTTTCTCACCGAAGCGTCTGGCAAGGGTAGGAGTCTGCAGGTTCCGCGTACTCTGTGCCTGACTTGCCTTGAGGGGTGACAAGTGTGCTTTCCTTGGCTCCTGAAGGATACTAAGACGCGGCAGAGAGGTGTCTTATGATGGGGGCATTTGTGAACTCCCCCGGCTAGACTACATGCTTCTGTTACGGGTGTCCAGCCTTTTTCCTGGCGGATTAAATATTTCATGTTTGGTCTCGGTTTACTTTGCGTTATGGGGAATTTTCAAAATAATATGTATTTTTAGAACTTTGGTGAGTACACGAACAAGTTAAACAACAAAGGAAAAAATTTACACACAGTTCTACTCTGAGAAGACATAGTTAATATAACTCTTACCTGATCAAGGTCTTCGATTCTAGTCATTTGCTTAGTTCATTTATTCATTCCCTCATTCAGCAAATATTTGTTGAGCACCTGCTATGTTACAGATGCGGAGATTGCAGTGGTGAGCAAAACCAGCTAAATGGCACCACTCTTATTAAGCTTGGGACTTAATGGTTCAACTAGATTTTAATAACCATACTAAATATTTCTCATAATGTATATTTATAAATTGAGATAAAGGCTTGAAGGAACCGGTTGTACAACTAGGGTGTTTGAGGTTTCCCTGAAGAAATGACATTTAACCAAGAACAGAAAAAATGAAGATGAATTAACCAAGATAGTGTGGGGGAGGGCATAGAAGTATTTCAGATGGAGGAGATGGTATGTCTAAGGACCTATGGTTGAAGGGCTACTATGTCATGTTAGAGAAGCTGAAAAATGATGGCTTAACAAAGCAAAATATTTTGCTAAAGAAAAACCTAAAATATGCTGAGAAAGGAGAAAAGTAGCAGAATCTGGAATCACGGTGAGGAGATACATCATATTCCATTTCACTGATGCATATGCATCTTCCTAATTACACTTGGTGCTAGGATCTCTGGGGTTTCTACTTAGAGCAGTTTCGTGGAACCTGTAGCAGTGAATGTGCACCTGAATACAGGTAAGAGAGGAGAAACTACTGAAGTTTATTCATGTAACCTCCCCACCCCAGTCCTCTCTCCAAAAAAGCCCTGTTCCTAAAGCTTCTCCCAAAATACCAAGAATCTGTTCCTCGTAAACATTCGGTTCCTTTCTTCTCCATACCCCAACTCCTCTCCTCCCACCCTCCTGCCTATTCTGTCAGGCTTTCAGAAATAGCTGTTTCTACTTTTTGGAAGTGAGATTTTAGGTGCATGTTGAGAGGGGTAGAATGAGTTATAAAGATGGAATTCCCATTGCCACTGCTATTAGAATGAGGAATAAATTACTGATAGTTCTGTTTGAATCCGGACAATACTGTCCCCTATAAACATTTTTGTAAAAAGTAGTTAGGTACTCTGGTACTTAAAATAGTTCAATAATGTAAATAATAATAATAATAATTCAATGATGTTTAATTTGCAATTGATACATACTCATTCTAGAAAACCTAGGCAATAAATGAGCAAAAAGAAGCTAAACATCACTTACAATCCCAGAGATTGAATGGCTATCCAAGGAATTTTTTTGTGTGTGTATGTTTATTTTATTTATTTATATTTTAAAGGTTTTTATTTATTTAATCTTTACACCCAATGTGGGGCTCGAACTCATGACCCCACGATCGAGTCACATGCTCTTCCAACTGAGCCAGCCAGGCACCCCTACATATGTTTATTTTATTTTATTTTATTTTTTTAAGGTTTTTATTTATTTATTTGACAGAGAGAGACACAGCGAGAGAGAGAACACAAGCAGAGGGAGTGGGAGAGGGGGAAACAGGCTTCCCTCTGAGCAGGGAGCCCGATGTGGGGCTTGATCCCAGGACCCTGGGATCATGACCTGAGCCGAAGGCAGACGCCTAACAACTGAGCCACCCAGGTGCCCTGCATATGTTTATTTTAATATAGACATGGAATCATATTTTGTTGCCTGCTTTTTTTCATACAATATATTGTGAATTACCTATGTTAATGTATTTTTACATTATTTAACATTTTTCATTAGTTTAAATAAAACCTCTATAAACAAAATTTTTAGATTTATGTCCTCATGATAATTCTCTAGAATGAGTGAAAGGTTATGAAGATTTTGGATACCTATTATTAAACTGCCCTCTGTGAAGATTTTACTAATTCCTGTCACACACATATGAAAGTGCCTGTCTCCCCATACTTTTGCCAACATTGCACATTGCCATTCTCCTTTATCTATGTCAAGGTGATAAGCGAAAATAGTTGTGTTATAATTTTTTATTATTCTTACTACATCTACTAATAGGCTCCAGACTTTTGTAGGACTTAATTTTATAGAAAAAAGACATCTGTGTTAAATGAGATAATTTCATATATCCTTCAGTTATATGGGTTAAATCAGCTTACTGGGTACCATTATCACTGTCATTTATAAGGACTTCTCAGTACAGAGAAGGAGAGGTGACACGGAAGGTAAGAATTAAAATTATGAATTTAATAGAGACCAGACTAGAAAAAATTTAGCACTAAAAATGAAAGGATACATGGAATAGAGGTAATTTCTAAAGAATTCCAAAAATATACAGTAACAGTTTTATCAGAACAAGTGTATCACCTCCTAAGATAACATTTTGAAAAATAAAATTTGATGTTAATAGATTAGATAATAATATGTGGGACTCTGTCAAGCTATCCTGTATGAAAACACATTAGGCACTGCTGTAGAGAGAAGTAGTGTATTGGAAAATAAGAAATGAAGAAATTAGCTAGAATGGACACAAGAAAGATGCAGAGATTGAAAATATGAAGGAGGTTTAGTGACCTGGAGCATAGAGAGAAAAGGCATACTATGTATTTGGTCAGCTCCTGAAGAAAATGAGATAAATAATGGGGGGCAAATTTTTTTTTTTTTTTAAGAAATAATAGCTGAGAACTTGAAGAACTGAAGAAAATCAGCAGGCCGTGATTTAAGATGCCCAGCAGACCCCAAGCAGGAATCCTTTCTAGACATACAGTGACTCCAGAACAACAAATATTAAAATCTTTTTTTTTTTTTTTTTTTTTAATATTTTATTTATTTATTTGAGACAGAGAGAATGAGAGAGACAGCACATGAGAGGGGGGAGGGTCAGAGGGAGAAGCAGGCTCCCTGCCGAGCAGGGAGCCCGATGCGGGACTCGATCCAGGGACTCCAGGATCATGACCTGAGCCGAAGGCAGTCACTTAACCAACTGAGCCACCCAGGCGCCCTAAAATCTTAAAAACTAGAGAAAAAGACCTTCAAAGGGGTAATTATGAGAGTGATAGCCAGTTAGTCATCAATAATAGTGCAAATCAGAAGAAAGTGATTGTTTTCAGTATGCTGGGAAGAAAACTGCCAGTCTAGATGTCTATACCCATCAAAGATGGGTTCTTCATTTTTGTCAGGATTGAAGATTAAATAAATACATACACAAGCAAAGCCCAGTGAGTTTGCCACCAGACCTTCAATAATGGGATTCTACATTCAGAGGAGTTTTCAACTGGAAGGTCTGAGATGGTAGAAAGAATGAAGAACAAAGAAAGTGGGAAATATGTATGTGAAACTAAATCTAATTTCAGTTTTGTCTTTTGCAATTAACAAAGATGGAACTAAAATTGAAGAAAAAAATTATGAAGGGATGTTCTAAATTTGTTTTCTTCAGGGAGTATTTGACATATTAACTGTCAGTTTTAATGTTTGCATATTAAAATTTGGAAGATTAAAAGATAAAGAATATATTATCTCCAGCCTACTAGAGGAAAAAATAATGGAACGAGAAAAAAATATTCCAAGAGAATACAAGAAAGGGAAAGAAAAAAAGTAGAAAAGGTATAATAAAAAAAGCACAAAGAATGGCTGAAAATAAGTCCAAATATTATTAATTATAATAACTATAATAGTACTAAATGTTCAATAGGATAAACAAAAATACATCAAACACATTCTAAACAAAAGCTGGTGAGCTATATTAAAATACAAACTAGGCTTTACGGCAAAAAATTTACTAGAGATAGGTCACTTCATGCTGATAAAAGTTCAATTCACGTGGAAGATAAGATAGTTTTGAACTTGAATGAGTTTTAGATTTAAATATATGTATCAAAAACTGATA
This sequence comes from Halichoerus grypus, assembly GCF_964656455.1. Taxonomy (NCBI): domain Eukaryota; kingdom Metazoa; phylum Chordata; class Mammalia; order Carnivora; family Phocidae; genus Halichoerus; species Halichoerus grypus. The sequence continues at coordinate 60,716,318 of NC_135725.1, forward strand.
ACTTCAAGGAGAAAATGGACAAATTTATCATAGAGGAAGATTTTAACGTTCATCATAGTATACCTCAGGCAGACATTGATAAATATAACATCAGTTAAAATCTTGCTCTGAAGGGCAGTATACTGCATTCAGGCCTGATACTCAGCTAGTACACATTGGTTCAGCTGTAGCAGTTGTTAATATATTGATACATATCCATAGTGGTTGAATAGTTACTGCCCCAAGCACATTGAGTGTCTTCCATGGAACCTCCCAGAGTAACCCATTATATGACAACTATAGAGTTAAGAGCTGGCACTGCAAGCTGCCAACAAACATCTTTCTTGAGAGCTACAGCATCAGTGCTAATTGTTCCTTATCCATGCTAGATACCCTCCCCACCACAAAAAAATGTATAGGCAAATGCCCAGTGACCATTTGGCTTCCCTTAGTGTGGGGCTGCCTGCCTTTCACAGGCACTCTCCTGGTCATTCTCACATAGTCCTTTGTGAGAACTGCAGCCTCGGGAGATCCAGGGAGATGAACAGGGCAGTCCGATGGAAGTAATAACACTACTGCTGGCACCATCCAAACATTAACTCTTGGCATAGTGTGCACTCCCATGACAGAATAGAATCCATGGCAGATGAATGGGGCCTATAGGGATGATATATGGATGTCATCACTCCTGGGAGGGAGATCCCTAATTTTATTGTTCCTATTGAATTTCACCATTATTTAGTGGGAAAAGTTTGCTAACACCCACTAAATACCTGTCCATCATGGGTGTCAGTAACACTCATTTAAGATTTTTATTCGTCAGAGAGAGAAAGCATAAGCAGAGGGAGAAGCAGGCTCCCCACTGAGCAAGGAGCCCAATGCGGGACTCGATTCCAGAACCCTGGGATCATGATCTGAGCTGAAGGCAGACGCTTAACTGACTGAGCCACCCAGGAGTCCCAACATTCGTTTTATTAATGAAAATGACCACCAACATAAAGCTCAGTAACCAGGAACATTTAGTTGAGGAAACAGAAGCAGAAAGGTCATTAAACACAAGATTTGTACCCTGGCTTATGCTCTTAACTGCTGTATTATATTACTTCTCATCTGGGCTGAAGGATTAGGTCTGATATAATTAAACATGATATATCAACATTATTTTTGTGGCTTAGTTATTAATATAATTGAATACATATTTAATATACAAAATTAACAGCAAGCATTATAAGTGTTAAAAAATGTTAATTATACTTACTTCAGCAAAAGCTAAAAAGAGGATTTAGCTCCATGAACAATTCTGTTGATACTGAATAATTTTTTTACTTACAAAGACTCCAAGTTACTGACTACCAATTAATGCGGACATTCGTGGAGGCGCTTTATGCAATTACCTATGTCTGTTCATGGTGCAGACAAGGGCACCTGGGTCAAAGAAAAGATTATGGCTATAATTTCCAAAAGTTAATAAATAATGGAAATTAAGTTGATGAGCAACTTAATTAGAACCTTCACTTGGCATACATAATTATAGGTTAGTTTATTTTGAAAATGTTTTCAAATTTTTATTCATATGTTAATTTATATTACTATTGAATGTTAAACATTTTTAAATATCACACTTGACTATATGTAACAGCTATCTCCTGCTTGCTTTTTTTCCAAACAAAATGGAAGATTTACAAATTTTCACTTAAAAGGCCACATTTCAAAAGGTTATCATGGAAGTACAGTTTCTCAGTACAATGTGATCATTAGAAATGAATAACAAAAAGATAACTAGAAAAACTTCCATGTGTTTTCAAGTTGAGAAACATTTATAAATAACATGGGCCAAATAAGAAATGATAATGGAAGTTAGAAATATTTAACACTAAATGATAATGAAAGTACCATATGTCTCAAAACTTGTAGGATATAAGTAAAACAGTACTTACTAGGAAACTTATAGTCATTAATAAACTGGAAAGGAAGACAAGGAAAATTAATGAGCTAAGTATCCAGCTCAAGAAATAGAGAATAGTGAAGTGATCTGTAAATAATAACAAAGTCTGAAGAAAGCAGAAGGAAGGAAATATAGTAACAAAGAGTAGAATTTCAATACAAATACTCAACAGAAAATTTTGTCTTTGAAAAGACAAATAAAAATGAAAAACACATATTGATGAAGAGAATCCCCAGGATACCTGGGTGGCTCAGTCAGTTGAGTGTTCTACTCTTGATTTCGGCTCAGGTCATGGTCTCGTGGTTGTGGGGAATCAAGTCCCACCTAGGGCTCTTGGTGCTGAATCTCCTTGTCCCTCCCCCTCTGCACCACTCCCCGCTCTCCTACGCTCTCTCTCAATACATAAAATCTTAAAAAAAAAAAAAAGAATCCCCAAGTAAACAATATTCAGAATGAAAAGGGAACATAACTTCAGATGCAAGAGGTAGAGATTTTAGCTTTCCAGAAGTAGTAAAGTAGGTGGTTTGGGCCAGCCCTTTAACAGACAATAATTAGAAAAGCTAGAAAAAATATAAAATATTTAATGTAAGATATAAAAAGCTTATGTTTGAAGAGACTGGAGAATTAAGGCAGTTAGTAAATTGCAGGGCCAAGATCTACAAAAGGAGGGAAGCCAGAAATGTGAGCCCACCATTTTAGCCAACTGAATTAAGCAGTATGGTAGAAATGAAAAGTGTAGAAAATAAAATAATGTAAATCACTACATTAACATACTGAAGGAAAAGTATAGGGTAATTTCAGTTAATGTTGGAAAACCGTTTTATGCAATTGAAAATAATGAAAAAAAAAAAAAAACCCAGCAAATTTGAAGTAGAACCTCCTTAATCCAATAATAGGAATCTACCCCCCCCAAAAAAGAAAAACAAAACAAATTCCACAGTAAACATTGTACTTAATGATGAAATGGTGAAGGTATTCTTGAAAATCAGGAATGAGAGGAGTGCCTGCTAATATTAACATTTCTATTTAACATTATACTGAAAGTCCTAGCTAGTGTAGTAACAAAGTATTTAAAAAAAAAGCATTTGTTTGTACATGATATGATTATTGACAAAGAAAACCTAAAATAACCTATAGATAAAGTATTAAAATAGCAAGATTGATGGATAAATAATTTTAAAATCAATTGCATTTCTGTACACCAACAACAAACAGCAAATTTTTAAAAAGAACATTTACAAAAGCATTAAAAAAGCGTTAGATACCCAGGAATAAATCTAAGAAGATAGGCATGACCCATATGGAGAAAATCTCCATGGTAAATGGAAATACACCATGTATATAGATTGAAAGACTTTGTATTGTAATGATCTCAATTCTATGCAAACTTTTTTTTTTTTTTTAAGATTTTATTTATTTGAGAGAGAGACCAAAGGAGCACAAGTAGGGGAATGGGCAGAGGGAAGAAGAAGAGGGTCAGGGACAAAGAGACTCCCCACTGAGCAGGGAATCTCAGTCTGGCTTGATCTCAGGGTCCTGGGATCACGACCTGAGCCAGAGTCAGACACTTAACCCACTAAGCCACCCAGGTGCTCTGTATGCAAACTCTTCTATAGATTTATTATAGTCTCAAAATCCGTAGCTGGATTTGTATGTGTGTGTACATAACTTGATTAAGTTGATTCGAAATGTATAAGGATGTTTAAAGGTCCAAGAATTGCTAAGATACTCTTGCTAAGAAAATCTAAAATATGTGGGAAGGTAGACATGTTACTGATGGGATGATTCAGTATTGAATGATATAAATTCTACCGAATTAATTTGTAAAGTCAGTGCATCCCAGTAAAAATACTAACAAGACTTTTTAGTAGGACCTGACATGCCATATCTAAAATTCATTGGAAGACAAAGCATATTATTAGCCCCCCCTGCCCCATTGAGAAAGCATATTAGCCCTTCAAAAAAAAGTTCATAAAGCAATGTTCATCTTGTTTTGCATATGTGAAACCTTTTAGAAATTAAAATAGTATGGTGATGTTGCATAGAATAAGATATAGAATCCAAAAACATAACATATGATAAAGATCACATTTCAAACCAATGAGAAAAGTATAGGCTTTGATATTGGGACAAATGATACTCATTTTAAAAAGTTACAAATCAGGCCATGTACAAAAATAGATTGTATTAAAACAAAGCAATGACTATCAGTTTTATAAATCTTACAATGTTTAAGACTCTCCCAGAATCGCCAATTCATTTACTTTGTTTGTTTTAGAGAGGGAGAGTGTAGAGGGTGGTGAGGGAGGGTCAGAGGGAGAGGGAGAGAGAGAATTTTAAGCAGACTCCATGCCCAGCACAGAAGAGCCTGGTCCTCCTGCGCGGATTCAGTTTCACAACCCTGAGATTATGACCTGAGCTGAAAACAAGAGTCGGACACTTAACTGACTGAGCCACCAGCACCCGTGATTCATTTACTTTTTTGCACAAAAAGGAGTAAAGTTCATTCTATGACTCTTGTGAGTAACAAAAAGAAATGGCTGTTTATTTATCTTCTAAAATTACAAATATTAATTTGAATATTTTAACTCATGCTGATCAACTAGCACAAAAATCCTTCAGATACGAAATTTTTGAAGTCCAGATATTTCAAAAATGGGTTTATGCAGAGCAGACACCCTTTAAAGGACAATTTCATGATTACTAAATATGGAAAATATTTCAATTTAGATTTTTTCCCTCTCCTACTTTATCTAAAAAGTTTGTTCTGAATAGAAACAAACTTTTGGCTATTTAAAATTCTATCCTGGGGCACCTGGCTGGCTCAGTTGGTAGAGCATGTGACTCTTGATCTTGGGGTTGTGAGTTCGAGCCACACATTGGGTATAGAGATTACTTAAAAAATTTTTTTTTTTAAATTCTGTCTCATTTTCATCTTAGATGTACAAATTCCATTTGTTATTGGAACTATAAATTGGGAAGGCCTGCAGTTTCCAAGACTCAGGATTTCATTTGCTAGATCTGAATCTGAAAGATCAGTGCCCACAGAAAACTAAGACTTAAAGTAAATAAGACAGTTGATTTTCAGAAATCAAAATGGGGCTTATAAAAGGTTTATAATAATATAACTTTGTAATAGGAAGGGGCTGAAACAAGAGACAATACTAAAAACTGTAAAGGAAAAGATTAAGTTTGATTATATCTAACTGGTTTGGTAGGATATATGCCAAACTTTTCAGTACATTTTAATAGATACTGATAAATATATAATTTTGTCATATATGACTTTTTTTTCCTAAGTTGCCTCATCTATGCATGTTATTTTTACAACCAGCTTTTCTCGTTTAAAAATATGTTTTGGGGGCGCCAGGTGGCTCAGTTGGTTAGGTGTCTGACTCCTGCTTTCTGCTTTCTAATGAGATAGAGCCCTACATTGGGCTCCACGCTGAGCATGGAGCCTGTTTGGGACTCTCTCCCTCTTCTCTGCTCCTCCCCACCCCCACCCCCCAGCACTCTCTTACACATGCTCACTCTCTCTCTCTCTTTCAAAAAAAAAAAAATGTTTTGGAGTTCTTTCATATCCATATGAAACTATCCCTATCTTTTTAAATGTTGCACCATATTGCAAAGTGTTACATACCATGGCTTATATAATCAATCGTTCCTTCTTTCGTGTACGTTTAGGTTACTTTTTTTTTTTTTTTTTTTTAAAGATTTATTTATTTATTTATTTGACAGAGAGAGAGCGAGAGAGGGAACACAAGCAGGGGGAGTGGGAGAGGGAGAAGCAGGCTTCCCGCCGAGCAGGGAGCCCGATGTGGGACTCGATCCCAGGACCCTGGGATCATGACCTGAGCCGAAGGCAGACGCTTAACGACTGAGCCACCCAGGCGCCCTAGGTTACTTTTTGATTTCTCATTATGGTGAGGTGTATCTTTATATATGCTTCTTTGTATTTATAAATGATTATTTCTTTAGATTAAATTCCCAGGAAAAATTGCTGAGTCAAAAGGTACACACATTTAAAAGTTTGGTAGATACAGGTACTCTCCAAACCTAAGCTGTACCAGTTTATGCTCCACCATAATGTTTGAGAGTACCATTTCCTACTATTGCCAAGAACAGATAGTTTCAATCTTGTAAATATTTGCTTCTAACATGGACAAAAAAAAGTTATTCATTACAGTTTGTGTAATTATAAATAAGTGAATATCAATAATAAGAGAATGCTAGAAAACTAAAGGGAAATATGTCCTTTGCTTTCAGGTCAGTGCTGACTGTTGCTTGTGAACAGACTGAAGTTCTGCTTTTTGACCCTATATCTTCAAAGCACATAAAAACACTTTCTGAAGCTCATGAAGATTGTGTAAATAATATCAGGTTAGTATTTTAGTGATATAGTGAAGTTTATTAGTGTGACACAAAATATTCTCATTTGGAAGTTAATGAAAATTTGTAACGTCTTGCCCAGCAGTGCTAGATACGTATTTGTGATTTGTGAATTTTATCCCTTATGAAACTTATTCCTTTAATTACAAAACTTGGTATTAACCATTTTGGATTAGAATCTTTCTGAAATGTATTTTTTACTTCCATATGATTTTACCTTTTCTCTTCATATATCAGGGTCATCATTATGAACCTCAGCCATGTATTATGATAGTCCTGCAATGTCTTTGGGCTAATGATCTGTGTAGAATTATGGCAGTCCCATTGCTAAGCCTCTCTTACCCCTGTCCCCCAGATCCAAACTGTTGAGGGGAAAAAACACATATGCACACAGAACTTCTTTCTAAAAGCATGTTGGAAGCACCTTAAATTCTCAATAATGTGGGAAGTAAATAACAGTTGAAAGCTTGGTGGATTAATATGCAGTCATTAAAATGATGGTCACAGGGACTACATATCAACATTGACAAATGCTTGGGGCAATATATGTTAAAATCATGATAAAAATTGTTACAAATATGACATGATGCAGAAGATAAGGAAATATTTTTCAATGCTAACATGGGGTGGGTTAGAATGAATGGATGATGAGTAATTTTCTGTTTTTTAAACATTATGTAATAAGATTATATTCATTTTATACTGAATCCTTTAAATGTTCAAAAAAAAAGAAATAGGGAAATTACTTCTAGTTACGGTGACATACTGAATTTTGGTGTAACCTCTATGCTCCAAACACATAGAACGACAGATTAAATAGCACAAAAGATACAGCCATGCTTTGAAACAACATAAACATTTTTGTGAGCCATAAATGGAACACAGACACAAGCTGTTATAGGGCTAAAACCACAAACCCACTGGGTTTTGAGTCTGGTACTGACGTGTAGTTGTTTTAGTTCCTGTCAAGAATCAAAAGTACTAAAGTGCTTCATATGAGGCAGGAACCAGAGCCAGAAGTACTACACAATGCATTGGCTAAAATGCCTGTCCCATTTGTGAAAGGCTGAAAAAAAGGGAAAAGATATTCACTACCTGAGGCCATGGATTTTGGCTGATTAAGACACAACCTCATGGCCAGGAATTCAATGAAGCCATTACTGAGTCAGTGATTGAATATTTATGTGTGATAGCTCCAATCTCATCATGAAACTGAAGGCCTTAATGTCATTATAAGGCCTAATTGTGGATTAGGGGTTCAGAAATCCAAGTGGGGGCAATTATAAAACCATTAAATAGGAAAGAGAGGAAAAAATAATTAAAAACCTTTCTTACTTAAAATAAGCCTATAACCAAAATTCTAAGACTCATGAAGACATCTAATATTAATATCATAACAAATTCAGCAACTAAAACAAGCATATTTTCTGGATGAAATTAATTTTATGGAGTAGTCCAACAAAGACTTTATTTTTAAAAATAAATTATTTATTTTTTTTTGACTAGGTAATACATGCACGTGGTACAAAATTCAAAGGTACAAAAGGGTAAACAGTGAAAAGTAAGTCTGTCTCCCACCTCTGTCCCCTAGCCACCCAGTTCCCCTCCCCAGAGGCAACCACTATACCAATTTCTTGCTATCCTTTTTGAGATAGTCTATGCATGTACAAGCATAAACACACACACATACATACACTTTTATATAAATGGTAGCATTCTACACACACAATTATATACCTTGGCTTTTCCATTTAATAACATATTTAGAGATCATTCCATATTAGTACCTATGGATGATCTTATTCTTTTTAACGGCTGCATAGTATTCCATTGATTGGAAGAAACTTTAAAGCATTTTTAGGATGCTCCAAGAAATAAGTTAATTGATACTTTCCATTTAAAGAGAGCTCAAAATTATGAAACAAAAGAAATGCAACAAGAGCAGGTTAATGTGGAAAAGAACCAACTACAACTCCTAGAAATTAAAAATGTACTTAGTATATAAAAAACTTAAAAGATGGGATAAATTTTATCCTTTACACCGCTGATGAGAGAATTAATGGGTTCGAAAATACTAAGAGTACTTAAAAGACATAGGGGATTAATTGAGAGTGTCCAGTATATATATAATAAGAATTACAGAAAAAGAAGATGCAGAGATTGGTGGAGAACTAATTTTTGAAGACACAAAGGTGGAGAATTTTTAGCATTAAAGAAGGTCCTGAATCCTCGAATCAAAAGTAGACCCTCGAGTGTCAGATAGGTTAAATAAAGATAAATATACATTTAGACAGATTGTAGTAAAACTTTAGAATATCAAAGGAAAAGAGAAAATCTTAAAAGCCACCAAAGTTAGAAGCCAGATTACCTACAGAGGTATAATTCAACATTATAACAGAAGGTTTCTCATCAGCAACAGTTGATGCTAGGAGATTATGAAGTAGTAGCTTAAATACTAAGGGAAAATAATGCCCAGTGCCATATCATATCCAGGTAAACTGTTATTACATAATGAAGAATTTAATTAGGTGAAATGATAAATGTTATTAATTATTAATAGCAGAAAGATAATTAGGTTTTTGGGGGGAGTACATTTAAAACAGTTAAAACTAAAGTCTAGGTTTATTTTCTGGTAGTAACATTAAAAAGGAAAAAATATGAAATTAATTTTTAGTAATGTTTTATTTACCCCAATAGGACTAAAATATCATTTCAACATGTAATCATTAAAAAATTTATTGAGATATTTTAGTTTCATTTTTTAATGTTAAATTTTCAAAATCCAGTGTTTTAACACTTAGAGCACAACCCAGTTCAGACTGGCCACATATCAAGGATTGAAAAGCCACATGTAGCTAATGGCTACCAAACTGGACAGTGTAGCTTTAAATAGTAACAACAAATAGGTTGTGTGTAATATGGTAAGGTTCGTGTCATGTTCAGGAAGAAGACAGAAATATTAAGTAATTTCAGACTCTTTCAGAACAATATATAATTAAATATATACAATGAAAAAAATACTAAATTAAAGATAACTAAAATAGTAGACATACAAAGTATAGCTAGCTTCCAAAACAGAAGTGGGAGAGGGAATATTGAAAACATGATCAGTTCAGTGGAAGATGGGAAAGCTTAAAAAAGTAAAAAAATAAATAAAACAAAGGAAAGGGATGATAAGTAGAAAACAAGAAGTAGAAATAGACCCAGTATATGAGTAGTTCACAGTAAGTATAAATGAACTGATCTTTATTAAAAGACACGGAGACAGCAATTTGAATAAAAACCAAAATCATCTGTATATTCATTATAGAGATACCAAAACTAAAACTGCCCAAAAATGGGAAAAGAAAACTAATGTAGATTATCATTATTGGACAGATGGAAGACTAAAGGCTTTAATAAGGATAAAGTGAAACAGTACATATTAATAAAAGGAAAAATCAACTAAGAACATAAAATAATGATGAACTTTTGTATTTAACTTGAAATTTGTATATTTAAAATAAACCCAAAAAAACCAAAAACAATACAGATAAGGAATTACAAGTCTATAATCATAGTTAGAGATTTTAATACACTTCCATCCCAAACTCGTAAATCAAGTAGATAAAAATTAAGCTATAGAATATTTTAAAATATCTTAGACAACCTTTCTACTAAAAATAGAAATGCAGGGTAAGATTTTTTAAATATATTTTTTAAATGTATAGTTGATCTGATAGGAAAGAAAGGAATCCTAGGGCCAAAAATGAAGTAGATGCTAGAATGCAAAGAAGTAAACAGGTATTCAGCTGGCTTTTACCCTGGAGGCATCTGCCAAATGCGGGTGACCTTGAGCTTCTGTTTCAATATGTATAAGGAGTTACAGTGGACAGGAGAGTTAATTCTATGGCCAGTTGAAGATGAGAAGTCTAGTAGAAAACTGCATAAGGCTGGGACTCCAAAGAGCTATTCTTACAGCATAAAGGTGATCTAGAAACATACCACCTTGTTCATGTAGACTATGACATTGGTAGAGGGTTGTCAGAAAATCTCCTCAGTGAATGTCTGACCACAAGTCAGTCTTCATGCATGTGTGGGGCCCAAATTCACACTACCATATGGTCCAAAACCATCTAGCCAGCAATTTTAAATTGGATGCAGGTTGATAGTACTGCCAGGTACCTGCAAAAACAAATGCAAATCTTCTCTGGGGAAGAAAACTCAGTATCATAAAGAAGTCAGTTCTTTCCAGATCAGTCTCTAAATTTAGTGCAGTTTTAATCAAAATACCAACAGGGTTTTTTTTTTTTTTAACTTAAAAATTCATATTGAATAGTAAAGTGCCAAGAATATCAATCTTGAAGGAGACTAAGATGGTAGTCTTCCAGATATCAAACGCAGTCTTAGGACAGGGATAGATTAAGTACCTAATGAAATGGAGTAGAACTTCCAGAAACAGACCCATGCATATATGGAAATCTAATAGATGACTGCAGGGGCATTACAAATCAGTGGCAGGGAAAATGGAAAAGAGAGAATTGGTTATATACATGAAATAACTGCGAGTTAAAGACCTAATTATGAAAGCAAACCATTAAAGCTTTAGAAGAAATATAGAATATATTTATGTTCTAAGGATGAGAAAGGATTTTTTTTTTTTAAGATTTTATTTATTTATTTGACAGAGAGAGACACAACGAGAGAGGGAACACAAGCAGGGGGAATGGGAGAGGGAGAAGCAGGCTTCCCGCCAAGCAGAGAGGCCAATGTGGGGCTCGATCCCAGGACCCTGGGATCGTGACCTGAGCTGAAGGCAGACGCTTAACGACTGAGCCACCCAGGCGCCCCGAGAAAGGATTTTTTAAGATACAAAAAACACAGATCATTAAAGGATTGCTAACTTCAACTGCATTAAAATTGAAAACTTCCTTCTAACCAAAGACATAACAGTGTGAGAATATAAGCTATAGGTGGGTGGGAGAAGATATTTTCAATGCACATAGCCAAAGAAGGATTAGTATGCAGGATATGTAAGACAATTACCCTGGAGCAAAATAGGCAGAGAATCATATAAGAGAAGCTAAAATGAGCAATAAATATGGAAAAATTTTCAAGCTTCCTAGTTATCATGAAAATGCAAATAAAAATAAACAATGAAGAAATACTAAGTATTGGCAAAGATGTTGAGAAGTAGAAACCCTTGGACATTGATGGAGTATAATTGGTAAAATTATTTTGAAGAGCAATTCAGCAATATCTGGTAAAATTGAAGATCACACAGATTTTTAAGAAATTAAGGCACGTGTAAATAAGGAGATGTGTAAAGAAGGTTCGTTATAGCATCATTAGTAATAAAAGTTGGAAACACATCTCCATCAAGAGGAAGATAAATTCCTGTATACTCATACAATGGAATACTATACATCAGTTAAAATAAATGAACTAGAAGCATCAGCATCTGAGATACATTTCAGAAATTCAAGGTTGAGCAGAAAAGCAAATTATAGAATGAGCTATACAGTGTGATACCATTTATATAAAGTCTGAAAATATACAAACATAAGTTTGATGAGGGTATGTATTTGTCTGTTTGTTCTCTGCTCTATTCGCAGCACCTAGAACTGTGCCTAGCACATAGCGGGTGCTAATTAAATATTTATGGAATAAATTGAATGCAAAACAAAACTATACACTGTTTATGGATACATACTTAGAATCTCATGGTATTAAAAACTTGCATGGGGAGTGACAAACAAATTTTGGATAGTGGTTCCCTTTGGAGAGGGAGGGAGGGGAATGGGATCGGGGAGGGATATTCAGGGTGCTTCAGTTGTGTTTGTAATGTTCAGAAGAATCTGAAAGATAACAAAATGTTAAAATTTGATAAAGCTGGGTGGTGGGTATCACAGGTTTTTGTTATATTCTTCATAGTTTTCTCTATGTTTTTAATATTTTACAATTTAAAATTTTCTTACCTCAAAAAGATGTGTTGTTTGCCCCTACTCAGAATGATCTCTGACTAATCTGCTGTTAGAATTTGTTCTTTATCAATGTCAGCTCTCATTTGCTATCAGTGTGTCTGCTTTAGTACCCCACACCTGCAGATTTGAATTTGCTTATCTCTTGGTTTGAAAACCAGGTTTTGAAGCTTTTTTAGAGGTACATATCACTTAAGAGTTTTGTGTGAGGATCTGACGGGTCCTCTGGCATGAGCTTAAGTGTGCATTACTTATTAATATTAACTTTTTTGAGTGCCTACCATATGCCAAACCTTTTGTGAAGCACTTTTCATACAATATTAATTCTCACAGTATCCTTATGTGAAACAGATATTGTACTCATTTTAAGGAATGAAGAAATTGCAGCTCAGATAAAGAGATTTGCTCAATATCTTTAATACATAGCAAGTGGTAGAGCTGGAATTCATGCTCAGTTCAATTAGACCACCTCACTGTACTGTTCAGAGATGTGGGCATGCATTTCCTAGATCATGATTTTACACATACTTAGTAATGTCTTCTAGTTCATTTCTTAGTTTTTTAAGGTTTGCTTATCTTGTAAAATAAAAATATTGATAGTTGGGAAGGGTATTCTCTGTTGCTTCATACTTTGGGAAAGTAAGGGAAAAATATGTAACTTAAATTCTTAAGCCCATTATACAGGCTTACTTCTCATTCATGAGGGTTCTGTATATGGATTTAAGAGTCCATTTAATAATCAAGGCCCCCCCCAGGTATGAGATTACAAGGGCAGTTGAGATTATCGTAAGTATTCAGTGCCTCTTTAAATATTCCAGGATCTACTTTTCCCTCCCACTGTCTTTGTTGGTCTTTTCCTGATTGGTATATTTCAAACACTATAATGTAAATGCAGTGCTCATCACTGGGAACATGAAATTTCTTATCTTGCAAAGGATGTGGAATTTCACAAAACCCTGAGAGTGATATTAGAAAACTAGTCAATTACATATAAAATCATTGGCAAATAAGGATCTGATTGAGTTAGACTAGTTATCAATTAAAAGGAAATGACAGAAATGAGGACATGCTATTCAGAGAATTCAGAGAATTATGTGAATATCTCATGGGACTAAGGAAAGGCCCTTGGGAAAATGGATAAAGCCCTTGAAGTTTATATAGAAATGACTCTCTTTTTTAATTATAGTACAAAACTCAAATATGAAGTAAGAGTGTTATATTTTGCTCTCATAATTTTATTGGAAAGATTATGCAGGAAAACCCAAACATTTAATTTATTCTTATTCTATGAATTTGTGTATGTTTATATAAATGTAAAATAAATGTTAAAAATTATTATGACTTTTAGTTTTTAGATAAAGACAACACTTTCTTTCCCTTGTACAATGAGATGTTGGTACCTGTTTTAAAGAAATTCTATTTCAATTGCTGTTATCCTTCACCAATTATCCTCTGATAATGAAGACTTCAATTTATCCAGATGTCCAGTTTACCCAGAACTATTATAGTCATATGTTGGGGTTTGATGGGAACATATGGAGCAGTTTTATAATTCATAAACTCATAGATTTCAGAGTGTATGGAGTGTTTCCTGTTTATTAGAGACTATGGAGTTAAAAACATTTTACATGCCTTATTAGGCTAGACTGAGTTTTAATTTGAGAAGATTGAGCCAGATCTCCAAGAATTTGTCTAACACTTTACATTCTCTGCATTTGCTTGCTTTAGTATAAGAATTGTGGGTACTTTAACTGGTCTCCTAATCGACATTCTTAGTTTTCTATAATTTATCTATTCTCTTCACCAATGATTCTTCAATACCAAGATTTTTAACAGGTAAAATTTTGAGGCAAAATGAGAAAACTAAAGTGAAAGTGTTGAATTTTTCATTAAGGTAAATTTATTCAATTCAAATTATTAGCTTTTATTCCAAGATTATATTCTTTGTACATTATTGGTATTAAAATATTTTCCATGCAACAATGGTAATTTTTCAATGGCCTTATTGACAAAAATTTTAAAACTGATCCCCCACTTCATTTTATTTTTTATGAAAATCCAAGAGTTTTGGAAACTAGCTACCTCAGAGATCTTTTTGAAACTCTTAGCTAATCATTTCATTTTCTTGCCTAAAGCCTTTAGGGTGGACCACTGTGGCCTAAGGTGGTATAATGCCACTGGGGTTTTGGTTTTTTGTTTTTTTTTAAAAGATTTTATTTACTTGATAGAGACACAGCGAGAGAGGGAACACAAGCAGGGGGAGTGGCAGAGGGAGAAGCAGGTTTCCCGCGGAGCAGAGAGCCCGATGCGGGGCTCGATCCCAGGACCCTGGGATCAGGACCTGAGCTGGAGGCAGATGCTCAACAACTGAGCCACCCAGATGCCCCGCCACTGGGGTTTTGAATCCATATGTGCATTAAGTATTTTCTGTAGACTAAATAAAATACCTTATTTTTTCCCTAAATTTTTTAAATGTAAGAAGATGCTCTATGATGATGATCAGTTTATTTTAAAAGTTTGATTTTCCAGTTGCCTTTTGTCATGGTGTGTTTTTTCAGTCGTTTAATTCCTGTCAGGAAGTCATTAAAATATTATTACTTTAAAAAGCCTAATCAGTAAAGATAAAACTGTAGGGGAAAAAAAATGGACTTGACGATTTTGATTAGTAAAAATTTTGATATAGTAAGAAAATATATAAACCACATAATAAGATAAAAGTATATATGGAAAATATATTCAACACACTGTCTTTTTTTTTCAACATACTGTCTTCGAAAAACTGAGGTATATTATCTTTACTATAAAGAGAATTTATAACTCTAATAAAAATAATACAGCAGTAGGAAAATCAGTAAGGAATATGAATAGAAATTCACAAGAGAAAATAATCTTCCAATTAATATGAAAAGCCTTGAACTTTACTAAAAATAAAAGTTTCAATTTAAGATCTTTTTTTTTTCCCCTGGCACTTAGCAGAATTAAAAAATATCTGTGTGACAGGGCTTGGAGAAGTGGACATTGTTAACTGCTGGTAGAACTACATATCAGTATGTTCTTTTGAGGATAGTTTGGCTGTATGTATCAAAAGCCTTACATTTTTAATTTTTTTTATTTTTTTTTATTTTTTTTTTTTAAGATTTTATTTATTTATTTGATAGAGAGAGACACAGCGAGAGAGGGAACAGAAGTGGGGGAGAGGGAGAAGCAGGCTCCCTGCTGAGCAGGGAGCCCGATGCGGGGCTCGATCCCAGGACCCTGGGATCATGACCTGAGCCGAAGGCAGACGCTTAACGACTGAGCCACCCAGGCGCCCCTCAAAAAGCCTTACATTTTTTTAAATCCCTTTTTACTTAGCAATACATTTTTCTGGGGATGTACTTAGAAAAATAACTAGGGATGTGATTAATATTCAGCTATTAGGTTGTTCATCATAGTGTTTTTTAGTGTAAACTTTTTTATACTACATAAATTTTTACACTAAATAAAACCATTTAATGGTTTTAGTGTAAACCATAGTAAAAAATTGGAAGCAATATAAACACCCAGCAATTGCTTATTAGTTTAAAAAAGAAACAAGATACGGTTCATTCATACAGTGAATCTAATCAGCCATTAAGAATGATTTTGTCAATAAATCTTTAATAACATGGCAAAATATTTATGACATGACATTTATTATTGAAATATAAGAATTAGGCTATTAATAACAGTGGTTATTTTTATGGTGGACTTTTTTCCATTTAAAAAATATTTTCAGGGATGCCTGGGTGGCTCAGTCAGTTAAGCGTCTGCCTTCAGCTCAGGTCATGATCCCAGGGTCCTGGGATTGAGTCCCACGTCGGGCTCTTTGCCCAGTGGGGAGTCTGTTTCACCCTCTCCCTCTGACCCTCCCCCAGCTTGTGCTCTCTCTTGCAAAGTGGGAAACCTGCTTCTCCCTCTCCCACCCCCCCTGCTTGTGTTCCCTCTCTCGCTGTCTCTCTCTCTCTCTCAAAAAATAAATAAAATCTTAAAAAAAAAATGCAAAGATCTTTAAAAAAAAAAAGTTACTGGGAATCACTACAGAATAAATCCATGATATATTCTCCTCTTATCTCTACTTTTCAACACACAGTACTTCTAACTAGTGTTGCCTCTCAGAGTATATACCATCCCCTTACATGCCTCTGTACCTTTGCTTATCCCTTGGTCACTTAGGGAGTGCCTGCCTCATCTTTTAAAATCAGTTCAAATGACCCCACCATGAAGTCTTTCCTGACCACCCTTTTCTTTCTTTTTTTTTTTTTTTAGATCTTATGTATTTGTCAGAGAGAGAGCACATAAGCAGGGGCAGCAGCAGGCAGAGGGAGAAGCAGGCTTCCCACTGAGCAAAGAGCCTGAAGTAGGACTCGATCCCAGAACCCTGGGATCCTGACCTGAGCCGAAGGCAGAGGCTCAACCAACTGAGCCACTCAGGCGCCCCTGATCACCCTTTTCTTTGCTTATTCCATGCAATTATTTTGTACAATTATGTATTTATAATTTTTTTCCACTAGGTAGTGAACTCCTATCTCATGCATAATAAATATTTGTGAGTACTTATTACGTGCCTGGCACTGTGTGTTGGGTACTACAGATCTAACAAGGAACTATGCAGACAGTTCCCCCTGTCTTCAAGGAGTTTATAGCCTTATGAAGTTATTCCTTACACTGTATATTAAGTGTTATGACAGAAATATAGAGTACTTTGGAGATTAGAAGATTGGTAAATCTACCCCAAGCTGGATAGAGAAGGAAGTCTTCCTGGAGGGGATGATAGCTGAATAACAAAAAGAAAGGAAGTGTTTAGTCAGGTCAAGGGGTAGGGTGAAGGTGGTTTCAAGTAGTAGAAACAGCTTGTACAACAGCTAGGAATTTTAAAACTGTGTTAAGTTTTAGGAAGGTTGTTATGGTATTTATGGATACTGAGGTTGATTTCTGATAAAAAATAATTCAATATAATTTTATCTTGGAAGAAGTTCCAGAATTCATTTCTTCTCTCTACAAGAGATTAGGAAGTAATATATAACAGCATATGTTAGAGAAAGCATCCTAATGTTGAATTAGGCAGAAATTCAAATGTGGAAAAAGAAATAAAAGAAATTCAAGTGTGATTGGTAGGTTTGTTGTTTTTTAAGTATTTGTATAAAATATATTCTCACTAAGCATTGAGAAATTAGTGTAAAATAATTAAAAGTCTGAATTATAGAGTATTTTATTGGTATATCTTGTAATCTTAACTGGTCCTAATAAAATATTGCTAAGTATGATTATTTGGGGGAATGCCTTTGAATTAATAGGTTAAAAATATGGCATTTTATTAACAATTTTTATATGTAAATGTGTTCTAAATAGAAAGACATTACTTGTAGCAGGGTAAATTTTTCTCATAATTATGAACCCTTTATGCTTAACATATCTCCCTCTGCAATCAAGTCTTCAAAATCTCCTCTGTCTCCTATTAAATTGTCTCTCACCATTCGTGTTTCCTATACAGATTCTAAAGTTCTTTTTTCTCTCTAGCACTGTTCCCCAAACATCCACCCCTATATCTAGTTCCAAATAAAAATCAATAATATAAAGCAAATGGATAAAATTACATTGTGGTCCTCCTTAAATCATAGTGTCCTTTCCTGTGATTATGTGAATTATGCTTACTGTTTATTGATACCCATATCACTGGGTTTATACCGTCAGTTTGTAGTCCTTTTTTGTTTGTTTTCTTGATTAGGTAATATAGAGGCTGTTTCTCAAGTTTTCTTTAACAAGAGATTAAATAAACCAGTTTTTCTTTTCTGCTTTGTAGATTTCTTGATAACCGGCTGTTTGCTACCTGCTCTGATGACACTACAATAGCACTATGGGATCTGAGAAAACTGAACACCAAAGTATGCACTTTACATGGTCACACTAGCTGGGTGAAGAACATCGAATATGATACTAATACAAGACTCTTAGTAACATCAGGATTTGATGGAAATGTCATTATTTGGGACACCAACAGGTTTGTGAATAGGAAACCATGTTAGGATTGTGAACAACAACAACAAAATTTTTTAAAGATTTCTTTATTTGACAGAGAGAGGGAGAGAGAGTGAGTGAGCATGTGGGGGGCGGGTGCAGAGGGAGAGGGAGAGAGAGAATCTTAAGCAGACTCCCTGCTGAGCGCAGAACCTGGTGTGGGGCTCCATCTCACAACCGTGAGATCATGACCTGCGAAATCAAAGAGTTGGACCTTTAACTGACTGAGCCACCCAGGTGCCCCCCAAAAATATTTGTTTAAAATGGTAGAGAAATTCAGTGTTTTGTCTTAGCTTTCATATCTCTTTAGGAGAAAGAATCTGACTTTGGGAAAAATAATCAAAAAATGATTCCATCTTTTGTTACTTGCCCTTAGTCATATACTGCAACTAAAAAATTTGGAGAAAAGTTTATGGAAAGGAGACCAAGTAGTACAGTTAATGATGAAAACTGGTTTATAAGATGAGTTTCCTAAATTTAAGGAATTTAAGGAAAAATATTTTTGTTATTTCCTCTGTGGAACAGAAATGTTTTTCATTCTTCGGTCCTTCAATTCTTAAACCTACTTATTTTGTAATTTTTTTCATGCATTAAAATAATAGTTTCTCAGTGGGAATGTTTGGAAATAATGTGTGGTGCAGTTTTAATTGTCACTATGGGAGGAGAAGAGAGGATTTCTACTGGCATTTAGTCAACAGGGATCAGAGTTTCTAAACATCCTGCATGGAACATTTTGCACAGTAGACTAATCCCATCTAAAATGTCAGTAATGCCTCTGTTGTGAAACACTTCAATGAAATGTCTTCTTATAGAGAAATTGATTATTTAAAGAAACCTGAAGTTTGGGACACCTGTTTGGCTAAGCATCTCTTGATCTCAGTTGGTTAAACATCTGAACCATCTTTAATAACATGGCAAAATATTTATGACATGACATTTATTCATGTGGTTCAGTTGGCTAAGCATCTCTTGATCTCAGCTCAGGTCTTGATCTCAGGGTCGTTAGTTCAAGCCCTGCATTAGGCTCCATGCTGGGTGTGGTGCCTACATAAAATAATCAAGAAAAATAGAGTTGAAGTTTGAGAAATAACTAAAATGTACCTATTGCTAGCTATGGTGAAATGACAATGCAGTAATACACCAGGACCATTTCTGAAATATTCTTTTCAGAGGTCATATGTAAAAAGAGAGAGAATATTCTTAAAGATTTCTACTATGCATATTGTTTGAGCAGAGGATATATAGATCTCTTTAGATTAAGACAAGCATAACTGTTAAAATTTAGAAGTTCATTTTTTTTTAATTTAGAAATAAAATTTCAATAGGAATATGAATGGTAACTTCCAAATTAGTGGACAAAAGCTAGTAAAACATGATCAATCCAACAAGGCAGAGAAGGGGGAAAATCATTTTTAAAAAATAGGTAAATTGGGAAGCACAAAAATATGGTAGGCAGAAAATCCAAATATCAATAATCGCAATAAATACATATAGACTAAAGTAGCCAGTTAAAAGATAGATAGGGTTAGATTGGATTAAAAAAGAAAACCAAACTATGTTCTTTGTAAGGAACACACCCAAAACATGCAAATGAGAAAGTCAAAGCATGGGAAAAAAATAACAGGCAAATTCAAATCAAAGAGAAACAATTATATTTACATTAATAGCAGACAAAAGAGAATATAAGGCATAAAGCATTATTAGTGGTTAAAAAAGGTACTGTGCTAGGGCGCCTGGGTGGCTCAGTCATTAAGTGGCTGCCTTCGGCTCAGGTCATGATCCCAGAGTCCTGGGATCGAGTCCCACATTGGGCTCCCTGCTCAGCGGGAAGCCTGCTTCTCCCTCTCCCACTCCCCCTGCTTGTGTTCCTGCTCTCATTGTCTCTGTCTCTGTCAAAGAAATAAATAAAATCTTAAAAAAAAAAAAAAATTCTTAAAAAAAAAAAAGGTACTGTGCTAAAAGGTTTATTTCACTAGAACATAAAAGAATTCTTATCTTAAATGTACCTAATAACATAGCTTCAAACCATAAAAAGCAAAAACGGGGGGCGCCTGGGTGGCTCAGTCGTTAAGCATCTGCCTTCGGCTCAGGTCATGATCCCAGAGTCCTGGGATCGAGCCCCACATCAGGCTCCCTGCTCCGCGGGAAGCCTGCTTCTCCCTCTCCCACTCCCCCAACTTCTGTTCCCTCTCTCGCTGTGTCTCTCTCTGTCAAATAAATAAATAAAATCTTTAAAAAAAAAAAAAAAGCAAAATGGACAGAATTACAAGAAAAAACTAAGAATCCCCATCTTAGTGGAAAATAGTAACACTATTCTCTCATTTACTAATAGATAAAGTAGACCAAAAAATTAGTAAGACCATAGGAGATCTTACGGTAATAAACTTGATTTATTAGGTGTATTTGGGATTCTCCCAACAAATAGTGAATATATCCTCTGAAGCAAAAGTAGAGCATGTACTAGATTACAAAGTAAGTTTCAACCAATATCAAAGAGTTGTTACCACACAAATGATTTTTCCTGACCTCAGTATAGTTAATTAAAACACAGGTAACTAAAAATTCCCATGTTTGGAGATTTATAAACTCACTTCCTAAATAATTCATGGATTGAAGAAGAACTCATAGGGAAATCAGTAGACTAAAAATTAGTGAACTAAGCATTATACTCAAAAAAACTGGAAAAAGATAAAAAAGAGTAAACCCAATGAAAGATTATGGAAATAATAAAGATAAAAGCAGAAATTAGTGAAATTGAAAATGAATGTACAATAAAGTTTTTTTTTAAAGCCTGCTTTTTGAATCTCTGGTAAGATTCATCCAGAGAAATAAGACAAAGAATAATCTTAACAATAAAAAAAGAGACAACAACAAAAAATATATATGATAATAAGATCACTTTTATGCCAGTATACTTGAAAACTTTGATGAAATGGTTTATTCAAAAAATACACCTTAGCAAAACTGATCAAGAGAGAAATAGAAAACCTAAATACACCTGTTACCTGGACTGATATTTAACCAATATGCAGTGATTTAGCTGAAGTAGTTGTTAAAATATTAAACTACTTCTGTAGTTAATACAGAAGTTAAATGTGGTAACTGTAGTTAAATGATAAATAGCCACTATCCTGAATCATCCCCGGGCAGTCATATCCTGGCACCCTCTGGTTACCCAGGCCCTTCTTTTAGGGATACCTCCCTCAAGATCTCCATATGATCTAGCAGCTAAAGTCCCCCTTAAGCTACCCCCCCCTTTTTTTTGGTTGTTCAGCATCTCATTTAATTCAGAGAACAGTCTCATGAGTTAGATAACTATTATCCCATTTTATTTTATTATTATTTTTAAAGATTTTATTTATTTGACAGAAAGAGATAGCAAGAGCAGGAACACAAGCAGGGGGAGTGGGAGAGGGAGAAGCAGGCTTCCCGCTGAGCAGGGAGCCCGATGCGGGGCTTGATCCCAGGACCCTGGGATCATGACCTGAGCCGAAGGCAGGCGCTTAACGACTGAGCCACCCAGGCGCCCCTATTATCCCACTTTAGAGCTAAGGAAACCAAGGTCAGAGAGGTTGGGTAACTTGCCCACATGACTGTCAATAGTAAATTATGAGCCAGGGGTCAAATCCCTGGCTTACAGACTGCCAAGAGACACCCTTTGTTGATGGAAGTTTTAAGATCTTACAGTAGAGTAATTCCAGGACTCAGTTCCAACACTGCCAACTGCATCAGTTCTGACTGGCTCATTTTCATGCACTCCTGGTTATTTAAATATTCTAAACATTGCCTCTGCCATAGCCATTAAAGAAATGGAAAATAGCAATTAAAATTTATCTACTAATAAAACAGCAGGCCTGTCAGTTTTACAGGTGACTTCTGTAAGACACTATAAGAAACAGAACATTCCAGTTTTATTAAGTTGTTCACATTCCAGAAAAAGGGAAATCTCCTTACCTCATGTATGAAGCTAGTATAACCTTAATATATAAACTCAACAAAGATAATACTAGAAGAGAAAAATTGAAAGGTCAATCTGTAATGTGAATGTAGATACAAGTATTCTAAATAGAAGGAAACTGAAACTTGTAAGATATTAATCAAAATAACATGACCAAGTTGGGTTTATTCAGGAATGAAAAGATGATATATCTGGGGCGCCTGGCTGGCTCAGTCAGAAGAGCATGCAACTTTTGATCTCGGGGTTGTGAGTTCGAGCCCCATGTTGGGTATACGTATAGGTCACTTAAAAAAGATATATTAATAGAAATTTTTTTTTTTTTTTGACAGAAAGTGTGCACAAGCTGGGGGAGCAGCAGGCAGAGGGAGAGGGAAAAGCAGGCTCCCTGCTCAGCAGGGAGCCCGACACAGGGTTTGATACCAGGACTCTGGGATCATGACCTGAGCTGAAGGCAGACACTTAACCGACTGAGCCACCCAGGCGCCCCTATCAATAGAAATTCTATTAATATAACTTATCACATTAACAGATTAAACAAAGTCCGTATGATTGTTTTAATCAAGGAATAAAATTCAACATTCAATCATAATTAAAAACAAAAGAGGGGACATTATTACCAGTCTTATAGAGATTAAAAGGATTATAAAGGGATACAATGAACAACTTTATGACAACACATCAGACAACTCAGATAAATACCTGGACAGTCACAGATTACTTAAACTGATTCAAGAACAAATAGAAAATCTACAGACCCACAGACCTAAAGCAAGTAAAAAATCGAACTGGTAATTTAAAAATCTTTCCACAGTGAAAAGCCCAGTCCCAAAAGTCTTCACTGGTCAATTTTACCAAACATTTATAGAATAAATAATACCAATCTTTCACAGTCTCTTCTAGAAAATAGAGGAGAACACTTCCAAACTCATTTTATGAGGCTGGTATTATTACTCTGATACAAACCAGACAAACATCATAAGAATAGAAAACTACAGACCAATATTCCTCAAAAACAAAAAGAAGAAGAAAAATAGAACAAAATCCTCAACAAAATATTAGCAAATCAAACCTAGCATCATGTATAAAGGATTATATATCACAATAGTAGAATTTACCCCAGGAATAGAGGGTTGGTTTAATATCCAAAAATCAATTAATGTAATACATCGTATTAATAAAGGTCAAAATCCATAAACAGGATCATCTCAAGAAAGGTAGAAAAGCACTTGACAAAATCCAATACCCATTTGTAATAAAACTGGGAATAATAGGGAACTTTTATTCCCTAGACAGCTGATAAAGGACATCTGAGAAATTTATAGCTAAAATCATTTTTGTAAAGTTTTTTTTTTTTTTTAGAGAGAGCACCCTAGTAGGGGGGTGGGGTTAGGGGCAGAGGGAGAGGGACAGTTAGACTCCCCACTGAGCAGGGAGCCCGACGAGAGCCCGACGACACAGGGCTCGATCCCAGGACCCCGAGATCATGACCTGAGCTGAAGGTAGATGCTTAACCAACTCAGGCGCCCCTGGCTAAAATCATCTTAATGTTGAAAAGACTGAATACAAATTTATCCTAAGATTGGTAACAAGGCAAGGATGTCTGCTCCCACCACTTTTATTCAATATTGTATTAGAGGTACAGTTGAATTGGAAGTGCAGTCAGGCAAGAAAAAGAAATACCAGGCATCCAGATTGGAAGGGAAGAAGCAATCTTCATATGTAGATATGATCTTATATATAGAAAATCTTAAGGATTCCACAAAAATACTAGAACTAATAAGTTCAGCAAGGTCACAAGATATACGAGATTAATATACACAAATCAATTGTATTTCTACTTATAAGCAATGAACAATCTAAAAATGAATGAAGATTCCATTCATAATAGCATCTAAAGAAATAAGATACTTAGGAATGTATTTAACAAAAAAAGTACAAGATTTTTACACTGAAAACTATAAAAACATTGCTGAAAGAAATGTAAGAAGATGTAAATGAATGGAGAGGCATTCCATCTTCATGGATTGGAAGACTCAGCATCATTAAGATGGTAATTTTGGGGGTGCCTAGCTGGCTCAGTCAGGACAGCATGTGACTCTTGATCTCAGGGCTATGAGTTCAAGCCCCACATGGGGTGTAGAGCTTACTTAAAAAAATAATAAGATTACAGAGGACAAACAAAAAATTTTTTTAAAGATGGCAGTTGTCAAAAAAATAAAATAAAGATGGCAATTGTCTCCAAGTTAATCTGTTGATTCAGTGCAATCCCTATCAAGATTCCAGCTGTCTTTTTTGGACCAATTGTTAAGCTGATTCTAGAATTTATATGGAAATACAAATGACCCAGAATAGCCAAAACAATCTTGAAAAGAAGAACAAAGTTGAAAGACTCACACTCTCAATTTTAGAACTTACTACAAAGCCATAGTAATCAAAACAGTGTTTACTGGCATGGGATAGGCATATAAATCAAAGGAACAGAATTTTGAGAGTACAGAAATAAACCCTTGCATTTATGATCGGTTGATTTTCAATTCAACAAAGGTGCCAAGGTAAATTCAGTGGTTCAGAAAAGGATAGTCTTTTCAATAAATGATACCTGAGCAACTGGATATCCACATGCAAAAAGATGAGTTTAGACCCTTATTTTACATCAAAACAAGAAACTCAAAATGGATTTAAACCTGAAGGTAAGAGATAAAATTACATAATTCAAAGAAGAGAACATGGAAGTAAATCTTCATGCAAACCAAAGCACAAGTGATTAAAAAAAATTGATAAAATGAACTTCATTAAAATTAAAAACTTTTGTGTATCAGGTGATACCATTAAGAAAGTGAAAAGAAAAATTACATCTGATCAAGGATTTGTGTCCAGAATATATAAAGAACTCTTGCAACTCACTTTAAATATACACAAATAACCCAATTTTAAAATGGGCAAAATATCTGCATAGACATTTCACCAAGGAAGATAATACAAATGATTAATAGGCATGTGAAAAGATGATCAACATCATTAGTCAGAAGGAAAATGCAAGTCAAAACCAAAATGAGAAACCATTTCATATCCACTCAGATGGCTTTAATTTAGAAAGACAATAATAAGTATTGTCAAGAACGTGGAGAAACTGGATCCTCATACATTGCTGGTAGGGATGTAAAATGGTACAGCCACTTGAGAAAAGTTTGGTAGTTTCTTAAAATGTTAAACAGATTTATCATCTGACCAGCCATTCCACTCCTAGGTATCTACCCAAGAGAAATGAATACCTATCACCACACAAAGATTTGTACATGAATGCTTATAACAGTATTACTCATAATATCCCCAAAAGGGAACCAGTACAAATATCTATCAATTGGCAAATTAATAAACAAAATGTGGTATATCTATATAATAGAATACTATTTGGTAATGAAAAGGAACAGAGTACTAATATGTGCTACAACATGGATGAACATCAAAAAACAGTATGCTAAGTGAAAAAAGCCAAACCAAAAGACCACTTGTATAATTCTATTTATATTAAATGTCCACAATAAGCAGATCTATAGAGACTACTTAGTGGCTGCCTGTGACTGGAAATAGGAACAGGGAGAGACTGCTAGTGGGCAGGAGGGATTTTTTAGGATGATGAGAATGTTCTAAAATTGGGTTGATGATTGCACAACTCCATAAATTTACTAAAAATCACTTAATTGTTAAAATGAGTGAATTTTATGATATGTAAATTATATCTCAAAGCTATTAAACTTAATTAAAAATAGAAGGAAACTCATCAAAAGTGTACCCTAAAACCTACAGGACATTTTTAAATGGTTTTCTCTATAGGGGTACCTGGCTGGCTCAGTCACTAGAGCATGTGATTCTTGATCTCAAGGTTGTGAGTTCAAGCCCCACATTGAGTGTAGAGCTTACTTAAAAAAAATTTTTTTTTCTCTATAAAATCAGGAAGGGAGAATATGGCTGCTATTACTACTACTGTATACCACTGTTTTGGGGTGGCAGAAGACAGGGTCCTAGTCGGTACAGGAAAATAAATATGTAAGGATTAGAAAGGAAAAAAAATGAAAAAAATAGCATTCACAGGTGATATGATTGTCTATATGAAGGGTTGGCAAATTTTCTGTAAAAGACTATGTAATAAATATTTTAGGCTTTGTGTGCTGTATAGTCTCTGAGCAGCCGTCGACAATACATAACGGGTATTGCTGTGTTCCAACCAACCTTCTGTATAAAAACAGGCAATAGTCCAGACTTAGCCCATAGACCAGTGTTCTGACTGGTCTATATAGTAAATCTTAGAAATTCTGCTGACAAATTATCAGAATTAGAGTTAACCAAGATTGCTAGACATAAGATCAAAATGTAAAAATCAGTACTGTTCCTATTTATCACAAGAAGCAATTAAAAAATTTAAAGCATATAGTTTTTAGTAATTAAAAAAAATTTTTTTAAAAAACCAGGATGGGTCAAGTAGCAGATTAGACACAACTTTAAAAAATAGATTGGAAGCTAGATATTAAAAATTATCCAGAATGTAACAGAAATGAAGAGATAGAATATAAGAAAGAGCAGCTATGAGACGAGAATCAAATGTGAGTGTTTCAAACATCTATTTGGAGCTCCAAAAGAATAGAGAAAATATGTGAGAGGCGATATTGGAATAATGATGGAGAATTTCCCAGAATATATGAATAATATGAATCTTAAGATTTATAAAGTCAAATGAATCCCAATAAATTAGAAAGAAATCCAAATTTAAACATATATCAGAGTGAAACTGCAGTACTCCAAAGACAAGGAGAAGATCAAAGGATAAATTGTCCAAAGTAACAATTGCACTAATAGCAGACTTAAAAATAGCAACAATGGAAGCCAGAACTCAGTGGAGTATTATCCCCAATATTCAGAACAACATAAAGTGACAGTTTACCTCAACAAAATCTTAACTTAAAAATGTATATTTCAGAAAGAATGAAATGAAAAGTTGGAGATGAAAGAAGGAATGGTGAGCAAAAACAAAAACAAAATGTTTATCATGTATAAAAGGCTAAGCATACATTGACCGTAAATTCTAGTTTGAAGGTCAAAAATATGACTATTACCGAATCCTTATATTTATGATAATTCTAGGTTTTGTTTTGATTTCTTCTGTAGGTGTACAGAAGATGGGTGTCCACATAAGAAATTCTTTCACACACGTTTTCTCATGCGAATGAGATTAACACCAGATTGTTCCAAAATGTTGATCTCCACGTCCTCTGGATATCTTTTGATTTTGCATGATCTTGACTTAACCAAGTCTTTAGAAGTAGGCAGCTATCCCATTTTGAGAGCAAGAAGAACTACATCAAGTTCAGGTAAGCTTTTCTTTTTTGATTAAAAAAAGTTTTCCGAAGAGTCTCACACAAAGGGAGATACTGTATATGTTCCCATTCTGAGAATGATAGCAGGAAGAAGGGAAGGAAATTAGAAGACATTTTTGGAAAGCTCATTGAGAGCTTTTTTCCCAAGAAAGTATGACCTATATGAATCTCTGACATAGCATTAATTTGTGCTTCTGTATCACCAATGATCTAGGAAGAACTGCTAACTATAAAAATATTTTCTTTTAGCGCTTTCTGCTATCCAGAAAATCTTTTATCAGTATTTCTAAATCATCACTATCTCAAAAATTAGTGGTGGCCCAAGGTAGGTTCAATCTTCCAGCAGAGCTTTATTATTTTTATTTTATTTTAATTTTTATTTCACAACCCTGAGATCAAGACCTGAGCTGAGATCAAGAGTCAGATGCTGAACTCACTGAGCCACCAAGGCACCCCACCTAGCAGAGCTTTTAAGATATATTCAATATAGAGCTTTACTTTTAAGTCTGTATTACATCCTAGAATTCCAGATGTCTATACCCACGTAGCAGGTGTCATCCTATTTCACAGCCTCTAAACATCCTCTTGCTAAAGCTGTATTCTTTTTTTTAAAAAAAAGATTTATTTTAGAGGGAGAGAGAGCGGGGGAGGGGCAGAGGGAGAGAGAATCCTGAAGCAGACTCCCTGCTGAGCAGGGAACACAATTGGGGGGGGCAGGGCTCAATCCCAGGACTCTGAGATTATGACCCAAGTTGAAACCAAGAATTGGCCGCTCAACCGACTGAGCCACCTAGGTGCCCCTAAAGTTGTATTCTTTTTGCTGTTGCTGATTCCATTAGACTTCAGTGAAATTGGGGCTCAGAAAAACTTATGCACTATAATATATCTACATTATGTGATAGAGACTATATTTCATCACCTTTGAGAAAAAGAGGGCTGTTCCAGGAACATACCTATTTATAATTTTGCATTTATGAACAAGAACCCAGAAAAAAAGACTTAAGCATTTGGAATACAATGTTTATAAATTGCTATTTAAAATCAGCTTCAGATGGTTGGACTCTTTCTCCTGTATGCATAGGGCCATAGGGCCATATCTGAAGACTCCTTTGGGAAAGTACAGGCCCTGTTGTAATTGCATTTGCCCAATTTCACTGCTAAAAGTAGAAATTTAAGTTTTACCAGCTTATTTGCAAAGCAAGGGATTTCATAAATATGTGAGTATAATCCTTTTACATTCAGAAATTTATTTTTAGGTTAAACATTAATAGTCAACTTTAGCTTAGGAAGAGGTAGTGAGTTAGAAAGTCTGGTTGGTATTTTTTTATTCAAAAACCAAGAACAGGGGCGCCTGGGTGCCTCAGTCAGTTAAGCATCTGCCTTTGGCTTGGTTCATGATCCCAGGGTCCTGGGATCAAGTCCCACATCGGGCTCCCTGCTCAGCGGGGAGTCTGCTTCTCCCTCTCCCTCTGCCTGTCGCTCCCCCTGCTTGTGCTCTCTCTCGCTCTGTCTCAAAGAAATAAATAAAATTAAAAAACAAAAACAAAAACAAAACCCCACCAAGAACATTTTCTGTCTTCTAAGGGTAATTCTGATAATAACATCAAAAGGAATTAGATGAAGAAATTCTCATAAAAGTGTGGGGCCACTAGAAGAGTGAGATGTAATAGAGATTGCTTTTTGGAGTAATATATCAAACCCAACTATCTAATACTCAATTTTTGTTTTTCTTCAGATTTCAGTATAAAGTTTGTATTGCATTTCAAAGATAGTATTCACATAACTTCATGAATGATAACAGAATTGTTTGGCATGCTTAAGAAGGCTCATTTAATGTTCTCAGTAACGAACCTGGTATTTGGACCCTATTCTAACATTAAACAGGCTGATGAACAGCTCAGTTTTCATGTTTACTGAATTTTCTTGTTTTGTTTTACTACAGAAGTGATGGGGAACCCAAAGATGCTCCTATGTTTATTTGGTTTGTCATTTTTATTTCACTTAAGCAAGTCTTTGTTAGAAGAGATTTTAGAGACGGCCCAGGCCTTAGATAGAACACTTCAAAGAGCTGTCCTCCCTACCTCGGTCGCAGTTATAGGCCAGCTTTAAGTGAGCATGTACTTGCCATGTTTCAGGTGGATTTTAACAGTATGCTTCAACTAGCTGATTAAAAAGTTAAGAGACACTACTAGAGTTTTGCTAAGTTTATTGTCAGAACTTTTTGTATTTTCAAGATCTGACTACTTCGTCAAGTTCATCTGGTCCTCGAGTTTCTGGTTCACCTTGTCATCATAGTGATTCTAACTCATCTTCTGAGAAACACATGTCACGAGCATCACAAAGAGAAGGTAGGTTGAAAGTGGTATTTTATAATCTTGCAACAGATTCTACCAAATAGCTTTCTTTGGTTTAGTTTAAATCTATACAAGTAAAAGCCAATAAAGAAGAGGCTATTCTTTGACCCTCAGTCATTTTCAAAAGCTAACCAGTCTCTAGGGTTGGATATCTCGGGCTTACATCTTTGTTGGAATTTGAGCTTTGGCTTTATTTACTGAACTTAGTCTGGTCTAGATTGGAGAAAACGTGGTTTGGACATGTAAATCCCAGTCAAGGTTGTTATGGATTAAATGAGATATGCATGTGATGGTGCTGTATAAAGTGATGCATTTGGCAGGTGCTTGTGAAAGTCACCTGGTTCCAGCCCAGTAGGCATTTTGCTCTGCCATTTCTTTATCTGAGCAATGCCTGACAGCCTTAGAGGGGTTGTGGGATAAAGTGGGCTACATTCTGGCCCTACTCTGCTTTTGCCCGTTTCCCCCCACCGCTCTGGCAGAAGTAGCTGTTTAGCCCATTCTTTCCACCCCCTAAATGAGATGCTTTTTACCTATGCAAACTTCATCTACTTCTCCATACCAGTTCACATCTAAGCACTTTTTGTCCTCATCTTTGTGGACTGATGGCCAGATGTGGGTCTTTTTGTAATTTTGGGTCACCTTTTGGAGATGAGCATAGCTCCTACCTAGGTCTTTAGGGGAGGGGCTATCCATTATACTTCTAATTTGTGTTTTTCCTGGGTGGCCTCACCTGGTAAGTGCTTGATAATTGCATACTTGATTATTTTGCATGACTACTTGATGTTTGTAGAGTGGTTTGAGAGCTCTTCCTAAACCTACAGCCTATCTGCTTTCCTCTGGATATTCAAGACTATGACATTTAAGGTTAAAAATTCCTATTAGAGATTTATGCCCAGATGTGTAACATTTTTCCTTTGATTTGTAGCAGAAACTTCTTTTATAGATTCTACCTGTTCTTCTACTTTGGCTTCTAAGACAAGGCTCTTAATAATCATTGAGAAAAATCTTAATAACTAAACCATCCATGAGGGAAAAAAAAAAAGAAAAATAAGAGTGGTTAACTGCTTGTTGCAGTGGTAAACCCCAAAACCAAACTACACAGCAGTTTCATGATATAGAGATTGGGAATGGGAGAAGAGACGATGTATGGAGAGCCTAGGCAGAGTATAGAGAAGAAGGTGGGGCTCATACGTAAGGTCGTTCTGAATGTTGGCAATCCTGGGTCTTCAGGGTGTCAGAACGTTAGCACCACACTTTGACCGATACAGTAGCTGTATAGAGCTGAGGCTATTAAACTCATTTCAGGATTAGAACTTTTTTTTTAAGTGATCTCTACACCCAATATGGGGGCTCAAACTCCAGACCCTGAGATCAAGAGTCAGATGCTCTATCGGCTGAGCCAGCCAGGTGCCCCGTGAACTCTCTTTAGGACATGAAATCTGCTGTGGATTGTAGCACAGATAAAGTGCAAAAACTCTGGCTCAAGTGAAATTAGGGAGTTCCTTGACCAGTTTTCCCTTCCCATCCCCATGTGGTTCCCTCCTTTTGCCAGCTCTGGAGGAACCTCCAAGGAGCACAGCTCAAAAACCACTACTTACTTATTTAGATGGGTTTTTTTTTTTGCTTTTGTTCAATTTTCAGAATTCTTGATATAGCTGTTTGTTTTTCTCTAAAATTGTTATTAAAGTTCAGTCACATGTGAAATCATTATTTAGGTATAGTTTGGTTGTAACAATGTAATTTAGAGCTTCACAGGTTTCCATCAATGCTGTAGTAATCTAAAGGGACTCTTTTAAAGAAGATAACACATCTATTTGAGAAACAATTCACAAAGGGTCTGACAGAGGGAGCTCATAATCTTCAAAGCGACTCCTTCCGCAGGTAGAGAAGTGTTGAAATATTTCTCTTGATATTAAATTTCTAAATTGCTTCTTTATAATGTCTGTGAAAGTGGTTCTCCACACACCTGAGGGATAGGACGTAACTCCCAGTAGTAACGGCTTGCTGTAGCAGTCACTTTCATGGGGGGGCTGGGAAAGAGGACGGGATGGGCCCTAACAGAGTACCAGGCATATGTATGATTGGCAATGTCTCCCAACCCCTCGTTTTGACATACTGGTATGTGAAATATCTTCCCTTGCCTCCAAAATTATAGCTCTGTTTTTTATAGTACTGTTCTTGGGGGCCCTAAGTCCTGCTTCTTGCACACATAATAGCCTTTTATTGATAAGAAAGGCAATCTGCATGGCTTCCAAGTATTTCCTTCTCTGGACTAGAGAGCACCAGGTCCTCTGAGATGAGAATTATCTTTTACTTTTCCAGATTCCTTTCATGTCATATAACTTTATCTTAGTTTTCTGAGATGTAAATCCTAATCAAAAGGATCCCTAGTCTTAGGTTACTGGGATTCCCGCTGCAGGAACTTGGATTCTTTAGTTCTGGTCATAACCCTCCCCCATACCCCCACCCCAAAGACATGCACACCATGCATCAAAGGGCACCACCATAGGTTTTTTTTTTTGTGTATGTGTATTTTTTTTTTTTAAGATTTATTTATTTTAGAGAGCAAGCATGAGTGGGAGGTGTAGAGGGAGAGAGAGAATCTGAAGCAGATGCCATGCTGAGTGTAGAGTCCGATGCAGGGCTTGATCTCACGACCCTCAGATCACAACCTGAGACAAAACCAAGAGTTGGCTGCTTAACTGATGGTGCCCCCCCCAGGCATGCCCCATTTTTCTTTTTACATGTGGTAGCACAAGGGGCCGATGAAGGAATGAAGGTTGGGGGTGGGGGTGACTGCCAGAAATCAAAGCTTTGATGAGCTGCCTTAGTCCTCTGATAATACACATTTTGCATCCTAATTTTCTTATCAGGAGTTTCACCACGAAATAGTCTTGAAGTCTTAACTCCTGAAGTTCCTGGTGAGAGAGACCGTGGAAACTGCATCACATCCTTACAGCTGCACCCAAAAGGCTGGGCCGCTCTCCTTCGGTGCTCAAGCAACACCGATGATCAGGAGGTAGGGGCAGCGGCACTCCGCCTTCAACGGGGCTGACGGAATAGCCGTTGCCATGTACGCTCATGGCATCTTTATCCCTTGAACCACTCCTTCCTCTCCCGCCTCCTCTCCAGTGTGGCAGACTGGAAATACCTTAAACGCGTATCAACTCAGATTGTGCCCAGCTTCTTAATTCTTGCCCTCTTTATCTTGCCACATGCCCTTTATATAGTAAACTTTAGATGGGGATGCTTCAGCCAAGCTGGCTAAATGTAAGGTTTTGCTAAGCCAATTGAGTATTAGAATTTGCTCTTTTTAAAAACAAGGGGAGGGGCGCCTGGGTGGCTCAGTCGGTTAAGTGTCTGCCTTCAGCTCAGATCATGATCCCAGGGTCTGGGGATCGAATCCCGAGTTGGGCTCCCTGCTCAGCGGGAAGCCTGCTTCTCCCTCTGCCTGCCGCTCCCCCTGCTTGTCCTTGCTCTCAAATCATATATACGTACGTACGTACATACATACCAGGGGAAACCAGGGAGAGACTAAACTGATGAGTAGGCGAAAAGAGAGAAGAGCCTTTGAAGTATGTAGGAGGAGAGGTATTTTAGGGCTTAGATGTCTAAACTTTAGAATACTTTAAGTATCAACATTGTTGTTACTTTCACAAAGGGGAATTATTACCACAGAAGTCACAGCAGCCTGAGGGAATAAAAGGCTTTAGTCATAGTACATCACAGTACACAGAATAACCTTGGCTTATGAAGATAAGGTATGGGGCCTGCACATTTTAGTAGATGGGCGAGGGGTAGCAGTTATCTGATGGATTTCTTGCAACAATTCTGTGGCTTTGGCAGCCTGTTGAGCTTTTTACAAAAAGATCTAGCGTTATTTGGGGCTCTGTAACTTTGGTTTCTCTCTCTTCTCTCCCCTTAGTGGACTTGTGTCTATGAATTCCAAGAAGGAGCTCCCGTGCGACCTGTCTCACCTCGCTGTTCTCTACGACTAACTCATTACATTGAAGAAGCCAATGTAGGCAGGGGTTATATCAAAGAACTTTGCTTCAGCCCTGATGGGCGAATGATCTCTTCCCCACATGGCTACGGGATTCGCTTGTTGGGATTTGACAAACAGTGCAGTGAACTTATAGACTGTTTGCCCAAAGAAGCCAGTCCTCTGCGGGTGATCCGTTCTCTGTACTCTCATAATGATGTGGTACTGACGACAAAGTTCTCTCCAACACATTGTCAGATTGCCTCAGGGTGCCTTAGTGGACGGGTTTCTTTGTATCAGCCAAAGTTTTAGGCACAACTTAACATCAAATAAGGAACTCTTCTGGTGTTTGACTTATAAATTACTTCAATTTAGGTGAAGTATTTCCTTTTTAGAAGATCTTAAAAGTTTGGGTCAAGATCCCAGTTCTTACGGGTCCACGGACACACCTGTGACCTGAGGACTTGGCCGTCCGGCATCGTAGGGCCTCACCAAGTTAGACTGGACGCAGCAGCAGCTTTTCCGCATTCCTCTGCTCCTGCTCATCTGTGCCACTGGGACTTCAGTTCTTCTGGTTATTTTGCATGGTAGCTCTTGTCAAGTTTCTTTACTTGTTTTTTGATTTCAGTGTGAATTTTGTGGACGTCTGGCAGGAGTTTTGGCTGGGTTAGGAGAAACCCATGACACTGGTATTGAATAAAACCCAGAAGTTCGATGTCAGCATACTGGTCATTGAAAAAGAAATTTCATCTTCACTTATCAGTATACCTGGCCTTTTAAAGTTGCTGTTACGTTTCTCTATAATGAGCACAGTTAATGGCATTATTCTCATAATGTTAGTCTTACAACAAAAATGTCTTTTAAGTTTCCTGTTAAAATTATATGTATTTTTTCACCGTGAGGGGAATTTTGTTGTAAAACTCTAGAAAAAATAATTACCACCTCTCTTTGTAATTTACTTGTATGAATTTAAAAATCTCTAGCATGTGTCCTTATTTGGTATTTTGTTCCTGTCAACAGCATTTAGAAAGGAAAAGAGGAGAAGGAATGGGCTTTGATCATTTCTATTATATAGAAGAGGATTCATTAAGTTAGTACACTGTCTAGTCAGAGTGATGAGAACAATGTGGCTTAGTGTCTGTTTTCTCTACCAGACTATTTGACTCACACAGGGTGATGTGTTATGGTATTAGGGTGGAGGGGGGGATTGAGAGTAAAGAGGTTGTGTTCTCCTCATCTTTACTCCTTGAGCCAGGTGGCACAAACTCGACCCTTAGCATTAGGGAGGGCAGAACTGCAGTCCTGTTCAAGGCGTGACCTAACTACAGTAGTCAGCGACTTGGATGTCAAGACAAAGAGCTGACGTGAAGACCTCTTGTATTTTGTTACAGAACACAGCAAGTAAAAAACATCAAGCAGGGGTCAGTCACCGGGCTGACTGGCCTGCTGAAGTAAAGCAGCTTTCTTCTAGTCTCCACTTGGAATGGTATTATATTTAATAAGGGATCCACCAGAGGCTGGAGTAATTTAAGCCACATGCTAGCTCGTTCCCTCTCAGATCACATTCTCTTAGGCCAATGGTTCTCAAATAGTAGGGTGCATTACAATCATTGAGGAGCTTGTGGAAAACACAGAAACCTGGCCCTCACCTTAGGAGGTTCTGATTCAGCCAGGGAGAGGACAGGATCTATTTTTAATAGGAACCTCAAGTGATCTTTACTCAGGTGGTCCCTGGATCAGAGTTTGAAAAACACTACCTTAAACATCAGTAAGTACTTCTGTACCTATTAGGTGCTTAACTCCCAGAAGGTGTTTTAATTATTAAAAAAAATCGTAAGTAAATGAAATCCATTTTAGAGGTAGAAAATGTAATCAATCTCATTATCTGATGAATGAGAAAAGTTAAGTGACTTGCCTAAAGTCATCTTACAAAATTAGCGGCAGAGCCAGAACTTGAATTCAAGTCTCCTGATTCCTTGCTCAGGGCAATTTCTAATGTATTATGCTGGCTGTTAAAACAATGATTTATGAACACTTTATCTTGTCTTTAAGTTGTATTATTGTGACTACCCTTAAACTGGCCGATAGATTGAAAAAGGCATGGGAATAGATGCTGAGAATTCCAGCCCTAAGAAGAAGAGGATCTTAAATCTTATAGAAATGTTTAAGCAACCCAAACACATGAATAAAACACATTTCTTTGTAGAACCTACCAGTCATTCACACACATGTGCAGAGGTTACATCTCACTTGGAACAATCTTGGCTCTAGGACAAATTTTAAAAATTAGATCATTTTACCACGGATGTTAAAAAGAATTGGAAATTTTTTTTTTTTTTTTTTAAGATTTTATTTATTTGACAGAGAGAGACACAGCGAGAGAGGGAACACAAGCAGGGGGAGTGGGAGAGGGAGAAGCAGGCTTCCCGCTGAGCAGAGAGTCTGACATGGGGCTCTCTGGGATCATGACCTGAGCCAAAGGCAGACGCTTAACGACTGAGCCACCCAGGCGCCCCAAGAATTGGAAATTTTTTAGCCATCAAGAAAACTACCACAAAATATAATGAAAACACAGGTTTGCCATAAATTTTTTTTTAAAAATCCACATATTTAAAGGAAAATAAAGTTTTGGAGGCAAAAGCACCCAATCTTAACATTCAAAATAAGCTACTAAGTACAATAATTATATTGATTAAAAAAAGGTTCCATATATTGCAGCCCCTTTGGAGAGTCGCATGTCAGATGCTGGGCCCACGTGTCGCCCAACTCTGAATTTCAGTCCATGATTCTTCAACCATTAGAGAGTTTCTATGGTGTCAAATAATCTACACACTTTACTACTAACTCTCACTCACAAAATACCTTGCAAGGTAGGTGACATGAGTGCCAGTTTACTTTGGAGGAAATGGAGGGTCTGAGAGGTTAAGTGATTTGCCGTAAGTCACAGAGCTGGCACCGGGGGGAGGGCAACACTGGGATTCAAACCTAGCTGTTTTAGTCCAAAGCCTGTGTGCTTACTACTCTACCACTTTGCCCTTTTGTTTATAAAGGATGGGAAAATGGCCTGTTAATTTGTTTAGCATCCTCTGTAAATTCTTTATTACAGAGCTGGCTTACTTTCTGCACCATACAAGAGAACATCTATAAGACTGAAAATTTCCATTAGAATTAGTACCATAAACTGCAAGGCATACATACAGTCCATTCCTAACTGAAAGACTTCGAGCAGGATAAGTAGCTGTAAAGTAAAGAAAAATGTGGGACAAATAGCTTTGTATAAAAACAGAGCCACACAGATGAGAATTAAAAATGAGCAAACTCAACAAAACCACCTTTGTCCTCTTTTTGAGGTACGGCTGTGACCAAAACATCATGAGGGGGGATATTAATCCAGGAATTACAGGGCATCAGGAATGTTAGACTCTCGGAGGAAACTGCGTCTTACAATTTCAAGGTCTCATTTCACTTGAGCGTAAAATCTAATCTGGTGTTTTTTTCCTCTAAATTTTATTTAGTCATTTTTATTCATGATAATTGGTGACTGTATTATAAGTGGTAATGTGGTAGAGTTGTTGGTAAATGTCGTATAAATTACACTTGTTTTAAAAAGCTTTCTACAGGGGTGCCCAGCTGGTTCGTCAGTAGAGCGTGCAACCCTTGATCTTGAGGTCATGAGCTTGAGCCCCACCTTGAGGGGTAGATTGTACTTAAAAGAAATCTTGAAAAAGCTTTCTAGAGAAATGCTATGTTAAGTAAGTTTAGGAACATCAAATATTTAGTAGTTCCTTATCTTTAATTGTAAAAACGAAGTGGCTAAAGCAGACAAGACCTCTCTTAATCTTTTGAAAATGTATGTGATCTTTGTTCTCAGAAGCCCAAAGAACATGTATATTTTGTTATTTCTCCTTGTTACATCCAAGATGAGGCTATACCAAAAATTTTAGGAAAACAAGCAAGGATAAGGTTCCCAACTCCTGTCTAGAACCACGATCACATTATATCGTGGTTAAAGTTTAGTTTTCTAGAAAGTGCAATATAGGAAAAACACTCTGAGAATCCTTTAGAAGCCTAGCGTTTCCCATAGTAGTCAGAATATATGGTACTGGCATCCATAAGTATCTGTTAAAGCTTGTGTTTAGCAGGAGAAATAGTCTGATAACACTGATGACAATCAACCCTATTTAAAATGACCAGCAGCCACAGAGAGCTATGAAAATTCACTCAGTAATAGCCAGTGTTGGTCATGAAAGAAAGCATATATATAAATTTTTGGATAACTAATGCATATCTCTTAAGTGCCAAAATTTAAAACTTGTAAATTATTTTTGATGCAAGTCTTTCAGATATGTTAGTATACCTCCCTGCCTTCTTAAACAGCATGCTCGGTATAATACTTTTTCGTGATGAAAAGTAAAAGTTATATTCATGTGTTATTACAAATATCCAATGAGCTCTGATGTATGTAAAATACTTCATAAACTGTAAAGGGCTATAACAAATATGAGTTAATATCAATTATTATAAAGTGATTCCCTCAGCCCTGAGGTATATATAATCATTTGCCTCAGGTTGCTCGGATTTGGGGATTTTTTTATTTAAAAATTTTTCTATCTGCTAAGTAGTCTGTGCTGTCTCCTACCACAGTATCCACATGCCTGCCTCTAACAGGCTATCATATGTTCTGTGTTCATCTGTTATGAGCTGGGACATGAGATAACCAACCTGCTTAGTGTCTAAAGAGCTGCACAAGCCCTGCGTGCACAGTCTCTGAGACCACTAGCTTTCTGACAGGTTCACAGTAACCATCTGGATAATAGAAGTACCCAGGTAAAGCCTAGGCTAGTGATTTTTTTCAGTTGCCGCTAAGTAAAATACTATAGATGAAGGATGCTGCTAGATTAAGGAATAAACAGCAATGTACCAAAGTACAGCCAAGTAACAACAAAGGCTCTGTATTTGCACAGGGATCCTTCATGCTTTAAAAAAAAAAAAAAGGAATCCAGGGGGGAAAAACAATGAAAATAAAATCCAGATAGACTTGAGTATTTTTGATGCCATTAAACTTGGTTAATAGCCATTAAGATACATGTTTAAATTATCACACATTGTGACAAAGACAGTTTTAGTCTCACTGCAGAAGATCATACCCAAATTTATACCCCAAGAATTTCTCCCATTCAAATGATAACAGAAATTATCAAAAGGAAAGTCTCAAATTTACCTGTATGCTGCTTTAGTTGTACATGAATAAATAATGGAAATACGGGATTTATCAAAACCTCCAAGGAACACATCTCACATATGCACACCTCGTCTATGTATGTGTATATTAATGTTACTACAAAATGAAATGTCATCCAGAGACAATAAAATAACTTTAAAATTTAAGTCTTGTTCATAGTATTTAAAATAGAATTTTTTTCAGCTTTCCTATGCTTCTTCCTTATTTCAATTTCATGTTTTCTACATTAAAGTTTGGATATTTGATTTTAAATCTCACTGCATCTTCCATTTCTAAAATGTGCTTTCTGGTAAATTTTAGAATCACATTTTTAGGAAAGTTGGGAATGTTCCAGGTAATATCCTAGACACCAGAAATTTTTTTCACTAGGTTCTGAGGTACTGTTAATTTCTCATGCTAGACTGTAAGCTCCTTGTGGGCAGGGACTGTCTTACTTTTCTTGTATCCCCAATGCCCAGTACAGGATCTGACAGAGTAGTTGCTCAATAAATTATTTGTTGTAGGACTCAAATGAACCTTAGCCGTATGTGGCCTCGAATTTCCGTGAAGCCAGAATGTGATGTGCAAATAGAGAAATCTTCATCAGAGTAAGATTCAGAAAAACTACACATTTCTCATTGATTTGGAAAACTGCAAAACTCAATTTTTCATTCACCAAACATTGAATCCCTACTATATGCCTTGTCCAGTACTAGGGACTCGAGGGACAAAGGTAACTAAGGTTGTAGCACCGGCTTCATGAGCGTGTGACCAGTGCAGTTCTACAGGGCCCTGCAGTGAGAAAAGCCCCATGCTTGGTGTAAGGTTCTGCTGAAGCCATCTTAAAATTCTTAATTTTTGAACAAGGAGCCCATATTTCTATTTTGCACTGGGCTTCCAAATTATATAGCTGGTCCTGCTTCAATATTATCATGTTGACATGGAACAATAAGAATTATAGTATCTTCTATCTACTGTCCAGTAAAGATACTCACATTCATTGAAAACTAGCCATAAAGTGAATGATTTAGTAAAATAACTTCTAAAATCTAAAAATAAAACTCCCTCCCTCCCATAAATTTTTTCACAGATCATTTCAGAATTAGGAAAGCTCTCTAAAACCGTAATTGGCTTTTACTGTTTCATTTGAATTCTCTTGAGGATTTCATGTGGATGAATGTAGAGTTGTAGGTGATTTTATCTACATACATACATACCTACATGCAATTTTAAGGTTTCAGTAAAACTTTTATTATATGCACTGAATGTCTCGGTGTAAGTCTACCTCATAATGTGCTTTTAAAAAAATAAATGCTACTTTGAAACATCTGACACACTTTTTCTGTGCTTAGCCTGTTTGAAAGGTTGATGGCAAGCTTGCGTTAAGCAGTAGTTTGAAATTTTTATTTAAATTGCTTAGGTGTTTATTTTTAGACCAGAATCAAGCATAATGCTGTGACAGGGGCAGTGCTTGGTGACTCTTGTAGAGGTATTCTGAACTTTTAAATCCTATGACCCCTATCCAAAAAATATTAGAGCACACGCTCCAGATTTTGATGTTGTGTGTGTGTATATATATGTATGTGTGTGTGTGTGTATATATATGTATATATGTATATGTGTGTGTGTGTGTATATATATGTATATATACACAATATATACACACACATATACATATATATAAAATATCGTACTGCTCTACTATGTAAATTATAAAACATGTACAGAGAGAAAGGAAATTTTAAAAGGATAGAAGTTTTAAAAAAGTTCTACATTACCTCCTGCACTTCCAGGGATCACCTTATGCTCCCACGGGTATATGCACATTTCATTTTGTGAAGGCCACCATTCTAAAACATAGAATTGGCATTTTTATACTGAAAACACATTTACTAAGATCTGGTTCGTTCACATCTGTTCACTAATGTTCTGGACATTTACAAGTTTATTCAATATGAATCATGTTTTATAGAGTTTTATAAATTATTCAGTGAAAATTGTATTCATATCAATAAGCATAGTGGATATCAATTTTTGTCAAGCTGCACACTGATTTGTTTTCATATAGGTACACTTAGAACATGCTATTTTTCAGTGTTGCCTTGGATGAATTCTTGTTATATTAATAATTTAATAGGGTGATGGTTCATTTTATGATACTGTTTTAATTCACTAGAAAAAGGACAATCATATTTGGGATACTCATTTTTTATTTTATTTATTTAAGATTTTATTTATTTATTTGACACAGAGAGAGAGACAGCGAGAGAGGGAACACAAGCAGGGGGAGAGGGAGAGGGAGAAGCAGGCTTCCCACGGAGCAGGGAGCCCGACGCGGGGCTCGATCCCAGGACCCTGGGATCATGACCTGAGCCGAAGGCAGACACTTAACGACTGAGCCATCCAGGCGCCCCTGGGATACTCATTTTTTAAAATAAGTCACTGAAGAGAAAAACAGTGAATCCCTTTCAATTCAGATTATTTTGTGAAATTATTTCGATAAACTGATTTAGCTAACCATAGCATTAATCACCACTATTTCAGTTATTCCTCTGACAGACTTGTTTTGGACTATTTAAAAAAAAATTTTTTTTTTTAAGGAAACAATTATTTGGCATTGCTTTAATGCTAATAAATTAATGATTTAGTTTCCTATTACTGATGTAACAAATTACCTACCACAAATTTAGTGGTTAAAACAACACAAATTTGGGGCGCCTGAGTGGCTCCGTCAGTTTAAGCGTCTGCCTTGGGCTCAGGTCATGATCCCAGGGTCCTGGGATCGAGCCCCGCATCGGGAGCCCGCTTCTCCCTCTGCCTGCCACTCTCTCTGACAAATAAAGGAATAAAATCTTAAAAAAAAAACACCCACAAATTTAAAACAACACAAATTTAGGGTACCTATCTGGCTCAGTTCGTACAGCATGCAACTCTCGATCTCCAGGTCATGAGTTTCAAGCCCCATGTTGGGCAGAGAGCTTACTTATAAAATAAAACACAAATTCGTGTCCACTGAGTTTCCCTCCAGGCCCTTCCCTTCTAGCACAGTATATGAAAAGTGGTGCTCTAAGTCCAGCATGCGCTGGAATCACCTGGAGGACTTGTTAAAACACAGACTGCTGGTTCGATACCCAGAGTTTCTGATTTCAAAGGTCTGGGGTGGGAGCCCCCATTTTGCACTTCTAACCAGTTCCTAGTTGAAGCTGTATGTCTGGACACCATGATTTGAGACCTATGAGTATAGAAAATGCAGTTAGCGGCTGCCTGGGTGGTTCAGTCGGTTGAACGGCCGACTCCTGGCTTCGGCTCAGGTCACCATCTTGCGGTGGTGGGATCGAACCTTGGGCTCCCACACTGAACGTGGAGCCTGCTTGGGATTCTCTCTCTCCCTCTGCCGCTTCCCTGCCCCCATGCACACATTAAAAAAAAAAAACTGCAGTTAGGGTCTAATTTCTCATGGATGACAGATCCTAGGGATCTCTATGTAGATAAAGGAAACCAATTTAGAGAACATTTTTTTTTAAGAGAACATCTTAACTTTGGAGGTTATTACGGATGGACAACGGTTCGTCCGTTGGCACGCCATTCTCAGTACACTGTCAGGGGGCCCTCCAGTGAGAGCTGAGACGCCCCCAATTTAACACGATATGTAAGTTAGTGGGCAGTAAGTAAGACCATCTTACCTTCTGAGGCACAGACTTGGTGCTGTGTGGCTTCTCTTCTAGCCCAGAGAAACCCTCTCTGGGGTGAGCTGTAGACAGCTGCAGCCGTTGCTCACAATCAATCCACAAAAGGAACATCCGAAACTTTTACCAGGGCATACACAACTCAAAACATTTTCTAAAACCTTTTCTGGGGACACGGTGGTCTCCACTGAAAGCCATCTAAATTACGGGTGTGCTGGGCTGCTGCGTTGACATTAATTCACAAAAGTCCTTCACTATTATAAAAGATTAGGTTTCAGGTAAAATGAAGGATCCAACTTTCACTGTGAAAGGATTACTTTTTTTTTTTTTATAAAGATTTTATTTATTTGACAGAGAGAGACACAGTGAGAGAGGGAACACAAGCAGGGGGAGTGGGAGAGGGAGAAGCAGGCTTCCCGCAGAGCAGGGAGCCCGATGCGGGGCTCGATCCCAGAACCCTGGGATCATGACCTGAGCCGAAGGCAGACGCTTAATGACTGAGCCACCAAGGCGCCCCAAAGGATTACTTTTTAAAAGTGAAATACAAAGTATCGGATCTGTTCTGAAACGCCGTATTTATTCTGAAGCAGTTATTACCCAGTCTTTTGTGTGCGTGCACATGCGTGTAAGCACTTAATGAATGTCTGTAATTAAAAGAAGGATTTCCTGCCATTTATTGAATTTTGCAGTTCACTGGCAGGAAAATCATGATCCCTCCCCTTGTCCCTTCAAGGGGCAGGTAGACAGAGCCCTTGCCTCTGGGGTAGTCTTAGGAGGTAAGGTGATTAGCCCTGTCACCATCTGTGGGTGGTGAGGGTGGCGGCTGCCATTCCCTTCTAGCAAGGATTTCTCTAGCATCCCGTGACTTCATTTAGTCTAAGAACTAACACACTAAAAGAATTAAACTGGGGGCACCTGGGTGGCTCAGTCCGTTAAGCGCCTGCTTTTGGTTCAGGTCATGATCCCCGCGTGGGGCTCCCTGCTCAGGGGGGAGCCTGCTTCTCCCTCTGCCTCTGCTGCTCCCCTTGCTTGTGCTGTCAAATAAATAAAATCTTTAAAAAATAAATAAAAAGTAAAAGAATTAAACTGAGTCAGTACAACGCGGACAGATCCTGTGATAAACTCCCTGATGATTTCTCTCAGCATTTTACTATGAAAATGTTCAACATAGAGCAAAGTTGAATTTTACAGTGAACATCTGCTGACCATGATTCTACCATTATCGTCTTCCCGTTTTATCACGTATCTAATACTCTATCCATCTTATCAATCCATCTTAATTTTTGATATATTTTGAATAAATTGCAGATGGCTATAGCCATCCTCCTAAAAATCCTCAGCAATACATTATCATTAAAGTTCAGTATCTTTTTGTTTTAAATTTTCCACATGATGAAGTACACAAGTATTAATGGTATGTTTGCTAAGTTTAGACAAACATACACACCCATGTTACCCAAACCCCTATCAAGATATAAATTACTACCATCACCCCAGAAAGTTCCCTTGTACCCCTTCCAAGCTCCTTCCCCTCCCTCCCAGAGGCAACCAGCTTTCCCCCCCCCCAGCACAGATTTATTTGCCTTTTCTGGAAAGTCACGTAAATGGAATCATACAGTATGTATTCACTATGAAGATTTTTAAAAGACATTCCTAAGAGATTCAAAGTGTCTCTGAAACAGGGAGAGTAATAGCGATAAAGACAACATCTGGGATCAGATTATGATTCATTCATTGAACAGATATTGATTAGGAGAACCTCTAGTCTAAGGATACAAAGATCAGAGTCCCTGCCTTCAGTGAGTTCACACTGTCCTGAAGTATCGATACAGCACAAACATCATGAAGAGAGCGCCAGGGGAAACAGCCATCGTATGCCACAGAAGCAGACCTCATCCAACCTGGGAGCCAGCGGGGAATCAAGGGAAGTTTACATTTTTACTTTGGCATTTATCTCAGGCAGCCAATGCTCTGTATTTTCCACAAGCCTAGAATCTTCTAATTTAAA
Organism: Halichoerus grypus; assembly: GCF_964656455.1. Classification (NCBI taxonomy): domain Eukaryota; kingdom Metazoa; phylum Chordata; class Mammalia; order Carnivora; family Phocidae; genus Halichoerus; species Halichoerus grypus. The sequence continues at coordinate 60,761,208 of NC_135725.1, forward strand.
ATTATTGTCCTAAAAAGGGCAGCTTTCCAGTACTGAGCAGATGGATGTATGGCAAATTTGCTGAACAAAGTAAACCAGGAAAGAACTATAAAAGGCACAAACTGAAATTATTAGCGATTCTGTTTTTCTCTAGTTCGAGTTAACACAAACTCAGATACATGTAGTACTGCCCTCAAACATAAGAACAACATGCTTTTCTGTTTCTGGCCCACAAGCAGCAGCAGCTTTGAAGTGCTCCAAACATCGACAGCAAACCTCTGATCTTGGGCTTCACCTTCACTTTCTCAAGGCCTATCAAACCTAGGACCCCTGCCAGTTTTTTACTCTACTTCACCTTCATCGTTTACAGACAAATTACAAATGAAAAGTACTTGGTTCCCATACTTTTTCCTACTCTCTGTCCTTCTCAAAACTCTATGGCTATTTTTAGCAGGGAGTGAGGAGCCCAAGAAAACCTGGAAATTTCTTGTTCAATTCCTCTCTTCCCAGAAAAGTATGAGGAGTAAGTAAGAAAGTTCCAAAGCGGCTCTTCGCCCACAGGGAGGAAGCTGAAATACCAGGAGCCACCGAGCACCTGTAGACACGATGACCCTTGAAAGAGAAGTTGGTTTCGTTTTCCCAGTGCCATAGGAGACAAGAAGCCTCTCCACGGAACTAAACGCATTCCCCATTTTGGGGGGTGCTTCAGATCAGGTGGTCACTGCCTTCCCCACAAGGAACTGCTAATAATGACCGGTTCCCCAAAAAGAGTGCCGGAACTGAAACTTTCATTCCTGTTGGCGACTATAGAAGCAGTTTGCTCTTAACAACTAAAACTAGTCACTGCCTTCGTGACACTTCTACAGTTAACAAAGTGGCGGTCAACGACACTAACTATTCTAAGGAAATAATCGTTAGGCTCATCAATCATTTAGGCTCATCCATGTTACGGACTGAATGTTTGTGTCCCCTCCAAAATGTGTATGTTGAAGGCCTAACCCCGATGTGAGGGGATGTGGAGATGGGACCTCTGGGAGCGATGAGGTTTAGATGAGGTCATGAGGTCCTTCTCATGGAGGACCTTCGGTGAGAAGTCTGCACACCAAGGAGAGGCCTCTCAACAGGGACCATAGCTGCTGGCACCCTGATCTTGGCCTTCCTAGCTTCCAGAACTGTGTGAGAAATACATGTTTGTCGGTTAAGCCACTTACTCAGTCTGATATTTCACTATGGCAGCCCAAACAGTGTTAAGTTTTTTCCTTAAACAACCTCCATGACCCATCAGGGAATGGAGGTCTGACAGGTTATTCCAGAATGCTATGATCCTGAATATCCATGTGTCCTTTCACACTGACTGACTCCTTACCAGGCCTGCTGTCAGGCACGGGGCCAGGCACTTGACGGAGGGGACACTCCAGCAGAGCCCCTGCCTTATGGAGCTGGCATTCAAAAGAGGGCAGGAAACATCGAATAATCAGCCCCATTACAACAGGGAAGGGCTATGAAAAACAGGAATGTGGTGGCGTAAGAATGTACAAGAGGGGAACCTTAGTCCTGAAAGTGCAAGCTGGCTTCCCTGAGAAAGTGACACTGAAGGCCTCCGCAGGGGTGACTAAGTGAAATGGGGGGGGGTGCTGTGCTGGGGGGGGGCGACAGGGGCAAGGGCGGGAGGCAGAGTGAGAGCGGGGAGGTCCCCGCAGCTGAGGGCAGTGACTGAGCAGGGCCCGGATCGGTGTCTACAGAATTACTCTTACAGCGATACGCAAAATGGATCGAAGGGAGAGAATTTAGAGAAATCCTATTTTAGCCTCAATTTCTACTTCAAAATCAGCTATGCTCACTGGAAAAAAAGTTCCCCTTGGAAACATCAGAAGCTAAATGGATGAAGTTGGGCACCGCCTCTGAGATCCGGAGCACCCCGCAGCTTTGCAGGGCTCCCCGGGCCTGCTCCCCGTCACACCTGGAGAAACACACCCCCCACACTCCCCGCACCCTGCGCTTTACGACAGCTGTGGGACAGCTTGCGGCAGGGGGCTAAAATGCCGTCGCATCGGATCATATGTATGACACCTTTTCATCAATTCTGAAGTTCAGGATATTCACTTTTATGATGAATTCCAACCCAAAACTGGAGTTTTAGAAGCATGATGGCAATCACTCCCCTACCTACTGGTCCTCATCAGACAGCCTCGACGCTCCCTTGAGACAGGAAGCACCTTAAAATTTCATGTGGAAACAACAGTGTGTAGCTAATATAATTTCAATCTCCTAACAGAAAGGAATAGCTGTGAAGTTAAAAGTAGATATAAAAATACTCAAAAAACACAAACATCCAGATCATTTAGGTTGGGGGTAAACATGACCTGAAGGTATGCTATACCACAGAAATTTATTGATAAACTGATTATACTAAGTTTATACTCAGTAGGGAAAAGTTCACTTCATTTGAGAAAAACCATTAAAACACAAAATGCTTTGCACTTAAGCTGTCTAGAAAGTTAACTTAATCTGGAATTCCTCTTGACCAAATAAGATGGATAAATGAAGACTGTTCTACCTACAAAGTTATCAGGTGAAGGTGCTAAAGAGTCATAGTAGTATGCTAAATGTTTGCTCAACAAAAAGACAAACTTAAGCCACAAAAAAGTGCTAGTAACCCTAACCCAACCACAAGAGAAGACCAAATAGAATGGACTAAAAAAAAAAAACAAAAAAACCCCAACTTTATTCCAAACAGAATTAGCAAAAGAACGTTAACTGACACATTTAACAGGTTTCATTTAAACTCAGTCACAAAACTCAAAAAATATTAAACAAAAACAGCTTTATGTGCTTAACCACTTTTAATAATGAAACTTAAAAAAAAAACCAAAAACCCCAAAAACATGTAGACTCCCCCACAATCTGGGAGCCATTTAGGCAAGCAAATACTTACTATTAAACAAAAAGACAGCATTAAAAATGAAAACTCTTCAAATTTAAGGAGAACGCCTGTTAAGTCTTTGATAGGCATTTATACATACAAGAAAACAAAGAATATTTTAATTTAAAGGAGATCAAGTCTGAGTGCTCACCCTTCCTTCACATGGGATCTCCTGTCTTGCCTTCACTTGGACCGCACACGTCTCCCTCCAGAACTTCAACCGCACTGACCTGCCATTTCCCCCATGGCATGATTGGTGGCCCCAAAGGCCTCCGGGTCCCATTCTGCACATCCTGTCTGCCGCCCATGATTCTGTGTTTGCACAGCATGAGAATGGAGTATTACCACTGTAATCGAGCTAGGAAATTTCAGGTCTCCAAAGATGATTCTAGATACACAATTCTGTTTTATTGCACAGTTTACAATATATAGCAGGTGATTACATAACCAACCATAAGGTAAGATGAATATTGACTATTGAGACAAAAACATCAACTGTCTCCAAACACAAATGAAACAAAGACACACAAATCTGCCACCTCAGAAAGGTTGTGTTTACTCTGTGATGCAGTCCTGAGGGCTCATACCACCCCAAGCGTGTTAAATAGAGAATCCATAACACATCTCTGGTGGCATCAGAGATAAAGTGTGGGAGGCAGGGCCGGAAGCTCCCTGTGCTCATAAACCATCTGTGTCACGTATGTAACAGAAAGGCCACTTTTAAAGCTCTTCAGATAGTTATTCGATCACGTCTGCCTTTTCAAAATTACTAGTTCACACTGAAGATAAAAACAAGTGGTTAGAATCTCTTATTAAACACATTTTGACTTCTTTTAAGGTTCAGACAAAGCTGTTGACTACCACAAGCAAGTTCTGTTGAATTTTTTTGTCAAATTTAAGAAGTCTATAGGACAACAAAAAACCATCCCTGGTCATGTATTTACAGTTTGGTCTCCAAAAGCTGTAAAAAGTGACAAAGAAATCCAAATATATTATGAGTTAAAAACATTAAAAGTATTTGTTTTTAAACGCCACAAGTTTGAGATTGCAGAAACCAAAGCATCCCCTTTCAAATTCTCACTTGTATTTCATGAAAGTGCTTTAGAACTTAGGTTATCTGTCACCTCACAGGAGTGTATAATAGACAAAAGGAAGCCCATCCCCAGGGCATGACCCCAGGCTAACTCACCTGCTGCAAGGTGTGGTGGGCCCTGGGCCAAGCACCCCCACTGACCACGGTGCCTTTGTCATTCATTTCTCCAAAACTCAACCCTTTTCAAAGCCAGACTCTATTCAATAAGCCAAAGGATGCTACTCACGTTTATTTGGTGTCAAATCCTTTCTTTCTGAAATCCTCACCTCTGCATCTTGGTTTCCAAAGTAAACTGCCATTTCCAACACAACATTTTCAAGCAGGGCTGTTGTAAAGTTACTGAGCCTCATTACTGCCTGGCAAGTGCTTGATAAAGCTTCCCCATCTTTTATGGTTGGAAGGATGCTTATTTGACCAGTCATACTGCATTTAGAGGTAAACATTTCTTTTGGACTATCTGCCCAGAAACTGAGTAAACTACCAACTGAGACCCTGATTTTATTTTGGTCAGTGTGTGCATATAGTCATATGCAATTACCCAGAATGATGAAAAACTGGTAATAAGAAACCTAACTACTCTGCCATGTCAGATGTTGGCAATCTTAACTACATATTTACAGATGTGGATTTTTAAAAGATAAACTACTTTTCTAGGATGTTTCAAGTTTTATTAATCATTCAATCAGTAAAGAGAGGCATTTTGCTTCATCGATCTGGAAAAAATATTTTAAGAATCTGATTCCTTTGACAAGTAAGTTTTTCTGTCACCTAAGGGATGAGTATGCTATCCAGCTTTTACGAACTAGTAGCATTTAAAATTAACCCTCCAAATATCTTTATCTCAAACTATCTTACTGTTTTAATGATAAAATGATAAAACTGGGTTCCCAAAATGTAAAAATCCTAATAGAGGTCTCTATTTCCAAGAGTCAAATAAAAAAGCTAACACTGGGGTGAAAGCTATCCTGAGATTTGTTTTTTCCCCTTCTGTAATGCTTAGAAGCCAGGAGAGAGAAATCTAGAATCCTGTTAATATACTTCCAAAATACAATTTTATGGAAGTGTTTTTTTTTTTAAGGAGAGTTTTAAGAAAACAGGATACTTCAATATGACAAACTATGACTCAAAGAAAAAACACTCCCCAAACTCCCAAAGCTCTTCCTGAAGTTGGCAACAATTAATCAAAAAAACTGAATTAACCAGTTTGCAATTAATATGAAATTTCACAGGAAGAAATGCCTATAATGAAAAGTAAGTCTCCCCATGTTTTGGCAATGAAATAAGTGAAATTAACATAAGGACATTTGGGGAGGGTTTAAGATCACATTCAGAACTAAACACAAAACCTTGCAACCTAGATAGCAAAATGGGAGCTTTGACTAGCTGCTTGGTTCTGCCACACCATGTCTGAATAGTCTAGATAATGACTATCCCAACAGGTACTTAGTTTCAAAACTAATACAAGCAATTTACCATAAAAAGCCTACACCTAATAAGCTGTTCTGCTCCTCTGTTCTTTGTCCTACATGTACATGCTTATGTTTAACGAAGACTACCCTTTGCAACTCCTAAAAGCAGAGAAGCAAGAAATGGAGCAAGAGAAGGAAGCCTGAGAATTCATGAAGCTCTAAGAGCCTTTTCTCTGGCTGGTCATGGCCACTGACATTTCAATACAGAAGATTTATTAAAGACTTTTGGGAAAAAGAATCATACCTTGGCTATTAGTTTCCCTTGTCAAAAGCAGTCAAACAGACAGCTATTAACGAGGCAATTAGCCTAAAGTTCTCAGATAATAATGAAAAAACAAAACCAAAAAACCCCTTACATCCTCCTATTAAAACCTTTTATTCTGAATTTGTTGGTGCTTCAAGAAAACAGCTTTGCCCATAATTCACTGTGCCCTGAACTTCTGACACCAACTTGTATTTCGCCAATCAGGAACAAGGCCAAACTGCATTCTTCTTAGATCTATTCAGTTAATAAATGGCACTTAACTGAGGGTTTCTTTCATACAATCTTTAACAAGAACTCATAAGTTGCATTGATTATGCCCCAAGAGATGAGGGACCGATGGTAATTCAAGTGAGCACCTCTAAAAAGATTCGTCAGCTTCCTGTCCCGCTCTAGCCAAATTTTCTGGAAAACCTTGGGAAAAGACTGAAACTCCCCACCAATCTGAGACTGCATGCGAGTTTTCACAACATTAACTGGGAAAAACAAGATTCCCAACATGGCCCCCAACAGACCTCCACAGATAAAATCATTGACCAAATGCGCGCTGTGAGTCGTTGCGGTAGGCAGATGCTCCTTAATGGGACCTCGAAGGCCAAAGAAAAGGACATTGCTGAATCCATTACGGAAAAGAACAGGTACCAAGCCTCGATAATACTCTCTAATTCCGTGGCATCTGAGTGCCTTGAAAGCATGGTAAGTGTTTGTAAATTTGTCATGATGCTTGTGGTCTTGAAGCAATGTCTGAACTCTTTCCAATGGAGTGAAAATTGCTTCTGTCGTCCCTGCGAGGACTGCGGCCACACTGCGGGTCGCAAACTCAGGGGTACTGACGTGCTTTCGGAGAAGGCAAGATAAGTCCTCGTACAGCCCAAACATAAGCGCCAACGTAGTTGTCTTCTGCATCAGTGGGGGAAGGATCCCGCGGTACAAGTTTCGAAAGCCATCCCTCCGCAACTGAAGCACCGCGTCCCGGGTTTTGAGTCCATACAGCTGCTGCCGGAAGAGCACCTTCTGAATGGGAAATGTGATTGCTACGTTGTTGAAAGCCGCACAGCAGCCGCACAAGTAATGCTTCATTTCACCAACATTCGCGATATGAGGTGACAGATCTTGTTTTGAAGAGGTCAGGATGGGCGGCCTCTTTTCATGAGCTTCTGAATCCACCATGTTTCTTAAGATCTTTCTTCTTCATGAAGGATACTTTTAACCTACAAATAACAAAACGACAGTAGTAGCTAAGCCATTATATACAGGGCTAAACACGTGGAATTTTTCCTTATTTCCTTAACCCTTTAATTTCTGGACACTATTACATTTTCCCTGTTAGACTACATCAGTAGTTGTTACAGTATTATCAGAGGGCCCCTTGAGGTCCCCGAGACCCTTGCAGGGGTCCAGGAGGTCCTTCCTTTTCCAGCCACGTACCTGTGTGAAGCTGGATTTTCTGCATCTACTTTAACCAGAACTTCTCACCACAGACACAATGCAGACGCAGATCTTTTATGCCAGACATTACAAAGACCTGCAAAACTGGAAAACAAGCTCTCCTCAGTAATTTTTTGGAAAATAGTTATTTTTCATGAAAATGTGTTATCTATGTTAACATGTTATTTTAAAGCAAATGAGGGGCGCCTGCCTGGTGGCTCAGTCAGTTGAGCGGGTTGAGTGTCTGACTCTTGATTTCGGCTCGTGTCACAATCTCAGGGTCGTGGAATCAGTCCCTGCATCTAGCTCTGCGTTCAGCGTGCAATCTGCTTGTCCCTCTCCTTCTCCCCTCTCCCATGCAATTCTTGTCCCTCTCCTTCTCCCCTCTCCCATGCAATTTATCTTTAAAATAAATATATAAATAAAGTTAATATTTTTAAATTTTGATTTCTAAGACCAGAAATACTAATTCACATAAAGGCTCTTTAGGGTCCACAGTAATTTTTAGGTGTAAAGGGGTCCTGAGACCAAAATATTTGAGAACTACTGGACTAGTTCATACGTACTATACTACATAATGGTATATACCATTATCCTTCCAAAAAAGATTCAAAGTCCTCCCTTGAGAAATAAAAGAGCAAAACATGCATTCATTCATTCTGTTCACTAACACTTACTTAGCGTCTACTCTGGACTAGGCCCTCTGCCAAGTGCTAGAGATTCAAGAGCAAGGAACTCATGGGGCGTCTGGGTGACTCAGTCAGTTAAGCATCTGCCTTCAGCTCAGGTCATGATCCTGGCATCCTGGGATCGAGCCTAACATTGGGCTTCCTGCTCAGCAGGGAGTCTGGCTTCTCCCTTTCCCTCTGCCCCTCACCCCAGCTCGTGCTCTCTCAAATAAAAATCTTAAAAAAAAAAAAGGCAAGGAACTCACAATTTAACAGGAGACTGCCAAGGTAAACAAAAACACCTCAGTGTAAATACCTTGTATGACAAATATGTGCTATGGATAAGGGACACTGAGCATGTACTTTGGGAGGTAGAGACTGGAAGAACAGGGTCAAGGGAGGCCTGCAGGTATGTACTATACACTGTATTTTCACATATTTAACTCTCAAAACAACTCCATCAAATAAACGTGGTTTTCCCAGTTTTACCAATGAAAAAAACAACACTCTCTCCTTTGTCTGAGGTACAGAAAGTAACTGGTGGGGCTGGCATCATAAGTCTGTCTGGCTGCAGGGCGCATGTTCCCACGGTCATACCGAAGCATGGCAGTGACTTTGGGAGGCTGCCCTTGACAAAGTGGCTGCATCAGACTGCTAAAGACTTGAAGCCTAAATATACAGGCTTAGCCCACCGAGTAACACTAAGGTAAAGTCCTCCCCTAGGACATACCTGCATCCTTAAAATGGCAAGGCTACCCCTTGCCAGGCAACTAAGTCTGGTTTTCTCCAAAGGATCCAAATAGTTGGATCATCCAGGACAATCCTACAGCCCAGAAATAACCTTTATTGGGGGACTACATGGCAATTTTATTGTATCTTAAATATAACAGGCTAAATATTTAAGATTTTTTTTAAGGGATCTCTATACCCAACATGGCACTCAAACTCACTACCCCAAGATCAAGAGTCACACGTTCCACCAACTAAGCTGGTTAGGTGCCCCAACAGGCTAAATACTTTTAAGTTGATTTTAATTCCTCAACAGCACAACACCACATTCATGAGACCACTCAACAAAAAATTAAATAACCCGACTAAAAATGAGCAAAGGACTTGAACAGCCATTTCTCCAAAGGAGATATACAAGAAGATATGGGACTCTACTTATCTTTTATGCCAGACATGAAAGAAACCTACAAAACTGTAAAACAGGAGTGCCTGGGTGGCTCAGTTGGTTAAGTGGCTGCCTTCAGCTCAGGTCACAAAGGTCATGATCCTGGGGTCCTGGGGTCAAGCCCCGCATCGTCAGGCTCCCTGCTCAGTGGGGAGTCTGCTTCTCCCTCCCTCCTCCACCCCCTCCCCCGCTTCTTGCTTTCTCTCCCTCTCTCTCTCTCAAATAAATGAAATCTAAAAAAAAAACAAAAACAGGGTGCCTGGGTGGCTCAGACGGTTAAGCGTCTGCCTTCGGCTCAGGTCATGATCCCAGGGTCCTGGGATCGAGCCCCGCATCGGGCTCCCTTCTCCTTGGGAGCCTGCTTCTCCCTCTGCCTCTCTGTCATGAATAAATAAAAAAGTAAATAAAAATAAATATAAAAATAAACAAAAACAAAAAACACCAAAAAAACTGTAAAACACACTCAGATGCCAACAAGCATATGAAAAGATGCTCAACTTCAATCAAAAGAGAAATACAAATCAAAACCACAATGAGATCATCTCACCCATTAGGATAGTTACTATTTAAAAAAAACAAAAACAAAAACAGAAAATAACAAGTGTTGGTGGAGATGTGGAGGAGAATCCCTGCTCACTGTTGGTGAGAATGCACAATGCTACAGCCACTAAACACAGAATGGCAATTCTACAAAAACTTACGATAGAACAAACATGTGATTCAGCGGTCCCACTTCTAGGTATGTATCTGTTAAGAATTGAAAGCAGGGTCTCAAGAGGCACGTGCACATCCACAGCAGTGCTATTCACAATAGCCAAGAGGTGGAAGCGACACAAATGTCCACTGACGGATGAATGGTTAAACAAGACGTGGTATGGATACATACAATGGAATACTATGTGGCCTTAAAAAGGAAGGAAATCTTGTCACGTGCTAGGACGTGGGTGAACCCTGAGGACATTAAGTAAAAGAAGCCAATCATAAAAGGACAAATACTGTATGATTTCACTTATATAAAGTACATAAAGTAGTCAAAATCAGAGACAGAAAGTAGAACGGTAGTTGCCAGGGGCTTGGGGAAGGAGGAACAGGGGAGTTATTACTTAATAGGTGTATGAACTGCTGAGCATTCAGGACAAAGATGTTAAAATGTAATCACTATAAAGTACAGTGCAGAGCTGAAGCACAGAAAAGAATCAGAAAGAATCAATTCCTGGGGAGCTTATATCTACAGAAGCCATAGAAATGTAACATCAAATACGGAACACACATCTGCAACAATAATTTCCCCTTTTGGGAGTACAGCCTAGGGAAAAAGTTATTCATACAAGATGTACACAAAGACTGAACTACAAGACAGCTGCAACAATGCTCTTGAGAAGTACTGAATAAAAATTAAGTGCTCAACAGTAAGGGGCCCACTGAATAAATGAAGATGTATCCACCTGATGGGATGTCATATAGATATCAAAAAAAAAAAAAAAGAGTATTGGGGTGCCTGGGTGGCTCAGTTGGTTAGTCTGCCTTCAGCTCAGGTCATGATCTCAGGGTCCTGGGATGGAGCCCCGTGTCAGGCTCCCTGCTCAGTGCGGAGTCTGCTCCTACCTCTCTCTCTCTCTCCCACATAAATAAAATCTTTAAAAAAATGTTTTTTCTGTTTCATTCAGACTTATAGGATAACACTGTCACGAAGACCTTCATTTACTTTTGTTGGGGATTTCTTCCTCTTTGCCTGCTTTTACACTGGCCTATTAGCAAACTAAGAAAATTAAATTCAACCCACTTATTCAAAGGCGCTGACCTACAAGTCAGAGATTAGAGATAAACGGGAACCCTGGCTTCAGGGGAGATAAGACATGCAAACAATTGGACTACAGAGTGATAAATGCATGCACGGAAATGCGCGCAAGGTGTATAAAGGCCCCGCAGAGAAAGGGGTCATTAGCTAGCTGTCTGGAGACAACGACAGGGCAGGATAGGACCCGTGGGCAAATAGGGTGAAGCACATTCGGCTAAGGGCGGCGGCACAGGCTACGGTGGAGGTCCTGTGTCAGAGCAGCAGGATCGCATTCTCGAGGAATTATTCGAGTACGTTCTGCTCGAGCAGAATGTGGGGGGGAAGATGGGTGGGTGGCAGGGGAGGATGGGGAACCAGGCTTGGACCGGCGTTATGAGAGACCCTCAGGAGGATCCCAAGACACTCTGATGTTACTGCATACTATTCTTTTCCTTTCTCACGTGAAGCAAATGCAAACAAGCTATTTTCCTTAAGTATGTCACACCAGGGTCTGTGTGTCCTCTTCCCACAAGACAGACTACACTAAGAAAATCAACATTGAACACTCTGGCCCGAAGTCTGTTTTGTTGGAGTTCCAGCTGGCTTGCTCCATGTTTCTATTAGAAAAGATAAACTTGGAAACCACTGCAGGCCCGAACTCTGCGGGAAGGAAGGTCCTGAAAGGGGTCAGGAAACTTTCCTCGCCACTAAGTCGCCCGGTTGTACCGACAGAACCCGACTGTGCCAGGGGTGCTTTCTTTCACTGCCAGCTCCCACAAGCAGGGGAGCCACACCACCTCTGGGCATCGCTCTGTTCATGAAGAACATGCTCTCCCCTTTGGCAGAGCGCTGGAAGCAGCAGGACTTACAGCTGAAATCTGCTCAGCACCATCATGAATCGGTTTAAAGGGGCAGGAAAAACTGTTCCCCGGCGTTCCGAAAATGTGTTCCTCTGCAATGTAAATCATCAAAGTAAGGCCTGGCTCAGAGACACGAAGTATTTCTAACCTTGGCAGGTATTAGAATAGTTAGATTATGAAGTCACCTGGATGCTCGACTCAGAGATGCCAGATTCCTTGGACTTGGGCTGCTTGTAGATCCAATAAAACAACGAATGAGTCATTTCAATGAAAATTCACAAAAGAAGCGTATTACTTTTTTAGGAAAAAAATTGACACGTTAAAAATACACATTTAAAAAAGATTTTTTTGTTTTTTAAACGAAAACAAAGTTCTAAATCAATTAAATATACAGACATCTCCCCTCTCCAAGCTCACTGCCCTAGCTCAGGGCTCTCTGTGTCTAGCCTGACTGTGGGAAAGCCTCTTTACCAGTCAGCCTGCCACCAGTGACACAATGCATTCTGGAACCTTCTAATAACAGCATGGAGATACCCCAGCATTTTGTATGATTGTATAGTATTCTAACAATTGGACATATTATATGTAATTTATTCTATCTCTTATTTTAGTCCCTGTTTTTTGTTTAGGTTTGGTTTTTTTCCTTTTTTTCTCAAAGAATTCTGCATTGGGCAACCTCGTACCTACACCTTGCTTGGGTGAACTCTGGCAAGTTTATCTGTAGGATAAATCTTTAGAATGGCATTGCTGGCTCAAAGAGTTATAATACATTTTAATTTGATAGCTACTCCAAACTGCCCCCAGAAAACTAATGGGGATTTATACTTCCATTACGTGTATGCTAGTACCCAGGTCCCCCATCATTTCCTGCACCATCTCATGGGTAAAAAAACTGCATTTTGTCATTTAAAATTTTTGATTAAACTACAGCATTTTGGGGCACCTGGGTGGCTCAGTTGGTTAATAAGCGTCTGCCTTCAGCTCAGGTCATGATCCCAGTGTCCTGGGATCGAGCCCCATGTCGGGCTCCCTGCTCAGTGGAGGGGCCTGCTTAAAAAAATAAACTACAGTATTTTTTCATTTTTGACCATTTGAATTTCTTTTACTATAAATTTTCATGTTACCCATATTTCTAATAGGCAGAAAAACCTTTTCTGATTTGTAAAATTTTTTCATATATGAAAAAAATCATTCCTGGTTCTATTAATCAAACTGTGGCAAATACTTTCCCTACTTTATCATTTTTGTGATACTGAAGTTCTTAATTTGGATAGTAAATCTATGATCTTGGCTTCTAGGCTTTATAATGTCCTCAGAAGGCCTTCATTACTCTAAAAGTATGAACGAGTAATCCATGCTTCCCTCTACAACCTTCATGGTTTCATTTACCAGCCATACAGTAATCTCTCTGGAATTTCAGCATAAGGAGGCAAAGAGAAAAGCTTGCCTATGCAAGTGACCAGTGAGCATCATCCAAATGCCCGTGGCCGTGTGCATGTATGTCTACATGGGCTCTGCTCCGCCAGCAGCCCAGCGCTTCTCGAGTGCCAACCTGCTCTGACCTGCTACAGCAGGTCACCATCTCATAGGGCTTCCCCATACTCTTCTGAGAATTAGCAGTTTTCCTGGCTATTACGCTTTTCCTGGTAAACTCTAGTGTATCTCTGTCATATTCTTCCCAAAAATCTTGTTGGTATCTTACAAAAAAAGTGACTTCATAGATAAATGTAAAGACCTCTCACTTTTCCAAAATTAAACCATACTTTACAGGAATATGATGTCTTCCTATTTACTTGTGTCTTTTTACAAACCTTAGTAGCATTTAAAAAATTTTTCATACAGATCTTGAATATTTTAATTTTTTTTTTTTTTTTAAGATTTGAGAGAGAGAGAGAGCATGCAGCACCAGCAAGGGGAGGGGCAGAGGGAGAAGGAGAGCAGCAGACTCCCCACTGAAAGCAGAGCCCTAGACAGGGCATGATCTCAGGACTCTGAGATCATGACCTGAGCAGAAATCAAGAGACAGAGGCTTTACTGACTGAGCCACCCAGGCACCCCCAGATCTTGAATATTTCTTATGCCTAGGTATTTTATCTTTTTGGTTGCTATCATGAATGGGCCGTTTCCTTCCAACTAATTTTCAAACTGCCTTTTGTCTGCATATGAAAAAGCTACCAATTCTTGTATATTAAGGTTAGAACCAGCCAACTTACCAAATCCTCTTGCAATTTCAGTTTTTTGGACTGCTTTGCTTTAGCTTCCACTATATAAAATACCACAAATAATTTTGAATTCTCCACTATAATACGTATCTTTCTTCTATCTTATTAGATTCACAAATATTTCCTGAACAAAACTAAATTATAATAATAGTGAATATCCTTATAATTTTCTTGACACTTATGGGAACTTTGCTAGGAATTACTACTAAGCATGACACTGGCTTTTGGGGTGAGAAACAGGAAGCTGTCATCAGAGTATTCATAATCCAAGTCCTAGTAGTTTCAAGTTTACATAGGGAAATAGATCATCATGACACAAAAATGTTTACTGAACTGGCCCCTAGAAAATCTGTACTCATTCAAGTAACCTTCCCTGTTCACCATCTATCCCTACCCACCTTTAGGATTGTGCTACAAATACGAGGTAAAGCACGTCTTTCCAGCGCTATCACATAATTTCATCAGATAAATTACATTAAAAACCCCAAAACTTCATTCTGCATTCATCCTAAGAATTAGTATATCTTCAGTTATAACGTAAGCCCCATCCCCCTGCTATTTACTAGGAAATTATGTTTGCCATTAAAACTGCATTCCATTTTTCTAATACTAATGATCAACTGATAAGGGCTTAGAGAGTTTTCAAACATGGGAAGGCAATACACATTTATTCCTGTTTTACTGCAAGTCAACCACCTTCAACCCCTCCTACCACCACTAAATCAGGAACTTTGGTCAAATGCTTTTAAGGAGCTACTGAGATGATCACATGAATACTGGAGACAGAACCAGTGTAACATTTACGAGTTGCAGCTAATAGCCTCAATTCAAATCCTGGCTCCACCACTATCCACTGTGTGACCTTCAAGTTCCTCAATGTCTCTATGGCTTAATTTCCTCATTTATACAGGAAGGATGTTACCTACCTCATAGGTTGGCTCAGTTATTTGAGTTACTACTAGTATAGCATCCCGGAGAGTAGTCTAGAGTACTAGAGGTGCTCAACAAGGATGACCTATTATTATTCACTAATGTATTTATTTGGTATATACATTAGCATTATTTCTTGTTAATTACTTGCCCTTTATAATAAGGGTATGAATCCTCCTTGGCCATGGTGAAATATTTTTTTTAATGTATCACTAGATACCATTTTGCTAATATTTTAAAATTTCACATCACTAGAACATACCAAATTCTCAATTTTAGTACTACCTTCATGCCAAGTTCAGGCATCAATGATCTATTGGCTTTGTAAAAACAATCTATCACTTTTCCTTCCTGATGCTGGTGAACAATTTAAACCTTATCAAAATTACCTTTTCCTTCAAAGTTAAAGGAATTCACCTGTAACACCATCTGGGCCTGGTGTTTTGGGGGATGGTAGCTTTTTGATAACTTTCTCAATTTCTTCCATTGTTACTGGTCTGTTAGGTTCTTTCTTCTGCAGTCAATTTTGATACTGGATTTCCTTTAAAAAAAAAAAGTTCTGGTTTACTTATATAGTCTTATACAGTACTTGTTTTTAAAAAATACTTCTAGTCTTGTGTACTTACGTTCCCTTTTTTCTTGAGCAGGGTAGCCACTTTGTCAAATTTCCATTCCTCTCATCCCAGAAAAGAAAACCAGCTGTTGAAGTTTACCAGTTTTACTATTTTCAGTTTTTAAATTTGCTTTTCCTCTTTATCTCTTTTCTCCTGTTTTGTCTAGGTTTATAGTATTCTAATTTCTTGAGTTAGATGCTTATTTTTATTGTTTCATAATTTTGAGTGTTTAAGGTGACGTATTTTCCTTTGAGCAAAACTTTTTAATATTACTTTTTAAGATACTCTGTGGAGAATTTTGGTCTAATTGATGGTTGCCTCATCATCTGCATCATCTTGACATAGTAGCTTTGATTTGGGATTATATGTGCCCAGCTCCAGAATCCAAACCTGTTTTGGCTTTGTGTGTCTTATCATATCCTTTATTTATGCTCAGGAGAAGAGCATCTTTCTGGTGGCCCACAGGAAGATCATACAAGGATGGATCCTAGTATCTGGCAACTGTCCTTCAGTCTCAAAAGATTTGATAAATACACCCTGAAGCTGACCTTCATTAGTGGGAGAATAAAGCAGGAGCGGCAAGCCAAGTACACTAAGTCCATTACTAAGTTTTTTGACAACAAGACAATAGTAAGAGAAGCATACAAACCTGAAATATCCAGGCACCATGACGGTCTTGCCACAGAAAGAAAAAATAAAATAGCCAATGGCAGCCATCTTTCTGCTAGATCATGCTGAAATCCAGGGGGAGGGGGAAAGAGGCAGAGAACTTAAAATGGATAAAGGAATGTTTTTTAAAAGTCCCTGTTTCGTCCTGAAATTTTAGTCCATTCTGGATACAAAGGATCCTCTAGCACAGATATGAGAAGCCATAGTTCTGATATCTAGCTATAGCCTCCTTGATCTGCTGACTGCATTGTTTTGATTTGCTTTTCTGGAAAAGCATTTTTGCTAAAAGCCATACAGACTTCCTCCTTCCTACATAGCAATATTTCAGTAGTTTATATAGTATAGCATTGTGCCATGCAGCATATTAAGACTCAATTATTTTTAAGATTTTTTTTTTAACTAATCGCTACACCCAACATGAAGCTTGAACCCACAACCCCAAGATCAAGAGTTGCACACTCCACTGAGTCAGCCAAGCACCCTGAACACTCAATTTTTAAAACTGCTAACCTACTGCTGACTTTATTATGTTAATTCCTGTTTCAATAGCAGTTTCCCTTAATTCAGGATACACTTCTTATGTATGACAGCCTTCCTTCGCCCATCATTTTTGTGGGTATGTATTTATCTGACTTGGGGAGAATTGGGGAAAACAAAAAAAAACCACCCACAGCTTTAATTTGTTTAAAACACACCTTCTGCCTGTTACATTTTGTGCTCTTAACCAGTTAAAGAAACCAATGGCATTTTTATTTTTTTTCATCAATGGCATTTTTAGTTAAAAAAAAAAAAAAAGTTTGAAGATGCTTGAAAAGAAGTTTGCCTGGGTAGAGTTTGATAATTATTAATCACTTAGTCTTCTACATCCTTACTTCTTGCTGTTTCAGCTGACAGACACGAATTTAAGAACTCTTATTAGGACTACAATTGCCAATCTAAGATTAACCAACATTTTAAAAACAGCTTAGCACACAAATGCTTTATATCTAGGTAATCCTTTGCTCTTCTTCAGAGTCTCAGGACTAAAGAATGATAAAATAACAAGATACTCTGATTAATGTATATACGATTATATAATATCATGTTGTGACAATTTATGAATGTTAAGAAATTTCATTTACATACTGAATACATAATAATACATTTTAAATTCTGAAGTTACCATCTGCAAACTGTTTAGCAATCTATTGTTCCTTGATAATACAAACTAAGTTATTTGTACACCCGACCAACCAAATTTTGTCCATGTTCACCTTAAATTTTTACTGGAATGATTTACTTCCCAAAATTTTACAAATTAAAGTTACTTCAACTAGTTTGTCACGGCTGTTTGTAATAATGGAGACTGTTATTAAGCAGAAAACTATGGCTAGCAGAAATTAACCGTTTATTGACCCCTATATTTAATGATTTTAAGATATTTTAAGAATATCACTGTATGGGTACCTGGGTGGCTCAGTCGACTGGGTGTCTGCCTTTGGGTCCTGGGATCCAGCCCCGCACTGGGCTCCCTGCTCAGCGGGGAGCCTGCTTCTCCCTCTCCCTCTCCCTCTGCCCCCCCCAACCTTGTGCACTCTTGCTCTCAAATAAAATCTAAAAAAAAAAAAAAAAAAGAACATCACTGTATATTTAGAGTCTCAAATTTTAAAAAACAGGCCTGTGCATAGAAAAAGGAAGGTCATGAGACCCTCCTAGACTTCACAGATTTAAAACTTTCCTTCTAAATTTTAACCTCTTCAGACTTATGATCAAAGAAACCACCGATACACATGTGAAAAGAAGAAAAATAAAGCTTTCCCTCTAGTTTCATCCTACACACCAGGATGGTATGAATAGATTCTTAATTTGGCAACAGAAGTAAGGACAGTGTGCACAGTATTCTGTAGTAATGGAGTTTAGAATTTTATGTTTATTTATACTGTGAACACAGCTAAATTTCTTTACTAAACTGATCTGTATATTTAAATTCCTTAACACGGGTAATTCTTCGCTATTGCAAAACTTATTTACCATAATTTTAAACTGTTTGCTACCTAAAACACTCAAGCTATCTAAACAGTAAGAAGCACAGTTAATAGGTTGACTTTTAAGCAACTACAAGTATCAAACGTTTGTGGCATAATTAAACAGTGTAAAGTCTAAAAACTCACTGTAATTTACAGACTACATGGAGGAGCAAGACCTAGATGTGATCCCAGCACAAAGGTCTTTGTGCAAAAACTGGGGGTAAGGCAAATGTAATTCTCAAAGATGTGAACTCCCGTAAGTCAGCAGGTCTAAGTCAGCAATCAGAACAAGATCAGTCTGGGTTCCAGGCCTAGTTATGACACTATATTGTTACTATAGTCAAAGCAAGGTCCTTAATTTAAAAATCCAATTCTCTGGGTTTAATCTATCAAAGGAGAAACCAGATACCTCAACTGAGAGGTAAAAGCTTATCATTTTTTCTTTAGATGCACTAAGGGTGACTCCAGATCCAAAGTGCCTAACCTGTGCTCTGGAACCACTAGGGGACCCACCTGACCAGTTCTAGCACCCTTTGATTTTACTGAATCCTTTCGAAACGAGGGTGGAGGAGGCTCGAACTGACAAGGTCACTACCCACATACTTCCAGGGCTTCTGTTTCACTGCTTACAGGTAGAGAAACAGAGGGTGGGAATTATGACCAGCTGAGTATAGCTGACGGGGCAAAATAAAGGTTATGCCCCAAGGGTAAATATAGCTGAGGCATCGACATGCTTGATCTAGCCACGCTCGGTGCTAAATAATCAGTACAGAGACTTAACAATGAACAACACCGCCCGCCTGCCCGCCCCCAAAAGCCTTGTACAATTGAGTTTCCCACAACGCGATGCAACATGGTGTCGCAGAATAAGCACTGCCTGGCTGTGGCTCGACTTACCGCCCTCCGGGCGTCCATTTCCCCAATCTGGGATAAGAGGAGCAGGGGCTGGGTAGGATCACCGAGGCCCCTTCCGTCTCCGACGGTGAACAAGCTCAGGGGGCCCGGAATCCCAGACCCCAGGGGGCAGAGGCCCTTCCGCTGTCCCAGCGCCGCCCGCCCCCGGGCGCAGGCAAAGCCCGACCCTCCCCGCCCTCCGGTTCGTGCGCGGCGGGAGGCACCTCCCCAGCAGGGGCGCGTCCGAATAAACGCACAGCGTTCTTCGCGGGAAAGGCCCACTCCGCCCGCCAGACGGCGCCCCCCGCCCCGCGAAGCCCCACGACGCCCCGCGAAACCCGGCGGCTGGCGGGAGAGCCCGGGAGCCGCGGGGGCGTAGAACCGACTCTGTGCGGGAGCGCCGCCTCCTGCGGTTCCCGCGGGTGCGGGCCCCACCCGGGAGGGCGCGCGCGGCAGCGGCCGGGCGCGCGGAGAGGGTGGGCCCCAGCGGCTGCGCCAGAGGGCCGGGGCAGGGCGGCCTCCTCAGACCCTCCTTCGTGCTTCCACTCCTCCAACGTACAGGCCGGGGGAAAAGCCCGTGCCGCCAGCCCGCGCACTCACCCATCGCAGCGGGCGCCCGGCTCCGCGCCCGGTAGCCGCCAACCCGCAGGTCGGCGAGCCGGCGAGCAGCGGCCGCGCAGGCGCAGACCTTGACCGACCCGGTGCGCGGGGCGTAGCGTGACGCGCTCGTCGCCGCCCGAGCCCGATCACGTGAGGCGGACGTCGCCGCGCCGCCTCCCCTTAAACCCACAGAGAGTCAGGTGACCCCGACCAGGTTTTCTCGGCCCCGGCGGGGCAGGTGTAGGGTCACCCACACCTGTCGTAGGGCACTGGGGTGCCACCTACCAGAGCACCGTTCCCTCGGCGCCATACGGTGGCCGTGCCGTGCCACAACTAGTCAACGCGTTCTCCAGCGTGCAGCCTGAGGGAGTGCCAGTGGGAATGAACAGTTGTGGGTGGCAAACGCCAGAAACCTGGAAGTGCCCCGCCTGGTTCCCCGTTGTAGCCTTGGTTAGATTTCATCAAACCCTCAAAGTGGCCTTTTGTCAGCAACTGGTACCGCAGGCCACAGAGGGACACTTTTGTATGCTTTAGGACGTACGAATCGCTTTTAAAGTCTCTTTCCTTTCAACCTCTGACAACTTGCAGGTCTTGGACTCTATTGCACTGGGAAATGGAAGGCTTAGGTGGAGTCATAGCTCTGACAATTCTGGGAGTGACCTTGGACAAGTCACTGGTTCCTAAGCCCCAAATCCCTATCTGAAAAATAATGCCTACCTTGCATGCATCCTTTGGCCCTTGTCAGCATCACTAGGAATAATGACGTGACTCTAACTCCTGAACTGAAAGGCACACGACAGGTGTGAGGGGTTGAAGGAAGCGGGTCAGCCTGGAGAGGAGAAGCTCTTCAGGAGGCTCGTGACGTACGTGTGAAGGATATGCACTTCACTTGGGGTTAGTCCAAGAGGCATTAGTCAGAGATTAGCTCTAGGTGGGTGGCTTTCCCTGCCCACTTGCCCAGACAGCACTTTATAGATATCGACTCCAAAATTTGGTCTGCTTGAGCAGGCCTGTTTAACTGCTGCTTGGGATGTGGGAGACCATGCCCCCTAATTTCAGCTAACTCTCCTGAGGTACGTGCTGTGTGTTGTTGTTCATGCCCAAGTTCTCCTGGGGGATCTTAGAGTCTAATGAGGGATATAAAAACAGAAGACTCTGGAAATTTGGAAGCATCAGGGGCCTTGCCCCTTGAGAGGGAACCAGGGATGGCTTCATAGGGTAGGAGGTGTTTGAACTGGGCCTTGGTTGAATGACTGGAATTTGGACCAGTGGAGAAAGTCACAGTAGCAGGAGATAAGATTGTAAAGGTCAGGTAGTGGGGTCTGATAGTGCAAATCTCGACTGTCAGAGGCACTTGGCATCTAATTGGTGTGCAGGGATAGATTCAGGGCTCCACAGGATGATGACAAGGCCACACAGTGGTTTGGAATGATAAATTGGGCAACAATTGGGGAAGGGCATTTGCCTCAAAATTATGTTTGCCCTGTCTTGTGTGAATTCCTGTTCAGATGTATTATTCGAAAAATAAATCAGGCAGGCATCCAGAGTGTTCAGATGCATAAATAATTCATTCCAGATTAGAATAGACTTAGTCTCCTATGGTAAAACCTGAAGAGGAGGAAAAGATTGAAATTAAATATACAGTTGAGGGCGCCTGGGTGGCTCAGTTGGTTAAGCGACTGCCTTCGGCTCAGGTCATGATCCTGGAGTCCCTGGATCGAGTCCCGCATCGGGCTCCCTGCTTGGCAAGGAGTCTGCTTCTCCCTCTGACCCTCCCCCCTCTCATGTGCTCTCTCTCATTCTCTCTCTCTCAAATAAATAAATAAAATCTTTAAAAAAAATAAAAAATAAATATACAGTTGAGGCACAATGGACTCAAAGGAGTGAGGAGCTCCCAGGCCAACAGGAACACGCATGTTTGGAGCTGTGCCAGTCTGTTTCTCTCATGCTGCAGGCCACGGTGCAGGCCTCTGCCCCTCCAGCTCTTAGTTCCTGGTCAGAAACCCCCAGGCCCTTAACTGACTCTTCTTGGACATATGAAGGTTGGAACTCAAAACCTTCTCTTTTCTGATTCAGGATTCATCATAAAGTTAGCCTTTCATTTTTCTGTCCTCATCTACCAATTCTTTCATTCTTCAGCCTCTTAAATTTTTCTCCATACCTCTAACCTCCATATCAGCTGTCAGATAAGATCCTAGAGGATATTAGAACCTACCTTTGATCATCTCACTCCTCCGGGTAAAAACCTCCAGTGGTTTCCTTTTGCCTCCCCAGTCAATCTAAACTTCTTAACTTGGCATGAGGGCTGATCTGTGTCCTGGCCTCTCTGCCGGTTTGTCTACCTCATGACCAACGACGTTCTGTGCTTCAGCCATATGCAGTCTCTCAGTGTTTTGCAAATCCTTGGTTCCTTAAGCCTCTCCACCCCCCCTTTCACCATTGACTCTTTACCAGTTTTTTTAAAGATTTATTTATTGGGACACCTGGGTGGCTCAGTCAGTTAGGTGGCTGCCTTTGGCTCGGGTCGTGATCCCAGCATCCTGGGATGGAGCCCGATGTCAGGCTTCTGGCTCAGTAGAGAGCCTGCTTCTCCCTCTGCCTGCCACTCCCTCTGCTCGTGCTCTCTCTCTCTCTGACAAATAAGATCTTTAAAAAATTTTTTAAATAAAATAAAAATATAAAGATTTATTTATTTGAGAGAGAGAGAGGGTAGAGCAGAGAGAGACGGAGAGGGAGAATCTTAAGCAGGTTCCACGCCCAGTGCAGAGCTCAACACAGGGCTCAATCTCACGACCCTGAGATCATGACCTGAGCCGAAATCACGAGTTGGATGCTTAACCAACTGAGCCACCCAAGTGCTTCGACTCTTCACCAATTAAACATGTTAACCCTTCAAGGCTCTTTGCCTTCTCGGAAGAGCCTTCTCTGACCAACCCAGGCAAAATTGATGGCTTTTGCCTCTGCCTTCCCATAGCACAAAGTTTGGGGCAGTACCGAGCCCCTGCCTTATGTTATAGTCATTGGTGAGGGTGAATCCTTTCCCACTGCCAGCTCACTAGGGCAGAGCTGTCTGCCTTGTTTCTGGCTCTCCAACTCAGTGCTTGGCAAACAGGGTGTTTGCCCAAGAGGGTCTGGGGTCTTGGGAGAAGGGACATAGGAGTGTTGCTGATGGATTTTTGCTTAAGCACCCTTTACTACCCCCACTCCTGCCAAATGCTTTCTAGAAAGTTGTCTAGTGCCCTTAGGCTCCGTGGGCCCTTATGTCCACAAAAAAAGCTTTACACAATCTATCAGTGGCGTCCCGGCTACTGTGAGCCAAGATAAAGTCACCTGCGGTCATTCCCTAGCGAGGGGTCAGTGACCTTCCTTTCTCTTTGGCTCACATTCCCCAGGCCTCTGCAATCGTCTGGGCCTACCTCTGCCACTCCCCTTCACACCCCCAGGCTCCAGACTCAAGGCCAACCGCTGCCTGTTCCCTTCCCTGAACCTTTCACACACCTCCAAACTTCGTACTTTTCGTCCTCTGTGCTCCCAAGGCCCTGCCCGCTTTGCGACAGTCCTGTTCACTCTTCATTGCTCAGCTTATGCAGAGGCTTGTTGCTGCTTTCCCTGACCGAGACCTCACTGCTGACGCTGCAGAGTTCCCCCACTGTGCTGTCAGGGTGGTGGGGGGTGCGGGGGGCAGAGCCAGGGTGTTCTTGAATTCCTTCAGTCTGTCTGTCCCCATGGCTGGTCTGTGAACTCCAGGATGTAGTCGCTTCTCCACTCATTTTCAGACCCGCATTGATCTAGCAACTCACATGAGCTGCATATATGGTGCACATAATCGAGTCAAAGTTTCTAGCCCACAAGTCCATGGGATGGTCTATTCTATTACATTTATTCATTAATTTATTTCCGTGCTGGTGGGGACCTACTAAATTAGTGAGTCTCAACACCTGATCATTCAGAACTTTAAAAAGCAAACCAAAAAACCTAAGTGATTCTGATTTAAATTGGTCTGTAGTGGGATCTGGACCTTAGTATAGTTTGTGGGGTGTTTTTTGTTTTGTTTTGTTTTTTTTGAACTCAGTATGTTTTTTTTTTTTTTTTTTAAAGATTTTATTTATTCATTTGAGACAGAGAGATAGAGAGAGAGAGCATGAGCGGGGGAGAGGCAGAGGGAGAGGGAGAAGCAGGCTCCCCACCGAGCCAGGAGCCAGATGTTGGGCTCGATCCCAGGACCCTGGGATCATGACCTGAGCCGAAGGCAGACGCTTAACCATCTGAGCCGCCCAGGTGCCCCTGAACTCAGTATGTTTTAAAAGCCACCCAGGTGTGCTGAGGTTGAGAACAGCACCAAATCTTGGCTTCTCTAGCAGGCCTAAAGGTAAGAATCACCTGTGATCCTGGACCTGCAGACTCCGCATCCCCCCGGGGGCGGGTTCAAAATTATTCTTCCTAGCCTGCCCCAGACCTAGGACATGAGGATCTGTGTTACTGAGATCAAATGATTTGTATGCACTTTACTGATTGAAAAGCTAGATTCCAGGTCCTGGAAGGTTGGTAAATAGATCCCTAGTCCCAAGTCAGACCTCCTACGAAATCAGAATCTTGAGGGGAGAGGCCAGTTGACCCGTGTGAATTTAACACAAGTCCCAGGCGATTCTTCTCAGGCAATTTTGGGGAACAACAGCTCTGTGTTGATATTCCGACTCATAACAGTTCGAAACACAGGGACCCACAGGGCTCAAGTAGGTGTGAGTGAAAGAGCATGCAGCCCAGAGGGGAAACTGGGGTCTGGCCCTAAGGAGAAACACTTAGCACTTGAGACAGGCACATACCAAGTTCTATAAGTGTCCACAGGAGAACGAAAATGCACTGGCTGCAATCAGGGAAAGCTACCTGGGAGAGGTGACCTACAAATCATGACTAGAATTTAAATAAAGTACCCTCCAGGCTTTTCATTCTCCCTGACTTTGTTCCTATCCCCCAACTTTGCCTTTGTCCCAGGCACACCTCCAGTAGCTCTCAGGGCTCAGAACGGTTGCTGACCTCTGGGTGGGATCATGGAACACCTTACTTGGTATTTAAGTGACACATACTTGTGAAATACAAACACATTTTTATCTAGCAAGGGCTGAGTCAATAAAACAACATCAAACATTTGCACAATACTCTGTGGGGGCTTTCCAAGCAGTTACGTGATAGTTACTTCCTCTGATTTTTACATAGTTTGTGTGCTCACAGAAGCCCTGTGACCTGCTTGAGTTCAGTACCTAGTGAGAGGTGAGGCTGGGACCCTACCATGTCCACCATTTCTGAGGACAGAAACACAGTCGAGCAGTTGGTGCTTAGCACTTGGGAAAAAGATCTGTGGATGGTGACTGGAGGACAGACTGGCCCTTTACCCAGGACTCTCTGATCATATGACTTCCCTGAGGAACTTGTGACAAATAGAGGTTTCCGGCGCCCACCCAAGACCTACTAAATCAAGATTTCCAAGAGGAAGAACTTAGGAATTGCATTTTACAAGAGAGGCAGCATGTTGCAAGGTCAGCATACCTGGGTTTGAATCCTAGACCCACCACTTCCTGGTTGTGTTCCTGGGGCAAAGCTCTCCTCCTCTCCGAGCCTCGATATCCCCATCTTCAAAATGTAGGGCCTGGCTGGTGCCCACCTTCTGAGCCCCTGAGAAGGGACTCCCCAGGATGGCAGATCCAGCAGGACACAGGCTCATTCTCCTTCATGGAGTGGGTGTGGAGCTCAGGGACTGGGTCACCCAAAGCTCTAAATGTCACCCTTCTCTCATGCTCCTGAGAAGGAACTATGTAGTTCCTTCCACCTCCTGCTCACTGTGGGTTGTGACCCTCCTCTGGGGTGTGAGGTACACAGCGCGAGCTCTGGACAGCCACTGCTAAATCTAATTTCTGCTTTTCCTCGTAGTCCCTTCACCTTCTGAGCCTCTGTTTCTCATCTGTACAGTGGGGTTTTCATCGGGAGAAACCAGTGTGTGCACAAGGCGAAGGCACACAGAGTAAGCCCGCCATCCATGGGGACTTCTATCATCATTATATCACGTAACACATACTTATTGAGCACCTACTATGTGCCAGAAGCTGAGATCCCTGCTTGTGTGGAGTCTACATTCTAGTTACAGTCTAGTGGGTGCAGAGGGTAGATCATGAACACGATACACGTTTAATATTTAAATAGTAAAGACACTGCATAGATTTGATATTTAAATAACAAAGACAATAAATAGGTTTAATATTGAAGCAAAAAACAAATGTGGTAGTTATTTATATGGTAAACACAACGGATGCTTGTTATTTAAATTATAACTATAACGTGTTAGCATTAATGTAAATCCCACAAAGATGGGATGTTAGAAGATGTCCAAGTAGGAGAACGGCGAGAACCACCCTGGACTCCAAGCTAGAGAGGAAAAGGATCGTAAACTCTGCCCCTTACTTTGCAGATGTTTAGTAGAGCTGCGACATTTTTAATTTCTCAAACGGACTCCCTCCTCACCTCGTAAAGGAGGCCCTTCCTGACCCTCTTTCCTTTGAAATTCTGTGGCTGTAATGGGCCCTGATTTCCTGTATAAAACTCACCTGATCTAGCTGACCTCTGGAGGCTGATGAAGCTATGCCTGCCGAGGGCATTCATCCCACACTGTAATCTTTGTAATAACCGCGGGAGGTCACTTCTGCCATCGGACAGTGGAGGAAATGGAAGCTTTTTCACCTTGCCCAGGTCACACAGCTGGAAAGGATGGAGTTCGGATGTGAGCCTGCCCCCCCACCCCCGCCCAGTGCTCCCCTAGCGTGACAGCTTTTCCTCTTGTCATCTGCCTCCCAAACTCCAGGAGGGCAGGGCTCCTTCTCAGCCTCTCAGGGCCCTTATCTCCCGCCCCCAGCCCAGGATGTCACCTTCACAGAGGCAGAGGGTTAGGGGCTGGCTGAGGGTTATGCCAGGAGCTGGTGGTGAGGGTGACCAATTGTTTCGGTCTGCCTGAGACCATCCCAGTTTGGGCACAGAGAGTCCTGCATCCTGGAGAGCTCTGCAGTCCTGGGCTAGAGGCGCATGATGGGTCACCTCTAAGCAGACCCCAGGCAGCCTCCTGTCCCGCCCCTATGGCCCCATGCCAAAACTCAGGCTGTCTTTGATGAAAGGGAACTGCTTAGCTCATGCCTCACATTTTAGGCAAAGTCTAAGTTGCTGAAAGTTCTCTAATGTAGCCAAATGGCTCTACTTTGGGGGGACTCCCAGACGTAGCAGTGGAATATAAACTTGTCTCTCTGGAAGATGAGAAACCTTAAAGATGTACCTAGCCTCTGACCAGGAATGCCACTTCTACGAGTTTCTCCTAAGAAAAAAAACCCAGAAATATGGACAGTGATTTCTTTTTCTTTCTCCCCCCACCCCTTTTCTGACAGTGATTTCCGAAGAAAGATAGTCCCTGCAGAGCTGGCTATACAAAAACTTGAATGTGTTAAAGTAGAATATCATGCTGCTAAGAAAAAAAAATCATATCATAGATTTAATAACATAAAGACACTATTTTAAGTAGAAAATGAAATATAAAACTATATAAAACAGCATGAGCCCAATTTTATTTATGGGATGCCTAGCTGGCTCAGTTGGAAGAGCATGCAAGTTTTGATCTCGGGGTCGTGAGTTCGAGCCCCATGTTGGGTGTAAAGAGTACTTAAATGCAATTTTTTTTTTAAAGATTTTATTTATTTGCGAGAGAGAGAATGAGAGACAGAGAGCATGAGAGGGAGGAGGGTCAGAGGGAGAAGCAGACTCCCTGCTGAGCAGGGACCCCGATGTGGGACTCGATCCTGGGACTCCAGGATCATGACCTGAGCCGAAGGCAGTCGCTTAACCAACTGAGCCACCCAGGTGCCCAAGAGTACTTAAATGATCAACAACAAAAACCTTAAAAAATAAAACAGGGGCGCCTGGGTGGCTCAGTCGTTAAGCGCCTGCCTTCAGCTCAGGTCATGATCCCAGCGTCCTAGGATCGAGCCCCATGTCGTCCTAGGATCGAGCTCCATGTCGGGCTCCCTGCTCCGCAGGAAGCCTGCTTCTCCCTCTCCCACTCCCCCTGCTTGTGTTCCCTCTCTCGCTGTGTCTCTCTCTGTCAAGTAAATAAATAAAATCTTTAAAAAAAATAAAATAATGTTACAACCTAAGTTTAGATTTATACTTTGATGGATGGATAAAGAAAATGTGGTATTTAAATACAAAGAATATTATTCAGCCATAAAAAGAAAAAAATTCTGCCATTTCCACAACATGGATGGATCTTGAAGACATTATGCTAAGTGAAATGTCAGGCAGAGAAAGACAAATACTGTACGATTTCACTTACGTTTAGAAATTTAAAAAAAGCCAACTCATAGAAACAGAGGGAAGATGGTGGTTGCCAGGGACTGGGGGATGAAGCCAAATGTGGAGGTATTGGTCAAAGGGTACGAAGGGTACAGTTATAAAATGAATAAGTTCTGGGGATATAATATTCAGCATAGTGACTATAGTTAACAATACTGTATTCTATACTTGAAAGTAGCTAAGAGAGTAGATCTTAAATGTTCTTATGACACAAAAAATTGTCATTATGTGAGGTGATGGATGTGTTAACTAATCTTATTGGGGCAGTCACTTCCCAATATATACGTGTACCAAATCATCACATTTGTACACTTTAAATTTACACAATGTTATATGTCAACTGTACATCAATAAAGCTGGAAAAAAATTATATGTATGCACAGAAAACAAAGGACTGAGAAGATACTTACAGAATGTTAACAATGCTTTTCTTTGAGTTTAGAATAATTTTCATTTTCTTCCTTACATTTTCCTGAAATACAAGCCTAGTTCCATGAGTAAATATTAATTTTATCATCAGAAAGTAATTAAAAAAAAATACTGCATCCAAGTATTCCGTGCTGAGCTATTCTAATTCTGCCTGACCTTCTTTCTCAGGTGGCATGAATTAGTGGGGCTTTAGAATAGAAGGCAGTTGAGAGAGCACTGGATTGGGAGTCAGAGGAAGCCTCCTGTCCCCCTCTTGCTTACTCCCAGTTCCTCTCCTTGAGATGTCCCTACCCCTGCATGTAATGCCTGGTTCAGTTGTCCCTTCCTCTGCTGGCCATACTTCTGCTACAGCTCCCATCACCCACCACTCCACTGGCCTGCTGTTTATTTACATGCCTGCCTATTCCTTTTCTAGGCCTATTTCTCTTTCTGTAACAGGCCCAGTGACTTGGAGCTGCCTTACCCCTGCCCTGGACCTGGCTGCAATGCCGAAGAGAACCACATGAGGGCGCCAGAACCACACTGGTGACAGCCTGCCGCCCAGTCGGACCGAGGTCCCTTCAAAATTGTCCCCACCTCCCCCCCAGCGAGAGAGGACACCAATCACTGCAGGCCTGGGATGCTGCCACTCAGGAGGGAGCCAGCGAGAAAGAACTGGATTATAAACTCTCTGAGAAGAATCCCCACCCCATCCCAATCTTCGCAGAGCTACGCGGGCCAAGGTGACCCTCCGAACAGGCCCCCCTCAAGCATCTGCGGCATG
Organism: Halichoerus grypus; assembly: GCF_964656455.1. Lineage (NCBI taxonomy): Eukaryota > Metazoa > Chordata > Mammalia > Carnivora > Phocidae > Halichoerus > Halichoerus grypus. Next base: position 60,790,350 of record NC_135725.1, read on the forward strand.
TTGAGATGGAATTGCTGTGTGGCTTTGAGCAAGCCCCTGTCCCTCGCTGGGCCTCAGTTTCCAGCCTGCACTGCTGCGTTTCTGTGCAGAGATGCCGTGGGGCGGGCATCTGGCTGCTCACTGACTGCTTCCTGTCAGCTCTGGTTGAGGATGTTTCCTGCGCCCAACTTCCTGCTCCAGGTCCCCAGTTTGTCACAGGCCCTGCTGCATGCTCCGTGTTTGTTAAATTGAACTGAAACAGAAATAAAACCCTCCCTAGAACAGAAAACGGGAGTTTAGAGGTGACCACCAGAGACCTTTTCTCCTTGTCCTTCAGGAAATTCCTGGTTGCAGAGCACACTGGCATTGCCCTTGGCCGGGTCCTGTGTGTGTGTTTGGTGTGGTTGTGGTGTGGGTCCTGCGTGTGTGTGTGTGTGTGTGTGGTGTGGTGTGGTTGTGGTGTGGGTCCTGTGTGTGTGTGTGTGTGTGTGTGTGTGGTGTGTGGTGTGGTGTGGTTGTGGTGTGGGTCCTGTGTGTGTGTGTGTGTGTGTGTGGTGTGGGTCCTGTATGTGTGTGTGTGTGTGTGGTGTGGGTCCTGTGTGTGTGGTGTGGTGTGGTTGTGGTGTGGGTCCTGTGTGTGTGTGTGTGGTGTGTGTGTGGTATGGGTCCTGTGTGTGTGTGTGTGTGTGTGGTGTGGTTGTGGTGTGGGGTCCTGTGTGTGTGTGTGTGTGGTGTGGGTCCTGTATGTGTGTGTGTGTGGTGTGGGTCCTGTGTGTGTGGTGTGGTGTGGTTGTGGTGTGGGTCCTGTGTGTGTGTGTGTATGTGTGTGTGTGGTGTGGTTGTGGTGTGGGTCCTGTGTGTGTGTGGTGTGGTGTGGTTGTGGTGTGGGTCCTGTGTGTGTGTGTGTGGTGTGGTTGTGGTGTGGGTCCTGTGTATGTGTGTGTGGTGTGGTTGTGGTGTGGGTCCTGTGTGTGTGTGTGTGTGTGTGTGTGTGGTGTGGTGTGGGTCCTGTGTGTGTGTGTGTGTGGTGTGGTGTGGTTGTGGTGTGGGTCCTGTGTGTGTGTGTGTGTGGTGTGGTGTGGTTGTGGTGTGGGGCGTGCTCTGAGGGGCTTGGGATTGGGAGTTGGAGGAGTGGATTCGGGGTTATTGGAAAATGGGAGGGGGGAGGGCCAAAGCCTGAGTCCTGGGGGCAGTGGGGGAGGACGGGGCCTGCTGGGGGGCAGAAGGCCGTGTCCTTGGGAGAGAGGGCCAGGAGAGGCATGAGTTCCTACATGGTGAGGTGGGGGTCAGGGGCCACTCCACAGGTGCTGATCGTTGTTGGGTGGGCTTGGGCCGCAGACCCTCCCTCGCCTTTCCTACCTCAGGCTGCATGATGACGTCATCATGCTGCTAGGGTGAGGGCAAATGATGGGAGACCCTGTGCCTCTCCTTTGGTAATCACCCCCTCCAGAAAACAGGAGGCCAGCACCTCCCAAGTCTTCAGGGAATTGCTTCCTGACTAGAGAAGACGAAGGAAGGCCCCTCCCCTTGCCCTGCTCTGTTCTTCTGCCTCCACAGGATGAAGCCCTCAGAGACCCAGCAGCCTTGTCATTTCCTGCCGCGGCAGGCTGCACCCTGCCGGCCCGTTCCACTCTCCAGGATGATCCCGGCACCTGTTACTCTGCCTGGAACACCCAGCCCTCATCCTTCAAGGCCCTTTTGCTGACCGCTGCAGGCAGATTCAATTCCCCCATCTGGGCCCCCTCAGCTCCTGGCCCCATCCTATTACACCATGTGTAGCTACCTGTTTTTCCCCCACAATGGAAACTTCCTGAGGGTAGGGTCTGGGTCTCATTCTCCTGTGTATCCACCAGGTCCAAGTACTAGCAGGGACTCAACAAATGTTTGCTGAACAAATTAATTTGTTTTCATTTAACGAGCTCATTAGGGCTCTATCTTCCTCTTAATTAGGAAGCAGGAGGTTCTGTTTTTCCTATAACAATTCACCTTTGGGGGATGATGGCAGCACCTCAGCTTCTGCAAGCAGAAGGCAATCAAACTAGATTTCTAGGGCACACGGTTGCATTACAAAGAAATAACACACGTGTGCTCAATGAGGTCCATTTAAACAAGACAACTGTATGTTAAAACTTCACATTAAATATACACATTATTATACAGCTTATCACACAGAATTAGAGCTTTACAGGACACTTTTTTAGCAGTAGGTGGCTGGCACAGGCTCTTGGCAGTGACCCACAGCCCTGAAGAGAGGGGAAGGATAGGCTGAGGGCTGCTACCCGTGCCCCAGGGGCACCTGAGTGGATCTCCATGGGGTTCTGGAAGGTGCTCCGACAGCTAAGGTTCTGGGCTGAGCTGGCTCCTTCTGGACATCTTGGTCCATTCGGTCTGTGCTGGTAACTAAATCTGGAAGGGTGAAGAGACAGACATGGCAGCTTGCTGGATGGCCGCCCGATCCAGCCGGGATGCTTCATGGGCATCTACGGGCCAATTCCAATGTCAGCCTGCTCCATCTGCCAGGTCTCCCTAGGGTCTGTGAGAGCAAATGGCAAGCCTGGCCGTCTGTCCCTGCTAGGCCCTTGGACAAGAGACATCAACCGCTTTTGAGAGAGTGTCCTGGAGAGCTTGCCAGAGCTTGAGGTTAAAATCTTAAAAAGGGAATCTCCAGGTCCTGTGACCGCAGTAGAAGCAGAATGCTTGCCAAGGGCTCTACCTGTTGACATGAGGCCCTTGCTAGAAGCTAGATAAGGATTCCTCTTTGCTCGCTCACTGGCCACAGAGGGGCACCAGCCCTGAGCTGCCCTGGGAGGGGATGCATAGCTCAGCTCCTTTTGGCCCCACCTTCCTGAAACCCCAGACCCTTTTCACCATTTTCCTTAGAAAGGTTGCTCCATGAAGCTCTCTCCTGACAGGCAGGTGGGCCCTTTCTCCCCACAAAGCGTCCTTTCTTTCTGTGGCCACCATCTTATGGTGGGGGGTTGCCAAAAAGGCCCTTGACTCCTCAGGGCTCAAGGATAGAGCTGCTGAAGTGGTAAGGGCATTATGGTCAATAATGAGGCCAGCAAAGAAGGCAAAGAAAGAAAAAAACAAAACAAAACAAAACAACCCAGTCCTGTGGCTCTGAGCAACGCGGCCTGTTAGTGGCTGGAGGTTGTGTTCTGAGACAAAATGCTGAGGGCGAGATATTGTGTGGCAGGGAGGCTTTTTTTTTCCCCTCAAAGAAATCCAGCTCATTTTTTCCATTAATTGGCAGCAGATGAAAAAAAAAAAAGAAAGCCAAAACCAAAACCAAAGCAATGCCAGTAACCTGAATGTGAGTGTTTCTGAAAGGGAAAAGCCGTTTCAATTGTTAGATATCCAAGAAAACATGAATACACACCGACAGAGGAAATGGTCACAATTAGAGGAAGAAGAGGGAGAGGTTCGTAAAATTAAGGCAAAAATTCCTTTTGGCAGCTCCCATCCTGTAAGCTGGCTCCTCTGCCGGCCTCTGTCCCTAAGGCTACTGGAGGTTGGGCCTCCCAGGGAAACTTCAGGAAGATGAGGGGGGGGCCACGGGGGGGGGAGGCGGGAGGACCCAGGAATCCCTTAAAAGAGCAAAGTCAACAGCAAAGCAACCTAGCTCCTCCTCAGACAGGCACAGAGCCTTTTCTGACGAGGAATTTGTTGTGGAAGAATGTCTACCGAGAAGGTTCCCACAGCTCCTGTACTGCCCCAGCCTGCAGCCTCGGGGTGCCCCGGGGGCATCTGGGCCTGTGGGTGGGGGAGAAAGCTAATGCTGGCTCACCCCACCTCAGCTTGAGGGGCTGCTCCCATGTCCCCAGCCTCTAAGTGAATCCTTGGGATCCAGTCTCCTTTGGCACTTGTTTGGACAAGTGCCAATTCCTCACTCATTTTCTCATTCACTAAAAAAGAGAGAGAAAGAGAGGGAGAGAGAAATGTGAATCACTCCAGGTACTCTCTTGCCTCAAAGGATGTCTGGGAAAATGCAAAACAGACAAAAGTCGGGATGGCGTCTTTGGAGACCAGACCCAGGCCTTGGCCTAAGTGGTAATCATGAGGCAGCTCGGCCTGTGGGATCCGCAGGCGGGAGGGGCTGCCGAGACCCACAGCCCCGGGGAGGATGACCCAAGGGCTGGACTGGGAGGAAAGACTGGTTGCCAAGGAAACAGCTTTGGCCACAAACCTTGGCAATCCACGGCAGCCCCCTAAAGGGGCATGGCTCTCAGTCCTGCTCTGCCTGGTTTGACAGGCGACTGCAGCGAGTCCTTTCTCTTCGCTGGGCCTCCGAGGCTGCATGTGAACAGTGTGCCAGAAGCATCTCTGAAGCCCGGGCGGTACTGAATGTCTAGAACTGCTGGTGATGTTCGAACTCAGCCCCTCGTGCTGGGGACTATGGTCACCAAGCTTCCATTCCATTCAGATCAGCTGGGCAGGTAGAAAGACGTGGCCTGTTAGTGGCTGGAGGTTGTGTTCTGAGACAAAATGCTGAGGGCGAGATATTGTGTGGCAGGGAGGCAGGTAGAAAGACACTGCAACTCATGCTGTTATTTGGACCCTTGTACCTCCGTCGGTAGATGGAAGCTGTGTCTGTCATGCTGCTGGGTGGGACTCTTCTATTTCTTTCTCTTTTTAAAAGATTTTATTTATTTGAGAGAGCACACACACAAGCAGGGGGGAGAAGCAGAGGAAGAAGGACAAGCAGACTCTATGCTGAGTGCAGAGCCTCACACAGGGCTCGATCTCACGACCCTGAGACCGTGAGCTGAGCCGAAACTGAGTCAGATGCTTAACCGACTGAGCCACCCAGGCACCCCGGATTCTTCTATTTCTTCCACCAGCATTTAACCACAGCGTGGAGGTGCGTGAGTGGGAGCGGACGGAGGGGGAGCTAAGAGCCAGCAATCTCACTGCCTTAGGAGGGTCTGCCCTGAAGAATGTGGGAAGACCCTGAAGGTGTGGGAAGAACCCCTGCTCCAGTCAAAGACAGAGGTAAGATAGAGATGGGGTGTGGCAATGTGTGTGTTTGTATCTGTGGGAAGCAGTGTAGATGAGCAAGAGAACTCCAGGTCCCCCGAGAGGTCAGGATTTGTCTTCCCCCAGGAGCAGGGTAACAGCAAGGCCGTGGAGAGCCAAGCACTGGCCTTGGAGCCTGCCAGTCTGGGCTCAAGGGCCTCTTCTGCTTATGAGCTATGTGACCTTGCGCAGGTTACTTTCCCTCTCGGTGCCACCCTTTCCCCACATTAAATGCCTCACAGGGTGGCAGTGACCAGATGATGGAGGAGCCCTTTGTGGACTGCTGGGTGCTGTGCAGACCTGCCATCACTGGTCTGTGGTCGGCAGAAGGGAGAGCTTGGCTGCTGGGTCAGCACCCGAGGCTACCTCTACTGGAGCCTGAATGCAGGGCATGGCTGCACCTTCCCGCAGGTTGGCTCTCAGGGGGCAAAGAAAACCCCTCTGCTCCACTGACTACCTCAGCCCTGAGCTGAGGGCTCTGCCCCCCACCCCCACGGCCTGTCATACCACACGTGCCCAGAGACATACCTTGCTCTGGGAACGAAACCAGCAGTGCTCCCCCTCAGACCCTCTGTGGTGTATTTAAAAAAAAAAAAAAAAAGGATAAGAATATATATTAAATGACTATTTTATTTACACACCCTATTCATAAATAATTGAATCCTCTTTGTGACTGCACAATGATTCCTTGAAGATCTCCTAATGATTACACTGAAGTGACTAAAAGTGGATTAGTGGGCTTACTCACATCTGTGTGTGATCATGTTCTCTCACGTATGTGCTCATACTCACACGTACACACACACCAGAGGGGAGGTGGGACTCCTGGGGTCTTCTGGGCTCTCAGAGCACCCACATTTGTCACCCAGCACCAGCAGGGCCCTGGTGGGAAACCGTGCCCCCTCCCACAGGTGTGAATTCGTGACAGCTGGAGAACAAAGAGCTGCAACCCAGGGAGCTCCCGCCCCGCCCCTCGCCCCTCTGGAGCTGCTCTCCTTTGTTCATCCTGGAAGGCATCTCTTTGGATTTGCAAATATTTTAATTCACAGAAACTCAAGGAGGGGGTGGGGGTGGGGGCTGGGGTGGCGCATTGACTGTCCTTCTGTCTTTATCCAGGCTTTCTCCAGCCCCCATGAGTGGCAACAGCATTCTAGAGACATGCAGTGGTGTGCTAGTACCATACACACGACAAATCGGACGCGGCCCGCAACTGGCCGGGCTGGTGGGCGGGGGCCTCTGGCTCCTCCAAGTCTGGGCCCTGTCACAGAGCTGCGTGGGGCCGGTCCGCTCAGAGGGTCCGCACAGCCACCGGGTAGAGGAGGGACAAGTGCTCGGCCCCTTTGATGGGCAGCTTTCTGGTGGTATAGTAGTGGATGACTTCCGGGACACTGTCGAACGGGGGGCTGTTCTGACCCAGAACGTACTTCTCTTTGGTTTTGGCCAGTTTCATGTGCATAAAGCCCTGGTTGCTCCTGTGAATAAAACACAGAGGTTATTAGGATCTGCAGAGTGACAAAGGCTGAAACAGCCATGCTGCTCAAGCCCAGATGAAATGTAGCTGCACCTCAGCTCCCCCAAGCCCAGCATGGACTAGGAACCAGCAACAAACACTGCTGGAGAGTCTTCTGGACCTCGAGAGCTTCCTCAGGAAAACAAACCCCCAGACTCGGCTCCTCTTCCTATTGCTGATACACAGAAGTATTTAAGGCTTGCATGACAGGCGCAAAGTATGTGTAAGTCCCCAATTCCCTGACAAGCGTGCAGGACAGGTTATCACCCCCAGTTTACAGATGAGGAAACAGTGTCGCAGGGATGACAGGTGAGCTGTTTTCCAAAAATTGATGCTCCCCTTTCCATAGTACTCTACTGTCACTAGGAAGGGGTGGCCCAGCCAGGGACTACATTTCCCAGCCTCCCTTGCAGCCATTGCAAACATGTAACTAGTTTTAGCCAATGGAACGTGGTGAGAACCTGTGTTCTTCCCCCAGCTTTGCCCCTATGCAGGCACTCTCTTCTCTGGGCTTCCTCCATCTGCTCAGTGAACTCGGCCTCCTCCTCCAAGGCCCAACCTGAGTGTTTCCTCTGCCAGGAAGTCTTCCAGGCTCCCACAAGTAGGGCTCCTTTCTTCCTCTGACTGCATTGAGCATACTCATGCCTCCATCAGCACTTACTTGGTTGAACTGCAATTACTTATCTTCCCAATTCCTGAGAGTTCCCCAGAGCAGGCCCAGTCCCTGTGCCCCATGCAGCCTGCTAGCTCTATCAGCACACTGGGGTGGCACAGTTCTTGGATGGCAATGGCCAACACTGCTTCTGCCTGGCCAGAGCAGACCCCTCCCACCTCCCACCCAGGTCTCTGGCCACATCGGATCACTCACTCCTCTGTCAATCTGCCTTTGTCCGAGCCACCTTTTCCCTGCCCACTCAGCTCCAAGCCTGGCCTTTTATGATGTTGCTGCCACATCTGCTGACGCTTGGTTTCCAAAGCACAGTCCAATTTACCTCATGTTTGTCACTTAGTGAGAGAGCTGGGACTCTGACCTCCTGCTGCCTTCTCTAGACCCTGTCCCTTGGCACTGAGAACTTGGGACCAGCCCTGGGGGCCTGGCTTCCGGGACACCAAGGCCGAGAGGCTGGCGAGGCCGAGCTCCATGTGGACACAAGTTTGCAGGCTTCTCAGCTCCAGCTCTCTTGCTCCGGCAGCCCCCATAGGGGCAGTGGAGGGCTCACACACATCTTTTCCAGGCAGGACTGGGCTCCCCACGCTCACCAGCGCCTGCTCTATTAATCCGTCAATTTGGACTCCAGGACCATTTTCAAATGGCAGAGCAAATGCTTAATGAAGTGCGGGCACTGAGCAATACATCTGCTCATAATAATGTATTTAGAGATGTCACCCTCAGCTTAAAGGAAATCGTTCCGAGAGCAATTATGTTTCAAGAGAGAATAATTCCTGTAAAGAACTAAAATTTAAATCAAGATTTTTTAAGGCTGACAATGTTCTAATTACAGAGCCTGTGGCAAGTTCTGCTCCTCAGCGAAGGGTCATTTCATTGGAGAATTGCCTCGACACGTCTGCGAAGCAGGAGGCGCGCTTGCTTCGGCTGTTAAAAGGAAGCGGTGTGCACCACGTGAAAAAGGTACAACCCCACTTAGGCGAAGACTAGCTACCCACCACACTGGAGAGAGCACAGGGCTGGGCCAGCCTGGAAAGCACGGGAATTGCTTGAACGGAGTGCTGAAATTGTGTGGCGAAGGAAACTGGGACTAGTTACAAAGCACTCAGCTCCTTCACCTGGAGAAGGGGTGTGACGGGCAGAGCGCGGGCTGGAGCAGGTGAGCGGCGGAGCGGAGCGATGTTTTGGGTGCCAGACCACTGGGCTTTAACGACTGTCACACATCTAGAGCTGGGGTGCAAAGCGTAGGATGTGTTCGCCGCAGGCCCAGTCAGAATGTCACAGCTGTGCCCGCAACACAGGTAGGAAGTTGCAGGCGGAGCGGATTTAATTTTTAAGGAGGTTAAGGGAAGTAACTCATATGGTTTAATGGGACGTTTTTACAGTGGCCGTTCTTAAAACATGCAGCAAGGGAAGTGGGCAGGAATGGTGAGAACAGCTGACAGAATCGGAGGCAGAAGAAGCCGCATGGTTCGCTGGACCTGAGGCAGTCCTTTGGGGGTGCTGGGCTCTGTCCCTGCATCCACTGATCTGTGGGAGAGGCTAACTGGATGACCTCTGAGGGTGCTTCTGGGCCTAAGGTCCTGGATCCCACGTGTATAAGCATAATTTGTTGCCCACTCTGTGAAGGCGTCCTGCAGGAAGGGGCCTGGAGGCAGTCTCATGCCCCATTCCACTGCTGCCCATGGCCCCATCTTATTCTCACGGGACACTGGCCCGAATGGTCAGCACAGTCAATGTTTCTTGAGCACTTCTGTGATCCAGGCTGTATGCTGAGCCCCGAGGCTCAGACAGAAAGTGGCCAACCCAGCCTCACACAGCAATCAGCAGTGGGGCTGCTCCCCTCCTTGCTGGGCCTTTCCCAGGGTCCATGCTCCTGACCTCAGTACCATCCGGCTCTAAGCAAGAATTCTACTTAGCCCTCTACACTCCACCTGAGGCCAGGCACGGTGGTAGGGGAGAGACATTAGACCCTGCACAAGAGACTCCTTGACTCTGGCCTCAGTCCCCAGGTGCTTACCCCACAGAGCTGATGGTGGGCCAGACAGGACAGGGTTGGCACCGAAAGGTCATCCCAAGCATTGGGGATGGCCTGTCCTGACTGCTGAAGCTCCCAGCTATGGGGACAGGGTGGTGACCCATTACATGGGGTTGGCAGGCCCTGAGGGGTGAGCAGGCTTGCTTTTTGAGACAATCTGTCAAACTCTGACTCACGAAAAGGTCAGGTAAAACCTTGTCAACACACACCTAAGAGATGTGTTATAATAATACATCCTGATCGGTGAGCCACAAGGTCCCCGAGTGAGATGTTACCCAGCAATAGCTAAAGTTTTAAAAACAGCTGGGAAGGGATGGCTTTAATGACTCCCAACTCAGCACAGAAGACGTCTAGCATGAGAAGAGAAAAAAATGAGAATTTCTAGGGAGAACATAATGTGCATCAGATGACCAGCATGCCCGGGGATGCTGTGCCTGCTCTGGACAGAGCTTCTGGAGCTAGAAGCTGCCTGGGGACCATCTCCTCTCACCCTCTTGGGGAACTTGGGAGGAAGCTGAGGTTGGAGAGAGCAACACTCTGGCCCAAGGCACAGAGCAAGGTGGGCTGTAGCTGCAGCCAGAACCCGGAGCCCTTGCATCCAGGGAGCTTGGACAGGCTGCTGCTGCCCGCCAGGCTCCTGCATCAGTCCTGCCTCCTTTGATAGGACATCTTCCGAGAGCAAAGTCACAATTAGGGGTGTCTCCGGTGGCTGACCTGTCTAATGAGTCATGTATGGCTGGCGGAGGCTAGGGGTGCTGGGGCTGTCACCGCGTTTAGATCGCTCATTAACATCACAAAAAGCACCTCCTCCTCACCAGGATTATCAAACGTGCCTGGTGTGCCGGGCCTAATAACAGGCCCCACCTCGTCTCATAATCACGGGCTTTAATAAAACATCACTCAGCCCGCAGCTGCCGGCCCGAGCAGGGTACAAGGCCTCACCTCTCGCTTTTAGACCTAATTGCTTGATGCATATTTCATGAAGAATTCTGAGTAATAGTTATGTTAAATCGCTTCTTTTCATGATGAAATGACTTAAAAATACTTGCATATAATATTTATGCAGGAGAAGGCAAGGAAATTGCCTTTTGGGACTAGCATGTAGGACCTGGTTACAGGAATCTACACACAGCGAGGAGCTCTGGTTCCCTTCTGCTGAAAGGTGGTTGGGGAACCGCTCCCTTGACAGAGATGCTCAGAACACCGTCCCTCGGCTCAGAGCCAACCATGGCTCCCCAGTGCCACCGCATAAGGAAGGCGACCCACGCCGCTCACACTCCCAGTGTGCAGCAGGCATGGAGCTGAGCTGGTGCTACGTGTTAGCTCATGTAAGCCCACAGCAACGCGAAGTTGGTGTAACTACCACTGTTTACAGATGGGAAAACCGATGCTAAGTTCCACAGGACATGGTGGGGCTGGGATTTCACTATGGCTATCCAACTCTAAAGCCGATGTTCTCTTCTTAGCCTGAGGCAAGCGTTCAGGGATCTGAAGCTACCACTGCAGCCTCATCTTCCCCTGCTCAGCCACCAAACCAGATGGATCCAGGTGTCTACGTGGGCCTTTGGACTCCTTCTGCCTTGAGACGTGGGTTCCCTGCAGCTCTGTGAGCTCCTGAGGTCAAGAATCCTGTCTGTTCATTGTGACGTTCCTCAGTAGGCCAAGCTTTACTTCCCTCCGGGCCCTCGGCACCTACCTGGCCCACAGCTGGGTACTTGGTCCATCCGTCCATTATCCATCCAGCCATCAGCTATCTAGTGAGGGTCTGTCCTGAGCCAGCAACGAGGCCCTACATATCCTCCCCTCTGGACTGTAAGCTTCTGAGGGCAGGCCAGTGGCTGTCCTGCCCTGTCCCTCAGTGTGGCCCAGCCAGGGTAGAAACCACCGCCCCCAAGGCCGGATACAGTAGCTGCTCTGTTGGGAAAGCTAGGACAGCCAGTGAGGACCAGCTGAGCAAGCTTAGTGAGGGGCAGAGCCATGAGCGGCACCCAGAGGTCAGAAAGAGAAGTCTTGCCTGAGGGAGGTCACAAGGAAGAATGGGTCAAACCCCTCTTTCCCCCAGTTTCTATAAGAAATCCTTCCGGAGGCGACTGAGCCAGCCAGTGCCCCCTGCCCAGGCCTCAAGAAATAGAAGACACAAATAGGAGACAAGTTCCCTCCTAAAGCCATGGTCTTCCTGGGCATTTGAAATACCCTCAACAATTGGTTGCAGGATGATTCTCAGGGGATGAAGTGTTGCAGTTCCCCTGCCCTCTGTGAGCACAACGCCAACCAGTGTTCACCCGCAGAGCCCAGGCCTCTGTTGGGGCAGAGACGGACACAGATGTTTGTGCTGAATCAATGCGGGGCAGGTGGGACACCTGGGTGGCTCAGCTGGTTAAACGTCTGCCTTCAGCTCGGGTCATGACCCCAGGGTCCTGGGATCGAGCCCCACGTCTGGCTCCCTGCTCAGCGGCGAGTCTGCTTCTCCCTCTGTGATCTCTCTCACTCTCTCTCTCAAATAAATAAAAATCTTTTTATTTTTTATTTTTATTTATTTATTTATTTTTTTAATATTTTATTATTTATTTGACAGAGAGAGACACAGCGAGAGAGGGAACACAAGCAGGGGGAGTGGGAGAGGGAGAAGCGGGCTTCCCGCGGAGCAGGGGGCCTGATGCAGGGCTCGATCCCAGGACCCCGGGACCATGACCTGAGCCGAAGGCAGACGCTTAACGACTGAGCCACCCAGGCGCCCCCTATAAATAAAAATCTTTTTAAAAAAACCCCCAAAACAAAACACCTGGCCCCTAACGCTGATCTGTTGTGACCCTGGGTGAGGGAGCCGGCCTGGAGGGTGACCATGGCAAGGTACCTCCTACCATCGTGGCCTCCGAGGGGCCTGCGAGAAGGCTGTTCCTGCCCTACCTCCGCCCGGCAGCTGGCGATGCTGCCCCTGCAAGCAGATGGATGGCTCTGTGATTCAGAACGTCTGCTCCCCGCCTAGCTTCTCTTTGACCTCCAGCAAGACTGGATCTGTTGCTGGGTATGTGTCTACACAGAAATTCTTGTCACCATACCTGTGAGCAGTGTGTAGCCACTCCAGAGAAACACGTTGTGAGAGGCCCGGGCCAGGTGGGAGAGAAATACTCAGAACTCAAGTGCCTCAGGGGACAGGAACCTGGCTGCCATCTCCCGAGGGCCTACTGTGTGCAGGCTAGCATCCGCAGATGCTGGGACCTTCCAGCAAAGGGCCCAGAGCCGGGCACACAGATGTACGACCGTGTTAGCAGTCCCCCTCGGTCCACAACTGGACCAACCCGTGGCTTCAGCAAGATGCTGCGAGGGCTGGCATTACCTGCATGACAGCCACGGCACAGATGAGAGGACCAAGGGCTGGAGGGAGAAGCAAGCTGTCCGGGTCACAGCAACAGGACATCAGGGTGTTCTGAGCCCAAGGGCCAGGACGTGAGCTCTTCTACCCGTGTGATGGGGGTCTCCAACTGCAGTGCATGGAGCTGGAGGACCGGAGGCTCCCTCCAGCTGACATGGTCTAGGAGTCAAGGGAGCTGGGGGAAGGGGCTTAAAAGGTCACCTGGCAAATACCTGCATACCGCCCACTGCCTTCGGAAATAGCCTTCACAGTGATAAGCCTAAGATGCACGTGCCAAGTTATGGCGAACAAACGTCTAAATGTAAATGCTGCTGAGCCCAACGACTTGATTTACAACCAAATAATTAGACTTTCAATAAATGCATCAGCAGCGATTAGCCTTCCTGGGCCGCCTGGGCATTTCTCAAGCTCTAAGCGGGTGGCTCAGGGTGAGGCCCTTCCGTAAATCATGACAAAGAGCCATCTGCAAGCAGGAGAGGTGGCAGGTGCCTCTCCCAGCAAACATGGAGAGGCATAACGTTTGCTTTGTGTCACACAAAGCAGCAGGTAGGCCAAAATGAATCCATTTTGGGCAATTTTCTCAGAAGACTAACAAAGTTTAGACAGGAGGATCTGAAGGATCAAGGCTGACAAGAGAGTGAGCCTCCTGTTACTGGAGGTGTGAAAGCAGGAGGGTAATGATGCCTGGGGGTCAGGCCAGGTGACTTTTGCAGGCCCCTTGTTGGGTATTCCCAGCGGTCCTCAGGCTCAGCCAAGCATACATGAAGACTGCAGGAGGAGGGGTAGAGGCAGGGGTGGGGGTGACATGTATGAAATGTGAGAGCTTTGGGAAGGGGCAAGACGGTCTAGCCTGTTCTGTTCGGTTTCCCCTTTTACTTCTAAGTGAGGACTTTTCTAGGAACTCGAATGCCTTTCTGTGTTTAGGACAGGTGGGGTTGGCGGGGTGGCTGGACCAAAGTCAGACCGGCCTGAGTTCAAACTCTGATCCCACTGATGTCATTGGCTGGGCAAGTCCCAGTGTCCCCATTTGGAAAAGGGGACTAAAGTTCTCTCTGGCACTAAAGTTCTCAAGCCAGTGAGGGACATCTCTAGGTGGTGGGGGCCACCCCAGCAGCAGGCAGGAGGACTAAGGCAGGGCAGGATGGCTACCCTCATGTAGGAAGAAAGGCCAGTAGAGCGCTGGGCACAGCAGATCCTCAGGCTTAGGGACGGCACGATGACAAAAGCAGTCCTAACGCCTGTGCCCACAGATGGACAGAATGCATTCGGCCCAGAGTGGTCTCCATCTGCCGGGACAAGCCCTCCCCAGCCCACACTCTGCTCGGAGCAGTGCTTCTCCACCGAGGTGAGTTTACCCCTTCTGGGGGGGTATCCAGCAATGCCCGGAAACTCAGGTGCTGCTGGCATCTAGGTGGAAGCCCAGGGTGCTGCTCAAAACCCTACAACACAGAGGACAGCCCCTACAACAAAGAATCGTCCAGCCCCAACTTCCGCGGCAAGAGGTTAAAGCCCACACTCACTGTTTTCCAGTGCCTAAAAATCTGCATCTATGAAATGGGAATAACAGGAGTCCCCCCCACAGTAGTTATGAGGGTAAGTGAGAACGTCCTTGTGAGTGAAGTGTGAATGCCTGATAAAAAAGGTTACGTTGTCTGGCTCCACATTTGAGGGCTTGAGACACAACACAGAACTGGCCAAACAGCTTGGCTGCAAAGGGCTCCAAGCTGTTTCAAGGCCCAACCCCCCCCCCCCCCCACAACCAGCAGATCAGGGGGACATGCCAGCCTGAAGGAAGCTCCGGAACAGGGACCAGGCAGGTGGTGGGCAAAGGCAGCTGTGAGCACCAGCGGCTGAGGAGAGGACTCAGAGGGGCACAAGGAAAGCAGGAGAGCTCCTGAAGGAACCACCGCTTGTGGACTCAGGGTCCCCCAGACCTGGGTCTGAGTCCCTCTCCTGCCACACTGAGCTGTGGCTCCCTTGGCCTCAGCTTCTGTATCTGTGGAATGGAGCTTTCATCCCCCAGCCCCCCGCAAGGGCTGTCTGAGGTCTGAGCTGGGCAGTGCATGAGCAAGTTTGGCAGGTGCTGAGGCTCGGGGTTCTGACATGGCTTTGTTTCCACCCGCTCTGTAGGAGCTGCGTACAAGTCACTGCCCATCTGGTTTGTCTTGCTGGCTCCACGCGGTCTGGGCTGAGCAGTGAACGTGTCTTCCCGTCTGTCTGGTCTACCGTTCATCGCCATGTCGGCAGCCTAGAAGCCATGGATGGCCAGGCAGACTCCTGGCTGCAGGACCACCTCCTCCAGCTGGGCAGCCCACCTGGCTGGGGTAGGAGGCCTAGGTTCTGGCCCTGGCTCTGTCACTGGGTGACACTGGGAAGGGTATACTTCCCTGACATCAATTTCCCCAAACATCAGGTGGTATTTCATAGCACTCTCAAAAGCACATTGTTACACACAGGGCTCCACATGAAAACAGAATAGGAAAGATGAGGAAAGAAATTTCTGTGCTTAAAAAATACTGGTCCGGGGCACCTGGGTGGCTCAGTCGTTAAGCGTCTGCCTTCGGCTCAGGTCATGATCCCAGAGTCCTGGGATCAGGCCCCACACTGGGCTCCCTGCTCAGCGGGGAGTCTGCTTTTCCCTCTCTCTCTGCCCCTCCCCCCGCTTGTGCTCTTTAGCGCTCTCTCTAAAATAAATAAAATCTTAAAAAAAAAAATACTGGTCATACATGATCTGTGGTATTTATTAAGTACCTATGATGTGTATTGCTCTGTATTCACCATTTCTGAGGCAGACAGATACCAAGCAGAGGCTTTTGAGACTATTTGGTTCTCTGCCCTCATTTTACAGATGATTTAGAGGCCCAGAGGGGGTGGAGGTTTGCTCTAAGTCCCCAGTGAATCAGGGGCTGGAATTCCCCCATACCCACCCCCATGCCATCAGGTGTAGGGGATGCTTGGCCACCACCAGTAGCCTTTATAGGCTCTTGTCAGCAGGGAAGGGGTATGGCAAAGTGGAGGGTGAGGATTTGGGAGGCGTCAGAGAGGAGGAGGGAAGCAGCAATCATCCACACCCTGAATCTCATCCTTCTCCTTAAATCATGGGGCTGGCCCCTACTAACCTCCCAACCCAACTCCTGTCCTGGTAGGGGCTTCCCTTGCTTACTGACAGAGGGCATCCATTAGCACAGCAAGGGAAGGGACTTGCCCACAAAGCACCTGATCCAACCTACAGTTTTGCTTCAAAAAAGAAAAAAAAAGTAAAGAAAGAAAATCCAGAGGGTTCTTTAAAGACTACAAGTTAAAACAGATCCATCTGCTCAGTGACCCTGCACCTAACCTGAGAGTAGTTTTCTCCTCTCTGGAATTTCAAAGGCACACGGCTGACTGCAAGCCACCCAAACATCCTGGCCAAGGGCCTTTGCAAATCATATAAATGATAGTGCTTCTCAGTGGAAAAACTCCCAACAGTCCTTGGAATCTGGGCCTCAGTTTCTTCATCTGTGAAATGGGGAGTAGTTTTCAATGTTCCCTGAAGTCCACTGAAAGCAAGTGAAAAGAGCTCGGTACTAGACATCAGGAACCTGGTCCCAGCCCTGGCTCCTGCCCTCTCAGGCCTCAGGTTCCCCATCTCTACAATGAAGGGACAGGACTAGAGGACCCCTGAGGTCCTGCAAACCTGTAAACCTTTGAAGCTTGGCACGTAGGAGATGCTCACACCTCATGATGAAGAAGGAATGACTACTTGGATATTAAACAAAAGGACTCACCTTCCTTATAGAAGCCCCAGAGTCCCAGGGCTGGAAGAGGAGTGCATGTTTCTCAAACATAGTTTCTTCAAATGTGCCTCAGAATGCCCACATCACAGTCCCTCGAGACTTGTTAAACCTGAGGCTCCCTGGGCCTCTTTGGAACCAGATCTGTCTTTTTTTTTTTTTTTTTTTTAAGATTTACTTATTTGTTTTGATGGGGGGAGGGGCAGAGGGAGAGACTCTTTCAAGGAGACTCCCCACTGAGTATGAAGCCCGATGTGGGGCTCGATCCCATGACCCATGAGATCATGACCTGATCCAAAAGTCAGATGCTTGACCGACTGAGCCACCCAGGCGTCCCTAGAACCAGATCTGCTTTTAATATGCTAAGAGATTCTGATGTACATTCAGGTTTCAGCACCCCATTCTAGTTCTATCCCATGATGGAAACACCTTTGTAATATTCACAACATTTAGTGTCCAGCTTTTGTCCCTTACCCTCAGCACTGGGGAGCTTACTCCCTACCGAGACAACCCCTTCCAAACTTTGATGGCTCTGACCATGGGAAAGTCTTTCTTGGACTTAGTGCAGCTCACTGACCGTAGCCTCAGCTCCAAGCTCCGGTTCCTGCAGGCCACAGCCATTCCTTCCGCCCCAGGAAAGCCCCTAAGAGACCAGAAGACAGAAGAAGCACGAACAGACCCGGGGCTGCTCTCTCTCTCCAGTTGTCCTCACAGGGCAGAATCTCCTGTCCTTTCCCATCTGGTCACACCTGCTCTTCACTATCTCTCATGCACTGGGGTCTTGCAACTGGGCATTGTCCCTGGTGGGTCTTTCCAGCTTTGCCCTCAGCCCTGCTGTCTGAATATGACCCCACCATCAATGTGGACACCCCAGGTCTTTGCTAATCTCCTTTCTGGTGTCTGCTGACCTCCTGAGGCCACGTCCTCCAAGTTCCAAAGGAAAGGATCTTATAGACATGCAAGTGTTATCAGGTGAAGATAACATTCACTTCCTGACCAAAACCAAAAGGAGCACCAGGTCCAAGAACATTAAGAAGCAAAAGCCCACTGGCTTTGGCTACACTCGGAAGGTTTGCAAATGCAATTTTGAAAGGTCAGTCAGCCCTCAGTAATCTGGGCTCTGGAGGGTGAGTCCTCTGGTGTTGGGCATTCATTCTGGCAGCTTCTTGACAACCTCTACCCACAGGGTGGAGAATTTTCTCAAAATTAAATCTCCAGCTCTTTGCTCCCTAATGAAATTGATTTCTGCCTTGATACACAACAAAGCTTTCATTTTATTATTTGGCTAGGATTTGACCACATTAATTACAGTTTTTTTCAGCATGGCTGCAAGTAATTGGGTTCCAAAAAGTTACTTACTATATGGAACTGATTGCTTTTTAAAAGCACAACTCCCACAAAAGTAAAACAGTCCACCCTATTTCTTCATAAATACTTTTTGGTTAAGATTAGAACAATTCAAGACAGAAAAGGTATTTTTCTGGCCCAAAAGTATGAAGTCCAAGCAGGATTATGCTAACATTTGAAGACTGTGGGTCTGAAATCTGGGTGTGCCCAGATCGCTGGCTCTCATGGTGTCAGAACTCCTACCCCGCCCCGCATTTTTCATCAGTTATTGGTATAATCCTGCCTGCCTCAGAGGACACTCTGCAGAGGCCCGTTCCAATCAGCTTCTCCTAGGTCCCTGGGGCTGCAAAGAGCCTGCTGGGCACTGTGTAAACGCATTCCTCCCTGGGACGCTACGTCCAGCTTGGGTGCGGTATACACCTTCAGTGTCAAGTGCGGAGGACAGGCACACGGCCTGCCCTTTGGCAAAGTGGGAGATCAAAAGAACGAAGACCTGGGAATGCGGAACGCTGGCGTGGCCACAGGGAAGTGCCGCATCTGGCTGAGCCCGTTTCCTTGAGGGCGAAGTGGGGATGCTGTGACTAGCCGGAGAGAGCTGACGGAACTTCAGAGTTTCTAAGGCATGTCTCTGTCCATAATAGTGCTGGTCACCTGGGCGGGGGTTGGGGAGTCCGAGGGCTCACATGGTAGGGACAACCGAAAACTCCAGCTGGGACCAGAGGAAGAAGGGATACTGCAGAGACCTCTCCTCCAATCCCAAACTTAATTAACCATCCTTCTACCTTCTGTTACTTCTCAATAAAAAATCATCCTCCACAGCCCTGATCCAATGCCAACTCCTCCAGGAAGCCTTCCAAGATGCCCCTAGTCAAACTTAACTTCCTTCCTCCTCCACTTATTATCTGCCACATCTCCCTATATCGCAGCACTCACCTGCCTGCTTGTCCCCTTGCCCAGACTACCAGCTTAGAGTCTGACGTGCCTTTGTCTCCCTGCCCAGTTAAAGGCCTGGCACACAGTGGGATCACAGCATTGACAGCCCTAGCTGACTTGTTTGTTGGCCCTGCCCTGAAAGTCTGCTGAAACGTGGCAGGCTGGTTCCCACACTGCCTGGGACCACGAGCAGCGTATGCATGTTCAAAAGGAAAATAGGAAAAAAAAAAAAAGTTCTAATTAAAGCATTTCTAATAAGCTGGCTTTGCCAAACCAACTGTTTCTGATATTCCTCCTGGGTGAAGTAGTATTAAAAAAAGTTAAAAAGGCATTAAAAGTGGCAGAAATCACCCCTGGCTGGAAAGTAGACAGTGGCCGCTCACTCGGGAAGCTCCCAGGACAAAGGTTTGAGGCACTAAGAACCAGGGTGGGGAGGCCTCCGCCCCAGCAAAGTGGAAGGGTGTGCATGTGTGTGAGTGTGACACCGCACACACTCGTACACAGCAAAACATCATTTTTATAGTTTTAGCCTTTCACTGTGGGAGCAAAGACGAGAGCTATAAAATCTGACACCCGCTTTTATAAATCTGCCTCAAATACCAAGAACGCTTATGCAGAAAATGGGAGAAGAAAATACAGCGCTGTGGGTCTCAGAGGGTGACAGCACCTGGGCTCTGCCAGCGACTTGCCACAGGACTCTGGGGAGGTCTTTTTCCCTTCCTGGGCCTGTTTCTCCCATCCCAAAGCCAGGGTCTTGACCCTGATGATTCAAGACCCTTCTGACTTTAAGGGCCTGAAGGTCTAGGGAACAGCCACCCCACATCTTGGGATTTTACTGTACGAAGCTATTTGCTTCAAGCCCTGCCAAATGCCTCTAAGTGGGGGCTAATCGTTATTTCCTCAGGGGGCCTTTGAGTTATTTACCTAGCTAGAAGCAAAGTAAGACCACAATCCTTTCCTGGGGCAAACACAGAAGCTCTGCAAATAATCCCACCTGCATTAGCACAGCCTCTGAGTTGACAGAGAGCTTGCCTTCCTCCCACTGTGTTCCTGAGCCTCCGGGATCAGGAGGCTGGGAGCCGTGAAGCCACCTGCTGGGTGACCCTCATGCAAGGGGCAGCAGTGGCGGATTCAGGCCCAGGGCTTCTGGGCCCCCGCTGTATCCTTCTCCATGCTGCTGCCCCTTCACTGACGGCAGATGCGAGGTCTGTATCTGTCACCACGGATGGTCCCCGCAGCACCCATATGCCCTCCCCAAGTCCCCAACCAAGCCATTCCCAGATGGCTTTTGCAAAAATATTATTAAACAAGTCATATTAACAAGATGTCAGAAATATGATTGGAAAGAAATGTTTTTCTCATTTGGAGAGACCACCCAGTGCCTCAGAGAAGCTGTCCTGGGGCATGAGAGGTTTCCTGGCGACCGACGGGCAGTTGGAAAGCCTCCCCTGGCGGGCGAGCCACACGGGCAGATTTATGTGGGCTGATATGAGATAATTAAAAACCAGCTGGAAATGGAATCGGGGGACCAGGGAGCTCTCAGGGGAGCAAAAACTGCATGCGTGGCTGGGGCCGGGGGGACACCCAGCCTGTCAGTGGGCGTGCTCGGCACTGGCAGGCCAGCAGCCGCGCTGGAGAACGGGCTGGAGGTGTGAATGCAGGTGCCTCTCGCTCTGGGTTCTGGGCAGCAGTGCAGAGTGCGGCTGAGTTAGGGGGGCGTGTTTTCCAGGGTCTTTTAAAAACTGGCCACCCCAGGTCCATGTTGCAACTGGTGACACCGCTGCTCGTCAGTCATTCAGCAAGCTGGATGAGGTCCTGACTCTGCCCTCTCTCACCCCCATCAGTCCCACCACGACACGTGCTCCCCTCTCCTCCTGCTGCCGTAGTCCTTTACTGCAGCCCCCTATTAGCAGCCAGCCTGCACCCTGATCTGCCTTCCAGACACATCCATGGTCAGATGGGGCTTCTGAAAACCTGTCTCGCCAGCTACGGAGGCCACCATTGTCCCTTGAGAGCTGGCCTCAACAACTTCCCTCTCTGCCACCAGATCCCCAGATGCCCCCAGCTTCTGCTGCTTGAGAGTGGACCCAGAGAAGAAAGTGGACTCCAAAGTTGGGTCATGTATCCTGACACCGTGACTTCAGAGCCAGAAAACCCCAATGTTTTCAGATTCTCACAAGCCGAGGGAAGGAGCCATCTACACGTCACCCTGGGGAAGCTGCCAGGCAATGGCTTTGTGGCCCAGGTCCTGCTCAGAAACTCCAGCTGTGGTCCTGGGGCTACAGATACCTGCCCGGGGCCCTGGCTGGGCTACTTGGGCCCAGATGGAGGGGGAAAGGTTGGGGGTTTCTGCTCAGAGAGGGTCCCAGAGGACAGAAAGAGGGCACTGGGATGGATTAAAGCCCAGCTCTTCACTTGCAGCGACAGAGTGAGCCCGTTTCTGCATGTGTAAGATGAAGGTAATCCTTCCTGCCCTTCTCACCTCACGCTAACTACAGGGCGGGAGGGTTTGATATGTAGAACTCGGAGGTTTACTGTTGTCGGTGTGTCCCCTGCAAGGAGCGTTTGAGGAGCCTCTGTCCGGCCTACAGTAGCAGCTCCTAACTGTGGCATTTCCTTTAAACCTTCTAGAAGGAGAAAGCACACTGCATGCTAATTGAGTAGAAAGTTCCTTTTTCCTCCATCAGCCCAGAAAGGAAGTGAAATCTTCTATATAGTGAGAGCAAAGACACAGACCTCCCCCAACTCCAGCCCTGTCCCTGCTGCCCTCTGTCTCAGCCTGACGCAAATGCTGCCAGAAAACAGGGTCTGGTCGGGAAGCCAGGAGGTGGGCAACTCCTTCCCCTTTCTGGGTCCCAGTTTCTCCATCTACACAGGGCATTGGGCCAGGTGATCTCAAACATCTTCTGGAGGCACCTGGGTGGCTCAGTCGGTTGGGTGTCTGACTCTTAACTTTGGCTTGTGAGACTGTGAGACTGGCCCGTGTGGGCCTGCATGCTCAGTGGGGGGTCGGCTTGGGATTTGCCCCCTTCTACCCCCACGCACTCTAAAATAAATAAATAAGCCTAAGTTAAAAAAAACCCTCTTTCTGTTCCCCAAATCCCAAGATTTCCGCTTAGTGTACTCAGTGTACCAGAGCTGCTGCCCTGGCTTGCCACAAAAATGCTTTCCCATGAGAAAATGAGGAAATGCCTGTTGAGGTGCTCAACATCTTCAGCCGGGAGAGCAGAGAGGTTAAGTGACCTACCCAAGGTCACACAGCCAGGCTTTGACTCTAGCTCTGTGTGATTTGAAGTCTCAGTCACAGCAATGCAGGGTTTCGAGTTGCAGCCTGCATAAACTCTAAAATCCCACCCTAATAAAGGGAAGTGGATGTGGGCGTGGACAGAGATTTCTAGGCCAGACCCAGATAATCCACAAGGCTTTGAACCACACTGAGCTCTTTCCTCAACAACCTATAGCTCTCCAAAGTCTATAACAAAGACTGTGAGTTACCACTCACTGACTGACTGAGCACTTACTACATGCTAGGCGTCTCACACATACTGTCTTTTCATTAATGTATCTGTAATACCCACTTTACAGATGAGGAAACTGAGGCTCAGATATGTTAAGACCCTTATGCCCAAGACCACCTTGCTATTAAGAGGCAGAGCTGGTGGGGTGCCTGGGTGCCTCAGTCGATTAAACATCTGACCCATGATCTCAACTCACGTCTTGATCTCAGGGTCATGAGTTCAAGCCCTGTGTTGGGCTCTGCACTGGGTGTGGAGTCTACTTAAAAAAAAAAACAGAAAAAAGAGGCAGAGCTGGGGTTCAAGAGCCCATGTCTTCTGCTGCACAGAGCGTCATCTCACGGGGGCAGGAGAGGGTGCTTGCTGGTGGACAGGATATATTAGTAACTGTGCATTGAAAAGTAGGAAGCTTTTTCTCCTGTGCTGCTGTTTCCCCAGCAAGGGTAGGGCCTTACCCTGCCCACCCACAACTGCCTGAATCCTCCTTGGACCAGGTCAAAGCCCCCCTTCCCTCCCACCCTCCCACCCCCACCCCCCGGCCCAGCACCTCCTGGGGTCACTATCTGCCTGACCACCTTTCTTTCTTCTGTAGGCCCCTCCTCCTCCAGCCCTCACACCCACCTGGCAGCTTGGAGAGGTGCAGAGTCAGAGGGTCCCTCTCATTAGAGCCGGGCCGTCCTCTGGGTGCACAACCCTGCCTTCCTTTAGGCCTTGGCCTCAGGGGCAGGGCTGGGAAAAGGGCACTGATGAAGTAAGTCCAGGCATTCTGGGGCTGGAGGTCATGCAGTGCAGAGAGCTCAACAACCACTCGGGAGGCCCTGGTGTGGTCGGAGGGACTGTTCTGGGGCTCTCCCTTGGGAGCAGGCAGCTACCCTGAAGTATTTGGAGCCTCAGTTGTTGACCCAACAAGGGATGCTTCCATGGTAGAGGGAAGTGAAGTCTGTGCTCCTCGCTGAAGGCCAAGGACTGAGCAGCCTTTTCTCACCCCCCGCCCCCTCCTCACCCTGCAAACCTTTACTATTTCTTGCTCCTGGCTGTCAGCAGCAACAAACTAAGATTAATCACTCGCTTGCCTGCCCAGACCCAGACATGCCTTCTGTTTGAAAACTCTCTCCTTTACTATATAAATCAATGAAGGGAGAGAAGGAAGAAAAACAACTCTAACAGCAGTGTGCCCCCAGCACCCCTGGAATGCAACCCATCTGCTCCTCCTGGCTGGGCTACACCCACCACCCACCGCTGGAGCCCCGGGAAGCCTTTGTTGATGGCGACTGGCTGGCCAGCACGCAGCACAAACCTGCAGCTCCGAGCAGACCACGAACCAGAACCAGCCAGGTGTCCTTAAGCAATCAGAGCAGGAGACATGTTCTGGATAAATGGTCTGGCCCCCTCCTCCCCTACTTGGAGGAGGAGATGGGGCCCTAGTCTTCCCACCATCCTTGGAACCTAGGGGAAAGGCACCTCATCCTAACTGTGTGAAGCCCGTAACCTGGAAGCAAATTTACCGATCAAACCCCAGGCCTTCATTCTGTGGACGCAGGAGGCAGGCACCGGCCCAAGCACCCAGGAGCAGATACAGCCAGGCCACGCTCCCAGGGCTTCTGACCTGGCCCAGCACTCTGCCCAGTCTGCCTCCAATGTCTAATAAGCTCTGGGAAAACTGGGAGGAGCAGACACCGGCATTACACTGAGCACCTGCTGTGGGCCATGCATCGGGCCAACCCGCAGAGCCACATTACTTCTTACAACAGCTTTATGAGAGTGGCCCATTGTTTTCCAGGCAATGATCAGGGAAGCAAAGTCACCTGCCTAGCATAACACAGCAGGTAAAAGACGGAGCCAGGATTCAAACTCAGGTTATCTCTGACTGCAGAGCCCATGTTCTTCCCTTTACATCTCAAACAGGGCTGCCCTGGAACTGCCCGCCCCTGGGATGCCTGCCCACAGGCTGCCTGCCTCCCAGGCTCTTGGACTGTGCTAGCTTGAGTGGCTGTTTGTGGGCATGGGGGAGGGAAGGGGGGCTCGGGAAGGCAGAAGCGGTGGTTTTTTCCTGGATAATACTCATGGTGCACCCTGGCTCACTAATGGCTCTAGAATCCAGCTCTGAGGACATGACTGCACCTTGCTCAAAACCTTCAGGGACCCCTGCTACCTTAGAGGAGAGGGCCCCAAGTCCTTAGCCTGGACAGTAGGGCCGCACCTCTCCTCAGTTCCCGTGGAAGTGTTATTTGTTGTTCTTACACAACAAATAGGGTCTGCACTTCCCTGCCTCCATGCATTCCTCTGCTTGGGCTGCCCTGTCTATAGGATGACCTGCTCACCCTCCAAATACCCCCTCTTCGGATGCCTTCCCTCTTTCACAGCCCTGAGCCCTTTCTGCCTTGGGTAACCCTACAGCACTCCTGCGAGTATATGAGTTCTGGTGTACATATGCTCTCCCCTTGGGCTGTGAACTCCTGGAGGGCTGGAATCCAGTACACAAAGGGTACTGAATGGGGCAGAGCTTATGGGAGGGGATCCTGAATGATCAAGACTGAGTTGCAACTTGAAGGAAACAGGCCAGACCCCAGAAGCATCTCCTGAGGTCAGAATCTGGGCCACATTTGCAAGGTGCTGTGCAGTTTGCCTCTGGGGATTTGAAAGCTGAAGGCCCCTTTGTGGGGGTTCCTGGGGCCATGTCCCCCACTGGGGTTGGGACTCTCACTGCCTAAAGAAAGCTGGACCTGGGCTCTTGTCAAAGGAGTATTGGTGTCCCTGCGAGGACTTTTTTTTTTTTTCTTGAGAGAGGGGCAGAGGCAGAGGGAGAGAATCTTAAGCAGGCTCCACGCCCACCACAGAGTCCAGAGTGGGGCTCGATCTCACGATCCTGAGATCAGGACCTGAGCTGAAATCAAAGAGCTGGACGCTTAACTGACTGCACCACCTGCGAGCCCCCCTGCGAGGCCTTTAAGTGCCACTCTGTCTGCCTGCTCCCAGGGATGGGCCCAATGCAGGCAGAGCCTGCCCCGCATCTGGGGAGGGGAGCCCTGGCACTCACCCTGCCTCCCTGCCCCCACCAGCTGCAAACCCTCGTCTTTGAAGTCCTATTTCCCTCGTGTCCAGATTCCTTTGCAAAAACTCATGAAACTGGAACTTGCAAAAAGTCATTCGTAGTCCAAACTGCCTGAAGAACCCTTTTAATGAGATTTTTCAAGACTTTTCATCCCTTTCCCCTACTGCCTGCCTTTCCAGACAGGAAGCTGTTAGAGTGTGGTGTTTTCTTGCCAATATTTAAATGCTCAAACCCTTGCTTCCCTGAGGCTGGAGTGAGTGTTCTGAAGGCCAACGTGTCTGTTAGCAGCTGAGAGGGAGCGTAGTCAGGCTGGAGAATGGGAAGAGGGAGAGCTCTGTAGGGAGGAGGGGATAAGGGCAGTGTTCCAAAGCAGCTAGTCAGGATCTCTGTAAGACTGCTCCATAGGTGGGGGTGTCTGCCAGGGAGGGGATCTAGAGGCAGGGGGGTGGGGAGTGCAGGCACCATCTTGGATTGCCATGAGTGCAGAGGGCTTTTGGTGGCAGATGGCTGGCAGCGTGGGCCTGTCCCCCCACAGTGGGAAGCAGTCGCCATCTCTTGTCAGTGTGGTCTGGGTCTTAGTCTCCCCATCCATGAAGCAAAGGCTGGATTAGATGGGCCTCTAAGGTCGCTTCCAGATGACCTCTGACCTGGTATAATTGGGAGGGGTGGGAAGAGACCAGGCTGGGAGTCTATGGCCTCCACTCCAGTCTTGGAAGTTCATTCAGCTGCCTATACCCTAAAATGAAGAAGAGGATGATGCTTTTTGTCCTAGCCACCTGGTGGGGCTATCCTGGGGCAAACACATCGGCCTTCTAAAATGTAAGGTGCTGCAGATACGCAGGGAGACAGGGTCAGGAAGTGGGGCTTAAGCATAAAGGCAGGTCCCTGAGAGTGCACTTTAGTGGCTCCATCACTAAAAATGGAGTCTCAGCTCCTTTGTGAGGCACAGGACCCACCAATGTCTCTTCTGTATCTCCAGGGCTTTGCCTGGGTTGTCCCCTTCACCTGAGATTCCCCCCACCTGGTCCCTGCCTGAGACCACTTACCCTCTCTTTAAGGCTCAAGTGCACCAGGAGCTTCTCCTAACCCTCCAGGGCAGGGACTGGGCCCACCCCTGTGCCAACTCCGGGTCCCCAAGGCCGCCCGTGCAGACCTGCGTGTAAGACCAGGCTGAACGGGCCAGGCTGTGAGCTCCTGTGGCCTGAGCTGAGCTGTTCTCATTTCAGCTCCCTATGCTGCCCTGCCCAGTGCCTGGTACGGGAGGCTCCGATAAATATCTGCTGAGAGAAGCACAGACGGGTGGAGGGCCCGTCCTCTGAGGCCAGATTCCCCCAAATCCTTTCTCCACCCTAGGACATCCTCACAGCAGGACCCAGGGTTCATATGAAAACATAGCTGGAATTCCAATGTCAATTTGCACCACGCTCCTGACAACACCATGCGTGGAGAATGCCAATCCTACCCTGCCCCCACCGCGTAGGCCTCGGGGATCTGAGAGACTTCGCACCTCCCATGGTGGCTGGCAAAGTTGGCACTCAGTCCAAGCAGCCGTGACGTTCAGTACCAGGGCCATTCCCTTTGTGGTCAAGGTGATTAATGCCAGGTATCACTCCCTGGCTGGCACCTGGTCATCATGAACTAGGGCCACTCTGGGAAGCCAGCTCACCTCCCCCTAACAGACTGCCCTGCCCAGCCATAGGATGGCCTAGCCCACCTCCTCAATTCCGGGCTTCTTCAAGGGAAATCTGACCACGTGAGACCACTCATCTGGTCTTTGGGATCTCATGGCTTTAGACAAACATGCAAAACTAAACTTCCAGCACCCGTGGGCAGAGACCAGTCATCCACACTCAGGCCTGATGGCAGATGTTCTTATCTGGGGTTCTGGCACAGGCTGCTGGCCCTGGCCCTCAGTCTCCTCCACCTCCTCCCTGGCTTGGGAGGTGCAAGGGATCTGGCCAGAGTGCTCCACAGACAGGGGGAGGCTGAGTCCAAGGACACGGGAAATCCAAGGAGTCAGAGGCACCTTGATGTCAGAGGTGGAGGAATCCTTAGCAGTCATCAAAGTCCCCATGAACAGATGTGGATGCTGAGTCCCAGAAGGAAGGAACTTGCCCAAGGTCACACAGCGAGCAGTGATTAATAGGTCAGGACTCTTGTCCAGAACTCTGGTCAACAGGTCCTCTCTGCTGCCCTTAAAAATGGCCTTTAATGAACCATTACCGTTTCCCAGGTTGGGAAACTGGGAAAGCAGGTTGGGACTGATAAGACAATGTTTACACTGCACTGGTTGGGCTAGAAGTGCTTTCCCTCTGGAAGAAGAGCATTGTCACCCCCTATGCACAGAAAAGGCTCCAAAAGGTGCTGTGACTGCCAAGGCCATAAGGCCATGGAGTGGGGAGGCCTGTCCCTTACTTTCTCCACTGCATGCATCCCCGGCTCCTAGACTCCAAGCCCGTTACTGTGAAAACAGAATCAAGGTGCTGTCCGTCCCTCAAGAGCAGTCCAACCCAGGGAATGTGGCACACCCGGGATGAAAAGGAATTGCACTCTCGGGGCTGTGATGGAAATACTCTCCTGAAGACCCATCTCAGGTGGACTTTAGGCCCGTTTGCATCACAAAGGGCACATTTCACAGGAAACTGGGAAACGGATCCCGCAGGTATCGTGGTATGGTCACTTCTGCAACTGGCTGGAGAATTCCGTATATGGTCCCATGTTGCTGCTTCAGCGGTGACACATCCTGGGTACTCAGGAGGCCAAGTTCCCTTGCAGGCAGAGCTGTGTTGGGGTCACCGTGGGGCCCCAGTGTCCAGCCAGGTCTGCCCAGCAAATAAATAGGAAACTTAGTGGGGCCCGGGCCCTCATGGAGGATCGCCGGGCCTGGTATGGGGTGCTCCATCCCTACTTCCTTGGTGCACCCAATTAGCCATTTTGGGAACACTCCTCTGGCCAGGCCCCAGACAACAGGATTCCAGGAGGAAAGAGTCACAGAGCAACTCCTAGAGTACCAGCACGAGGAGGGCCGCTCTGAGGAAGCCTAGGGGGTGGGCAGGCTGCCTCAGTCAGCGTGGAAGGGCAGTGACGCGGGAATCCCGTCTCTGATGTCACCTGCTTCCTTTAACCTCTCCCAGCCTGGACAGCACACTGCACCTTGAAGCTCGGGAAGAATCGCTCAAGAGCTCCTGGGTTGCTAGGTTACCTTGGACAGTGAGGGAGGAGGCAGGGCTGCATGGAGCAGTGAGCTGTGAGCCGCTGAGGACCCGCTGGTCTCTGTCAGCATGGCCCGCAGTGTGCACCTGTCCCCCACGGCCGCCCTCTCCTCCATCCATGATGGGCTTCTAACTCTGCTCACTTCCAGCCCAGCCTCCCAGCCCAGCTGCAGTTCAGTATTGAATTCTTCTCAGCTGAGATAACTGAACTGACTCTTCAAGCCAACGGTCTGACAGTGAACAACGAAGCACAGGTGCTGCTTGTCCTGAGTGCACTCCCAGCTGGTTAGAAATCCCCTCCGTGTTCTCGCTGACGAGAGCCATCCAGCCCCAGTTGTACACCCCCAGCGATGAGACACTCACTACCTCCTGAGGCAGCTTTGGATGGCTCTAATTCCGGATCAGTTCTGCTTGTTAAAAAACTTTTGTTCTCACTGAGCTGGAATCTGCCCGCCCATAACTCCCACCTGGGGACCCCCAACCATAGCTGCTCCTTCTGCCCTGATCGTCCTGGAGCAATCTGTGGCTTCCACCATGTCTCCACATGTCCTCTGTTACCCAGGCAGACTTCAGTGCCTCTGTTTGCTGCCCATGCACTGCAACTTGTCACGGTCCCTCTCAGGGCAGAGCCCAGCAGACAGGGTGGGGCCAGTCCTGAGCAGAGAGAGCAGGCCAGTCTCTCCTTCTGTGGCTGCACTGCTGCTACGGTCTACACGGCCGGCAGCCACATCCCAGCAGGCCCCTTCTCTATCACATGGCCTCTAGGAACGGTGATAGAGCAGGGACGAAGCCAGGCAGAGGGCTTCATTGCTCCTGCTGGTCTGTGCTGGCCAAAGGGCCTGGGGTCCTTAAACCCCAATTCTGTCACTAACTTTGTGTCCTTGGGAAATCGCTCCTCTCTAGGCCTCAGTCTTCCTATCTGTAAAATGGGTTTTAGACAATCTGTTGGGTCCCATTCAGTAACAGCACTGAATGATGAAGCGCTCAAGCAAAAAACCCTCTTATTTCAGGGCTGCCTATCAACAGCGATGTTTCATGGGTCAGAAAGACCCAAGAGTTTACAAAGCAGCCACAGATGACACCAGCAGGATTCTTCCTGGCTCTTCGCAGTGCTCCTCACAACCTCTGCGACACACATAAAAATCAGACCTGCCCCAAAAGCAGCCTGGGACACAGGGGAAGGGTTGTTCCCACAGCGGCAGTGGGCTGCCGTGGAGAGTCAAACAGCTGGTCCTGAGTCCTGGCCCTGCCCCTTGGGCCTGCCAATCCCCCCTGTGAGCCTCAGTTTCCTCACCTGGAAAATGGGGACAATATGTTTCTCATCAGAGGACTGTTGTGAGGTTTGAGAGAGGGATGAGGTATGCTCAGAGCTTCATTTGCGTCCTGCCTCACAGCAGATATGAAAGCTATTCTTGGGTATTTAATATTAAATCCTAGGAAAATGCCCCTCCTCTTCTGGGGCAGAGAACATTAAAAACCTCCTCTGTCTCCCAGGAGAGTAAGTTCAAATTGAAAAACTGAGGCTTGAAATAACTCATGCCGGCATGTTCCCGGGGGAGGGGACACTGGCGATCTTGCTGCCACAGACACAAGAGCCAGGCAGCGCTTCACTTGAGGCTGCCGAGGAGGGCTGAGAGGGTAGATGAGGCTGTACTCACTTCAGGGAGAGGGAATAGTCGTGCTTGCTGGTCTGGCTGTTCCGGACAAGGTAGCTGCACTCCTTGCAGAGCCGCAGAAGGTTCTCGGCGTCTCCTCGGCTGATGGCTCCATGATACCAGCTGGGGAGAAGGGAGAGGGTCAGAACCCAGCACAGACCTGACCCCCACAGCACTCGATACCCTTGCAAACTCCTTGGGGAGGCTCGGCTCCCTTGGAGGGCAGTTGGCCTGTCCCAGTGTCCTCGTCATGAGGCAAGGGCACGTGTGTGTGGGTGTGCATGTATTCAGTTCTTCAATATAGAATTATATGTCTGCTCACGTGCGATCCTGGGGAGAGCACAGTGAACAAACCGGCAGCCTCCTCCCTCACAGGGCTTACATCCCAGGTGCTACGGAGGAGACGAAGCAGGGTGGGGTGTGGTTTGGAGCTCGTGGTAGTGACTGCTATTTTAAGCAGTAGCCAGGGAAGCCTTCTTGAAGGAGTGACATTTCAGTGTGGACCTGCAGGAGGTGAGGGAGGAAGCCACAAAGGCCCGTAGCTGGGACAGAGCGTTCCGGCAGAGGGAGGGGCAGCCAAGGCCCGAGGCAGGAGGGAGTGCCTGATGAGCCTGGGAAACAGCTAGGAGGCCAGCACAGCGGCAGAGAGCCCAAGGGGGTGGGGGGTGGGCAGTGCGACCCATGCAGCCACCAGGCAGGGCTGGGTCAGGGTGCCTCGTGCGCAGGGAGAGGACCCTGGCTTTCTCCGTCTGAGTGACACGGAGGCCATCAGAGGGTGCTGACAGGAGGGACACGTGCTGCCTCTCTGTGACATCTGCGGGACAAGTGGGCGGTGCTCATCACTCAGGAAAGCAGGCAGTTGGGTCGGAAAGCCAACCAATGCTCCTGTCAAGCAAATCTGGCATCGGCTGGGAAGGCGGGAAGCCCGGCACCACTGTTCTCGGATACCACGCGGTCAGCGGCAGAATCCGAAGGAAGGGGTGCAGTGGCAGATGACCTGACTAAGGCCCCTGGCTGCAGGACAAAAGAGGAACACTGATCTTCGAGATTGGGAGAGCTGAAGGTAGAATTTTGGAGGAAGACTGAAGATCACAAGATGCGAGTCAGGATGCATTTTTGTTTACATTACGGTGCAGGGGCAGTGGGACGGTGGCAAGACGGGGCCAGGAAGAGAACCATAGGCGCTGGATGGCCACAGAGGCACAGACCACCCTGCCACACTCGCCAACCGGGCGGTCACGGGCAAGCAGCAGAACCTGACTGCACCTCGGTTCTCTCTCGAGTTAGGGTCACTCCACCCCCATTTTAGGGTGTGAGGATTAAATGGGAGGATGCATAGCAGGGCTTATGCAGAGCCTGGGATGGGTGAGTTTCAACAAACGGCAGCTCCGAGCATCGAGAGAGTGAATTTGCTGATGGCCATGGGTAACTCCCCCAACTGTCATTATTCAGGCTGCTGGCCACCCGTAGGCTGCATTTCAAATTCCCAGGTGTAAGCAGGGGTGCAGCCGCCTCCTAGCCCCGGCCCAGGAGGGCCCTGCAGACAGGGCCGCTGAGAGTTCTGTGATAGACATTCTGCGTGGGGACAAACAGGGCACTCCTTACCCTGCACCCTTTCTGCCATTTACAAGGCAGCGTTCTGAACAGTTAGCAGCAGTGGTGATGACATAATGATAACCTCAGAACCCAACCTGCTTCAGGAAAGCAAGGACTAGGGAGTAGATATGAGTGTCCCTGCCCACTGAGCATGGGAGTGAGTCGCTGACTGCCCGGGAGGTGATCGCTCACAGCAGGTGAGCCCTGGGGCTGGACATCTGGAGGGGAGACTCACCAAGGGAAAGGGTAGGAGGAGTGTAGACCCGCCTTCCTTTCTAAATGTACGTAGAAATGAAGAGGAATATGAAGTTAGGGATTGCAAGGGATCCCATAGTGAAAGCACTTCCAGAGATGTGAGGGCTGAAGTCACACGTTAGAAGGTATACACGACTGGAGTTTGGAGAAACAGCTAGACAAGGATGGAATGGACTTCAGAACTAAGAGTTAACAGATTTGGCAAGGTTGTTTTCTGGGAAATTTCACCCGTGTAACGCATACCCAGTGAGCTGACAAACATGTTGTTTTATTAGGAAAACAAGTTCCAGCCATTTGAAGCAGAGCCATCCTCAGGGAAAGGCCTAGAAGAGGTCTCCAGGGAAGTGCTGTCTGCCCTGCGCCTCTCGCTGAGCACAGGAGCTGAGCTGGTGGCAGATGGCCTCCAGAGGCTCGGGATCCTGGTGGAAGGTAATGCCTGGAGGGTCAACAGGATAAGCTGCTGGCTCCTTGCCTACTGCCCCAGCTACTGCACACAGAAAGTCAGGGACTTGGGTTGAGATTCACAGGAGACCCAAGCTAGTTTGGGAGAAAAGGGCCAAAGGACATGATCAGGGGACTGGGGCCAGCCACTGGCCAGACGGTTGGCATGAGGTTGGGCACCAGGAGACAGGGTGGGCCTCGGTGGTCCCGTGGGGGGCTGAGGGCCAACTGCTGGGCCCCAGCAGGCTCTACCTAGACTGAAAACAGAATCTAAGCAGGAGGCACTCTGGGGATGTGCTGGATTTTGCAGAGCTGGCCAGTCAGGCCAGAATTGTGGGGATTGAGAAGACCCAACCATTGCCATCCAGCCTATGCAGTACCCATTAGCTCACCCAGTATTTCCTCACCACTGACTACATCCTTGATCTCATGGGGCTGATGCAGGGAAGAGGGAGAGTCAATAAACAGATTTAGGACACAATTTCAGAAAGTGACAAGTGCTATGTAGGAATCCTGAGTTTGTGCTAGGCAGTGACCGGGGCAGGGAAAGTGCCTATGTTAGAACGAACAGACAGGGGAGCCTGCAAGGAGATGACATTTGACCTGAGAATCTGCATCGTGAGAAGGAGCCAATCATGTAAAGAGCCCAAGAAAACACGTTCTCTGCAGAACTAACAACTGCAAAGGATCTGAAGTAGAATGCACCGGGGGTGTTCACAGAGCAGAAAGGCAGCAACAATGGTCCAGCTCTGTGAGCACGGGGAGTGCTACAGGATGAGGGTGGAATGGGAGGCAGAGCCCAATTCCCTGAGGCCTGTGAGCAAGGGAAGAAGTCTGATTTCATTCTAAGCATAGCAGAGGGCAATGTGTTTTAAAAAGAGGATGTTACTTGCTCTCGATGGTCTTGCCAAAGGCCAACCAGGTTCTCCTGAAGAGGGGCCAGAGGGGAAGTGAAGTGGGAGACGAGCTAGGGGGCTTCTGTGGTGGTACAGATGGGAGCTGGTTCGGGGACAAGAGGAACAGATGGACTCAGCCTATATTCTGGGTGGAAAACTAGCAGAAGTTGCTAGTTTAGATGCATTAGATGCTAGTATAAGGTAAAAAAAGGGAATCCAGAGGACTCCAGATTGGTGGCTTTAGCAAGTAGGTACATGTGATGCCATTTATGGAGGTGGGGAAGCTGGAGGAGGAGCAAGTGTCCGGAGATCAGGAGCCCAGTTTTAAACACACTAAATTTGAGATGTCCATTCGTCAGCCAAGTGCAGATGCCAAGACAGCAGCTGGATGTAGGAGTTGGGGGTTCTAGGAGAGGTGGGGGCCGGGGATGTGCACTGGTGACTCACCACCAGGATCCTGAGGAGACTACCCAGTGAGAGCATGTAGCTGGAACCTGAGCCCCACACAGTCCAACTTTCAGGTAAAGCTGAGGTGAGGAGCCAGGAGGGGAGACAGAAGAGGTGGCCAAGGAGGCAGAGGAAAAACCAGGAGCAGAGTGTGTCTCCAAAGGAGTGAGCTGTCTACTGCGCTCGGCGAGAGAGAATGGGAGGTAATGGAAGGAAGACAGTGTTGACAGCTCTTTGGGGACTTCATCCATTTCCTGGACAGCACCTATTACATGCCAGGCACCATTCTAAAGCACCAAGGAGTCAGTGGTGACCCAGAGAAGGTTCTGCCCTCACAGAGCTTATGTTCCAACAAGGGCAGGATGCACGCTGGATCCAGCCATTTCTGGATCATTATTTTGTTTGTTGATTAAAAAGGACATAGTGATCAGAAACAAGCAACACCTACCACCCAGTCTGGGTAGCTGTGACAGAAGGTTAGCAAAGACGCCCGCTGGGAGCACTCCCCCACGTGCTCAGTACAGCAGGCACGCGGTGTCACGAAGGAGGCTGAGGCCCTCCCCAGATGATAGCACATGCTGAAAGGGGGCACATAGCACATGACATCATTCGGAAAACCCTGCATCCTGCTCACCGAGTGAGCATTTCCTGTGAGGGATGCACTGCCGGCTATGCTGAGGCCAGAATCCCCCGCTGGAGATTAATATAGTACATGACACACATGGGACAGTCTCAGGAGGGATCGGCTTGCTGTCAGCTCATCTCCTGTCTTTATGGCGTGCCTACTCTGTGTCAGGCGTGTGTGAAGACTCAGGGAGAAGAGTGTGTATGGGGAGGGGGAGGAAGGGGAGAGTGTGGGGCCAAGTCACAGGGCTGGAGTTCCAATCCTACCTCTGCACTGGGAGCTGTGACATTCTGGCCAAGGCTCTGTGTCCCTTGGAGTCCCGACTTCTCATCTAAGTGACGGGGATGATAACCCCATTTATCACCTATTTGCTTATTAAGAAGATGTTACACCTGAAGGTATCAGCACAAGATCTAGGACCTGCTTCATCAAGTCTCTAGACAAGCTGGCTGTAGTCCAGGTGTAGGGAATGGTGAGAAATTGAAAAAGCAGTGTGGGGGCAATTCACAGAGCAAGCGGCAGGCTGGGGAGATGAGACTTTATCCTGGAGGTGATGGGGAGCCACTGAAGGTTTCAGAGCTGAGCAGGGACCTGCGCACAGTGAGAAAGGAGGTCAAGGGGTGGGGTGGTAAAGGGCCTGACTGACAGTGTTGGGGAAGAGCAGGGAGGGAAGGAGGCAGCAGGGATGGGACTGGGCCACCGACTAGAGGTGGGAAATCTCAGGGGAAAGGGGCTGAGAAAACCCAAATGAAGAGCATCAAAGCCAGGAGCGTCTGGGTGGCTCAGCTGGTTAAGCAGCTGCCTTCAGCTCAGGTCATGATCCTGGAGTCCTGGGATCAAGCCCCATGTCGGGCTCTGTGTTCAGAGCGGAGCCTGTTTCTCCCTCTCCCTCTGCCCCTCCCTACTCATAGTCTCTCTATCTCTCATGCTCTCTCAAATAAATAAATTTAAAAAAAATCTTAAAAAACCCCAGAACATTTGAGTTAAGAAAACTCTCCCTCTGCCCCCCTCTTCTCTCAAATAAATAAATCTTAAAAAAAAAAAGTGTCAAAGCCTTGCTCAACAAATACCAAGCAGATGTGAGGCAAAACTATCACTGTGGCTAACAAACAAATCTAATTTATAGCAGTCAAAAGTAGGGGTGGCAATACGGCATGGAGGGAGAAAGCCCAGGGGTAGGAATCAGGAGACTTGACGGTGGCCTTGACATTCTCTCAGGCTTAACAGTGACTGTACAGACTGGAGCTGAGGCTGGGCCTTGATCCCTTAGAACTTACATTTGCTTTTCCAGTGGGACAGCAGGATCCACTCTTTCTCCCAAGATCCCACAGAACTCAGGGCTCCCATGCTTGATGGGCTTGAAGCCCCCTCCCGGAGCTCGAAGCTGGCGCCGCCGGTCCCGGGAAGGTGAGGGGGAGGATTGCCGTTTCTCGTTGCCGTTAAACTGGGCTGTGGGGGAGAGAAAAAGCACACGGTCACCAGAGCTCAGCCCGACGGATTACTGGGTGGTGCAGAGTGGGGTAATAGCCGATTGCTCCCCTTGGGGCTTTACGATTCAGAGGGGGAAGAGCTCCTGGCAATTAATGAACATGGCTCAAAACGCTTGAGTTTCCTACAGCAGGTGCTCTCAGAGCCAGATGGTGCATTCAAGGGGCTGGCTGAGTCTCCCTCCAGAGGCCACTGAGCTCG
Source organism: Halichoerus grypus (assembly GCF_964656455.1). Lineage (NCBI taxonomy): Eukaryota > Metazoa > Chordata > Mammalia > Carnivora > Phocidae > Halichoerus > Halichoerus grypus. The sequence continues at coordinate 60,826,369 of NC_135725.1, forward strand.
GCCTTATCCCCAAAGGATGCCCCCTGCAATCTCCAGCAAGGGGGGGGGGGGCACGGCACTCCCACTGGGGCTCAGTCCCCTGGACAGTTCTCAGGGAAGCAGCTGTTCCCCATCTTCTGCCTCCAAGTGGCTCCTCTCCTCCCATTCTCCCCACCGCCCCCCAGGGCATACTGGCCACATCTGCCCCCTTTCTCTTGGGATGACCCTACAGAGTTCCAATCAAGGGCCATGCTGCATCCCCCACATCTGCTCCTCTTCATTCAGTGCCCTCTGCATGGGCCCCACACGCAGCGAGCCCGGTCCCAGCACCAGGTGAGGCTGAAGCAGTGCGCAGCACAGTGGGCAGGCCCTGCCATGTGCCTCCGCCCCGCCCTGCGCCTGTGAGAGCATCGTTTACCTCCACAGGTTTGGGGAGGATACCTCTCGAGGGCAGGACCTCAAAGATAGCCCACAAAGAGCAGAAAATACTGAGCTGAACCTGGAGTTGCCAGAAGCATTCCTAGAGACCAGTTAGTCTACCTTGCAAGTTATCTCTCTGATGACTGTACCCACCTCATGGGGTTGTTGTGAGGATTCAATCAGGTGATGTCACCCAGATCTTAGCAGAGTGCCTGGCATGCAGTCGCTGCTCAACTCATGTTATTATAAATATTTACTTTTATTATCATCTCTGTTCAATGAGGACACGGTACTAGGTACTTCACATAAGCTTCCGAACCAACCTGAGTTCCTCTTCCAAGCTTGCCAGTAACTTGCTGTGTGCCTTGGCTAAGCTACTCAACCTCTCTGAGGCTCCATTTCCTACCTCACCACGTAACTGCGAAGATCAGATGAGAGAACACATCGTAAGGGCCCAGCACACAGAGGGCCGAGTGAATGGGCCAGGCCCTGCGGAACAAGGCTCTCAAAGCCAGGTCCGGTTGCAGGCCCACAGACACACACTGGCAGGAATCTCCTCTCCAAAGAGCAAGCACAGATGTGGTGAGCTGTCCTCTACCCTGGCCAGACACACGCCAATCAACCTCCCATTCACGAAGAGGGCGGGAAACCCCAGCCCGGACTGTGGTGGTGTGCTGTCTATGGGACTATGGAATGTGGATGAACTTGTTCTATGTCTCAGCTGCTGAGCAAGATCATCCATCAGGACCGCAAAGCATTTCCATCCCTCCAAGACACTCTTCTCCATTAACCACTATGGAAAGCAATGGGAAGGGAGGTTCCTGCCAACGGAAGGCTCTAGACATGCTGGACTCATGTGTGTGCGCTCACTCTCATGACTGAGGCAGAGGCCGGCGGCCTGTCCATGCACCTGCCCCACTCAACACTCCCTCACATGTGCCAGGCAAGCTAGGGCTGGAGAAACAGAGAAATCCCTGCCTGTGAAGCTCCGAGTCTGAGTGGGGACAGACACAATAAATGCACACCAGCTGCAGTAACTGCCGTGGACAAACCTGCGGGAAGGACATTCCAGGCAGAGGGAAGAGCAAGTTCAAGGGCCCTGAGGTGGGAACGTGCCTCAGGTGACAGAAACAACACAGCCCAGGGGGAATGGAGGGCAGTGGGAGGAAACAGTACCAGGTCATTGGGCGCTGTGTCTTGCAAAGGACTTTGATTTTATTCTGAGAGAAATGGGGAGCCACGCTGAGGTTTTGATGGGGAGGGTTTTGACCCGGCATTTTCGAACAGGACTGCTGTGCTGAAAAGGGATGGGAGGACAGGGGTAGATGGGAACTCTCTGCACTTTCTGCTCAATTTCGCCGTGAACCTACAAATGCTCTTTAAAAAGTTTATTAATTAAAAGAGAGAGAGAGAGATGCACAAGAGCAGTGAGGATGGTCGTGCAGGCTTTGTCTGTGCATTGGGAAAGAGGATGGAGAGGCTATAGGCCTATGGCCTGAGCACTGGATGGATGGGGCTGGCATTCTTCAGGAGGTGAAGGTTCACAGAAAACTGTACTTAAAATCTGTGAGGAAGCAGGAGGGAGGCCAAACTCCAACCTAGAGACACCCCCAGCCTGTGAGGCCAGGACCAGCAGTATAGAGCAGGGACAGAGTGAGGACTCGCTGGGGGCTCTGCCCTCTTCTCGGGCTACAGTTCTTTCCTGGGTCCCAACCACAGGGACACACAGCAATGACAAGGCCCTTCTAACATACAGGTCCTGGGGTTGGGTGTCTGAGAGAACCCTCTTCCATCTGGTCAATAACCTGGGCTTGCATGGTAGTAGTGAGAGAGTGAAGCCTAGAGCTGGGGCCCCAGCACACGTCACTGTGGGCCCCTGCCTGGCTTCCCAGCATCCTGGCTCTCCCACCAGGGCTCCTCCTGCTGAACCACACCAGCCCTGGGCTTCACCCAGGCAACTAGTAGCCCCACGGCAACTAGTCAAATGGCATATATGTTCTTGGGTAGGGGGGTTAGGAAGAGGTGAGCCATCTGTCTTGCAGAGTCCTAGATGGGTACCTTGGGCAGGGGTGAGCACTGGGATCAGGTGGACAGGTAAGGGCCCGGTCACACAGCCCTTTTCTAAAGAGCTGGGTCTTGATCCGATGGATGGGTCAGTCAGGGAATGTCATTCTCAGATTGGGTTTTAGAGAGGTCTCTGACTACTGATGGAGATGGGATGTGGGGGGCAACCAGGGAGGCAGGGAAACCAGTTAGGGAAGGTAACAGAGGCTGAATCCCTCCGTGATGGGAGGGATGTAGGAGGTGATGCCAACAGGACTCGACTACTCACGGCCTGAGCCAGGGAAGGCCCGTGTGATGCTCCACTGAGAGGAGATCCGGGGTGCAGCAGGAGAGGGGGGCCAGGGACCATGGGAACAGCGTGCACTTTTCCTCGGTCCCTCTCTCCGCTAACTTTCTGTCAGGAATGGAGGGAGGCTGCTGAGCAAGCCCCTGGCTCCTGGGGTCTATGAGTCCTGAGATGGGCAGTGAAGAGGCATGATGTGGGAAGGGGCTGGAGGGAGACGAGGTTCTAGGCTCGGTTTTGCCACAGGCTAAGGAAAGGGAGAGACGAAATGAATTGTAAGACATGTTCACCTCTAACTAAAATCAGAATTCGGAGAGTTCTGCCAATATAAAACCCCACACATACCTCCTGGCACAGAAGAGGGAGGACAGACACGAAACATGGAACACCATCTATAGAAGGAACCCAAGCTCTTCAGCACAGCCCATGACCCAGCTGCCTGTCCAGCCTCAGGCCTCACCACGGCCACTTCAAGGCAATGTCTTCTGCCTGAACTACCACCACCCCATCCCCTTCTACCAGTCTCCTCACCTAACTGACTCCACTTGCCCTTCAGGGGCCACCTCTTCCAGGAAGCCTTCCCTGACCTCACCCCCTCCCCAGACTCACCTTGATCTCGGTCTATGGCCTCCTAATGGCTAGTTTCCTGGTCTGGAGCGCCATGAGCCCCTCAAGACAGGGGCCGTACCACATATGCCTTTGCGCCCCTTGCCTAGCACATGCCTACAACCTACCAGGTACCCAATGAATGACTGAATGAAGAAAATTAATGAGCTGTTGTTTCACTTTATTGGAAAAAAATATCGGTTTTTCATACCAGATAAACTCGATAAAACCTAATAACATCCCAGTCAACACTGTAATTCCCCACTGAATTAATTTATACATTCGCTTGCAAGCTTAATAATATAGCCATATATTTCAGAGGGAACAGGTGGTGATGAATGACAGGCTTAATTAGGCAAATCATTTCACCTAAAATAAAATACACAAACTCCAAGTGCAGTGATTCAGCAGCAAAAGAAAAAAAAAATTTAAGAACAAAAGCTCCAAACACAACTGCTTTCATTCCTTCTAATTAAGTTTCTCTTTAATCTGCAGTTTAAAATGGCAATTCTTTGAATTTAGTGATTTTCTGCAAAAGATAAAGACACAAACCCTCAAAAGAATATCTGCATTTAGAGAAAAAATATGCCACCCCTGTGAGTCATTAGAATGACAGAACCTAATTAATTGCACCTATAGGCAATTACAAATGGAATCAGAGCTGTGCAGGAGGGAGGGGAGGCTCAGGGGGCGGGACCAGGCCCTGGGAGACAGTGGGAGACATGGCCCCACTGATGTACCACCAGCCTGTCTCCAGGGCAGGTGAGGAGGCCCCTTCTCCATGCCCCAAATGTCCTTCCAAAAATTCCGGTCTAATGACAGGCCTCAGCCTTTAAAGGCCCAGCTCAGGTGCCCCCACTGCTGTCCTTCCAGGCCTTTTTTCCATCCACATTAGCATCCAACTTTGGTGGTCCCCTTCCTACTTGTAGGATAGATTTTATACCAATCGGTTCTGACGTTCAGTCACTGCCAATAATGGATGACAGCATCCCAGGTACCCACGTTGGCTCGGACTCTCACAATAGCCCCGCCACCCTGTGGGTGATGGGTGAGAGATGGGGACTCAGAGGTGAGAAAGAACTTACCTCAAAGGGTCTCAAAGCTAAGGGGTGGGGGAGACCAGGCTTGAGCCCAGGCCGTGGGTCACCAGGGTCAGCTCCCCCTCGGCCCCCTCAGGTCCCTGTGGTCAGGCAGGGGCTGTACACCCCTCATTCAGTCTATGGTGTGCTTCCCACCTCTAGGCCTGGAATGACCACCCTCCCGCTCCATCCATAGGACATCTAGAAGCTTCCAAGACCTGGCAAAAAGCCACCTCTCCACAAAGCCTCCCCTATCCTGCCTGCTGAGAGCCCCTTCCTCCTCAGAAGCACTTGGCACTTGGCTTGCAGCTCCATGGCGCCGCCTCCTACTCCTCCCCAGCCAGCCTGGGTGTTCTGTGGGGGCGGTGCCTGCGACTGATTTTCTTTCTCTTCCCCTCTCCAATCTGTTTGCTCCTAAACCTAATGCAGTGCTTGTTATGGAGACGGGTGTTCAGTAAATGTTTGCTTAGATGAAATAAATGTGTTCCTTCAGGGTCCAGCTCCTTCTTGTTTATCGTTCAGGGCTGGCCAGAGAAAACAAGTTCCAAAAGGCCAATGGGCCTCTAAAGCACAGCTTTGCTGGGCTCACAAACTCTTGCTGGCTCCCAGTGCCCCTGGATGGAGGGCAAACTCCTCACTCTAGTGTTCAAGATCCTCAGTGACTTGGCACCAACCCAACTTTCTGAATGCATCTTCCCTTACAAAATCCCTCTGGGGTCCACACCCAGCCTTAGGCTCCAGTCGCAAAGAATGGCCAGGCCCCAAATCCACCATCTGCCCCTAGGTCTATGGCTTTGCTTTGCCTGCCCCCCTGGAATCTCCTTCATTATCGCTGGGTGCCTGCCCTCTGGAATCCTTCTTCACTATCTCTGGGTGCACAAATCCTTGCTATTCTTTAAGGTTCAGCTCCAATGTTACCTCCTAGGGGAAGTTTTGCCCTAGATCCCCAGGTAGAATTCCCTTCTCTTCTGTGCCCTGCATCCCCTGGTCTATGCCATCGTCTGATCCCACCCCAGTCTCCAGCAGCGTGGTAGGTAGGTCTTTTCAGAACCGGATGGAAATGGGGCCTTGTACCTCAGCCTCCACTGAACCTCTCCTCATGGCCAACATGCAGCCGACAAGAAGAGCCTATGGGCTGCAATAAGACCAGGGAATGGAGGAACCACAGCAGCTTGGCATCATGGAAAGGGTATGGACTCTGGACTTAGAAAAACCCATGTTTGAGTCCTGCCTCTGCCATTACTGTGTGACTTTGGGCAAGTTTCTAAACCTCTCTGAATCTTAGCTACCTCTTCTGTAAAACAGGGTTGTCTATTCTTATATCATAAAGGACTATGGAGGTAGTTAGTGATAGATGACGTATCAAAGTCCAGGCAGGTCCCTGTAAGTGGTGACTCCCTCCCCACGGTCACACCCAATGCTCTGAATACTCCCCTCTCATGTACTGAGGAGGATAAAGTGCCTTGCATCAGAAACCACATTCTTTTTCCGTAGCCTCTGCTGGGATTCCTGATTAAGCTGGAAGGTCCAAAGGCACGACATAGTCTGCTTTGTTCAGAGCTGAATGGGTGCTGAGAACAGTGCCTGACTTATAGTAGATGCTCAGTATCTACCGAGTGAGTAAATCTCCACCTGGGTCAGCAGGACCATAGAACCTCTATGCATCAATCAAGAAAGGAAACTTGGGAGCTGGACTATCTCTTCAAATTATTTTAAAACATTTTGTAGATGGCTTAACCTTTACTGAATGCTTCCTGTGCACGGGGAGGCATCCATGAGACCTGATGGGACATTCTCCTCTGACCCCCACAGCAAGCCTAGGAGACGTCAGGGCAATTTGTCCAGGTTTTACAAACAAGGCCTGATGCAGTCAAGTAACCTGCCCAAGCTGATAGGAGTGGCCTGCCACATCAGGCAGCCAGTCTCAGCCCCTACCCGCTCCCCTTCTGCTTTGGGATTTAAGCCCTGGAAGGCCTCCTCTCACCTGGGGGTGGGGGGTACCCTAGGAATACCTTTGCCTGGGGAGGGGCAGGGAAAGAAGTCAGTGACCTGGCAAACATCCTTCAGTCCTCCCAGCTGACCAAGGGTGTGGATGGTGGCCCCAGAGGACAGGGCCCATTCAAAGCCAGCTGGAAAGGAGCAAAGGGGGCCCAGGGGCTTTGGGCCCCAGGCGAGACCTGTGATGTGTTCCAAGCTCAGTGGCTGCAGCTTTCTGGCTGGCCTGGAGTCTCTGACCCACCAGTTATCCCCACAGGACAGGGTCCTTTAAGCAGAGGCAAGAAGGATTAGACAACTGAAAGCAGGACGCATGCAAGGAGCTCTCAGCCCACTGAAGAGGCTTCTTTAGGCCTTTTGCGGGTGAAGCAGAAATGAATATGGGGCACCTTTGCAAACCACATGGGGCTCACAGGAGGGGCATGCCCTATACTCTGAGAACACAAGGGCACAGAGAACAAAATGAAGGTGCCAAAGGCACCCCTTCTGCACAGTCCTCGGCACTGATCCCTCCGTCTGTGTGTGTGTGTGTGTGTGTGTGTGGAAGGGAGCAGGGAGGGCAGGGGTGGAGGGGCACATAAGGGGCTGCTGCCTAGGCAGTTGTGAGCCCCCAAGGGGAGCAAGGAGGGAGACAGTGCAGTGGTCTGGGAACTGGGGTGGACCACGTGATCTCCGGAGTCTTTGGAAACACCACAGACTTTCACGATAATGTGCAAACACCTGCAACTGACTGAAACTGTTCCCATGACAACGGCTTTGCTGCTTCGACTTTCTAAACATACATTCTGAGTTACCTCATCTGCTCCTCAATGCAAGATCAATATTAGAATTCCCATTTTACAGATGGAGAAACAAGCCCAGAGAGGTGAGGCCCCTTTCCCTTCCAGTTCAAAAGCAGGCCTCACTCTCCGCCTCCCCCTACCCGTCCCATGCGTGAGAGCTGCACCTCCAGGTATTGTAAGACAACAGGCGGCTCAGCAAATGTTTGGTCTGTGTTCCAGGACTGCCAACAAGAGGCCTCTGTGTTCACCTCCCAGACACATGCAAGCCCCAGGGCACCACGCTGCCATATCTCGTGGGCAGTGCCGAGAACAGAAGTCTTCATTGTGAAAGGAGGCAGCGGTGACTCCCCAAGAAGCAGGGCATTGGACAGGCTGTGAGGCAGGCGCCGGGATGCCGCTGGGGTTCCAGGAACACCATCTGGATTCCAGGAACAGCGTCCATGCATGTACACCCAAGCCTGGGCTGGGGAAGGAGGCCCTGGAACAAGGCTGGGGGCGGGGTGTGTGTGTGTGTGTCTTCGTCCCCTTATTCTGCACCCACCATAAGAAACAGGCACCACTCTCTGGTGCAAAGACCCCACCCTAAGGGCTGCTGCTCCGCTATGGGAAACTGAAGGATAAATCCTGATGAAAATCGTGAAATGACCCAGATGCAGAGACCTTTAAAGCTGCTGAAGCAAGCCATCTTTATTAACATAATTCATTTTACAGATGAGAATCAGAGGGCTGGAAATGGGACTGATTTGCCCCAAGTCAATAGCTAGATTTGAACTTGGACTTCAACCCAAGTCTTCTGCCTCCCAGAGGCCTTTAACAAGTTCAGCACAAATCCTGTCTATAGTGCAATATGTTGTCAAAAAACAGTAGTTCACAACGACAGTGGTACCAAAAGCCGGTGTCCACTGAGCACTCACTGTCCCGACTCTCAGATCAATTTCCACCTCATTTTAAGATGAGGAAACAGGCAATTTGCCCCAGGTCACCCTGTTAGTAAATGGCAGCACAAGGCTTTAAATACAGATCCTGTGGCTCTGGCATCTGAGTTCATGTGTACTCTGGTAGTTCTGGGCCGGGCTCACCTGTCAGGTGGAGAATGCCTGCTCACGTGTGATGCAGCATGTTTCCTGATGCTTACACCTACAGACACCCACAGACAATCACTTAGAATCCTAGGGCTAGACTCTTCCCCCCATCCACAAGCCTCAGAGGACCTGCACGGTGGGCATCTGTGGAAACGCGTCTCCCCATCCAGGAGCCCCAAAGCCCCAGCCAAGCTGTGTATAGGTTTCTGCTGCCATCCCTCTGCAGAGGGCAGCGAGGGAAAGGAAGAGTGACAGGAGGGGACAAGCCAGGTGGATGGCTCTCAGGGGGCTGCATGCCACCCGCTAGCACACCACTCTCTCCACCTACAACACAGCATCTGGACGCCTGGGCCAATCCTCAGACAGGCGGGGACGTACTCGCAGCTTCTTCCTAGGAATTCAGACCAGAGGTGGCAACTGTGGCAGTTAACAGCTGTGCAAAAAATGCCCCTCCAGCTGCAGGTCCCTCAGCTTCCTTTGGAGAGAAGACAGGTGTATGGCATGAAAGAATGATATGAAAATAAACTATCCCTGTGTGAGTAGGCTGCATCATTACCTAGGTATTCTAGTGTCCTGAAGAAATCATGGGGTTGGTTTTCCTGAGACAGGATTTACTCAACGATTTAACACATATCTGCATGTTCATTATGTGCCAGACACGGATCTAGGTATAGGCCCAGGGGTGAACTAGGCAGGCAGAGTCTCTGACCTCACAGAGCTTAACCAATCTCTATCCACATGAAGATTTCTGCCCTGCCAAACAGAACAGCAAAGATTCTATCAAATCTTTGTGTTTTTTTTCATACAGGAGACAAAGGCACTAGAAGGAACATTTCTATCTATCAATATAATTAGTAGACAAACCAAAGCTATTAAACACTAGTGTTTTTCTTTCTCTTTTCTTCTTTTTTTTGAGCGGGGGGCTACTAAATGAATTCATTCATATGTCAAGTAGAAAAACCGACTGGAAAAACCTGTCCCTCAGTAACATATTAGCCAAAGGAAGCGAGTGATCCCGGTTCTCTTCGTAGTCACTTAAACCCCCCCTTTCTCTGCAGACCTGCTGTTCGTATGTGTTAAATATTAATTACAACTGTTACTCATTACATAGCAAAAAGCTCCCCATACAAACAAAATTGTTATTTCCTCGCAGACCCAAGGCATTCTGGGAAGCTGTGCAAGGGACAGGAAGCATCACAGGAGCCCCACTGGGGCCAATGGGGAGGGCAGGGGGTGTCTGGGTGCGCCAGGTGATGGTGGCAGGTCTAAGACTCCCTGAGGAACCTTCCGCAGAGGCTGAGCTTGTTTGTTCTGAGGGCACGAGGATGAGTCATGGGGCTCGGTGGGAACAGCAAGCCCAGAAAAAGTGCCTGGTGCACAGAACATCAGCGCTCCCAGCTCCAGAGCATTTGCGTTTGACAGTGACAAGTCATGAGGTCAGCACGGAGTGAGCGCCACTGCTTCTGCCTTCACAGTGACCAAAGGCACATGGCACCAGCACAAGGTAAAGGCAATGTTCCGACCTGCCCTTTCCTCACTTGAGATGACAAGGCAGCAGTGGAAAGAGCAAAGATTTTGCAGTCAGCCTGACCTGGGCTCATTAGCTGGGTGACTGTGGGCAAGGGGCTCATCCTCTTGGAGCCCGAGTACTGGCATCTGTGTGATGACAATGAAAGCACACCCACCTTGCAGGACTTCATAAGTGGTGCTCACTAAATGTTAATTTCCTGTCCTTTCCCCATTTCCCCCCTTACCTTAATAGGATTATTTTAAATTAGCCAATTGAGCTGCTTTGGAGATGACTCACAATTGTTTAGGAAATAGACATACCTAGGACCTTACTTGCCCTCTCTCTGCCCTTTCGGCTTTACTTGATGAGGCTGGGAAGGTGTCAGAACTCAAGAGGGTGCCTGGCTAAGGGGGGACCGACACAGCATTAGCATCTCCCCTGCTAGTGTGTATCTGGCTGTTCCATTTAAACCAACACACCCCCCATACAGGGTGTGACAGGAGCACAGAGGGGTCCCAGCCCAACCTGGGATGAGGGTGGGGAAGGGACTGCACGTGTCCAGGAAGGGCTTCCTGGAGGAGGTGGTGTTGCTACCACTGAGCTGAGCTGTGACATCCCCTCTCTCTACCTCCTGACCCTAATACCTAACACATAACATGTACAAGGTACACAGTAGGTGCTCAATGTAAAGTCCTCAGGTCAGCAGCATCAGCAATGCTTGGGACCCTGTTAAAAATGCAAATTCTCATGCCTCATCCCCAGAACCTACTGCATCAGGAACTCTGAGGAATGGGACCCAACAATCTCATGTTTCCTTTGGGTGATTTCCCTACTCGCTCTGGGCCAGCAACCAATCCACGAGTGTGTCATGGCTAGAATGGGGAGGGCGACAGAGGGGACCCTCTCACACCCAGGGACCAGCGGCCCAATCTTGGGAAGGACTGAACAAAGAATGGGAGAACTCGGTGGCTCACAGTTAGAACTACTGCAGGAACGGAGACTAGGACCCCCTACGTAAGTACTGCTTCCCACGGCATCCATGCAGCTCGGTGCCAGGCGCAATGAGGAATGAACTCTCTAAGTGGGGCCTCTGTGCCTTCCAGGTACCTCTTCAGGGAGTACTGTTTTCATATTAAATTAAATTTTATTTAATACAGTAAGCCTTCCCTGAACACCAATAACCATTCTCTCATGTGTGACCCTTTAGGGCTTATAAAGTCTTTTCATCCAGGTCTTTTCCCTTGATCATTGTGGAGATACAGCGTGACAAGAGTCGTGAGTATCCCCCTTTTATAGATGGGAAAACGAAGGCTCAGGGAGACAGAACAGCCTGTCTGCAGCCCCACGGCTGGTGAGTGGTGAAGCCGGCATGTGGACTTAGGATTGTCTGACTCCTTCTACTGCGCCACGGACTCCCGGCACGCACAACACTGACCAGGGCTTTCGAGGGCAGAGCGCCTCGCTGAGGGGCTAGTGGGGAACACGGACAAATTCCCAAAATAACTATGTTTAGCATTGAGTCATAGGTCTGTCTTCTATCTTTGCTGGGAGGTAGACCTGTTGCCGGCTGAATCCAGGACCTTGCCTGAAAAGTAGCTTCAATGGAGATGAATCTTCAGTGAGTGGAAAATGAAAAATGAGAAGACTTTGCTCCTTTGAAAGATTTCAAGGATGCCCTGCCGCCTGGCTGGGCAAGCACTCTGATCATTTGCTTCTCAGAGGCAATTACAAATCATTAAGGATGCGGCTGTTTACTCATTGGATTAAGAGGGAACGTTGATCTATCCTCTGTGTATGGCCTGACTAGCTCTGCTATGAGGTCCCCGGGCAGTTCTCCTCGCCTCTCTGGGCCTCGGTTTCCCCAGCTGGACAAGGAGGAGTGGGATGCCATGGTGTGGGAGCCCCTCCCTGTGCTGAATGGTGGCAGAGCATGACTAACCGTGGGATGGCTATGGTCACCCCCCCATCCTGGTGCGAACTTCCAGAACTTAGGCTCCTCCTGGATCCTCTGCTGGAACCATTCTAGGTGGGCACACACATCCCAGTAAGGTAGCCTCCCAGAGGGAGAAATCTGTACAAGGGCAAATGAAAGGCATGTGACATTTCCCATGGACTCCACCCATATTTTGTGCAGCATGTTTGACAGCAGCAGGGAGCCCGGACATCCAGGGTTCGGGCTTGGATCTGGAGTTGGACTTCTTAAGTTCAAATCTTGGCTCTGTGGCTGACTAGCCATGGGCCCCTTCTCTTTGGACCTCAGTCTTTTTTATCAGTAAAATGAGGAAACTCATTTCCCAGCGGGTTGCTGTGGGATTCGGTGAGACAATGCAGGCGGAAAGTACTTAGCCAATGGCCAGCACGTTCGTGATGCGGTTCCCTTAAGCCTCACTGGGACCATCTGCAGTGGGCACATTTCCCAGGCGAGAAAACTGAGGTTCCTACGACAGGTTCAATCCCTGTCCTCCCAGTGGCCCCTCAGAGATGTGAAGACACCTAATCCATGCCACTCTGAGCCCATGTCTGCTTCTCCAGGTTATGCTCCTAGCTCCTCTGCCCTTCCCTGTGTGGCCACCTCCTGTGCAGGCTCCTTTTGTCCATGTCACAGACCCTGCCACAACGCCCAGGGCTGATTAGACCCTCTAGACCCACCCATGCCTCCCCAAGACAGTGTGGAATCACCCGAGGCCGCTTTTCCTGCCCCACTACTGGGCAGAGAGTTCCAAAGAGCCATTGTGTGGGCTCAGAGCTGCATCTGGGGGCTTAGGGCTAGGCGGGAAGGCCATTTCTAGACCCACCTGCCACCTTGCAATTTGTTGCTGTAAAGACTCCCAGGGGGTGAGTCGAAGCAAGCCAGGACCTAAAACCACCAGCTCTGAAGGCAGGTGTCTCTGCCAGGGGGGAAAGGGGCTGATAGCTTGATGGAAGCCACACCACCTCTCCGTGCATGGCCCAGCTGCAGCCTGCCTGTTCCTGGTAGTCGGCGGTGCCAGAAACCTGACCAGGGGGCTGGGATCAACAGAGGCCACGTGTGTGGGAAGGGACTCCAGTGCTGGGTGACTGGAGGTTCTGGCTAAGGCCACAGTCGGCTTCCTGGAGGAAGAGCAGGCAATGAAGGCCCAAGGCTTTTTGGAGACCTTGTGGTATTTCTCACTCACCTGGCCATAGAATTCTAGGAGGTGGGAAGACTTTCATTCCTAAGAAGCCAGAACCACCTCACACCATGCAATAGCTGTTCTCACGACAACCAGGGAGTGATAATCAAGCCTTCCCGAGGCAGCAGCCCTCAGAGCCTCAGAGTATGGCTGAGCTGGGAAGGGTCTGACTTCCATAAAGGCTGGTCTGGAGCCACTGGCTGGGAAGGGTGACTTCTATGGAGATGCCAAAGCCCGCCTTTGAGAAATGCCTCTTGCCATGAGTGCAATAACTGAATCATGGAGATAATTCAGAGGCCTTCCCTTCTCCCAGTCTATGATCAGCATGGTGGGGTGCTGAAACATGGAAGCAATCCTGGAGGTGACAGGCCACCCCCACACTTCTGGGCAAAGCCTCTACCAGCAATCCTGCCTCAACTGAGCTTCTGCTTGCAAATTCCCAATGAGGGGAAGCTCATATACTTCCAGGTATAAATGACATTCTTACCGCTCACCTGGATCCTAAATCCCCGTGGCTCCTTCTTGGTGGGCCCAGCTCTGCCCTTTGGGGCTCCCTCACAATCCACACCCTTTGGACATTTGAAAACACTGCCCAGGTTCCCTCATCCAGGCTAAAAATGCAGAACCAGAGAACACAAGGGGTGGAAAGAGAGAGTAATGATTTTGCCCAGCCAATTTTATCCCATACAGATGCTCCCCAGCTACAGATCCTGCACCCCAGACTCCCCAGGGCCTATCAGAGAGCTCCTAAAAATCTAGAAAAACCATGTGGCACATTTCAAACAGGTACTGCATGGAGGACAGGGCCTAGCCAAGCACTGCCTTGCTCCCTGACAACACCAATGACAAAGCACGTGCGTACGGACATAGCCATGCGTGTGCACAAACACTACAGATGCACGTGGGACATTGTCCTTCATTCCCGGGCAGCCACATTTCTGGGTTTACAAACAAGCCCATGGCAGCACTCGAGCTATCCAACTGCGCTGTTTCAACTCATCCTCCTTACCTGGAAGGTGGCCCATCCACCTCTCACTCCATTTTCACTCTGGGCTAGGATACCGAAGGGTGCTCCTCGCCTACTAACACTATATCAACAGGCTCTGTCCACAGACACGGGGAGGCATCCGGTCATGACTAAAGACTGGTGCTTACAGCATCCCTCCAGCCCGAGTGAAAGAGCTTCCTTCTATGCCCCAGAAACCAGAACCAAACCAAAAGCTTCTTGGGAAGAGGACAGCCAGTATATACTTTGGAGCAGGCCACACAGAACCAAGTGACCTGATGAGACATAGACGGGGACCTGATTCTGAGTCTGTCTTCTATCGGCAGCTCATCGAAGATGAGTATGGAGTGTGGGGTCAACAGCCCCCTCTGAGGGGGGCCACTGGCTCCTTACCTGCCAGAGCTGGGATGGTGACCCGGTTCCACTCCCATGGCTGGTCGTACTCGTCGGCAGGCCTGTCGTCATCCTGGGGCAGCTTGCTCTCCCGCAGTCGGGGGCTGACCGTGCTCTCGGAGTCCGAGTCGACGCTTTGGCCCTCAGGTTCATAAGGGGTGTCGTATAATTGGATGCCTTTGTGCTGGGACCGGACACTTTCTTGCCTCTGAAATTCTGCAGGCCAAAAGGAAGGAAGCAGAGATATAACAGATGAGCAGCATGTACTTCCTCACCTGGGATCTGCCAGGTGACACCCACAGGAGTTGTCACCAGCCAAAGAGGGGAGAACTGCACAAGAACAGAACCCTGTTTCTGAGCTTGAACTGTCCCTCCCCATCCCCTGAAGGCAGTGTCTCTGCTCTCACAGGGCAAGGCTTCCTCACACAGATCTCAGGTTCTTGGACCTAATGAGAGAACCAGAGGCTCGCCGCCACCGCCGTCTGCTCATTCACTGTAGTCTGCAAGGGCAGGGCCCAGATGTGCACATGATCTTCCAGGTGTGTTCTGACATCAGCTTGGAACACAAAGAGCCCTCACCCCTTTGCTTTATAGATGAATAGGGTCTTCCCCACTAGGACTATCCCCATCCTCTGGACTTCCATTCTCTACCTGAAAAATGAAATTAGGCCAAACAATCCTCAAGTTTTCCTTCAGCTAACAAGTCAAGAGCCTTCCCAGGGCCACCATCTTCTCCCTTACAAAGCCCCACGAGCACCCCCTTCCCTGTGTTTCTGCCTCCCCGAGAGCCTGCCTGTCTTCTAACACACTGAGCACATCCGAGGGACTTGAGAGCACGTGTCCAGTTTCACTGCTGAATAAGGGGGGGCAACTCTTAATCCTCTGGAGAGGATGCCAAGGCCTGGCCCTCTGTGGGCTGAGGGGTGACCGCCTGTCTAGACCAGGCCCCAGACAGGGGGCATCCATGTCAGCTGCTGCTCATTTCTGAGAGGCCAGTGGTGGCTCAAAGATGGATGCCAGGGGGCGCCTGGGTGGCTCAGTCGTTAAGCGTCTGCCTTCGGTTCAGGTCATGATCCCAGGGTCCTGGGATCGAGCCCCGCATCGGGCTCCCTGCTCGGCGGAGAGCCTGCTTCTCCCTCTCCCTCTGTCTGCTGCTCTGCCTACTTGTGTTCTCTCTCTCTGTGTTAAACAAATAAATAAAAATCTTAAAAAAAAAAAAAAAAAAGATGGATGCCAGGATACTAGAATCAGGTGCTTCTGAGTCAAACAGTGACACTTCACCTGCTTGACTTTGTGAAGGGCCTGCGTGGGACACATGGAAGGGAGGGTTCACTGGAGCGGCTGCCCTCAGGAAGCCCACTGCTTCCAGAAGAGGTATAACAGGCACCTAAATCACCGTAATTCCCCTGGCAAAGGGGCTCAGTGCAGGGCCTGTAAGGGATGAGGCAGGGGGAGAGTGATGACACGTGAACTCCGACAAGTGAACATAGGAGGGTTGGCATTCTCTATGGTGGGACTGAGGCGAGCCAAGGCGGTGTGGCTGGAGTGGACAGACAGGCTCACTGCCTTTCAGTTTCACTGTGGTAATGTACATAACATCACTTCGTCATTTTAAGCATTTTTAATTATACAGTTCAGTGGTATTAAGTACATTCACACTGTTGTGCACCCATCATCACAACCCATCTCCAGAACTTTTTCATCTTCCCAAACTGAAACTCTGGACCTATTAAACACTAACTCCCCATTTTCCCCCTCCTCCAGCCCCTGGCAGCCACCAGGCTACTTTCTGTCTCCATGAATCTGACACCTTATATAAGGAGAATCATACGGTACTTGTCCTTCTGTTACAGGCTTATTTCACTTAGCATAATGTTTGTAAGGTTCTTCCATGTTGTAGCATGTGTCAGAATTTTGTTTCTTTTTGAGGCGGAATAAAACTGTAGGTCTATTCACTGTCCACTTTTGCTGGAGCACTGGGTCCAAGGAGGTGAGAGGGGAGAGGTAAGGTTTGACATTAAAGGGGTGAGGGTCGTTGAGAGTGAGCTTTTAAAAAAAAAAAAGATTTTATTTATTTGACAGAGAGAGAGAGAGTGAGCAAGCATGAGCAGGGGGGAGCGACAGGCAGAGGGAGAGGGAGAAGCAGGCTTCCCACCGAGCAGGGAGCCTCATGTGGGGCTCCATCCCAGGACCCTGGGATCATGACCTGAGCCGGAGGCAGACGCTAACTGACTGAGCCACCCAGGCACCCCCCAAAAGGACTCTTGAGGCATTCTCCAAATCAGAGTTCCAACGGCATAAAGACATGGCAGAAGCCCACGGGACTTATGTGCCTTGAAGAGCAGCTGACAAAACACCCGGTGACGTCAGCCCATCTGAGCAAGAACATTGTTTTCAGGCTGGGCTTCACGTTCCAGGGCCAGCTCACGGGGATGACAAAAATCCCCACGCACACGCCCTGATACCACAGAAGCCAGCTGACGCTGTGCCAGTGCTTAGTGTTGACATTGACTAACATTACGGTAGTGTTTCCCAGACCTCATTAACTCACACAGCAACTTCATGATTTTGCTGTTTTCAACTACCGCTTGGGTTATTCTTTTCTATTTTTACTTATGTTGCCTCACTTTTTAGACTTAATAAATTTATGATAAAAATTTTATTATCACCACCCACGAGTTGTTATCCTTTACTACAAACAGTTGATAAGTGTAAAAAGAATGAATGAGAACAAAACCAAGCAGGTAGGTCCTCCGGCCCGCTGGGGAGCTAGCACAAGGCCCGCTTTCCCTCCGCTGAGAAGGGACACGCGCAAGTGCTAGTGAGCCGGTGGGGGTGCAAGCAGCACGCAGAGATACTTTCTTTGGCAAACAGTCACTTTCTCTTTTTAGAAAGAGAGAGGAACAAAATGGAAAAAGCCTTCTCACTATATGGTTCTCAGGGCTCCTAAAATCCCATCCCCTCCGAGAAGATGTCCCATACTTTGGCAAAACATGGCTTTACTGGGTCCCCTGAGTAAACTGGGATCATTTATTAGTTTTAAGGATGATGTTTCCCTTTTTATGGGGGAGGGAGAAGAAAAGAGAAAAGCTGTAAATGGTAGGACTTGGTCACTTCAAAGTGAGTACCAACTGTAAGACACCATAGATGACTCTGTAACTCACTAAACCGACCAAACTACCTATCTGTTCTGTGGGGTTGTCATCCGTGTTACTCTCACTGGTTCTACGAGTGCAGTCTAGCCTCCTGTCCTTGGAAAATTCCAATGTCTGAGGACAGTGGGGCTGCAGCTGATGGGCACTGACTGACCCAGGCAGCCATTAAAATGATAAATCGGAAGATTATCCTTGGATAATCTGTCCTTGGAAAATTCCAACGTCTGAGGACAGTGGGGCTGCAGCTGATGGGCACTGACTGACCTAAGCAGCCATTAAAATGATAAATCGGAAGATTATGTAGCTACATGGAAAAGCGTGCATGAAATTATGCTAAGTTAAAAAGTAAAATACAATACCTTCCTCTTCACCCTACTTTACAAGCAGGCCCAGAGACCAGTAATGCGCTCTACAGTTTACAAAGCACTTTGCGTGAGAATCACCATTTAATCTTGGGTACCATAAAGCAATTCACAGATGCACATCTGTGGGCTGCCAATAATCAGGTGTGCCCTTGCTCTCTCCCTCATCGAGCCTGGCTGCAAGCAGATATTCAATGAGTGTGGGTGGGAAAAATGAACGACAACTGACAGCCAGAAACTCACTCTTTACCCCCGAATTCCTGTTAATTTTTGGAAGTCCCTGAGAGCAGTGATAAAGTATGTGGAGCAATATGCCAAATGCATATAGTTTAGTATTACAGAATATGCAGAAGAGATGGATAGTCTATATAAACACCAGCATAAAAGGAAAACATGTGCAGTGAACAGATTAGCTATTAAATCAGAGGGACTTGTGCCTACACCTCTCATACAGAATTTATTGTTCCAAAGGCATCTGTGCCTTCCTAAAGCTGGGTTAGTAATGGCATGCAGTTAGGGCAAGGGATGTTATAATGGTAATCATTAAAATGAGCTTCCCCCTGTAGTACATGGTGAATTCAAATTTTCATTAAGGCTGCAACAATAGGGAACAGTTAAGTAAATTATGGCACGCTAACTAGATGGAATATTAAGCAGCCATTAAAATGATAAATCGGAAGATTATGTAGCTACATGGAAAAGCGTGCATGAAATTATGCTAAGTTAAAAAGTAAAATACAAGATTGTTTATGTGTTGAGCAAACTGCATAATGTGGGCTTTCTAAACAAGTCCTGGCCACTGCGGAGGAGGCCCCAAAGGGAATGCTACTCCTTGTTTAGGAATTACTGAGCACTGTCATCACACACTTTGCCCACAATACACAGACTCTGATGACAGCAATGTTGTCAGTACAGCTACGCATGAATAAAGAGCCGACAACCTGACACAGGTAAGCAGCTACTGTGCACGGGGGAAGGAATTATTGCGCAATTATTTTTGAAAGTTGTTTTAAATAATGAATTGGGACGCCAGGAAAGAAAAAATGTAATTAAGACAGGAGACCGTGAAAGTAAATATGGTTTGAAGCAAGACTGGGCTTCCAGGAGCTATGTGCATTTCGGAAGCAGCTGCCCTTCCCTGAGAAAATGCTCATTTTGGGAGCATCTTCTGTCCCCAGAGAGGCTCGCCCAGGGCCCCAGGAAGTCAAGGGCCGCTGCACCAGGCCAGCTCACCAGACGTCACTGTCTCCTGCCTAATGACTGGGCCCACCCTCCTTATTACCCAGACTGATCTGTGAGGGTCGAGAGACTAATTTAATAGGGGAGCTGGTGACCATATGTTTTAAGTCACAAGTTATCTGGACATTACCATCTATAAATTCATGGAAAATGACCTTTAATATCAGTGGCAAGCTGTGATTTCATGCCTCTTCGGCAGGGAGCAGAAACATTAAATTGACAGGGTGGGGATTTCTGTTGACCTCTGGAATAGAAAGGTTGTCAAGTGGAATTACATATAGAGAAAGAAAAAAAATAATCACTCAATCAATTAATCAATTAATCAGCACTTTCTCTAGAATCAGAGTATGTTAGATCTGGAAGGGACCCTGGGAGCACTCACCAAAGGCATTGAGCCAGGAGGTGAGGCAGATGTGCTGACAAAGGGCTGCGGCGGGCGGAGAGGCAAGGGCCAGGGGATTGTCTGAGTGAGGGGCCCAGGACAGAGCTTGGTGCAAACTCCAAGGGACTGGATGAGGGTTTACAGTTCCCTAAGTCCACAGCAACAAGCGACACTTTACTCCAGGGTTCACCAGCTCTGTGCCACTGCGTTCCCACCCTCCTTTTCTTTGCTTTGGCTGCCAGGAAGCTCAGGGTTAATTTTGCTTAACTTCAGTGAGTATGTTGTCTTAGATACTGTATAGATTTATTCGCCCTTCCTTCTATATGGACTTTGATTTCTATTATAATGGCCTCATTATAGACATTTAAAAAAATGATGGACAACCTCAAATCTCTATTTTGGAAGCAGATAGATATACATCTAAATGAAAAAATGTGTAACACACTTCATGGTAAATATCTTTTACTAGTAAAAAAACTAGAAGAAAAGAAACCTTTACTTCTTTACCTTCCCTTGAGGAACAGGAAAAGGAGGTCTCTGGGAGATGGAGGCCGAGGAAATCCGTGTGCATCCCTGGTGCACCCAGCCTCCTCCAGCAGTGCTGGTATCCACCCCTCCTCACACCCAGCCAGGCATCTACCGAATGCCTGGCATAAGAGCCAGAGGGAGACACGATCCTGGTCTTCAAGAAGCCCTTGGCAAGGGAGGGCCAGAGCAGATGTGATTACTATCACTCAGCTGGGAGAAGCCTGGGAGGGACTTCTAAGGAATCTGGACATGAGGTCATAGCACAGTGGTGCGGCAGGGAAAGTGGACATTTGCTGGGGGAAGGACTGAAGCAAAGGCACAGGAGCTGGAAGCACAAGGTGTATGTGGGGGAGGTGGACCGTCCAGGGGCCCTGGTGGGAGAGGAAGCTGGAGGCAGGTGGAGGTGTGTTCTGGATGCTCTTGGCTGCCATGGGATGGCACCCCCAAGAGTGTCTAAGGAGAGGTGCCTCAGACCCTCCAGGCAGGGTGGAGCTGGGCAGGGAGAGGCAGGCACAGGCGTGCAGAAGCCTAACTGGAAACGAGAGACGCTGGCCGTCAGGCCCCTCACCTCTCATTTTCTTCGCTGGGCTTGCTTGAGAACTGACACTCGATCCCAAAGCATAAGGGCGGCAGAGCTCAGTAGGGACGTGTGGCCCACGAGGCCTCCATTCCCAGGCCAAAAAAACCTCTACTCAGCCAGTGGTGGGCGTGCCTGGCTGTGCCACCAGACCTCTCCCACATCACGGCGTGGAAGCCACCAGGACCCAGGCCTGAGATGCCAGGGATGGGGGCAGACTAGACTCAGAAGTTCGGGGCTGCATTACTAGAACGATGAACCTTCCACTGACTGCCTGTACCATCCACCTGGAGGGAGGCAAAGCCCTGTCCGGGTGAGTGACAGGTTCCACAGCACAGTGTAGTGGCTGAAAACACAGATTCCGCCAGACTGCTTGGGGCCGAGGCCTGGCTCCAGCGGGAGGACCCAGGGCAAGGCGCCCCTGTTTCCACATCTCTGGAGGGCGGGGAATCCACCTTGGAAGGATGTTATGAGAGTTAAATGAATTCATGTGCATTCGGTGTCTAGAATGGGGCCTGGCGCACAGAAAGCACTCTGGAGATGTGGCTGTTATTCAAGTTACTACTACTGGGCTTCCTTGGAACACCAGCCCAAGACCCCTCCTCCTCGGAGATTGCTCTTCATCCCCCAAAACCATGGAAGGTCTGCTCCCTGAAATCAGACAGGCCAACCGTGCACTTGAAATGGAAGGGTTTTAACACCAACCTCCAAACCTACTTCCATTTCTGGATCCAAAACTTCTGATTTTCGCTGCTGCTTTGGCAATCTCATGCCTCCACGGGGTACCCCTGCTCCGGATCGACTCTCGTGCATCACATGAAGCACACAGGGGAGGTCTCAACAATCAACAGTCTAATCACTACATTTTACAGATGGGGAAACTGAGACCTGGGATGGGAAGAAAGTACCAGGGATGAGGTCAGGGGTCCTCTAAATCCTGGACCAGGACTCCTCCTCCTGCCTTTCCCAGACGCTTCCTGACATCTCTTTTATCAGACTGTCTAGTTCTTAATCTTCTGGAGGCAGGGGCATCTATTTCAGTCGGGTCTGAGGTGTTAAAATCACACCCAGCACCACAGACCGAGCGAGGAGCTACACAGGAGTGGCGGGGGGCTGTTCCTAATTAGGCATGCAGCTGAAAATCAGCCAAGTTCCAGGGCACCACATCAAAGGGAAGACAGGGGACGTTCATCCCCATCTGAACTGTTAAAACATTTGCTGGAGAAAGGCCCGACTCCCGACTGAGGTGCTTCAACGGATGTCGGAGTTCAGGTAGCCCTTTGAGGCTGAGGTGGTGGAATGGGGCAGCAGGAGTCGTCCTGCTGCAGGCCAGCAAGGGTGGGGCAGGGAGGCTCGGAGATGGAGCCTGGAGATAAACCCAGCACAACACACGCAGGAGGCCCCACCTCCTCCTCCTCTATCTAGTCTGGTTTCCGGAGCTGTCTAGAAGCCAGGAGGCTGACTAACTGGAGTTCTCTTACCATCTTTTCCAGACCTGCACAGAAACACCCAAGACGCGGAGGATGCGCTTTGCGGACGCAGGGGGCGGGGCACAAGAACAATGGTCATGTTGGAGGGAGCAGAGAGGGCCTGTCGCTGCCCGCTGCCCGCCAGGACCTGCACCACTTGCTCTTTTATGCTCAGCCCAAGGGCGAGGGCAAGGCCCTGGTCTGAGCCAGGGTGCCCAGTTTGCTCCCTTCCCTCGGTCAGCTGCAGTGATGGGGTCTTCCCTTGAGGCCCTCTGTTGTGTGGCACCAGCGGGCAGACAAGCACGTGCACCTGATAACACCACATATGCTTCCCTCATGATTTCAAAAGCCACGTGGGCCTCCTCCCAGAGCTCTCAGGCCCTCTCTGCAATAATGGCTGAGTCCTTCAGCCCTGCCTGTCACTCTGCGCTCTTCCAGGGACGGTTTTGGCGTGCCGAGGCCTCAGAGAGGCTGTAGGCCAGAGTTCTGTCGCCATCCCCTGTGGAGACTCACTGAGGCGAACTTGCTGCTCCAGGATCTTGGCTGCTCCTGGGCTCAAAGCAGTGCATAAACAAGTCACCATTTAGAGCGGCAACTTCCTCAAGAGACAGCTTTCTGACTCCACGTTAACTGCAAGACCCAAATTCACAGGCAATCAAGGAAGCCTGCCTGCTTTTCTTTCTCTAGCATCCACTGAGCCCTTACTGTGCACTAAGGTGGGCCCCAGGCCAAATGCTGAACACTCACAGGGTGTGAGACAAGGCTCCTTCCCGCCCCCCACCAGACCTCATGGTTTAGCAGGAGAATCAGGATGCCAACATCCATAAGCACTGAGTGATGAACAGTTATGAGTTACTGAGCACCTGCCTAGGCCAGGCACGGACCGGGGCATTGGCTGTATATCATTCCTCATCCCCACGGCAGAGAGAGGCAAGGGCTACCGTATTTTACAATGCAGAAACCCAATTCCAACGGGCCCCAAGTACCCTAAACTGGTACAGACAGTGGCAGCTTCGTGGAGGCAGAAAGCAAATGCTGTCCCAGGGACTTTGTAAACCTTCAGGGAGATGGCATTTCAAATCTTAGTGCAAGAAGGCCCCTCAAGGGCCAGGGATCTGCCTGGTCTCACAGACAGTGAATGGTGAGCCCTGGGTAGAGTCAAGGAAAGGACAGACAGGTAAAGATGAGGGGCACCAGGAGAAGGGCATCCCAGGCATGTCAAGCACCAGCAGTCGTGGACAGAGGAAAGCTCGAGGGGTTCTGAGGTAGAGCCACATATTGTGAGCTGCCTTGGGCTCGGTGCTCACGAGGAAGAAGGGACAGGGAGTGGCTAGATAAAGAGACTGGAGCTGGGCTACGGAGGGCCCTAAATGCCAGGAGGGGTGCATACTTGAAAGGGCAGGAAACTGGAAAAAGTGGATCAGGCGCCCTGAGCAGGTTTGCACTTTTACCCAAAAAGCCTTTTTCAGAAGCTGACAGGAAATACCAGGGTGAGGCAATCAGCTGCTGATGATCTGAGGGTCTGACCCTGCAAACAATTAGGGCTCCGCCCTTTCAAGAAGTGGATAGAGGATGCCCAGTGCTCCAGAAAGACAGACATGCTTCTGCAAACAACCCAAACGCAAGCATTTCCACCAGATGAGGGGCAGAGGTGAGGGTGGCACCAGCATTCTCAAGTCAATCCTGAGAGGGGCAGGTTTCCCGTGACCCTTGTGCTGCAGACAGAGGCCAGGGCCCTGCAGGGACCACCTGGGGCCTCAGCAAATGGAGGCAGACACAAGCCCCATCTTACGTCCTCTGGGTATTGAAGGATGGTACTTATAAAGAGGGCCCATCACCCCCACCTCCACCGTGCAATCTTCCAGTCTGCTGGGTGCAGTGAGGTCCCAGCTTCCACAGAGGCCTCCAGCCACACACTAATGTGATAAAGCCACAGGGGACAGACTTTCACGCCAGACCAGTCATGGCTACATCCCTCAGCTGAGCAGTGTCTCCGGCCCATTTTCATGGAACCTCAGAGAGCAAGTCTTGGAAGGGCCATGACCAAACCCAAGCTCCCTCCCCACCTGACTGGTAAGAAATCTGCAGGTCAGGCGAGCTGACCGGTTCATCCTCGGTCTCAAAGGCTCCACTCTTTACAACGCATTCTAAGAATGACTGAGTGCTGGGAGCACGCTGTGCGGAGGTGCGTGCTTGTGGGGGGTCTGTGCTAGGTGCACTGCAGCCGGCTCCTCGTTTCATTCCCACAAGAGCTCTACCAGGGGGTGCTGCTGACATCACCATCTTAAAGGCTGTCACACAGCAAGCCAGTGATGGAGGCAATCTGGGTCCAAAGTCCATGTTCTGAGCTGTGCCAACTGTTTACACTGCTTTTCCAAGCCAAGCCGGGGCTCCCTGCACTCCTCTGGGTCCACAATCGCATGAATGAGTTCAGGTCAGCAAGGGAAGCAAGCAGCAGAAGAGCGGAGTCCTGGCTCCACTGTGGCCGAGTGATGCCAGCAGGCCACTTCCTCCCTCTGGTCATTGGTTTGCTCACTAAGAAGGGTACCTGGGTCATCTCAGGGTTTATCTGACTAGGACCACACACAGGTCCCTAAAGTAATCATTGTGGTCAGGCACTTTAAGCAGAAAGCACAGGGCGGGGGCGCCTGGGTGGCTCAGTTAAGCGTCTGCCTTTGGCTCAGGTCATGATCCCAGGGTCCTGGGATGGAGCCCTGTATCAGGCTCCCTGCTCAGTGGGGAGCCTGCTTTTCCCTTTTCCGTCGCACCCCCCACCCCACCGCTCCTGCTCTCTCTCTTAAAATCTTTAAAAAAAGAAAAGAAAAGAAAGCACAGAGAGGTGTCATGAGGAAGAAGAATGCCCATTAAAGAGGTATTCAAGTGCATCCTCATCTTTAGAGGGGTGGCCAAACACAGGCTGCTGGCTCCAGTCCGGTTGGTCCTAAGCAAGGTACAAGGTGCCGGCCTCCCAGGGCAGAGCCAGAGACTTCTTCCAGGCACAACCCTTCTCTCCACCTTTACCTGACAGCCCCCCTCGCCACATGCCAGGTTGGTAGCCAAATTGGTCAAACCTCACCCGTACCCATCTGGTGGTGGTGGCAGCCCTGAAGCCAGCCATGGGGTTCACTGCCTCATGCTGAGGGGTGTTGCTGGCATTGTGCCCCGTGCCTGGTGCAGCTGCCTGGCCGGAAGCAACTTGCTGAGATCTGGCAAGCTCTCTGCCTTCGTCAATCTGGAACTGCTTCAAGAGGAACTAATCCCCCTGGGGACTTAGACAACCTTAGCCTTCTGGATGGTGATGATAAGGCGGCCGGCCTGGGACCAGCCTGGCCTCCGCTCACCAACTGTGTGACCCTGGCCAGCTGCCTGATCCATAGGGGCTAAGATTCCTACAGGTGAGGTGGGAGGGGGTGATGCAGAGATCCTGGAGGCCTTTCTGGCTCCAGAGTCCCTCGGTCTTTTTCTGTAAGCGTGGATGTTCACACATGCTTCTTGTTCCAGTGCTGTGGCTTCAGCATGCCAAGAAGGGGACATAAACGAGAGTACCCATCCTACCAGTGTGTGGGGTCCCTGACCTTGGCATCCTAACTAACTTCCAGCAAACTCCTCCAAAATTCAACCACAATAGGCAATGAGAATCCTGCCACCGTGAGACCAGGAATTTTGGCAGGGATCCCTACCCGGCCCAGGAGTCAACCCAAATTCAATTTAAAAAAAACCAACAGCAAGACTCCCTCCTTCCATATAGCACTTTCTGGCTGTCCAAGCCCTTTGTTATTTGGTTCATATAACCACTGAACTGCAGACAGATCCTGGTAGGCAGAGCCAGAGCCCCCATTAAACAGGGCAAAGGGAGACCCAGGACAGAAGGGACTTGCCAAAGTCAGAGTGAGAAATCAGCATGATTCCCACCTGACTGGTCTTCACAACTTTACTGTCACATCTTGTATTTCTTGGTGTCACAGCAGAGCAACCCAAGGAGGTGTTTTTTGTTTTGTTTGAAAGAAGAGTGGGCAAGGGGAAGGTGTGTGGGTGCTGCTACACACAAGACTTAGCGACCTGAAAACCGCCACTGTGCAGAATTACTTCCAAGCACTGATTTCCACTGAGCGGCTACCACAGACTACACCATCCATACAGCCATCCCAAGAAGTATTTGGAAAGAAACGTCTGCAGAATGAATGTTTTTGTGCTGGGAAGCACAAGAACAGCCCCTCCTCAGGACCCGAAAAAGGTGTCCCCAGAGACTCCATACCGTGTTCACACAGGTGCCATCGACGCGGAGAACACGAGAGCAAAGGCACCTTGAGATGCTTGGTGGAGACAGCCACCTCACCCCTGGTGCCTCTCCCACCTGGCTCCCTCCGGGGTGCCCAGGCCTGCAACGGCTGCCTCACAGCCCCAAGTCCCAGGTGTCTGCTCAGTTTGGGGCACTAGGTACTGAACCCCCTCAGTGTGCTAGTGGCGGCGCAGCAGCTAAAACGTGCACCCAACCCTCTCGCTAGCACTTCCCTTCAAGAAGCTGGGAAGGGGTCCCTGAGGTCTCTTACCACTCCCCCCGCCCCTGCCACCCCGCATCCTCAACGTCAGCAGTCAGCCCAGGGACGCTGGCACTCTCTACCATGGTTCTAGCCATTTGCATGCTTGGCTCCCATGCCCGCCCCAGCTGCTGAGGGCCAAGTTCAACTCCAATCCCTCTAGACACATCCCCTGCAATTCCTAGCACAGAATCTGGCTCTGCAGATGCTCTGTAAATACTGCTTGAAGGAACAGAAACAAAGCGCCTTTTGCAAATTCATGATTTAGCACAGAAAAAAAAATTTTTTTAAATATTTGTCTACCTGAGGAAAGGAACGTTATTCATAGACCGGTGGAGGGAGCAGAAACTGGAAATGGCCTTCTCAGAGATAAAATTGGTGGACATAACAAAAATTAAAGATCCCATGGCTTGAAGTTCCACTTCTGGAAATCGATCCTACAGAAATACCCAGACGCTCGTGCAGAAGTATATATACATGGGTGTTTGCTTCAGAATATAAGAACAAAAAACTGGAAATAAGTTAAAAGTCTACAAGTAGGGGAATGATGGAATACACTGTGCCACAGTCACAATAGAAATGCACTCAAAAGAAAGGACGACCTCATGGGCTCTTGGGTGGTGCAGTCTGTTAGGCATCCAACTCCTGGTTTCAGCTCAGGTCGTGATCTCAGGGTCGTGAGATCGAGCACCAAGTCCAGCTCCACACTCAGTGTGGCATCTGCTTGAGATTCTCCCTGCCCCTCCCGCTCATGCCCTTTCTTGCTCAAATAAATAAATAAATATTAAAAAAAGACAAAAACAACGGATGACCTTGGACAAGGTCTGTGACACAGAACCATGTTTAGTAGGAGAGCATTTATGTAGAAAACATGCTTGTAATATGCAGAGATGTGTAGTTCTGGAAGCGAATGGGCGAAGGCCAAACGAATACACAGGTTACTAACAACAATCTTTGTCTCTGGAGAGAGATTTCACCTTTTACTTCCTCTTTGCCTGTATGCTGAATCTTCTCACACAGAGCACATTATTTTTTTAATGTAATAAAATTTTTTTAATTTAAAGTTTTTTTAAAAATTGAAGACATTTAAAAAGGAAGTTTCATGTGCCGATGTGGCACGTGAAACCGTCCTCTTTATTGTTAGTGGTGATGGGGATGACACTTGTTGAGGTCTGCTTTGCACCGGGCACTGTGCCAGGAGTTTTCCAGGACAGATGAGGAAACGGGGGGCATCGGGATGAGCAGGTAACTCGGGCTGCTCGGGGAGCTGGGATCTGCCACATCTGCTTTCATCAGAGCCCCTGCACGCGGTCCTTATCACTCGCTCCCTGCTGCTTTCGGGAAGCACCGGCTGTGGGACTCCCTCATCTTCTACTTAACATTCCGGTGGAACAGGCTTTAGATCAACAGCTTCTGCTTTTGTGACTGTTTCTAAACAATTTCCATTTCATGTCATGTTTACATACTTGAAGTTTAGGAAATACAGTTCAGAGGAAGTTCTGTCTCGGTTTTTCACTCTAAGATGTGCGTTTTAATTATAACATGACCCCCAAACGGAGCCCTGGTTGTCCACGGAGGCACTTGAGTTTTAAAGACGCAGGAAAGATCTGCAGTTACAGTCTGGGCATCACAAAAGATGAAAGCTTTCCCAAGACACACAGCTGCGAGAGTAGGTCTGATCGCTTTTTGGGGCCCATGGTTTCACTGCAAAGGGTCCCCACTCTCCCGGGAGTTTGTTATCCATCCTTCTAGGGCACGAGTCAAGGTAATTCCCGTCAACCAATGTTGTGATCAGCAAGCTGTGAATCCGAATCAACCCGATGGGTGATAAGCATACAGGTTGCCCTTTGGGGAGGGGGGTGTGCTCAGGGATGAATGGGGTTTACACCTTGATGCCCAGTTACAGAAGTGGTTGCTTCCTGAAAGATGGCTCCTTGCCGAGGGGATCAGAAGGGATTACAAGCAGTACAAGAGTTCTTATCCACAGGATTCCAGGTTCCAACACAAGAACCGTACTTTGGGAAATGGACTGAGAGCTGAGACTCTGGAAATCCCCGGGGCTAGAGGGCACGAGGGAGGAGGACCAGATATAGCAACTAGTTTAACTAGTTCGTTCTTTTACTCCCTTACCCTCCTGAGCACTTGTGTTGCCGGTTGATGGGGAAATGTTGGTCAATCAACCCTGGTGGCTGCCCTAAAGAAGCTCACAGCCTAAAACACAACCTTTTCAAAGTACTCCTAGCCTAAGAGGCTCACATTTTAGTGGTGAGGCAACAGGGCGCCGTCAAAGGCTTGGGAGACACCAAGTGGTGTGCAGAGGCCCCAGGTCTTTATCTCATGCCTGGGGCTGGGCTAGTCTGGTCTCCCTGGGCCTATTTCCTCAAGTTTTAAACTGGATTCTCAGTGCTGCCTTGCCACTGCACGCGGGCCAGGGCAGCGTAAATGAAGGAAACTGAGGCAATGTGCTGTAACAACCACGGGTCCTATGGCAAGGGAAGTGGCCGTGAGCCAGATTCAAATGTTACTGGTTCGAGAATGCAGACAGGGCCTAAGAAGCACCAGAGTATATAAAGGTATGTGTATGGCTGTGTGTACATTTATGTACGTACACGCACGCACAGAATTACATGCTCACATGTGAGGTGCTCTAGCAGCTTAATGCCGGAGCCCCTCGGACCCACCCCCTTCACTCTGGTCAGCAGGTTTTTCTGGGGAGGTGGGGTGGGGGTGGGTGGGATGCAGGGGCCGGAAGCATTTTTTCTCAGGTGCATACACATGTAGGGAGTCAGGGACACATGGGGTGCGTGACAGGTGAAGCAGCTTTCATAAAGTGATAAGCAGCAAGCCCAGGTCACAAGCAGCTACTCAGGGCTTGCTGAAGATTCTTCCTCTTGCTTTTGCCTACAGTGAGATGAGGCTGAGCACTTGCCTTTTGGATTAGGTTCTGTGACCCAGTGAATGAGAACTGGGGAAGGTAGGGTGGGAAAGGAAGCCTATTTGAGTGTGTACTAAATTGGAAGAGAAAGGAAATCACGGGAAGAAAAACAAAGCTAAAAATAAGGCAGTTCCAAATTATTGCTAGACAGAAAATATAACCCCAGCTAGGCGGGAAAACAAAGTGGGACAGAACAGAAAATATCAAGTTCCCGTCTAAAAATAACTGGGAGTCCTAATGCGGACTCACCATTGAGAAATATGGAACTTTTGATATGAGCTTGAGATTGCAGTCTCACTTGGTAGGGAGGGTTGCTGCAGTATGGAATGGAAGGTTCTCTTCCAACTGTGAAGCTGGCGATAGAGAACAGGATCAACCTCCGGAGCATGCCTACCTGCCAGCTCAAAGACCTACAGAAAACTCAGCACCCAAAGGTTTGTCTGAAGCCGAGACCCAGGAGCAACAGGTCCAACTCAGGCGGGGGGGGGGGGGGGGGGGGCGGGGGGCCGCGCGGGGCAGGTAGGAGCCTGTCTCAAGCTCACTGCAAGCAGACCCCAAGCGGGCCTCTCCTCACTGCTTTCTCATCTGGAAAATGGCCCACTGATCTCAGTTCATTTATTTACTGAATCACCCCCTTTCCATTTTGTTTCTTCATATAAAATGTATTTCCATTTTATACTTCTATATGGTTGTGGCAACCCAGTACCACGGAAGAGTAGTGTCCATGGGATCGGATGTCTACTTCTGACCTGGGTGACCTCAGTGAGTCCTCCAACCCCTCTGGGCCTCCAGCTTCTCAATAGCCAAATGATGTACTTAGACCTCACCAAGTAAGAATAACAAATGAAGAGCACTGTGCAAGCGTCTAAGAGCCCTCACTCTAGTATGTTTCACACCTTGACCATCTTGGAATAAATGCAAATGTAATGCAAATGATTAACTTCTTACGTTGCCCGAGAACACAGTGTGCTTCAATCCCAGGTACCGAATACATCAGCAACTCTGTATACTGGTATGCACATTCTGGAACTGGACTTGGGAGATTTCACTTCGAGCCTGGGCCCTGCCATTTACCAGCTCACACCGTGTGGGGAGTGACTTGTCCCAGCAGAGCCTCGGCGGCCTCAGCTGTGCGGTGGGGAGAATACTAATACCAACTCCATGGGGCTGTTATAAAATAAAACCAGACAAAGGATATAAAAGAGCCTTGTAAACCATAAAACCCTATGCAGATGTTACAGATTAGAGCAGCATACACATACATGTGCACAGATAGATACACGACCTGATTTTGAGCTGACATCTGGTATAAATGACTCGCTATTCAATTGGTTTATGTCCACAAGGAGACGTCTCATTTCATTTTTCTTTTGTAGTATCAGTCGTATACTGTGCCTTTCACTGAGGCTGAACAAATAGAATCAACTTCCATTTCGCTATTCAATATTTTCAATGTTTGCCCCCCAAAAGGAAGGACCCCGCAATGTGTGACAGGGTTCTGAGAAGGCACGATCGGATTCCAGGGTTCAGAAACATGACACAGTTTTTGTACAGCACCTACCACAAACAATTCGCAAAGGCTCTGGGAAAAGGAGTGCCTTTATGTCATGTGTAAACCCCCTAATAACTGGAACTGAAGCTTTCTTCCTGAGCGTTTCATTAAGTAGATCATCTGCTCGTGTTTGGCACTCTCCCACTAGCTGGGAACCTACAAAAACTGATGTGGTATGACAGCTGAGTTGGTGCTGCCAGACAGGCTTCCTTGCTCGGAAATGGGGTGGGGGCGGCAAGAGCCGGGAAGGAGTGGGGGGAGGGCGGCAGCTGTCACGTTACAGCCGCGCCACGCAGACACGCACTTCAGATTTCACTCACGTCCCCCTGACGAGGCACCAGCGACAGGCCGCATGACTGGGGACTCCACACGCTCGTCCTCCTAGTGAGACAAAGAGGCTGTGCCTCCCCAGAGAGGTCCCAGCCTCTCAAGGAATCTCTCGACTCCCCGTTAGTGCAAGCTCTCCTCTGGTGTTTAAACCTGTTGGCCTCTGGGCCGGATGTGTCAGCCACCTGCCCCCCGCTGCCTGGGAGAAGGCTCTGCTGTGCTGAGTCTCACTACCAACTCAGAGGGCTGGGGGCTGGCCGCTGCCTGGGAGAAGGCTCTGCTGTGCTGAGTCTCACTACCAACTCAGAGGGGCTGGGGGCTGGCCGCGGTCTGGGAGAAGGCTCTGCTGTGCTGAGCCTCACTACCAACTCAGAGGGGCTGGGGGCTGGCCGCGGTCTGGGAGAAGGCTCTGCTGTGCTGAGTCTCACTACCAACTCAGAGGGGCTGGGGGCTGGCCGCGGTCTGGGAGAAGGCTCTGCTGTGCTGAGTCTCACTACCAACTCAGAGGGCTGGGGGCTGGCCGTGGTCTGGGAGAAGGCTCCTCCAAAGGCAGCGGTCAGAGTGTGCTCCAAGCCTGAGGCAGGACAGGACCTCAGGGAGCCTGCTGAGGAGATTCCACTCACCAAAGTCCACTAAAATCTCATTCGTCTCCACTAGAAAGAAGGCTTCCTCGGCCTATCTTGCTTTCCTCAGGGATAATGTCGAGTACAATTAATGGTCAGAATAATAGAGTGGGGGGACAGGGCAGGAGTAGCAGAGAGAAGAGGGGCGCTCAAATCAAGAGGAGAACAAATGTACTGAGAAAACCCACAAGCACAGGCAGGGGCTCTAGTTATACACCGAAAGGGAGCCGGCTAATTTCCTGTCATTCTTATCTACTCTGTGGAGAAGGTCGCTGTTGTCAGGACCCTCAGTTGCACTCCCTTACATCTACCAGAGGGAACGGCTTAAGATCAATTACTCTAAGAGCCAAATCATCATCTTAGGCAGATGTCTTTCAACATCTAATTGGCTCACATCCAACAGTTCTATACAATAGGTCAAATCATTCTGTTTCCTGGGGGGTTTAATTTGCAACGAATTCTCTTTACAGGGTTCACCAGGAAGCTCCTGCTGTTTTAAATACGTACTGGGGTGCTTTATGAAGATTTTTCTTTCTGGTGGACAACCTGAAATGGCTGTTTTGAAAAGTGTCCAAGCTAGAATTGACTGCTGCCATTCTGTGTGCCCAAGGCCAGCCATGGTTTCCCAGTGGGAGCAGACACAGGGTGACCTCCCAACCACAGGCTTGGTTGAGCATCTCGATTTTCAGGATGCTCTGAAGCCCACCTCTGTCCCAGGCTCTCACCTCTGGTTCTCCTCACAACCTCTGAGCCCTGTTGAGGCTCCCAGGGGAAGCCTGCTCAAGGCGGAGCAGCAGTACGTGGACGATAGCCTTGCAGCCTGGCCAGCCCGGGATGGAGGGTCCCTAAACCAGATCCCAAGGCCTGGGTTGTGTGCAGAGTCTGTGATTAATGCATACAGTGTCCTGACTGCATAGCCTTATTTTAAGTACTGCAATAGTTCTTTAATTCAACTAACACCTGGGTGGCTCAGTCGGTTAAGCATCTGCCTTCCGCTCGGGTTGTGATCTCGGGACCCTGGGATCAAGCCCCACGTCAGGCTCCCTGCTCAGTAGGGAGTCTGCTTCTCCCTCTCCCTCTGCCCCACCCCCAGCTCATGCTCTCTCTCTCTCTCAAATAAATAAATATTAAAAAAAATAAATAAAACTCTCATCTCTTCAACACTGGCTAGCTCCGCATCCCTTGAATGCTATACAGATTTGGAATCACAAACATCAGCACGTCACTCTGTGCCAGGCCCTGGGCCAAGGGCAGAGCCCTTTCCCCACCCCTCTGACCAGCAATGACCTTTCTTTTCAGCTCCTCCTTTCAATACCAAAGGCCTTCAGGGCTAGGCTTTGCCCCTTTGCTGCCCACTCTAGCAATGATTATTCGTCCAATTCATATGTCAATTAATCATACGAGGCCTTAAGACATTTCTTTCAGTGCTGGCTTTAACCTCCATGTGACTCTATGTCTCCAACCTCATTACCTGGACTAACTTTCTGACCTGACCTCAGTTTTAAAACAGAGGCTCTATGGAATCCATCTGTGTGCCCCAAGTGGCCCAGCGCTTACATGGTACCAGTGGGGTCTCAATGAGCTCGATGATTTGATTTAGGGAAAAGATAAGTTGATGGATGGGAAGTGGGTGGGGGCCGTTTACAGTTCAAAAACTCCCAACGGTCCCTGGGGTAAAGCTCAAACTCCTTCCAGGGGCTAGCACAGCCCTCCATGAATGGACGGTCAAACAACCTGGCAGCTGCACCCCTCCCCATGTGCCTTGACGCTGCAGGCACATTGGCTACTTGGGTGGCCCTCTTCAGAGAGACTTCTGGGCATGGCACAAGCTGTCTCCCTCTCCCCCGGCAAGGCCGTCCCCCCTTCTCCCCCTCCCCACCCCCCCCCCAGAGCACCTGCCTCTGGGAAACCTGCTGCTGGGTCCCCAGGGCCACCATGTTGGTCCCCTCCTCCCCGCCTGCTTGTCTTTCAAGACTTAGGTCAAGCTTCAACTCCTGGGAAGCCTTTCCTGCCTTCTCCCTTGGAGCCTATATGATCACGCCATCTCTGGGTGGGGACCTGCACCTGACCAAATGAAGTCTGAGACACTTCGGTGCCTGACCTGGTCCACGGCTACCTCCCAGGGTCCCGTTTATGTTAGTGCCCTTGGTGCCTGGCACATGGGGGCTGCAAAATGATCACTGAATGGACCAGGCTCTCCTGGAGTACTGCCATGACACCCCCCAAATCATCTGTCTTTGTGGCTGACCTGAGAAGCCCCAGCAGTGATGTCCAGCTCCATCCTCCTCTTGTCTAGTGCCCGGAGTCCTGTGCCTTTCATGCCACACACAGAAACAGAGGCATCTCTGCTCCTTCACCCCAAAGCTGATAGTCAGTTTGTCCACAGTGGACAGAAGCTTCTCACTGTGACAAGGGCAAGTGGGAGAACAGACAACAGGGCCTTAGGGACCCCAGGTCACAGCAGGAGACCCTGCTGAGGAACAGAGGGTCCTGAAACAAGGGTGAGGACGAATATGAGCTATGCCTCTTCCTGGCTCATGGTGCCCACTGAATTCAACAAAGCAAGGAGAAACAGCAGGCGGGAAAGCTGTGAGACAGGCACTTCGTATTTTGCTGTGGCAGAGCTTCTTTCCCTTGTAAAGCAACACCCTGCTCACCTGCCTTCTCGTAAAGGGGAAGGCGATGGGGATTTACAGCATTCCTACTACTCTAAGATCTCAGATTTATAATTCCAAGGCACCACTGACCAACTAAGAGGGAGGAGGAAGGAGGGAAGAAGGGAAGGTGGGGGGGGAGGAGAAGCACTAGGGACAGGGCCAGACCAGACCATTACCCTGCTGGCCTGAGCTTCCCAACCACGAATAGCTCCATAAACTGTAAACTTCCCAGAACCACAGGCGCCCTAGAGACTCACATTTCCCCCCAGAGCGAGACAAACCATCTCTGCATTGCCTGTTTTCAAATTCAGGAGAGCATGTGCTCTGATAGCTTCAACATCATTCCTTTTTCTGTGTGTGTGGCTCATTGTTCAGGGACAAACAGGAGATCCAAAAGTCCAACTGTTTAATATGTTTGCAGCCATTAAATCAACTTCAAAGGCAAGGCTAAGATGGATGCATTTTCATCCCATTTCAACGAGCTCTGCCCAAGTGTCAGGCCCCGTGCTGGGCTCCGAGGAACCAACTGACTCAGGCCCTGCCCATGCTGCTGGGGGAGACAGAGGCTGGCTTGGGACTTAGAAGTAAGAACAGGAATGAGAGAGAGGGAGGGTAAGTATTCAGTGAGCCGTGGGAGCGAGGAGCCTGGGAAGGCTCCTGGAAGGAGGCGACATTGAGAATTGACACAGAGAGCAGAGAGCTATTGGAGGTGCTGCCTGGTACCCTGGGGCCCCGCGAGGGGGGGATACAGAGGGAGGTGTGGCTTGAGCAAGGCCTAGGAAGTCTGCACTTGGATCTGTGGGACCCAATGAACATCTCTGAGCAGGAGAATAATGCAGGCCACGCCTGGGAAAATCATCTGGTGACAATGAGGGGGAGCAATGGCACACGGCCCCTTCCTTGGTCCTTGAACCCCCCATCTGGCTTTGCTCCCCTCTCCGAGAGCCGCCCCCCATGAAGATGAGAGACAGTGGTATACATATGGGGTACTCAGGAGCTCAAGGGCTGCTCCTGTTGACAAGGATGATGCACGTGCAGAATGACAGCTCTTTAAAATACATAAGAAAAAAAAATTTTGTTAAGTAGGCACAGCGAAATTATGCTCCATTTGGAAGCAGTCTTCTGTGGAAAGGCATCCCCCAGGGAGTCTAGTGTGACTTTAGCTCAGAAACAGGTTTCCAGGGTGCTGGGGGGAAGCTGCCAACACCAAGTGTCACGTGCTGTGCAGAGGTCTGATTAGAAAGGCACCCAGGGACTTACCCAGACCCAACGGTCAGCACACGAAAGGCTTTTGTTTGTGGGAGTTCCTGTCTCTGAGCCGAGTAGGATCTGTGTGCTTCAGCGTGTCTCATTGCCACTGGAACAGGTTAGCGCTAAAGTCACCTTAGGATCAGGTCAGAGCCTTGACGTTAGAAATGGGGACATTGAGGCCCAAGAGGGGAAATGCCTTATCCACGCTCAAATCAGGAATCAATGGATGAGCTGGGATGACCTGCTGAGATCGTGAGATTCTTCACCCTAACCATACCACAGCCTGCACCCAGGCCGCTCTGTTTGGCCGTTCAAAGATTTACAAGGTTCTAGCTATAAGATCACAGCTCTGAGAAGCTAACAAGGTGATCTTGCAAAGCTGGGCCCTCACTCCCACACTGCCAGGATGGGGGTTTCTGCTCCTCTCCAAAGGCCCAGGTGCTCAGGATGTGCATGGGGAATGTCAAGGAGACCCAGAATGCATGTCCATGCCCCTGCAATGGAGGCAGAAAGAGAATGAGCCAAGAAGTCAGGGAGAAGATGTAGCCGGCAGACCAGACCAGGGCATCAGGAATTTAAGGAGACCCTAGGTTAAAGCAGGGCCCCTTAAACCATGAGACCATCAGCCCCATAATCATGGAGTCCTGTATTAAAATGCAGATCCCTAGGCTCCACTGAGAGCCTGTAAGGGGCAGAGCTAGGGACTCGTATTCTCCACATTGCCCACCTACCTCACCCTCGCTTCTCCATATGACTATGGTACAAATGGGTGTTGGAAGACCCTGCACTCATGGATCTTCAGGGCAGTTTGACCCTCACCCTGACTCAGGGTGGTGGACAGGGTGCCAGACTGACACTCCTTAAGTTTTAGAGACTGGCTGGGGTGAGGGGCCTCTGAGAGAGCGGAAGAGGGCAGATGGCAAAGGCAGGTGTCCCCCTGAGCCTCCACACCCCTGCACTGTGTACTCCTGCTCTGAAGCTGAGCAGACCACTTCTGCCTGTAACTTGCAGCTAACGTGTACCGTCCATCTGGGGACACAGGCACCACTTGCCTTCCAAACTTTACTCACCATACTCGAGGCCCAGAGTAAGTCGGGGGTACAGCTCACAAAAGGAACCACACAAAACTGCCCTGTGAGTGTGGAAGCCTGGCTTACGGGGACTAAAGGGGGGTCCCTTACCCTCTCTGAGCCTTCCTCTTCCCGCTATGGAACAGGGATGGACCGCATGCCAGGCCTACCTCCTGGCGGGGGGTGGGTGTGGGGTGAAAATCAAAGGAGAGCAGATTTACTCAGTGTATCAACGTGAAGACAATATTACTATTACACAGATTTTTTTTTTTTTTTAAAGATTTTGTTTGGGAGAGAGAGAGTGAGAGAGAGAGAGTGTATGAGATGGGGGAGGGTCAGAGGGAGAAGCAGGCTCCCCACTGAGCAGGGAGCCGATGCAGGATTCAATCCTGGGACTCTGGGACCATGACCTGAGCCAGAGGCAGATGCTTAACTGACTGAGCCACCCAGGCGCCCTATTACAGAGATTTTTGCTCTCCTTACGTATTTTTTTTTAAGCTTCAGGAAGAGGTTTATTCTTTTCTTCCAGTTTTAGAGATCAAGTCAACTCAGAGGTAATTATTTTCCCTCAGTAGGCAAGAAGGCACCTGCGTGGCTCACTGGCTTGCCCATTTCTCCTGGAAAAGAAGCCAGGGGTCCTCAGTAGGCAACTCTGAATGGCCCTTTATAATTCTGAAATCTCAAGTGAGCATGTATGTTTATGACAGTACTTATAAAGGCAGACAGAACCACCCATGTCAGGAGAGGAGATAATCGTCAAGCACGTTTCCCTGGCAGAGGCACTGTCATGTAATTAAAGATGATAATTATAGCTCTGCGTCTAGTGTCAAACCCAGGGCTCTTTCCAGACACGACTGCGGCTTTCTCACCCTGTGTTCGAAAACACACAAGGCTCTTTGTGGATGGGGAGAGTCTGCACAGCTCCACCCTGCAGCCAAGGGTGGCTTCTAGGGGCCAAGCCCTTTGGATGCTTTTACCTGGAAGCCTCATCCAGGAGAGTTGGGCTAGATACGCTCTGAGCTGGGTCCTCTGCAGTCCTCCCTTGCTGGGGACACAGAGGCGACAGGCAATCCCTGACCTGAGAATAGGAAAAAGGACTAGCCAGCTCCAGAGGGTTGTTAGCTCCACTGAACACCACATGCCTCACCGGCACACAGGGCTCTCTCTCCCCCAGCATCCACCAAGGACTCAAGCAACTCAACAGGTCCCCACACAGAGCTACTGAAGCCTCTGTAGATAAGAGGACCCCTTCCCATCCATTCTGTGAGTTCTGGAGGGCAGGAGTTTCTGTGACTGTCTTTAATCCCCCCTGAACCCTCCCCAAAAGACCTGGCTCAGAGACTGATGTGATACAGCAAAACGAGCACTGGACTTGGGGGGGGGTGTCACACCCCAGTCCTGCTGCTGGGTGACCTTGGGCGGGCTGCTGCCAGGGTTCTGAGGATGAAATGAGTTAATGTCTAAGAAAGCACCCTGCCATCAGTAAAAGGAAAAGTCAATATCAACTGTAATGACAATAACCCTACACATATAACCGACAGAAGAGGTCCTGAAAAAAATTAGAGAGAGGCCAACTAATCTGACAGCATTAATTAGAAATATACATAGATCGACAGATTTGCTGAAACAAAGATGCTTTCCTCCGACTCTCAAGCCCTGGAAGAGGAAAAAGACATCACTCCCTGCAGACCAGAAGGGGCTCTGGTAGCAGAGCGATGGACCCACCTAGATGGGGTTCCCAGAAGGGGACGGAGTGGGGGAAGGGCCTGCTTCATTCTCTCCCATGACTGGACAGAGGTGACAACTCCCAAGGGTCTGAGCATGGCAAAGTCCCAGGTGCATGAAGGAGAGAAGACAAGTGGTTTATAGGTAACAAACTCCCCAGAAGCAAGGGGACACTGGCTGCAGGAGGCCTTGACCAGTTACGGAACCACATGGTGGGGACCAGAGGGAGGCCTGGGCTAGGACTTCCCCTCTCCACTGCTCACCCGGCAGCCCCGGGCAGCCCCCACCACGCCCTCAGGCCTTCTGTTTCTTCATGATAAGACAAGGGGGTGACCACACAGTCCCGGCTCCACAACCCCCCCTCTCTGCAGGAAGATTTCTGGAGTGGAAAGGTCTCACCACCTGAGTACAAGCTTTCCAAACAGCGCCACAGGCAGTGTGGGCCACAGTCAGCAGCACCAGCTCCCAGGCCTCTAGGACACGGCATCAAGTCCCCCCATGGAGGCTGTGAGGCCTGAGAGCTTGAGGGAACCAAAGGCAACCCCACCTCAGCGTTAGTCCCAGAGACTCACCACCTCTGCCAATGTTTGGGACCGAGCGCAGGGCATGGGGCTGGGGCCCATAAAGGCAGCCCAGGGCTTTTCATTAGCACCGGGAGCCTTGGGAATTTATAGCAAATCTTGGTCCAGATGAAAACTAATTTCAAGGCTGGGGGTAAACAGGCTTAGTACATTAGTAACAAACAAACCTTTCCTCCTAAGCTCTGGGTATAAATCATGAAAATAAAGGAAACATGGCCTAGTTTCCTCTGAGGCTCCATTCAACAAGGCTCCTTTCCTTGAGCTGGGGCTGGGGCTGGGATGGGGCAGAGGTGGGTGAGCCAACAGTCGAAGCACCTGTCCTGGGGGAAAATTTTCTCAATGATAAGGCCCCCTCAGCACAACACAAGGGCCTCCCTGGGTCCTACTGAGGACAGTCCATCAGCTCTTCCTTCCAGGTCTACCCTTAGATCATGGGGCTAGGCCACCCCCTTTGCCGCCTCTGCTCTTACCACCCCTGCCAGCCCAGTCTCCAGATGAAGTCTGTTCTAACCTACATCCCCCAACCCAAGTGGACCAGACCATCCCCTCCCCTTCAGCCCCCAGGTACAGGCTTCCATGCCCACACCTGACCTACCTCAAAGACTGACTACCATTACACATCACATGGCCACCTCCCACTAGAATGACCCTCCTGGGGGCAAGGCCCAGGTGGGCTCCAGCTCCCAGCACAGCAGGGCCTCAACAGACGCTAGGCAAAGCTACCTCCTCAGCTTCACCTTGAAGGGCGGGGAGAGGAACTTGGGGTGGGCTGCCCCTTCTCTATTTGACTAGGCCCTGACACGGTCTCCAACCAGTCCCATCCCCTTCCCCCGGTGGTAGCTCAGCATTAACTCTTCCTTAGCAAAGACTCAGCAGAAGCAGCTGAGCAAGGGAACTGGAATAAAGCTGTAGAAGAGGCCGAGGAAGCTGGGGCTGTCACCCACTGGCTGTTTTTCAGTTTGGCTGGATTGTGAAGTTGCTGCTAGTGTGGTCTCTTGTCCCACTTCAGGGTTTTGCTTTTTGTTACTGGGGAGGGCAGGACTGGCCCCCATGGATCTAGCCCATCTGAGCCCACAGCTGCCTGTCCCTGTCACCACCATGCTCAGATCCACAGAGTTCCCTCAGCCTGGGATCCTCCTCCTACCCCACTGACCGCCTGACCTGCTCCTGCTTGGCTTTCAGAACACAGTTCCCAGGATGCCAGAAATCCTCCCTCATGACCAGAGCAGTTGCTCAAGCCTCTACTCCTGCTTTCTCATCAATGAAATGGAAACAGTCCTACAAATGGCCTCCTCTGGGCCTCAGGGAAGCGGAGGACAGGTGCTATGAAGGCAGGGTTCCTGAATGAATGCGAACTGGGCTGGTTCTGGTTGGAGTTGCAGGAGTGTGGGGAAACAGGGCAGGAGGACAGAAGCATGCAGAAGAACTTCAAAGGAAGGTGACCCTGAGCTGGCAGGCCAGGTGGGTTTTAGAAGGGAAAGGCAGAACGTGAGCAAAGATACGGGGATGGAGCCAAGTGAGGAAGACATCAACAGGGGAAACTCTCCCCGTGACCCCATGATGGGCCACGATTGTTGGCTGGGAAAGTCAGGTGGGGTCAGGGCAGAGGCTGTTCCAGCTTTGGCAGGCAAGATGCTAGTCTGAAGAAAGGCCTGGTGAAAGCTGAGGATGAGCAGGGCTCAGGCACTCGGCTAGAAGGGGACAGGAAGGGGAAGGTGGCGACACTGGGGGCCACAGGAGGGCAGTGAGGACAGTGCCAAGACTTGAAAGGACCCCCAGGCTGGTAACGGGATGCTAGAGACGGTGGCTTCATGGAGGGCTCAGTGGTTGGGGCTCAGGGACATGAGTGTCAGGTGCCAGTCCCTTCATGGGGACTCAAGGTGACAGGTGTGAACCTACAGAGGCACAGGCCAGCGGGCGTGAGGCCAGGACCCAAGAGAGGAACATGTGGAGTTGCTGGCAAGGACTGAGAGGTGAGCAGGCTAGGGAGACAATGAGACCCAGTTCAAGTCCCTGAGAGCCTTTAATCTTCAGGGAAGAGTTTACGATCATTTGCACAACACTCCACCAGAACCAGCAAGTTCTGACCTGGGGACATTCTTTGCTGGAAAGGTCCGGGCCAATATCTCAAACACTGGGCGCCGACAGTCTGGGGGCAAGAGTTCTAAGCCCTGTGGTCCTTGCCCTCCAGGGGCCCCCAGTCTGGCAGATGAATGATGCCGCCGCACAGTTTAAGTGCTGTATCAGCGTGATTGTACAAAGAGTGATCGTGGCAGCTAAAACAGGGAGGACCCACAACGAAGCGTGGGCCCTAGGAGATGACCTTCTTCCAGTGCATCATTTTTTAGGTTGCCAGGTATAATTACAAGCCCGGGTTCTGGAAGGCAGAGAAGTGGCATTTTCTTTATTTATGCTCATGCTGCCTGTTTGGGGAAAGAACCTGAGGCAGTATACCACATTAAAACACCTGGACCAAGCCAGGTGAAAGAAGCTGAAAGGCAGGGCTACGGGGAGGGGGGGGGGGTACTAAACCTGCTGATCCTCCGCATCCCTCCCTCACACAGCCAGGCAGAGGCCCTGCAGGGAGAGGGGGTGCTCAGAATGGGGCACAGTTCCAGTCTGCATCCATGACTCAGCTTTCTCATCTGCAAAATGGAAATAATCACAGTTTCCTCCCAGAGCCTTAGGGAGATTCTTGGCATAATCTACAAAAGGTGCCCTTAAATACAGCCCTCTGTCATCTCTATAAGCTTCCAGAAAGCCGGCCTGAGCCCGAGTTAGAGGAGGGTACTAATTAATCAGCCAAATAATAGGGTGTGGGGCAAATCACTGAATCTCTTTCTTCAAGACTTCTGGAGGGACAGGAACCAGGGCCGGTGGTCTCCTTGGACAGCCCTTGCCAACCAGCTCCTCTCCTCAGGCCACTGGAGCACTTCAGGGCCCCTCTCTGACCTGATTCCGGGACCTCTTGAATACCTGAATGCACAAGTACCCACATCTGAATGCACTGACTTCTCCCCAAGAACTGTCCTCCCCCTTCTGGGGTAACCGACTCTCTCATCACTCACCAGGATCCCGGCCCCTCCCTTACCCACTGCACCCCAATGGCTGGCAAGCTCTTTCACCCCACCCCTTGGCCTAGATGACTATTGTAGCCACACAACCACAGAACCAGTCCCTCTGCCTCTTGCTTGTCTCGGCTCTAATCCACCCTACGCACCCAGGGAGGCATGACTTCCTGAACAACTTCCTAATGCTTTTACACCTCTGCTCAGGAACAGGCAAGTGCTCCCCCACAGCCTCCACAGTCTGCCCCACACACGGGGTGCTGCTGGGGGAAAGGGTGCCAGGAGCTTGGCTGCCGACCCACATGAGTCTCCCTGAATCCATTTCTGGACAGGCATTACCAACAGTTTCTGTGCCTTCAGATCTTTTAATGTCTCTCTGGGATTCTGAAAGGCAAAGGGCAGGGGTGGGGAGGTAAGCTCCTCTATTTCAGGTTCCTTCTCCTTTTTTTCTTCCTGTGGGAGAATGTTGGCTTTTTTCTGAGCTTCCAGGAGAGAAAAGGGGTTATGGGCTATTTTCCTGGGGGTCTGGGCCCTCGTTGCCAAGTCCCCAGGAGGATATTAGGGGCCCTCACACCTATGAGGGTGGGTGCCAGCAGCATAGGATGACACTCACTGCTCTGGAAAAATCCATGGCAACCCCTAAAGTCCTGGCCTGCACCAAAGCCAGTAAGAGAGGAATACAGTTGCGAGCCATTGGGCCAAAGCGGAGCCCCTCATCCATGGAGACCATCCTGCCTCCTGAAGGTGGCCAGGGCCCTGGGGACAATCTCCACTCTGCTCTTGACTTTGAGCAAGCCTCTAACTTCTAGGCCTCAGTAACCTACAGCTGCTGTGACCAGAGGCAGCAGTGCCTTAGAAACAGACCTTCCCATATCAGCCATTTCCAGAAATGAGTTTATGGGAATTACAATTTGCTACACTTCCCCCTTGATTCTCAAGTGTAAGCTTTATGAAAACAGGGACTTTGTTTTGTTCACAACCCCTAGAACACAGAACATGTACCCAGAAACACATAGCAGATGTCCACAAACACCCATTCAATGATTAAATGCATCACACCTTGTTCACTAAGGGCCTGTGACTTCATGCAAGTGATTCTTGGCAAAATGGGAAAAGTTGTTAACAGCGAGTAGTTTTTTACTGTTTGTTCCTTTTCTTTTCTTTATATATTCTTTATTCTCCATATAGACTTTTATTCCTACACTCAGTCATTCTGTTGATGAATATTTACTGGGTCCAGAGGAGATATGAAGATGGGTGAGACCCAGTCCTTTCTTCCAAGGAGCTCTCAGCCCAGGGAGGGAGGCGGGGAGAAGAGGCACTACCAGACACCCCCATGCAGTCCCCCAGCATGGAGACAGAGTTGGTCTCTAAGACAGGGCAGTGCCTGACTCCCACCCAAAGGCCAAATGAGTTCCCTTCCCAACTCCCCACCCATTTAGCAACTGGTTAAACTCAGACTTTCCAGATCTGGCAATCTTCCGAGGAGGGTGGGAGTTCCCTGGGATCCTGAGGGGGCCCCAGCATTGTCTGTACACCAGCCCTGGGCCCCTGGCATTGATGAACACACTCATGCACTCAA
Source organism: Halichoerus grypus (assembly GCF_964656455.1). Taxonomy (NCBI): domain Eukaryota; kingdom Metazoa; phylum Chordata; class Mammalia; order Carnivora; family Phocidae; genus Halichoerus; species Halichoerus grypus. The sequence continues at coordinate 60,870,341 of NC_135725.1, forward strand.
CAACTATTTACTGAGCACCAACTTTGTGCCAGGCACTACTTTAGGTGCTGAGGTTCCAGCAGGGAGCAATGTTTTGCCCTTGTTAAACCCACATCTTAGTGGTAGAGAGACTATAAACAAGATAAAGGATAAGTAAATACAGAGTGTGCTAAATAGCGACCAGTGTTAAGGAACAAAATTAAACAGGGAAAGGGGGTGGGAAGTGTTGAGGATGGGTTGAAATTTAAGACAAGTGGCCAGGGAAGGACTTGGTGGAAAGGCCATTTTGAGTCAAGACCTTAAGTGTGGCCTTGCTCAGTGCCACCTCTCGGTGCCGTCTACACTGGTCTTCGGGAGACAGTACTACCCCTTCCTCTGTCTCCCAGCAGGGACACTCCTCTTTGCCTGTTTTATACCACAGACATCAGTCCTTGTCAACCTCCCCCACATGACAGGGGGCACCAGGGACAATGTCTGGCACACGGCAGGTGTGCTGTCAGTAACTGTTAGCTTTCTGAGGCCTGTGCCAGTCCTGTTGCCAATTTTCCTAAAAAGGTGGGCAAGCTGAGTGTGTGTGTTCTGGGCGCGGCGGCGGCGGGGGGGGGGGGGGGGGCGGGGGAGGGGGGCGGTCAAAGGGAGAGGTGCGTGTGGAGTGAGAGAATAGGGAAGGGGCTGCCAAAGTGGGCCCAGTGGTCACCATGGAAACCCAGGCTTCAGGGTCCTCGATCCCCGCTCCCCACTGGGAAGCTCAGCAGGTGAGCACCCCTGGGCTGGGTGTGTGAGCCCTGCTGTTTCTCAAGAACAGGAAAGTCATCAGGTGACTAATACAAAATCTATTTACACTTGATTATCTCCTTCCTGTCCAGTAGGTAAGTCATTCTGGTAAATGATAGACCAGCTAGGGAACTCTGCATAATCCATGACAAGCCAGGCGAGAGGGTGGAAGGGCAAGTTTCAAAACATTTCAAAACAAGGCCCAGAAGCCCTAGGTTAGAAGTCGGGAGACCCATTCTGTAGCTTGCTGATGTGTGACCTTGACCAGCTCGAGCTCCTCTGGGCCTCAAGCAGGAAAATGATTCTGGGTGGAAAAAAGGACTGCTCTTCAAGGACAGTTCTATCCTGACAACTCTCAACTCTGGGAGAGCTGCTGCAACCACCAGGGCAGGCTGAAGCCTGAGACAGCATGGGGAGAGGGCAGAAGGGCTGGGGGTGGGGGGGTGAAGGGCCTGCAGAGGGTGAGAGGCGGGTGGGAGGGAGTAATTGTTTGGGGAGCAGAGCTGTGCAGAGCAGGCTAGGCGAAGAAGAGACAAGTGCATGGACATTCTGGGAGCAGAGTCCACAGGTACTGCAGAGCTGGGAAGGGCCTAGACTCAGGGGCCCAGCAGAAAGGCCCTTTACTTTCATAGCTATCAGGAGAAGAGGGAGAATAGTGCTGCCCAGAATCAGGGGGACAGAGATGACGTCAAACACACGAGGAAGGTGGAAATCTGAGGTAGGGTAGCCAGAATCGGCCTCTCTGACACCAATCAAAACTCAAAAGCCCCCTTCTCTGAGGAGTGTTTGCGGGTCTTTCAGAGTACAGACCTGTAGCTCCCACCCCTGTCTGTCCTGAGAGTAGAGAGGACAGCATGCATGTTCCTGGGAGGCTGCTAGCACCAGCTCTTCCTCCCATCTGGCAAGGCCTGGGCTGGTGCCACATGGAAGTAATGGGAGTGGGGTGAGAGGACGTACAGTTCTGACCAGGATGGAGAAGCCCAATATGACCACAGCAGCAGGGAATAGAAGGGTTTATAAAGGCCCTCATGGCACCCAGGGAAGGCAGGCACCCAGGGAAGAAGGCAAAATCTGATTTCTCAGAGGAGGTAATAGAGGCCCAGAGAGGGGAAGCAACCTGCCTCAGGTCACACAGCAGACCAGGGCAGAGGCAGACCCCACTGCCCACCTCCTTCCTCCGGAAAACAGGTCACAGCTGGAACACAGAGACTTGAACATGGTACATACCCCCATTCTCAGAAAGCACACTGCCACTAGAAGAGGCTGTACCAGAGGATGAGAAGATACGGAAGGCTATCCCCACCTTGCCTTTAAAATCCGTGACTGGTTTTACCTGGGCGTACCTGCTAGCACATAGGAGAAGAAAGAGGAGCAGGCAAGTTGTGAGCAAGGAAAATGGCCATGTCAAGGAGGCAGGGTTCTGTGTGAAATGGCTTTCTTTTAAATTCCTCTTATTATGCTATAAAGTTGATTTAATAATAAAAACATGCTAAAGACTTTTTAATGTGTAATTGCTTATAATAATAAAAATTATGGGAAAATGCTTTCAATTAATGTTTATGTGATTCATCCTGTGAAATGATACTTTGCACATTTTATAAAGGATGATGGGGGAATCATACCTAAAAGGGGGGCCTAAGTGAGTGTACAATCCCCAGTTATTTCTGCAGACCCTTTGGGAGTACAGGATAGATGTATGTGTTTTATCTGCAGCTAAGAGCATTACTTCTGCCACTTACTTAAACTTTCTGAGACTCCGTAGACTTGTCTGTAAAATGGGGATGACAGAAGTACCTCTACCTTACAGGCTCCTTATGAGGAGTAAATGAGCTAATCACGGTTGCGTCCTTGGAGCAGTGCCTGGCACCCAGACCTTCCATACAGATGAATGACCACCATCCCAGTCGCCACCCCTGCCTTGGGTACTTCTGAGAGCGCCTGGGCTGAAGGCCTGGGGAGAAAGGGTCCCGGTTGAGAAATATTCTGTGCCTTTAGGTCCACTAGGGCCTCATGATCCAATCAGTCTTTACAAGCTGTTGCCCCATGTGTTTTTTCAATCATTATCCTATCAAAAGCCTCATTTCCTGCCACTCCTCTCCAGCAGAAAGCACCCACGCCTCCATATGCCTTTGCTCCGGCCCTTCCCTCTGCCTGGGCTGCCAGCCCCGGCTCTCATCACCACCACCTACCACCTCTCCCCCCACCCACCTCACACAGAAGCCCTCGTCCCTCCTCTGAGCTCCTGGAGATTCACCCACTCATCTCCTCCGTTCACCCACCACTGACCACCCGGGTCCAGGCCCGGCTCCTTGCTTCATGGATGGGTGGAGGTGGTGGCAGTATCTGCCTAGGTGACAAGGTCAAGTCCTCGGCACAATAGGGCGGGGCAAGGGCTCCAGGCTGGACGACCAAGTGCACTGCAGAGGGCCTGATTTCCACCTGCCCCACTGTCCTGCTGCTTTGGCCGCCCACCTCCAGGTGCGCAGGGGCCCCTACAGAGAACGGCCAGAGAACTCAACAGCACAGAACGCCCCAGTAACAATCTCCCACACACATGCAAAGCTGTTCTTCCACCCAAGACTCACATCAGTGTTGCGTGCCCTATTTTACAAAGAGGATGCTGTGGCCCTTAAGAGGCTAAGCCAAAAGTCAGCCTGACTGGGAGCCCAGAGCCCTTCTCACCAAATCAGCAGCCTCCAAGCACCTCTGGCCCTCAAACCTGAGATGAAGACTCAGGGAAGAGGGTAAGAATGGGCTGTGAGGTAGGGCTTTGGAGGGAGGGTTAACCTGGGGACACGAAAGATACTTGAAGTCCTCTGATTCTTCCGCTTCAATTGACACAGGAGGAATCTGAGGCCCAGGTAGTGTGGAAAAGGCCAAGGCCAGAATGTGACCTCAAGGGAGGGGCCAAGCAAGATGAAAAGGGGAACTAGGGCTGAACAATTAGCACAAGCCAGGCTGGTCTGAGAAGGGAAGCTGCCAGCCCCAACCAGATCCTCTCCTATTCAAAGTTGGTCTCAGGTACTCCCTTTTGTGGGCTGGTCTTGGGTGTCTAATGATGACGCAATGCACAGTGACTAAACTTCAGAGGTGGCTTGAGCCAACCACCCATGTGTAACCTAACTACCTTTGTCATCTCCTAATGCAGGCTGTCTTGCCTTGGCTTGGATACCTCTAGGGATGGGCAACACATGGCCTCATGGGCCAGCTTCATATTTAATCAGTGGGTTAAAAAAACATCTCAGGGATGCCTGGGTGGCTCAGTCTGTTAAGTGTCTGCCTTTGGCTCAGGTCATGATCCCAGGGTCCTGGGATCGAGTCCCGCATCGGGCTCCCTGCTCAGCAGGGAGTCTGCTTCTCCCTCTGTTCCTCTTTCTGGCCCTTCCTCTCCTCCCCTTGCTCCTGCTCTAAGATAAATAAAATCTTTGAAAAAATAAAAAAATAAAAAGCATTTCTACAGGATTATGACTTTTTTGAGCCCCTGTTTCTCTACCTATAAAATGGAAAGCTTGAACTGGGTCGCTAGCTTCCCCACTGGGTTCCATAAAGCCCTGGGGTTTTCAGGAGCTACTCTGAAGCTACTTTTGGGATGAGAGAGGCAATGGGGGCAGAGAATGAGGTCCAGGCAATCCATGGGCATCTGGGTTGTGAGGTTCTATGGACAGCTATACCTCCATCTTGGAGCCAGAACCTAATTCCTGTGGGTGACACAAATGGGAGTCTGTGGAGAGGGAAACTGAGGCAGGCAGAGGGAAGAGATGAGAGGAGCCCCTGAGAAAATGGGCACGCTTCTCCCCACCCTCCTTTGTAGCCACAGCCTATGGGGCTGGGCTGAGTTCTCTGTTCACAAAAGCACACCTCCCCAAGCACTCCCTCTACGCCCCACCTGCTGCATGGAACCAAGGACACAAGAACAAAACCTTATCAGTTAATCACAGACCAGGTCAGCCACCCGAGGCGGGTGGGGGGGGGGGGGGAGTCTGAAAATCAAGCTGGGGCACCCCAGGGCTCAGTGCAGAAACACCACCTTGGCAATCAGCCCCACAATTCACGACCCAGCTCGGTTGCCTTGGGCTACTTACTTCTCTGTGCCTTAGTTTCTGCATCAGTAAAAAGGCACTACACTTTAAAGGGTGACGGTGAGGATACAAAAAGAATTCACATCAAGTGCTGCCAACGGGTGCGGGAGCCTAGCAATGGCCCCCACTGCTGTTGCTGTCATTACTGACATATCATGCCACACGTAGGGAAAAACAGAGGCACGAACTACGCTGCCCAAGGTCACACAGCCAGTTTGCAGCCCAAAGTAGCTAGAATTATGACCAACTGCCTGCCCTAAGGCTACTGCTTTGTAAGGGGAACTGAGGCCCAGGATCATTCAGGTGGCAAGTGGCCCTCTCAGATCTGCTAGACTCCAGCCTGGGCCCCTTCCGCACCATACACAGAGGCATGCCATCTCGGGCAGAGAGGGCATGCTCTTCCCAGCAGGGTTATTCTTATCTACCAAAGATGCCTGCCCTGTTCCTAGAAGTTACGTGCACACATAAATGTTACGGCATCAAATAAAGGTCACCCTAAAGATGGAACGTAACTTGTTCTGTGCCACCCCCGTGCTCCACTGCCCCCCTTCTCCCCGAGGACCTTCATGGCAGCTCAGTGAGCTGCTTCCTGGAACATTTACACGGCGCTGGCTCATCCCAGCCCCCCAGCCCTGCCATCAGTCACCGCAGTGACGTTACACACAAAGAATTTTGAGTCAAAGGGAGCTGTAGTGAGGTCGTTACAGCCAGAAAACGTTCTGTTTAACCACCTATTTCCTGAGAAACAGAAAATGTGAGTAAATTTGGGCATAGCCTCTAAGCTCAGAAGAAAGTCCAGAACAGCAAACGTAAGGATGCCTCTTTGGAGACAGAATGCATGAGATCTTAACAGATCTCTATTTAAATCAATCTGCCTTGGGCCTGGCCACTGTGGGTATGTCTCATTAAAAAGCCAAAGTCCCACAGGACAGTTCTATCCAGCTAAGTGGCTAATCAGCTACTCAACACTGAGGTCCATGGCAGCACCCAGGAGGAACCAGCTGCATTCTGAAGACACCAGGTGGTGTCCACAAAATCTGGGTTCCCAGAGGTCCCCTTCCCCCCTGGTCCCACGTTCTGCAGATGCAGGTCTGAGCCCCTCACTTCTACTTGTGTGACCCCAGAAGTGACTTGTCCTGTTTCTCTCACGTGGAAAATGAGACACCACTTCCTTTGCAGGGACATGGTGAGGCTTCAAAAGTATGTCTGTTAAAGGGCCCAGTACAGAGCCTGGAACCTGGCAAGAGCTCCAGCCTCAGATGGCTCCTGCCATTTCCTCGTGTCCCGGATCTCCCAGCGTCAAGCACAAACATACACTTCCCCCGGTGCTCCACCCCACAGACTGCCCTGCCAGGCACAGGCCACCTTGCCTTTCTGCCAACTTACTATGTGTCTTCAGGGAAGTCCCTCTCCCTCCATAGACTCAGTTTCCCCATCTATCACACAAGGCTGTTGGGTTCGAATGACCTTGAAGATCCTTTGCTGCCTGACGTCTGAACGTGCCAGAGGGCCCCAAAGGCACTCTTGTAACCACCAGTCCTTTAACCCCAGGCCAACACCTGCCGACTGCAAGACTGGATGGAGCAGGGCCCCGGGCTGGCACCCCCCAGCACTCCCACAGAGCTGATGTTTCACCAAGCCTGGAAGAGGTGATGGGATGTGGCAGCAGGGGTGGGTGTCACTACAGTCCTGAGGTGAAGAACATCCCACCAGCAGACTTGCTTCCCTAAGTCACTGGAGGAGCACTGACCCCAGCCCCGGCTCTCTGCCTCTTGCTGCCCACAGAGGCCACTCTGCCAGGAGAGATCAGGAGAGAGCATGAGGCCCTACAGAAGTGTGGCCTCATCGCTCCCTGCCTCGGCTCCTTACAAAGTGGCCAAGCATTCTGGAGGCCACACTGGTGGTCAGACAATCAACCTCCAGGAACAGGAGAGCACAAGACAGAGTCCTAGAGGCAGGGTCTGAATGTGTACCCATATCCTTCAGCAAGTGTCCTATGAGGTCTCTGTAGCCCCATGAGCTAGCACTTAGCACGGGCCCAGCATACACTAAGCACTCAGTCAATCTTGCTTCCTTTCTTCTAATTCAAGATGAATCAAGAGAATGTACTCAAAGACATGAACACCAAGTGAAGAGTAAAAGGGCCACAGAAAGTGGCATCTGTACCCCAAGTCCCAAGACACACACAGGGCACCAATTCACTAAGCCTCAAAATTCAGAGGGGCTCCCAATCTACTCCTGGCCACCTTCCTGCACTCTAGACCCATGTGGTGCCCCTGTTCATGTGCCTGTCTTGTGTGGGGTCAGAGGGGACCAACCCACACAACTGTTCTTCTGTCTCTGGACTGTCTTCCTGAGTCAGGAGGACCCACATGGGTGGTTTCTCCCCACTGCCCTGCTCATGCCCAGGGTCTGTCTGAGATGGCAGATAACCTAATAACCATTCACTCTTTAAAGATGCTCCAGGCATTATCCTGATGAAAACAGACCCTCAGGATACTGCACGCATGGCCACTTTCTTCTGGATCCCATACAATTGCTTGGACAAGGTTTTGTCCTCAGGGGCCAATAGGAAAACGGCCACAGGGGTAAAGTCTCTGTATTTTCTATAAACCTGCCACATAGTCTAAGGGACTTTACGCTGCTTCCAGCCACATGCCAAAGATTTCCTGGTAAGGGGAGAGGGATAATTCTGTCCCCAGGGATCTAACCCACCTCCTTCTACTAGATACTGAAAGCAAGGTGACCCTGCATGCTTCTTTTATTGCCCTGGCTGCTAGGAAGCTCCAGGGAAGTTTTCTATCTCAAATGCTGTATTTTTCTTCAGTAGAAATTCCCCCTTTTTTTGGGGGGGGGGCATGACTTGGTTAACTGTACTTGGTACCGTGTACATGGACTTCCACTGTGCCCTGCCAGGTACTTCCTGATGTAGGTGAAACATGAACTGGTGAACTGGGGTGAAGATTCAACACAGCACTGCCCTCCAAGCACCACGATGAAAGCACAAACCTTCCCCTGCTGATGCTGGCTGGGGACCACCCAAGAGTGTCCCCTCTGCCTCCCTGCTGAGTTGCGAGTCTGCTTACCTGTCATGATCCTCTGGGCCTCGTAGGGCTCCATGTAACCAGCACTCTCTCCCTTTCCTGCTTTGCTCCTGAGATCATTCTTGGCATCAAAGGGATCCGAATAGTCATCAGCGATGGTCACCTGCAAGGAGCAAGACGGCAGGAGTATGAGTCCACCTCTGGCTTTCTGCTTCACTTCTTTCACAGCCAGGCTTCGCTCCAACAAACATAAATGGAGCCTGCATCATACCAGCAAGGAGCAGGGGTTGGAGACAGGAAACAGAGCTGGTGCCCTTCCTTGGGGAGCTCCCATTCTCGGAGGGGTAAGAGAGAGACCCACACCGGCAGAGCTCCTTGCCTCTGAGCCTATGCCTGCAGCCTGGCTGCTCCAGGCACAGCCCTGTGAGAACAGAAGGGCATCTGGGTAGAGAAGCACAAAGGCAAGAACCTGGAGGGTGTCTTTGGGGAATGTGAGTTGCTCAATTTAAAGGAATGGAAATGGAGGAAAGTTGGAAATGAGATAGCAGAAAGCCTAGAGATGCTGACAGGCTCCTGGTGCTGGCTGAGTCCTACTAGTCTGTCTAGAGATAATTATGTTCAGCGTTCCATCTTCCCTGAATCTGGAACACAAGCATGCCTTGGGTAATCGGACAACAATTTGGTGAGATCAGCGCACTGCAAACATGACCATGGCCGCAGGCAGACCCAATGAAAACACAAAAGCAGCTCAGGGAAGGATAGACTGCCATGGCCAGAAAGGGCCTTCTATAACAGATGGGGAAACTGAGTTCCAGAGAGAGAAGGGGCTTGACTAAGACCCTCAGGCAGATCCTCTGCCTCCCAGGGTCATTCTCCTGGCCTCCTCACTTGTCCATATTTAAGAATACAGCAAAGTCCCATGGCAAACAGACAGACAGGGTCACCTCGGGGTAGGCAGTCAGGCAGGGAGGGGAGTCCTAGGACTATGCCAGAATCTGAGATTTGAACGTTGCAGAGACAAAGTTCCACATTTTCCCTGGAGGAGGGTAAAAATTCTTGGGCTAAGAGTAAACATGGCAGTTTTTCCTCCCACTTCTTACTTCCTAAGCTTCATGAAGGGCACACTTACCAGTGGGGATAGGACAGGAACCCATCCAACCCGTTCCCTGCCACAGCACCCTAGCTCCACCGCAAACTCGCTGTGACCTCTGTTGAGTTCTTTGCCCCCTTGGTCACATCTGGCAAAGGGCAAGTCCTCAGCCTCTCAGCCTGGGCCACCCAGCTGCCTCTCTTGGAAGGGGATAGGTTAGCATTTCTCTCAACCCTTGGGGTTACATGAATTGTTATTTAAATTGTAGGTTTAATTAGAAACCACAGGAGCCTCCTCTCTCTCCCAGCTCCTGGAATGTAAGGCATTTGAGGGGCCTATAAACCCAGGGAAAGGGAAAATCCCCCTTTGTCTGCCTGGTAAATGGCAGCTTGTGGCGGCAGCCCTGGCAGGGTGAGCCAGTGACCTTCAGCTGCCAGGAATGTGATGCCCGCGGAGGGACAGCGGGCAGGAGCCCCGTCACGGGAGTGTGGCCGGGGGCTGATGGGAGGCGTGGCACAAGCCGCCACCGCTCCCCGAACAAGAGCAAGCTTATCAGTGAACGACCCGGGGCCAGAGCGCCTGCCACCGCCTGCCACTGCTTCATCATGGCTGTGGGTCAGGCTCGGAGTCCCAGAGGGGACACTTCCAGATGCTGACATTGTCATCGTGGCCTTTCTGAGACTCACTGAGCTCAAATGACACCAGGCAGGGGAAAGATGGGGGTGGGGGAGCACTGGGTCTGGCAATGTCTTTCATTTGATATTTCTACTCTACCATTTGCAGAATACATTAGGGAGCAAATTATACACATGAACCACCGTCAGAAGAGCTCAGAGGCTGATCTGATCTAGGGTTTTGTGTCTCAGAGTTCAAGGAACCAGAAGTCCAAATGGAGAAAACGATGAGCCCACTGGAGATGACCTCTACTCTCATTTCTCTCATCCTGGATTTCCCTACACTCTTTTCAACACGAACGGCTTCCGTCTATTCTAGGAAGGGAGCAAATATTTCTCCAAGAAAGGCAAATCATTTTGGGGGGATTAGCTGAGGAAGGGGAGGACAGGGGAGGGAGTGGGCTGCAGTCTCCATAATCTAGAAATCAACATTCCAGCTCCTCTCGGAAGTGCTCTGTAATTTGCAAACAGGGAAGGCTTGCAGGATATAAACCAAATCTTTGTTCGCCCTGGGACAGGAGCTCTGGGAGGCCTTCGGTTCAGCAGACACTATCTGTATTTTCTAATTAAAATGAGATCTGAGCTCAGGTTGTCAAGGGGGACCCCAGCTGCCTGCCCTGCTTACTTCCGTTTCAATAAGAATTTACAAATCCTAAAACCAGGAAATGCCCCTGGTCCCTGCTGACATATGGTTCCAGTTATACCTGCTGACAGTTGAAAATCCTTCCATTAAAAAAAAAAAAAAGAAGTTTACAATTCTGTTAGTTTAAGAAGCAAATCGGAAGGTTCCTAAAATGTATATTTAATCAATTTGCTTTCCAGCTTCAAAGCGAGGTTGGTGGAGGGGAGGGAATTTGAGGTTTGAGCAACCTGAAACTTGGCAAACACTCACTGAGCTGTCTGACCTTTCCGCAAAATCATGTCCTGGTTTTTGGAGTAAAAGTTTAACCAGGTGCTAAGCGAGTGGAGCAGGCAGTTAACCAGAGCGCCGAGCGGCTTGCCACAGGCCCCAGCCACCAGCACTGGGCAGGGTGACGGCTGTCCAAGCTGCCCAGGGCTCACTGCCAGTCAGGAGGGCTGGCAGGGGGCTTGAGTGGAGGCTGCTGATTTTCTGAGTTAAAAGAAAGGGAATGAGTTTCCCCAGATGTGGGTTTGGGTTCCTGCTGGGGCTGACTCCGCTGTATTTTAAAATGCCCTCCAATCTAACTGAACAATTCAACCAAAAGGGAGCCAGTCATCAGGCTGCGGGTCAGGCCACATAGGCACAAAAGAAGCTTTCCTTGATTTCAAACTTGGATTGACAGGCATCGGACCCCTTCAACGTGGCCTGCTCATGGTCCCACGGGGCAGGCGCAGAGCTGAGAGGAGGTCCCAGGCCACTAGTCTCACCACTCCACTAAGGAGCTAGGTAGCAGCAGAAAGGCAGGCTGTTGGAGCCTGTCAAGCCAGTGAGTCAGGTTCGCTTTCCTGGCTTCCTGGGATGGGTGCAATGGTCCATCTCCGAAAAAGGAGAGTTATGGCTAAACCCTAGGCAAGGCTTTTCTTGCTTTCAAATAAAACTGGAGACCTTAGGTCAGCCCAGTGCCCCAAAGGACTTTCACAGGCTTAAAGAGCTGTGAAACTGGGGGTCCTTGAGAGCCCTGCTCCAAACGCTCCTTTCATAATGGCCCACCACGGCCCAGAGGGTTCTAGAATGCCACCATGTCTGTTGCCTTTCTGACAAGGCTCTGTGAGCTAGCTGCAGACTGGGAGTGGGCTCCACAGCCTCCTTTCTGGTTTGCACACACTGCTCTGTGAAACTGGTTCCTCCCTTCCAGTACTCTGAGGCCTGGGTGTTTTTATCTTGGGAACTTAGCTTTGTGATAGGAAGCAGTCTTCCTGTTCAGGCCCAAAGGGAAGCACTAGAGGAAGATGGGTGTTGCCACTTGACCACACAGGGCCGTTTGCTTTTGTGAGACAGCTGCCCCTGTGGGGAGAACGGGTCCTCTCCACACGCTCTCAGCGGAAAGGTAAATTGGCAGAGCCACTTTGAAGGCCAGCTTTTGGCAAAACCCATGAAAATCCAAAAATGCACGTGGATTGACCCAGCAATTTCACTTCTCAGTATTTATTCCCAAATGTGCGCAAGGAGACGGGCAAGATTGCTCATTGGAACACGTAATAATGAGAAACTGTAAGCACCTGCTATATCCATCAATAGGAGAACTGCTAAATAAAACGTGCTAGCTCCACACTATGAAATATTATTCAGGAGATTAAAAAAAAAAAAAAAGCAGTTGCTCTCTATGCACTCACATGTCTCCACAACATAGCTTTGAATGGAAAAGCAGCAGGCTGTGGAATGATAAATATGATACCTCTTCATGAAAAATAAAACAGAAACCTTTATTTAATGTAAAGAAAAGGTCTAGGGACATAGAAACTACTTTTTTTTTAATTTTTAAGGTTGGATCAAGAGTTGCACGTTCTACCGAATGAGCAAGCCAGGAATCCCTAGGGAGATACAAACTAACAGATACCTCCTCTGGGACGAGGGAAGGACTGAAATCGGGTGGTTAGAGGAAATCAAAGGAGACTTGTCTGTAATGTTAACACATTTTTCAAATAAGGAAAACTTATTAATGTATTTACACGCAAAACTAAACTTTTAAAAAAGCACTCCTCCTCATAGGCTATTTTTGGTACAGTAGATAAACTGTTTCCCAAATTTGCCTGAAGACAGGAATGGCCTGGAACGCTTGTTAAAAAAACAGATTCCTAGCCCAATAATCTGTGTATTTAATAAGTAACCCAGGTGATTCTTACCAGGAAAGTTTGAGAAGCTTTAAATGAGAGCCAGCACCCTCCCCCACCCATCTGAAGCTAAGCCTCCAGATATCACTCTGGAATTTCACTTTCCCCAGGTATTTCTCAGCCATGTTCATTAAACTGAGGCAAGAAGTCGATGTTAAATGCAGTTCTCGCTTGCTTTCTTCCCTGGGGATTAAGTGGAGTAAGAGATGACCCAACACGCCTTGGTCCATCTCCAGAATCTAAGACGTGGAGGTCATGGCATCCCTGTGCAATTCTGAGGGCTGGCCCCAGATGAAGCAACACAGCCTGGGCAGCGGGGAGAGGGTCACCAGGGAAGACCCTGCCCTGCCCCACCCCGCCTCAGGAGGGGAACCTGGGCCCGACGACAGTCCTGGCCATGAGCATGTGCCAGGCTCTCTGTTCTGAAGCATAGACGCTTTTGGGCTCTTGGCACAGGAAGATGGCACAGCCCCAGAAAGGGCTGACAGGACGGTGCAGAGCAGTCACTGCTGAAATGCAGGGAGCATCCCCGATAAAATCACTCCAACCCTGCTGTAAAGAAAAAAAAATGACAAGAGGGGGGACAGCCATCACCTTCCAGGAGTGGGTGACCCGCACTGTCCCCACTGCCCCATGGGCACATCCTGAGTCATAAGGTCACTTCCATGTGCTCTGCTGCCTGTGGGAACCAGCGGCATCGAACTGGCCCTGCTCAACCACTTGTTGGATGAGGCAAGATAAGTCTCCCCCATTGTAAGCTGCTCTCTCCTCCCTGGGAAGTGAGGGGGCAGCACCCCATGAGGTCCTGGGTCCTTTCCAGGCCCATGACTTCCTTCTGCTCTACCCCAGAGCAAACTGCATATGAACACACCTGGGAATGTTTTACATGGTCCCAGCCAGACCATTTCCTCGTCAGTTTTGGCAGTAAGACCATATGTTACTTTTCTTAACAGTTTGGGGGTCACTTGACACAGATCACTTCAGAAATCTGCTAAGTGATGAAGCTGTGGCTCTCTCCACCACTTTTATATATGCCTGCAAAGTGAGGGCACATTTCAGAAAGGTCAGGAGCACTATGTTAAGACCCAGCCCACATGCATTTGAGCTCCTCTAAGGAATAGCTAAGACGAGATGTCCTCTCTAGGCCTTACAGTGGCAGTGGGTGCAACTATCATAATTCAACACACACCACTCACCTGGCTGAAGATACAGTGTGGTGCATGCCTGGCCCGTCATTTGTCTGCGGAGTGTGGGGGCACAGAAAAGAACGGCCTGAGGTGATGCGTCGTGGCTTACAGCCACACAGCACTCGAGGCAACCTGGCCCTTTCTCCCACTCTGGAGGTCAAGAGGGCTCCCTGAAGGTGATCAAACGGCATGCAGGGCATGAGGTGGCAGCGGGAGCCAGAGGCTCCATGCCTCTGTCCCCCACCAGGGGATTAGACAGACTGGAGTCCTGGTCCTCCTTTGAGATCCACCATGACACGGGCCCTGCAGGCATGATATCCCCATGATGGAGGCTCTGTTGCCATGCCAACTAAGAGCTGACCTTAAAGAAACAGGGATTTGGGGGTCTGGAGAGGGCTTTAAATGACCAGCACGCTGCCCAGGAAAGAGGCAGTGGACAAATGTTCTGCATAGACCCAGAAACTATACAGAAGCAAGCTCAGTGAGTCAGAAAGGACATTAACAGCCGCTAAAGGGACACGCTGCCTGGAATCCAGAGTTCTTATCACTTCAGTGTCCGAGCAGAGGTGCCAAGGTGGGTGTCTGCTTTGGGCAGAAGTCAGCTAACTGGATATCACCTGTCTGTGCGGTTTTCTTAGCACAGATTCAGCTGCCCCACAGCAGAAGGTCAGCTTTGAGAAACGCCTCGGTGGGTGGCTGTCTGCAGAAACCCCAACGTGACCAAGGCAGGCGGTATTTCCAAAGCTCCGAGGCTGACCAGTGGTGGGTGTGCTGCGGCAGCTGCCTGGGGCCACACCAATACCCAGAAAAGGCAGAGGCACCACAGAAAGGACGCCAGCAAGCAGGGACAGCCCAGACAAGCAGAGTTCTGGAGTGCAGCTGCCTCGGCCCCAGCCTTGCCGGGTAACTGGGCAACCTGCTTCATCTCTGTTTCAGCAACTCACCTGCACCATGGAACAAGACCGTTGGCCGTCTCAGCTTCACATGAATGTTGCGAGGAGCAAACACTAAGATGGTTCGGGGATGCGTCAGCAGTTTATAAAGAAAAGGCTACGGTGGCACCTTCTGGGTGCGCAGGACGGAGCTAAGTCCTGGGGAGGGCCTCTGCCCACAAGCAGCAGAAATTTAGTGAAGACAAAACAAAGACCTGACAAGAACCTGTCAAGGCCCCAGTGGTGACAGAGGAAATGCATTTGGGCATGACAACAGCTGTCATTGTTCTCAAGCACAAATAAGAAAAATGTTTGTGGGAAACAACCCTTTTCTGTCCTTTTATGCTTTGGGAAAGGTGTACCTCCTAGTCGGGGGCATCTGCTAAGAAGAAGAGAACCTCTTGGGACGCTCAGGGCTGCCCCACCTGTGTGCTGGGAGACAGTAGTGTGCTCCTGGTCCCTAGGGCTCGAGCGGCTCAGGGAACCAGGCTGTAACACACACGGGGTTGTGGGGATGCCCCAAGTGGGGATACTAGCAAGCACCACCTGCTCGCCTCTCCCTGTCCCTGGCTTTGACCATCACAGACCAGCTCTCCTTACAGGCGTGCCAATAAATCATTTCTGACGTGCTAAGGAAATTAATTTCGGGAAGATTAATTAGCTACATTCATGCATTCAGCATAACTCCTGGAAACCAGATGGTGGGGGTCGGCAGCACTTTTCCACACCGACCTAGGTCTGGTTTCCTTTCTCTCCTCTGAGGTCTGACTCAGCCATGCGGAGTTACCTCAAAGTTCTAAACCCCTCTTTCATGCATGGAGGTCAAGTGCTTCTAGTGATGGGGAGTTCATAACTTGCTAATTCAGTTATTTGGGACAGTTTTCCTCCAGCAGGCGTCATTCATTTCTTTGTGCAGACCTTGGGTGCTCTATTGTAAACGCCTCTTTAAAGACCAGCCAGTTGCCTGCCCCCCCACCCCACGTCAGGAGGCAAGGGGTGTTTCAAGTGGTCTCCACTGGTCTTTCCAGTCCTGCCCCTCCCACGGCCACAGCTGTTTGCCTAGACACCTGCAGGCTCCAACTTGTTAGGAAAAACGCATTTCAAATTATAGCCTCTGTCAGCTCCTCTTAGGCCCTGCTTGCTCAGCCCCTCTCTCTCTCACACACACAGTCACACACACATCTCACCATCCCTTGGTTTAACCCTGTGGAAAAGGCTCTGGGTCCTGGGTGGGAGGCTGCTGGAGTGGAGCCCGGCCCAGCCCTCTGTTTACTCCAGAAGCTTGCTGTTAAGTGGTAGGGACTAGCTTCTCAGCATCTCTCAAGCAGTGGAAGGTTCTATTTTGAACTCAAAAATAGCTCAGTCCTAGAATTTCTTAATTGCTTTCAGCTAAGGCCAGAGCCAGAATTCAGTGCATCCCTCCTGAGGACAGAAGCTCCCAGGGGTCTGCAGAGTCATTTCATGTGAGGTCAGAACAGAAAGAGCCCTGGGAGATAATGTAGTCCAGTGGGTTTCAGAATTCCACGTGTGTAACTGTGTAAAGGAAATCTCACATGGAACCCTAACATGTGCCACACTGCCCACAGTCTCAAAATCATGAATTCACTGGGGAGCAGGAGGCCCTGGGTGGGTGGGTGGTAAAGGTCAATGCCCAAAACAGGTAACTCAATGTTTCCTAACACCCAGGCCCACGCTGTTTCTGCAGTACCTGTATCGCTATCTAATTTTTCTCTTAAAATCATTCCTAACATGGGGTACCTGGCTAGCTCAGCAGGAAGAGCATATGACTCTTGATCTCGGGGTCCTGAGTTCGAGTCCCATTTTGAGTATGAGAATTACCAAAAAAAAAAAAAAAAAAATCAATAAACTTAAAAAAAATCATTCCTAACATTGTCAATTTGCACAATCACTCTCCCCACCCCCAGGAAAAGACCCTTAGCGCCTCTTGCAAGGACCACCACCCATATCATCCATCCCTGGGCTCTGGCTCAGCGCTGCCCAGCCCTCTGACAAACCCTATCAACCTCCACCCAGCTTCCCAGATAGTCCTTTCTTGCAAGCTTCTTGCTCAAGTGGGACAAGTGTTCCTCCTGGGGTTTGGGGTCACTGCCTAGAAAATGCTCTCAGACCAGCCCTGGATCAAGAAGGGTAAGATCGGGGTGGCTGGGTGGCTCAGTTAGTTAAGCATCTGCTTTCGGCTCAGGTCATGATCCCAGGGTCCTGGGATCAAGTCCTGAGTCATCAGGCTCCTTGCTCAGTAGGGAGTCAGCTTCTCCCTCTCCCTCTGCCCCTCTCCCCACGTGTGCACGCTCTCTCTCAAATAAATAAAATCTTTAAAAAAAAAAAAAAAGAAGGATAAGATCAAGATCAGGATTTTCTTCTTTGCAGGACACTTAGGGCTGGAAGGGTAGGAGAATTATCATCTGGAGCAGGGACACGGGATGGCCCTGAAAGCCCTTTACCTCTCCGTGCCTCAGCTGCCTTGTTTATAAAATGACAACAGGATGAAGGCAAAATGAACCAATACTAAGTGAGGCAGAACAGGCCCGGCACACAGCAAGCACTCAGGACCCGTCAGGTGTGACGATCATCATCTCAACCCATCATCCAGACTGACGGATTCCCCCGTCTTACGGGGGAAGCAACTGAGGCCTGGAAAAGGGAAAGGGCTTGTGGAGGTCGTCTGGAAATCCAGGAAGAGAATGAGTCACTGGGGTGACAAAACCAAACTCCCAGCAAATCCCAACCATAGAAGAACCTGTCATTTGGTAACCTATCCTGCCTGCTTCCAAAATTGGTTTTGGACAACTGAATTCAAGTCATTTTTCCACTCCTGGTAGGCCCGGCCCTTCTGCCGCTCCCTTCCCGAGAAAGGATCAGAATGCCCGTGAGGCTTTCTCACGGTGATAGAAGACTCTGTACAGTAAGAACAACTTCTCCAGTGTTCTCACAGGAAAAGTATGTAAAGCAAAACAGCAGAGCCTAGAAGCCAAAGGCCGTCCAGAGGGCTCCGGTACCTTTAAAGCCAGGCCTCCATGCAGGCCATGGAGATGAGCAGGAGTGGCTGGGTGATGGGGTCTCTCCAGCCTGTATGAGCTCTGTGCCCAGAGCTGACACTAAGGGGAGAAGGGGCTCAACCCAGGTGCAGCCCGTGTGATTGGCGACAGTGGCCCAGGATCCGTACTAAGGGAAGGGGCGCTTCTCTCTGAGTGGGTCCCATTAGGATGATGTGTGCACATTTCTAACACAAGAGCAGCAAGGCAGGCCGGAGCATCTTTAAAACACAAGCAGCAATAAACAGCTGCCCTCCCCCAAGAGTTACTGCCTCTTTATTGAGGACACACAGCATCGGCCATAATTACCACCACCGTATTTGAGGGTTCCCAATTATATATATTCCGCTTAATGGTAGGTGCTCGGTAAATGGTGACTCACTTTTTTAAAATGATGCCATCTTCTGAAGTCCTCAAGCAACCAAGCCTCACTTAACTCTCACATGCAGACCTCTAGGCCAAGAAACTGTCCCTGAACCCCCAAGCACTTCTCATATGGACTCAGCACTTTCCAATGTACGGGAAAATTACTGGGCACAGAGCTTTGCAACAACATACCTGTCTGTACCGGTGTCAGCGGCTTGTTCAACCGCCTGCACCCCCTCCTCACAACATGCCAGCCAACGAGGCCTGCCTCCTGGAGCTTCCGGTCTCCTGGGGAGCGCAGTGTTAATCAGTTCCCCTCCCTGGGGAGGGCAGGAGAGACGCAGCCAGCATGTGCCAGGCAGAGGAGGAAGTGAGGCCCCTTCATACCCTGTCCTGAATTGCAGCTATGTGGACACCTGTCTGCTTCACCAAACCTGGGAGGCAGGTTCCAGAGCCGGTTCCCTGCATACCACAGTCAGCTCCAGCGTGCAGCAGGGCCCCTGCAAGGTGTGCTGGGAGGAGCCAGGGCAGGCAGGGATGTTGAGGGTGGTACTGCATTCAGAGGTCTGAGCTTCAGTGCTTCCTGGCTTCTCACCAGCTGTGGAGCTCTGGTAGGATGTCTCCTACCTTTTCTGAAACTGAGTTCACCCACCTTCACTGGGAGAACATCTTCCTCCCGGGGTAGGAGGAAACTGAGTCAATGGACCAAAGGATAACATAATGGCTGGCACACTGTACTGGTAAGAGTGAGAAGCACCGGAAAACATGGAAAAGATGCTATTCTCATCTTTGAGATGCCACAGGTCACATATACCTTAGTTTGGGTTCCCCCACACACAGACCCTGAAGACAGGACTCAGGTACAAACCCTTTATTTGGGACCCAAAACTTATGAGGGGTGTGGAAATGAGCCAGGGAAGGGAAGGCAGCAGAAAAGCTGGGTAATCAAGCCAGCTACCAAGGTGGGCAAGTAGAACTTCATCCAACAGGGAAACTGGGAAATCATGCACAAGGCACCCATCAGAATTACTTTACCAAGGGCAAAGGAGCTGGGAAGGCCAGACGTCAACTAAATCTTGGAGTCACCACTGGAGGCTGCTCGTGGGGCCCTGCCCCTGGCCTCTCTACTGTGTGTGTGTAGGGTGGCTATCCCCACCCCAGGTTCTGCATGAAGCCCTGGGCCAGATATGGGTTCAAGCCTGCTGGAGAAGGTCAAACTGGTAGGGCTGGAGGGACTCTGTGGGGCCTGACGGCATCAACTGCCCAGGGCTGGGAAGAGCCTCAGGGAGAGAGAGGGAGGGAGCTGAGAAGTCCCACCTGGCAAGTCTACCCAAGTGAAGCAATAGCACCTGGGCTCCTGCGCTACTTGGCCCCTAACCTGCCCAGCTCACCGGTCTCCTCTGAGTTTCAGTTTCCACATCTGTGCGGAAATCGCATCTCCCTCCTGGGATTTCCAGCAGACAATGGCTTTGCAAATGCAACAGGGACTGTACAGAATCTAAGAAACAGGCCATCCCCAGACGCCACCCTCCCCAGTGCGGGGACTAGTAGACACAGGACCACTGAGCTTTCCAGGCTCAGGGAACATTGTTCCACAGCTACACTCTGGCCTCAAGAGCCTCCCCTCCGTGGTCCCGGCCCCCTTGCTGTATCCTACCCAGAGATGCCTAGTTGGTAAACATGTGATGATTTCAGACCACTGTAGCCTTTGCCCTAAAAACCCCAGAGCGCCGCCACAGCGCCCGAAGCTTTCGACACCAGGGCGGTCCGATTGGCTCTGTCCATCTCCACCCCCCATGTCTACTCACAGCATAAAGGGGTACAAGCAAATGCTGGATGAGTCAGTGAGTTAATGAATCCAGGGAGGGTCTGTTGGGCCATTTCTCTCTGCACAGAAGCCCAATGTCCATGCGCATAAGGGGCCTCTCACGGTAGGGCACTATAAACAAGCACATTTTTACCTAAGCACTTGTATACTTCTTGGCTTGGCCACTTCCTGGCTTGCATGACTTAGGCAAGCCACATGACTTACTTGACCTCTCTGTCCTTAGTTTCCCTCATTGATAAAGTTTGAATAATACTAAGATTTCCCTTATGAGGTCATTATGAGACTTGTTTTAATATTTGTCAAATGCTTAGAACCATGCACAGACCAAACAAAGGTAAGCATCACTAAAGTAAACATCTACATACATGCCTAGCAGGTGCACTTGCAGCCACACACGCATGCACACGGATGTCCACAAAAGCACATCTGCCCACACTCACACGTGCTCCTACAGAGCAGGGACCTTGATTTGCTTTTTCCTGATGTGTTGTGAGGTCAGATACGTGCACTCTGCACAGCCAATGGGCAAACAGAAAAGGGCCACAGTCTGCCTTAAACAAAAATAACCCACTGAGCCAAGTCCAGCCAGTGCACTGACTGACAGCCATGGCTGCCGAACCCTGGTCATTCGCACCATTCCAGTTATCTGCCCAGCCTGGGCTTTTCTCTGCCAGCCTGCTGCTCTAGTCAGAGAACACCCGCCCCCCGCCCAACCCGGGGACAGGTGGCCCCAGACCCACTGGACCTCAGTGATGCACGATTACCTCTCCCTGGAGATACGGAGCTACCAAAGCAAACACGGGCAGGTGAAACCGCAGAGAAAGCCAGACAAGTACCTTACCTCCTTCCTGCAGGTTCTATGAGACCTCGCCTCTAGAATCCCTCCACGGGCTTTCTTCTCTGACCTCAAGCTTCCAAGCAGAGGGCTGGGGAGAGCGGAGGAGATGCTCTAGGCGGGGATTTCAGGGCCCAGTCAAAACACTCTATTTGTTGGGCTTAGTATGACAGGTTCTTATTTTTTATAGGCCAGTCCTTCAGGAGTCTGACGTTTATGGTGCCTAGCGCCAGCTATGTAGGCATGTGGCCTCTGCACTTGGTTTCCTGCTCTGTTATCATTCTTGAAATTATTCATAATTTTTGAACAAGGGGCCACATGCATTCTTATTTTGCACTGGTGGGCCCCACAAATTACGTTGCTGATCCTGATGGTCTTTCACATCCAGAAGTTTCCATGGGGAACTTGAGGCCCAAACTCTAATCCCTTCCTCTCTCCACATGGGCACCACTGGTTAAGTCACACTCCCTGTCGGGACCTTAGTTTCCCGATCTGTAAAACTGGAAGGGTAGAGTGACCCTCGGGGCCAGAATTCTGGATTTCATAGACCACTATAATTACCAACAAAGGGAGGGGGAAAAGACACAGGATCACAACACTAAAAGAAACCCAACTACCATCTGTCCTCACTGACATTTTTGAAAGGAAAGAAAAATAACATTAAATAGTAAAAAGGAAATTGAGAATAAAGCACAATCCTTTAAGGAATGAATCTAACTTCACAAAAAACTCCCTAACTTTTCACTTTTCTAATTGCAGCGGAGTCACTATGCTTTTGGGGAAAGCACTGGACCACAGCGGCATTTCAGTCCTTCCATCATTATTTTGAAAGTCAGGCCCTCCTTAAGGTTGATGTACACCTATGACTGAGGGCGCTGGCTTTTCCGGCTCCCCTCCCCTCCTCTCCCTGCTCATTCCAAGGGCATATTCTAGACCACCACTGAGGACTGGCCTCTAGGAAACACCAACACAGTACTTGACAGTAGCCTCATGAATCAGGCACGAACTGGCCCTAATTTATTAGTTCACATGGTAAAATTACCTTCCAAAGGGAATGTCATAAATCACCCACTACCGGAAATGTTCTATCCTTAAAGGGAGGCAAAGGTATCTGGAACTGAATCCCAGACTTATCAATTTCAAGAGCAAACTTTGATCCACTGCTGCTGTGTTAATCAAGTGATCAGGGAGGCCCAGCCCCTCGCTGATAGCATAGCTGCCACAAGACATCCCAGCCCTCCACCGGCTTCCTCTCTTCACACATCTCTCTGTGGAGTCATGCTGAAGCCATGCATGGCTCACGGGACTGACTCCTGGAGGCAAGGGTCCTAAGAACCTCAGACTAGCCCCTCCACGAGCCTGAGCGAATCCTCTAATCTGGAGGATTAGAACTGGCAAGAGGCTTATAGAGGGGATGCTGCTGATGAAGAAAGTACCTACTATGTGCCAGGCACTTGACTATGTGCTTTCACATACATGGTCTTACTTCATCTTGCTAATTACATCATTTCCAGATGACAAAATCAAAGCTCTGAGAGGTTCAGTCGTTTCCGCAAGGCCACAGAGCACACAAGGCAGTGCAGGCCTCACTCCAAAACTTTGGCTCTTCTATGCCACCCACGGCCTATTGCATGAGTTTCTAATATCCTGGATTCCTTCTCGACAGCAGGAGGAAATCTCTGAAGAGAGGTTTGAAAGGAAGAGGAGGAAGCTCTGCCAATTTGGCTCTGATGTGCCAACCTCGGGCAAGGGCCACCCCGACACTCCCTCAGTCAGCTGGAAGGCTCCCTTCCTCTTCCTCAGCCACCCAGTGACTGCAGCACACCTGCAACCTGCCTGGGCCACACCTGGGGAAGCAGCCGCTTCCGCCCGCAGCCTGTAACCCTGTGTTCCGCTTCCAGTAATTTCCTCCTCCATCCCCTACTGCCTCATCCTCATCCTTCCTGCCAGAAAGATCCCACCTTCTCCTTCTCCCTACAACCACCACCAAAAATAGCACAGAGCTGCACAGGCGGAGTCCTTACATTAGAGGGAATGAGGCAGTGGGGAGGCCCGGGGCCTCTCTCCCCACATCCCCAAACCTTTGCACATGGAAGCATCACTCAGCGCAGGAGAGGAAGGAGAGCTGGAAGGTGACCATGACCTCGCCTCTTGCTTCATTGATAAGAGTTAATACTTGGACAGTGCCCAGCATGCACTAAGTTACTGTTATTTTCAAGAAGGCCTGTGAAGTAAGTCTCATTTTTCTCATGGTAAAGTGGGAGGGAATTTTATGGTAGAGTTGGTTCATTTTTCATCTTGTTAGTGTTAAGTCCAGTTGGATTTGAAAACACCAAGTGTCCACACATAGAGGCACTGGAGGTGTTCGGTCTATGGAAGAGGAGGCCTTGGGTCAGGGCAGCCAGCCTGAAATCCCTACGGGCCCTCGAAGCCCAGAGGTGCTGGTGGTGATGGTGCCTGAAAGGGGATTCAGGAATAACTCAAAGGGGCACTCTCCTGGGATAAAAGTGGACACCCCATCGTCTTTATGGGTGCCCCATCATGCCCATTTCTTGGGGATAACACAGGTAATGTGGGCCACCTGCCTGGGGGGGAGGGAAGGGTCCTTTCAATGCCCCCCCCCAAGAAGAATGCACTCCCTAGAGACATTTAAACTAATGCCCCAGCTGACCAGGACTGGGTCCACCTAAGTGGTCTGGCTATACTCCCCGTCTCTCCACATTTCTGTCATGCCCATCCTCCAACCAATCTGTGGGCAATAGGTCCAAACAGATGGTGGTCCTGAGCTCCCCATCCACCCTGGACCCCATAACTGGAGCCATCAGAGCTCAGGCGTCTTGGGCTTATGGACTGGCTCGGTCAGGCTGAACAGCTCCCACCACCTTCCCCAGACCCTTGGCTGGGAGAGTTGGCATGGTGAGTAAGGCAGGGAGGGTCCTCCAAGGCTGCCCCCAACCTTTTCCACCCAAGACAAATTTTCTGTAAAATACCATCACCCTCCCCAGAACCACCTCCCAGATTTAAGAAGGGGAGAGGAAGCTTGGGTTTTAAAGAGAAACTGGATTCCCATTCATGAACTCCCCATACCAAGGGCATCTAACAGGTAAAACGGGTTCTGGCATTGATTAATGAGCTGGAGTAATAATGGGGTTCACCCTTCGTCATTAAAATATTAACCTCATTCCTGGCCCAATGATAAACCCATAAACCCAGGGCCCACAAAGCGCTCTCATGACCACACTTCCCATCTGCCAGGTGATGGGGGTGGGTACACCCCAGGGGTAGGCCAGGAAAGGAGAGAGCCCTTTGGAAAGGCCAATGACACTCCACAGAGCCAAGTGCGGGGGGGCAGGAGGGAGATACAATGCCATAACTTGCCACAGGTATGCAAGAGCCCAGGGGTCTCAGTTGCCTGGAGCCTTTATTAAAGTGATGCTGTCACATGGGTTAACCCACCTTCCCAAAAGCCAAACCTGCCCACTGACTGTGTCAACAGTGGTGTGACATTATGACTTCTGCTACTAGAGACGAAGACGGTCTCCCTCAATCTGAACAAACCGAGGGCCACTCATCATCACGTACAGCTCTGGGCCCTGCACTTTAGATCAAGAGCTGCCACCAAGGTTGACAAAGAGCCCGGCCTCCATGTCTCATGAACACAGTTGAAGAGACCAAGGAGTACATATGTTTTAGAGAATATTCAGGGGCATGTGTGCACGGTGCAGGATGGGTGGTTAATCCCTAGAACAGGATGGAGATATGTTCTGTGGGGTCAGAGAGGACAAAATGAGGACCAAGCAGTAGAAGTTATGGAAAAGATTTCAACTCACTTTTAGGAACAACGTTTGATCAGACAGAGCTCATCAAAATAGAACAGGATATTTTGGGGCACCTGGGTGGCTCAGTCGGTTGAGCATCTGGCTCTTGATTTCGGCTCAGGTCATGATCTCAGGGTGTCTGTCCTCAAGGAGGGGAAAGTCTAGTAAGAGATCAAGCCCTGCATTGGGCTCCATGCTGAGCAAGGAGAACGCTTGAGATTCTCTCTCTCCCTCTCCCTCTGCTCCTCCCCTGTTTGTGTGTGCGCTCTCTCTCATTCTCTAAAATAAATAAATAAATCTTAAAAAAAAAAATTAGAACAGGATCTTTTGAGACATAGTGAGCTCCCAGCCACAGGAATCTCCAGGCAGAACTTGGTTGAGCACTCAGCCAGCAGAAGGACCTAGATTAAGATTCTTTGCCATTGGAAACTCTATGCTTCTCCTGGGATTTTTACGGTACCCCAAAGCATGAGATCCAGGACATGGGAATCAGTGTTGAAGGAGCTGGTCCAAACTTAGAAAAGTGCATTTCTCTTACTTCCACAAGAAGCCCCTAAGACTTCTTGGCTTTAGTGCCCAAAGGGTGCCGCTCTACAGTACAACTTGCTCATTCCCCAAAAGCGCGTGAGGGTGGGAGGCTAGATAAGCCTGCCTTAGGAGAGGCAGCATCACCATCTAGGTGAAGATGAGACACAGGAAGTGAGTGTGAGCCCCAGCATCTCCAGCACCTCCAAGGTGGGGGACCCTGGGCCACTCAGGGGAGGGAAGGTTTCAGCCCATCCCTAGACAGGGCCTCCCAACAGCATCTGACAGGTTGGGTACTGTGGGAGAAGCAGCACGGAATCACATTCGGCAATGCCCATGCTGGGCCAGGTACCAGGGACAGAAGAACCAATATAGCTCAGTGTCTGTCCTCAAGGAGGGGAAAGTCTAGTAAGAGAAGTCAGCAAATTTCTTCTATAAAGAACCAAACAGTAAATATTTTGGCTTGCAGTCTCTATGGCAACCACTCAACTGCCACTGTAATGCAAAAGCAGCCTTACTGCACAACTAAATAAATGGGTGTGGCTGTGTGGCAATAAAACTTTATTTACAAAAATAGGCAACAGCTGGATTTGGCCCAAAGGCCACAGTTTGCCCACCTCTGATTTAGTCCAATGGTTCTCAACAGGCTGCACATTAGAGTTAGCAATGCCTGAGCTCCACCCCAAATTCCAATTTAAGTGGTCAGAGGTAAGGGCCTGGAATCTGTGTTTTCTAAAACCTCCCCCAGGTGATTGTACTGTGGAGCCAAGACTGAGAATCACTGGTCTCCAGCAGAAGAGAGGCACTTACAATCCCACTATTATCTCACAATAATCCACAGGATTTCACAAACCAAGCCCAGGGGAAGTGACTCGCTCAAGGTCGTACGGTGAGTCAAGAGGCAAGGATTCCCAGCCAATGAGCATTCCCTTGCACCACAGCAGACATACAGATGGGCTCACACTCCCATCCCAGAGCTTGGGATGCAGGTGCCTTCTAGCTCATGCCCTCTTGTTCCAGGACGACAAGGACCCCGGAAAAATACCAACCACATTCACCCAACCCACTCTAATACACAGGACCTAGCCTCTCCCTAGACTGAACCTCAGTGACCTCATACTAACACGGGAACAGAATCCCAAAACATCTCCCTTACTTTGGAGAAACAGCATTTTAACCAAAGTTTAAACAGTTTATTGGCATCTGGGAGGAACAAAAGAGGACTGTAAAAACTGTATTTCCTCAGTCCTAAGAAGTGCAGCCACAGGAAACTCTTTACCAATGACACCACTAAAGACCTGCCAAAACGTGCCGCCTGCCCGGAGCTCTGCCCACACAGGACTTGGGCACAAGGAACCCCCCAGAGCCCTGGGGAATGTTGCAAGAGCTTGGCTGAGGCTGGGCAGCCACTGGCAGTGATGATCTCAACGTCTACAGAGCAAACGCACTCAGGCAGACAGGGCAAACCCAGGCATCCCTGAGCTCTGAGGGTGGCCAGAGAGCCTCTGAGCCCCAGATCCTCCCTCCTCTCCATGGAGCCACAGGATAGTCAGGGGATCAAGAGAGCAAGGACTTGGACCAATTATTATTGTACTAATACAAAAAAAGGAGCTACCAAGGGCTATGTGCGGTTCTTTTAGTACTCCGTAACAACGCTATGGAGTGAGTTCTTATATTGTCCCCATTTTACAGATGAACAAACTGAGGCACAGGGTGGCTGGGTAACTTGCCCAGGGTCACCAAGGCGGTGAGTCAGAGTGAGGACTCAAGCTCAGCTGCTCTGTCCCAGACTGTGGCTCAATGCAGTGAATCTACCAATGCAACACCCCTGCAGGGATGGTGAAACAGACCCAGAGAGAGTAAGGGGCTGGGCAAAACCAATTCTATGTGCCACCCCTCACAGAGCCCTCTCTCTTCACTGAGAAGGGCCGTGCCAGCTCCTATGACACAGAACAACAGGTTCACGCAAGGTGCTGAGGGCCTGCTTTACTGGAAGGCGAGCCACCTCTGTCTGCCAGCCTGTCTAGGAGACCCCATCTCATTCAGGAACTTCCTGCCTCATCTCTGGGGTGGGGAAGGCTGCATGCTTGTTTCCAGTGTGATCCCCTCACTGCCTGCCCCCCCCATATGCAGAGTTGATGGCCCTCAGCTTACCCCACCATGGGTCTTTGCCCAGCTGTGCCCTCCTGGGGTGCTCCCTTCTCTAATCACTGCACATTCAAGTTCTACCCAGTCTCCAAGGGACAGTGCTTGAGAACATGAGCTCTGGAGTTAGATCTGAGTTCACATTCTAGCTCTGCCACCTTGGGAAGCTTGCTCAACCTCTCTGTGCTTCAATGTCTATATTCATCTATAAAGTAGGGATAGTAACAGAGCCCACCTCAGTGCCTGGCAACAGTAGGGGCTCAGCTGTATTATCCTCCACTCAGCCTCCCTGGACCACCCTTGGGGCAGATCCCATGCTGGGCTCTGGGACACGGAGCAGAACCAGACACTCCTGCGATCCTGCAGGAGTTCCAGGCTAGTCAGGGGGAGCCGCGGGTTCACAAATAGCTGCGAGGGGCTAAGAAGTGACATTTCACATCCTGTCACACTCTAACAAGATTTTTTTAAAAATCTGGCTCTTGTCCCACTGACTAAAGTTAGTTTCACTAACTCCTGACAAGTTGTTTAAGAGTTTTAAAAAATCGGGTCAAACCACATTTGGAGAGCTCCAAACGGCTCCCAGAATTTTCTCCCTCCCTTACTCTGCAGTCTGGGTTTGGCTGTCCGGCTCCCACTCGCTCCTGCCCTGTGCCCCCATAGATGTGTGCTCCCGCCCATGCATTCCAAGCACGCCAGAGCTCAGCAGCCACAGAACGGGGTGGGTGCACAGGCACCAGGCTGGAAGGGATAGCCAGACTGAAGAGCACCTCGAGGCAGGCCTTGTTCTGTTGTCAAAGCAACGGACCCAAGAGCCCCAGTAACCAACACTCTTTCCAGGTCAGAGGTCTCTTACTCTTCCCAAAGATCCAAGAAGTCATCATGCCATGATTATGAACTCTTTCTAAACTGGGGTTCCAGGGCAGGGCCTACGTCCATGCATCTTTCTAGTACCTGTGTCTAATGCAGGGCCCAACACACAAAAAGTTGCTCAGTAAGTGAGAAAGTACATTTTACAAGTGAGAAAACTGGCCCAGAAAGATTAAGAAACTTGCCCAAGGTCACACAGTGAAGGGAAACAGCAGGCGTGCCTGGGGACAAGAAGAAGCTGGGTGTAGAGAGTGACAGTGGGCAGGGACCATGGGCAGTGGGGACTGGAAGGTGACAAGAAGAGGGGGGCAAGGCAGATGAAGCCCCAGGGAGGAAGTGCCTGACCAAGAGAGAACAAAGCCAGGCATAGGGAGAAGGGCCAGAGGGAGGGAGAAGATGGGAGTTTTTGAGACAGACTGTCAGCTGTGAAGAACAGGTTTCTAAACTCCTGAAGCTTATCGGGCAGGGCTGGCGGGAAGGCGCGACAGCCCAGGACAATGCAGCGCGGGAAAGGGTTTGCACAGACGGTTTGCTTCCCTCGAAAAATGTAGATCGTTTGTTGTTAGAATGATGAAAAGCATCCTTAAGATAAAGTGCTCTCTCAAATGCTGCTGTCGGGTCTTCATGCCTGCAAGACTGTCCCCAAACCAGGTGACTGGAGTCTTAAAAAAAAATTCAAAACTCTACTCTGATTTGTCATTGCATCTCAATCAGAAGAAAACTGAGAAAATGGGCTCTTTTACAAAAAAAGTCACTTTGAATGATAAGCCCAAGAGAAAGCGGAGTGTAAGACTTTATTACTCCGTCACTCGCCTGTTTGTGCTACAGCAGATTTCAAGGTTGCTAGACCCAAAGAAAACGGGTCATGGCCCGGGGCCAAGGACTGCATCCTATTTTGTGGCAAAGCAGTGTGTGAATGAATGGATTCCATGCTTCTTGGCTCAAGCCCTCTGATTTTACAACCCTCTGCCCCTCCCTGCCGGCGCCCTCCCCCATCTACAGAGCAGAGGTCACAAAGCCACGAGGTCCCCTTGTAATCCTTACTTCCTGTAGATGCCAGTCTGGCTTTCTGAGCAACCTCTTTAATTTGACCACACAACCCACAGTTGTCCGGAAACAACTCTGGTGTAACGAATAGCTCAGGGAAGCTCAACTACCTTGTTAAGTCTGAGACATCCCCTACCAGCCTGGGGCCTGCCTGCCATCGACCGCCAGCCCTGGCAGGGGCCGTGCACAGGGACACGGTTCTGATAGGGCAAACCCTCTCCAAGATGGCTTACAAGTGAAAGGAGAGGGGAGAGCAGGAGGAATTCCTGCCCTCCGCAAATCCCCAGAGCTACAGTTCTATTTTAAGCCAGAACTGTTGGTTCGGGTTCTGAGGCCACACTCTAGAGCTGTACCACAGACAGCAGTGTTGATTAGCAGCCCCGTTCTTACCGTGCAATTGTTCCTTGAAGACTTGTGATTTGTCCTCAGAAATTCGCAAACCACCCCCACAGTTCCTCCCCAGAGCCTCAGTTCCCTCAGAGAAATGCAAACAGCGGCTGAACTTCCAGCTTCAGGCACGAAGAGCCAGGAAAGGCTAGGTCATGGTCCTGCCCGGGCCGCCGGCTGGCTGCGTATCTGACCCTGGGCAAATCTCAGCAGCCTCATGGGGTAAACAGAGAGACTGTCACCTGAAGGCTGTTGGGAGGGAATGAGACCATGTGTGTGAAACCACACAAAGGTGGATGAGGCCGTTACCACCGAAGCCAGGTTGCAGAGAAGGGACAGGTCCATGGGCTCTGACCACTCTGGGGTCCTGGCCACTGTGCTCTATACCAGTGAGAGTGGCCAAGGCGGGCAGCTCTCCCCTGGGCTCTGGTGGGAACAAGAGTGGAAGGCACCTGGAGGCCGGCGTGGAAGTGAGGGATGGAGCGGTAAAGAGACCAGGCTAGAGTGCTGGAGAGATTGTGTGGTGGGTGTACAGCCAAGATATGTAGAAATGGAGTTGGGGGTGGATTTTGAGGGCTCTGCTTTGGGGCTTTACTGGAAATGGAGAACATGTGAGTGTTTTCAAGTGGAGGGGTAACACGTGCTCAGCAAGACAAGGGGTGATGGAATGGGGGGGGAGTTGTGGGGGGGATGGGAATGCAGCCATACTGGGGAAAGGGGACAGGGCTGATACAGAAGACACCTGCCCCAGAGATGTTTATAGGGAAGTTACTTCAAAGACCTGGTACCGGGTGGGACTATAACAGATGAGGTCTTAGGACACTTGTCCTGATTCAAGTCCTCTCCCCCCTGGGCTAAAAGGCCACAGCTTCATTTCTTCCAGCCAGGAATAGAGGGCCAAAGTGCAGTCACCACTGGGTGCTCTGTTCTTTTTCTACACAATTAGAAACTGGCTCTTCATGCCTGATACCTAGAAGGCCATTTCTACTAATCACTTTACCTTTGCCTGGAAGGGCTCTGCTTGAGCTGCCTTTCCCACCATCATGCACACACACAGATGGATCTACCACCCAGCAAGGCGCTCCCATCATGCACACATACAGATGGGTCTACCACGCAGCAAGGAGCTCTCTATGGGGGTGGGACAAAGTCATGACACCACACCACTACACATGAGGTGGGGCAGGCAGACACAAGCAAGGCCCAAAAGCAATACCCACAGATGGGGAGCAGAAGAAAGAGACTGAGTTTTGCTGAGGGACAGGATCTGGCTGAACCTGCGTTGGCAAGGCAGGACGAGGTGGCGGGAGGGAGGACAGGCATGCCAGCCTTAGGAATGAGCATGGACAAAGCTGCAGAGCAGTAAAAATTCAGTGAGTTTAGGGAAGAATGGCAAGAAAAGGAGACAGGGACCACCTTGAATGCCAGGTTACAGCCAGGTTATAGCAACTCAACATTACTCCAGAAGGTAGTGGGAAGTCACCGAAGACTCTGAGAAGCCAAGGAACCAGATCAGAGTTGTGCTTCTGCTGGAGGCATGTAATGTCGGCTGTCCTTCATAACAGGGTTGTAGGTGGGGCCACACAAAGCACAGCAGAGGAGAAAGTTAACGGTAGGAGCCTATGGATTGCCAAAACATAGCCAGCCGCAGTAAGCTTTCAAACACACTTTTTATGAATAGTGCTTTGGGTCTCAGTGGAAACAACCTCATTCTCTACCTATTTCCTTTCTCATTCTTCAATTTTCTCCTGAGTTTCTGAGTATGGATCTCATGAGGAAGTCATTAGCAGGAGCTGCAGTCTGTTCTAATTATAAAGCATGCTAGGAGTGCTGAGGCAGACGAGGGGATCGTGCCCACGTCTGGCCTCACAAAGGCAGCAGGGTGTTGGGTTAAAGCAGGCCACTGGTGGGACCACATGGGCTCAAATGCCACATCTGTCCTGTGCTGGGGTGTTGCACAAATTACTTACACTCCTGTGCCTGGGTCTCCTCACCGGGGATAATGAAAGTACAACAACGCACAAGGGTTGTTGCCAGAATGAAGCAAAGAAGAGCTTAGCACAGCACCTGGCACAAAGTAGGAGCTTAGTATGATGTATTAGGGAAATCACCCATTATCTTCACTTGTCATTTAACTGCAAACCTCAACTTCAAACTGTGCACATGCCCTTTAATTACTGAGGGACTGTGCTGTGTGATGACTAATATACTCCGTTGGGAATAGGGGAGGCCCAGCCCTGCTCAGGGGGGCTCCCTGATTTTGGGTGACTTCCAACAATTCTCTTCTCTACCCAGGAGGCCCACTCTCTCTGCCTCCTGGAGCAGCTGAGACAATACCAACGTGAGGGCCCAGGGCAAACTATAAAGTACCCATGTGAGGGGTCAGTGCTTCCCTGTCTCCAGC
The DNA here is from genome assembly GCF_964656455.1 of Halichoerus grypus. Lineage (NCBI taxonomy): Eukaryota > Metazoa > Chordata > Mammalia > Carnivora > Phocidae > Halichoerus > Halichoerus grypus. The sequence goes on from NC_135725.1 coordinate 60,902,168, forward strand.
TTCAGCTGGGAGTGAAGAAAGGATCTGCCTCAGCGGGAGAGGCATTTCCAACGTGCCCATCTGTTGGCTTCCCTCAGAAATCGCTGTGACAGGCTCTTCCAAGGCCAGCCCAAGGAAGCAGATGCCACCGCCAGAACAGCAGGGGCTCATTTCCAGCCTGGCCAAGCATGGGCTTTCCTGGGGTGACACAGCCCAGCCTAGAAATCAAATTCCTGTTAATTCCCATTATGGGCCAGGCCCTAGCTTTTCCCTGCATCCCTGTGATAACAGAGGCCCAACCAGGAGCTCCTCAGACCCATTACGAATGTTATAGAACCATACCACTCTTTGGCCAGGCCCTTGGGGCCCCTCCAATGCCTCCCTCTGCCAGATCACCCACAGCCCCCTGTTCTCATTATGAGCTCCAACCCCACATCTTTCCCATCAGTTCCATGATTTGCGCCAAGCTGTGCCCTCTGCCTGGAGTACTCATTCTTTTCCCAGCCACTTTTCAGGGACAGACTGAAACCTACTCCCACCTCCTCAGAGGAGCCTGCCCAGATCCCACTCCAAGAATCAATCAGATGCCCCCTAACCCTGACCATTTTGCCATGCAGTGGAAAGACTTGTGTCTGCCGCCCTGCCTCCCAGCTTCTTCCTCTCCACCTACTCCACAATGCCCTGTTCTACAGGCCCCACTGTGCCCGTGCCAGGGGGCTCACCCAGTACACGTGCAGGGAACTCAGCTGCTGATCCTCCCCCCTCCCCCCACCCCCACGAACAAGTTAATTGTTCTACATACTTTGACTCCAGGGACTGACATCTTAACTGTGCATTTCTCCATCTGAAAACAGTGAGTTCTGTCCTCCCTGGAAAAGTGGTCTCTGGGGGCAGAGGGGCAAAACCACTTAGCCGAGAGGCCAGCTGCCTTTAGGCAGGAGAAGCCCAAGGTGACCGAGGCTGGGACTGTGTAGTGGGAATGGTGGTGGGGACAGAAACGGAAGGTTGATGGTACTCCCCCCTCCCCTACCATAGGAACCATCAACTGAGTCAGCAAGTCCTGGGAAGAGCTGGGGCAGGTGCCTTTAATCCTCCCCGAACACACTGGCAGCAGGGAAAGCTCACAGGGGCAGGCCTCGCGTCAGGGCCACGGCCCCCACGCTGGAGCCAGCAAGCTGAGGCGGCGACCCAGAGAGGCGGGCAAGCCCTGGCTCTGCCTGGCAGCCCACTCCAACCTGCCACTGCACATAAATTATAGGGAGGAGGCCGATGGCCAACTGGCTTCAAGGCCAGCCCTGCCTTCTCTCCGGCACAAGGAAGCTTTGTGCAGCTCAACACCTCATTATCTGGCATCTCAGCCACACCGGAAAGGGGAGATAATGGGGTAAACGCGACACACGTGCAGACATCCCTCCCCTGCACAAGCCTGTCCTCGAGTCCCCCACTCCCGATGGGGTGAAGGCGCAACTAACTCCTTCAATCGGGCCACAAATCTTTCCAGGAAAACCTCCTTCTGGTCTAATTCATTTATTCATTCAAGAAATCTTTGTTGAGCACCTACTATATATATGCTGGGCATGATGCTGAAGGAGCTGAAGGATCCCCAGGTCCCACCACCCGGAAGCCTGTGCAGATCACACACAAGCCCCTAGCTTAGAGCTCTGCATACAGGAGGTGCTGCTCAATACTTGGTAGCTGTTATTGCTCCCACCTGCCCCCGAAGTGGGAGGAAGCTGCTCTTCCCAGAGGCCCACCTGCCCACTCACCTGTAAATCTCACCACCACACTAGAAAGGTGGGCACCAAAGTCACTCTGCCTGTTGGGAGGTCCCCCACAGGCCTATCATTTAGAGTGTGCTGGCTGCTCCAGAGGGCACTGGGATTTGGGGTGTTGCCCTACGCTGGAGTTAGTGGAGGTCTGGGGACCTGGGGTTTCCTGATACACTGGATCCTCAATCAGCTTCTGTGAGGCTACTCATCTGACACACATTCCTGGGCCCACTCCAGGCTTCATGAGGTGTTCTCACTGCTGCTCTCCTGGAGCCGTGACATGTGTGACTGCTCCTGCCAGGGTCATGGACACGGGTACATAAAGGAAGGAAGCGTGGGAGATCAGAACGCCTCCTCAAAGGCATGACAGCTGAGCTGGTTGGGGAAGGATGAAGAGGATAAAGGTACAATACATGTAAAGATAGAGGGGCACATAGGTAAAATTCTGGTGGAAGGCAAGAGGCTTCCAACTGGCAGGCCAGGAAACATGGAGCAATGGGAAGCCTTTCAGGGAGGTAAGGGTCAGCCTGAACTTCATGCTATGAGTCTAGACATGATAGAAGCCAATGCAGAGTGTTTAAGTAATGACATGTCCTGAGTCACTTTTGAAAGACAGGAGATGGAAGGATCAACCAGAAGAGTCAAGACTTAAGCACTGTGGGATGTCAGGTATGGGGTTTTTCTTCTGATAGCATTTGAAAAAGCCGTAACAGTAAGCAATCTGACAATGTATTAATTTCCTAAACTTTAATAATGAGCCAGACTATACAAAAAGAGATCCTACAAAGGACAACACAGTTGTAGGAAAACATGGTGCATCTTTAAAAGACTTCTATTTATTTATTTATTTATTTGACAGAGAGAGAGAAAGAGCACAAGCAGGTGGAGTAGCAGGCAGAGGGAGAGGGAGAAGCAGGCTCCCTGATGAGCAAGGAGCCCGATGCGGGGCTCGATCCCAGGACCCTGGGATCATGACCCGAGCCAAAGGCAGTCGCTTAACCAACTGAGCCACCCAGGCACCCCCAAAAGTTGACATGAGAATGCAGACAACTTCTGTGCAACGAAGTAATGATCAAAGACCTCATGGTGTGTCTAGGTCAGAGACAGCTTGCAAGAGCAAAGCGGTGGGAGGGGACTTCCATACAATCAGGAGGTCAAAACAGGTTTGTATCAAACACAGAATAAGTGAACATGGGCTGTGATTATGAAGAGATGTCCCTAAGAATTTTTTTTTTTTTTAAGATTTTATTGTTAAGGAATCTCTACACCCAATGTGGGGCTCGAAGTCACAAGATCAAGAGTCACATGCTCTACTGACTGAGCCAGCCGGGCATCCAGTGCCTAAGGTTTTAGACCAGAGGTCTGCAAAGTTTTATTTCTGTAGTCAAGTTTTTTTTTTTTTTAAGAATTTATTTATTTATTTGACAGAGAGAGACACAGCGAGAGAGGGAACACAAGCAGGGGGAGTGGGAGAGGGAGAAGCAGGCTTCCCGCTGAGCCAGGAGCCCAATGCTGGGCTCCATCCCAGGATTCTGGGATCATGACCTGAGCCGAAGGCAGACGCTTAATGACTGAGCCACCCAGGTGCCCCTTGTAGTCAAGTTTTATTAGAACACAGCCACACCTGGCCATTTATCCACTGTCTCTGGCCATTTGTACACTACCAGGCCAGAAATGAGCAGATGCAACAGAAACTGTGTTGCCCCAAAGCCTGAAATACTTACCGGCTGGCCCTCTACAGAAAGTTCACTGGCTCCTACATGAGACACATGGGAACTTATACACCCAAGAACAAGTGACCACCATGGGAGGCAACATACTTATTCCCAAAGCCGCTCTGGGCTCCTCTCTGAGTGGGGCCCTCACAGGAGACCACACATTTCTTTGAACATCCTGGGGTGGTGAACCTTCCATCCTCTAGATTTAATTTCTGGAAACTGCCCAAGGCTTTTCCAAACCAATTCAGGTGAAAAGGTGGGTCATCGTGCCAAGGAATGAAACATGCGAGCTTGCCAGGAGCAGGACGCGTGCCTTAAATGCTGGATGAATTGAAACTCCAGTGAGAAATGTGGTTTCATTATAAAGTTGCGCAACTTTATTTCTTGTGTCTTATTAATTGGGGACAACAGTCATCTGATGGTTGGGCCTCAGCCTGAGAGTAAAAAAGCCTCAGTTGCTTGTGACTACCTCTTACAAGACTAACCGCATTCCACAGGAACCTGCGGGGGGGGGGGGGGGGGCAGGAGGGGGATGGCTGTCCTGGCAAGTTTTGGAAAAATACAGGGCCTTGTGACAGAAGAGAATACCTGGTTACTTTATACATGGAGACACTATGGCCCAGAGAGGGACTGGGACTTATCCAAAGTCACTCAGCCATGGACCCTTGATATTCAATTCATCCAGAGCAGCTAGTGTTCCAGGTTCTGAGCCAGGAGCTTCAGGGGTCTATCAAAAATGAGTACATGTTCTCAAGTAGTAGAGTCCCTGGTATCCAGTAAGATGGGAATGTCTGTTTCCTTATGTGAAAAGTGGACAACATCCTCCTTGTGAGCTCCTGGGAGGATTAGTGATTTGATGTACCTAAAGCACCCAGCAGAGTACAGCATACAATGGGTGCTCAATAAAAAGCAGCTTGGGGCGCCTGGCTGGCCCAGCTGGTAGAGCCTTCAACTCTTGATTTTGGGGTGTGGGTTCAAACCTCACACTGGGTTAGAGATTACTTAAAAATAAAAAATAAAAATCTTAAAAAAAAAAAAAGCAGCTCATAATCTTAAGGCATGAAAGCGAGATGTTTTCTTGTTGCAATATTCCATGATCCTTACCCACAAGCACGGACACACACCCACCCTTCCATACAGGAAACCCTTCAAGATTGCAAGGCTTCACTGGGCACCTGTCATGTGCAAGGCCCAGTTCTGCCTGCCTCCTACAGGGAGATTAACAGAGGGGAAAAACTGCAATCTGCCTTTGGAGCAGCAATATTCCCAGCCCGAGGGAACAGTCCCCTCTCCTGGCTAACTCCTTCAGCTGACCACAGTTGTAAACACAGCACAGACAAATAGGAAGGGAGAAGCAGAAGCAGACGAAAAGCAGGTTCTGGCTTTTAGAGGCAGTCAGGGTAGATTTCCTCCAAAGGGGCAAGGGAAAATCCCCACACCTTCCCGAGTTGGGAATAATGCCAGTAAATCCCTCCACAATGGCCCTTCTCCTTTCATGGAATAGCCCTGTGTAGCAGCGCGAGTTAAGTGAGAGAAGGTGTGCAGCTGTGGCTTCCTGTGCCTGGCAACACAGTCCGGTAGCAGGTCCCTGCCCGGGCTAAGGCTGTGACCACGGGCACAGACGATCTCCCGATGGAACACCAAGGGCCAGCTCTGGCACCGAGCAAGCCTGGTGAGCTTACAGAACAAAGGGCTTGTCACCACTTCCTGTGATCCTCATCGCCCACATTCCAACACAATGAGACACTCTCAGCCCTGGCTTTGACGTTCAGCAACTCATTCAGACGAGAGGCTGAGCGGCAGAGAGCCTGCGTTGGCTTACCTTCCCATTCTCCTTTGTGCTTGACATAGCATTAGCTTGTTAAAAAAAGGTCCTCTGTAATTAAATAAGGTTTTGTTTTTAAAAACTGAAAAATACTCAGTCTTCCAGTGACGACCACTGTTCACATTTGGATCTATTTACTTACAGCCTTTTTTCTACAGATGTATGTGGGAATGGGGTAGTGGGAAAATACAAATACTTAGTTTTTTCTCTCTGAGCCTTTCCCCGCTTGACTATTCCGCAGAGGAGTTACTCAACTCAGCTTTGGTTGGCTGCGTCCCTTTCCACTACGTGCATGGGCCCCAAGCTAGCCATTTCTTGTGGTTGGATATTTAGGGGATTTCCAGTTTTTCGCTTTCCCAATTGCTGTAGGTTACTGGTAATTAAATCACTGTGACTCTCTTCACTTTATCCTTAGGATCAATTCCTATGAGGGGAAACACTGGGTCACAGAGCAGCAACTTTTCAGCTTCTCCGTGTTGTTCCCTCACTGTTTGCTGTCACTTTCTGACCTGGAACCAAGTCAACAACATTTTTAGGGCAACTCTATATTGAGTCCTTTCACAGCAGCTTTAAGAGCTAACCTCATGATAAGGATAAGCGCTCTCACTTTAAAGATGGGAAGATAGACTCAGAGAGGTTAAGCGACTTGCCCAAGGTCACAGGCCCTCAACTTTGAATCCAGACTAAGCCTGAGCAGTGCTCCTTCACTGCCCTATACTGCTTCTCTCATAGCAGTGTTTGAGCAGGTACTATGCAGGTATTTTAAAATCGAGGCGTGAGGGGTGCCTGGGTGGTGCAGTTGGTTGAGTGACTCTTGATTACAGCTCAGGTCATGATCTCAGGATCGTGGGACTGAGCCCCACATCGGGCTTCGAAGGGAATCTGCTTCTCTCCCTCTGCCCCTCCCCCTGCTCGTGCTCACTTTCGCTCTCTCCAAAATAAATCTTTAAAAAAATAAAAATAAAATCGATGCATGACAATCTGTAACACACACAGCTTGCTATAAATCCCCAAGACACGCCCTATATGGGCACCTGGGTGGCTCAGTCAGTTAAGTGTCTGCCTTTGGCTCGGGTCATGATCTTGGGGTCCTGGGACTGAGCCCCAGGTTGGGCTCCCTGCTCAGCAGGGAGTCTGCTTCTCCCTCTCCTTCTGCCCTCCCCCTGCTGTGCACGCGGAAGCGCGCACTCTCTCTCTCAAATAAATAAAATCTTAAAAAAAAAATAAATAAAATCTTAAAAAAAAAAAAAGACACACCCTATAATTTTGGTTGGATCCACCTGTCAATGCCTGTCAATGTTTTGACCACCCAGCCGCAGACCAATGCAGGGAAATGCCACAGTCCTTCAGCAAAAGGGCTCTTTCTTTTATTCAGCAATGGGGACGATTCTCTTCTACCACTAAAGAACTAAGGAGTAAACATGCCATGCCCCTGATGGCTATCGGAATAAACTTTATAATGACAATCTAACTAACTTGTCTCTGATTTTTAGACTGTGAAGGCAAGATGTCCTTAGATTTCACATTCAAACAAGCCTCTGAAATGCAAATACACGTATCTTCTAAGGAAGCCTGGCTTCTTCCTACAAGCAAAGACCCAATTTCCCTTTTTGAATTTTTAAAGAAAAGGTTGGGGAAGACAAGAATGCATAAACTTCTTGTTTTGTTTCAGTACCCTTTAGGTATCCAGAGTCCCTTTCCCATCCATAACTATAAGGTGGCCATCAGGAATGTCTAAAATAAAATGAATGAAAGTGTGCAACTGAAATTTACCTTCAGAGTAAGAAATGTTTGAGTGCAAACAGAACCTCAAACTGTTGAAGGAACGCAATACTCTGAAGTGCTTACAAGGTTGTGGAGAAAAAGGTAAAACCAGAAGAAACCATCAAGAGCAAAGGGTTATGGGGCGCCTGGGTGGCTCAGTTGGTTGACTCTTGATTTTCACTCAGGTCACGATCTCAGGGTTGTGAGATCGAGCCCCACATCGGGCTCCACACTCAGCATGTAGTGTGCTTGTCCCTCTCCCTCTGCTCCTCTCCCTGCTCACACACTCTCCCTAAATAAATAAAATCTTTAAAAAATAAAAAAAAGAGCACAGGGTTACTAGATTTTCTGGGATAACCATTCCCCAAAGGATCAAACAGGAATAAAAAGGGCATTTCTAATTTGAGGAGAGGAACTTCTCTGAATAGGACATAAACAAAAACAAACAAGAAAACAAAGAAACAAAGACACACAGAAAAAAAACTCACAAGAATGAGTCCTCACCCCTATCCATTGACTGCAACTTCTTACTTCCAAACTGCTTAATCAGCATCCCTCTGTGAGCTGTCACATTCAGCAATTTCTGCTTCCTCTGTAGGCTTCATGTCTAATAATCTCTAAGGCCTCCTCAAAACAAAGGATAGAGAGAAGTTCCTCAGCTTTTTCAAAACGAGGCCCACTTCTATCCTAGTGTGTGGGTGATAAAGAATCAGAATCAAGGGTGCAGACAAAAATCAGGATGGGGTAGGACAAGGGGAAGGAAGGCAAGACTCCAGAAGCATGCCTGGGTTTGGTGTCTGCACTCTGACAACATTCAGGCCCAAGGCCTGTGTGTGTGTGATCTGAGCCTTGACAATGTTCTCAGCCATCCTGTGGGTGACTAGGAAGTGATGACACCAGTTCCCACCATCTTGTCACTTTGCAGTCACACCACAGATGGCTTTCAGATGGATCCCGAGCCCCACAGAAGCTCAGCAAGCAGGAGTTGACTGACAGTCCAATTCCCCAAGCATGTGCCCCATGCGTGCAGCACGAGCCCCCTGAGCTGGACTGATGGCACATTATTCCTGGATCTTTATTTACAAAGCATCTCTTCTGGGCTCGGGAAGCACGCTTTGCTGGCCAGGGGGGCTCTCTGACTCAGTACTGAATGTGGAAGGAATTGGTCAGGGATCCTCAGGGGGCCCTTCGACTGAGCCCAGCAAACATCTTCATCAGGGCTAATGCTTCTTCCCCTCTGGGGACCTGATGGCTCCTGAGCACTTACTGCTTCTCAAAGAGCTTCTCCTGTGGAGGACGTCCTCCGAAGGTCAGCATCCCAGCAGCGTCCAGAGCCCCAGCGTTCCCTTCTTCTGAAGGCTCTAGCCACACCACCAGCAGCTCTACTGTAGCTTCCTTCTGCCTTCTGACTGACTGCCCCAATGTCCCAGAATGCCTCCAACTCTGTGAGGTGCTGCCATCCAACGGCAGAGCTGAGCCTCAGTCCCAGGCTGGGGGGCTAGCTCTGTGGACCCTCAGAGCAAACACTGCCCACTCCCCCCCCGCCCCCACCTGCACAGCTTCCCTCATGGACAGGCTGCCCATGTGGTGGCTCTGCCCTTGCCTGCTCCACGTTTCTGCAGAAACAACCAGCTGAGGTGCTGTCGGACTCACACGAGGCCTCCTTGCCTGACTCGCTCACCAGTAGGACCACGCGTGGAGATATACCTCCATTCCCAGCCCAGGCCCAGGGACCCCAGGCACAAGATCTGTCTGACTGACAAGAGTGTGGACAGATGCTCCGGCGGCCCAGGTAACTCACAAACTCCCGCACAAGGCATCTCAGCTGTGACGAGGTGATCCAGGAAGACCTGTCCCCTTGGCAAGGGCTCAGTTTTCCTCCATTGACCAGTGTCATTGCAAGCTGCCTGAGCATTCAGTCACAGTATTTCATGGCTTAAGGACGCAGACGGGGGTTAGGCTCTCAACTGCCTCTGCCTAAGGCATTCCAGGTCTCCTAACTGGGGTCCCCACTTGCAGGCTCTGCTTAGGCATCCCCCTCCCCACTCTCTCTAACCAGTCCTCTTAAGCTGCTGACACACAGTTTTTCTTAAAGCACAGATCTGACCCTGTTATTCCCCTGCTCTACCACTTCTCATTACCCACAGAATAAAGACCAAATTCTGTGGTTTGGCCCTCAGGACTCCTGACACTTGGCCTTGGCTCCCATTTGCAGCATCTTTCCCCTTGTACCTTCTCACAGCCTCTCCTTCAGTCACCTGAGACCCCTCACAGTGCCCCTCCAAAGACACTCTCCTCACATCTGCCAATGTCTAAATATCCAAGTGCTCCGTTCCCGTGAAGGCCCCGCTCCTGCCACCTCCTTCATAGAGCCTTCTCACTGTTCCTTCGGCAGCATCATCTTGAGAACACATATAGAAGAGTGCCTGGCCCAAACCAGACGCTTTATCAACTTTATGGGTTTTAAATGGCTCTGGCATCACAGTTTTGAGACCACCAGGTTATATGGAAGTGACCTCTTTCACTGTTCCCTATAGCTGTGTAGCAGAGAGGTTAAGGGTAGACAGAAGCTAGACTATGTAGCCCCCATCTGCAGCTTGATTAGCTGTGTCACCTACGACCTACAACAATGTACCAAAAACAAAAACAACAAAACCCTGCTTGTCTCAGTTTCCCCATCTGTAAAATAAGACTCTTAATAGAACTTACTTCCTAGCAGTGGAGTGCTATGGGGTTCAGTGAATTAATATACATAAAGCACTTAGAACTGGGTGATGGTCCAGGGAGTTTTTATTCTCCCACTGCAGGGAATCATGGGGTCAACACAAAGTGACCATCAAGATAAGGGCAGGGCCACTTTTTTGAGGACGCCCTTCAGGCTAGAAAGGACAGCTCCACTGGCTTGACTGTGACTACAGGAAGCCCAGAGTTCTGGGCTGGGCTGAGGCCCAGGATAGACTGTGGCCAAAAGAATATAAAAACATTCATAAAGCCCTTCCTACACGCCAGGCATTGTGCTCAGCCACTTAAACAAATGATTTCGTTAAAGCTTCACAATGACCCTATATACTACCCCTGGACCTCATCCCCAGAATATTTCACATTTAAAAAGGGGATTCTAACAGGGCCACAGCAAAGACCTGCCATGAGGAACATACACGGAAAGTGGTATACAGCTACAAGGCACAGACTGAGCGGTCAGGACGCCATTCTACTGCTGTTAAACCCAGCATTCCAGGCCTAGAAGTTAATCACTTGTCCCAAGTTACTAAGCTTCCAAGCACCAGGGCCAGGGTTTGAATCCAGACTTCTGACCCCAAAGTGGATGCTCATTTCACACCACCAAGGTTGGACACCATTAGGATTCCACAGTGTTTAAATCAACAGCTCTGGGCATCTGTGGTGGCTAGCCCCCACAAAGGGCAAAGAACCAGGACAGAGAATGCCTGGCCCCCTATACCATGCTACTCTCAGCTGGGCAACTTCTACTCTACTTCCTGCCTGCTCAGGACCTGAGGTCCTGGGTGGCAAGATCCTACATCCTCCCCTGGAATCTACTCCTCCACTCTCTTTGCTTTGAGACGCCCCCCCCAATCCACCTGGGAATCCAACCTTGCTCCCCACTGGGTCATGCATTGGCACAGTTAACTCTTCAGTGCTAACCTCAGCCCACCTGCTCAGAACCTGGTCTAGCCTGCCACTTCCTGCCCACAAATCTCCCAGACTTGGGATCCATCAGTGCCCTCCACACTCGTGATACTGGAGGGTCCTTGCCCTTAGCAGTTGGTGTCCTGGCTGGGATTCTGGCTCTATGGGGAACTGTTAAAACCTGCAGCTTCCCTCTGCCTTTGAAAATACAATCACACATCTGAGGGTCTCACACATCGGAGGGTCATCATGTGGAAGAACTAAGATTAGACTGGTTCTACTTGACCTCAAAGAGTCCAACTAAACCAGAAGGAGAGCAGAGCAGAGGTCCCATAACACCAAGTACTCAACAAACCTGTGCTAAACTGGAGCGAACAGCAAAAAGACCTTGCAAGCCCAGCTGTGCGAAGGAGTGGGTAGGCTATGTGGCCTGGGAGGTGACTAATCCCCTTATCACTTAAAGTTTTCAGGCGTGGATGCCAGAGGGTTGGACTGAGTGACCTCCAGACTCCCCTGGAACGCCAAACTAACGTCCAGGACAGCAGCTCTCAACCTTGTCTGTATATCAGAATAGCTGGGGACCTTCCCAAAACACTGATGCCCAAAGAGCCATGGTGGTAGTTAGTCCGGGGAATTGAAATTTTTCAAAAACGCTCCCTAGGTGATTCTAATGCATTATGAGGGCTGGGCTAGGGTTCAGTGATGTGGTGTGACACACAGTACAGTGAATTAGGTAGATAACCTCAGCCTCTTAGAATCATAAAAATGTTCAGTGTTCAAAAATCTGCATTTTTCTTGATTTATTCCCTGTGAATACTCCTGGACTTAATTTGTACCATTAACACCAATTCATTAATGTCACCTCACAGCAGACACTGCAAGATGGATTACCCTGACACGGCCTGAGCCAGAAAAAGGGGAACATGCAGCAAGGGTTCAGAAAGGGTCTCTTGCTGATTAAAGACACAGGACACCTGGACTGAAGGGGACAGGAAAGGTTGGGGGTGTGGGGAGAACTCTGTCAATTCATACCGCTTGAAATGGATTTTGGCAGGTATGAAAAACACGCAAGTGACCAAAATAATGTAGTCCTCACATGCCACACCTTCAAGTCTTAGCCTTCCCCCAAGACTGAGCTCTCTTACTCACAGCAAGCTCCACTAGTGCCTACGCCCATTGTGGGCTCATTACACCTGCCTCTCTATCCTCACACCTGAACTCTGTCTTGCACTGGAGGGAGCCCTGGCCTTTCCAATATCCCTCCTGGGCTCTGAGGGAGAGCACCAGGGCTTACTCATCTCTGAATGTCGGCGGGGCTCAGCTCAGTGCTGGAGCATGGTAGGTATCTGAAAAATGTTTGCTGCACGGATGAAACATCGCATCCCTTTCTCCACAAGTCACTGCGTGAATGCTGAAGCAGACACACCCAGATAAGGTCACACACGCAGGGCAGAACACAGAAAGTGGTCACCCCGAATACATACAAATATCCAGCCCCCTGATCCTGGATGGGGCCGCTGCCTCCATCAGAGGTGAGCTGGGGCTCTCCTGGCCTCACCCCACCCACGGCGTCACGCTTGGCATCCAAAGATGTGCTAATACTCAGTTACTTCCCTCAGGTGTCAGGAATTGAATGTGTAATAAGCGCATGGGTATCTGCAGACGGAAGGTGTCATTTTTATAAAGACAAGGTGAAATCATCATTATCATAATAACTGATAAAACCTAAACGCAGTCATGGCGAGACAGTCAAAATATTTAAGCCTAAACAGGCACCTGGAGAAACATAGATCACAGAGCAAGAAACGAGGAGAGGATGTCCAGACACAGACTGGTCATTCAGAAAAGCAAAATTAAAACCCTACCTCATACCCTGAAATAAAACTCCAGACAGATTAAGATTCCTACATTAAAAAAAAAAAAGAAAAATCAAAGTATTAAAAGAAAATACAGGGGGCGCCTGGGTGGCTCAGTCGTTAAGCGTCTGCCTTCCGCTCAGGTCATGATCCCAGGGTCCTGGGATGGAGCCCCATATTGGGCTTCCCTTCCCGGCAGGAAGCCTGCTTCTCCCCCTCCCACTCCCCCTGCTTGTGTTCCCTCTCTTGCTGTCTCTCTCTCTGTCAAACAAATAAATGAAATCTTTAAAAAAAAAAAAAAAAGAAGAGGAATAAAATACAGGTAAACATTGGAGTAAGGAAGACTTTTCTAAGCAGCATACTCAAGAAATCATGAAGAACACTGAGAGCTGTTTAACAACAGAAAACAATTCATTGTAAGCAACAACAATCACCAAACACAAAACCGAAATGCAAATTATACATCTCTAAGAAATATTCTGTATCCCACAATGGCAGGTAAAGGGGCTACCATCCTTAATCTACAAAAAGCCCTTACAATTCAATAAAAAGATAAATCCTGCAGTTGGATAGAAGATTTAAGTATACAATTTTAGAAAAGAAACAGAAATGGTCAAAGCACATAGGCACCAGCAACCCAAGAAATTGCAAATGAAACTAAATTGGATTAGAGTAAAACAGGCGCCAATGTGTGAAGTCTTTCTAGGATACAATTTGAAAGCACGTACCAAAATTTTTCCCTTCTTACCCGACAATCCTCCTTCTGGGACTCAGTCCCAGGGAAACCATCACAGACTTCGGCTAAGAATTCAGTTAACAAAGATGTTCATTAGAGCAATGTTAAATTAGGGACAACTACGGAAAGCTTAAATGTACGAACAGAACACTACACAGACATGAAATTACTGTTGTTGAATGTTTAAGATAATGGAGACATTTTTCCACGTCTTTAAACAAAAAGAGAATAAATACATGCAATATTATTAATTTTTGTGGGAAAAATGTATATATATGCATTGAAAAAAGGCTAAAGGAAAAACAGTGAAATGTTAACGATGGTTTCTTTGAATTATAGAATTAAAGTTGGTTTCTATTTTAGTTTTGCTTATCTGCATTTTCTATACCAAACTTGTCTTAGTTTTGTTAAGGGGGGGGGGTAGTTCACAGATACAAACATTGAAACATATCAAAAAATCCAAGCTTGCGGTTCTGAGGAACTACCTGAGAACACAGCCAACTCACAAGTGCCCCCCACAGAAGGGCAGGTAGAGGCTGCACCGTTCCCCAAATGCCACCCAGGCTCCAAATCACATGCATGGCTTTGGAATGCACCAGAGGGATTATGGGGCTGTCTGGCTTTCTGGGAGTGCACATCCAAAAAACAGTGAAGCTTCACTGTAAAGAACTTTCTGGACATTTTCATTTTCAGAATTTAGTCATGGCCTGGAGAAACCAGGAAAGTCCCATTCCTCCTACTTCTGTTTGTCTCCTCCCTGTAGCCCACATACTGCTGGGCCCCATGTAAGGGAGAACTTTCCTAACAATCACAAGTGCTCAGCAATGAAACGCTCTGCTTAGCAAAGCAGGCAGGCTCCAGCCCTGTCCCTGGAGACTTAACCTTGGCACTCATCTTTACCCTCCTGTCGTGCCCAGCTCAGGCATGCAACATAGCAGGTGGCCTCTTTTAAATTTGGAGAACTGGGGCAATTTCTGACCCGTGGCAGCCAAGGCCCTTCACACACAATCCCCGCCACCGTCTTCCATCACCAGCAGTCACACCAAGGCGAGCCCCAGGCTCTGGCCACACCTGCGGGCACCCAGCAGCAGTGCTCCCCTTCTGATCTCAACCACTGTGGACAGGATGCCCCATCTGCACCTTCCTCTGAACCCACCTCCCGTAGGGTGGTTTTCCCCAGCTGGGACAGAGGTCCCCCATGCCTCCTTCAGGTTCTCAGGAACCTCATAGCCCTGGAGGGCAGAGTGTGTCCTGCTCTTAGCCCCAGGACTACGGAGCTGCTGGGTCAACCCCACCGGCTGAACTATATGACTGCTCCTCTGTTGTCCTCCCATCTTGGCTCATGACGAGTTATCCTCCCTATTGCTTAGGCCAAGACTTTGGGGTCACCCTCGACCACCCCTCAACACCTCACATTGCATCCATCTGTCAGGAAAGCCTGCAGCTCTACCCAGAACACGTCCTGAGCTCGGTGTCTTCTCTTCACCCCCCACTAGTGCCCCTGTTCCAGCAGCCACACGTGCCCCAGCTGGCCTCCCCGCTCACCCCCTTCAGGCTGTTCTCCACTAGGCAGCCAGAGTCATCCTCTCAAAACCCAAGTCAGAGCCGGTCATTCCTCTGCTCAGAACCCTCCACTGACTTCTCATCTCACTGTCTCACCCAGACTTCAAGTGAGAGACCCTTCCAGTGCCCCCAAGGCCCACTACACTCAGCCTCCCTGGCCCACTTCCCACCTGCTCCGCCCAGTCATGCTCATTTCCCTGAAGCACCTGGGCCTGCTCCTGCCTCGGGCTTTTGCCCTGACTGCTCCTTCTGTGTGGAATGCCCTTCCCTTGGAGCCATGGGAATCCTGCTGTCACATCCTCAGCAAAGCCCTCTGAGAACCCATCTAAAACAGCACCACGCTCCAAACTCATGCCCACCCTAGCCTCTTTATCCTGCTTTACCTTTCTTCATACTCTCTATCCAACACACTACATTTGCTTGACTCCTCTCATGAGGGGGCAAACTCAGGAGAGCACAAACTTATGACCCCAAGCTCAAGAGTCACATGCTCTACTGAATGAGCCAGCCAGGTGCCCCTAGGGAGCACAAATTTGTATTGGTTTTGTTCACTGCTGTATCCCCAGCACCTCAATAGAATACCCGGCACCACAGCAGTGCTCAGTAATGTCTGCTGAATGAATGAGTGGGGAAAAGGTCTTGGTATAAGCTCTTATGGCCCAGCTGAAGACTCAGGGTCCGGACTGCAAGTGAAGGCCCAGCCGTGGGCCAGCAATATCCACTTCTCCCCACTCCACCCGTCAAGTCACTTCTCCCCTCATGGACCTTGGGAAGCCCCTTTCTGACCATTACTCTTAAGTCCTGCTTGGAAAACACAGGGCGTGAGTCATTCCCCAGGGCCCTGACTAATTCTCTCTCCATTCCTTGGATCCACCTCCAGGATCCTTCCTCTACAGCATAATGGGAAATCCAGAGAGGGCTCCCCTTGGAGAAAATGGAAAGGAACTGAATGATTTAGAGGAAAATTCAATTCTTCCTGGCTCAGCAGTTGAGAAAGCGAAAAACTCTCAGGAAGCTAGTGCCTCTGAAAGTGAAACATTAATAGAAATATTACTGGAAAATACCAAACAGGAAGAGAAGGAAAATTCCATTGTGGAAGCAAGGTCCTCTGTCGATGCTCCTTAATGGTCTCAGTAAAGTATTTCAGAATCAAAACATGGAAAGAACCGGAAATCAATCAGGCTGTCACCCTTCCTGTGGACTGGAGCTTTGGCCAAGCTACCTCCACAGCCGCAGCACAAAGGGCACCGGGCTCAGAACAGAAGGTCCACAGTCTGGCCACTGGATCAGCCAGTACCTGCTGTGAAGCAGGGCAGGCTCCATTCCTCCCCAGAGCCTCAGTTTCTCCATCTGCAAAATGGGGGTTATAGCACCTTCCTTACAGACTGACTCTAAGAAGCAAATTAACTAGGGGTATAAAAATGCCCTCAAGTTACAAAATACTTACATAAATGTAGGAATCAGTTGCTCCTACAAGGCTATATAAAGAGTAAGTCTTGCCACAAGTAAGGCAGAGGAAATTCAGGCATGAGCCTGGAGACTGTGCAGCCTGAGGGGGGGATGGTACAGTGGCCAAAAACAAAGCTCTGGATCCAGTTTTGAATCTCACCTCTGCCACTTACTGGTGGTATGACCTTAGACAAGTTACTTAACAGCACTGTGCCTCAGTTTTCTCGTATGTAAAATGGGAATGACAGCAGCACCTACCTCCAAGGATTTGGTGTGGAGTAAGAGTTAATGCATATATAAAGCACAATGAATAGTGCCTGGCTGAGTACGTGTAATGGAAGCACTGGCTAATATTACTATGTGGAAAGCTCCCTCAATTGAAATGACGATGTTTTTTTTACTCAAATGCCTCCTCCTCCAAGAAGACTTCTCTGCTTCTCCGTTAAAAACAAAACAAAACAAAACAACAAACCTCCACCCTCCTCCTCCTCACCCTGCTTCTCCTTTGGATCCATGGAACCAAGGTTCTGCCCAGAACAGCCTCTGTGCCAGGATGGCTCTCAGCCCACCTACACCACTTTGTTTATTAATAAATTCTGCCATACAGATCTCTGTTCTCACCTGCTTCCTGTATCCTCACCAATAAGCTCCTTATGGGCAGGCACTACAGACCCCCTGGCTCATCCCTGTACCCACACAGCTCCTGAGAGTGGCCTGTATATGGCAATTCCTCAGTCAACACAGGCCAAACAGAAGTTACAAAGTCAGGGCGGCAGAGACCACAGCACCCTCTGTCTCCATCCTACAGGAAACCCATGGCCACCATTCAGAATGCCGACAGGTGCTACCATCAAGCCAGCCAGCATCCCAGCTCTCCGCTTCAAAGCTATAAATCCCAATTTATTTTCTAGGGCCAAGCCTGACCTCCCCCTTCTCCCACAGGCCACTACCTCTTGGCTCTCCCAGCACAAGATGTAAAAGTCAGCTCCAAGATAAACTGCCCAGGGGAGTATTTCACACAGGCTAAGTTGAGCTTTGCTAAATGACCAGAGGAAGCCACACCTGTTTCAGATTTGCCCTTTAACACCTATTTTATGGGTCAGAAATGCTTTAGGGGTGGGGAGAGGACGAGGTCAAGTCTTGGGGGTTAAGTTGGGGGAAATCAGTCCTGTTCCGAGATTGTCAGATTAGAAGACGGTCACCTGATCTCCTTTAAGGAAACTTAGGTTCCTTGTTGATAAGTCCAAGGTGCCATTAGTTTTTTCGTTTTTTCTTAAAACAGCATGCACAGCCTCACCAATCCTTGGAGGGAGGGAACGCTTGGTGTTACAATGAGAAGACGTGACAGTTACAAGACACACGTTTTGTGCAGCTGTCCCTTGGGAAGCGCCAACTCTGCATGCAGAATTTCTCTATAAAATAATTCAAGGGCTGCATTAACATCTCATTTATGGAACTCAGAGGCAGATGGGGGAGGGAGAGAGAAAAGCCAGCTCTGGTGCTTCTTCTGGGGACCACCAAAACCCAGACTGAAAGGGGTGGGAATTCAGGCAGAGGGGTGCAAGAAGAGGAACATTAAGTGAAGGGAGGAGACACATAACGCACATTCCAGTAAATATCAGAGCCTTACTATCTCCATTTAAATCATGGAAAATAGAACAAATTGATAAAAAAAAAAAAGCCTATAAACTTGGAATTCAGATTGCACAGATGTGATCCTGGTTCTGTCACTTGGTAGCTGTGGGACATCAAGCAAATCATTAACCTTAAAACCTCAGTTTCTTTATCTATAAAGTAAGGGCAATACTACCTGTGGTAGATGGGATCTCACTGAAGGCCTTAATGGCCTGCCTGTATCCCTGCCCTTTGCCATGCGACTCTGCAACTCTTCCTCTCTCCCTGAATCCTCGTTGGCCTTGTGACTTGCTTGGGTCAACACAAAGGGAGCAGAAGGGACAGTGTGCCAGTTTCCAGCCTCAAGAAACCTTATGGGCTTCTGTTCTTTTAAAACACTGCCATGATCATATGAACAAGGCTAGCCTGCTGGAGACTGAGAGACCATATGGAACAGAATCCAATTGTCTCAGTCAAGACCATCCTAACCCAGCTACCCGCAAACATGTAAGAGAGCCCAGCAAGGATCAGCAGGGCTGCACATCCACCCTGAATGGACCACAGATGCATGTGTGAGCCCAGCTGAGACTAGAAAAACCAGAAAACTGAGATGCGTGGGCTTGTGGACAATAATAAAGGCTTATCATTTTAAGCAGGGGTTGGAAACTACAGACCATAGGTTGGCTGCCTGTTTTTGTAAATAAAGTTTTATTCAGACACAGCTATGCCCTTTATTTAATATATTGTCTATGGCTGCTTTCCAGCTGCAAGGGCAAAGTTGAACAGTTGTGATGAAGACTGTCTGGCTTTCAAGCCTAAAATCATTCATTATCTGGCCCTTTAAGAAAAGTTTCCCAACCCCTAGTTTAAAATCACTGAGTTTGAGGTGATTTGTTATGCAGCAATAGCTAACGGATACAGTATCTAAACCTCTTCTAGAGTGACTGTGAGGATTAAATGACCAATTAAGTGGTTAGCATGAAGCCTAGAGAATATTTCTCTACTGGGGAATCAATGGAAAAAACCGGGTTTGATAGGCAGCATTTCTCTCGCACAACTTTCAAGGGACAGGACTTCAAAGGAGAAAGTATCCCAAGCCAAACCACAGATACCAACTTTGGCTCTTACCTTTTCCATCAATTACTTTCTAAGAACTGGAGAATATGCCCATTAACCAAATGGAAATTGACAACTCATGTTTGACTCGGGCTTCAATCAAGCCATACATCAATGATTGCATGTGAAAAGGCCCAAAAGACCAGTTACAACTTCCCAGCAAGGCACATAAGACACTCTCTTCCCTTTCTGACTCCAACCTCCCTCTGTAATGCCCCCACCACACCTACTCTGCTGAGCCTCCAGCCATTCCCTCCAAGCCTCCAGGCCCTGGCACAAGCTGTTCTATCCCTTCTGCATGGACAGCCCTCCCCCCTCATCCCTGCCTAGGAAATTCCCACTCATCCTTCCAGAGTCAGCTCAAATGTCGCCTCCTCCTGAAAGCTCTCTTGGACTTCCCAGAGTCGAGGCCTTACCAGCCCCTTGCACACACTTCTGTTTTGGCATTCCTTAGGTCTCCTTGGCTGTTATCTGTCTCCCAGACTAGACCTTGAGAAGCTAGTGTTCAACTGCAAAAGAGAATCTTCCTTCTTGGAAAGCTGAAGCTGGCCACCATTTATTCTCTGAATATCCCCTGTCTAGCAGGCTGCTCAGAAACTGTTTGCTGAATGTTTAAAAAAAAAAAAAAAAAAAAAAAGGTTAGACATGATATTATTCTTTAGGAAACATGTTATTTAACTCAACCCTGTGGATGCTGACAAAATATAAAGTGTTGGTACACATTAGCATGTATTTAAAACTCGGGAAACTGATGTCATCATGCATCTTGACTTTCTCAATTGTGGTGGAAACATTTACTTAATTATGATAAAGAAACAATACTTCAGCAGAAAACGTAACGGGATGAGACCTGTTCGGCTGCACAAAGGGAGACCAACCAAGTAAGTTACTGGCTTCTTCTGTCATGGTTACTTTTTTATAAAGACAACCGAAGGAATGATATTTCTACTGACTAGTTTTGTTCTCTCTTCCTGGGAGCTCAGGTCCTCACAGTCTCTCACCTGGACTCTAATTATCCCCTAACACTGACCCCATCCCCCACCCCCCATTGTGGCAGCTCAATCATTGCTGAGTCCGTCCCTTTCTCGGCTCACCAGTTTCAAGGACTCCCTGTGGGGTCCAAACTCAGCCCCCCACCTATTTGATGTCATCTCTCATTCCCCAATGGAGGCCCACTGCAAGACAGCTCTGGTTTCCAAGAACACACTCCATACTGAAGTTCTGCATGTACACGTACACACATATATACCCACACACGTACATGCACGCAAACTTACATCCACACATGTACACAGAGCCCGTGCTGCTGCAGGCTGTAGCGGCCCCTTCCCCGGCACTGAAATTCCATTTCCATCTCTAGATCCAGCTCAAAGCTGCCTCCTAGGTAAAGACCTCACAAAATTCCCCAAGACAAAACCCTGGGGAAACAAATGATGAAGATAGTGTGTGACAATCTCCTCCAGGGACTTAGGCCAGAGATTACTGACTAGTCTTCTGCAGCCTTCATTCCTTCCCCCTCTTTCACATGATTCTGAAAGGGATAATGCCCAAGACTGGATGCTTGGGAGGAGGGGGTGTGCCAGAGAACTCACTGGGAGAATAAAATGATGCCTCAGTGTGACATAGGGAGGCACGAGACAGGGCCCCCAAAGATAAACCATAGTGGGAGGTGGCACTGGAGGCAGTGAAAAGACGATCTGTGGACCAACAGCTTCTACCCCACACCACAGTAACTCCCAACTCAGGCCTGATGTTAAAAACAAACACAGGGCCTGGCACATAGAGTGGGAGTGTGGGGGAGGCATTCATCAGCCTTATGGGTTCTTGTCTTATCTCTGACAATTGACAAAAGGAAGCTGGGCCTGAGATTAAGCGGGGTACTAGAAGTGGGTTTTCCTGGATCCATGGGTGAGGGGTAGAAGGAAGGCTCCGAGGTGTTCAGGCCTGGATCTATACAGTATGCCTGGCCTTCCAAAAGCTGTCTGGCTGAAAATAATGTGAAAACCAGGCTGCTTTCAGACTGCCTGGCCAGGAATGGGGGGTGGGTGTTGGCCCCAGATGAGGAGACAGCCCCACACAGAGGGCAGAGAGGAGAGGATCTAGAGTCTCTGCATCCCAAAGCAGTTCCAACCAGAAGACCCAGGGGAAGGGTTAAGGAGAAGTCACTTACATAATGGCCCTCAAAAGTGTGATAGCAGAATCAGCAGCAAAAGATCACCTAGGAACTTGTTAGAAATGCACATTTTCAGGACCCACAGCAGGCTTGATGAATCAGTTTTAAAGAGCCCTCCAAGTTCTGGTTTGAGAACCACTACACAGTGTGACCCTCTGTGGCTGCCTCCCCTCTTCCTCTTTAGAAAGAACATCTGGTAGCTGAAACTCCTGTCTCTGGATCAGAACAATTTCTCAAAAGATCAAAGGGCTCAAAGTCACAACCCAGTAAGTGAAATGCAGCCAAGAGAGATAAAAAAAAAAAAAACACCCTCATAAATCCCTTCATTTGCCCTCACTGTGCTTAGCTTATAAGGTCCTCCCTAACCTGGGCCCTGCTGTTCCCCTGGGGTCCTGCACAACTCTAACCTCTCAATGCCAGCCACAGGCACTTTATCTGCATCCCCTCAAGTGCCAGGCTTTCTTTCGGGAGCCAACCACAGTCACCGCCCCTCCCCCACAATAACAGCCCTCCCTGACCACCCCCACCTCAGCCCTCCTGTAACAGCACCCCCATCACAGCACTCATCATCCACACTGCAGACTGGGCCACAAAATTCACCAGGGACTGCTCCAGCACCCAGCAGGGGAGGGCACAGGAAAGACCCATAAAAAATACTTGATGGTGAGGGGCGCCTGGCTGGCTAAGTCAGTGGAGCATGCAACTCTTGATCTTGGGGTTGTAGGTTTGAGCCCCACACTAGGTGTAGAGATTATTTAAAAATAAAATCTTAAAAAAAAAAAACTTGATGGTGAACAAAGCCAACTCTTAAATACACTTGACATTCTAGCTATGACATTTTATCCCTCAGTATTTGAAATAGTCTTAATTGTAATTGGAAAAAAAAAAAAAAGTCTACTAAAGTTTTGAAAGCCAGAAAAGAAAACTTTACAAAGCAGTGGGAGGGAAAGATTTGCCCACCAGGAAGGTAGCTGTGGAGTAACAAGGGGGGCCCAGGAGTCTAGCACCATTTGCTGGGAATCTCTCCATCTTCAGAGGCAGGGCCTTGCTCAAACCAACCATACGCAGGAACTTCAGATTCTCCCAAGCCAGCACCTAGCCAAACCTGAGCCACATATAAGGCAGCAGGGAGCCTCTTTGGTGTTTCCCTCACAGATCAACCACAAGCCCTTGATCCTGGGGGCTCCCAGAGAAATCTCCTCCTCCTCCAAGGCAGCAAGCACCTGGGTGGCCACCTGGCTCCCAGGTTCTTGTAGGAAGCCCTGAGTCCATGCTTCCAAGGTGTGCCCCCAAACTGCCTCCAGGGACCGCCCACCTTGCCTTTAGCAGATCCAGAGAGGAGGGGATACTCTTGGGTGGGACCTCAGAGAGAAAAATCCAGGCAGAAAAATTAAAAAGAAGGGCATCCCCTTACTTCTCCTGCCTAGAAAATAAAACATCCCTTTCCAAGCACCAGCTGGCAGGTAGGAGCCTGTCTGTCTCCTGTCTGGACATCCAGTCCTAAAGGGAGCTCAGACTCTCAGTCTTCCCCAGCCCACGCCTGGGCAAAAGTTTACCTTTGGGAAAAGGTGGGGGTGATGGGGAGAACAAGAGGGACATGAGCCTGACAGGGCGCTGGGCCTCAGATGTAATCAAAACACTGCCTTCCACCATAAGTAGACAGAACAAGTATTATTTTATGGGGGAAGGGAGGGTGCGACAGTAGTGTGAAGGGGGAAGAGAGGGGTCCAGTCTGGCTGTAATTGGTGTGCTTCAAAGAGGGGGATCAAAATGGCCTAATATGTTAGGGGGGGTTGTCACAAAGTGGTCCCCCTCATTCCTGGGACTGTATGGGGTGGGGGTGGGATCAGGAAGAGGTGAGGATTGGAGGCGTGAGTCTCCTTCCAGCTGATGGACTGGCGGACCCCCTTGTGCGCGCGGCGGTAGGAACTGACTTGTCGAAGTGGAAAGCTCCTGGAGGCAGCGTATTTCAACCGGAAAAGCATGCGTGGGGGTTCCCAGGGCAGCTCCAGTACAAAAGGCCGCTCGGATTTGGAAACCTGGCGCGAGGGGTGGGGCAGGGCAGGGTTTTTAGAGGGATTTACATATATACGTTTAAAGACAGCCGGTCCGGATCTGCCACTGAGAATGCTGTGTAATACCGGGCGAGTCCCTTCCCAGCTCTGGACCTCAGTTTCCCATCTATAGCATGGTGGGAGGGAGAAAACAAAAAACAAAACACGCTCCTCTAAATCCCTGCCAGCTCTGACTTTCAGACTTTAGGTCTTGGGGGACGGAAGGGCTGGCTGGGTCTTTCTTGGACAAGGTTGGTAGGACGCTCTCGTCAGGTTACTTCCGAAGGAGGCACCTGGCTGTGGGCTCAGAGAAAGGACGTTTTAGGAGCAGCAGGTAAAAGAGTCTGTCAGAGGCCGAGGATCCAGAGGAAAGAGCGTGCGAAAGGGAAGAACTGGGAAGCAGCGTGGGAGCCCTTACCCCAGGGTCCTAGCCCGAAGCTAATGAAGAAACCAGAGCGTTGCCTCAGTTTCCCCGTGCGCACAGTGGCTCAGGAACCTGGGGTGAGAACAAGGGGTGCCTTACCTTGTCCTTTTTGCCGGCCCCGCTCTCCTCCGCGGCCGAGGCGGCACACTTGTTGAGCAGTTTCTTGCCACCGCAGGCCGTCGGGCTCCAGGTGCGGCCGCCCGAGCAGGCACCCCCCGGGAGGTCTCCCGCACCGCCCGCGGCGCTCTCCACCTTGATGAGGCGGTGCTTCGGGGAGATGTAGCGCACCTCGGCCGGGGTGGCTGGCCGCCGCTCGCTGCTGCTGCGGTAGAGGTGCGGGGAGCCGGACGACGACGACGAGGACGCGGCGGCGCCTGCACCGGAGGAGGCACAGCAGCAGCCGGCGGCGCCCGACGCGGACGAGGCTGAGAAGGCGCGCTGGCCCCCGCCCGGCTCCCCGCCGCCGCCGCAGTAGTCCAGGCGGCACATGGCGCGCAGTTTGCGCAGCGACGAACCGGGCCCGTTGTAGGGGTCCTCAAAGTCGCGCTCCTTCTGTGCGCGGTAGGCGCGGATGAGGTCGCTGGTGCTGCCGCTGTCGTCGGGCAGCGATCCCGACGACGTTGAGAAGCAGGAGGCAGCAGCC
Organism: Halichoerus grypus; assembly: GCF_964656455.1. Classification (NCBI taxonomy): domain Eukaryota; kingdom Metazoa; phylum Chordata; class Mammalia; order Carnivora; family Phocidae; genus Halichoerus; species Halichoerus grypus. The sequence goes on from NC_135725.1 coordinate 60,926,499, forward strand.
GGACCGCAGGACGCCGAGGCGCCCGCCGGGGCCTGCGGCACAGCCTGGGGGGGCTGCGAGGGCCGCTCGCCCCGGCGCCGCTGCTCGCGGTAGTCCGGCCGCGGCGGCTGCGGGGGGCTCTTGGTCTTGCTGTTGCCCAAGCTGAAGTACTTGTTCAGCCACTTGGCCATGGCGAGAGGCCGCCTAGGGCCGCGGCGCGGAAGCCCGGTCCGCCGCCGCGGCCATTCGGGGAGCAGCGCTGCGGCCCAGGTCTCTCGGCGCCCCGGCCCCGGCGGGGGGCGTCCGGGGCGCCCGCTCTCGACACCAAGTTCAAGTTCTCTCCGCCGCCTCCTGCCGGCCGATCCCGGCTTCCAGCAGCTGCAGCACCGCCCTCCGCCTCTGCCTCTCGCCGCCCGGGCTTTGGATCTCTCGCCCCTCACGGGCGCGTCTCATGGGATCCCGGACCGCGGCCCCGCGGAGAGCGAAAGGCCCGGGCGCCCCCCGCCTGGGACGCTCTGGCCGTGCGCTCCGCCGCGGAGCGCTCTCCTGCCCCGTCTGAACCGCAGCCTCCGCCTGGGCCGGGATCTGCTGCTGCTGCGGGAACTTGTCGGCGTCTTTGGCCCCCCTTCTTCCTTCCCGAGAGCGCTGGGAGAGAGCCCGGCCCCGCAGCCGGCGAGCAAGCAGGAGGGAGAGCGAGCGAGCGACGGAGGGAGGCAGCCGGCGCCCGCCCGAGCCGCGCGCCCGTGCCCGTCCCGGCGGCGCCTGCCGCTGCCGCTGCCGCCGTCTCCCGAACCGCCGCGTGTGTGACACCCGGGCCGCCAGAACCCGCCCCGCGCCGCGGCCCCGCCCTCCCTGGGCTCGCGCGCGCGCCCCGCCCCCAACCCGCCCCCGCAGGCCCCGCCCCGCCCCCCACGAGCCCGGCCGCCAGACCGCGGCCTAAGCCCCGCCCTCCTCGTGCCTGGGTCTTCAGCTGGCGCAACTCCCCACCTCAGCACGCGCCACCACCCGCGGCCACCTCGGCGCCAGCCCCGGGGTGGCGCCTGAGGGCACCGGGGTCCGGCGGCACTCCTGGCCCCGCCTCGCTCGAAGCCCGCCGGCGCCTGGGGCGTGAGGTTGCCAGCGTGAGCCCGCCGCGCGCAGAGGCCAGACCCGTGCGCATCTCCTGGTGCCCGCGCGCTGTGCACCTCAGGGACCCACTGTTGGGGGCGGGGCGCGGGGGTGATTTATCCCGGGACATTTCTAGTTTACAGTGTGACTCGCGCGAAGAAAGTGCGGCCCTGGGACCCCTCCGGGACAGGGTGCCTTATCCCCTTCTTGAAGGGACGGAGACTCCGGTTCAGCCCCCGCGTGCCTGATCTTCGGAGGAGTCTCTATGCTAATGAGCGTGTTAGCAGTCCGGATGACGGAAGCGGCCTGGAGGGGCGGCGGGGCGGGCCGGCACCAGTCTCAGCGCCCGGCTGAGGGGAGGCAGGACGTTGGCTCACCTTCTCACCTCTGAGGAAGTCGGGGCTTTAACCCCGCGCACCGCCGACCTGAGGCCCAAAGGAGGGCCGGCCACGCAGGTGGGCCGGGCTGCCACTTCCCGGTCAGGTGGAGCCGAAATGATGTCATTTCCACCAGTCTCTACTTTGCAATTTAAGATCGTGCTTTGATTATTGACCAAAGCTGAGGAAACTGAGGCCGAGGCAGGGGCGCAGCTTACCCAGTGAAGCTTTTCCTGGGAGGCGCAAGGCTCCAGGTGGAGCCGGAAGAGCTGCCTGGAAAAGAGGTAACTGCCACTAGAGCCGGTCCTCCTTTGAGTTTGGCCGCCAAGCCCCAGAATATGCTTTACCCTAAGGTGTGAGAACTGAGACCCGAAGTCGCAGGAATTCTCTAGGAAGGCTGACTTATTAGGACGATAGGCCGCGTCCTTAATTATCTCCACTTGCTACCTGTGTCTTAAGAGATGGGCTTTGGCGGGAGTCTATCTTTTTCTCTATCCCCCGTAGGAAAAGTGGGACCTGTTAGGGCAGGCAGAAGGCCAGAGGCTCTCTTGGAGGGGACACAGCTCTAGCCTCGCTGGTGGTGGAGGTCACATTCTCAGTCTGAGAGCCAGACAAGAAGTGCCTGAGAGCTGTCGCCTCTTCACTGCCTGAGGCCACAGTGGGGAAGGGGCAGAACCCAGACTCCAACTTGGGTCTTCCTCTGAAGGTTGTGCTCCGTCCACTCAGCCGCACACACTGATGTAATGGAATTGACTGCAAATTGTCCTTTTAGGATCAAGCCATTTGCTCTTTCCCTCTTTGGTCAGACAGGACTGTCATCCTCTGTGAGCAAGTTAAGTTTTTTAAACCCACCATTATAAGCCCCACAGTCACAGACACCATCTATGCAGCCCCTTCATTGCCTGAGATCTATGTACTTGGCATTTCTCAGAAATAATCTAGGGTGTGTGTGTGCGTGCGTGTGAGTGTGAGTGTGAGTGTGAGTGATGTGTCTGGGGAATGCTGGAAGAACCAGAAATTGACTTGGGCTAAGGTGTTTATTTTGGGTAACCTTAAACTTAAATATCTCAAATTACCCTTTAAATCACTCCTCTGCTGTATAAACAATTATTCTGCAAGTAAGGGAGGCCCAAATAGAAGAAAACCCAAAAGGCAAGTACATCCTCATTGTAAGCCCCATTTCTCAACCAACCACAAATCCTCTCTGGCTCCCTCCCTTCCCATTTCTGCTTGTAGGCCCAGTAAGGAGGAGCAGCCAGACACTGGCCACAGGCCAGGCCACTCAGGACAAGAAAGTCCTCTCAAGGGTCTGGAAACTTGTTCCCTGCATGTGGGTTGCACATGGAAGAATTATCTCTGCCTTTTCCAAAGGTTTAGGAAGAGAAGTTATATTTCACAACTTATTTTTTCCATTTCACTTTCAGCAGACTATGGGGTTAGACCCACTTTTCCATGTGATGCCTCTGCTGGGGTATAATTTGCAAGCCAAAATTATTGTAATGCTATAGTATTATGCCAAGAACTTCCAGAGCACTTGTGTGTCTGCTCAACCCCAACACATTCTGTATATTATTAACCCTACTCATCAGCCCTGCAAGTTGGTGTTATTCCCAGTTTACAGATGGGGTAACTGGACTAAGGTAGTATTTACTTCAAGCAGGCAAAAACACACGGGTGTTTTCCTCTGGGAGCTAGTGGAGACACACCTTACAAGACAGATTCAGAAATAATCATTCTGAAAGGAAACAAAAGTTTCCTAAAGACAATATTGGAAAAGTAGTATGTCAAATGGTTGAAGAAGACAGGAACTTGTAGGGAAAGGATCAGAGCACTACAGGCAGTCAGAGCTGAACAGACTGTCCTTTCACAGAGCCAGTCACCCCACTTCACAGAGGGAAAATGGATGACTGAAAGGAAGAGATTAAATCAAGAGGCACAGCTGGGATTGGTACCCGGTCTCTTGATACCACAAATCCAACATTATGCCCATCACTGCCATTTTTACTTTTAGCTCCACACCCCCCTGTTGCCCCGGCACTTGTCCCTGATTTTCTTATTGGAAGGGTTCCATATGGCCCTGTTTCTGTTTCTGCCCTGTCTCAACTTCTCACTTTAGACCAAGGTGGGGACATGGCAGCTCTTTCTCCTGCATCCTCCTTCCAGTATCTGGAGGTAGGCTATGTCATTGATAGAGGCCTGGAGAAACAACAGACTCCTCTACTTCTTTCAGTTCAGGTCATCAAATGGTAATGTCAGTCTCCTGCTGTGTGCTGGGCCCCAGGGCAGGAATCTGGACTGGAATCATAGATTTGGGAGTCCTTAGTGCTCTAAGAAGATCTGAGGCAAAACTCTCAGTCATCCTTGACATCCTTCTTTCATTCCTGCTCCATCCAACGCTTCAGCAAGGAATAAGCAAAATCTTACCACTTCTCACCACCTCCACTGCTTCCACGCCAGCCAAACACTCCTTCATCTCTTGCCTGGATCATCACAGGCATCTGTTACCCATTTTCCTGCTTCTGTCTCAACACAGCAGCCAGTGATCCTATTAAAACTCAATCTGATTATGTCCCTCTTCTGCTCAAATCTCCCATTAAATCCCCATGTCCCTAATAATAAATGCCAAAATTCTTATAGAGGCCCATAAGGCCTTATATGACCTAGTCCCCTCAAATTCCTAACTTCATTTTGTATTGTCCTCTCTCCTGCTCTAGCCAGGCTGCCTCTTCCTGGTATTCCTTGAACACTCTTGCCTTGGAGCCTTTGCACTGTATTTCCTCTGCCTGGAATGCTTTCCCTCAGCTGTGCCCATGGCTCATCCTTCACTCCCTTCAGGTCTGTATTTATTCATTTATTTTTTTTTTTTAAGATTTTACACAGGGGGAGGGGCAGAGGGAGAGGGAAAGGGACAAGAAGACTCCCCCCTGAGCAGGGAACCCTACATGGGCTCGATCCCAGGACCCTGAGATCATGACCTGATCTGAAGTCAGACATTTAACCGACTGAGCCACCTAGGTGCCCCAGGTCTGTATTTAAATGCTACATGCTTAGTGAGGCCTCCCCTGGCCACCATATCTAGGATTGTTGTTCCCACTCAACACTTCCTATCCTTCCCAGCTTTATTTTTCTGAATGTTACCCAGACCCATTTCATGCACAGCATATTTTACTTATTTTTCTTGTTTATTGTCTTGCCCCACAATGGGAAAGAGATCTTTGCTTTTGTTCACTGCATATCTCCAGTGTTCAGCACACTGCCTGACACCTAGTAGGCACACGATAAGTATTTGTCAAATGAACAAGTCTACGTGAATGGTTAATCATGGAGGGCAGAATGGCAGAGGGCTAAAGCTTGGCATCTCTGCCTTGGACCTGGTGCTAGTGGCTATTAACTTTGGTCTGGAGGTGGGAACATAGCAGACTTGCTGAGTTTTTGAAGCAGATGTGTTCTGGTGTTCTGTTCCCAGGCTGTTCTCTTAAGCAGAGGAAGCCGAATGAGGTTTATGCATGTCTTCCCAGCATCCAGAGTGGGTTCCAGGAAGGTTGTGGCATCCAGGTAGCCCTTTCACAAGAGTCCTGGTCATGCTGATATTCGAGGCTATCTGTGCGTCACTGAGCCAGCTCTGTTCTCTCCACCTCAGGTACAACTAATCTTAAGAATCTCATTATGGGTCCAAAGATAATCCTCTATATCTAGATTAAAGGCTGTGTTTTGACCATTACCGCACATTGAGCATTGAGCCGACAGTTTAATTGAACTGTTTATGCCGCTGCCTTGATCTCTTCCCAGAGAATTTACAACTAATTCCGAGTGTCTCTGCGAATTAAGTGGGCCTCTCCCAACATGCTTTACTTGTGGTTTGCCTGTGCCAAATCCCACCTGTCCTTGTGTTACCCAATTATGGGCTCTCGCTCACAGCTGTCTCTGACCAGTGCCACTTCCAGTCCACTTCCTCCCTGAGGTGGCCATTAAGATATGGCTCTGAGAATGGCCATATCCTAGGACAACCTCTGTGATACCTGCAACAGTAGAAAGGGGGGTGGAGGTGAGGATTGGCACAGGAGCAGAGAGGATGTAAATCATACTGACTCCTTTGAAGTCACCTCCAGGCAACTGACAATAACCCCCTAACAAGAAAAGGGTACAAGTGTCTTTAGCACAGTTAAGTGTGATGGAAGGAAAAGAGCTCTGGACTGAGGTCAAGACTCCTGAGTTCTTATCCCGGCCCTCTTCTGACTTCCTATGTGACTTGGTGTTACTATTTATAAAATAGGAGCTGGCAGATCATTGTTTCCCATTCTGTGTTATGGAAGTGTCTAAGGGTAGGGTTGCCAGATCTAGAAAAAACAAAACAATAGCAAAAAAGGACATCCATGCAATAATTGGGACATACTTACACTGAAATATTATTCGTTGTTTATCTGAAATTCAAATTTAACTGGGTGTCCTATATTTATCTGTCCATGTGGGAGATAAAAAAGGCTCCCAACCCCTAAACCAGCCTCTGCTAATGAAATGGACAAGAGCAGATGTTCTTAACCCTGGCTGAACATTATAATCACCTACAGAACTTATACAGTACCCAGTGACCAGTCTGAATTCCAGACCAGTTAAATCAGAATTTCTGGTGGATTCAGGCATTGTATTTTTTTTTTTAATAAAAAAAAAACTCCCAGGGGTGCCTGGGTGGCTCAGTTGGTTGGGCTTCTGACTCAGGTCATGATCTCAGGGTCGTGAGATTGAGCCCTGCATCAGACTCTGCGCTCAGTGGGGAGTCTGCTTGGGATTCTCTCCTCCCTCTCCCTCTGCCCCTCCCCTGCTCATGCAAGCGCTGTAAATAAATAAATAAAACCTTATTTTTTTAAGGTTATTTATTTATTTATTTGAGACAGAGAGAGAGCGAGAGAGAGCGTGTGCACCAGTGGTGGGGGGGCAGGAGCGGCAGAGGAAGAGGGGACATAGACTCCCCTCTGAGCAGGGAACTAGACTCAGGGCTCGATACCAGGACTCTAGGATCATGACGTGAGCCTAAAGCAGACGCCTAACTGACTGAGCCACCCAGGCACCCCAGATCAATCTTTAAAGAAAAACAACCTCCCTAGGTGAGTCCAATGTGCAGCCAAACTTGAAAACCACTGGACTAGAGCAGAGATTCTCAAAGTGAGGTCCCTGGGCCAGAGCATCAGCCTCACCTGAGAACTTGTTAGAAATACAAATTGTCATTCTGACTTCCTGACCTTCAGAATTAGAAACTGGGCATTGTGGCCCAGCAAGCCTGTTTCCAGGTAATTCTGCTATAGCTGAAGTTTGAAAGCCAGTTTGAAACTTCTTTAGAAAATTTTCAACTAATTTGCTTTCCAGCTAATTGCTTTGCAGTGATGCAAATCACCTGTCCTGTGGTGATTGCAGCATGAGTTATGGAGGTTGCGAACCTACTGGGTGCAGTAACTTTTTCAGTCCCAACTATCAGTCTGACGGCAGTCTTGAAGGCTACCATTGGCACCTGGAGCTTATTGCCAGTAGGACAAGTTAGGCCAGGAAGGGCCAGATGTGGACCAGAAGTGTCTGAGGGCATAAAGTTCTGGGTCAGGCAACGTAAAGGCCCAGCCGAAGAGGCTGTGGAGCCCATGGGCAAGGGGAAAGTGGAAAGTGTGGCAGGAAGAAACCACAGGTAGGTGGTACATTAGGTCAGTCCAGGTCCCAATGAGGCTGGGGGCAGTGAGAAATAGGGATACCTCCAGGGTTAGTTAGGCCAAGTCACACTGCTTCTGTGAGGAACCGGGACCAGGGCAGGCCAGAGCTGATGTAGACTGGAGGAGGCGGGTGTCAGAGATGGAGAAGGGAGTCTATCCTTGCTTTGTTTTGTAAGAGGCAAGTAGTGTTCAAGAACAGAGCATCATTTTTCTGCAATTGAGGAGGACTTAAATGCAAACCTACTAGCACCACCAGGTTTTCTCTGGGGGTCTCACAGTCAGGTTTATTTGTTTCTTGGATGCCAGGTACCCAGGATATGTGACTGTCTTGTCCTTGAGAGACATCTGGAGGGCAGGTAGCAGGGGCTGTGCATTATTCATTTCTGTCCAGCCCCAGGCTTTGCTCAGTGCCTGCCAAATGCTAGGCCCTGAGTGACTGTGTGTGGAATCGAATCCAATAGAGATCCCACAAATCACCGTTCTTAAGTATGAGTTATTACCTCAGACCCTAATAAAGCACACCACTGAGAAAGTCCAGACATTCTATATGCAAAACGGCACTTGTCACCCTTTGAGAATCATTCCAGACTCTCTCCTTCCTGTCTTTCTTTCTCCCTTCCTTCCACTGAACACCTCTCCTGTGCAAGGCTGAATATTAGACTGACCAGCTCTGCCATGAGAGCTTTGCGCTCTGTAGGGAAGAACTGAAAAAGAAGGCGTAGAGGCAGCAAACATTGAAACCTCCAAGATCTCACTTACCTGGGTTCTAATGTGAATGACTTTGTGCTAGTGTGTAAAACTGTAAATCTGAAGAGTTTAATCTGATTCTCCTCATCTCCAAAATAAACTTCGGAGTTCCTGAAAAGGTGAAATATTACTTTAAGCCCTATGGTTGGGAAAGTGATTTAGAACCTACACAAAAAATGTTCTTTTGATGCAATTTCCATCCTCTCACTTTGGCTGTAACATTTAAAGACAATTTTTAAAAGTCACTTTCCATGCATAATTTTCTCCCACTACAATTTTTTTCTTGAATTAAAATGGTCACCATGCTGTCATCTGAGGCTTTCCTGAGTGGATGCATTGGTCTTAGCCAAAGCCAGGAAAGAGTTAAAGTTGCAAATGGCCGTCCTTCTTCTGTCTGGGTTTGGGGGTGGGGTGGGGGTGGAGACTGCCCAATTGTCTGTCCATTTCTTCCCTTCCCTAGGGCTGAGTGCAGGATGTTAAGTCTCCCAAAATAACTCAGACCCTGAGGGTAAATGCTTGCTGGGAGCTGGTTTGGAATAGAGGATTCTCTAGATCAGAGGGGAACTTTTGAGGCCAAAAGATCTGATCTCCTGGGCTGAAAGAGAGAGGAGCCCAGCCACCTTCTAAACTCTAAACATCCACTAACCAGTCCTCACCAGGTCACAGGGAAACCAGGTGCCAGCTTCTTTCACCCACGTAGCATCCTACAGAACTATCATACCCAGACAGAGTCCTGTAAGGCCTGTGGGCACAGCTTGGAGAGGCACTGGCAGAATGGGGGCAGAATCTAAGTGAGCCCCAGGTCACTAGAATTTCTGGAGTTCTTGGAGTTTACAAGATGCTGTAGAATCATTGCTTACTGTACTTGTGCAGAGGAGGGAACTGTTGGTTTTTCAGCTTTCCTGAGTCATGGTGAATGAAAGAGATCCTTCTGACCAGTCCTCAGAGCCCACTCTGATCCCTTTGGTCCTGAAGTTAAGACAGTGATGAATTCGGGGGCTCTGGACTGTGGGTTTACTTCACCTCCAAGGCTGGAGCAGCATTTCATTCATATTCTTGGGGTCTGGACCTAGCAAAACCCAGAGAGAATCGTTGCTTTCTTCACGAGTTTCCCGCTTTTATCTCTATGTATAATTCTATTTGTATTTCCATTTGCTCCCATTTGTGGACTTAGGCTCTAAACACAAGAATTCACTTCTCCAGCGGACCACTTTTGCTGTAAAGTAGCACATCTACCATGGCCACTGTGTGGGTCGTGGTGCTCAGACTTGAGAATCACTTAGAAAACAGTGTTTAGAATGTACACTGCCAACACCACTGCAGAGAAGCTGACTTAGAGCCTAGCGGTGGGGCCCAGGAATTTGCATTTTTACATGAACCACAGCTGATTCGGCTGAGATGGGCCAGGGGCCCCACTTTGAGAAGCTCTGGCTCATCTCTGAGCTCCAATCTGTGGCATGAGCCAACAAGTTGTGGTGGCGGCATTTCTGACTTTTGTTCCTGTGGTCTGATGTTCAGAGGGTCAGCCAGCCTGGATCTCCGGCAGGTAGGCAGGCTGGCTGTGGTGTGTCCCTGCAGGGCGTCCTGTAGCCTCAGTTGTGCACTCAGCAGCACACGTGGTTGTTCTTATTTATCCTGAGCAAATCTACTGGGTTCTGAGAAGTGGAGATTAGGCAGAAGAAAGGGGGGGAGAACAAATGTGAACACTAACAGTGCACTGGCCACTGTGCTCTGGGCATCACACCAATGGTATCTGCCAGTGTCCTGCAGAAATGCTCACGATAGGCGGTGACTGCCATTTTCCAGCTGAGAAGATGAGAACTCGGAGGTCACACAGCTAGTTGTGGTAGACTCAGGTCTTTTCAACTTAAAGGCCTTCCTCTTTACTTGTCTTCTTGGGGGTTGGGAGGAGTGACTGCATTTATAATTTTTCCCTTTTTGTTTTTGAAAAATTTCATAACTACAGAAAAATTGCAAGAATAATACAATCAACCTTATAGACTCTTTGTTAACATTTTGCCACCTCTGCACCCTTATCTGATTTTACTAATCCATTTGAGAATTTTGAAGCATTGTGTTGAATTACTCCTAAATATTTCAGCCCATCTCTAAAGAAAAAGGACATTCTTCATAAAACCACAATAAAATTATCATACTTGGGAAGTTTAACGTTAAAACACTGTAGAGGCCGCTTTTAGACAACAGGCTTGAGCAATGGAAACTCGATCAAGGCAGAAGGGCCCACAGCGACCACCTGGCTGAAGACAGGCCCATCATGCGACCCACATCAAAATATCCATAGGCCCTAACTAACCAATGGGCTACTTACAACCAGGCACAGTTACCGAAAAAGGGAGAATTCCATCCCCATACCTCCTCACCTTCCCTCTTTATTTATTTATTTTTATTTTTAAAAAATATTTTATTTCTTTATTTGAGAGAGAGAGAGAGAGAATACAAGCAGGGGGAGGGGCAGAGGGAGAGGGAGAAGCAGACTGCCCGCTGAGCAGGGAGTCCAAAGCGGGGCTTGATCCCAGAACCCCGAGATCACAACCTGAGCCCAAGGCAGACGCTCAACTGACTGAGCCACCCAGATGCCCCACTCACCTTCCCTCTTTAAATATAGCCCCCACCCACAGCCCCATTGCAGACAGTCTCTCCTCTGCTGTCCTGCCCCCACTCCCTTACAGTGCGTTCAGTAAACTTCTATCTCCTTTGTTCGGCCTTGGGTAAATCATTTTACCGCCCTCACCACTGGCTTCCACCTGATCATCACCCCACATTTTACCACATACGTTATTATGTAATATCTGGTTTATTGTAACAATTGTTCTTTTAATAAAGATTTTATTCATTTATTTGAGAGACAGAGAGAGCACAAGAAGCTCTGGCTCATCTCTGAGCTCCAATCTGTGGCATGAGCCAACATGGAGAGGCAGAGGGAGAGGGAGAAGCAGGCTCCCTGCTGAGCAGGGAGCCCAAAGCAGGGCTCAATCCCAGGACCCTGGGATCGTGACCCAAACCAAAGGCAGATGCTTAATTGACTGAGCCACCCGGGCACCCTGTACCAATTGTTTATACAATGTCTGTTATAGCTTTTTTTTTTTCAGCATCCAATCCAGATCACTCACTGCATTTACTTATCACATCTCTTTAGTGTCTTTTCATCTAGAATGGTATTCCAGTTTTTTGTTTTTTGTCTTTCATAACACTGACATTTTTTTAAGAGACCCGGCCTATTGTTTTGCAGAATATCCCTCAATTTGGATTTGTCGAATTGTTTCTTTCCTTTTTTTTTTTTTTTTCCACTTTTCTAATGAGTTTTATTATGTCAGATTGTTTCCTCATGACTGTATTCTTCTCAGGGCTTCATGTCAGAGGGACAAAAGATATGCCATTTGGTTGTCCTCTACTGTCTCTTGCCGGGTAAGAGGATACAGTTTGACCATTTGACTTGTTAAAAGGACTAGTGGTAGGAAGAAAAGCAGCATAACTTTGAGGAATGAATGCAGGTTTTGAAGAGCAAGAGAAGCAAGTTGAAGTCCTGACTCTGATCTCTAGCTGATTGACCTTAAATACAATCTACCAAAATACCTTAAATGTAACTCAAAATATCCTGTTTTTTTTCCAGCACATCTCTGAGATGCACCTTTTTCCATGCTTTCACATTTCTTTCATTCTAGGGCACTTCTATGGTTACTGCTTCCTTTCTGTTGCCCACCCCCTAATCTGTCCCATACATACTACCTACTACTGGTTGCCCTAAAATGTGTTCCTTGCTATCATATTCACCTGGCCTCCTTCCTCAATACATCAAGGCTGAATGCCTGATATTCAACACCTTCCATAGTCTGATCTCATCCCACCTACCTGAATTTAGCATCCCACTGTTTTCCATGGGGAAGTGTGATTGCTTTTGATTTGGCTGCTAGCACATCTTTTCTTTTCCCTCATTAGAGTGGTGACCCTTCCCTCTCCTCCATTGCTGGGTATATACGCATGTATCAGTTAGGGTAGGGTCACAAACAGGAACCACTGGAATTTAAAGTAGGGAGGTATTTAATAAAGGGAATTAAGGGGCACCTGGCTGGCTCAGAAGAGCATGCAACTCCTGATCTCAGGGTTGTAAGTTGGAGCCCCATATTGTATGTAGAGATTACTTGTAAATAAAATCTTACCAAACAAAATAAAGGGAATTACATACTTACAAAATCATTGGAAAATCTGGACAAAGATCAAGGAAGATCACCAGATTTGTCACTAGCTTTCACAGATAGGAATTTGAAGAAACTCAGGAAACCAGTAGAGATGATCACAGCTGCCTTCAATCCCAAGGTCCAGGATTTTCAGGAAAATACTCAGAAGCCACTGCAAAATGTCACGTCTGCCTAAGCTTAAAGTTTGACATTGCCAGAGGGGCAAAAATCTGGCTTCTGCCTTATTCTGCCTTCCACATCTTGGCAAGTGTTTCTTATTCAAGTGTTCTACTCTAGGATCTGTAGATAGGGATTCTGGGACATGTACTTCCCAGGGTTCTAAACCCTGCGATATAGGAAAGAGCGTAGAAGGAATGCTGGGTTGGTGAATGTCTTTCCTTGGGACTCTTCTGATGGAGCTAGTGAGGAGAACTCTCTGGTTTCTGTGGTCACAGCTGGAAGTATATGAAACTGCTTACTGTAGAGGCCATCTTTCCTGACTTGGAGGAAACTCAGATACGGTAGGAGAGAATGAGGACCTCAAAAGATGAGAACAGAGTAAAAAACAGAGCTGGAGATGGAGAAGGAGACAGAGAGATAGCAAGCTGATGATAAGATTGTGTCAGCCCTGGATTTGGTTATATGACCTTTTGCCAGTACTATCCATGTCTTTCTCAGCTATTTTAATCCATACATTTCTTTTTTTGCTTAAGCCAATTTAAGTTGATTTGTGTTAAAACCAAAAGGGTCCTAATGAATAGCAGGGGGAGACATGTGAACATTACACACTCAGAATGTGGTATGAGCTATACAAAGAGGACTAACAAAGTGGTACGCGTACCCAGAGATGACGTAAGAAAGGAGTGCATCTCCATTTTGTCTCAGAAATATTATTTTAGCCATAACTTTTATCTTAGTTTGTTATTTCTCATGTCCTTTGCTTCCTTCTAGAATACTCCTCTTCCTTTTCTTCTTGTGGTATTGTGATTTATAATAAGAAATATATGCTTGGTCTTCATCCTGTTCCTAGCACAGAGCTCCCAAGAGCCTTGGAATTTCTTAAGTGTTCAGAGCATAAAAGTGCAGTGTTGTCTTTTGTTATTCACAGTGAGCTCTTTTCAACCACACCTGTTTATGTTAATGAGGTGCTTTTGGAAAGCCCCTAAAAATGGGGGTTGGTTGCCAGGGGAACCAACCTGGTGATTAGAGCCCTGAAACTGTCGGGATCCACCCTCCCTCCTGGAAGGGGAGAGGGGCTGGAGTTGAATTAGTCACCAATGGCCAATGATTTAATCAATCATGCCTAAGTAATGAAGCTTCCATAAAAGCCCAAAAAGATGGAATTCAGAGAGCTTCCAGGTTGGTGAACATGGAAATGTGGGGAGAGAGGCGTGAAAGCCCCTCACCCATTCCCACTTACTTTGCCTTAAGCATGTCTTCTATCTGGCTGTTCCTGAATTATATCCTTTTGTAATAAACCTGTAATCTAATAAATTAACTTTTTCTGAGTTCTGTGAGCTGCTCTAGCAAATTAATCAAACCCGAGGAGGGGGTTGTGGGAACCTCCAAGTTATAACTGGTGAGTCAGAAGCACAGGTAACTTGGACTTGGAATTGGCATCCGAAGTGGGGCAGGGGAGGCAGTCTTGTGGGATTGAACACTTAACCTGTGAGATCTGATGCTATCTCCAGGTAGTGTCAGAATTGAGTTAAATTGTGGGATATCCAGCTGGTGTCACAGAATTGCTTGATATGTGGAAAACCCACACATCTCGTGTCAGAAGTCGTGTGGTAGTACAATGAGAGTAAAGAAGATATAGGAATTTTTTTTTTTTAAGATTTTATTTATTTTCTTGACAGAGAAAGACACAGCGAGAGAGGGAACACAAGCAGGGGGAGACAAGCAGGGGGAATGGGACAGGGAGAAGCAGGCTTCCCGCTGAGCAGGGAGCCTGATGCAGGGCTCTATCTCAGGACCCTGGCATCATGACCTGAGCCAAAGGCAGACACTTAACGACTGAGCCACCCAGGCGCCCCTATACTTTCTGTTTTCAAGATACTTCCTGTCTTCCAAATACCAGTTCAAATCTGCTCTTTCCAGGGGCCTCCATAACTACTTCACCCCATTTCTGAATTCTTCAAGTTCTTGGCACAGAACAGTTGAACATAAAATTATTTTTAATTTTTTGTGTGTGTGTTTTGACTCCTTTTATTAACTGCAAACTAATTCCTCAAGGCCATGGATTACATCTTAGATCCTCTCTGCCTCCCCCATCCCCAGGTTTATCACCCTATGGTGTTCAGTTGATACTTGGGAATTGATGGATTGATTTGCTCAGTGGAGAGGCTGAAGTTGCCATGGGCAGTTAACTGGAGGAGTAGGAGGGGAGGAGAGGAATGCTGTCCAGGTACTAGCCATCCAGGAATAAGGAAGCCTTTCCAGAAAGAGTAATCAAGCTGGCTCAAATTGCTTGGCACAAAAGGATGGACCTTGAGTCCCAAGCAGTGCACCTCTCCTAATGGCCACAGGAGGGCGGCAGAGGGTACGGCCCAGGTGTCAAGCTATAGATATGGCAGCTCGATTAGCCAACCAGTCAGCTGGCTGAGCCCCGCTGGAAAGGAGCTCTTGGTCTAAGTAACTTGCACAGGATGAGGTGGGCCCCCCAGCAGAGGTCCTGGAAAGGAGGGTGCCTGGACCAGAGATGGGAAAGCCAAGAGATGAACAGGTGGATGGTGGACATCAACAGGCATCTAAGAATGATCAGAACCTCCAAAATCAAAGCAGTGAGTGAAATTTTAAGAGATCTAGATATTCTCTTAACGACAAGGGGGTGCCTCAGTGCCTTGGCAAAGGAAGCAGGAAATCCAAACATGGTATAGTGGTAAGGGCAAAGTCTGGAAAGAAGGAGTCTTGGAGTTCCATCTCTAAGGTTGTAGGTCCTCAGCCCTGATAAATGCTTTTGCTGCATGACTAGGGGATGACTTTCTCCTCTCTGAGCCTTGGGTGTCTCATCTTATACAAAGAGAATTGGTATCTGGAGACTCAGAGACCAACCCTGTCTTTGTAGTGGGCTCCATGGTGGCCAGGAATCCTTCCAGCTTGAATGGTCTCTTGGGTTATGTGAACAAAGCAGCTCAGTTGCCCATAAAGACACTTCATTTACTCCTGTTTGTGTACACCTGCTCTCTTTAAAACTTTTGATGGGTCCTGACCCGTGGGACCAGGGCTGTTCAAAGACCTTTGTAAGAGCTAAACAGGCTAACTTTGGGATGTACCCCCCCATGTCATAGCACACATTCCACTGTAAATGCAATATTTTTTGCTTTAAAATAATCTTAAGGGTGTTTTTATAATTTTGCTAATTTAATTTTCAGTGGCTATGATTTCTCAGAAATCATAGTACATAGTTAGGAATTCCTTGAAGTGAAAGGACCCACTAATTGTTTTTAAATATAATAAACTTTTTATGGCTACCAAATTGAACAATTTAGGGAGTTGACATAATACTGTATTTTGTGGGCATTTAGTTAAATTTTGATTTTGGAATTTTCATTTTGTATCTTGGAGTCAACAAGAATGTATGCGAGGTGCGAGCATTTTTCTAGGCTCTTGAAAGGCTTGTATATCCTCAGTCCTGTGTGTGTGGTACCTGATGAATAAAACCCTCCTGCCTGAGGCAGCTGAGACAGAGTTGCAGGGGTGGGTGTTGTGTGTTTCTTTCAGTTATTATATTTTGTTTCATGTCTCCTGGTCTGGGAGCCTGAGCAAGCTTTGAGTGCATCAATAAGAAAAAGATGCCCCCTCCAACTTTCCTTTAATCTCCGAAAATTCACTGTAGCCATATCTGGAAGCCAAGTCATACAGGCAGGCACTGAGGTGGCAGAATCCCCCTGCTCCGGACATTTTGTAAGGACGGGCTCCTCCCAGCCCTCTCAGGCATACCACATTCAAGCCAGACACCATCCCCATTGTCAATGTTTCCACAGAAACAGGTATCTCACAAAGGGCAATATCTCACCGGAGAATTTGTTTTCTCTTGCTGATAATTTCTCTCCATAAACATTTTTGAGAGAGATGAATAGGTGTACTTTTCTGGAACAGCAGGCAGATGCTGGGGCGTGAAATGACTTTGTGCGGCATGTTTTATGGATGAGGGGAGGGGCCTGAGGACCGCCTTTTATTTCCCCAGCCTCTGACTTGGGTGCAGATCGCCAGGTTCCTCTTCTGCAGGGGACCATCCGCTTCACTCACTGCTGCTCACCTGAAGCTTTAAAGGCCCCACTTGGGCAGAAGCTACAGAGAGAGACTCCCAAAGAGTTGGCACAAATTGCCACTAGCCTGTAACACTCTGGGCCCACCATGAAGACCTAGGTCCCCCAGGTGCATTTCACAGCTAGTGCCACAGTCTTCAGATACTTCATTAGGCTGGCATTTTTTTATTTCTCTATCTTTACAACTATGAAGGGAATGAATTCCTTTCCATCATGAATCTCAAAAGAAAAAAAAAGAGATGTGATCTCAGAAAAATAAAGAAGAGAACATAAGAACGGCAGACACAGTGACCTTCAACAAAATGAACAAATGTGGGATTTTTCCATTCATCTCTGTCTGGGGGATGGGGAGGTTGATTGTTAATAACAAAGTGGTACTGAATGGCTTGCTGACAGTTCATCAGGGCCCCTCTAAAGCCTGGAGTCAACAATAACAAATGAGTCATGAAGGTGGTGGGCCATACATGAGTGACGGGAGGGGGTGGTAGGTGACGCAGAGCTCAGGCCCAGGGCATAGGGTTTGGAAAAGGTTTATTCCCACCCCAAGGTAGGGATGCCAGATTCAGCAAATAAAACTGTAGGACCCCAAGTTAATATTTGAATTTCAGATAGCAAATAAATTTTTGGTATATTTAGGACATACTTGTACTAAAAATTTAGATATGTTGTTTATTTGAAATTCAAATTTAACGGGGTGTCCTGTATTTTCTCTGGCACCCCTACCCCAGAGACACCAGCACTTCTCTTCATTTCCCAAGTACTTACACATTTCTAGGTTCAAGCTGCACCAGAAAGAGCCTCCCTCCAGTCTCACCTTTTGAATCCTACACTGTCTTACGGGTCCATTTCAAATGCCACATTTTTAGAAGACTTTCCCTTTCAATCAGTTCCTCCTTCCTTTCTGTCCCCTTGCCCCTTACATTTTATTTACCATTTTGGTTTATATTTAGTTGCTTATGAGCCTGATTCCCCCTCCAGGCTGGGGGCAACTCAAGGGCAGTATCTAGATTATTTTTCCCATGGCCCACAGTATAGTTTCGCCTGCACTCATGTATAGTATGTATTCTGAATGTTTGCTGAATGAATGAGCGAATGAATGATCATAGGTAACTTGTTTTGAGTCCTGACTATGTGCCAGACATGGTTCTCAGCACTTTTCATGGATTTAATCTTTGACTAACCATCTGAGGTAGGCACCATTTTTATTTCCATTTCAGAGATGGAGAAATGGAGGCACAGAGAAGCTAAGTAACTTGCCTATGATCACACACCAAGTAAGGGGCAAAGCTGGGATTTGAACCCAGGCAGTATGGCTCTTCATCTCTGTAATACATTGAACGAATAGATGAAGAGAAGAAAGAGTAGAGAAGCAAATGGAGGAATGCATGAGCAGAGGTAGCAAACAGGTATTATGATAGGAGGACATAAGAAGGGGAACCCAAGGTAGATGTTAGGAGAGCAGAAGCTGGAGGAGTCAGGGAGATATTAAGGAGGCAAGCTGAGAGACGCACCTAGGCACATCAGTGACTTAAAAACAAAAGGCAGCTCAGCAGTGGAAGGGACTGATTTCTCCTGGTTTCTGCTTTGGAAATCAATCCTTATGTTGCAAACCCTCTACATCTCTGCAGGGGCTTCACTATAACTCTCTTCCTAGCTTCCTGCCCCCACAGCCCTCCTCTTCCAGGGGCAGAACCCACCCTCTGCTCTCTTAAGAGGCTCAGACTAGTGGGACTCTAAGGCCAGTCCTGTCTTTTCCCCAGGGCTCTCAGCTAGGAGTCAGTGGGCTGGGTGCCAGTATCCTCTTTGTTCCTGGGCTCCCGTTCTTCTGTGGTGCACTTCTGCCTGGCTCTTGCCATGGCTGTGTGACACGTGTGTTGCACAAAGGAACCAATGTGCTCCATGGGAGGGTGATTATAGACCCAAGTCGGAGCACTGCCAAGATTATTATAGTAACATAATACTTCCTCTTCAAGTCTGTGGAAGCAGCAGACAGTGGCCTGCTCATACCATCAACCTAGTCTTCTTCTTCTTTTTTTAATTGTGGTAGGAAACACATAAAATTTACCATCATAACCATTTTTAAGTGTACAGTTCATTAGTGTTGAGTATATTCACATTATTGTGAAACAGATCTCCAGAACTTTTTCATCTTGTAAAACTGAAACTCTGTGTCTCCCTTTCCCTCTCCCCAGTCTCTGGTCACCACCTTTCTATTTCTCTATGAATTTTACTTCTCTGGGTACCTCATGTAAGTGGAATCATACAGAATTTTTCTGTGACTGGCTTATTTCACTTAGCATAATGTCCTCAAGTTTCATCCGTTGTTGCAACATGTGGCAGAATTTCTTTCCTTTTTAAGACTGAAGAATATTCCATTGTATGTATATACCACGTTTTGTTTACCCATTGTTGTCAACGGACATTTGGGTTGCTTCATATTTTGGCTTTTGTGAATACTAATGAATAATGAGTGGTCAAATATTCCTTCAAGTCTCTGCTTTCATTTCTTTGGGATATATACCTAGAGGTTGGATTGCTGGATCATGTGGTATTTCTGTCTTTAATTATTTGAAGACTCTACTTTTTTTTTTTTTTTGAAGATTTTATTTATTTATTTAACAGAGGAAGACACAGCGAGAGAGGGAACACAAGCAGGGGGAGTGGGAGAGGGAGAAGCAGGCTTCCCGTGGAGCAGGGAGCCCGATGCAGGGCTCGACCCCAGGACCCCGGGATCATGACCTGAGCCAAAGGCAGACGCTTAACAACTGAGCCACCCAGGCGCACTAAGACTCTACTGTTTTTCATAGCCATGGCACCATTTTGCAATCCCAGCAAGTTTCTCCACATTCTCATCAGTACACATTATTTTCTGTTATTTATTTATTTTTTATCATAGCCATTCTAATGGGTGTGAGGGTGCCTCAAACCTGTTGCTTATGAGGAAGCTGTGGTTTTGGAATGGTTTAACGTAATCTCTAATCATTCACTGGAATCAAGCAATGGGGAAAGTACACCACTACGCTGTGGGCAGATAACCTGATAACCTAGAGACTGAGAACTCTTCTAATTTTGCCAATGATTTTGTGACTCTGGCCAAGTTGTGCAACTTCCGAGTTTCCATCAGCTCACTGGGGACAAGGCCTTCTTGGTGACATACCCTCCTCCCTGCTCCATCCTGACATCTTCTCCAGGAAAAGACAGGAAATGAGAGCCGAGGAATGACTTGTTAAGTATGCCTGCCCCTCAGCAGTCATCACACTGAGTGTGTTTTTCCTTTTTTTTTTTTTTGTTATTAAAACAAATCATGCTTTAAAAAAAAAAAAATGAGAAAGCTCAGAAAAGCATTAGAAGTAAGGAAGTATTTATACCTTATTCCATCACCCGGAGGCAACCACTGATAACATTTTGGTCTGTTTCTTGTAGTTTTCCCCTTATGTGAGGTAAACTTTAATACTTGAGAGTCCCTCTTTTTCTGAAGAAGAGCTATTCATTTCCACAACAATCAGTAGCAGAGTTAACTGAACTCTCAATTTCTTAAATATATCTTTTTTTGTGCTAGTTCACTTCTTAGATGTGTCACTTTGAGTGAAAAGCAGTTAATTACAATGGAAACGCTGCTTAGAGACGTCTTATGAAATTATGTTAATATGTATAGAGACACAAAAAGGAAGGGGAAAGGGAGCTGATGGGTGAAACAACTGGTCTATTTAAATGGATAATTTCCTTTCCTTTCAAGTTCCCTAGTTGAGGGTCTCTATATTTATGAAAGAACTAGAAAGCTATTATTGTGGTTCCAATTTGTCAAAATCAGTAAAACTCAACTCAAAAGCAAAGTTGATAAACCAGCAAAAGGCAACAAAAGAATGACTTTGGTAAATGTCCTATAATTAAAAAAAAAAACCCCACTGTTATATCAGTTCAGGAAAAAAAAAAATCTAAATGATAATCTGAAGATTAAAGAAAGGTGGAGTGTGGGAGAGCAGTGAATGTAAAGGCACCCTCTCAGTAATTTCCGGGCTCAGCAAGAGATGCCTGGGGATGTTTGGGGCCAGTCTTGTCTAAAGGAACTGGACTTTGGGGCTGTGGAGACTAGTTTAGTCTTTATAGCTCCCCCTCATCTGGACCCCTGAGGATGGCCTGACCTGGCTTCTGTGCTGGTGGAATAACGCATGAAAGGTGTTTAGCACAACACCTGGTACAGAGGAAGTGCTCAATAATTGTTCAGAATAATTGCTTTATCTGGGGTGGAGAAGGGAGTGGGCTCTTGGCTCTTCTTGGTAGTGTGGTGGGGGTTGGGAGTCCCACTTGGAATGGGGGCAGTGGTGGCGAGTGGATTGGTCCCTTTATATACTTCCTAATTCCTACTTAATCTAGGCTTCCAAGGCCCTGGTTGGGAAAGGCACAAATATGCATGTGTCCGTACGTGAGTGTGTGTGTGTGTGTGTGTGTGTGTGTGTGTGTGTGTGTGTGTGTTGGGGCACATAGGGTGGGGAAGGCTCAGGGAGGAGGAAGAATCCACAATATTTATTACGCACCTGCTATATACCAGATACCATGTTGAGCATTTAAAAAGCAAAACAAAACCAATCACGCGAAAGAGGTTAGGAAACTTGACCAAACATCTGGACCACATTTATCTGCCTATCCTAAAGCCTCAGCAGGGACATCCCCCTGCATTTTCTGTGGACCTATAGGGAGATTTCATCCATCAAGTTTCAAGAGTTCAAGTCCAACCTTACTTCAGGTAGGGCTTCAAGAGGCAGAGTTTTCCCAATTTAAGAAAAATCATAGATTCTCCCTTTTGGGTGTTAAAGGGTTTTCTGCCAGTGACAGGAACCACATCATCACTGGTTCCCCATTATCAGTCAGGGCCTCTCCTCAAAGGGACTGAGGGTGCTGGCATGGGCTTGCCAGAAACTTTCTCTAAGGCCACAGGGGAAGCCAGGAGGCCTCATGGACCCTTCCTGGTGTGACCTAAACACTAGGTAGAAGGGAAGCAAGCTCCAACCTTCAGGCCAAGCCTGGCACACAGTGGGGCAGTGGGCAAATTGCCATCCTTGGCACCACTGGGGCCAAATTTCTTGCCAAACGGGCTTGGGTTTCAACACGTTGAGAGAGCCCAGGAGCCTGGGAGCATAACTTTGCTATCAACCCTGGAGCTGGGCCAAAGAAGACCCTAGAGAGTCTAGCGGTGCCACAGCTGGAAGGGGACAGGTATAGGTACTGGGCTCCTAGAACACGGCCCTCCATGGGGGAATGCCGAGTACCATCTCACCTTAGTGGGCTGGGGTGGGACAGGGCATATCACAAGCCATCCCAGGATGGAGGTGAGCTTTCTTCAGGTATTTTACATGTGAGATCTTAGAACTTAGACTAGAAAGGTCTTGAGAAGTGAGCTAGTCTACAAATGATCTATTTTTGCTGAGCCTGTGTCAAGAGAGGAGATGAAACATAATTAATAGATACTGTTTAAGAAAGCAAAATATTTTAAAGTGTATTTTAGAAAGATTTACATTGAAAATTACTGTAGTTCTTAATTTATATCCAAAATAATTATAGTTTTTAACATTTTGGCCCAGGGAAAGCTTCAGTTATCAGTAAATTTTACTTAAGTGGAATGAAGAGGACCAGATTTTGCTGGGTAATGATAAGAATCACACTTAGTGGGGGCGCCTGGGTGGCTCAGTTGTTAAGCGGCTGCCTTCGGCTCAGGTCATGATCCCAGAGTCCTGGGATCGAGCCCCGCATTGGGCTCCCTGCTCGGTGGGAAGCCTGCTTCTCCCTCTCCCACTCCTCCTGCTTGTGTTCCCTCTCTTGCTATGTCTCTGTCAAATAAACAAATAAAATCTTTAAAAAAAAAAAAAAGAATCACACTTAATGAATGTTTTCTCTATTTCAGGCCCTAGTCTAAGTGCTTTACTTATATTAACTCCTTTTATCTGCGTTAACAACCCTATGCAATGGTACAAATACTATTTTTGCTTTAAATATGGGAAAACTGATACACAGAGGGGTTTATTAGTAACTTATGCAAGGTCACGCAGATATGACAAAACTTAGATTTGAACCCAGGGAGGGCAAAACTTAGATTTGAATCCAGGGATCTGGCTTCTGAGCCTATGTTCTTAAGCACTGTGTTCTAAGGTGTCCCAAATAGTGAGAATTTACTTTCTTTAGATATTTTGCTAAGTGATTGTTCATTCATGTAAGGTATTTGTGGGAACTGTCACAGTGAGAGTTTGGGGGTCAGTCAGAACAAATTGGGAAGACTGGAAGCTTGACATCTTGACCCTACCCTCTCCCCACACAATGAGAAAATTAAAGCCCAGAGAGGTATAGTGACTCCTCTAAGGTTATAGTGTGAAAACCTAACTGGAAGTCAGAAGTTAATGTCCACACTGGGCTTTTCCCAACATATCATTCTTTGTTCTTTTTTTTTTTAAATTAAAAAAAATTTATTTGTGAGAGAGAGAGAACACGCAGATGGGGTGAGGGGCAGAGGGAAAGGGAGAGGAAGAGAATCTCAAGCAGACTCTGCACTGAGCACGGAGCCTGTCGCAGGGCTCGATCCCATGACCCTGAGATCATGACCTGAGCTGAAATCAAGAGTCGGCCACTTAACCCACTGAGCCACCCCGGTGGCCCCATTCTTTCTTCCTGATGAACTCTATATCCGATTCTCAGAGTTCTGAATCCCAACCCTCACCCCCTTTTCTCTCTCTGTTTGTTTCACAGCCCCAGTTCTTCTCAACTGGAAAGTGTTTGCACTTTCCTCTGTGATACACATAGTCCCTGGTCCTGATTCCATCAGAAATACTCCCTGGACTTCCCCATCCCTGTTTTGCCTGCTTTGCTGGGGCTGTGCATGGAGGCAAGAATACAGGATTTGTATTTGCTCTTCATCAGAGCAGAGGGACTAGGAAAGGAATGTTGAGCCGGAGATCCAGACCACATGATTGGGGTGATGGAAACTGGGGCCTGACCACAGTGGGTTATGGGAGCCACACCCACCACCCCAGGAGCTCCTCCCTCAGCCATTTAACAAATCACCAGCAACGCTGAGATGCCCCTGATTTATTTATTTATTTATTTAATTTTTTTTTACACTAATACATTTCTTTTTTTTATTATGTTAAGTTAGCCCCCATACAGTAGATCATTAGTCTTTGATGTAGTGTTCAATGATTCATTAGTTGTGTATAATACCCAGTGCTCATCACAACTTGTGCCCTCCTTAATACCCATCACTCAGATACCCCATCCCCCCACCCTCCTGATGCTGTTGATTTAAAAAGTGCTATATGAAGCAAACAAAGATTTGGAAATACTGAAAGAGCTCTGGACTAGGAATCAGGAGGCCTGGCTTCCAGGCTTGGCTCTTCCACTGACCAGCTTTGTGGCCTTAGGCAAATTGACACACCTCTGTGTTTCTCATGCATAAAATGGATTGATCAGCTGCTTTCCTGTCTTCACAGGATTCATGTGAGGCTGAAACAAGAGAACAAAAGTGAATGTGCTTTGGAAATGACAATGCAGTGTAAAGATGCAAGGGATTACTGTTATTGCACTGAGCTAGATCCAAACCCACGCAGCTCTGGCTTCCCTGCCTTGGTGATAAATGGTGGTATGAATGCCTTTCTTTGCTCCCTCCTACCAAAGCAAGACTTGTTCCTGAAAGGGATTTGGGTGGTAGGAAAATAGATCCCAGCCTGGGGTTGCTTCCAACCCTACGTGTTAGCTCTTTGGAGCACTGTGTCAAGGATCAGGAGCCTGGGCTCTGGAGCCCATGCTCCCACCAACAAACCGTGTACCCTGTGTGCCTCTTAGCCTCTCTGCACCGCAGCTGGCTCTACTGCTGATGCCACATCGGCAGCTTAAGTGCAGGGAGCTGGATCAGCTCTGAGATCTGGGAAAGGAGGGAAATGGGGAATATGCCTACTAAGTGCCAGGCCCATCCCGTGCCATTTATTTCCTTTCATTCATTCAGCTCGTGATTGTACCAAGCTCTGTGCCAGATGCTGGGACCAGGCATAATCAAGATAGACCTGGCTTTCTGGAGATTCTAGTGAAGCAGGAAAGAGAAACATAACGCAAGTGTTCACACAAATACAGAATGACAATTGTGGAAAAGGGCAAGAAGGAAAAGAAGAAAGTGCTATTAGGAGGGACCAAACCAGCCTGTTATAGAGTTGAAGCTTGCCAGGTAACAAGCAGGTGGCTGGTTAGAAGGGGACAAAGCTTTCATGCAAAGGGAGTAGGTGTGAAGGCCCTGAAGTTGGAAGTTGGTGTGGCCCAGAGACTGAGGAAGACAGCAAGTGTGTACAAGGAGTGGTGAGCAACGGCTGGCCTGTTGTTGGTACAGATGCCCAGAGGCTGGCTGAGCCCTTTTTATAGGCCAAGGTGAGAAGCACAGGTCTTGACCCTAATCTTGGCATCTTTTTATCTTGGAGTATGAGCTCCAGTGGCCTCGATCTTCTGAATCCAATTAGAATTTCTTATTTTATGGATAATCTGATGTGATCACATTCAACAAATACAATAAACATTCACTGTGCCTGGCCCTAGAAAAACAGGACCTAAAAAGAGACTTTGTCCGTGTCCCTCTGCTCCCCATCTGGAAGACAAGCTGGGGAGAGGGCAGCAGGTGAGCACTTTATTAAGTAATTCTAAAGCAAGACAGACTGAGATGAGTCTGCAAAAGAAATGCAAGGGCTAAGGTTCAGTGACCAGATCTGATAGTTACAGGAACTTGTCATGTTAAGAGCCACATCTTTGAAACACTTGTCACATCCATTGGGAGTGTTTCCAGAAAAAAGTATAATTTAAGCTGAGCCTTGGACAATGATAGGATTTTTTATTTTTAATATTTTTTCCAATTTAAAAATAATGTATTCTCGGGGCACCTGGGTGGCTCAGTCATTGGGTGTCTGCCTTCGGCTCAGGTCATGATCCCAGGGTCCTGGGATCGAGCCCCGCATCGGGCTCCCTGCTCCGTGGGAAGCCTGCTTCTCCCTCTCCCACTCCCCCTGCTTGTGTTCCCTCTCTCGCTGTGTCTCTCTCTGTCAAATAAATAAATAAAATGTTTTAAAAAAATAATGTATTCTCCTAAAAGAAAATTTGGTAAATACACAAAAAGATAAGGAAGATAATTATAGCCACACTTAATCCAGAGAAACCACTGTGAACATTTTAGTGAGTAACCTTCCTGGCTTCTTACCTAAGTTTAATGACACTGAAATCATTGTATAGATGCAATTTGGCAGCGCTCTCTTCTTTTCCTTTCATATGTTAAGAGTTTTTTCCCATATCATTAAATATTCTTCAAAAACATAATAATGAATGGCTGTTCAGTTTTCTGTTCTTCAGATTTGTTCTTCTTCAGACCACTTCACTATCATCAGATATCTTGGTAGTTTGCAGATTTGTTGCTACGATGAATAACGCTAGGGTGAGCATCTTTGTATGTATGTGTCTTCCCTGAGGGCAGATTCTGAGGAGTGTAATTCCTGGGGAAAGAGTGTAAACACTGCTATGGCTTTGGATACCCGTTGACCCATCACACTCCCACTAGCACCAGAGCAGCTCTCCTATCTTGCCAACACTATTTTCTTTTTTAAATCTTGGCCATTTTGATGCAGAAGAGCAATACTCTCTTGTTGCTTGAGTCCGCCTTTGATTAAGGATGAGCCCAATTTTAACCACAGAGCCGGGGGCGTGGGGAGGTGGGGAAGGACACAGAGAGAACAGTTGGAAGAAAGACGTGGCATGACTCCTCCCCAGACAGCTCTGTGGAGGAGTCTGGAATGTTTAAGGGGATTGCACAAAGGCTGCCTCATGTCAGTGGGAATGCCTCCCCTCTCTCGTGGACACTTGGAGTAGCCGTGCATGACTCAGGATACTTCCACCCCTGGGGAGGGCCCCTGAGATACGGTTCTGTATACCCCAGGATGTGCCTGGGAGGTGAGAACCCTTAGTCTCACCCACTCTGCTACTCTCCGGGACAGATCCTCCTCCACTAAATTTCCCTAGTGAGAGAGGGAGTCTACTTTCAATACCCATGAAAAGAGAAATATGGGGAAGTAGGAATTGGAAATAAAAAATTCTTGAGAAATGTCTTCAAAAATAAGACCTTTTATACACTAGAAGGAGCATAAATTGGTTCAACCTTTTTGGAGGGCAACTGGGCAATATGTCTTAAATTGTAAAGTATGACTACTCTTTAATTCAGTACTTTATTTAAAAAATGTATCAGAGGAAATAAATAAGAATGCAAAAAATGTGCCTTGGGAGGTGTATAGAAAGAAGTATTTTTGATATTAGTGAAAAAATATGGAAATAATCTAAGTGGGTATCTTCTACATGCTTGAGAAATAGACATTTGTATAGAAATTTCATGGAATTTTGGGTTGAGGAAGGGGCCAATTCCAGCTAAGAAAAAACTCTTTGGAGACTATCTGGGAGGATTTCCCTGACCAGCACACAGCAGAAGCCCTTCCTCCCAGCCCACGTTCGGTATCGGCAGCCTGCAAGGCAAAGCATGGCTTGTGCCCAACCCGGGCATCCAGCAATGTGGGAAGGGTCCCAGGCCTACTCACTTCAATCTGTGCCACTCACATGAAAAATAAGTCATTCTGCCAGGAAGGTGAGGGTCCTGTCAAACAGCAGCCCCTCCTGGTGCCTTGCAAGCTGCTAATGTGGCCGGTAGGACAGCAGTTACTGAGACATTCCAATAGAGAATCATGTGATTCAGAAAACAGATAAAGGGGATTAAGAGTACACTTACCTTGATGAACGCTGAGTAATGTATAGAATTGTTGAATCATTATGTTGTACACCTGAAACTAGTATAACACTGCATGTTAATTATACTTCAATAAAAAAAAAATCCTAGTCAAGGGACCAGTCGGACTAAATTTCTCTCTCAGAAAGAGATATATTGCTAAGAATAAAAGAAATATTAGAAAATATTTAATTCCAAATGACAATGAGCTTTTAGAGGACATGTCACTTATTTATTATAAATAGCATGTAGTGAGTGCCCACCTGTGGTGTGGTGAATGAGGCAGGCAAAGTCCCTCATGGAGTTTGTCTTTTAGGCTGGGTAGAAAGATCACAAACAAGGAAGCAAGTCGTAAATGGTGGGTATGGATTAACCCGAAGGCTGTGGAGTAGGCAAACAGGCTGGTGAGGCAGTGACGAGGGAGGGAAGGTCTCTTGGTGGAGGGGATTGTGAGCTGAGGCCTGATGACTGAGAATGAGTAGCCCTGCCGGGGAGAGTGCTCTGGGTAGAGGGCACAAGTACCAGAACAGAACAGGGGTGGCTTTAGTTCATAGCAGGGAGACTGATGTGGGCTGAGGGTCATTAGGGTCTGATTCAATCTAAGTGCAACTGGGAATTATTGAAGAGTTTTGAGTAATCTTTATGCCCAACATAGGACTCACCCCAAGATCAAGTGTTGCATGCTCCACCGACTGAGCCAGCCAAGCACTCCTATTAAAGAGTTTTAAACAGAAGAGGAACGCATATACTTTGTTTTCTATTGTTGATGTTTATTGTTTGCTTGTATTTCTAGTTTACTGGGTATTTTTAAAGATGGAGGTATTATTGATATAACATAAAATTCACCCTTTAAAAGTGTACAAGTCAATGGTTTTTATTAAATTCAAAAGATTATATAGCCATCATCACGATCTATTTCTAGCACATCTTTATCACCCTAAAAAGAAACTCCATACCCATTGGCATCACTCCCCATTTCCCACACTCCTCAGCCCCTAGCAACCACGAATCCACTTTTTGTCCCTATGAATTTGCCTATTCTGGATATTTCATAGAAGTGGAATCATATACCATGTGGCCTTTGTGACTAGCTTCTTGCACTTAACATGTTTTCAACTCCATCCTTTTGTGGCATGTATCATTCCTCTTTAAGGCCAAATAATATTATGTTGTATGGATTTACCACATTTTATTTATCTTTTCCTCAGTTGATGGACATTTGGGTTGTTTCCACATTTGGGTTATTATGAGGAATACTGCTATGAGCACTCATGTACAAGTCTTTGAATGGACATATGTTTTCTTGGATACATACTCCCTGGATTGCTGCAAGCCTTTGGCTAATTGCCGGAGTACAGAAAAAGTTGATTCTGACAATTTTTGCCAGTATTTTCATTGCTTATATGGAGAGGATTTTTGGAGATCCTTACTGTGTCGTTTTGCTAATGTCACTCTGGATCACTTTATTTATTTATTTTTTAAGATTTTATTTATTTATTTGAGAGAGAGAGAGAGACTGATAGTGACAAAGAGCACAAGCAAGGTGGAGAAGGAGAAGCAGGCTCCCGCCGAGCAGGGAGCCCGACGTGGGGCTTGATCCCAGGACCCTGGGATCATGACCTGAGCCGAAGGCACACGCTTAACCGACTGAGCCACCCATGCACCCCTGGATCACTTTATTTTAAACTCTGTATTTGGTATTTGGTGAATCAGAATGAATTGAATTTTAAAGAAAAATAACCCTGAGATTTGTCTTCTAGATCACTGCTATGGTCAGCAACATCACCTGCCTCTGTTTTTAGAATTTATTTTTCCGGTGGGCCAAATGTTAAATAAAATAAGGGGCCAACTAAGCAAGTTAGACCTTTAATCATCTTCTGGATGGGGCTTTGGGGCTGTGAACAGTGCAATTGTGTTTCTTAGAGAGATGGCAGAGTTTCTACAGAGCAAGCTGCTGAGATGGGGGAAGACTTTGAGGTGTTGCAGGTGGGAGGTGGCCAATTTGTGTCTCTGACTGGCTCAGGGATCTTCTTCCAGGCCTTGAATCCCCAGGTTTATAATTTGTCATGGCCAGAGTTACCCAGCAGCCACCAGGGTGCTCTGCCCTGAGAAGGCCATAGAGCCATGTGATGGAGACGCTTGCACATCATAGCTTCTGCAGGATTTTCCATTCAGATAGGTTGGGGAAGGTGTCGTCCAACAGCAGAGGGATGTATGAGTTGATGTCTCAGAGTCTGTCACTCCTGAGGCATGAGGTATGATACCTTCTTCAGGGTTGGCAGGAAGCAGATGTTAATCATGCCCATATGGAAGGTAGAGGAGCTGAGGCTCGAGCGGGGCCAGAACCATCTCAGCTCCCCTTTACCTGCCTCTAAATTCTCAGAAGGACTTGGCTGGAGCTCTTTGCGTTCCAGTTTCCAACTGGTTTGTCTTCTAGATGGCCCCGTAGCAGGGTAGGTTTTATCCAGGTTCAATTTCAAGTCTTGCTCTTGGAGCTAAAAATCCAAGTGCAGAACCCTGGCTCAAGAGAGGTAAATGAAAGGAGGGCTCAGGGGACTGAGTTGATGGCAATGGATGAGAAGCATGAGGGGCCACCCTCGGTGGATCTCAAGCTGAGAGGATCTTAGGCTGCACTAATGGTGGAGCAATGTCTGGATGGAGGGAGGTGAGTGCTCCATGCACCCTGGACTGCACCAGACCCTCCTGGGGTTTTGTGTCCTGGAGTATGTCTGGGTTGGGAGGGCAGCCTGGAAACTTGTGTTAGAACAAGTGAAGGATTTGGGGGCTGTTCAGCCGAAGAAGGACAGACTCAAGGGACATGGGTTGTCTGCAGGCAGAGAGAGCAGGTCTGTGAGTCCTTCAAAGGAAGAGCTGGGCCCATTGGGGGAAGCTACAAGGAGGTAGCCTTCAGCTCAGCATTGACAAAACCTCTATAATAGGCTGAGTGTCCATGTAGGCAAGCTTGGGCCCATGTCTATAGGTAGTGATTCCCCACTCAGTCCTAAAGGGCCAGGTAGGGAGAATTCCAAAGTGTTTTGCACAACATCCAAAATGATGTTCTCTCAAAAATATGTTGGAGCTGGCAAGGTCTCGTGTCTTCAGATCTAGCCCTCCTTTATTTCAACCTCTGCAGGGAAGGCCCTGCCCCAATCTAGCATAAATTTGAACACAGGTTTTCTCCTAGACTCCTCCCCTTGCCTTGTTAAGCCAATCAATCAATCAATCAATTAGTCAATCACCAGGTCCTGTCCAAGAAAACCTCAGGATAACTCTCACATGTGTACTATGGTACACACATGGGTACTATGTCAATCCTGTATTCTGTATACCAACTCTGCTGGATAGATTTTAACTTACAGATGAAGAAACAGAGGCTCATTTATTCAAATGACTTGCCAAAGGCTACACAACTAGCAAGCTTGAAAACTGAGATGTGATCCAAGGTCTGTCTGCCTCCAAATCTTCCCAGAGCCCTTTTGTTAAGACCTTGACCTCTTTCACTGTCTGCTTTCCCCTCTAGACTGAGAACTTGAGGTAGGCACCATTTTCAATTCATCTCTGGGTCTTTAGAACCCAGCACAGGATCTAAAACAGATCAGGAGTTCAAGATAAATGTGAATGGATTGAAAAATATTTCGTTCTTTGGAATTCTTATAAACTACTAGCTGGAAGTGCTGAAGATAAAAAGCAGGATTCTTTGGACTGTCTGCAGGAAAAGATATTTGCCCCATATGCTCCAGCAGACCCTCTGAGCCAGGCCTGTTGAGCAAACTTGTTAATTCCAGTGACAATGACCTGGAGTGTATGTGCGTGTGCCTGCTAGTGTGGGAGATCTAGTGTGGGACCACAACTAGGACACTGTAGAGGGAAATGGGCTCCTTTTTAATCTCAGCCTGGAGAGGGCTGGAGAGGCCCAGCCTTCCTGTTGGGCTCTGCTGGATATGGGCCAGGCCTCTAGTGTGCTCACGTGTGTGCACTTGAGCTCCAGAGCCTTCTCTTCTTCATAGATCACACCACCAGACGCATAGTTCTCCTCTCCACTAATGCAATTTATATGTCTGAGCATGAACAGAGGATTTGTGAGCCTTCAAGGCTGGGGCTTTGGAAATTACCTCGGCAGGCTGGGGCTGCTAGGTAGAGACTTGGGGTTTTAGGAGACTTTGGGAGAATTATTTTCAAAGGTGGTGAGGCTCCTCCTGGCAGAAGGAAGAGCCATCCCCACCCCGCGAGCTCCACTTCCCCCCAGCCCTTCTTAGGGTCCCTTTTAAAGCACAACCAATAAGACTTTCTGGTTTAACATTGAACAGGATGAGAGCTACACAAAGTGGCAGAACAAAGGCTCATTTAACAGATCAGCTGGGTAGGGCGGTGAGGGAGAATGAGAGCATTTCCAAAACTGGGCACTCACCAGCTGGGAGTGTTAGTCAATTTTTAAATCTTAAACTCGGCTCCTACCCGTGAAGCTGAGATAGATAAATACTGTATCCCAGGAGGTGGTATCTTAAATTGAAAACAACACAGGCTTTTGTGTCCGAAAGACCTGTGTGGCTTCAGGCAAGCTACTTAAACTCTCTGAGTCTCCTGTCATTTGTAAATTTGGAAATAATAACAGCAACTACAGCTACCCTGCAGGATTGTTTGAGGACCTAAGTGAAATAATGTACAGAAAGTGCCCAGTGTAGTACCTGGCGCCCAGTCAGGACTCAGTGATCAGTGGCTCCTTCCTATCTCCTCCTCAGCACATGCCGGTCACTCTCTCCTGCCCCATTTCAGGGCCTTAGCAACCACCTCTGTCTTGATGGCTCCTCACTCATATTCCACTCCAACCCCCATCATCTCTCTTGACTGACAATCATGAGTTTGCAGACTTTTTTCCCTGCTTGCAGGGACTTCACTGCCTTCCATGCCCACCTAGAAAAGTCTCTTTCTTTTTTTTAAAGTTTTATTTGTTTAATCTCTACCCCCACCATGGGGCTCGAACTCATGACCCCATGATTAAGAGTCTCATGCTCTTCCCGACTGAGCCAGGACCCCTAGAAAAGGCTCTTTCTGAACCATATTGACCATGTCATTTTCTTGCTTAAAAAACCTCTTATGACTACCCTTTGCCTATAAGATCAAACCTAAACTGCTTATTGCCTTCTATCTTTCCTGTCTTACTTTCTCTTTCTTTAAGAAGGCTGGAGTATCAGATTTGATGACCATGGCTCCTGGTTTTAGGCATTTGTTGTCGATATTTCTTGTATATCATTACTGATCTTTCTTCCTCCCACGATGAGGGTGGTTTTCATAGTGAATTTTGAAAATGATGATCTAGTTTAAGATCTTGATCTAGTTTAAGAAATAATTCTACAGACAAACAAAATAGCAGTTTTTTTCTTTATGCCTTGAAACCACCTGAGTTTTGCCACAGATTTATTCACTGTTTTCCTATGAGCCAGCTGTAGCTGTAGAATGAACAGAACATTCTATTTCTTTGTAATTTCTCTGTGCTGGGTTGCTGGCCTGGAAAATGATAGATGCCTAAAATTGATCAGGGTAATCGATGCTACGTGAAGTATTTACACATGATGGATGTATCATCTACCAGATGTGAGTGTTGGCAATGGCTCACTTGTTTATAAAACCCCTGAGATCCCATTTGTATTAGTGACTAATGTTTGCACACGAGGCTATTTGCAGTGTTTCAGAAATGACTATTTATTCGACATGACCACCTTTCTCCCTTACTTCCCCATTTAGCACAAGCCTTGCTGCTCTTCCCTACATAACAAAACCAGGGTTTTATTCAATCTTCTCTCTCCTTGACCTCTGTGATATATGGGGGTTGTTTTGTTTTGCATTTCCAACTGGCCTCCTGTCTCCTCTCTCCCTCTAATTCAAAACTTACGTGTTGCTGGTGTTTTCTCATGAGTCTCTGACTACCCATTACTGTATCTACAGTGTAAACTCCAACCCCCCTTGTATAATACTTGAATCCTTCTTAATTTGGCCTTAGCTAATCTTTCCAGCTGTATGTATTGCTGAGGACTCCAGCACTGAACAGAGAAACTCTTGTGACAGAAACCCAACCTAATTAGCTTATACCCACAAAGATATTTACTGAAAGATCCCAGGATAGGACACATAATGAAGAAAGACCTGCCTGGACCAGGCTAGCTCTAGGTATCTCAAGGACTGGAACCAGGGTCTCCAAAACCATCAGTAACTCCCATCACATCATTTTTGCTTTCCACCCATTCCTGCTTGTCTGGTGTGATGGCTTCATTCTCTCCTGCAGACAGGTTTTCTCTCCATGGTGAAGAATACGGGCACTGTCAGCTTAACTCCCCAATGGAGAAAGTGTGCCTCCTCCTGACTGCACTGGGGAAGGGCCCTGATTGGTCTGGCTTGGGCCACCTGCATCCTTGGTATCTGGGGCATGGTGAGTGATAAATGGCCCAGCTGCCATCGCTGCCCCAACTCCGTGGCCAGGAGGGCAGGGTGGGCTCCTAGAAGAAGAGCGTGGGGGAGTGTGCTGGGCACACGGAGCTATGCCTCTCATCCCTGCTTCCCAGACTAGCTACAGCGTGTGCTCCATTCAGTTAAGTGCTTACTGAGCACTAGTGCTCTGCTCCAGGCTCCCAGCCCCTCCTTCACCTGAGCTCACAGTCTGGTGAAGGAAACAAATACCCAACAGATCATTACAATGCAGGGTACAGAGTGTGACAATAGAGACAGACTCAGAATGCTGTCAGAGCACAGGCAGGAGGCCTTGAACTCAGCCTGCTCAGTCTAGGAGAATTCTTGGAAGAGTGACAGGAACAGGAGGCTCAGAATAGCAGGAGTGAGGGAGAGAGGGGCATTCCAGGTGAACGACAGCACAAAGGTGTGAAACTGCGGGCCTGTGCCCAGAAGTAGCAGCTCAGGAAGGCTAGGGCAAGGAAGGTGAAGTGGAGGGGGATGAAAAGGGGGGCAGGGCTCACAAGTGCCTCCTTTGCCTTTGCACGTGCCCCTTCCTCCTTTCTTCCACACAGTGAAATCCAACTTAGCTTCAAGACCAAACTCCAAAGCTGTCCTGTCTTTTTGAATCCCTCAATGGCGAATCACAGCTTCCTTGGGGATTGTGCAGCGTCTTGCAGGTGCCTCTGTGCTAGACTTCTGTTCTGCCTTGCTTTCAGTTATTTATTTACACATCTGAGATCCTTTGCTACATCAAAAGAACCTTGAACGCAGGAACTGTGCCCTAAATGTCCTTCTCTTTCACACAGCATGGCTTACTTAGCACAGGACCCTGTTCAGTGTTCAAAAAATAACTGTTGAATTGTGATCACTTGGCTAATTGGACATTTTTCCCCCCTTGGGAGCAACTAGCAAAATGATATTGGTTTCATGTAAGCAGAAAAAATTTAAGAAATTATTTATCAGCATTTTCTCAACATAGCCTGGTTTTTTTGTTTTGTTTTGTTTTATTTTTTGCCAAAAAAAAAGCTTTATGGATTTTACTGATTATAAAGTTGATAAATATGTATGTAGAAAATGTAAGTGATACATAAAAGCATAAGAATAAATTTAAAACAACATAAGACACCATCCCCAAGAGGCCAACCACTGTTAACATTTCAGATAACAACCTTCCAGACATTTCACTTATAAATCCAGCTATAATTAATATATAACTTTATAAGAAAGTACTACGAAATGCAACACAAGCTGGGCTTCAGAATAATTAATTCAAAAAAATTTAACAGCTGAGGGGCACCCGGGTGGCTCAGTCGGTTAAGCATCTGCCTTCGGCTCAGGTATGATCCCAGCGTCCTGGGATCGAGCCCTGCATCGGGCTCACTGCTCAGCGGGGAGTCTGTTTCTCTCTCTGTGCAACCCCTGCCCCCCGCTTGTTCTCTCTCTCTCTCAAATTAAAAAAAACCAAAAACCATATATATATATTATATATATTATATATATATATATATATAAAATATAGAAACAAAAGAATTTAACACACAAGACACTCTGGATCGACTTCAAGGCTCACCTTGACATGTGACTAGAAACTTTCTCCACCTTTGACTTCTGTGACAAGGACTCTATTCTCCCTCTGCCTCCATTTGCTCCTGACTCCTTACTGGGCTTATCATATAGCTCAGGGGTTGCCACACTCTCACTTTTCTCTCTCTCTTCTTTGAATGCTTCAAAGGTGAGGATAGCTGTTGCTCTCCTTGAGTTCTCTGAGGCTTATAGGATGACTTGGCCCCAGAGGCCTTTGTCCCAAGACTTCTTTCTGGGAGCTGGGGCTTCAGCTTTTCAGGTGGTGTATGGGCTACAGCAGCTATGTGTATAGGAGGAGGGATTTGAGAAAGTGTTGAGGTTGATCTGGTAGTTTCATCCAGGTTTCCTGGGGCTGCAGGAACTCTAGCCCTGGTTTGGGGGGTTGCGCCCAACCCCCCAGCTGCCTGGTTAGCGGTCTTGAGCAGGTTTTCATGCCAGGGTTTGGATCATATGATCCCTGAGTCCCTTCTAGTTTTGAACTTCATGACCAATGGAGCAATTGGACCTAAAGATAAAGGTTTCTATCCCTTTTTCTTTGATGTTCACTCCCAATCCTTACTTTGGTTTTTTGGTTTTTTTTTTTTTTTTTTAAAGATTTCATTTATTTATTTGACAGAGAGAGTGAGAGAGCACAAGCAGGTGGAGCAGTAGAGGGAGAAGCAGGCTCCCCGCCAAGCAGGGAGCCCGATGTGGGGCTCGATCCCAGGGCGCTGGGATCATGACCTGAGCCCAAGGCAGATGCTTAATGACTGAGCCACGCAGGCACCCCCCCAATCTTACTTTGGTATGTCTGCTGTCAAGGATGTGAACAGAAAGGGATTATCCATCAAGAGAATAACTCCACCTATTGATTTGTCCAGCAAAGAAACCTTCTTGGTAGAAATGTTTAATCACAGACCATCAAAACCGGAGGGACACCAGACACATTTTTCCTAAGTTCCTCATTGCTCAAATGGGGAGACAGAGATCCAGAAAGTCATTGCTAGAACAGGAGCTAGAAGGTAGAACCAAGATTTTCTGGCTTCTGGCAATGTCCTGGGGCATCAGGCTGCATGCTGAGTGGCAGGGAGGGAAGTTGGGAAGACAAGACTGAGGTTTCTTAGCCAGTGAGAATAACTAATGCCCCAGAAGCATCCCCAGAATTTGATTTTGGATGATACTGCTTCTCTCTTCTTCTCCCCCACTTTTTAATTTAATTTAATTTTTTAATTTTAATTTTTTATTTTTTTTAAAAATATGTCTGCTTTTCTCCTGTGAATCTTAGGTCAGTTTAATTTTTTTTTTTTAATGATTTTATTTATTTGACAGAGACAGCACGAGAGAGGGAACACAAGCAGGGGGAGTGAGAGAGGGAGAAGCAGGCTTCCCGCGGAGCAGGGAGCCCGATGTGGGGCTCGATCCCAGGACCCTGGGATCATGACCTGAGCCAAAGGCAGACGCTTAACAACTGAGCCACCCAAGTGCCCCTAATTTTTTTATTTTTAAAAAAGATTTTATTTATTTGGGGGGGAGCACACCCATGTGAATGGGAGAGGGGCAGAGGGAGAGGGTTAGAGAGAATCTCAAGCAGACTCTGCACTGAGTGTGAAGCCCGATGCAGGGCTTGCTCCCATGACCCCAGGATCATGACCTGAGCCGAAATCAAGAGTCAGATGCTCAACCAACTGAGCCACCCAGGTGCCCCCCCCTGCTTTAAATTAGGCTGTTATCCAGAGCTACTTGGACAGCCCCACCTCATCACCCCAGGAGCTGAGAGGCAGCTGGTGACACATTTTATCACCATCTTCCCATGGTGGTGATGGTGGTGCACACTTCACTTCATTCACCAGGAACTCAGACATTAAGCTCCTTTGTCTCAAAGCCTTGACAGCCACCTGAGAACTATCTTAGATGAGGCTGCCCCATGCCTGGGCTTTAGAAGATACTGGACAGTGGCTGAAGAAGGTAGCAGAGAGGGGCAAATCAGGGAGATGAAAGGGATGTTAAAAAGACAAAGCTGAGACGTATAAATCTACCTACATTACATACCACAAATCACCAAATGGTCCTTTCATGAACATTCTGAGGCTGTCTTTTCTTTATCCCTTTACTTATTCATTCATATACACACTTGTTCAGTTCACTCATGTAACCAACCAACCATTCATGGTGCACATGCTTAGGAGCGGTCATGGTAGTAGAGGTGGGGGGCATTGATGGTGGTAGTTGGGGGTATGTTTGTTTGTGGTGGTTGGTGTTGATGAGTGCTGGTGATGATGGTGCTATAATGGTCATGGGTGGTGGTGATGAGTTGGTAGTATTGGTGGTGATAGGTGGTGGTGGTAGATGGGTGTTTTTGTTTTTGTTGGGTGGTATTGGTGGACAGTAGTGATTGTGATGTTGATGGAGTAATAGTGGTAGTGATGGTGATGGTGGAGTTGTGCTGCTGGTGGTATTGATGATGGTGGTGGTGATGACTGGTGATGGGTGGTGATGGTTATGTTAGTGATGGTGAGTGTGGTGATGGTGGTGGAAGTAGTGGTGATAATGTTGATGGATGGTGGTGGGTGGCGATAGTTGTGTTGTTGAAAGGGGAAATGGTGTGGGGTTGATGGAGGGATTGGAGGTAGGGAGTTGGGCAGTGGAGACAAATCACTCAGTTTGGTCCTCAGTGCACTTACAGTCTGGTTGGGAAGGAGGTATGATCTGGATTCAACACTAAAGCTGCAGACAGACAATGCTCAGGGATGTGGAAGAAGGAAAGTCAAGAGCTCTGGGGGTTCGGAAGAGATAGAAGTTCTCCTTGGCCGGGGATTAGCAACCTCTTCCTGAACCCTGTAGGTAGATAGTGATAAGAAACAAAATCTACATAAAATTAATAGTTTTATTGCTTTTGTATTTGCAATGCCTCCTAATTAAACAGAACCAAGAAGTACAGAAAAGTACAAAGAAGAAAAGATTTAAATTAACCCAATCTTAAGTCTTAGACATAAACATGGGAGAGTAAGGTCATCTTTATACTCAGAGATAGCAATTGAGAGGATTCCAGCTCAGAAGGACAGTTCCTTCCAGATGGAGGAAGCCATTTGAGGATGGAATGAAGTGCCTCAGGGTGGAGATTGTTTCATCAGCAGAGATGAGGGCCCTGCCCTCTCTGGGAGGAAGGGAAGTGGCACCTGGGGTGGGGTGAGGTGGGGTGGAGCAGAATGGGCTCGCCCTCTGCCTGCCCTTGTCCTGTGACTCTCCTGGGTGGGCAGATAAGCTTTGCTGGATCTTTGTGTTCTGTATGTAATTCCTGAGCAGAGCTATTGAAGTGTATCATGCAGCCTGCTGTGGAATCTCAATGAGTAAGAGAGATCTGGAGAGGAACAAGATCAGGTTCCTTTTCTCTGCTCCCTCTGACTCCACCCCTTCTCTCCTCCCAGAAACCCAGCATTTCTGCTTACTTGAGGATGATCTATGTGAGGCAGAAGGAGCATAGTTAGCAGTGACCTTGGGCGAAAAGACCTCTTTGGGTCCCACTGAAACTGAGGGTTACCTGGAAGGTTTCAGCACAGTTTGGGGGCCAAAGATGTCATAATTTTAAGACCCCTTTTAAGATAATCAAGCCTAGGTCTTGTCAGTTCTTCCTTCCTTGTTTACTTTTTAAACTAGGCATCCTTTTGTCAAGCAGCATCTTCAAAGAAAGTCCAATATTGACACCAACAAAAAGGAGGCTGTTCTGATTGAAACAAGGGAAGAAAATTCGCCTGTTGAGCCTTTGGTCAACTTGCCCCTGGGCCTTGGATTGAGGTGAAAAGGGGATGGTCATACTTGTCATTCAGGACTATTAGGACCAAATGTGGTGATACATGTAAAGCTCTTGGGACTCCATAAACCTGGGAGGCCCTGAGGGCTTCTTAGAGGCTTAGGGTTCACTCTGGGCTCTGCTGAGGAGGAGGGGAGCAGGAGTTGGAGCTTGGACGATGACCCTGGGGAGTGCCCAGGCAGGCAGGTTGCCATTCTGACACAGTCCTGTAACCAAACTAAGGTGAGTCACAGATAAAAACTATACTAGGTGGAATTGTCACACTAAGTAAACTTTATTTATAGTTTATATATATAATAAGGAAATCATGGAGAATAACTTCCACAGCTGTGACCCCCGAGCAAGGGTGAATGGGTTCCTTTTATTTAGGATTAGTGTTATAGGATTTTTTTCTCTGTTAGTGCCCACGGTTCTAGGTCACGCCACTTTGAAGAATGAAGAGGTAGACCAGACAGAGTGGTGGGCAGCAAAGCAAGGTTTATTGAGCCATAGCAAAGTGATAGTACAAAGCTCCTGAGGAGGGAAGGGACCCCAGGGGGTTGCCACCAGAGTTTCTAAATCTAGGGGGTTTTATGGGCTTGTCGGGCTGTTTTAATCTGATTAACCCTCCATGCACCTGTCATCCAATCAGGTTTTTGTCACCTACCTATCACATGGGAAGGGGTGGAAGGCTCCTTCCAGGGTGGTGTAAAATCCTTTTAAGGGTGGTTTCCTCTTAAGGCAGGGAGCCCCTTGTCCCTGCCTGCCTGCCTTCCAACTATCCTTCATCATTAGGATGAATATTTAGATAGGGAAGCCTTGTCATTTTATGAAGAGGTGGGCATAGGGTCACTCACACACCTTAAGGAATCATGCCTACATATACATTGTATGTTATGTAAATGAAGCTTGTTTAATGAGGTAAAGGTAATGTTGGTAATGTTGGAAGAGATAGAAGGTCACTCCATGGTCCATCTACACAGGCGTGAGTCACGGGTTTAGCTCAAACTGGTCTAGATGGTCTGGGCCATCAGAGCTCTTCCTTCAGGCTGTAATTGCTTGAGGGGTAGTTTCAATTTTCATCACAGGATGTCATGCCCATAGGGTCTTTTGCCTGAGTTAAAAGATGAGCTGGAAAGAAGAGCTTTAAGGAAAAATGTGGGACAAATGAAAATGGGTACAAGCAGATGTTCAGTAAAGGTCAGGTCTTGAGGTCTAGCTGGTGATAGTCTTAGCCAACTCCCGCCTCTGGCAGGCAACACTCAATTCAATACTCAATACTCTTACTCTCCAACTAACTCCCACCACCATCCTAGGTGACCTCAGTGTCCCCGGATTTACACTCCACTTCAGGCACACAGTACCAGGATCATCTTTTATTTTATGTATGTGTGTATGTATGTATGTAAGTAATCTCTACTCCCAACGTGGGGCTCGAACTCAGAAACTGGAGGTCAAGAGTCATATGTTCTTCCAACTGAGCCAACCAGGCACCCCTGGGATCATCTTTTATAACAATAGGAGCAGCTAGTGTTTAGGGCACATTTGCCTCACGCCAAGCACTGTTCTAAGGCCTCCACACATGTTATCTCATTTGATGCTCCAGCAAGCCTTCTGAGGGAACACTCTTCTACCATTTTGTACTCAGGGAAACTAGCACAGGGAGGGTAGATTATTTGCCTGCCAGAGGCAGGAGTCGGCGAGGGCTGTCACCAGCTAAACCCCAAGGTCGTGCAGGTCCTAAGTAGCAGAGCTAGGATCTGATGCAGGTGCCTGTGTGCTGGGACCTACACTCACCAGTGCTTTCCCCACCCCTGAAATCTTAGCTGTGACATCTCACTCACTCCCCAACCACAACTTCCCTCTGCCCCTGCTCTTCCACCTTACAGAGACGTCTAGATGTCTTTTTGTAACCTCCCATTTGCACTCGGTCCCTTTGATCCTCCTGTCTTTATTTCCTTATCATCCCAAATCCTTGGGCTTGTACTAACAAACTCACCAGCTCTCTGAAGCCGTAGACCTGCAACTATGTCTGATGAAAACCCAGCTTCACCTATTGGGAATGAAAAGAAAAATTGCTCTTTTGAAAGCTGGAAACTTCTGGAGGTCTGTCAAAGTCTTCTAAAGAAAATTGTTCCTTTGTTTAGAGAAGCTCCTTCTAGAGCCTTTAGGTGAGACACAGAGGTGCGTGGGGCTAAGGCAGGAGAGCGGGAGTGGTGAGGGGAGATTACTCCCAGGTCACAGCCTCACACACCTCTGGGTGTCCACCCACATTGTTACTAGTGAGCCTTCTGTGGCTTAGCATGTTGTGAAGAGTTTCCATCCCTCCCACCCAGGAAGGGTCTCAGCAGGGCGGATCACGAAGGACATTGTTCAACACTCCCCCTGGAGTATGAGAGGGAGTAGTTATAGTCCCACCTTAAAATCCTCCCCCACCTGTACAATGCAATCCAGAATACTTACCTTGGATTCTCCCATAGCTCTTCACCCATCAGGATCACACTGCTCCACACACACTAGCTTCCCACTCGCCTCAAACACCAAGTACAGTGCAGCTTCAACACCTGCCTTTGCACTTATGTTCCCCCTGCGGCAACACACACCCCTAGATCTCCAAGCAGCCTGCTCCTTCATTTCACTCAGTCTTTGTTCAAATGTCACCTCCGCAGAAGGCCTCCCCTGACCTGCCTAGCTAAAATTGCACACTGTTGCTCTCTATCTCCTCACTCTGCTTTTTTTCTTCGAGCCCTAATTGTTACCTGGTATCAAACAAAGTATAATTTACAGAGTCAAAAACCTGGCTCTCACACAAGCAAACATCCAGTGGGATGTGTCAGTGATTTATTTAACTCATTAGTGAGGGTATCAGCAGGATGACAAAGCTGGTTCAAAGGGGGTATGAGAAACTGATACATATAATCAATGGAAAAAGAGTGCCAGAATAAGATTGCAGAGTTCGATACCAAATTGGTTAATGTCCCATAGCAAAATAAAACTAGCCTTTGGGGTTATCTTTTCTTCCAGACAGAAATTGTTTGCATCTCTGCTGGACAAAAATCATTTGCAGCTTATCCATCTTCTTTAAGTCAACATTTCACTTCTTAGAGTCTGGGCCCTAATCAATAGCAAATAGTCAAACAAAAGTTACTCTCTTAGAACAGCGCTGTCCAAAAGAACTTTCTACAGTGAAGGAAATGTTCTATATTTGGGCCATCCACCATGATAGCCCCTAGCCTCATGTGGCTAGGAAGTTCTTGAAATATGGTCAGTGTGACTGGGAAATAGAATTTTTTTTTTTTTAAGATTTATTTTAGAGAGAAAGAGAGCACTTGCAGGGGAGGGGAGCAGAGGGAGAGGGAGAGAAAGAATCCTCAAGCAGACTCCCTGCTGAGCATGGAGCCCAACTTGGGGCTTGATCCCACAACCCTGAGATCATGACCCGAGCCGAAACCAAGAATCAAACATTCAACTGACTGGGCCACCCAGGCACCCCCAGAATTTTAATATTTATTTAAATTAAGTTTCAATAAATATAATTGAAATATTAGATATGTATTATATTTCTGTATATACTAATATACTATGTAATAGAATAGAAATAAATGAAATATAATTTATGATCCTGGAGACCCTGGATCGAGTCCCGCATCGGGCTCCCTGCTCGGCGGGGAGCCTGCTTCTCCCTCTGACCCTCCCCCCTCTCATGTGCTCTCTCTCTCTCATTCTCTCTGTCTCAAATAAATAAATAAAATCTTTAAAAAAAAAAAAAATGAAATATAATTTAATATGATATAAATATGTTATTTGTAAATATATAATTTTTATATTAAATATATTTCATTAATTCATATCAAGTTAATAAGTGAACTTTTCAATTTAAATGGCCACCATAAATTTTAGCAGCTACCCTATTGGACAACACGTCCTCGGAAGTTAGAGGACATTAGGCAGCTCGTTAGATGATGCTATAGTGGAAAAGGACTTACTTTCGTGTTTTGAATAATTTTTCTTAATTCTGACATCATATTATATGTTTATTTGTTTGCTTGTTGTCTTTTGTCCCTACTAAAAAGGCAGCTTTGTAATGGCAAGGACTTTTCATTATTTTCTGCATCTCCCAGCACTTCAAAGGGGTGCCTGGGGCATGGCAGGTGCACAGTCAATAACTGTTGAATGAATAAATAAGCACAGGGAGGCTGGAGTCTTACCAAAAACCAAAGCAATAAGGCTCTCCCCATGGTTAAGTCTGGCTGATGAGCTTTAGCTAGAGTGAAACCTGATATTTCATTTTAAATGGTTTTCTTATTCTGTAAGGTAATTCCCTGCTGTGACCTTCAGACTTTCAGTGAATGTACATGGCTCTAGTTAATGGTTCAGGGGTGGGGGTGGGGATGAAGAGTTGCAGAGGGAAGACTGGGCCTGGAGGATGGTGATGAAATGCTGGGGGTGAGGGAGGATTATGCTGGGTATAGACATGTATGGCCAGAGTGGACAGAGAACTTCCTAGAGGAGTGGGACCTCAAAATACCAGGGAGAACCTCAGGCCCCCCAAAGTTAAGCAAAGATGGATCTACTTGTTTGCTTTGGTAATGTATTAGGGTAGACAACTTGCAGTAACAGTTTGTCCTATAATCTTGGTGGTTGAACATAGTAAATTCCCAGGCAGGGTCACAGTCTTAGAGGACAGGGCCTAGTGGGGGTAAAACCAACTCTTCATCTATTTATATAGAGTGAAGGTGCAGTAGAGACAATCCACAAACCATTTTCATCTGTGTGTGGGCTGCCTTGGGGCCTATGTTTAAATGTGGGGTTGTTTACTCAGAGAATTTACATGGGGTCCACCAGGAAGCTCTCCTGCTCTGGGTCCAGAGAAGCCAGGAGACCACAAGCAAACATCCAGTGGGATGTGTCAGTGATTTATTTTACTCCTCTTCTTTATGCCCCCCCCTTCCTGACCCCAAGTATTCCTTTATCCCTGGGTGCCACACGGCTGACTCTTAGTTCCCAGCATCTTTCCACAGCACAGGTGCCTACTCTGTTGGGTCACACCTTCCCAGGGGCAGAGAGGTGGTTATTTTTGCCCAAAGGCCTCTGAGCCCACTTTTCCAGGCCCTATAAAGGATGTGGCCTGTCTCCTAAAGATAGGAATGGTGGCAGGGTTGGCATTGGGAAGAGGCCAGGGTTTCATCTGTAAGGCTCCTTGGCTACCCTTGGATGGCTAAAGATTCTAAGTTGAGTGTAAAGGACTGTTTCTGTCTCTACTCAGGCTGGTCATCAAATGCCCCTGGTAAATGAGATTATGAGCTTATTGAGCTGCACCATTCCTGGGAGGATGAGGACCCAGAATCATTACTAGAGTAGC
Organism: Halichoerus grypus; assembly: GCF_964656455.1. Classification (NCBI taxonomy): domain Eukaryota; kingdom Metazoa; phylum Chordata; class Mammalia; order Carnivora; family Phocidae; genus Halichoerus; species Halichoerus grypus. Next base: position 60,970,805 of record NC_135725.1, read on the forward strand.
AGCTCCCAAAAAGACAAAATGTCAGATATTAAGGGTCCTTAGCAGTCACATGGTCTCACCCCTTGTGCAGAGGACAGACCTGGGCTTGGAGAAAAAGGGACTGTCTGGGACACACAGAACAGTGGCAGACCTGGGCCTTGAACCAGGGTCTCCTGACTCACAGACAAGGATTCTGCCCCCTCCCCCATTCCCAAACCTCCCTCAAGGGTGCTTGTTCTTGGACTTGTCCCCTGTCATCCTGCCCTTTTCTCTACCATCAAAGGGGCCAAGATGACGTAGGAGGAGGAGAGATGGTGGGATGTGAAAAGATGCCTTTTTAGGTTGCAGGGACCCGCATTCTGTGGCTGGAGCTAGAGAACTTGTCCATGAGTCCTCATCTCTGGGTGTCATCTCATCCCATGGCACTCTGCTGTCTGAGCTGAGGGGCTTGGGCAGGGTGGCAGGTGCAGGTCTCAGGCTGTGCCTAGGATGGGGGTCCCAGGCTGCCATTAGTCTACACACCCCTGATATTTGTACTGCACTCTCTTCTTCCACCCCTGGGGATTCCCTGTACCCTCTCCCTTTCCATCTAACAGGGCGTCCACCAACATCAGATTTGGAAGTGTCCTTAGAAATTGCCCAACCCCCTCATTTTACAGCCTGGAGAGAGAGGTCCAGGGAGGGGAAGAAGCTTGGTCACACAGCCGGTCAGCCAGTCGGTACAGAGCTGGGACTAGAGGCTGAGGCTTCTGAACCAGCCAGGGGTTTTCCAGGGCTTCAGGCTATCTCTTGGCCATTATCTTATCTTGTCTAATCTCATTAAGGATAAGGGGCTAGAGAGGCAGCCCTGAGATGGAATCCTCAAATCGACTTTAGAGCAGTTCTTGGCTTGTACAGTGTATCTTCTGAGACAAAGCTTTCCCCAAAGCCATAACCCTCACCCAAGCTCAGGCATGGAAACCACCCCAGGCCTCCCTCCCAGTTGCCCTTCTGCGGTCAGGCTGTCTGTGCGAGGTCCCAAGACAAAGTCTGGGCAGGGAAGGAGTGAGTAGTAGTGAGTACACCACCCCTTTGGGCTTGTGCTCCTGGAACCAAGGAGGATGGACAGGCAGCCCCCTGTCAGTACGGATCCTTTGGGATTTCATGGAAGTATCTAGAAGGGAAGGTGGAGAGAGATTGGAACAGGGGCAATGGCTGGGGCCTCTTGTTGCCCCAGGCAGTTGAGGGGGTATAATGGGGCCTCATCCTACAGGGAGTCTACCAAGCTTGACTTCAGGATTCCTTACAGCAAGAGGTAATATCAGACAGCATTTGGTTCATTCAATTAGGATGCTTTTGGTTATCACAGAAACTCAACTTAAACAAGCTAAGGCCAAAGGGGAAAGGAGGTTATTGGGAAGACACTGGGCTTTTCCATGTCACTAAATTGTGGAGAGACCTTTCTCATGTCAACAAATCATGTCCCCATTGAATTCAGGAATATGGGGACTTGAATACAGCCAAGAACCTCCTTCATCTTTCATCTCTGCTTATCTATGTGTCAGCCCCACTGTTTAATGGCTTCTTTCTTATTAGCGGACACAGTGCTGACCACTACTGAGTGTCCCACAGCTCAAAGCTTTGCTCCAAGAGATGTGATGGTTCCCCTTTCTCCAGGTTCAATTGGGGACATCCCTAGAAGGATTCCATATGGCCTGAGTTGGGTCAGGTGCCCACCCATGGCCCAGATTACAGGGTGTTGGGAATTATCTCCAGAAAACAGTGAGCCAGGGACTTCTTTAGAATGCGCATTGATGTTTCCTGCATGCCTTGGCCTGTGAGGGCTGAGCTGCGAGCAGCCTGGGAGTTTGGGCAATCACAGTTGAACAGGGGAGCAAAGCACAAGGCAGAAGTGTTCTAGGACTAAAAGAGAGAGACATTGCACTGGGATGAGAGTGGTTTTAGGATCAGCTAGAGAGAACAGAATGCACAAAAGCTTGGAGGGAACTGTGAACTTCTAGTGCATGAGGCAGGTAGCAGGTGGCAAGACTTATGACAAGGCTCTGGAGCCTCAGAGTCCACATTCTAGCTTGGTTTTTTGCTTTGGTCACTTAATATTATAAACATTTCTCATCTGGCTGTAGTATTTATACTTATCTTTTAAAATTAGTTTTTAAATTACAAAAGTGACACATGTATATAGTAAAACAAAATGCAAACAACTCAAAAAGGAATAAAAGATGAAAAGTAAATCTCCATCTTCCCCCAGGCTGCCTTCCTTGATGTAACTGCTTTTTACAGTTTTCTTGGGAATTCTTCCAAAAACTTGTAATGCATATATAATTGTGTATATGCATATATTTTTAAATAGACACGTGGGATGGTACAGTGCATATTGTTCTATACCTTGCTTTTTTCACTCGAGGCTGTATCTTGGAGATACTTTTTTATTAGCATATGTAGAGATTGCTCATTCTGTTTCAAGAGCAGGATGGAGTTCTGTAGGGGAGATGGGGTGGGGTTTGTTCAACCACTTCTCTACTCTGTGGACTTAACTGCTATTTCCAATCTATTATCGTTAGAAAGAATAGTTCAGTGTACCTTTTAGTACATTCATCTGTGCACAGGTGGAACTATTTTTGTACATTAAATTCCTAGCAATGGAATTCTTGGTGTATACCACAGAATATACATTTAAAGAGGATACATAGTATTAAATCAAATTATTATGGTATATAAGAGTATATACATTTTCAAATGAGATAAAGACAAGTTGCTCTTCAAAGAAGTCCCCTAAATGTTAATATTTCAGAACTTGGGTAGGAGATACACAGATATTTATTTTATTACTGCCCATATTTTTCTGTATGCTTGGATAGCTAACACACATGCACAAGAGGTTACAATATTTACACTCCCATGAACAGTAAATAGCATGCCCCACACCAACAGGACATTAATGTATTTTATTTTATTATTATTATTATTTTTTTATTTTTTTAAAGATTTTTATTTATTTATTTGACAGAGAGAGAGAGCACAAGCAGGGGGAATGTCAGGCAGAGGCAGAGGGAGAGGCAGGCTCCCCGCAGAGCAGGGGGAGCCCAATGTGGGACTCGATCCCAGGACTCCGGGACCACGACCCGAGCCGAAGGCAGTCGCTCAACCAACTGAGCCACCCAGGCGCCCCACTAATGTAATTTTAAATCTTTGCCAATCTGGATGGTAAAAAATGGTGTATCTCTATTGCTCTAATTGCGTTTATTTAATCATGAGGATGGCTGATCATTTTGTTGGTGAATTGCTTTTTCCATTTTGATTGAGTCACACTTCTTTAAAGCCTACAGGATATTTCATCCTATGTGTATGCCCTAATTACTTAACTATATTCTTATGGATTATTTATGCTGCTTCCAAATGACTGTGAACATCTTTGTACATAGATCCTTTTTCTCTTCTTCTTTTAGACTTTTTTTTTTAATGTTCCCTTTCAGAAGATGAATTGCTAGGTCAGTAGTGTGGATGTTTTTATGACTTGATGCATACTGTCAAATTGCTTTCTCAAAGGACAGTACAATATATAGTACCCCCAATTTCATTATACTCTTACCAGCATTGGGTATTGTTAATAAAAACTACTTTTTGCTAACTTTATAGGTTAAAAAATAGGGCCTTAATTTGTATTTTTTATTAGCAGTGACATTGAATGTTTTAATATATGTTTGTTAATTAACTGCATTTCTACCTTTCTGGACTGCCTGTTCCTCTCTTCCACTCATTTGACAGCACATTCTTACACAAAGAAAATAAGGCAATGTTTTATCAGAATAACCCCTATTTTCTAAGGTACTGGGAATTTCTGGGAAGTTCCTGACTGATACCAGATTATCAAGTCAATCTCTTACATGAGAATGTGGGGTGGCAGTGAGAGAGTAGTGTAGACGGGAGAACTAAACGAATAGGATTCTAGGTAATGACAGTGGGTTGCAGAGATGAGAGAGGTGGGAAAGAAATTGTGTCAGGATGAAAATGCATTGTAGCATAGAGGACGTGCTGGGCCCAGAGTTCTCCATCTCTGAGCTTCCAAATGGAACTCTGGGTGACCCGTGCAACCATGGCTGCATTTCAGAATTCCAACCCGTGTGTTGTCCTTTCTTCTAGGGGAGTCATCTTCCAGGGCCAGTGCTGCAGAGTAGAGAATGGGTTGGGATGAGGGAAGATTATTGTTATTCTTATCAGTTATTGAGCATCCTACCCCTTCTTTATCCAGATAGCCACTTAGTTTCAGCATTTTATAATGAACCAAATTTTTATTAATCAAGTTGATATATCTAGAGTTATTGTTTTAATTTGTATTTCTTTTACTACTACTTTTCATATAGAGATTTCTTTTATCATATTTTATATTGAGGTATTATGTATGCACATATGTATGTATGTATGGTATATATCCATGTCATTTTATTACTGCTTTTCGTGTGCGTGTTTCATCTTTTGGAGGGACTTGACTGTTTATGTTCATGTTTTTTTTCCCTTTGGGATGTTAATTTTTACTGATTTCCAAATAACCTTTATATATTAAAGTTACAAAACTTTGTCATATTTTTCACAAATATTATTTCTAATTTGTCATTTATCTTCTAATTTTGTTTATCTTTTATCTTTTGTTATAGAGATGCACAGAGTGTGTTAAGTTTGATGAATTTTGACAAAAGCATATACCTATTTGACCCACATTTCTATCAAAATAGAGAATATTTCTGTTACCCTAGAAAGTTTTTTTTTTTAAGTTTATTTTTTAGTAATCTCTGCACCCAACATGGGACTCAAACTCCCAACACCAAGATCAGGAGTCGCATGCTCTTCTGATTGAGCCAGCCAGGCACACCGTGTCCCCTCCCCCCACCCCCCAAAAGTTTTCTTGTGTCCCTTCTTAGTCAATCCTCAGCCCCTACCTGCTCTGCCAGAGGCAACCACTGCTCTGATTTCTATCATCATAGATCAGTCTTGCTTGTTCTAGCATTTCATGCAAATGGAATTATGATGTACATACCTTTCTGTATCTGGCTTCTTTCACAATATATTGTGTTTGAGATTTAGCCATGTTATTACTGTTGATGCACTTTGTTCCTTTTTATTGCTTAGTGGTATTCCTTTGTATGAATATAGCGCAGTTTGTTTCATTCTCCTGTCCGATGACATTTGGGTTGTATCTAGTATTTAGCTATTATGAATAATGCATTCTTGTATGAGTCTTTTTGTAGACATGCTTTTATTTTTCTGAGATTAATATCTAAGAATGGCATTGCTGGATTATAGAGTAAGTGTATGTTTACTTTTTTTTTTTAGAAACTGCCTAACTATTTTCTCAAGTGATTATACCATTTTACACTCCCATCAGCAATTTCTCCATATTCTTGCCAACATTTAATGTTGCAAGTTTTATAAATTTTAGTCATTCTAGTGGTTTGTAGTGGTATCTCATAATAATAACTTTCATTTTCCTGATGACTTAGTACATCAAAAACTTTTTCATGTGTTTATTGGCTATTCATATAATAGTATATTTGACTTAGAGACTAAATTTTATGTAGTCAAATTCATTAATCTTTTCTTTTAGGAATTTTATTCTTTTTATACTGAAAAATCCTTTCTAATACTGAAAGCTAGTAAATATCTTTTATTTATATTTCCTTCTACTACTTTATTTGGTTGAACTCTTAAACGTTACACTCTTTTTTTTTTTTTTTTTTTAAGATTTATTTACTGGGGCTCCTGAGTGGCTCAGTTGGTTAAGCGTCTGCCTTCAGCTCAGGTCATGATCCCAGGGTCCTGGGATGGAGCCCCATGACGGGCTCCCAGTTCAGCAGGGATTCTGCTTCTCTCTCTCACTCTGCGCCCTCCCCCATACTCTCTCTCTCTGTCTCTCTCTCAAATAAATAAATAAAATCTTTAAAAAAAAAGATTTATTTATTTGAGAGAGAGAGAGATAGACTGTGCATGCTGTGTGTGCTGGGGGAGGGGTAAAGGGAAAGGGTGAGAGAGACTCTCCAGCAGACTCCCCCCGAGCACAGAGTCCACATGGGGTGCAATTCCAGGACCCTGCAGTCATGACCTGACCAAAATCAAGAGTCAGACACCCAATTGACTGAGCCACCCAGGTGTCCTTATACTCTTTAATCTACCTTCAGTTTAAGTTATAAGGAAACCATCTGTCCTCCCGTAATTAACCAACTGAACTATATAGTTAATAATCACTTCTTTCTTTTTCCACTTGATTTACCGTATTTTTCTTAAACCAACCTTTAACATATTTAGATTTGTTTCTATATCACTGTATTACTATTGGTTTTTCTACCAATGGTATACTGTTTTAATTATTAGAGTTTTATAGTTTATCAAGTAAGCAAGTTTACCTTCATTACTTGTTATTTCTTCAAAAGTTTCTTAGCAATTCTGATTCATCTGTTTGTCTAATCTAACAGTGGTAAACTGAATAATGTACCCCCATCCCCCAAGTCCATGTCCTAATCCCTGGAACCTGTGAATGTTACTTGCCTGACGAAAGGATTTTGCAGTTGTGATAAAGTTAAGGATTTTGAGATGGGGAGATTATCCTGGATTATCCAGATGGGCCCAATGTAATCATGAGGCTCCCTATAAGAGGGAGGCAGGAATAGCAGAGAGAGAAGATGGTGGTAGCAGAGATTGGGGCCATGGAGCCACAAATCAAGGAATACAGGCAGCCTCTAGAAATTGGAGGAGGCAAAGAGCAAATTATCTCCTGGAGACTTCAGAAAGAAGAAGCCCTGCCAACACCTTGATTTTAGCTCCTTAAGACTCATCTCAGACTTCTGACCCTCCAGAACCATAGGAGAATAAATTCGTGCTGTTTTAAGCCCTTAAGTTTGTGGTAATTTGTTATAGCAGCAACAAGAAACTGATACACTGGTTTAAAAATTCCTTTTTAAAACTAAGTTCCAAATGTCCCACATGTTTGTGATTGGATTGTATTAAGCAGAGCATTTAATTTGGGAAGAACTGACATTTTTATATTATTCAGTTTTGCTATCTAGACTTCTTCAGAAAAGTGCCCCCCTCTCACCTCTCTGACCATTTCTGCCCCTTGCCTGCTTTCTTAGTTTGGGGTCTCCAGAGGTTGACCTGGGGCAAGGGTTTGAGTGCAAGTAGTTTATTTGGAAGGTGATCCCAGCAAACACATGTAGCAGGGTGAGAAAGTAAGGTAGGGAAGAGAAGGCAGCCAATAAAGGTGCATCATGAAGCATGCATCTCTGGCTTCCCCCAAATCTTCTTGAGGGAGCAAATGTATCACCTCAGTATTGGGAACGAAAGGGCAGCCAGGTGGAGAAAGACCATCAGACCTGGTGTCATCAGCAGGCGAGTCCTGTCTCTGTAGCCACTGGCTGTGAGGGCACTCACTTCCTTCCCTGGGGCCCAGTGTCCACATGTTCCCTGCCTCTTCACAGGAAGGCAAGGTTACAAAAGGGGATAAAGCTGGTCTAACTCTGCCCAGGATGCAGCGGCCAGCACAGCTTCCTAGAGGAGGTGAGCTGCGTGCCAACTGAGTAGCTATAGCAGCTGTATCACCTCTAGCAGCTGTAGTAGCTGTATCACCCTTCCCATTGCGATGAACACCTGGTCTCCAAGGGTCAGTATCTGCATCTCTTTGCCCAAAGGCTTATCCTGCTGGCCAGAGCCCACGGCAGGCCAGAAGTGCCAGAGAACTAAAAGTGTCCTCCCCAGCAACCTCCAACCAGTGACCAATAATGTGTGCATACCCCAGCAACCTTGCCCAGGGAAGAGGAGGATGGAGAACTGTGAGCCCCAGAGTTCCCCAGTGGGTTGAAGCTTGACCACACACCTTTATTGGCTGCTTTCCCTTCTCTGCCTTACCTCCTGCTCTTCAATAGGTGTTTCCTGGGGTCACCTTCCAAATGTATATTTACACCTGAATCCCTGTCTCAGGGTCTACATCTAGAAAAACCCAAATAAGACGGTAGGCAATGGACCTAAATGGCCAGAGGAGTGAGATGGAGGCATTCCAGGCATGGGGATCAATAGCAGGCCTCACTGAGCTGAGAGACAAAGATTTTTGAGCCTAGGTAGGGGTGACCTGAGATTTTGGCCTTCTTTATATTTTATGTTTTTATGGCTCCACCATTATAGTGCTTGGCTGGTTGGGGTCTGGCTCTGAGACTGGGATCCTAATAGGGATTCTGGCTGCTGGGCAAGCCCCTTTGAGATCCTAAGAGGATTAGAAGTGAGGCTTTTCACAAGTCTGGAAAGTGGCTTGTTCAGTTTCATTGAGGCTTCAGGATCCATGAGCCACCTAGACCTCATTTTGGCAGGAGAGCTGACAACAAAGGCTTCTGGTGGAAAGAACTCTCCATTCAGGAGAATTTAGTATGTTCCTGGGAGGGGAGAAACATCAGTGGAGATTGAGCTAGTGCTCCAAGGAAGACGTTCTGTTGGGCCCTCCCTGGTAACCATGGGGATGGAGGAGAGCCCGAGCCTGGCAGGATCCATATCCCATAAAAATGTTGGCAGCTGGATTGGAAGATGAAGGGCCTGCAGATACCCTCTGACACCATGTAATTTATGGGGTAATCAGAACTCCTCTTGAAGGGCTGTGAGGGAGGGGGAGCTGTGGTTCAGAGCCTCTGGGGCTTGGACGTTTAATGAGGCACTGGGAGCCCATAAAGATTTAGATCAGAATGATTTCCCCATTTAGGATGCCTAATCTATCTTAGCAACGCCCCTGAAGGATGCTGCTTCTCTGAAATGCTTGGAAATCTGGATGCAGAAATCAATGACCCAGCATTTGAGGGTTACCATATAAGGACCTGGCCAAGGAGTCAGTCTGGAGGCTGAAAATCTCTATCTTGTCACTTTCCCCCGGCTATTGCCAAGGAACTGAGAGGCTAAGAATCTCAAGCTGGAAAAGCTCTTACAGAGGGAGGAGCTGAAGCCTAGAGAGGTCAAGTGACTTGTTCAAAGTCACACAGTGTACCAGGGACCATTAGCACCCGTCATAAGGTCAGCTAGAAGAAAAAAGAACCGTTAGGTCTATGCAGGGGACAGAACTAACATGATTCCTTCTTAGAAGGCAATGGACAATCTATAGAGTGCAAAAGAAATAAATAGTACCTTCTGGGGTTTTAAAGCTTGAACATTTAAATCGCTTTTCTAAATGCACAATATGTATTACAACATTTTCAGAATTTCTAATAACTGGTTCAGCAATTAAGAAGGATCCTATTAATACATGATGACTGCCTCGTGAAATGGATTAAAAATGGCATCTGTGTGCTTTAAAGCTGAGACGTTTCTATTGTCTGGAAACACAACGGTCTGAAACAAAATGTTGAGTGGTATTTGTGAATCAAAGGATGAGAGTCTGGCCCTGGTCAGAGAATCTTAATTTTTTTTTTTCCTTTCAGATTTTAAGGGTAAAATGTATTTATTACAGAAAATTTGTTAGGTACAGAAAAATATGTAGAAGAGGGAAAAAAATCACCCATTAACCACCCCTTTAACATCCCTAGAAATAACCATTCTTAGTATTAGGATATATATTCTGACAAGCCTTTTTCCCCCCTGAATATATATATTTTTTAAAATTGGTGTCAGCTGTATTTAGAGGACTGTATTTTGCCTGGATTCTAACTTACCATTTACCAGTCTCCAAAGAGATGAATTTAGCTGCATTATATTCCATTAAAAGGTTGTAGCATAATTTATTAACCTGTTTCTAGGTCATTTCCAATTTTCCAATATTATAAATAACAGTGATAAACATCCTGGTGCATAAATCTTGGGCACCACCTCTGACTGCATTTGAGGTCTGTTCCCAGTAGCGGGAGCGATCAGAGGAGCCTCACCCTCCCTGCATTTCTGGCACCAGGCAGCCGGAGGCTGCAGCTCCAGCAGAGCCCAGCCCAGCCCCTCTCTTGGCTCCATAGTCTCAGGATCCTGGAAGATGATCTAACAGCATGGAGAAGAAAGCTCGAGTCTGTGGGAACTCGATTGTACCGCTGAGCTCTGTGCCTTTGGGCAAGTCCCTCTGCCTTTCTGTGCCTCGGTTTCCCCTTCTATAAAAGGAGGAGCATGAACTAGGTCATTGGATTTCAATTCTATTTTTAAAAAACCTTTTTTGTTCAAAGGAAAACCTACATAGAAGCCAGTGATGTAGACCAGAAAAGAGAGGAGCTCCTTTGGCTGGGGTCAGAGCCCTGCCTGATTGTACTTTTTCATCCAGCAAAATTATTGAGGGCCTACCATGTGGCTAGCTCTGTGCTAGGTGCTGGATATAGAGAATGAGCAAAAATATTTGGCATTTCCCTACACTCAGACCCCTTAGACCCTTTGCATGGGGGTGGGTATTTAGAATACCATGGGGGACAGCTGACTGAATTGATATTGACATAATCAAAGAACCACCTTTTTATGACATTCACTAAGTATATGCTTGTTAGGATGGTCCCTGCGTTAGCTGAATTGCTCCAGACTCTGCTCTGTTCTAGGGATAGCCTGCCTGATTCCACCATGTCTAGTGGCCCCTGAGCCCTGAGGTAGCTCCCCAGAGCCCCAGGGCTTTCAGGTTCAGTCTGAAACCTGAAGCCTCTGTCCATTCCAGTGATACCACTGTTTATACTGCTCATGCTGTTACTACTATCAGCAGCTGTCATTCACTTGGAGAAGGAAACCTGGCCATGATTTATGGAATGAAGCTACAGGAAATGGTATTCACAAATGGACTGTGAGTCCTACAGGCCCTATTGGTAATGCCGAATGCCCTTCTGCCTTCCAGAGCTTGGTGATTGGCCAGGAGTGACTCTTGCAGACCCTCTTTCACTTGGTTTCCTTGTCTGAAAGATAGGTCATCCTACCTTCCCAGAGAGGAGTTGTAGGGATGAATTGAGAACACTTGGGAAGGTGTTAGTGCTACCCCTGGTACCCAGTAGGTGCTCGGCAATTAGGAGTCCCCTTCTCCTCCTCCTTCCCTCTCCTCCCCTTTCCCTCCTCTTTCTCCCCCCCACTCCCTGCCCTGGACAAAAGTGCCTCACAATCCCAGCTTCTCTGGGCCTACCCCAGAGGTTTGAACTGCAGCCCAGGGGCTTAGGCAAGCAGTGTGGGTTGGGGGCAGTCAGCACCCAAGCAGATGGCAAGCCTCTGGGGCTCTGGGAGCAGGATGTGATTCCCCAGACATGGCCCGGTCTAAGCTGGGTATGAGAGCAGCAATACACCAGGAGTGTGTCCACTGTCCCTGTGGGCTAAGGGGGTGGGTGTGGGGAATGGGAGCATTGAATTCTTTTGTCTGTTGTTCCAAAATCTCAGCAACTGCTGGGGAGAGCATGTATTGAGTCGTTAAGAATTCTACTTTCCAAACTGGAGAAAAGGGTGGGGTGTGAAGAGAGAATGCGTGGACTCCTGTCCCCTTCTGTCACTGACCACTGTGTGACTGCGGACAAGCCCCTTCCCCAGTTTGACCTTCAGTGTCTATCTCTGTAAAATCAAGGTTTGGTTCAGTGCATGCTTAACAGTTGTGATCTGCCAGTCCGTGACCCCCACCTAGCACCTGGAGGTGCTTTGCCTGTGTCTGAGTCCTGTGTGTTAGTAGGATGGTTATGTGTCTGCAGCTCACCATGCCCACTGGCCCATGAAGTCCTCAAGGGCAGGGACTGTGTCTGATCTATCTCATCTGAGCCCTCCAGGACCAGCTCTGGCTCTGCTCAGCCTGCGTCTGGCTGAATGGAGGAATGAAGGGCCCTTTGGGTGGAGGCTGCTGGCCAGCGTAGCCATCTACCTGCCCTCCCCCACGACTAGCCGGGCTCCGGGTCTGGGGAGAAGGCTGGCTGTCAGGGGCACAGGCAGGTTTCCTGTGATCTCGTTATTATTTTCGCCAGTGAAATGCAGGGTTTGTCTGGGTGACGCTAGACAATAGTATACAGGGCCTCTGTTATCAGCTTCTGGATCTGTCTGCTTGGCCAGGCTGGGCTTCCGGAGGTCAGGGGCCCAGTCAGATTCCTCTTTGTGTCCACAGGGTCTGGCACAGAGATGGTGCCCAGTGAGTGGGCAGAGGAGCCACCTCATTCCTGGGCTTTCTCCTTCCCTATTTAAATCTTCATTTGGACAGCCTCTCAGTAGTGGTCACCAAGAGCCAAGCCTATGGGGCCAGGCTGTGTGCTCTGGGGGGACAGAGATAAACCTGACTCAGTCCTGAACTTCAACTTGCTCCCAGTGTGCCCTGGAAGAGTCTGACAGGGTTACCACAGGGGCGATGGAGGACAAACCAGGGGACTGTGGGAGCACAGAGGAGGGAGAGAATAACTGGGGACGTGAAGCAAGCTTCTGAAACCACAGGCCCTGGAGTCAAACTGTGTGGGCTTAAATCCCAGCTCTGTCCTTTGGGAGCACTGCAACCTCAAACAAGCCATTTTAGCTCTTTGTGACTCAGTTTCCTCATCTGTAAAATAAGTAATACAGCTAGGAACTTAGAACAGTGCTTGGCAGATAGTGAGGGGTCAGTAAATGTCAGCTGAAGGAAGAAAACAAAATATTATCACATTTGACCAGCCCCTCCAGGAGTCAGGAGAGGGACCCCCTACCCACTCCCAGGCCTCTATGGCCCCTAGGCACCTCTTCAGAATTCCAGAGCTCTGCCACCCATTTGAACACTGCTGACCTAGGAGAAGACATGCCCAGAGAGGGGCAAGTACTTGTCTGAAGCCACACAGCTAATGAAAATAGCCAGGACTGAACCCAGGAGTTCCTGCCTTCCAGCCTCAAGGATCTTTCTCTTTACCAGGCCACCTCCCTTATAAAAGCCCCACATCTGTGTCCCACTTGCATTGATCACACAAAGGCCCCATGTGAAATGCTTCTCAAAATTTGGCTCAAAGGGAATGTGCAAGCTGGCTTTCACTGATCATGGCACCAACCAGAGTTGCACTGGTCTTTTTGGAATTTAAAAGACTTTCTCTTTGTAAGTGAATAATTTGGTTGATTTTTGCCATTTAAAAATACATGCAGGGAGGTGTGATCAAATGCCTTCCTTTTCTTGTATTTGTCATCCAAACCAGACAGAACCTGGATTGTCCTTTTTGAAAATGACCTGCCCCCCCTACCTCCCTTCTTATAAAAGCCACTCTTCTCTTCTCTGCCAGGGTCTAAGGCCTTCATGAGTGTCCCTTCACCTGACCTGCCATCCTCCTCTCTTTCCTGTGTGACAGAAACAGTTGCTTCTCTGTGTCTTGGCTTATAATTTTGCTGCTTCCCATTTCTTTCTTTACAGAGCTAAGGTATATTTAAAAAAAAAATCTGGGGATGCCTGGGTGGCTCAGTCAGTTAAGTGTCTGCCTTTGGTTTGGGTCATGATCTCAGGGTCCTGGGATGGAGCCCCACATCAGGTTCCTTGCTCAGCGGGGAGCCTGCTTCTCCGTCTCCCTCTGTCTGCTGCTCCCTCTGTTTATGCTCTGTCTCTCTCTCTCTCTGACAAATAAATAAATAAAATCTTTAAAAAAATTTTTTTAAAATCTGCTCACACCTTTTCCCTATTCCAGACCTTCTCTTGCTTTACAGAATTTGGGGGTAAGCCAAGGTCCTTAACTTGTCATTTAAGGTCTTTCATGATCTGACCTCCGTTTACCTATTCAGTTTCACATCCTTCCTTCTTCCAAGACACAAATTATTTATACCCTACAGAAAAGTCAGGGGGCACCCAATTATTCAAGTCTCTTAGGCAAAGAAGGTTGCTGCCAATGAAGTCATAGTGTCCTGGCTTGTATTAGTTTCATATAGCTGCTCTAATAAACTTAGCGACTCAAGACAACAGAAATTTATTCTCTTAAATTTCTGGAGGTCAGAAATTCAAACTGAGTCTTAGAGGGCTAAGTCACATTCCCTAGAATGGTCCAGGGGAGGCCCCAGCTCTCGGCCTCTTTCAACTTCTGGTGGCTGCGGGCATCTCTTGGCCTGTGGCTGCATCATTGCAAGCTCACCTCCACAGTCACATTGCCTTCCCCTCTTCTGTGCCAAGTCTACCTCGGCCTCCCTCCTATAAGGACACTTGTGATCATGTTGAGGGCCCACCCAGATAATCCAGGATAGCCTCCCTGGCATATATGCAAAGCCTCATTTGCCCTATCAAGTGACATTCCCCGGTTCCAGGGATTAGGACCTGGATATCTTTGGGGTCATTCCTGAGCCAACCACAGGACTCAAAACAAAACCCTGTGATGCATTTCAACAGCTCTCTCACTGATGAGACAGACTTCTTCCGGCCACCCTGAAGATCATTACTTACCTGCTGTGTGCAGATTTCTATCCTTTTAGTTTGCATTTAAGCAATGGGGAGATAAGACTTATTCTTTTAAAGCAGGCTAGATTGGATTTAGCTAAAACTGGATATCTAACAGATTATATTATTGAAAAATTAATTGGTGTCTTGTTTTGTTGGCTCCTGTGGGCTTTCCAGAAGGAAGAAAAGCATTTTCTTCCCAGGCTTCACTATAGCCTGCATAGCTCCCTACCTAGGGAGGAACCTGCCTGTGTTTCTAAAGGCACACTTTTGTTTAATTTTTCATTAGGGAAAGGAAGCAGATTTTCTGGAATCCTCTGGCAGTAAACTGAGGCCCTCCTTGAGCAGCGATGGTTATTCTGAGTGGCCGGAGGGGAGGGCATGCGGCTTTGTGCTCTGGGGTCCGGGGGTTGAAGAGGGGAGTGTCCAGCATTGTCTGTCCTGTTCCCCTTTCCACATCTCCTGCTATGGGAAGGATATTTTGCTATCATGAATAATGCCACTGTGAACATCCTCAGGCATGTCTCCCAATGCACATGGGTTTCTCAAAGACATACCTTGGAGTGGGAGTGCTGGATCACATGGTATGTGAACAGTCAACCTTATAAGTTAAAGCTAAATCAGTGACTGCTCCCACCTGTGGTGTGTGTATCCCTTACTTCTCCACCATGTGGTCTTTCTTTAGCGCCCCCTATCGGCAGGGGCTTCGAAGGTGCCAACTGGCCAAGCCAAATAGGCATCCTAGGTCCGGCATCACAAAGCAGAACTTAGAGGAGTTGGGTTAGAGATGAGAGGCATAGCAACTAATTTAGAAACGCATGATCAATGAAGGGGGGGAAATCGGAGGGGGAGAAGAACCATGAGAGACAATGGACTCTGAAAAACAAACTGAGGGTTCTAGAGGGGAGGGGGTTGGGAGGATGGGTTAGCCTGGTGATGGGTATTGAGGAGGGCACGTTCTGCATGGAGCACTGGGTGTTATGCACAAACAATGAATCATGGAACACTATATCTAAAACTAATGATGTAATGTATGGGGATTAACATAACAATAAAAATTAAAAAAAAAAAAAAAAAAAGAAACGCATGATCACTGTTGACCGAATAAAAAACAACTGGGCCGATGTGGGCTGAAGGTCACCCCTTTAAAACTTATGCACTGTAGCTTGATTTCCTACTGATCTTGGCTTTGGCTTGCTCTTGCCATAGAGATTGGTACATCTTTCCCCAAACGAGGTGCTCTCCGCCTCCAAGCTTTCAATTCTCCTTTCTCTCCATCTCAATTTTCCTTCTCACCTAAAAGCCCATTTCACATACGGCTTCCTTCATGGTGTTTTCTCTGATCTCTCAGTGGAGATAATAAAAATATCCTTCCCTTGGTTTCCAAGGCCCCATATCTGCCCTCTGTCCAGGCAACAAGCACTGTTCAGTCAACATCGCAGTTGTCTTGGTCTATGACTCATCTCCTCAGAATTTGTTTGAAGTTTAGGAAAAGCAATACAGCAGTATGAGAATAGAGAAAATAATCACTTCTATCCCACTGCTGGCAAACTTTTATCATGTTAATGTATTCCTTTCTACCTTTTCGGTCCACAAATTTTGAGTTTGCGACACATTTGTAATGTAAACGATTTATTTTTTAACCCTTATTAAGTCAAAATGCTTTTCTCCCATGTTGCATCTATAGTCTTCACTGCAATTTTTAATATTTACATACAGAAACTTAACCTAAAGTAGCTTAAGCAGAAAAAAGATCTTTGTGCAGAGGGTATTGGGGCATCTCACAGAAGCCAATGGTAGGCAAGTGGCTCGGCTTTGGGGACCCCTGGGACAGGGATGCAAATGCTATAAGGTGTATCTTGTGTCTGTGTGAACTTCATTCTTTCCTTCCTCCCTCAGCTGACCAGCCTCCTCTGCTTTTCCGTCCATGTGGCAGAAAACACCCAGTGACCGTGCCCAAACTTTACCTGGGATAGTCCAGCCACCCACGAGACACTGGTCCCTCTTTCTCAGGAGGAGACTCCTCTTGTGTTTCTAGGGACAGGGTCCTATTCTACTAATGTGAGTCATCCTTAAATAGTCATGTAGCTGGCATAGAAAAGGGACCCAGGGAAGAGAATTCCATCGTGAGGTTTTATATTGCTTCCAAATAACTGCTAAGGTAGTAGTCTCATATATTAGCATATAAAGTTTTCCTTATTTTGAATTATTTTCTTTGGTCCAATTGTTAGAAATGGGATGTCTGGATCATAAAGTTTATACATTTTTATATTTGATATTATTACCAAATTGATTTCGAAGAGTTATTCAATTTTACCCCTGCCTCATAGCAGTGTGTGAGAGTTGTTTCATTGTACCATTGAGAGCACTGGGCATTATGACTTGAAATAGATATTTTACTATTTTAATAATCATAAAAAGAGATCTCATTGTACTTTTTATTAGTATTTTTCTGGTTACTAGTAATGCTGAAGATTTTCCCATATATTTGTTTTATTAGAATGTATTCCCTTTTGTGAATTCTCTTTTCCTTGTTTTTTGCCCATTTATCTAGTAGAGTGTTAATTCCTGTCCAGATATAAATTGCCTCTCCCTTTTGTGTGTGCATTTCACTTTCTCTAACTTTCTTCTGGGGCATGAATCATGGTCTAGCTTGTATTATAGTTATTTGTGTCCATGTCTGATTTTTCTTATGAGATTGTAAGCTCCTGGTGGAAAGAGCCAGGCCTGGGCACCAACCTAGTATGGAACCTTGTCCTAGTAAAGCCCTCAGTGATGGTTAATTGGATAAAATAAGCTTATGGTTCCGGTCTACGTTATGCAAAAGTAATTGTGCAGGTTAAGTGGTGCTGTGTATAGGTTATAGGGATGCGAGAAACACGGGCTTCATTCAGACTGAAGATCTGTTACATGCCAGGGCCTAGGAGTGCCCTGGAGCAAGCCTTCCTGGAGCTACAGGACCGCGGAGGAGAGAGTATTAAACAATGATTTCATAGCCAGTGAGAAATCCTGGCTTATCCCAAAGAGTTTCAGAGAGTTCTATGAACTCTAATGGGGCAGGAGCACAGATCCAAAATTATCCAGATCAAGAATCAGCACACTTTCTGTAAAAGGCTAGATAATAAGTATTTTCAGCCTTGCCCACCACATACAGTCCCTGTCACATAGCTTTCCTTGCAATTTTCTATTCTTCTTATAGCCCTTTAATAATGTAAAAACAATTCTTAGCTCACCGACTATGCAGAAATGGCCGTGGGCCTGATTTGGTGTGCAGGCTGTAGTTTGTCAGCCCCAGACTAGATTCCAGAGTCACAGAACACGTTCGCTGAAAGGGTCAACAACCTCATTATTATACAGATGGAGGAACTGAGTCCCAGGGGGCAGAGCTATGTGTTGGGTCCCCTTGCTGATACCTTTGCTGAGCTGGGCAGCTGAGGGCTTTGCCTGGACCTTGGCATGGTCCCTTCTGCCTTTCTTCTGGGATAACCTGCTCCCTTCCTCCTGTTTGTGCTACTGCTGGTGCTGCCCCAGGTTAGCCGGTGGTTTGATACCAGAGCACAGGGCTCCCTCCCCAAGGGGTATTTCCTGTTTCTCCCACCTTGGGAATTCTTTGACCCTATGTCTTGTTGAATAGGGGTTAGCGGTGATAGAAAAGATGGAGCAGCAGCATTATTAATTAATGCTTGCCCATCCCAAGGATTTTGTTGAATGTAGAAGTGTTTTCCTTATTACAATTGATTTTTACAGCAAAGGTGACATTCTTTATTCAACTGAATCATGTATGGGGCAGAAAATACTAAATATAATTGCTTCCTCTCTCTTGAGAGAACTCTCCTGATAAGTACACACTCAGCAGGACCTGAAGCTGCTTGTTCTGTCTCCAGAGGCTTCGTCTAGCTCAGTGTCTGACCTAGTCTCAGAGCTGGAGGGCCTGTGGGGTCTCCCCTCACTATGCAAAAGGGAGGCAGGCCAGAGGAGGTGTCCTACTGAAGCTGCTCCTGGTGGCATGTTACCCCAGGGTCACAGGGCTCCTTGCAGATGCCTGGGCATTCAAGGCATCCAGCCCCCACCTGGTCATGCAACATCTGCTTAGCTGTCAGTCTCTCTGGGCCCCCATCTCTGCTTTTGTCAGGCTCTTTCCAGCAAGAAAAGCTTCCCCCACAACCTTGTGTCTTTACTACTCTCTCTAGGAATGTTTTGATACCCAAGCTTGGGATGGGCAGAACTTGCAAGCAACGAGGAAGGATTTGACCTAATAATCAGATTGTTAGTTAAGGGGTTGAGTTCTTGGCATTCATACTGCTTCTGCCCACAATGTGATTTTGGCTGTCTCCACCTCTCTTTGGGCCTCAGTTTCCCCTTTGGTTCTAAGAGGACTGGTCATGCATGTTTCTTAGTGTGTTTTGTTTCGGCAGCCTGAGTACCTCTAGATGGCTCCTGGGACCCAGGCTGCCCTTACTCAGTGCTGCCCTCCTCCTGCCGGGATGGTCCCTGTGGTCTTTTCTTCTGACCCCTCTTTTTGCATTTCTGCCCCACTCATGCTAAATGATGGATCAAAGCACTCTCCCCTACAGGCCTTTGTGCTTACTCTCCCTCTTTCTAGAATGCCCCTCCTCCTGGGGCTAATTCTGCCAGACTTACTTGGGTATCCACTACTTTGGAAATCCCCCCCCTGCCCCATGAGTTCTGTCAGCTCTTCCCACACTGGCTTGCAGTGGTGGGTTTGGGAGGTTGTGGTAGCCTCAGGTCTGATTCCTTTTGGTACCCCTCTGCCTGTCATGGATCTGAACACCAGGCAGAGAGAATGAGACCTGGCAGGAGACAGTAGGCATGAGGAGAAAAGAAGATATTTATGGAATGACTGAGCCATATTTACTTTCTAGAAAAAGGAGTTGCTGGGGCTCTAACTGCCTCGCCTGTCTATCCCTCTCCTCTCCTGGCTCCTTTCCCTGACCTCCAGGGGATCTAGGAATGTTGATTCATTTGAAGGGCCTGCATGGGGAAATGAGGGCAATGGGGTGGGAGCATTTCTCACAGGCTGGGCAGAAGCACCTCTTGGCCCCTCTTAACTATGTGGCCAACGTGTCACTGGGTGCTCATGGCCACTTATAGCTACTATCTTGTGCTGTTCCTGACCTAGTTTGCCAGGAAGGACCGGTAGTAAGATCAGGGCTTGGGAAGAGGGGGGCATAGGGTAGAAGGGGCCCTGGCCCTAGATTAGGGTTCAAGCTCAGCCCTGCCTCTAATTTGTGGGTGGCCTTGAGCAAATCCCTATCCTTCTCTGGGCGTCAGTCTCCTGTACATTAAGGAGGTCAGAAGGGATGATCTTTAAGACACCTTTCAAGTCAAAAAGGAGGTCCTACGACTCACATGCTGGGAGATAGGGTAGAGACAGAAGCCATCCCATGGCAAGATGATAAACATTGCGGCGATTCACTCATCCCGAGGCTGTTCTGGAAATGGGTTGTTACAGATAGAGACAGAGCTCATCACAATTCCAGCAATCTGGACAGAAGGATCTGGAGATAGCCACATACCAGCCAGGGTGCCAACATGTGGCACACTATCACACCTGAGAAATGGACCGGTGAGTAGCTCCACCGTCACTGTTACCCCAGGCCTGGGTGTGTGTGTGAATGCACGTGAACATGTACATGCAGGTGAGTGGGCAGGTGTGCCTGGGACCGTGTGCCTGCGTATGAATGTATGCTACTGCATGCATGTGAGAATGTTGTGGTATGTAAATGAATGAATGAGAAAGTATTTACATGTGTATTGAGGACAAAGCATTTTATTTAGCTTGGCTGTTTCAGGCAAATCAAGACCTGGTGTTTCTTTGTTTATTTCACATACCTGTGTGCAGGCACACACGTTTGCACACACACACATACATACACAGAGCTTCCAGGAATCAGCTTCAAGAAACATTCCTGCCTAATGCACCCCTACCCCGTGCTTGTGATCAACCCCATTCTTAAATCCCTCCTTTCCTTGAACAGTGCTTCTCAAATTTTAATGTGCACATGAACCATGTTGGGGTTCTAAAATGCAGATTCTGATTTAGCAGGTCTGGGGTAGGAACTGAGGGCAATGCTGACATGAATTCAGGTGTCTGGTTTGGGCCACAGAGGACAGTGGGGTCATTTTATCATCAAAGGTCATCTTTGGCCTTTTCCTAGAGCAGTGGACCTCAACTCCATTCAGGGATGGAGTGTCTGGACATCATTATACCTTTTGTAGTTCACTGGGAAATCTCAACATGCAAATGAGAACCAGAGAAACAGTTTACCTGAGGGAAACATGGCTCTTTTCTCCATGCAAAATAGAGTAAAAACCATATGCTCATGGAAAAGTTGTTGAACTTGCAATTTTATTCTCTTTCTTATTAATATTCATTTCACCATTTGCCATTTGTTCACTTATTTTGTAAACATCTCCACTCAAAAGTAGATAAGCAGTTACAAGCACTAGAGTTTTAAGGAAAATGTATCAAATAAGATTTAAATTCAGAAAATTCTTTCCATGAATTTAATGTTATTACATTATTTGGAAATTGAGAAATGACTGGCACCATTGAGTGGGATGACCCCATCCAATTCCCAAAGCACCCGAGTTGGAGAACTTTCCAACTCCTTCATTCTCTCTGATTCTAGAAACAAGTGTAACCTGAATTTCCTGGTCCTCATTCATTGTGGGTACAAAGGAGGTTATATTAACAATAATAACTTAAATTCTGCTAGGTTTTCAGCCACCTTTCACATTCTCTCCAAGTTGTTCCTTGAGAGTGTCCCTCATGTATTCACACAATGGAATGTAAATAGAGATGGTGTATAAACCTTAAGGAAGTGCCTTTACTTTTGTTATTATTTCTTTTAACATATTGTTTTTAAGTAATCTCTGTACACAACATGGGGCTTGAACTCACAACTCTGAGATCAAGAGTCACATGCTCTACTGACTGAGCCAGCCAGGTGCCCCGGAAGTGTCTTTAAAAGTAGGAAGAAATGATCCTCTTTCTCTATCCTGCTTGCTGGAATGCAGCTGTGGTGGCTGGAGGCCCTGGAGCCATGTTGGACCGTGAGCTGACTTTTGGAATGCATGGTAGAGTAACAAGATAGAAGGAAAATGGGTCTTTGATCTTGCGGTATGCCATAGCAGCCCAGTATTTCCTATTGCTGGACTTCTCAAAAGTAAGAGAAGAATAAATTTTTATCTTATGTAAGTCCCTGTTACTTCGGGTTTTTCTTTTCCTCAAAGTGGAACCCCACCTTAGCCAATACTGATGCCAAAATAGAATTGTGTCCTCCTTAGTCTTCCTGTCCAGAGCCTTGCTGTGTCCATTCTGAAGTGAGGACAATGTGCCCCTCCTTAATTCTGCTGCCACTATTGTACTTGGACTCCACAGTAAAAGGCCTCCAGCTTTCTCTCTACTTGTGTTCTTTTTCGCTCCTTTTTTTTTTTTTTTTTTTTTTTTAAAGATTTTATTTATTTATTTATTTGAGAGAATGAGAGAGAGAGCATGAGAGGGGGGAGGGTCAGAGAGAGAAGCAGACTCCCTATTGAGCAGGGAGCCTGATGCGGGACTCGATCCCGGGACTCCAGGATCATGACCTGAGCCGAAGGCAGTCGCCCAACCAACTGAGCCACCCAGGTGCCCCTCTTTTTCGCTCCTAACAATGCATGACACCAGGGCTTCTCATACTTTAACTTCATGAACATCACTGGGGAACTTGTTAAAATGCAGATTCTGATTCTGCGGTTCTGGCGGTGGGGCTAGAGAGTCTGCATTTCTAACAAGTTTTCAGTTGGTTTTGCAGCTACTGGCCTAGACCACGATTTGAGTAATAAGGTGTTGGAATGCTCAGCTGTGAGCTTCTTGTAGGCATGGACCATGTGGAAATCTCACCTGTTTCCACAACACTTTGTACACAATAGATGCTCAGTGTATGCAGGATGAGTGACTGAATAATAAGCAATTAGTATGCACGACGCCAAGAAGTCCTGCAGAAAGGAAACTGCTACTGTTTACTATGCATATCTCAAATTTATTTTCACCGGAACCCTATTTTCAGAAATACCTATTAACATTCTGTGGAAATAGTGCTCTGAAAAACCCACTTTGTCAGACCCTGATTTACAATGGAGTTTTCGTCAACCCTGGAACCAGAGTGAGCCAATCTCCATATGGGAATCTCAAATCCAGGATTCTATTTGGGTGTCTGCTTCAGCAATTAAGAGAAATTGTTTCAGCTCAGACTCCCTGTACCCCGGAGGGCCTGCAAACTCCTTGAGGGGACATATTTGAATACATTAAAAGACAGGAGCCAGTGCTATTGCTAAGTTGTTCATTTCTCCTCTTCCCCTGGCAGTACTCAACAAGCCTATGACCCCCTCAGGGCAACAGGAACCTGGCCTGTCTGTCAATTAGCATGTTCCTGTGGATTTGTTCAAATGTCTTTGTTCCTAGGCTGAGACAAGGAAGACGTGCTGGGGAGGAAGAGGAAACGGGAGGAGTTTGAAGCTGGGGAAAAGGCTGAGTTCCCCTCCAGGGACAGTGTTGACTAGGTGAAGCCCTAGAGCTTTTTCCTATAAAAGGAGCCTCCTGGGCTCTGGACAGGTCTGCTTTTGCCAGGCTCAAGGGAAGGGGGGAAGCTGGGAGTTGGGGCTTTGTCATTCCTCTGTAGGAGCATTCTCAGGAATGCAGGCCCAGCTGTCTGCTCAGGAACCCTAGGAGTGGCCTGTAGCCCCCAAACTGTCAAATTCACAGGATCAAATCATGAGGTTTATGTGGGCCACATCCCTTGAACTAGAACATGGGCACCTAGCCCTTTGTCCTAAAATGGGTCTTCACATCAACTTTGGATCAATAGGGAAAATCCTACTCAACATTCATATATGTCAGAATATACAGCCCCTATGAAATAAAGGCAGAAAGCCACAGGAGTAGAGGGACAGACATTGTTTAAAAAGCCACAAAATGAGACTAAAAAAAAAAAAAAAGATTAAATGAAAAGAGAATTAATGAGAAAAGGAAACATTGTAAGAGAAACTAAAAATGTAATCACAAAATTCAAACTCACCATTAATCCCTTAGTGAGATTAAAGAATAGAATTGGTGCTGTAAAATATTAAATCAGTGCTATAGAGGTCAAGGTCGAAACATCTCATCAAAAACGCAGGGAAAAGGGGAAATTAAAATGACAAGAGGAAAGTTTATAGGTATGGAGACCAGAGAATAAAGAGGCACCGTGCAGATACTCCATGCTTCTGAGAGTGGTACCAGAGAGAGCCATCGTCCAATAGATAAGAGAATACTACACAATCCAGAGAGTGCCACTTGGAAGAGATCAATATGTGCCAGGCAAAAATCGCTGAAAACGGACTTATACCTGACACCTCACAAAAATATTTGAATTGGGATTTTTAAAATCCTGCAAGTATACACACAGACTAAAAAGGAAACCTACAAAGGAAGAGAAATCAGACTGACCTCCAATTCTTGTTGCCCTCGATTTCAATAGAGAATGTTTACAGAGTTTCCAGAAGAATAAAGAAAAAGATTGTAATCCAATAATCCGATGTCCCACAAAGTTACACTGAATGTTTGAATTTTCAAAAAGATACCCTCAAATATGCAAGGGTTTAAAAACATACCACCTATTACCCTTTTGAATAAGGAACTTGGAGAAGTATTCAAGATTGTCACGAGATGAAGCAAACTTAGGAACTGAGTGGGGAAGCCCTGGTACCAAAGGACAGGGGGCAAGTACCTGTTAAACAGAGAAAAATCTTAGAAGTTGTAGAAGTGGTCCAAAACAATGAAAAGTTAAAAATATTCTCAAAGAAGAGGCAAAGAGGACTCAGGAAGTACTGATTTACTCTTGACTGATACTAGAAAAAATGTGAGTTAATACTTTTAAAAAATTAAATATAACTGGGGTGCCTGGGTGGCTCAGTCGGTTAGGCGTCTGCCTTTGGCTCAGGTCATGATCTCAGGGTCCTGGGATCGAGCCCCGTGTTGGGTTCCCTGTTCAGCAGGGAGTCTGCTTCTCCCTCTCCCTCTGCCCCTTCCTCTGCTTGCTCTCTCTGTCTCTGTCTCTCTCTGTCTCTCTCTCTCAAATAAAATCTTTAAAAAAATTAAATAAAACCTGGAGTCAGCTATTTCTCCAAGGAGTCTTATTCCTTTCAGCAGAGAATAGTATTTAGAAGCCAAGATCCGGACGCTAGGTATGCTCATTGCTATTGGGGTATTGCTGCTCCCAGGCCTTTTAGGACTAGGGAATTAGCCTGGCCTCTTAACAGTAGGGTCTGCAGTGGGGCTGAATGTGATAGAAATGGAAGGACAGGAGAAGACTAAAACCTCCTAGATCACCATTGGCTATTAAAAACATCATTTGAGGGGTGCCTGGGTGGCTAAGTCAGTTAAGTGTACGACTCTTGATTTTGGCTCAGGTCATGATCTCAGGGTCATGAGATTCAGCCGAACGTTGGGCTTTGTGCTCAGCGGCAGTCTGCTTGAGATTGTCTCCCTCTCCCTCTACTCTTATCCCCATGCTCTCACTCTCTCTCTAAAATAGATAAATAAATATTTTTTAAAAACCCATCATTTGACTATTCTACTCACACTATTTTACTCTTCCAGCAGTGACCTTATTCTTGTATTGGATAAACTCTTTTCTCTTGTAATTGCCATTCATAGGACTAAAACATGGCAGGACCCAGGCCTCCTCCCAGTGGGCATAGGGAAGTGGAGCAAGGGTGAGGGTCACCAGGGACCTCATGTTCCTCAGCAAGTCTCCATTCCAACCAGGGACAAAGAAAAGAAAGAAATTCCAGCTCTGAAGTTTTGGGTACTCACTCCCAGTGCAGAGAAACTGCTGGAGTCTGGGGGCCTGCAGCACAGCCAAGACTGGGAAGAAGCTCTGATATTGAAAATCCTCAAAAAAGCATGACTTCAGAGTCCTTTTCTAAGAAAGGGCCCTTTTGTTACCACAGGGAGTTACTTGCAGACAAGGTTACTGGTTTTTATAGAAACGGTCAGTCCTTCTGTCTCCCTTCCTTGTCCCCAGAGCAGAACAAAGTAAGTTCTTCCCACAGAGAAGAGGACAGAAAGAGAAAGCCTGTCACCTGGGGTGAGGGGGTGTCTTCATGCATGAGTACCCCAGGAGTTCTCCCCTCCTTCCATATTTTTGAGGATTTGGTTGTGCTTCTTGTCTATGGCCATTGATTCAAACCTTCCCATCTGTGCCTGCTGCATGGATCTGATGGCCATTTTGAATTCAGACATCTCACCTAAGGAACTACAAATAGGGGCCTGTTGCACCTAACGCATTGCGTTTCTTGCACAGTCTGGTTGGCAGTCTCTCTCTCTCTTTCTCTCTTTCTTTTAATAGCTTTAATGACATATTATTTACATATCATCCACTTCACCCATTTAAAGCATGTACAATCCAGTGGTTTTTAGTAAATTCACAGATATGTGTAACCCTCGCCATAGGAAATATTAGAACATTTTTGTCACCTCAAAAAAAGAAACCCTGTACCCTTTACCTCTCATTCCTCTTTTTTCCCCTATCCCCTTGTCCCCCAGCCCTAAGCAACCACTAACCTACTCTTTGTTGCTATAGATTTTTCTATTCTGGACTCTCATTTGAATGGAATCATATAATATGTAGTCTTTTGTGACTGGTTTCTTTCACTTAGTATGTTTTCAAGGATGGTCCTTGCTATAAGCATGTAGGAGTATTTCTTTTCTTTGTCACCTCTCTGGAGGGCTGAGCAGGCCAAATATGTTTCCATGGAGTGGAGACCCCCAAGTCCAGGCTCATGGTGAATACTTTTGCTTTGTTTCCAGCCAGGGCATGGATTATTTCAGAGCATATCACTTGCTTCCTCCTTAGGTGGTTGGTGGACTAGAGAGACCTGTAACTTCTGATAACTTCTTGCTGGCCTGGTGTGAATTGTCCTTGTACTCTATAGATAGGCACCTACCCAAGGCCACCGTCACCACCTTGTTCTTGACAGAGGACATCTGCTGTTTCTAGGCATTCTGGATGGGCTCAGCTTTCTGTAACTCATGCTGAGAGGATCAAAAGGTATTTGTAGGTGTCTGCACATTTCTGAAGCTTTTCTGTGGGGTTTTATCTAAATTTTGCATTTTTCTTAGCTTGGTTAAGAAAATGTTCTAGACATGCTTTGACCTGCACATGCAGAGTACCCATGCTGCAACTGGAGTTTAAAACTGGTAATAGGTTGGCCTGGACTTTTTGGTAACTGTAAGTGACCAGAAAGCCATATGGTCTGTTCAAATGTCATTATGGGGCAGAAAGGAGAGATTTAACAGAATTTGTTTGAAGGTAAGCAACTGGACCAAAACATAAAACCATTTTTTAAATAATTTTTTAAATAGATTTGATTTATTTATTTGACAGAGGGAGAGAGATAGTGAGAGTGAGAGCACAAGCAGGGGGAGGGGCAGAGGGAGAGAGAGAAGCAGGCTGCCCGCTGAGCAAGGAGCCTGAAGCGGGTCTTGATCCCGGGATGCTGGGATCATGACCTGAGCCAAAGGCAGGCGCTTAACCGAATGAGCCACCCAGGTGCCCAACATAAAACCATTTTATGTTTATACTCTGCTGACTTTAGACTGTTCAAAAAACTGGTTACACACTTAAGAACATAGAGGCAGAAGTCTCAAATGAAATAGTGTTCAATCCAGTAATATGTTAAAAGAATAATATATTATGACCAAGTTGGTTTTTTATTTCAGGAATATAAAGATGGCTCAGATTAGTAAAGGTGTTAATGTAATTTATCACAGCAACAGGTCAAAATAAAAATCATTCTGTAGCAGCAGAGGAATTTCAGCCCTGGGGGAGCAATTTCTTGAGTGTATAAGAGAGTCCTGAAGTTCAAGGTGACAAGACTTGCATTTGAGAAACTCTTTAGGCTTCATTTGTAGTTCTTAATGGGGCCTATCAAGGTGCTCCAAAGAGCTAGAAAAGGAAATTGCTAAAAACTGGAGCAGCAAGGGGCGCTTGGGTGGCTGAGTCAGTTGAGTGTCTGACTCTTGATTTCGGCTTGGGTCATGATCTCAGGGTCCTGGGATTGAGTCCCACATCAGGCTCCATGCTCTGGGGAGTCTGCTTGGGATTCTCTCCCTTGCTCTCTGCTCCTCCCTCTGCTTGCACTCTCTCAATTAAATAAATAAATCTTTAAAAAAAACCTGGAGCAGCAAAATATGTAGTCCAATGAAGATGAGATCAGAGATTCATAGGGCATCAGGGCAAACACTGGACTCGGCTTCTAAACTTCTCAAAATCACAAGCGATTTTGTTGTTTGATTCTTCAAGATGACTCTCAGTCATGTATTTTTTTAAACAGTTCTATTGAGATTAATTTACATACAATATCACCAATTTTAAGTGTACAATTTAATGGGTTTTGACAAATGTTTTCAGTTGGCAGTCACCACCACAATCAAGATATAGAACTTTTCCATTGCCCAGAAGTTTCCTTGTGTTTCTTTATAGCCAATTCCCTTTGCACACCCTCAGTCACAGGCAGCCCCTGATCTGTCTTCTGGATGTATTTACTGTGGGTCTCTGGAGCTCCCTCTGTGTGGCTCGCTCATCTTTGGTTTTCTGTACTGCAGATTCTAGTTGTCTCTGCCTCCTTGAACTCTGATCTATTCCTCAACTCCGAAGTCAGCTAGTCTCATTGTGGGTCCTCCTCCCTATGCTGTGGCCTGGGAACTCCCTCTAGGCAGCCAGGTAGGATAGCTATAGGCCTCACCTCTGGTTTTTCCTGTAATCACAGTCCTGTTTTTCCTTGAGTCCAGTATCTTTAAACAACATTTTACTCATTTTAGGGGTTTTTAGTTGTTTAGGTTAGGAGGGCAGTTTCTGTAGCAGTTAATCCTTACGAACAGAAGTGGAAGTGTTCTCACTCATATTTTGCAGTTTGTCTGATGATCTCATGTTACCTGGAGTCCCCAGAAGAAAGTGCTTCAGGTATGTGGAGGCTGGTTGTCACTCCCTTGAGGGAATTGTACATTAACCCATTGCCTCCTCAAGGCATGAAGAAATATGCAGACACCTTTTAATGACAATAATTGACTTTGAAATAATTTTAGATTCAGTGAAAAGTTGCAAGACTAGTTGCACAAAGAACTCCCATTGTTGTCAACTGACCCAACAGAGTCTCTGTTCCCTCTCTGGTCCAGGACCAATCCAGGCTGACATGTTGCATTTAGTCTCCTTCAGTCTAGAGCAGTTCCCCCAGTCCTTACTATTCATGCATGTTTCTGACAGTTTTAGAGGGGACAGGCCTTTCTTTCTGGGGTGGATTTCTTAGTCTGGGTCAGTCCAATGTTTCCTTGTGTCCAGACTCAGGCCCTTTGCCCTATAGAATAACAACAATATAACAATAGCTGTCATCTTTCTTTTTTTTTTTTTAAGATTTTTTATTTATTTATTTGACAGAGAGAGACACAGCGAGAGAGGGAACACAAGCAGGGGGAGTGGGAGAGGGAGAAGCAGGCTTCCCGCCAAGCAGGGAGCCTGATGCTGGGCTCAATCCCAGGACCCCTGGATCATGACCAAAGGCAGATGCTTAACGCCTGAGCCACCCAGGCACCCCAACAATAGCTGTCATCTTAATGAGCATTTATGTACCAGGCACCATGCTAAGCACTTTACATATCTTAATATAATTCTCAAACACTGTGCATTAGGTGCCATTATTAGTCCCTTTTACAGATGAAGAAACTGAATATCTCTGGTGATAGTTTTGGAGTAGGACAATTAGATCCACCTATTCAGTCTTCTTAAATACTGAAAATCTTTTATAGTTAGCGCAAAAGAACTATAAAAGACATTAATCAAGGAAGAGTTAAAAGCAGTGAACAGAAGTGGTTTGTATTTTTCTTTTGCAGCTCAAATGATTCTGTTGTGGCAACTAATGACCCAGTGGTTCCATTTGATGCTTTAGTAGATAATGCACCTTAAACTCTGCAACCATTTTAAATTAGGTCAAAGACACTTATTTAAAGCCACCAAAGTTGTCAAAAATAAACTCCACTAAACCTCATTATTTCTACCCATGTTAGGTCAGGTCATGAAAGGAAAATGAAAAGTAGTGACTAAAAATGTCAACCCAAAAGCCATCTGAAAATTTGCCAGTGTGAGGACCAACCCCAAAGAGACCTAGAATATGATCTCTGTGTATAAAGAAAAACCTACCACAGGCATTACTAAAATATGAGCACTAATGGAACAATTTTGATACTGGCCAAAAATTATGAGACTAAAATATTTTCAAATACCCTTGAGAAAGACCATAATTTTCTCATGTATTAATTATAAATTAAGCACTGTCTATCAGTCTGTTTCAATCTTAATGAGTATTTTTATCTGAGTTCCTTTTTATTAAATCTCCCTTGGGAGAGGACTGGTGGATTTACAGATATTTTACTAGGGCCCATTTATTATGGGCCATTTGCTATGGTCATAAATTTTGCGGTTGAATGATGAGTGAGGAAGGAGTGAAGCAAGAAGTGGATTGAGGCTGAGAAATCGGGTGGGATTAAAGGTGGGCTTGCACCGAAAACAAACAGCTTTTACATCTTGATATAGCTCAGAATGAGCTGGTAAAAATACCACATTAAAAAGTCCTTTTAATGAAAATAGGAACATTAAAATGGACTGTTTCACTCGTTCACTTATCATTACACTCACCTCAGTTCACAGGATTTGTGGCACTCATAGGCATAACACTCACTGTGTTGGCTTTTTCTGAAGACCATGAAAGCCACGGATTGGAATCCTGAGTTGTGAGGGCCAGCATGCTGAACCAAGATACTGAGCTAGTGAGTGAACCTAGCAGACTGCCTGCTGTCCAATTGTCCCTGAAGTTTGGTGTTCTCAATTCATCACATCGGGAATGCCTCTACTTAAGTGATAGAAACTCTTATTTTTGAGGCGCCTGGGTTGCTCAGTCGGTTAAGCATCCAACTCTTGATTTCAGCTCAGGTCATGATCTCAGGGTTGTGAAATCAAGCCCTGCGCGCCCCCCCCCACAGGCATGCTCTTTCTCTCTTTCAAAAAAACCCCCAAAAAACAAAAACCGTCTTATTTTTTGCCTGTTGTGTGTGTATGTGTGCGCACTCTTGGTGTAATAAATGCAGATAAACAAAACTTTAATGAAATCTTCAAAAGACAGTTAAATAGTAGTAGTGGGGAGTGAGTAGAGGAAATACCAGTGTATTATTGGGAATGTGATTCCAGAAGTCACAAGCCTACCTGTTTGAGTTCATCATTTTTGTGGTTTGGCACCATTTTGGAAAGTATGGCAGAAATGGCTGATTTCCCTTTATTCCATATAATAAAAACCTGAGTTTTTTCTGAGCATATGGCTGCCCAGAAGCAAGACTGTATTTCCCAGACCTCCCTGCAACTAGTTATGGCTGTGTAATAACGTTCTGCCCAATGGGGTATAAGGGATGTGTGCATCTTGGAGGTTGTACCCTTAAAGGGTAGGGGCATGTTCTCCCCTACCCCTTCCAGCTGGCTAGCATATGGGCAGGTGGTTAGGCATCTTGGACCAGGTGCACGAGGGAACCCCATGACAGCAGAACAATAAGAAAGAGGAAGCCTGGGCCCCTGACAGCTTCACAGCCTGAGCTGCCATACCAGCCTGGACTTTTATGTACAAGAGAAATAAACTTCTTTTTTGTTTAGGCCATCGTTAGTCTGGGCTTCTGATGTGTGTATGTGGACCTATGTCTTAACGAATACTGTAGGTAAGTCAAGGATCCATTGTAATTATTTCCACGCTTAGCTCCATCACCAAGCTGTGAATTCCTTATGATGATCTCTCCCTGTATTACCCTCCAGTTCCTTATGGTAGCCCAGAACTACTCTGGGCACTGGCACAGAATAGGTGCTTGTAAATGCTTATTGAATGAATGAATGAATGAGTGAATGAATGTGCTGTGCTTCAAACCAGCCTGTGGTGGGATCTGTGATGGATGCATCAGAAAAGCTGTGGAGGGAGAGTTGCCTCCCAGTTGGGATTTATGTCTTTGGAATTTGTGTTTGGCTGCTTGTAACAGAAACCCAAATAATAGTGATTTAACCACATAGTGATTGGTTTTCTTCACATGGTGAGGGTCTGGGGATGGGTAATTTCTGAACTGAGTTTGGTGGTTCAGTGGTGTCAGGCCTAAGCTTCTTTCTTTCTTTCTTTCTTTTTTTTTTTTTTAAGATTTTATTTATTTATTTGATAGAGAGAGAGACAGCAAGAGAGGGAACACAAGCAGGGGGAGTGGGAGAGGGAGAAGCAGGCTTCCCGCTGAGCAGAGAGCCCGATGTGGGGCTCGATCCCAGGACCCTGGGATCATGACCTGAGCCGAAGGCAGACACTTGATGACTGAGCCACCCAGGCGCCCCTAGGCCTAAGTTTCTACCATTACTTAGCCTCTTCCTCATGGTCACAAGATGGTAGCCAAACTCTCAGTATCATGTCTATGTTTCAGGGAAGCAGGAAGGTCAAAATGGTGAAAGGGAAAGCCAGCCAAGCTTGTACCTTCCTGAAGGGCTCAGGCTACTCCCAGTTGTTGCAGAGTCCAGGACATGAGTACAAAGGGAGACCCAGCTACCATATGTTTATCTGTTTAAAAGTTGTAATTCAAGCCAATGTACTATTAAATGACATATATTCATCTTCCCGCCTTGACGGGAATACACCTTTGAAATGACAAAATCAAGAATATATGTCAAGCTATAATTTTTATATGACTGAAAATCAACAAATCACTGAAAACAATTGACTTTAATTATCACTAAATATATCTGGGTATACTGCTGATGAGCTGGCAAAGTCTGAATGAATAATAAAATCAAAGTGTACATAATTCATAAGTTATGTATTTCATAAAATTTATTTTTCTTGCTTTCATCTCAGCGAAATTCAATAATTATGTTATCAAGATTTTCACAAATTTGGATTCTATTGACAGTAATGATTTGAAGCAGAGTTTGGCGAACTATGACCTACAGGCCCACTGCCTGTTTTTGTAAATAAAGCTTTATTCGCACATAGCCATGCACATTTTTTTACATATTGTCCATGACTGTTTTAATGTTAGAGCATCAGGGTGGAGTACTTGTGACAGAAATTGTATGACCTACAAGCCTAAAATATTTACTCTGGCCCTTTAAAGATTTATTTATTCATTTGAGAGAGAGAGAGAGAAAGTGTTCGTGTGAGTGTGGAGGAGGGGCAGAGGGAGAGGAGGAGAGAGAGAATCCTCAAGCAGACTTCCCGCTAAGTGTGGAGCCCAAAGTGAAGCTTGATCCCAGGACCCTGAGATCATGACCTGAACCAAAATCAAGAGCCGGCCGCTCAACTGACTAGGCTACCCAGGCGCCCCCTCTCTGGCCCTTTAAAGATTTTATTTATTTATTTATTTATTTATTTATTTATTTATTTATTTATTTATTTATTTGAGAGGGAGAGAGAGAGAGAGATTGTGGGGAGGAGCAGAGGGAGAGGAACAAGCTGACTGTGCTTAGTACAGAGCCCAACAGACCCTGAGATCATGGCCTGAGCCAAAATCGAGAGTCAGACACTCAAACTACTGAGCCACCCAGGCACCCCTCTGGCCCTTTAAGTAAAAGTTTGTCAACCCCACTCTAAAGAATTAAAACATGAAATGTAATTGTAGTGAAAGTATACAGGATTTGAATATATTTCCTTCCAACAGTGTAAGTTAAAAATAAGCATAAGTTAAAGTGAACATAAAAACCAAAGAATTAAAAACATTTTTCAAATACATTTTCTAGAAAAGTTATTTTTCTTCTAAAGAAGTCATAATTATCTAACAAAATGAAAGATAAAATACAAATTATAACCCATGTATAGTAACACCATTTAAATAAATGTATTTTATTTTATTTTAAAAAATTTAATTAAATCTTACTAAACATTTCTATGAAAATAAAACTTGGCATGCTATCACTGAACATCCACATGATTGCCAAGGTAAATACTTCATATCATGCTTCATGCACATTCTGTGTAGATCTACATATATGCAGATTTGAGAGTAATACGAAGTGTTGAGTATGGCATCATGTGCTTCAGCCACCATGTACAGTGGTTGTGAATGGCCTGCTAATAGTGAGTACCTCCAGGAACGGGACTGGAGCTAGAAGAGAAGCAGAAAGTTGGATGCTTGGCTCAGTAGGGAAATGATATTTTGTTGTGTAAGAATATAACATTCATGCTTTGTGCTGGAAAGGAATTAACAAGGTAACATGCTTTTTCCATCACCTAAGCTCTTCTGCCATTCAGTCTTTCCTGATTTCTGTAACAGTGTCCATTTCCAGCATCATCAGGTACAGAAATACAACATTTCCAGACTGAGTGTTTCAAGGAAATAGGGCAATGTGATAGTGTATTTCCCTGGGGCCTGAATGGTGTTTGTAATAAGAACAGATGTTTAGGGTTTAGATTGCAGTGTGTCAATGTTGAGCACTTAATCCCCCAAAATAGGAACCATCTTTGTGTTTATTAACTGTGTGTGTGTGTGTGTGTGTGTGTGTATAAACGTGTGTTGGTAGACATGCCCAAGTGTGAGTGTGCATGTATGTGTGGGTGTCTGGGTGCAGTCAACCCTCCTGTCTTCCTTGTGACTGGCCTCTATTGACTTCATCTCTGGCTCTGAATGCACAGGTGTGAGAACCAGGGACCCTGAAAGGACACCACTCAAAAAATTAGCAGCACCCCAAGGAGAAGCCTCAGAGAAGCAGCTTTGCAAGCTGAACATACTGCAGAAAAATAAGCCACAGAGCTCATGCCAGCCAGGGGTTGGTACTCACTCTCTGGGGCCACATCTACCAGAGGTCATTGATGAAGGTCAGTGACAAGCACAGAGTGGCCAGACCCCAAGGACTGGGGGTGGAGGTGAAATGAGCTCGTTGGAGAGGCAATGCGGGGGCAGACTGCTCTTCTGTGCAGTATCTCACACAAATGTGCTATATCTCACACAAAGAAAAGCCAAAGAAAGTCTTGCTATTTCCATGGGAAAATGGTGTGGTATGTATACATCTATGTATGTGTGTGCATCCATGTAAGTTTGATGCATGTGCACACATAGCACAAATAAGTAGGTATAGGCACACATGTGTACAAGCACACATGTGTGCACATGTATGCACATGTGCCTGTGGGTGCACACACTAATGTACCTGTGATAAATGTCATAGGTGGGGACCCACATTATCCCTTTGGGCCAAGAGTCATAACCAGGGTTCATGCTTGGGTGCCCATGAATCCCCTGAGATTACATGCCAAAATTTTTTAGCCTGTGTATTTTTCCCTGATTTTTCTCAGATTCTCCCAAGTTTCCAAATGGTCAAGGACTGTGATAGGCAGAGTAATGGCCTCCCTAATTCCCAGAACCTGTGAACATGTTATGCTACAAGGCAAAGGAGAATTAAGGTTGCAGATCAGTTGCTAGTCAGCTGACCGTGAGATGGCGTCCTGAATCATTCAGGTGGGCCCAATGTAATCACAAGAGTCCAAAGTGAAAGGGGAGGAGGAGGGCCAGAGTGATACTGGCCAGTACTGGCTTTGAAGATGGAGGGGACCATGGGCCAAGAAATGTGGGTGGCCTCTAGAAGCTAGAAAGGGCCAGAAAACAGATGCCCTGCGTTTCCCCTCCCCTTCCCCTGCCAGAGCCTCCAGAAAGGAACACAGCCATGCTGACACTCTAATTTTACCCCACTGACACCCATTTCAGACTTCTGACCTCCTGAACTGTAAGATAAGAAATTTGGGTTGTTTTAAGCCACAGTTGGTGGCAATTTGTTATAGCAGCCACAGGAAACTGATGCAAGGGCTGTTTCCTTAGTCATGTTACTTCACACTCCCAGGCCTGCACTGGCTCCCCTAGTCCTCACCATGACTCGGGAGGTGGGACTTGCTCCTCCCCTCTGAGCAGTAAGGAAACCGAGGCTCAGACAGATGAAATGGTTTGCTGAAACTCATTCAAATGTTCACTGGGAGAGGTCTTTACATGTTGAAGGTGGGCGAGGGATGGGTTTAGCAAAGAGGCAGTATGGGGAAGGGGCCAGAATTGCACTGGGAGTGGGGAGACCTCTGTTTAGCCATGGCTCCATACCAACTTGCTGTAGGACTTCAGGCAAGTCACCACACCTCTCTGGGCCCCAGTTTCCCCATTGTTAAGTGAGACAATTGTATGAGGTACTTTCAGTCCCAATGTTCTCCAGGCAAGAAGAGACATATATAAGCTCAAGTGGTTTATTAAGACTCCAGGAACAACCAAGAAGGCAGGAGGCACCACCCTCCCCCACCCCTTGCCCCTACTTCCAAGCCTTCATGCTACATTTTGCCTGGGGCCATAATGGCTGGAGGGAGGCCCAACTTTGTCAGCAATGCTGAGGGGGAGAAAAGAGTCAAGTAATTAGCTAGGATGTGAAATTAGAGCATGAGAGAGTGCAGGGGAAGGGAAGACCCCGGGGGGAGTACAGTGTCTTCCCACCTCCAACATCCCTGAGATGCCACGTGGGATTGTTCTAGCTGTGCAATTTTGATGGCGAGGTTGGTTTTCACTGGCAGTCATATGTACTCAGGAAACAACCTGATTTCCTTCTAATGCCTGCTCCCAGGGCTCTGGTGGGTTCCTCACAGCAGTAAGCAGACAAAGGGCCTGGACTTAGAGTCAAGAGGCCCAAATCTTCCAACCTGCCTAGTCACTGCCTCTCTGGGCTGCTAGGAGAACCCTGGAGCTAATGAGGTGAGACTGAGATGTCCTTCCTGTAAACCTATTTCCCTCAATCTGGAGAACCGAAGCTCCTGTTGTACTTTGCTCAAGTGGCAAAGAAGACTCCATACAGCTAATGTAGCTTCCATCTACCCTTGGTCCTGAGCCTCGTGCTGTAGCCCCTTGCTACTCCTACTGTGGTCTATGGCCCAGGAGCTTCTGCGTCCTTTGGGAGCTCATTATAAATGCAGAATCTTCTGATTCTTGTGCACACTCATGTATGAGAAGCCCTACTGCAGAGGCCATAGTTCCACCCTCCTTCAGCTGCATCCTCCCCACAGGGCTGAGGACCCCCCAGAGCCAGGCCCCTTCTAGACCTCCCTCTGGCCCTCTCCACCTTGTGATCTCCTGCCCAAATGGACCAAGCCTGCTTCCAAACCTGTACTGGCCTCTTCTGCAAGGCTGTGAACCTCTGGCCTCAAGGGATGGTCAAAATGTGACTGTGGGAATGGCACAGGAGCTGTTGGGGTGAGGTAGACCTTGGGCATGAAGACTTAAAAGTCCACACTTATGTGCACATACCCTTACAGTACAGGATGGAATCAGGGGACAGGGGAGGGTAGAAAGAAAGGGAGCAGGTGCTGTGGGCTGCAAGACTCCTCTTTTATTTGTCCTCGGTTCTTTAATTGTCAGGGATAGGCCTGTGTGATTTTATAAAATAATTTTTCTAATTATAGGTTGGGTACATATCTGTCTATGGCTGTCTATGATTCCACCCCCTCCTTTTTTTGGTTGTAATATGATCCTTTATTGAAATATTTTCCTTTGTAGTTTTTAACTAGCTGGGCATTCCACTGTACCACTGTTGATGTCATCTATGATGTCATGAGGGTGGTGGCCACCAACATTGCAGCCCACAGATTGGGCAGGCCCCAGGATCTCTTTAATGGTTCCAGAGAGTTCTCTGGCTAAAGATTAGTGCTGTATCTGTTGGGCAATGTTGACAATCTCATCAAAAGTGACATTTCCTCTGTGTTTAATGTTTTTCTGCTTCTTTCCGTCTCCTAGTGGTTCCATGAGGGTTTTGATAATCAGGGCAGAGGCAGAAGTACCACTTCAACCTGGGCCTATCTGTTCTGAATGGTCAGTTTCACTGTAATCCTCAGACCCTTACAATCACTTGTTGCCGTGGTGATGTCATGACCAACTTTTTTGGAGACAGGCCCAGGGGGCTGATCTTCAGGGCCAAGGCAGATGTGGCACTAGTGCACCTCGGGTATATAACTTTGATTTCATTGGGGTCGAACTCAGGCTGCATGGTGGAAGTGGCTGGTGTTGGATGAACCCGGATTCGAGACAGCTGAAGACAGTTGCAACTTCCCCTACTCTGAGCCAAAAGCCAAAAGTATGATTCCACTCTTAAGGTAGGCGTAGGTAGGGCGCCTGGGTGGCTCAGTCGTTAAGCGTCTGCCTTCAGCTCAGGTCATGACCCCAGGGTCCTGGGATCAAGCCCCGCGTTGGGCTCCCTGCTCAGCAGGGAGCCTGCTTCTCCCTCTGTCCCTCACCCCACTTGTGCTCTCTTTCTCTCTCACAAATAAATAAATAAAATCTTAAAAAAAAAAAAAAAGGTGGGCGTAGGTAAAAGGTTTCTTAGAGGAAGGGAGAATTGGAGCTGGGCTTTGACAGATGAGTAGGAGTTCAATTGGTAGAGACTGAGGGGGGATAGAACATGTGAGCAAAGATGTGGAGGAAGAGAAGTGTGAGGCATTTGTAGAGAAAGATGTACTGTATGCTGGAGTATTTTCAATGTGGGGCCAGATCATGCAGGTGAGGACTTTGGTCACAGGGAGCCCTCGAAGGTTGTGAGAAGGGAAGCTGCAAGTGAGGGCAGTATTTTAGGAGGAGTTTCAGATGGAAGTATGGGGAGTAAGTTGGAGGAGGGGAGATTAGCAGTGTGGAGACCTGTGTTTGACCTGAACTGAAACAGAAACAGTGGAGGTAGAAGTGGATTCCACGGACATCAGGCAAATGTCTGCCTGGACTTGGTGACCAATTGGATAGAGGCACAGTGTGAGTGAGCAGAGATGCCCTAAGTCTCTAAGCTGCCCTGACAAAGGGAGGTGCCCTCAAAGATGTAGAAGATGTGGATGGAGGTTGAGGTGCCTGGCACAGAGGTTGGGGGGCATCCAGGTGGGGAGCTCCAGAGAAGCCTGGCTGGAAATAGACTTGGAAGCCATCAGCAGACAGATGGCCAAAGGAGGGATGATAACATGAGAGGAGAGGGGGTAGGGGAAACCCTGAGAGAGCAGAGGACAAGACTGTCCTTTAGTCTGCACTGACAGGTGCTCAGAAACGAGAGCCTGGTAGGTTGTCAGCAAAACCTGACCTCTCGTGTATTAGGGCACTAAAGAGGCCTCCAGTGCCACTATGACAACCCTCACGTCCCTGGGGAGGATACCAGACTGGTCACAGGGCTCCTGTGGTCTCTCAAGGCGCGGGCTGGGGAGAGGGTGACTTGGAGGCACAGGGGCAGTGAACAGCCTCCCCCTGGCCCAGAAACTGTCAGGGTTCTTTTGGCTACAAGCCACTGGAAACCCACCTAAAGTGAATGTATCAGCTCCTATAGCTGGACATAGGGCTCAAATAATGTTGTCAGGATGCATGTCTTTCTTTCTCTGCCTCTCATTTCTTCCTCCTCAAGGTTGACTCATTTTCAGACAGGCTTTCCCCTTTGGTTCACAAGATGACTTTTTGCAGTGTTTGGGCCCACATCCTTACACATTCAAACCCAGCAGAAAGGGATAAGAATCTTTGCTCAGCATTCCCAGCAGAAGTTCTGATGTTCACTCTGATTGAACCACCTTAGGTTAAAGGGCACTCCAACCCAATCACTGTGGCCCAAGGAGTTCAATGCCCATCCCTGGGCCAGAGGGTAGAGGTCTACCCAGACAACCTGAACTAAGAATGGAGGCCCATGGGTTGTGTCTTTTGAAGAATGAATACTGCGGAGGCAAAAATAAATGTCCATGACATCTTCCTTTCCCAAGAGAATTCTCCTATAAGAAAGAAAGAAGGAAAATTTTCAACACTGTAAGCAAGTTTGCAGGGCAAAAGAAGTAATTCATAGTTTTTTTTTTTAAAGGAACACACATGATATAATAGTTAAAAATATTTATTTAAAATGAAGTGAGAGGGGCGCCTGGGTGGCTCAGTCGTTAAGTGTCTGCCTTCGGCTCAGGTCATGATCCCAGGGTCCTGGGATCGAGCCCCGCATAGCATCGGGCTCCCTGTTTGGCGGGAAGCCTGCTTCTCCCTCTCCCACTCCCCCTGCTTGTGTTCCTGCTCTCGCTATCTCTCTCTCTCTCTGTCAAATAAATAAATAAAATCTTTAAAAATAAAAAAATGAGGTGAGAAACCACTCCGTGCAGGAAAGCACCTGCCTCTAGAACCATGGAACTATATTTAGCTTTGAGCTTCCTGGTGGCAAGGCAAAAGAAACCCTACTAACTCAGAAAAATCTTGTCTGCTGAGAGAAAGAGATACACTGAGCACTCATTCTGCACTCAAATAAGGGACACTGCGTAACAAAATGACAGCATATCTCATTAATTTTTAGGTAAGATGCTGAATGTTCTTCTGTGGCTCCTGCTTATAGATTTCCTCTTGCTAAGTGGACAGCATAGCATAGATCAAAGTTCAGGGAGATTTTGCAGACCCCACACCTGCTTTCTGCTGATTTATTTAGATCTGGGAATTAGGCTGAGAGAATCAGATGACTGGCTGGGTCATCACCAGATTCTCAGAGCTACTTGGGCCATTGGGGGTTGCTCTGTCTGTATTGGAACATTAATGCAAAGGGAAAAGTCTCATTTGTAATTAATCAAGTGGTAGTGAGAGTAAGTGCAGGGAGCTTGCATTGATTCCTAACACATCAAACAAAATGGCGCCCAGCAGCCAGCGATCACAGCCTTGGAGAGGCTTGCCAAATTGGATTAGCAAGCCAAATGTCGGTTTTAATGCCTGAGAGATGGACGAGGCACTTATTAAATGGTCCACAGGCAGGGATGTTTCGAGTACTTAATCAACCCTTCATTTCCCTCCTCCAGGGAACAGGGAAGCTTCGGTGCCACCCATTGTGAAAAATTACCAATCCCTGCATGATCTCTCTTTGCCATTTTCACTACAGAATGTGCATGCATTATAGCAAGAGCCCAAGGAAGACAATGTTAGGATACTCGGCCAGGGCGGTAGAAACTGCATGGGTCTAGGCACAGGAAACCTGGCTGTGAGTCCTGCTTCTCCCACCTCTCACTGTGAGGCCCTGGGTCTGTCATTCCCCTCTCTGGGTCTTAGTGCTCCCTTCAAGGCCTCCCCACTGTGATGAGCCTAAAACAGTTTTTTGAGGATGCTTACAGGAGGCAGTGGGCAAAGTGGCTTTGTGTAGCCAGTGCTTTTCCTAAGGTGAAGACTTGCTCCATAGGGGAGAGAGGTGGGGTGCCATTCAGTTTTCTCTTTGAGGTTTTAATTCAATCTCGGCCTTCAGAGTGGAAAGCTCCCTTCCATCCTCTCATCCCTTTCCCTTCCTCTTTTCTCACTTGAGAGCCTTAAATGTAGCATGAGAGAGCACCAAAGAGGTATCAGGGACCCCTCTGTTGGAGTCTTGGAGGCATCCCTCTGTATTCTCTGGTAAGATCTCTTCCAGGGTAGCTTTTGAGGTGGGATTCCTCTCCCTTGCTTCCATTTCTCTTGCCCAAGGATGATGTTCTTGATGAAGTTCACTTTTCCCCTTAAGGAGAAGCAAGGGTTAGGGGGAAATGGTCCTGTGTTAGACTTTGCATCAAGGTCCATTACTGCTAGTTACATGGTGACTTTGACCTCAGTTGGCCCAGACCTTTCCTTTATAGAGTTTGGAGAACTGAGGCCCAGACACAGGAAGGGCTTTGCCCAAGATCTCAGGGTGAGTTTGCAGGAGAGCCAGGGCTGATTCTTCAGTCACTCCTCCCTTGCTTACTTGCCTTACCCCTGCCAACCTATACCAGGGGTGGGACCACCACTAGGCCTGGTCAACAGGGGACACAGTCCAGTCCAAGGTGGAGCCTACCATTCCCAGGCCTGAGGCCCGAGAACCTTTTTTGGTCACATGGACGATCCCTTTGCAGGATTCTGTGTGTACCAGGAAAGCATCCTTGTTTCCTATAATCAGAGCAAGCACCCACCCCCATCCCCATCCCCAGCGTCAGACTTTGTAGTGGGACCTACCAGATTGCAGGTGGGTCTCCTTCACTTCAGGAAGGCCTAGTAAGCCTTCCCATGCCAATCCTTATTAAGACAGCCAAATATAAACATTAAAGAAAGTAAGATAAAGTCCTTAGAAAAAACCCAGCCAAACAAATCCTATAAACTTCTCGTTAAAATGTGACCCTCATCACTCTAATCCTTCTATTACCCATCCGTGCTGACTCTAATCCCAATCTTATCACCACACTTCAGTAGAACACTTCTTTCAAGCTGGCCAGAACACTGTTCTCAGGGTCCAACATTTTCCTTTTGATGTTCCTGCTAACAGGGCCCTTCTCATTCTCATGGATGAGATACCAGGCACTGGCTTTCACTATCAAGCCTCTCTGACTTTGCAAGGATGGGGGACAAAATAGTTGGAAAGGGGAGTGAGGTAGCGCTCCCCTTGGGCTCCAGCTGCCCCTCCCTCCCCATCAGAGGATCAAAGGGAGGGATGAGTTATCACCCCAGCTGGGGTGGGGTGGCCCTGCCCTTCCTGGTAGGAGCCTATTTCTTAACTGATTTATTTACTTCCCTGGCCCTTTCCTCATCTTTCTGATTAATAGTTTAGTTAGGGGTTCTGGAAAATTTATATCCAGTTGTTACCATAGCAACCAGCTCTCTTTTACAGGATACTGTAGAAAATGCATTTGGGGTCTTCTGAAGGAGCTGGGTTTACAAGGATCTCAGCATATACCAGGGCACAATGGACAAGATGATGTTCGACTGATAGGAGTAAGAATTATGAGCAAGGATACGAAATGGTCTCACCACATTGTAAATTGGGAAGGACAGTTTTAGTGTCTTCCTTCTCTCCTTTTCTTGTCTCTCTTTCCTGGGACATCTCCCCCTCTCAGTGTTTTCTCCTAGGTCCCCAGAAAGTTAGTTCCCCGCAGTACAAGGGCAGAGAGTCTCAGAGAGCCTCATTTCCTTTCGGTAAAAGGAAGAATTTGTAGCAGGCAGAACCATCCCAAGATGGAATTGTGGAGCCTTGGGAGGTAATGATCTCTCCATCACTGGAGGTGTGTGAATGGGGCCCTGTCAGAGGGCTCTAGAGAGGACTGCACAAAAGATGGAGTGAGCGGTGGTATGTGTGGAATCTCTGGGTCCCTCCCAGCCCTGGGATGGGAGAGTTGAACTGAGCTTGCTTATGAACCAGTCTCACCTTACCCCAACTAAGCAGAATATCAGAGTTGGGCATTTCAGCTCCCTGGGTGCCTGGGATGTCCTTTGTGTCCCCATAAACTCAATGCCCAGCATCTTGCCTGGCCCATGGGTGAATGAATGAATTCCTTAGGGTTTTATTAAGTGCAGTGGGCACAATCTACTGCTTGTGTTCTTTTATTATGATAATAAAAACCTGCTCTTTAAAACATGGCCAAATAACAACTTGAACTGGAAGCAGGAAAAAAATGCCGCTGCTTGTAAAAACCCCCTCCCATGTACTGGAGTCATTCCCTGAATTACAGTTGAGGCATAAAAGTGTTTGTTCTCTACAACCACACGGAGGCCATGTGGCATAGGGAAAGCTCTCCATGGACAAGTCCCCTGTTCTCCCTGTGTCTCAATTTTCTCCTCTGTGAAATGGGAGTAATGGAAGTCATTAGGAATGAGCAGCTGATGGGTAGAGATTGCCTACAGTGCTGTGTCCAGCAGGATTCAGAAGTTGTTTCTAGGCTCAGTTGAAGAGTGTATGGTAATAGATTAGCAATATCTGCCCTGGGCACCAGACAGGAGGTGGGGGCCTATGTGTTGTGTATTTGTCATCCCTGGCCTAGGTGGTCCTGAGGGGCCCAGATGGTTCTAGATGCCAAGACTGAAGGTCACCCCAGCCATTCTAGGTCTCCTCAATCATTCCTCTTTGCTGATTTTGGCTGAGCTGTCTCACATGCTTTGGGCCTTTGCTGAGACAACTGGGTTGACTCATTACCTCACCCTCCAATAGCCTTGCCTGGGCTTGTTCACATGGTGGGGACAAGGGTCCCAAGAGAGTAAGTGGCAGGGTACAAGGCCTCTTGAGGCTTAGGGTTGGAAGTAGGATAATACTGCCATGGTCTATTGGTCAGAGTTAGTCATGGTGTCCAAGGTGGGGAAAGAGACAGGGGTCTTGGGAAGAGCTGCAAAATCACATCTGCAAAACAACATCGATACAGGAAGAGAAATAATTGGGACCATTTTTGCAAACAATCTACCTCAGTTCCCCCTTTTTAAACAAAAACCAGAGCCTTGAGTTTATTACCCGTGAGCAAGTGGGGATGAATTCTGTTCTTTTCCACTGTCTGATTCAAGCCTATTTTTAGATGTAGTCTAATGAAATGAATTTCACACCTGGGTTACTCACCCACTAACAAACACTCTGTTCTTATCAATGCCTGGGACAAACACCTAGGCAGCCTGGATTTGTAGTTCCATTACCTCCCAGCACAATAATTGTTAATTACTTGCTTTATTTGGTTCTGTTGCGTTTGCCAATAGTCAATTACCTATGTTAGGTTTTCTTGTGATCAGTGGGGCTTATCCAATATTGCAGCTCAGCTCTGTTTTTGTCTCAGAGATGTCTTTTCCAAGAGAGTTAAAGAAAACCCTTGTTCACTAGTTTATTGAATATTAGCCTTTATCTGCTTATTTCAAAGGCTCCTTATTCACTGCTGCAAGCACCAAAGTGCTCAGGCTGAGCTCTTAGAATCGAACAAAAGACTAGAGATAAGCCCCCCTTTGCCTGATCTGGCTAAATCCCAGTACGTGGAATAGAGGAAAGAACAAATTGTGGGGTCCAGGGGCATTCGTTTAGTTCATGCCTGAATCTCTGAAACTGCCTTATCCCCTTTAATCCACCCTCCACATTGCGGCCAAGAGACCTAACACAGAGATCTGATCACGTTACCCATGTTAGAGTGCATTGATGGACCCAGTTCTTCAGTCCTGCTTCTACTCATGTTCTGTGTCATATGACTTTGCAGGTGCATGTCTTTGAATCTGGACCAGGCCATGGGACTTCTTTTGGCCAACA
The DNA here is from genome assembly GCF_964656455.1 of Halichoerus grypus. Classification (NCBI taxonomy): domain Eukaryota; kingdom Metazoa; phylum Chordata; class Mammalia; order Carnivora; family Phocidae; genus Halichoerus; species Halichoerus grypus. The sequence goes on from NC_135725.1 coordinate 61,015,157, forward strand.
GAATGAGGTGGAAGCAGCAATGTGCCATTTCTGAGCCCAGGCCTTCAGACATCCTGCAGGTCTCCCTTTGTACTCTGTGCCTCTGCCATTGCCATTATCAAGGCACACGCACGTTGGCCCCTGGTCCCAGGAGGAAGAAAAGAGACTCATGAAGAGCCAAACCACTGCAGCAAAGCCCAGCCAGAACAGCCAAACTCCGGTTGACCCCAGATTCGTAAGTCATGAACACAATTTTAAACCATTGAGATATGGACTGGTTTATTATGTGGCAAAAGTTGATTCATCATTCTTGTGTGTAATCCCAGCACTGGTCCCTTATAGCTTGAGGCATAAGGTCCAGGCAAAGCCTTCCAGTGTCTGGACTCAGTTACTTCTTCTGTCTTGGTGCCTCCAGATCTCCCTTTTCACATTACATTTCAGCAGTTCTTCAAATGCATCATGCTAGCTCACATTTCTATGCCTCTGCACCGGATGTGCCCTCTGCCTGGAATGCCATTCTCCTCTCCATTGTCTGCCCAGAAAACTCCTATTCATCTGTCAGAACCCACCTCAGGCATTATCTTTTCCAAGGAAACCCACTGTATTCTCTTCTCCCCTGTGATAAATCATTCTTACTTCTGTGAAAGGTCTGGACTCATTTATATGTCCATTGTTACCATGTGACATGGTGTTATGATGTGGGTTCTTTTGATGGTTTTTTTTGCCCATTTTTGCTTGAGGTCAAGGACAGCCTTTATTCATCAATGTATCCTTAGTGCCTAGAGCAGTGCCTGGTTCCAACAATGTTTGATGACTAAATGAGGTATTGGGATCCTTTCTTGCTGGGGGATTTGCCCGCAATGGGAAGATGGTCATTTCTTACTTCCTTTCTTCCCCCGAAACTCAGATGGCGGATTTGCTTATGTTCTATCATTGTACTTACTGGCTGATTCCACTGTAGGGGGCGCTCAAGTGCGGAGTAAACAAATGAATCCTGGGTCCTGTGGGTGCCCCTGCTGGGCTATGAGCCTCTCCAAGGCTGAATCTGGGTTTGTTCACCTCTGTACCCATGGTGTTGGCACCAAACCTGTACGTGGGCAGTTTCAGAAAGTCCATTCATTCAAAATATTTGTTATTTCTGGAATGTCCACCTAAGTGCCAGGCACTGTTCCAGGTGCTGTGGATAGGTGGTGACCGGATAGACATGGGTCCCTGCCCTCCCAAAGCTTGCATCCCAACTGGGGAGACAGGAAAGACAGTAAACAACTCAGTTAAATAAAATGTTGTTCCTGTTTGTTCCTATGGCTGGAGGAATTCTCTTTGCATTTGGAAGTTATGTTTGTTGAGTGTCCAACTTAAAAATTAGCCATTTGTGAAGAGTGCTCAGGAAGCTGGGGCATCTCAGAGAGAGAACAGTTAGTTGTTCTCCAGAAGAGTGAACCCAGAGACACAACTAGAAGTCAGTGACGGTGACCCTACACCTCACACCAGCCAGGGTATACCATGCGTGGGCAGGGAAGTTTTGAATATGAGTCCTATTCCCAATGGCTCTAGGGAAATGCAAATCATTGCTGATTTGCAGTCGAGCTGTTTTTCAGTTGGACAACTTTATATATTGTGCTCCAGGGTGAGTGGTAACAGAAATGTATTTAATTAATGATGTGGGGGAGGCCAACCAGTAAATAAATAATTACAAAGCGTGACAAGCACTTTATGAAGGGACCTGAGATGAAGTTGGGAGGAAGGCAGGGGCTTTGAGACTGCTAAGGGTGTTGGTTTTTATTGTGAGTGCATCAGAGACCAGGGGAGAGATGGGATCTGATTTGCGTTTAAAAAATATCACTTCTGCTGCCATGTGGAGTACATATTTATTTAATTGAATCAAATATTTCTGGAGAGCGTCCCAACAAATTGGCTTCTAGTTCTTGAAACCATCACCTCCCCATGCTGAATTTCACAACCACCTTACAGAACTTAGGGCCCTAATTTTCCAAGGAGACAAACATTCAATTTCTGGTTTAGATTTGCATGAGAAAGAGACCTTAATTACTCTGATCTCTAACACCTCTGAGGAGCTGATTTGAGCTTTTTCAGATGCAAAGAGTGTTAATTGGCTAAGGGGCCCAGCTGAGCTTACCTCTCCACCTCCAAGTGGGTAGGGGGTGGGGATGGGTGTTGGAGAGGAGGGAGTTGGAGAGGAGGGGATGGGGAAGGGGGTTAGAGAGGAGGGGGCACTTCACATTGTTAGTTTCCTGGAGGTCTGCAGAAGGCAAGGAGGAGATCAACACACGGCAGTTTTGCGTACTTTCCTCCCTTCAAGTCTCCTCCCATTTGCCCTTCGAGATCCAGCTCACCCCCACTTATTCTAGAAGATTCCCCCAGCCCCACTCCTACCCCAGGATCTCCCCAACTGCTTCCTGGGCTGCCAGTGCCTGGGATCCTGGTTTCTAATTACAGCACTTCCACACTGCGCTGGATGGTCCCTTCCACTTGGAGGACAAAGACCCATCTCATGCAGCTTTGCCTCCTTGCACAGCCAAAAGTGGGCACCCAGGAAATGTGAAACAAATGAATAATACAACAAATAGTAATAATGATAATATAGTTGTAGAAGCTGTCACTTATATAGGGCTTCCTGTGATTCTATGCTGTTTGGTCTCAGAGTTAGAAAACATTTAATCCTGTTCTCGAATTCCTGACAGAGCAGATGTACTGAATGATCCATTACTGATAGTCATAGATTTATTTGTGGGATTATTTAATATTTACCACCTCATGAGGACAAGAAATCTACTTTAATCACTGCACTATCCACAGTGCCTAGCTCAGTGTCTGGCATATAAAGGATCAACAAATATTTGTTGAATGAGTGAATGCTTGCATACCTTCAGTGATGGGGAGTTCACTGTCTCCTGAGGAAGTGTTGCTCATTTTTAGCAGCTTTTCCTGTTAGTTGTTCCTTTTATTGAAGCTACATTTGTTTTCATGGAGTGTCTGTCTAATCCTGACTCCTGGCCTCTCTCAAAGGCAACTTCCCTTCCTCCCCTGAGGCTGGAAGGCTATGACCTGTAAATGTCTCTTGTTAACTCCCCCTGTTCTTTCTTGGGTACAGCACAGCCAATTCCTTCCTCATAATCTCCTAGCATCCACTCACTGCCTTATCCTGGTCACTCTCTGTGCAACAGTCCAGATTGTCCAGTTCCTTCTCACAGTAAAGGCCTGATATATATGTGAGGATGGGACTCTCACTCCCCACATTTTGGGAATTACATTGCTATTCATGCAATTCTTTTAGTGCACCTACCTCTACTCTATTTAAATCCAAGAGACAGGGTAGGTAGACCAAATGAGGTCTTTCCTTTTCTATGCGTATAGAAACTGTTGATGGTGGATATATGGGTGTTCACTGAAAATTTTTTTCAACATTTTGGTACATTTGAGGGGCGCCTGGGTGGCTCAGTCGTTAAGCATCTGCCTTCGGCTCAGGTCATGATCCCAGGGGCCTGGGATCGAGCCCCACATCGGGCTCCCTGCTCCGCGAGAAGCCTGCTTCTTCCTCTCCCCCTGCTTGTGTTCCCTCTCTAGTTTGTGTCCCTCTCTAGTGTTTCTCTCTGTCAAATAATAAATAAAAAATCTTTTAAAAAACATTTTGGTACATTTGAAATGTTTCAAAATAAAATGTTGGGAAGAGGGAAAAACCCCAATAGAGTAATTAAAATGAAATAATAAAAAAAATGTTTAACTCAAAAGAAGACAAAAGAAGAAAGAGAAAGAAAACAGGATGAATAGAAAACAAATAACAGGGGCGCCTGGGTGGCTCAGTCGTTAAGCATCTGCCTTCAGCTCAGGTCATGATTCCAGGGTCCTGGGATCGAGCCCCGCATCGGGCTCCCTGCTCAGCGGGAAGCCTGCTTCTCCCTCTCCCACTCCCCCTGCTTGTGTTCCCTCTCTCTCTGTCAAATAAATAAATAAAATCTTTAAAAAAAAAAGAAAAGAAAACAAATATCAAAATGGCCATCCTAAAAGCAGCCATATCAAGAATAATATTAAATGTAAATGAACTAAACATTTTAATTAAAGGTATAAATTCTCAGACTGGTTAAAAGAGCAAGAGCTAATTATCTGCTGTCTACAACTGTCTATTTTCTGTAGACCCTGCTGTACACACTATGCAGAAACACTAATCATAAGAAAACTAGAGTGGCTATATTAATATCAGATAGTATAAACTTCAAAAGAGGTATTATCAGAGACAAAGAAGTAAGATTCATAATGAAAAGTGGGTCCATTCATTGGGAGGACAAAACAGCTATAATTGTGAATATGTGCAATAGCAGAGCATCAAAATACATGATGTAAAAACTGACAGAACTAAATGGGGAAATAGATAAATCTATAACCATAGTTTTACTCTTGTGGTAGTTGGTAGAATTATTAGAACAAAAATAGTAAAGACATTAAAGAGCTCAACAACATTATCACGCACTTTGACACCTAGCGACTATAGGATACTTACTTTTTTCAAGTGCCCATGGAATGTTCACCAGGATAGACCATATACTGGGCAAAAAATAAAACAAATGTTTTAAATGTTTAAAGTTTAAATGTTGAAAACATGCAGAGTATGTTCCCTCATGACAAATAATGATGAATATAAAGCTACAGATTTAAGTTCAATGAGCCTGAAGAACAAGAAACATGAAGAAAAGGATATCAAGGCATATGATAATAGTAATTGCCCAAAAGCATTGATAAAGAGAAACTTCAAAAAGTTGCAAGAAGCAAAAAAGACACGTACAGAGGAACAAGGATGAAGATAACAGTAGATTTCTCGTCAGAAACAGTACAAGCAAGAAGACCATGAAGCCATGCCTTTGATGTACTGAAAGATAAAAAAGCCTGTCAACCTAGAATTTTATTTTATTTTATTTTATTATGTTATGTTAATCACCATACATTACATCATTAGTTTTTGATGTAGTGTTCCATGATTCATTGTTTGCATATAACACCCAGTGCTCCATGCAGAACGTGCCCTCTTTAATACCCATCACCAGGCTAACCCATCCTCCCACCCACCCCCCCCCCAGAACCCTCAGTTTGTTTTTCAGAGTCCATAGTCTCTCATGGTTCGTCTCCCCCTCCGATTTCCCCCCTTCATTCTTCCCCTCCTGTTATCTTCTTCTTCTTCTTTTTTTTCTTAACATATTTTGCATTATTTGTTTCAGAGGTACAGATCTGTGATTCAACAGTCTAGCACAATTCACAGCGCTCACCATAGCACATACCCTCCCCAATGTCTATCACCCAGCCACCCCATCCCTCCCATCCCCCACCACTCCAGCAACCCTCAGTTTGTTTCCTGAGATTAAGAATTCCTCATATCAGTGAGGTCATATGATACATGTCTTTCTTTGATTGACTTATTTCACTCAGCATAATACCCTCCAGTTCCATCCACGTTGTTGCAAATGGCAAGATTTCATTCTTTTTGATGGCTGCATAATATTCCCTTGTATATATATACCACATCTTCTTTATCCATTCATCTGCTGATGGACATCTTGGCTCTTTCCACAGTTTGGCTATTGTGGACATTGCTGCTATAAACATCGGGGTGCACGTACCCCTTCAGATCCCTACATTTGTATCTTTGGGGTAAATACCCAGTAGTGCAATTGCTGGATCGTATGGTAGCTCTATTTTCAACTTTTTGAAGAACCTCCATACTGTTTTCCAGAGTGGCTGCACCAGCTTGCAGTCCCACCAACAGTGTAGGAGGGTTCCCCTTTCTCTGCATCCCCGCCAACATCTGTCATTTCCTGACTTGTTAATTTTAGCCATTCTGACTGGTGTGAGGTGATATCTCATTGAGGTTTTGATTTGGATTTTCCTGATGCCGAGTGATGTTGAGCCCTTTTTCATGTGTCTGTTGGCCATTTGGATGTCTTCTTTGGAAAAATGTCTGTTCATGTCTTCTGCCCATTTCTTGATTGGATCATTTGTTCTTTGGGTGTTGACTTTAAGAAGTTCTTTATAGATTTTGGATACTAGCCCTTTATCTGATACGTAATTTGCAAATATCTTCTCCCATTCTGTTGGTTGTCTTTTGGTTTTGTTGACTGTTTCCTTTGCTTTGCAAAAGCTTTTTATCTTGATGAAGTCCCAATAACCTAGAATTTTATATTCAGCAAAAATATTGTTTAAAACAAAAGACAAAAAACTTTTTTAGACATAAAAACGAAGGGAATTCATCATTAATACATCCACACGAAAAGAAATGCTAAAGGAATTTGAACAGACAGAAGGATAAAGGACCAGATGGAATTCTAAATGCACAGGAAGTAATGAAAAGTATTAGAGATGGTAAACTATAAATACATATATGAACATATATATATAATTTAAAATTCTGTAACTGATATTTAAATATTAAAAAATTAAGTGTGATGTGGGATTTATAAAATATGTAAATGTAGAATGTATATCAACAGCACAAATGTTGGTAGTGGAAAAATGTGTGTGTACTATTGTAAGGTTCTTATGCTATCCATGAAGTGGCACAATATCACTTGAAGGTAGACTATGATAAATATGTATTCTGTAGACTCTACTACAATAACAAAACAAAGAGAAAGCAGTGATAAAAGGTGATATAGATATTCAACATTATAAAGTAATCAAAAGAAGCAAGGGAGGGGCGCCTGGCTGGCTCAGTTGGTAGAGCATGTGACTCTTGATCTTGGGATCGTAAATCTGAGGCCCACATTGGGCATAGAGTTTACTTAAAAAAATAATAAAAAATTAAATCTTTAAAAAAAAAGAAGCAAAGGAAAAAGGAAAAGGGGAACAAAGAATAGCAGGGTTAATTAGAAAATAAATATCTAGATGATAGATTTAAACCTAACCATATCTACAAGCTCATTAAATGTACAGGGTCTAGGGGCACTTGGGTGGCTCAGTCAGTTAAGCACCCAACTCTTGGTTTTAGCTCAGGTCCTGATCTCAGGGTTGTGAGATAGAGCCCTGCGTTGGGGCTCTGTGCTCTGTGTGGAGTCTGCTTGAGATTCTCCCTCTTCCTCTGACCCTCCTGTTCATGCTCATACTCTCTAAAAAATAAATAAATCTTTTAAAAAATGTACAGGGTCTAAATGCCCAAATTACAGGGCAGAGATTGCCAGATTGCATAAAAAAGCAAGTCCCAACTATATGCTGCCTATGGAAAACACATTTTAAATATAAAGACACAGATAGGTTACAGTGGATGGATGGAAAGAAATATACCATGCTAACAGTAGTCAAAGAAAATGGAATGCTATATTAATGGAATTAATGCTGGAATGCTATATTAGCATCAAAGTATATTTCAGAGCAAAGAATATTACCAGAGATAAAGGTCATTTCATGATGTGATAAGGGGGCAGGGGTCAAGTAATCAAGATAATATAATCCTAAATATTATGTGCCTAATAATAAAGCTTGAAGCAAAACTCATAGAACTAAAAGAACTAGAAGGGCGCCTGGGTGGCTCAGTTGGTTAAGCAACTGCCTTTGGCTCAGGTCATGATTCTGGAGTCCCGGGATCGAGTCCCGCATCGGGCTCCCTGCTCAGCAGGGAGTCTGCTTCTTCCTCTGACCCTCCCCCCTCTCATGCTCTCTCTCCCATTCTCTCTCTCAGATAAATAAAATCTTAAAAAAAAAAAAAAAAGAACTAGAAAAATCCACAATTATCATTAGGGATTTCAGTAATCATCTCTCAAAAATTGATAGAATAAGTAGACAGAAAATCAGTGAGAATATAGAAGACTTGAACAATACTATCAAGCAATTTGTCCCAGCTAGCATTTATTGAATACTTCTCACACCAGCAAAATATGCATTCTTACCATGTGCATATGGCACATTTACCAAGATAGATTATATTTGGGGCCATAAAACAAGTCTCAAAAAATTTCAAACAATTCACCTCATAGAAATTTTTTTCTCAGATCACACTGGAGTTAAATTCTAAATCAGTAACAGAAAGATCTCTGTAAAATCCTTAAATATTTGGGAACTAAATAGCATACTTCACTTCTAAGGAGCCCATGGATCAAATAAATAGTGAAAAATGATTAGAAGATATTTAGAACAGAATGAAATGAAAATACAACATCAGATTTTGTAGGATGCTGCTAAAGCAGTATTTATGAGGAAATTTATAGCACTAAATGGCTATATTAGAAAAAAAGAGAAAAGTCTCAAATCAATGACCTCAACATTCACCTTAAGAAACTAGAAAGGGGAGAACAAATGAAATCCAAGTAAGCTGAAGAAAAGAGATAGTAAAGATCAAGGTGGGGGTGCCTGGGTGGCTCAGTCGTTAAGCATCTGCCTTCAGCTCAGATCATGATCCCAGGGTTCTGGGATTGAGCCCCGTATCAGGCTCCCTGCTCAGCGGGAAGTCTGCTTCTCCCTCTCCCACTCCCACTCCCCCTGCTGTGTTCCCTCTCTAGCTGTCTCTCTCTCTGACAAATAAATAAATAAAATCTTTAAAAAAAAAAAAGATCAAGGTGAAAAGCAATGAAATAAATATAGAAAACCGTAGAGAAAATCAATGAAACCAAAAGCTGTTTTTTTTAAGAAGATCAATAAGAATGATAAGCCTCTAGTTAGACTGACCAGGGATAAAAGAGAGAAGACACAGTTTCAATATTAGGAATAACAGAAGTGGTATCATTATAGATTCTCCAGATAATAAAAGGATAATAAGGGTACATTATGAACAGGTTTATGCCAATAAATCCAACAACTTAAATGAATTGGACAAGTCTTTTGAAGAACGCAAATTACCAAAGCTTACTCCAGGAGAAGGAGTTAACCTGAATAACCCTTTATTAGAGAAACTGAATTTGTAAGCTATATATATATATATATATATATATATATATATATATATATACACACACACACACACATACATATATATATGTATACACCTTCCCACACTGATGAATCCTACAAACATTTAAGAAAGATATGATATGTATTCAACACAAATTCCTCCAAAAAGTTTTAAGGAGTAGAGAACAGGGGGAGGGAATATTTCCTAATTCATTCTAGGAGGTCAGCATTACCCTGATACCCAAAGCAGACAAAGGCATTACACAAAAAAGAGAACTACAGTCCAATAAATCCTTATGAACACAGATTGAGTTCAACAACAGATTGAGTTCAACAATAGATTAAAAGGATAATGCATCATGACCAAGAGGGGCTTTCCCCAGAAATGCAGGGTTAGTTTAACATTCAAAAATCAATTAATGTGATTCACCATATTAACAAAGTAAAAGAGAAAAAAAAACATGATCATCTTAATTAAATAGAAAACATATTTGACACAATTCAACATTCATTCCTGATAAAAACTGTCAGCAAGCTAGTAATGAAAGGAACTTACTCATCCTGATTAAGGACAGCTACAAAATCTTGATAGCTAAGATCATACTTAATTATGAAAGGCTGGGGGCGGCCGGGTGGCTCAGTCGTTAAGCGTCTGCCTTCAGCTCAGGTCATGATCCCAGGGTCCTGGGATCGAGCCCCACATCAGGCCCCCTGCTCAGCGGGAAGCCTGCTTCTCCCTCTCCCACTCCCCCTGCTTGTGTTCCCTCTCTTGCTGTGTCTCTCTCTATCAAATAAATAAATAAAATATTTTAAAAAATTATGAAAGGCTGAATGCTTTCCCATTAAGATCAAGAATGAGACAGGGATATCCATCCTTGCCACTTCTATTCAACACGGTACTGGAGGTCTTAGCCAGTGCAATCAGGCAAGAAAAAGAAAGGGGATGCCCAGATTGGAAAGTAAAAAGTAAAACTGTCTTTGTTCACATACAACATGCTCATCTGCATAGAAAATCTAATAGCATCTACAAGAAAACTACTAGAATAAGTATGTTTTGCAAAGTTGTAAGATACAAGATCAATTTCTAAAAATCCAGTATATTTCATATACTAGCAACAAAAAAAAAATAGAAATTTAAAAATTACCACTTACTATAGTATCAAAAGATATAAAATACTTGGGGATAAATCTGAGGAAAGTTGTGAGAGACCAGTACCCTAAAACTATAAAATGTTGCTGAGGGAAATTAAAGAAAACCTTAAAAAATGAAGTTGCTAGGATCAACATTGTTAAGATGTCAGTTTACCCCAGATTGATCTATAGATGCAATGCAATCCCAATCAAATTCCCAATTGGCCTTTTTAGTAGAAATCAACATGTTGATTCTAATATTCCTATTAAATGTACAGAGTCTAGATTAGCCAAAATGATTTTGAGAAAGAAGAACAAAATCAGGGCACTTACACTACATAATGGCAAATATGAATGTAAAAAATGTTCATCATCAGTTATGAGAGAAATGCAAATTAAAAACCACAGTGAGATATACCACTCATTGCCATTGAATATAATACCTGCTGGTTTGAATATAAAATGGTACTACTATCTTGGAAAATAATTTGGCATTTCTTTAAAAATTAAACTTACACCTATCATATGATCCAGCCATCCTACTCCTAGGTATTTACCCAAAACAAATGAAAGCATATGCCTATTAGAAGACTTGTACACAAATGTTCACAGAAGCATTATTTGTCCATCAGTAGGTAATGGATAAACAAAATACTGTATATCCATATAATGGAATACTATTCTGCAATAAAAAGGAACAGATCATTGATATGAACTACATGTCTATCTCAAAATGAATCTCAAAATAAGTGAAAGAAGCCAGACCGAAAAGTATATGTAGTATGATTCCATTTATAAAATTCTAGAAAATGCAAGTTGATCTATAATAACAGATCAATGAGGAATGGGAGTGGAAGGGAGAGATTATGAAGAACAGAGGAAACCATTGAGGGTGCTGGATATACTCTCTCCTGACTGTGGTGGTGCTTTCATGGGTATATACATACACCAAACCTTATCAGATTGTATACTCTAAATATTATAGTTTAATGTGTCAGTTATATCTTGTAAAGCTGTTTGAGCTTTAATAAAGTACACACAAACACACACATTTCTGAGCCCTATCATAAACCTGCTGATTCAGATTATGTGGGGAGGTCTAGGATCACTTTTGCAATTCTGATGCACTCAGTTTGAGAGCTATGGCCCTGTGCCCCAGTGACATTGAAATTCCTTCCTGTGGCCTATGAGGCTCCTCTCCTCGCTTCCCTTGAAAGCTTCCCCTCACCTACTCCCCATTTCATTCTTTGACCTCTAGCCAGCCTAGCCTATCTGGAGTTCCCTGATAGTACATGCTATTTTGACCCTGAGCCTTTGCAGACACTGTGCCCTTTCCCTGGAATACCTTCGTGCTCTTCTTCAGTTGACTAAATCTACCAGTGCTTCAAAACCCTGCCCAGGTGGCACCTCCTCTGGGAAGCATTCCAGGACACACTGCTCTCTGAGGCTCCCCTACATATATGTTTCATTCCTTGGGGACCTCTTTGAACTTTGGCTTCCTAATCTGTAAAATGAGGTTTAAGAATAATACCTCAGAGGACTGTTTTGAAGATGCAGTGGGATAATAGATAAACTAGTACAGTTCTTGGTGCATATTAGAATTCAACAAAGGGTGGCCATTGTCGTTGTGGCTGTTACTATTATTTCTCGTCACTGTCTTAAGAGCCTATGAGCATACGGCATACCAAATCCAGCACACTGGTAGCTGCTGTTTGATCTTCTTCCCCTAGATTGTGACTTCCCTAAGCGTGCCACAGGCATTCAGTTAGTTCAGCCACAAACATTTGTTGAGTACTCTTTGGGTATTAGATCCCATCCCAGGTGCTGGGAATGCAAAGATTAGGAGGAAAGGAATGGATATCAGAGATGGGAGCAGCAGAGAGGTACCAGAGGGGAATGTGAGGAGCACAGACTTCTGAGCCATCTGCTCTATCATATGTGGCTGTGTGACCTTGGGCAAGTTACTTAAACTCTGTTCCTCAGTTTCCTCAAGCTTAAAATGGGGATAATAGAATACCTATCTTAGTAGGCTGATGTATCATTTTACTTTAACAACACCTAAAGTGTTTCGCTCAAATGAGCTGATATCTATAAAACAGTCAAAACAAAGGACACTGAGTATCCACTGGATTTGGCAATCAGTGGGCTATCGGAGATGTGGGGAGAGCTGCTTTAGAGGAGGCAGAAGCCATAGTGCAGGGATGAAGAAGTGAGTGGCTGGAAAGCTGAGAAAGGGAAGTGGAGATAGCTCCTGAGAGTTATTTGGATGGGAACAGGACCACCGGGCAGGTGGTAGCTCCAAGGGGAGGTGTGCAAGGGTTCTGAGAGACCAGGCAGGTGCCAGTAGGGTGGGAGGGACTGCAGATAAGGGAGAGAGCAAGGAGGACAAAAGGCCAGAGGGAGGAGGAGGGACTACATGCAGGCAGGTCCAGTGGGAAGTGAGAAGTGGTCAGGCAGGTGGGAGCGGCTTCATTGTCATTGTTTGCTGCCCTCCGGGCAAACTCTTCTTGGGGAGAGAGGGTGGTGTTGGGAGGAGTGTTGGGGAGGACGGAGGAAGTGTGAAATAGCTCTTGTGGGAGAGGGAGAATGCTATAAAAGACTGTAGGTGGTGCTAACCAAGATTAGAGTTTGGAAGGGTGCCAGGTGCCAGTCTGTGGGGGTGGGGGTTGACTCACCTGTACTGGTAGCCACTGAGGTCATGCGGAGTGAAAGTGGAGGGTAGCATTGCTTCAGGATTGGGCTAGCTCCCCATTAGAACCAGTTTGTCTCTGTTTGCCTGGACTGCCCTGGTTTTATGTTTTATTTTTTTAAAGATTTTATTTATTTGAGAGAGAGAGTGTGCACAAGCAGGGGGAGGGGCAGTGGGAGCGGGAGAAGCAGACTTCCCACTGAGCAGGGAGCCCGATGCTGGGCTCGATCCCAAGACCCTGAGATCATGACCTGAGCTGAAGGCAGACGCTTAACTGACTGAGCCACTCAGGTGCCCCCCGTCCCGGTTTTAAAACTGAAAGTCCCATGTCCCAGGAACTCCCTCTGGACGGTTGGTCACCCCACTGGGCAGAGTAGTGACAACATGGGGATCCAAGGGCTTCTCATAGAAGGGCTGGTTCCCATGATCGGCGACAAGATGGGGGTGGCATGCAAGGGTCATAAGGGTGGCCTGGACACTCACTCAGGATATGGGAGTGGGGGCGTGGTAAGGACCTAAAGGTGTTACACACCTGTCTCCCCAGTACCTGAATAGCACCTGGTCCTCTACTGAGGCACAACAGATTTCTCCAGAGACTGCAAAACTGGACATTTACATGCTACTTTTAATTTTTGCCCTAGCCGCACAACTTCTGCATTAACTTAATATTCTTTAAAATCAGCTCCTTCATAAATATGTCTTAAAAGGAAACAGTCTCTACCCTATATGGAGAAAAACAAAGAAAGCACACACACCACCACAGATACTGGATTTTAACTGGGTCTGCTGCCTGACAAAGGAGCTGAGCCTGAGGCCGCTCCTTCTCTTGTTAAGCTGGGAGAGGGGCCAGAGTTAAAGAGGCACTTCAGATGTGCGGCACCAAACAGCCCTTGTGCAGCTGCTCAGGGGGACGGAGCCTGGAACCCGGGTCACTGATTCTGTTCCTTTACTACCGAAAATCGCCTTGCCTTCCTCATTTTGGAAAATGCTGCAGTAAAGTACTGAGACTGTAGGTTCTCTTAGTGTTCTCAAGAGTCGGTAACAGCCGTGCATTTAAATACCAACATGTCATTTTGGTGGCATTTTTCTGAGAGGTCATATATAGGCTCAGGGAATGTTACAGCTGAAAAGGTCCCTGAGGACAACCCATCTAATCCCCCATTCTTCCTGCTTCCTTCCTGCCTGCCTTTAAACACACGTACACACAGGTAGAAGCAAGCCCAGAGAGGGCAGGGACTTACCCAGGGCCACACAGCCAGAGCTGAGATTCGCCCCAGCCCTCCCAGCTCTGCCATCACCCCTAGTTGGCCGCTTTTTTCAATCCTTCCCCACTTTGCCTTCAGAGACAATTTTGCTTCTTGATTTCTGACTTCTTGTCAGCTGTGATTAATGAGGAATGCTCCTGCATACACGATTTTCAGCTGTACCCGGTTTACGACAAACAGATTAGACCATTTAAGTCAGAATAATGCTATTTAGCAAAGCCGGATTTAGAGCTGGTGGAAATTAAGAAGATTAATTTAAAGCTAAAACAAGAGTGACAATCATAGATCAACACCTGAAAAACCTCGCTGCCTGTACATAGCCCTAATTGAGAAGTATGTGGAAGACTCCATCCGTGAAATTCAATTATCATGAGAGCCAGAGGAAGCAGCTTCCCTGAGGACGAAACTAGGCAGCCCAAATCAAAATGACTCCACCTGTCTGTCTTCGTGTCAAAGGAGTGAGAAAACCTGTCTTGGTGATGATGAAATATGGACGGTATGCATCAGTGTAATGAAACTTTCCAGGGGTGCCTTTCCATAATGGGATTACCTCTGGAGCGCCTCCATCAGAGGTCAGCCCCAAAAAGCCCCTGAGGCTCCATAAAATCCCTGGATATGGAAGTCAGAAGGCCCCGGTACCCCACGGCTGACACCCTTTCCCCCAGCTTCCAGCGGGACTAGGCTGGGGCTCAGAGACAAAAGGCGCTTTTGAGCCCCCGGGCCCCTTCCACTGATTAGGGCCTTCTTAACCCAAGCAATCAGCACAGACAACTGTAATGATTACAAATGAGCCTTTGGTAATTGACCCGCCTTTTAACTATGGGGACGGACGCGGGGGTGGTAGATTCATCAGCATTTGCTTTGTCTCTCCTGTTCAGCTGAGGTTTACAAACCAGGAGCACACAGCAACCCCTGATCTGCAGAAGAGCTGGATGGAGTTCCTTTTTGGTAAACTGCTTCGGATGGTCCTGGTGGTAAATTAAGGGCATATTCCCTACTGATGCTTAGAGGTTTACAGTTTGCAAAGTGTGTTCACAAGCATCAACTCAGAAAATTCAACTCGGGAAACCCTGAGATAATGTCTCCCATTACACAGATGAAGAGATTGAGGTTAAGTGATTGGCCTCATCTGTTTGAAAGATTGTTGTTGGATTCTGATTTCCTGTGTTTGGCGCCACGCCGGTTAATGTAGAGGGAGGCACACTCTTTCAGCAGCTCGTGTTCTGGTGTGGAGGACTAGACACACAAGAGATTGTCACTGAAGGTCAAATGCGATAGGATCATCAGAGCAGGTGCTCAGGGCGAGGTCGAAGAAGGAAGAGACTGCATGATGAAGAAAACCTCCAGGAGCAGAGGTCAAATCTGTCTTCATCATTGTTGTAGCTCCAGTGCCCAGCAATATGCTCTGTGTAAAGCACGTTTCAAAAATATCTGTTGAAAAAAAAAATCTGTTGAATAAATGAATGAATGATGAGATAAACCTTGAAGGATGTAAAGTATTTTGGGGATTTGGGGGAAAGCAAGTGTGTCAGGAATATATTGACCAGGAGAATAGAACATGCAAATGATAAGATATCAAAATTGCAGCTCTGGCTGATGTTAACAAGGTGGTTTTGCTAATCTATTAAAATCCAACAAATCTTTGCAGCATTATCTCATGGAGGGCGATGGGTCTCTCCTTCACACACATCCGCCCCTTCTCTCAAAGTCACTGGGAGCATTGCTTCCAGAACCATCCATGCCTCTTCCAGTGACTTAGAGGTTCTGAGTTAGATTCTCTCTCCAAAAAGGATTTTTGAGTTCTAGTGGCTAGTCCCAGGTTGGAGCAGGACTTGGAGGAGAGGAAAAAACTCAGTGGGGAGGGTAAAAGTGTGTGTTTAATTGGAGACTCGTGTAATTTTCAGTGTGCAGTGAAAAATCAATGAAGGTGGCTCTTCATGCTGACTGTGCTTTGAGTCCTCAGCAACACTGTTAGGAAGGTCCCAGTCTGAAGGGAGGGTCTAGTGTCACTGCAGACTCTGTGGCCCTACCTGGGAGGAGTCCTCTCAGCCACTCTCCCCAAGCTGGAAGGGATGGAGAACATGGCCTCACCTCCAGCCTGAACTGCAGTCTTCACATTGTGGTCTGAGGCTGTGGCCTGGATCTGATCAGGGTCAAGTCAACATGAAAGTCAGTAATTTCATAAAAGGGTGGAAGCAGTGAAGAAAATCTGCGTGTTCCTAACTGTAGAATTCGCATTTCCAACATGTGACCTAAAAATAACTGGGTTTGTTAAGCCCTGGTCAGGAGGGGTTTGTTGGAGAAATTGGATGGTCACATTCTGGGACTGGTTCTTCTCCATTGTCATTCACTTCCGTTCCAGTCTTTGACTTTCCTGGCCTGCCCTGTGCCCCAGGGATCACACCATCTTCTTTGCCCTCGGACATCTGGTTAGGTTCAGCCCAGGGGAGGTGCCACGGCAGACTGGAGAGCTGTAGGAGGGAGAGGTCAGAGGTCCAGACTCCTCTTCTGCCCTGGCATCATGTTTCTGGCAGGGCCTGCCTCCCTCTGTGTTCAGAGTGAGTGAGGGAGCTCACTCTACATATAGCTTTAGCCCTCACGAAGCTCTTAGAACATGGTGTCTTCCCCTTGCCCCCTTAGGCTACAGGTGGAATGACTCCCAATATGGCTACTCTCTGGGTGCCTCGTCATCCTGTTCACGTCTCTGCAAATGGTTCCTTCACCGAGTGGATTTGTATTTCCTGCCAAGATGCTAACTGAGAGATTTCAGGTTCCTGCCTTGTTCACCTCTGGATACCCCTGGTCTGATTGCAGAGCCTGGCTTTAGAACCCTCAATCAATTGGTGCAGAAGTCTTTATCCTCCAGGAACCCACACACAGTTTGAGGGAATCCTTCTCCGCCCACTTCTCCCTCATCTCTCACACTGTTGGGATGGTTCTCCTCCTGGGCTTCTCTGTAACAGAAGCCTGGGCCCATCAGGATAGGAGTTGGGCCCTGTGGTCTTGGTTGCTGGTCTGAGTATGCTTTGCCTCTGTGTTTCCCCACCAGGAGCCCAGCCCTAGGGTTTCTAGAAATGACAGGTATGCCATGTGGCTCACATGGGGGCAGGTGAGGAAAGCTATGGTGAGGGAGGAGAAAAACCTTGCCCTACCTTCAGGTTTAGCATATCCTAGTGGAACTGACTTTTAGAGTTGGGTAGACCTGAGGTAGAATCCTGGATCCTCCTCTCACTTGCTGGGTGACCATGGGCAAGTCGCTTAATCATTGTCCCTTTCCCTACATCTAAAACAGGATTGTAATGCTGGTCTCTGAGGTGTGCTCGTGGAGTGGTGGGAAGAGCTGGGCACAGCCGCCCCTGTGCTCATCCTCAGATGCTCCCCACTCTTGAGGGGGGCACTTGTGGAGAAAGCTGCTTCCCCATCTCCACCTTCCTCTCTCTCCTACAAAATCACCTTCATAATACGGTATCCCAGATGCAGTCTCTTATGTTACAACAGATTTAAACTTTTAATCCCTGTCTGAGAAAAATCCGGTGCTCCCCAAGATTTCTGTAACTTCCGAGGGGAGTTCTTTTCCCATGGTCACCTTTGCCTCTGGGTTCATTCCATTTCCGGCTCATCTTTTTATCTCACTAATGTTTCTTTTCTAAACTCGAATGACATAAAATCCAGCCCATTTTACAAATTTTGTGAAAACAAACCAACCTCTCCCAGAAGGGAACAAAGCTTGCACTTTGCCACAGCAGGCTCTAGGCTTGCTCTCCCGGTTCCATGCGCTCCCTCGCTCCCTCCTGCCTCCTCTGTCCTGGGAACGCAGATTCTCACTCTGTTGTGCTGAGCTCTGCAGCCTGGTCCCATCCTGCTCTCTGGTTCTGCTGCGGGCCACCTGTGTCTGCCTGCTTGAATCTCACGAGTGTGCCAGGAGACAAAAGGGCCTTTTCCTCTCCCACTCCTCTCCCCTTTGAATGCAGCCGCCCACGTAAGCAGTACTGTTTTCCCTGCGTGACACAACCAGGGCGGAGCACCGTGGGAAGCCCTAAAGCTCTGCCACCAGTGACACCCCATGTCCTATCTCTTTCTCCCACCTGTGCTCCTTCTCAGGGAGTCAGGACAGAAGTGGCATGGGAGCTGCCTTCTCCAAGCCCCCAGAGCTGAGTTGGAGCCCTGCTGCTGCCACTCATATGCTAGAGACCTTGGGATGTTCTAGGCATGAAACACTCTATTGAGAGCTTGCCTTGAGTCTTTAGCACAGGCGAGCTGAGGCTGATGGTAAAATTCTATAAAAATGTTTGGTGGGGCTGGTAAGGTGAGACAGTCCCCAGGGAGCTCGTTCACAGGCCTCACCCCCCACACTGACGATACAGTGCAGATGGGGCCCTGTGGAGTCAGGTGTCTTTGAGTGGCTGACCAGGTGACTCTGGGCAGGCTGCAGCCCCTCTCTGGGCCCTGGTATCTTCACTGTCAGGTGAAGGTGTGGGGCTGGGCAAACTAGAGCCCCAGCCCTGAGAGTTCCAGCCTAGCACCCAGGGGCCTGGCGAGCTGGCCACATCCCAGATGCCCTAGCACAGGAGACTGTGTGCACGAGTTCTCACACGGAGCCTGGGTTTTCTCCTGATCACGCGTTCTCTCACCTTGTCCTTGTGTCACTGGATAGGAGCCCATCTGTCACGCTGAGCCATCTGCTTCCTCTCCTGCCATCTCTGCTACCCCACTCTAAGTAAATTAAAAAACAAAGAGGCAGGAAGCCGCTGACAGCCACATTTATCCTCATTTCTGTGGCTGGCAACAGGACCTGAAGGGTTGGCTTCATGGGTCTGAATTAAAGATTAGTTAGTGCTGGTGAGAAGGTGAACAGTCCCATAGCTGTGGCATCCTGACCACAGGTGGCAGTGAATGGGGGTCGGGGCTGGGGAGGAGGGGATTTGAGCCAGCATGAGTGGCAGTGGCAGCTGGGGAGTTGGACAAACCTGGTTTGCTGCCTTCTGTGGGTGTGACCTTGGGCAAGTCATTCACCCTTAAGCTTCAGTTTCCTCCTCTGTGAAAGGGCATGCATAATCAGTGTTACTGACCTCACAGAGTGGTTGGGAGACTCTGGGAGGAACATATAGGTTGATAGCAGGTGTGCAGCAGGCGCTCCATAGAGAACAGTTCCGAGGGACTTAGAGTAGGCAAGGAGGAGGGTGGAGTGGACAGGGAGCTCCTGGTCCAGGGAAGGTCAACAGGAAGGAGTTTGTGGTCTGGGTCTTCTTGGTGGGGCCTCAGTCTCTGCATCTTCAAAATGGGACTAGAACTGTGGGGCCGCATCCTAGGGACAATGTGGAAGGAGCAGAGGAATGGGATGGACCAGCCTGGGGGGGGGGGGCGTGGTGAGCCTGGAGGACATGCAGATCAGAGGGGCAGGAGCCCCAGAAGGGGGCTGCCATGGTGGCTTCCCCATGGGATGGCTCCATGCTGGATTGTGTTACTGTTCCCCTTCTTTTCTGCCCTCCTTGTGAGAAGACTATAATTGCCCCACCTCACTGATGTCAGATAAAGCCACATGACCTGCTTTGGCCCATGGAAGTGAAAGAAAGTACCATAAGCCAGATCTGAGTAGGGGCATTAAGAGCCAGCAGGTACTTCCATGATTGCTCTTTCCCTTCTTCCATGGGACTGAAATACGGTGTTCTCATCCATTTTCTTATCTAGTCTGGGTCTTGAAATGAAGATGGAGTGGAACAGAGCCAGAGCCGACCCGCAGTGGATATGGATGTGAGCCAGAAATAAGTGTTCATTTTGAGTCACTGATATCTTAGGCTGTTAGCAAAAGCTGACTGATTCAGGCCCCTTTGACTCCAAGTGGGTTCCGACCTGAATCTTGGAAAAGGGATGCAGCTGCTCCCACCTGGATCCCTGCAATTTCTGGGGTTTGCCAGGCAAGGTGGCTTCTGTGACCCTCTCTGGGCTTTAGTAATTTTGTCTGCAAAATGATTGGGTTGTGGACAAGTGAAAATCAACAAGGAGGAGGAGGGTGGAGGCCATACAACCATGTCACCCCCACCCTAGGATCCTAAAGGCTGGCAGGTGTGTGGTACAGTGGTCGCATCCTCTTCCTGCTGTCAGCCACACAGCTGTCCTATCTTCTTATGGATCGCATTGCTGCAATTGCTGATTGCTGGGTTGCAGGCTCCCCTCTTCCCATGATGGGGCCATACAATTCGAGAGAGGCCCCCACAACTCATTCCAGGGATTTGAGCTTAGATCTCTCTGCTTACAAGAGTCTAAGTAGTTCCTTCCTGACCTGACCCAACGGAACTCATGGTCAGAGAATGGTCAGGCTCTAACTGAGTCCTGGAGGTACCCCAGGCAGGTGGGTACTTTAACTCAGCTTCAAAACAAAAGCCTTGACATTTACTTAGAGAGGAAATAATCTATTAGAGGAAATAGGAATGTCAACACAAATCCTGTTTCTATTGTCCTGATATATTTACTTCTTATTCTTCTTATTCTTATTCTTTTCCATTCTGTTCCATTCTAAAGACCAGAGCCCTATAGGTAGCCAGGTCTTTCTGGAGTGGACTTTTGTCTGTTGGGAAGTATCCTGGCATCTGAACGTCCTGCCTAGGTTTGGGCCTGATTCTCATCGTAGAAGTGGAAAAGGCTGGAAGGTCACTTTCTAGGTCTCCTTGCAGTAGGCTGCAGTTACTCAGACCCTCCTGCTCCAGTGACATGAGGAGACAGTGGAGACTCCCTCCTGATGCAGCAGCCCCCAGCCTGCCTGCAGGGGCCGCAGCAGCCCCGGGGCTGCTGGTGGCACCTAGGGCCCATACCAGCAGCACTGCCCTCCGAGTCATTGCCAGTGGGATTTGGGGCTGGGAGTGGGTTCCTTGACACTCTGGCTGTGTGGTGGTATTTTGGCTGTGGTTCTGGCCCCTGCCCATTTTCTAATACTGGTTCTGCATCTGTCCCAACCATTCTTTGAGTTGCTCCTTGTGCTTTCACTGAATTTACTGTCTGCTTATTATCAGCTAGAGCCTATTTCTGTTGCTTACCAGCAGGAGCCCTGAAACAAATACCACCCTCCCTCCTGAGAGGGCAGGTTGGCATCTTGGTCCCAGGATGTTAAGGGATGTTTTCCAGGCATGCGTGGCTCCATCTTTGAGGGGTGTTTTGGGAAATACATTTTGTTTTGTCTCCTAGAATATTTTAGTTCTCCTTAAAAATCACCACTCCAGAGAGCGGTCCTGCTGGTCAATTCCTAGCACAGCTGACGCCATCCTCAGGAGGAAGGCATGCTGGGGCATCACATAGTTGTGGTTTGTAGTGGTCCCAGTCACACATAAGAGCCAGCTCCTATTCTGAGCATTGGAGAGGAGTGGTTGTCTGTCAGTCCCAGAAGGACCCCTTGAAATGTTCTAGTCGGGTACTTTTCACCATGGTGCTGGCAAACCAACTGCCTCAGGATCACTTGGGAAGCCTGTTGAAAATGCACATTCCAGGGACCCACTACTAAGTCAGTGAGGTCCAAGGATCTGCATTCTGAGTCTCTGTCTGACTCCCTGACCCCATTGCACAGATGGGGAGCAAAGAACCCAGCTTGCCTGATCCCCAGGCACTTAATAGCCCCCTGGCAGCCCTTCAAGTAGATTCTACCCCTTCTTGGCAAGAAAGCATGATCCAGGTTGGCTGCCAACAAGGCCAACCTGGTGGGGAGGGGCTGTTGCCTCTGGAAAAAAAACTGTGATGAGTATGGAATTTATAATCTGGCTATTTCAGCAAATATTTGTGTGCTTTGCTGAAAGGTGCACTTTCAGATCAATTCTGCACTGTGTCTTTTTCAAATTATTATTCTAAGCTTGCAAAATTGAGTTTATTACTGATGTAAAAATAATAAACTCAGGAATCATTCATTATTCTCCACCCTCTGGAGTCAGCTGAGTTTTTTAAAGAATCAGGGAAGTCCAGGATGACCCTAGGTTTCTTGACTAAGGGAACTTAGGGATGAGATGAGAACTCGGTGGAGGGACAGGTTTGGGGGAAGTAGGACATCTTGATTTTGTGGTGCATGTGGAATCATTGAAATATTGGTGAGCAAAGGCCAAACACATCTAGAGCTTAGAGGAAAGGTCTAGTTTGAAATAAAAAAATTAGAACCTTTTAGCACAAGTAAGATAGTTCAGAGATAGTGTTTTCTGTGAGGAGTAAGAACAGACTGCATCAACCCCTTTGTCCTTCAGCAGAAAATGGAGGTAGGGTACAGAAGGAAGGGTGAGTGGTAGAGGCTGGGGCTAAATACCATTTATAAATTTTATCTAGCACCAACATTCTGCTGCTCTGTGTCAAAAACATTTGTGAATTCTATTCAATTCAGTTCATTTCAATTCAATTCATCTCAACTCAATTCATTCCATTCAACAATCCTAGTCACTGCACTGAGCACAATTCAATCTATCAACTATTTTTTGAACACCTACTATGTTTTAGGGCCTGAGGTTCACCAGTAAACCTGAGATGGTCCTCATCCTAAGTGAACTTCCTACTTGTCATGTTGGGCAATGGGTCAGGGTGTGATGTTTAAGGTCAGGACTGAAGTCCAGAGAGAGGAGACAGCATTCCCAAGGCCATAAAGAAAGATGGTCAGAGAGGCCAAACCATGATTCCTGACTTCCAGCAGAGTGAGGGATTTCTCCGAAGCATGGTACAGTCAGAACAAGGTGGTAGGATATGAAGGGACAGTGTGAAAATATGAATAGCATTTTATTATTTGCACAGTGGATTGACAACTCAGTTGGCTCTGGGATCCTATTGTGGGTTTCTGGGCTCACCGCAGTTATTACTGTCTCTTGAGCTGGTAAGTGGATGAGAGAATCTCAGGACTTAGGGATCAAAATTCAATCTTCTACTGTTTAAAACAGTCTTGTCCATCTCTAGTGATGAGGAGCTCACTACCATCCAAGGTAGCTCATCCCTTATTCAGACAGCTCTGATTGTTGGAAATTTTCTTTTTTTTTAATAATGAAAGAGATCTCTCCTGCTATGGTTCCAATCCATTGACTAGTTTTAGCTCAGCTCCTGGGTACCACAGACCATATCTGTTCACTTTGTCCTGTGATAGCCCCTTAGATACTTGGAGGTGACTATGTCCCATTGAGCCTGTCTTCTCCAGGTTGAGTGCCCCAGATCCCTCAGTCATTGGGTCCTCTCCCCATCCTGTCCTCTCACTCCTGACATACTATGGTTGACTATTGTTCCTTTCACAGAGCTGAGCACAGCACTCCAGAAGTGTGGGCTAGACATACCCTGTGATGAATGTGTCCTTTTAAGCTTATTGCAGGACCAGGAGCTGCCTGTATATCAACCTGAGACACATGACCTTGTGACCTACTGTTCATCTACCAGTCACCCCTTGCTTCCACTTAAAGACATGGGCACCTTTTGATTCATCCATGTACGCAAGGAAATGGCGCGACCAGCAGGGCCCAGGGAAAATGGTTTCAGTCCTTGGCAAGTGAAAACCTGAGAATACAGAAGGTGTTCTATGAATTCATAGCACTCACTAGGGACTGCGCTAGCAAATAAGTTTCATTCCCTTGCTACTCAAGGTGTGGTCCATGGACCTGCACTATCAGCACTACAGGGGAGCTTTTTGGGGTATGCACAATCACAGGCCCCATTCCAGACCTACTGAATCAGAAGCTGTGTTTTAAAAAGATCCTCAGTGACCCATATGTCCTTTATTTGCCTTTTATGAACCCTCAATCAGGTAGCTTGGCTCAGTCTCCAGGGCACGTGGATCACGCCAGGATGACCTTCCTAAAACTCCAATCTGTGTCTAGGGATTAAAGGATCCCTGTTGCCTTCAGGATAGTCTAACCTCTCGGGCATCATAATCTGGCTTGTACCAGTCCCTAGGGCCTCCTGCCCTACTCATAACTGAATGCCCCAGTCACACAACACGATCCATATCTCCCCAGAAAGGCCAGGCTGTTTCACTCCTCCATGCCTTTGTCCAAACTCTTTCCTGTTTCCTCTGCCTGGAATTCCATCCCTAGACCCCCAGCCCCCCAACCAAGAAGCTTTTCCTCAGCCTTCATCTCAGCTTCGGTGTCACTGCTTGATGCTGCCTGATGTGTGTCCGCGTCAAATCTAGCCTTTCCCTCTGGTCAGCATTTAATATAAACACTGGGCTATTGTCACTGAGCCACATGTGTCTTCCTCACCAGACTGCGGATTGCTTGGGGCAGAGTCTGTTTCTGGTTTATCTCAGGGCCTAGCGCACAGTAGGTGCTCATTAAAGGCTAAGTTGCTGAGGCAGTTAACAAAAGCCCCAGTGTCCCCAGGAGAGCTCAGGTGGAGGGGAAGGCTTATTTAGAAAGTTTACGCCTCGTGGTTACCTGTCTCTCTGCTTCCTAACACGGGGGCCCTCTCTGCCCAGGAAGGGCCCTCAGAGAATGAGCCCCTTATCATTCTAACACTTCCAAGTTAAACAGCAGCTAGTGCCACCACCAAGAAATACCACGGTCCTCAGAGAGTTTCCTGGATCTTAGGCCTTTCTTAATTCATCCCACTTTTCTGAGTCCATTGTGGGCTAGGCTTGACTGCTAGGAAGCTGAGATGGAACAGATCTATTCTGTGTCTTAGAGAGTTCACAGCCTGGTTAGGAGTCAGGCTCAAATGACTTCTAAACATGCTGTGGAGGTTTGGGGGAGAGAGTGCCCCTTGGATGTCACTAGGCAGGGGCAGGTCAGGGTTGGCATCCAAAGCAGAGGGAACAGCAAAAGCAAAGACCTGGTATAGGGAATGTTTACTGGCTAGAGCAGAGGTATGTGAAGTGAAAAGCTGTTAAGGTAGGTTGGGGCCAAGTTATGGGAAGAGGGGTCTAAAATGCTAACAAGACACGTTGCTCCCATGTGCGGCTGTTCATGTTGTATACTGCCCAAAGTTGTCATGTCTCAGGATGCCATTTGTTTTGCAAGCAACCTCCTCGTTTAGAAAATTAGAAAATATTTTTACTATAAATTTTTTCACTCTAAAGATGGGTAACATAAACATTTATCATGATGATTTTCTGGCAGAGGGAAGTAAAATGTCTTGTTCTAACCAGGTTGATACTTATTGTTCTATTTCTACTTTGGAAGAAGGAGTACATTTTATAATCAAAAGACCTAGTTTATGAAAATATGGACTGCAGAATGCAAGCTGACACATACTTTCAAAAATATTTACTTTTGTATTAATTTTCTTAATACCAATTTGTTATGATATTTTATGTAAAATTAGTAGTGTGAGTATAAACAGGAACCAAAACTAATATACCAAATGCTTTGAAAGCATCAAAAGAATTGAAGCATTCTCTAAAGAGAAATTAAATGATAGTACTTAAGAATAATTATTCTTAATGCTAAACAAATTGGAGATCATTGATGTGAGCTTCTATTTTTTTAAAAAAGATTTATTTATTTGAGAGAACGAGAGCAAGCTAGCACAAGATGGAGGGAAGGGTAGAGGGAGATGGAGAGACAGAATCTCAAGCAGACTCCGTGCTGAGTAGAGCCCAACACGGGGCTTGATCTCATGACCCTGAGATCATGACCTGAACCAAGAGTCAGACACTTAACTGGCTGAACCACCCAGGCACCCCCATGTCAGCTTCTCTTAAGAAGGAAATATAAGGCAAAAAGTCAGAAGAAAACTCATTTGACTATGAATTCTATGATCAGCCCATTTGTGACCCACATAAAATTTCAAAATCAATTTCTGTTTAAAAATATTGGGTACAACAATATTATTTTTATAAGAAAGGTTTGTAATGCTGAAAAATATCCTGGTCTTTCATTCTTCTAAATGACGTGTAATTTGAAGAATTGGGATGAACTTGAACAACTGTAATTATGTGAAAATTTACAACTGAGGGGCGCCTGGGTGGCTCAGTCGGTTGACCGTCTGCCTTTGGCTTGGGTCATGATCTCAGAGTCCTTGGATCGAGCCCCACGGGCTCCCCACTCAGTGGGGAGCCTGCTTCTCTCTCTCCCTCTGCCTGCCACTCCCCCTGTTTGTACTCTCTCTCTCTCTCTGTCAAATAAACAAATAAAAAATCTTTAAAAAAAAAAATTTACAACTGGAATTGACTGCTGTGCTATTGACAAGGCATTGATCTGTGAACAACTAAAACCTTAAACTGTTTTCTGAACTCTCCTTTTGATGTTCAGCAATACACTTGCATCAATAATTTACTGGACGCCTTTCTGAATACTTTTGTAGCTCTCAGAATGTATTTAACTTTGACAACATTGGTTGCCAATGGAGAGCCTAGCTTCTTGAAATTAAAATGTATTTAAAATTGCTTAAGATTGATGATCAGTCAAATCTAGCAATCTTTTCTAGAGAAAACAAGATATTGGAGCAAGTAAGCATTAAAATGATCATAAACATTTTGTTTCCACGAAAGTGAGAGGCATGTCTTAGTCTAGGTTCCACTAAAATGCAAAGGCTGGATCAGGGGTTTTCGTGAAGGTGGTTCATTTTGGGATACTGGCACCAAGGAACTAGGAAAAGTGAAACGGAGGAAAGTCAATCCATGTCCCTGTTATGCAGCTGGCCATGCTGTGAGCACCTGGGCTCCATCTGGCTGGGACCCAGAGGAGCCATATGGAATGCACCCCATGGGGCAGAAGAATGGAGCATGTCTCCACTGGAGCCCATCCCCCATGGGTCATGGGTTGTTGTTCTCTGGGGAATTAACCCCCGTGTACTTCAAAGTTTGCACATTTGTCAGAATGTGGTATGTGACCCCAGCAGAAAAGCCCCAGAGCAGAAATCAGGAGATATGGGGAGGGGGGGAGCCAGGTGAGGTGAGGTGCTCTCAGGTTACCGTTGTAACACAGCTGAGTGCTTTAGAAACAGCTGGAGTAAAAAAGTGGCCTTGAGGATATGGTGTTGGGGGGGCATAAGAGGTGTCTGATACAACAGTTTAAAAATAAATAATTGTATTCCAGTACTAATTCTAGTGAGTAGAAGCTCAAATTTCCTATTTTATTTAAAACATTTTATTTTTGTTTAATATACATATGGTATACACATCTGTGTACAGCTCAATGAATTTCGAGTATTCTTTTATATTCTACAATTGATTTGTTTATTTTATACAAAATGACTTTGTTGTAATTATTATTATTAAGATGTAAATAATATACCCAGTTAAAATTTTACTTGGGAGAGGGGTGGCTTATTCTAATTTGCATTAAGATGCCATATGGATAGCACTTGGGCCTCTGAACAACAGTGCAGTGTGTCCTAGCAGGGCAGAGTTGGACACTCTTTCACCCAGTTGGCTGAGGCTTGGAAAAATTGTAGTAAAACTGACTTTGTAATCTGAGTATCTTTTTTGAAACCTCAACCAGGAGAATTTGCCATTTTAAAGGTCCTTACAATAATAAGGGGACCCCTTTAGAGCGGGGGAGCCTGTAGGCTTAACTTTGAACATTCAAATTCCTTCCTCCCTCCTTGACTTCCTTGAAGGTGTTCCTACTAGAGAACACTTGGAGTTGCAAGATCTAGACTAATACCAAAGCATGTACCAGAGCAAGGCTTCTCAACCTAGGTATGATTGAAATTTGGGGCCAGATAATCCTTTGTTGAGGGGTAGTTGGGAGGGCTGTCCTGTGCATTGCAAGAAGTTTAGCAGCTTTCCTAGCCTCTACTCACTAGCTGCCAGTAGCAACCAGCTCACCCCTGCCCCCGCACCCAGAATGACAACCAAAAATGTCTCCAGACATTGCCAGATGTTCCTAGGGGGCAAAATAGTCCCCATTTGAAAACCACTACTTTAGAGGGTGAAGGGTCCATTTGCACAGCTAATTACTTCTCTCCAATATTTCTTTTCATAAGCTCTGCAAGTTTTTAATACTTTTCTTTAAAGCAAAAATCAGATGGTATAATATTTCCCCCGTAGGGAGGATTCAGTGAAAATCACAACTCAGGGGCCTGATGACAAGGTGGCCATGCCAGTGTCTGAGACCTGGGGAGCGGAGGTCTGGAAGGGGAGTCAGGAGATTCCGTGACTAACCACTCCACACTGAAGATGGGGATGGGGGGAGGGGGGGCATATGGACCCAGCATATCTGACCACCAACGGGGAGCCGTAATGTGAGCATTCATGGGACCCCTCGGTGAAACCACCACATCTAACTGCTACCACAGCCACTGCCATGATGTCCTGAGAAAAATGGCTTCTGCTTCACTTCTGCCTTCCAAATCTCATATGAGTTCCCCTCTGACAGCTCTCATTCTACAAACCACACAGGGAAGGGGATTCTGGGAAATGCAGTTCCCAGCCTTATACAGGAGCTATTGTTCCAAGAAGATCCAGAGGAGTCCACCCCTTTGTCAACTTGGCATTCATGCAAATCCCTTCCACTAAGACTGACTTCTGGCTGGGTCACCCTGCCTTTTTTTTTTTTTTTTAGATTTATTTATTTATTTATTTTAGAGAGAGAGTGCGTGCGGCAGGGGGAGGGGCAGATGGAGAGGAAGAGAGAGAATCTCAAGCAGAGTCCCTGCTGAGCATGGAGCCCGATGTGGGGCTTGGTCTCATGACCCTGAGATCATGACCTAAGCCTAAATCAAGAGTCAAAAGCTTAACCAACTGAGCCACCCAGGTGCCCCTCACTTCTCTTTTTTGTATCCTGTACCTTAAATACAGATATATAGAATTAACCACTATTAATATACTTCATATTAGCCAGCAAAAGAATGGGAGGGGGGGAAACAGAAAAAAGAAGTTAATACTCATAAACATATCAAAGCAAGGAAACAAGAAAGCAAATGGTTCTCATTTTGGCAACTGGTCGTGTGGTTGTAGCTGGATTTGACTTCTTTCTCCTATTACCCATTCCTTAATCTGGTTTTGCTTTTAGCAAGCACTTTGGATAGTTATGTTTTCCTGTCTGGTGGGATAATTCAAACCTTCATTCCTGAAGAGTCTATGTCACTAGATTGTGCTGATATTTTCCATGCACTTTGACCACAGGACATGGGAGCATTAGGAAACATCCAGAAAGTCTCCTGGGTCCCAGAAAGACTCCTCTTTGCCCTTGTCTTAGTGTGTTCAGGCTGTTATAACAAAATACCAGAGACTGGGTGGGTGGCTTATAAATAGCATTTATTTTTCACAGCTCTGAAGGCTGGGAAGTTCAAGATCACAGCACCAGCAGATTTGGTGTCTGGTGAGAGCTCATTTACTCATTGATGGTGGAAGGGTACAGGGAGCTCTGGGGAGTCTCTTTTCTAAAGGCACTAATCCCATTCTTGAGAGCTCTGCCCTTAGGACCTAATCACCTCCCAATAGTCCCATCTGCTAATACCATCACTTTGGGTGATTAATTTCAACATATGAATTTGGAGAGGGGGGACACAAACATTTAATCTACAGCAGCCCCCATTGTATAGTAATCACTCCCGTGAGTACAGAATGAAGCATTTGTGTGTCCATTGATGGAAGCAATTTTCCCTTGGGAACAAAGATTTCTATGCCAGAGAGCCCAAAGCCACAGGGATGGAAACAAAAATATTGCTAGTGCATCATTAAGGGTAATAGTGATATGAGCCACTCCTGGCTGTGGGAGAAACAGTATCATATATTGGTTAGTGAGTTAGAGCATATATCCCAATACCCCATTCTGTAGGATATTACTCCAGTCCTGCAAAGGCTTGTTATCCAGCTGGTGCCATAAATTAGTATTCAAAAGGCCATTCCACTGTTCTATCAGGCCTGCTATTTCACTGTGGTGGGAACATGATCAGATCAGCAAATTCTGTGATCTTGAAGAATTTTTCAGAGCAGTCACCTAAGCTTTATCTTTTCTTACTCAGGCCATGAGGGGAATGTAAAGCCTGAGCTCTCCGTTTTCTTTCTTTCAGATTCTTTAGCATAATTAGAAGTAGTCAACTAACTCCACTGTCCTTACGATCTTTACTTCCAATATAATGTTCTGTTGCAGCAGCTGTTTGGCTACCTGACTCTCTTTTTACAGATACTTCAGATGACTACAAGTAATAATAATTTAATATAATTTAGGTGTTTTGCCACTTTGTGCCATGGGCGACCATGATGTAGCAATGGAGATATTAACATCCTTAATTCTAATATTAGTGGAAGAATTTCACATTCCCGTTTTAAGGATATTCCCCTGAACTACTAGTGGTTTCAGTCAGGAACACAGAGCCTTTACAAGTATTACAGGAATAGAGGGTTTAACATAGGAGTTAGGGCTTACACAAATCTGGGAATAGACATGGGAGCCAGGTTCTAGAGGGAAAAGTTGAAGTGTTCAAAAAGCAGTTGCTAATCATTTCCATCTGAAGCATAGGTGGTGCAGGTGGCACAGGTGGGAAAGATGAGCTTGTGGGAAAGCCTGAGAAGCTGCATGCATCTGGCTACCAAAGTGAGGCCGTGGAGTGGGAGCTCATGGGGAGATCTGCCAAACTGCCTGGTGACGCTGTCATCATGGCTGACCGCCATGCCTTTCCAATAACTATGGCTTCCCTTTAGCTTCTCCCCCTCAAAATTTGTATGGGTTCCTCTCATCAGCAGTCTCCACTGTTCTGGAACCATTCCAGAAACAGTAGACTGGGAAGGGCAGTTCCAGCCTGAAACAGGAGTGATAGTGCCAAGTTAACAGCAAGACCATCCAGCACAATGTCCAACAGTGAGGAATTGGTTAAATAAATTATGATATAGCCATATACTAAAATCCTATGCAGCCTGTATCAGGGTTCCACCAGAAAAACAGCACCAGTAAGAGATAGACGTATTAGGAGATTAATTGCAAGGCATTGGCTTACACAACTGTGGGGGCTGGTTAGGTAAGTGAAATCCATAGGGCAGGTTGGAACTCGGGCATGAGCGGAGGCCACTGTCCACAGGCAAAGTTTCTTCTCCAGGGAAGCTTCAGCTCTGCTCTTCAGGTTTCCAATTGGCTGAATCAGACCTGCGTAGATTATTTAGGATAATCTCCCTTACAGTCAACTGATTATGGAATTTAATTACATCTACTGAATACCTTCATGGCAATATCTAGATCAGAGTTTGACTGAATAACTGGGGCGATAGCCTAACCACGTTGATGCATCAAGCTGACCATCCCATGTCCATTTAAAAGAATGAAGTCGATTGGTATGTATAATGTGAAAGTTAATGATACTCTAGAAGAACATTTATTGATATAGAAAAGTGTTCACAAAATATGAAGTAAAAAATGAAAGTTTTAAAACGATATATAGAGTATGATTCTCTTTGTGTAAAAGGATGTCTATTTAAGCATAGAGAAAATAGACTAAAATAGCACATGAGAATGTTCAGAGTGTAATTACTGAGTACAGAGAGAATGAGCACTGAAAATGTTCTCCTTTTTGCTTATGTGTAGTTCCTAAATTATTTACAACAAATAAATGATGCTTTATTATAAGAAAAAATTGAATATTCTATTTTAGATGCATTAGGAAACTTTGCTAATCAAAGAACAGTAGGTTCCTCCCAAGGTGTGGGGGATGGGGAGGGAGGGCCTTCCTCTCTCCTCCCCACTCTCTCTGCCTTTCCTTCCCTATCTACTTACAGACACCAAAGTTATTTGCCAAATAGGAAGCTCTCAGGTCTTAGAATGAAATGTTTCCCTCTTATTCCTCTCTTTAACAAGTAGGAGGTGGATGCTGTGGGTAAGATTCGAAAGCAAGCGTTTAATTTAAAATACACAGTGGAGAGAACCTTTAATATAATATTAATTCCTCCTGCAAATTACTGAGGTTTAATAACCATGTGAGCCATCGGGAATCCTGGTGTGACTCAAAATGACATCTGCATTAATGGTCTAATTAATAATGTATATGTTAATAAGAATCTCATTAAAGCCAGGGTACAATTATCAATGTACAATGCAATTCCTTAGCATCTGTGGACCAATGTAGTGCTCTGGTGATTCTGGTTGCAATTTCCAATGATAAATGGCCTTTTAAGTCTCATTAATTGATTAAGGAGGCAGCAATTAGTGTAAAAACTCAGCTCCTTTGGAAGTACAAAAACCACTGGTAGGACAGTGATGATTACAAATCAGGAAGAGCTGGGCCAGCTCGTGGTAGGCAGCTGAGGGCACAGAGTAAGTAGTAAGAGACAGCAGACAGGTGAACCAAACCCACCCACCTGTGTCCCCATTGCACCCTAGGCCTGGGCATTTGGCTCTGCTGTTATCAATATTTTCATAAGAATTATATCAACACTGATTAATTTTTATGGGAAAAATATTTTTCAAGGCAAGCACCATAAAGTTCATTGATTCCTTTGGTCATTTTTCTTTTCAATTTAGTTGATCTCTTAGTCGTACTGACATTGTTTCAATCAAGGCTGTTGTTCACCAAGAAGACTTGTTTATCAATCAGTTTTTTTTTCAATTGACTCATGATAACATCTGCCATTGTGGTTTTTCTTATATTGGCCAGTATTTAGATCAAGCCTGAGTTTCCTGGGCCATATTTAGCAAATCAATGTCAAGATTTGATGTTTTAGTCAATTTTTAGTCAATGAAAATTTCAATCATGTGGGGTTTTACCCTTGTCAACTGTATTGCATGCTGATTATTGTCACAAATCATCTTAGTCGTACATAAATGACTGAGAACTTATCTTTATTTCTAAGTTGACCCATGGAAAAAAAAATGTGAGCATGTTTATGAACTAGAGGCAGACACTGGGGGAGAGGAAAGGAAGGGGGGGAAAGAAGAATGATAGATCCAGAGACGGAGACACAGAGAGATGGAGACAGACACCAACAGGTTGTAGCAGTTCTAGCTTTTGGCTGCTCTGCTTTCCATTGGGATCTTTTCCTTGGGGTCAAAACATTTGCTTCTCTGCTCACCTAATCCCATGTTCTCTGAGCTCCTGCTCTGAGCTGGACCCTGTGCCACAGAGAGTGGAGTAATATAGGGGGTCTGCCCTCAAGGATTCCCAATCAAGGGAGCCAGGCATGGAGGCCAAGAGTGCTAAGCACTGGTGGTGGTGATCTAGGGTGAGGGAGATGTGTCTCTGTACCCCCAGCACCTGGCACAGGGCCTGGCCAGAGAACATGATCATAAACGAAAGGAACTGGACTTCTATTAACATGCATTTTTTGAAACTTTACTATGACCCAGGCACTACATTATGATCTGAAAGCTGCTGAGCGAGTAGTGCAGCGGGACAAAGAAGAGGCTGAAAGGAAACAAGCATGTTGAACATACAAACTCTGATTAAAAAACAAAAAGTAGGCAGGAATCTAGTAATTAATTTTTAAGATTGAAGCCAGTGCTGCTACACTAAGGGCTCATTTGGAAGGCAAGGAGCGCCATGGCACAGGTGAGCAGAGTGCCTAGTGGGGTGATGTTTGACCCCATACTTGGGATGGTTTCTTCTTTCTCAGGCCTTGGGTCTGTGTGCCCAGAGCTGTTACTCCATCCTGCCTCCTGGTTTCCTCCCCTGGGAGGCAGTGAGTACCCAGGAAGGGCTCAGGAAATTTGGGTTCTGGCCCTGCCCCTGAGCGCTTTCCCCCAGTGGCTGTGGGCCTCAGTTCCCCTATTTGTAGCTTCACTCTACCCAGTGCCCCTCCTCATGGGGTCACCAGTCCTTGCCATTGGGAGGTGCCACCTGGGGGATCCTGCTCAGAGCCTGGGGTTCTGCCCCTTAGTCTTTGACCCCTGGAACCAGGTCCTGCCCACTTAGGGATCCAGATAATTGAGACAGCTCCTTGGACAGAACCCACTGAGACTCACAATCTCACATCCAGTGAGGGATTTCAGGTCCTCCACCACCTGATCCAGCTTCTCTTAAATTCTCCCTCCTGCATTCACCATCCTATGCCACTTGCCCTGCTGAGATGATTTCCCCAAAGCTGTATCAGGGTGGGGCTGGGGTCGTTCAGTTGAAGATAAAACCAGGTTTGGGGCACCTTGGTGACTCAGTCGGTTGAGTGTCTGACTCTTGATTTTGGCTCAGTCGTTATCTTGGGGTGTTAGGACCGAGCCCCACATCAGTCTCCCCGTTCAGTGGGGAGTCTGCTTGAGGATTCTCTCACTCTCTCTCTCTCTCTCTGCCCCTCCCCCTTGTCTCTCTCTCTCCCTGCCCCCCTAAAATAAATAAATAAATCTTTAGGGGAAAAAACCCCACACAACAGGTTCTTGGAGTCTGCAGAACTGCCTAGGTCTGTGTCCAAAGACTGACCTGTTCATATCAAAGTGAGGCTCATGAGACAAAGAACTAACATTTATTAGGCACCTGCTATGTGGCAGGTCTGTGCTGGATTTTTAAATGTCATAATCTCAACTACCCAGAATTGGATTTATTGTTCATATCTTGCTCATGAAGAAACTGAGGCTCAAGGAGTTTTAGTGGCCTGTTCAAGGCCCTGCAGGTACTGACTCTCAGCCTTGCTTCTCACTGTCCCAGGAAGAGTCTCAGGGTCTGCCCAGTGGTCAGATCTCCATTGGCCCAGAGGCATTTTGAGACCCAGAGGACTTCACCAAGCGATCACCTCCAGGGAAAGTGGAAGCGGCTGTTCTACTGGGCTCTGGGCAACAGCTCCTGGCC
The DNA here is from genome assembly GCF_964656455.1 of Halichoerus grypus. NCBI lineage: Eukaryota > Metazoa > Chordata > Mammalia > Carnivora > Phocidae > Halichoerus > Halichoerus grypus. The sequence goes on from NC_135725.1 coordinate 61,049,690, forward strand.
TTACCCTTCCCCTGTTGGAGCCTCATCAGAGAGAGACCACCAGAAAAGTCAGCCTCTGTAACCCCTAGATTTTGTTAACACTGTAAATCCCCTTGATTGCCACATAGATCTTATTATCTGAGATTATACAAAAGGAAGGGCCCTAGGAAGTGATCTGGTTCTGCCCATTACTATTCAGAAAGGGAAAAGACACCTACCCCATGTCACACCAGGGCATTTTGGGCCAGTCTGGCTCTGTCTTCTTTTTTCTGTGACTCAAAGGTCAATACGGGCCTGGCTCTAGAGCTACAAGGACTTTTCTTCCTTTCTCATCCTTCCTTTAACTTTCCCTTTAAGAGTCACTCTCCGCTCTCCCCTTGATAAGAATTTCACAGCAATTCACACACCCTGAGGGGTGAATGCATAGCAGATTGCTAAAGCCAGGCTGTAATTATCCATCCTTCTGCTCCGACTGAGGAATTCACTTGCACAGGGATGAATGCTGCACGTTCTCTCACCCATGCTAGTGTTTCTTGAGCATATGCTCTGACCTGGCTCTTTAGGGGCCCTGCAGTGGGGGACCCCATGGTGGGTGGCACTGAGATGACCTAAACAGTGCCATCCCTAGGGGTTCCCAGTGCAGCAGAGGACTGGAGATGGTGCCACAAGAAGCTAAGAACAGAGGGAGCATCACAGGTGTTGAGGTTCACCCATAAAGCCTTGCATAGATTCCAGTGGGATTTGGACAATACCTGTGGCAGGGGTGGGGCTTGGGGCAGGTGTTTCATGTATGAAGTGGCAGGAGCTGAGGTGTGGAAGTGAGAGGTAAAGAGAGGGGTTTGGCTGTGTAAGAAGGCAAGTCAAGGCTGAAAACACGAGCTGGGTCTGACCATAAGCCCTAAATATCTGTGACTTTGGTCTTGCCCAGAGGTTATAAACAGGCTGCCCCAGAACAGACTAAGACCTCTCATAAGTTTGTTTGTATTTTTGTTTTGTTTTTATTTTTAATATTTTATATTTGTGGTCAACTTTGGAAACCAGGAGATTTCATATGAGAAATGGATTTCCAGCTTGTTAGAAACATCCAAAGACCTGGCAACCTTGGGCCTGTCCTTCTGCCTGGCGACATGACTGGTGTGTATTTGGGGATGTGCATTTTCTGGGGACAGGGTCTGTGTTTCCATTGGATCTTTGAGGGGTCCATGACCCCTCCAAAAATTAGAGCCACAGTTGAGGACGAATATGGAATGACATGGAAACTGTGCACAAAATAATAAGTGGGGAAAAGGTACAAAGGAATAACTATGAAGACATTTTAGAAAAACATATATTCATAGAAAACAGTAGTTATCTCTGGACAATGTGATTAAAAGTGATTTTAATTTCCTTTGCTTGCTTCCATTTTTTACAAGGAATATATACAGCAAGAAAATTATTTTTTGAATTTGTTTTTAAAGCAGATCTGAGCTATCTGATGGTGTTTAAAGACTCAAAGTTTCCCAGCCATATATAGGATGAGACTTTAGTTCTTAGTCTGCTGGCCTAATCCTTCCTGGTCTGGGTCAGTGACTCTCCAGCCTTGTCTTCTCTTCATCTCTGTCAGGGCACTTGGGAACCTCTGTCCTCTCCACACTCTCTGTGTGTTTGGTGGTAACATATCTCTGCCTCTTCTCCCATTTCTCTTTCTTACGAAGCTCCTACTCATCGTTCTAGAGTGAGACAATACCAACTCCTTCACGAAGCCCTACCCATCCCACCCTGACAGGGTCACTCACCTCTTCTTCCTAAGGACTGTTTGTAAAGTATTTGTCTGACTCTGCCACTGGACTCTGGGCTTCTAGAGGGCAGGAGGCAGCATGACATTTTCATTTGTTGGCTGGTCCATTGGGCCCTGTGTGCAGTATGTGATCAGAAAAATGTTTGTTGAAGTCAACTAACTGGAAATGAAGAGAAAAAAATGAGGGTTTTAGTCAGAAAATATGATTAAAGTCCCTGCCCTGCCTCATAATGCCAGTGTGACCAACCATGGACAAGTCCTTAACCTAGTTGTCTACTTATCCATCTGTAAAATAGGTACACAGACCTGCTCTGAAGACTAAACAGACTGATATATGTGAAAGTTCTTTGGAAACTGTGAAGTGTTAAATGAGTAATAGTTCTGCTGTCACCCATGTCCATTCTTTTAAGGCAGCTCTTCCAGAATGTTCTGGGTGGTGTGGACTTAGTCAAGATCACATACTAAGTCAGTGGTGGAGCTAAGACTGAAATCCTCTCCTTCTGTATTTATAGGCTATTAACTGCCCTGTTACAATGTGTTGGAAGAAGCTAGAAAATGCAGTCAGGAGCTCATCATTGACTACTCTGTCTGTCCAGATGTTGTGGTTTCTTTGCTGCTGGGGAATAAGAGAGGCATGGTTCTCACTCTGACCGAGCTGCCCCCAGCCATTACCATGTTGCAGCCACCATCTTCCCCGCCCAACTTAGAAGCAGGCGTGAAATGCCTGGTTTAGCCTCCTTTTGCTCTTTTCTTTGAGTCCTAGATAACCCTGTCAGGTACTGAGCTGAAGGCTGGAGTGGGATGGGGTGGGGAGACCCTTTTGCTCTGTGACTACAGTGGGATGGGCAATGAGGATTCTGCTCAGAGGTAGAGGAGAGTGAACTGGCACTGGGCACATTCCATCAGGCTTGCACATTGGCAAACCCACAGAAGCCAAAGACAGAGAAAACACTGGGCTGTGGGGAATGCACCCCCAGGACTTGCCAGGCTTAGATATTAGACACCTTCACCCCATCCCTTGACAAGATATGGTAAGTAAGCAGAGAGGCATAAAAAGTTTGCATACAAAATATGCATAAGTTCTGTGCTAGGTTAGTTATGGCATGCCCAGGGGATCCCTCAGTTCTGAATCTCCAGCTTTGTAAACATGGGAGAAACTACCTGGCCTTCCTGAGCCTCCCTTTCCTTTATCTGTGAGACAAGAGATTCCTTCACAGAACACATACTGATTGAGCAACGACAGTGTGCCGAGGAAACCTCAGTGAGCAAAATAGATGGGATGCCTGCCCTTCGTCAGTTCAAGTTCAATGTGATGACCATAATTCCTGCACCACCATCCTCCCAATGGGGAGACAACATATGGGAAAGCTTTGTAAACTGTGGCGCATCTGGGAGATGCTGTGGTGGAGCTCTGCCTGGGCCTCTAACTCAGTTGATCTTCAGCCATCCAGAAAACGATGTTCCTCCAGCAGTTAGATAATTGAGGATAATGTCAGGAGGGAAGAGACCTAAATTAATGAGGTCTTCCTCACGCTTCAGTTCCCTTCTAAACTTTGAGTTGAATTAAATTGGTAAAGGCCACAAGTTTGGAGCAAGAATTAGCTATAGGTCCGTTGATCACAACCTCCTGCTGTCACTCATTCAATGTTCTGCACATATTTGGTGAACACCTACTGGGGATGCAAGGTGGATATGAAGGGTGCCCACAGGGCTATCACAGTCCAGTTGGGAATCAGACAACTATTTAGACAATTAGAATACCCTGTGACAGGGGCGCCTGGGTGGCTCAGTCGATTAAGTGTCTAACTCTTGATCTTGGCTCAGGTCTTGATCTCATGGTCATTAGTTCAAGCCCTGAATTGGGCTCCACCAGCGTGGAGCCTACTTAAAAAAAAAAAATATATATATATATTATATATTTTATATGTATATATATATGTATATATATATATATACATAATATGTATAATATATATATCTCATGTGATAAAGGGCAGGAAGGGGTGGGAAAGTTCAGGTACTGTAGGGACCCTAACCTGGGCTTGGGAAGGGATGGTCGGGGAAGGCTCCCTGTAAGAAGTAAACTCTGAGCTGAAGCCTAAAATTTGAGTAGGTGAGGGTGGAGGGTGCAGGGGAGAGACCACCCTGAGCCATGCCTGGAGGAGGAAGGAGAGCGCTGAACTGAGAAAGAGCGAGCAGGTATTGCCGCCAGAAGGAACTATTGTGCAAAGGCAGAAACATGCACATGTTTTGGAGAAGGGTCCTTAGTGGCCAATGTCCAATTTAATAAGTGGAGAAACTGAGACCCAGAGAGGTCTTAAGCTTTCTCAATGGTAAAATTGAGGTTATGTGACCTAAATGTTAACCAAGACCCTTTGAACTCTAATAATCACAAATGTTTTGGTCCAGAGAGGTTGTTAATATTCCCGTTTACTTTGAGGGAATTGAGAGAGAAAGTGACCCGACCAAGGCCATATAGCTGGTTAGTGGCAGAGTCAGGATTAGAACTCATGCCCCAGACACTAAAATGCCATAAGTTCTACTATGTATGTTGCCTTCAGCAGTAATTCTAAAGACCTGTGACACTGTCTACATCACTAGCCCTCAGACCACCTGGCAGATTTCAAAACCTCAGTGCCCATGCAGAACCCAGGAGGATTATATCAAAGTCTCTGGTAGCAGGAGCCAGCCATCAGTATTTAAAAAAAAACTCCCAGGTGAGCCCCAATGCTCCTGGGCTACGTCATTTGGGGATCTTGTTAAAATGCAGCTTCTGGAGTGTGGCCTGAGCTTCAGAGTTTTTTAAAGCTCCCCAGCAGGTGATGCTGCTAGTCCAGGAGGCACCTTTGAATTAACAAGGAGCCTGTGCAGGGCTGTATGCTCCTGCAGAGCCCTTTCTCTGCCACCTTCCCTGGTCTTATCTCTCTCTTTCTCAGACAGACAGACAGACAGACAGACAGACACACACACACACACACACACACACACACACACACACACACACACACACACACACACACACACACACACACACACACACACTCCCCTTCCTGGCCTAAGCCTTTAAATGCCCTGCTTCTGAAAACAGGGGTGGCACTGCTGCTGGGCTATTATCTGGACAACAGGGGCCAAGCTGGGACTGGGGAGAAGCTAGCCAGACACTAGGGCACATTTAAAGAGACAGTCCCTCTCAAGCTGCTGATCCTGTACTTGCACAAACCTGAGAGGGAGTGTCTCCTTAAGTTTTGTTCCCTAGTCACCTTGCCTTGCTCCAGTCTGAACCTGCCCAGGACCCTGACCTCCTTCCCTACCCGCATGCTGCCCTCCCCTGAGGCCTGCCCATCATAGGATCTTTTTAGATTCTGTCCTGTTTCGTACCAGAAGGCAGTTGTTATCTCTCCCTCTTCAGCACCATATTCTTAGGCTCCATTCCCCCTTCTGAGGAACAAGGCAGTTTCCTAAACCAATGGTTTTCAAAGTGTGGTCCCCAGTCAGCAGCATTGGCATCATCTGGGAACTTGTTAAAATGCAAATGCTCAGACCTTACTCCAGACTTGGGAGTGGGGTCAATTGTTGATTAAACAAGCCCTCCAGGTGACTGTAATGCCCACTCAAGTGTGAGACCCACTGTGTTGTGTGGGAAGAGAGGGATGTTAACAGCACTAGATTCTGGGCCTGGCTGGGCCCTGACTCCCCATGACAGGGGCCTCTGGGCCAGTCTCCCCTCTCTCCATACAAGGAAGCAGCTGTGGGGAGACTGCAAAGGCCCCTCCAGCCCTGACTCAGGACTTGGGATGTGTCTGCCAGCCTTGCTCCACTCCACTGTGAGGTGCCCCTGGCAAACTGCTCTCCCCGGACCCACTCCTGGGGCGAGGCTGTGCGTTTCAGCCTCCACTGTCTCCATGGGCTTCATTAACTGAGGAGTGTCTTGGCCGAGAAGGTCTGACTTCGGACAGAGTCTTAACAAAGAGAGGGATTTCTGTGGCTGGCCGCGAGAGGCACCGTGAACTGTGGAGAAACAGCTCCACAGAGGCCTGCAGCTCACCCTGCCAGGGTCAGGGCAACCGGGAAGGGGTTTGGGAAATGCTTGTTCATGTGGCTGCAGGCAGGGTAGCTCCAGTGTACCTCAGCTAGACCAGCCAGACTTGCCTCCAAGTCTTACATCCATAGAAGGCAAGGCTTCCAATGACCTAAATGCATTTATGCATTCATTCGTATGGCAGTCTCTGAGCACTTTGCGTTCTTGCACCAGCTGTGTATGTGAGGGGCAGGGAAGGGAAAGAGGGAGGTACAGAGAGGAACTGGACACAGGGACACAGGCCAGTGTCTATGGAACATCTGTTATCGGGTATTCTGTTTTACAGGTGTTTACCAATGTTTTACCTGTGTACCTTTAATTCTTACAGTGCCTTATAATAATAATAATGCTTCATTATTAACAATATTAAGGCCTCTCAGAATACTCATTTACAGATGAATAAACCAAAGCACAATGAGGTTAGGTAACTTGCCAGCATTAAGTACAAACTCAGGATGGAAACCCAGGCACTCTGGTTCCCAAACCCAGGCTTTTAGCCATCAGTCCTCACCCCCTCCACAGGTGAGAGTTCACCACAAATTACTGTGTTCAACAGCTGGACAAGCACATAGAGAGTCCCCGCCTGGGGATGTGACAGGTTGATCCCCTGCTTTCAGCCTCAATTTCCTCCTCTGTAAAGGAGGAGGAAATTCCTGAGTGGCCACTCTCCTCCCAAAGCCCAAGTGAGGATTATAGATGATGACTGTGAATCTGGCACAAATTCAAGGGTAAGTGGATGGCCCTCAGTGATGGGAGGGGCTTCTTTTCACCTGGGCTTCCCCACCCCCCAGTGGCTTGCCCATGGCTCTTTTCAGATGAGAAACCTAAGGCTTAGTTGGAGGTATTTCATCCAGGGCATGAAACTCAGGTTGCCTAGAAGAGAAGGAGCTCAGCAGAGACTCCTCGCTCTGTTTTACAATGTATTTGAAATTTCTCAATAATAAAATAATTATAGATGCAATAAGAAATGCCTGGAGAAGGACAGAGTCAGGACTGGAATTTGGGTGTCCATGTTTGATATCTGTGCTATAATATGCTCAGATGAAGGCTGACCCTCACCAAGCTGGAGAGCACTGGTAATCCCTTTGGTGACCCCTCGCAGTCAACATAGGAAGATGGGACCAGGGAGTTGGTTCTGAATGGCTCTGAGAAGAATGCAGTCTGGTGGCTATGGGTGGTTAGCCCTACTGATGGAACATTTGGACTCATTCGGGGCTTAGAATCAGCTTAGAGGCCAATATTATTGCCTGATTTTGGTCCTATCAGTTAGCACGGGGAGCCTAGAGGTTCCTGGGAGAGAGATAGGGACATTTATAAGGAAGTAGGGGCTCCTGGAACAAAAGGGATAGAGATCTAGCCCTTCCCCTTGAGTGTTACAATCACTGAAGCATACTTGGAGAGGTCCAGACCAGGCCGATGACAAGGATGAATGGCGAGGAGATCCCCCAAGAGAAAATTCACCATGAAGGGAGGGTGATGGCATCAGCAGGCTGGCATCTGCACTGGGATGAAGAATGGGAGGGGATACAAGCCTGATCATGGTGGGGTATGGGCGAAAGCAGTGCTCTGGGTCTTTCTATAAATCTGAACATTAACCTACCCTATAAACAACAAGTCCAGTCTTAGGTATTCACCCAAGAAAATATATGACCTCAAAAAGACTTGTTTTTAAAAAATTCATAGCAGGGGTGCCTGGGTGGCACAACTGGTTGAGCATCTGACTCTTGGTTTCGGTTCAGGCCATGATCTCAGGGTTGTGAGATTGAGCTCCACTTCAGGCTCTGTGCTCAGTGTGGGGTCTGCTTGAGATTCTCTCTCCCTCTCCCTCTGCCCCTCCTGATCGTGCTCTCTCTTTCTCCCTCTCTAAAATAAACAAATAAATATTTTTAAAAATTCATAGCAGCTTTATTCACAAATAGACAAAAATTGGAAATATCCCAAGTGTTCATCAACAGGATAGTGGTCATGCAAACAGTGGATTATCCATATCATAAATAGAATACTACTCAGCAAAAAGAAGAAACAAACCACAATGCATAATATGGGTGGGTCTTGAAAACAGACTGAAAGAGACCTTGCCCAGCAGGACTCGACTTATAGAATGTTCTAGAACAGACAAACTAAGGTCTACTGGAAAAAATTCAGAACAGTGTTTGCAGGTGGAGGTGGAGGCAGTGGGGACTGACTAGAAAAAAAAAAAAAAAGTAATTTTAGCCCTGTCAGTTAGCATGGGGAGCCTGGAAGTTTTTGGAGTGAAGTTACCTATTATGTTGATGTTGTATATCTTGATGGGGGTTTGGATTACACAGGTGGATGAATTTGGCAAAACCCGTTGAATAGAAGACTTAAGATTTGTGATTTGTGTATCTGATTACATGAAAATTTACCTTAAAAAATCTGTAAACAAATATGGAACTTTAGTTAATGATGTACATGTTGAAGTGTCTCTGGGTAAAGCATATTGCTGTTTGCACCTTATTTTGAGATACATCAAAAAATAAGATGGATACACAGATGGTTAGAGGGATAGATATATATGATAAAGCAATTAAGGCCAAATGTTCATTTTAGTGGGTATATGGATATTCGCTTTACAATTTGTTAAAGATCTTTTTAAAAATTTATTTATTTTAGAGAGAGAGCACATGTGTGAGCGGGGTAAGGGGGGCGGTGGAGGGAGAGGGAGAGAATTGCAAGCAGACTCCCTGCCAAGCACAGAGCCCAACTCAGAGTTCAGTCTCACAACCCTGAAATCATGACCTGAGCCAAAATCAAGAGCTGGATGCTGAACCAACTGAGCCACCCAGGCGCCTCTCACTTTACAATTTTTTCAGTTTTCCTATATATATGAAAATTTTCGTAACAGAATGTTGTGGGTGGAAAATGACTGGAGCAAATTCTACTTTTTGACTGTACCCTGACAGACACAGTCTCCGTGTGTGCTATGATTTATTCAAGGATGCTTCTGTTGATTGACATTGGGATGGACACTATTCACTATTCACTGTTACTAGCAAGGTTGCCATTATTTGGGTCTCTTTGTACACATGTGAGAGTATATTCAGACAAACACCTAGAAATGGCTTTGCTGGGTAAAGGGGTCTCCAACACTTTATAGGGGGGACAGGGAAACCAGGTCCAGAGAGGGAGATGGTTTATTCAGGCTTACAAAGATAGCCCAAGGTGGAGCTGGACTTGGGCTCCTGCTCTTTTCCCATGCTCTTGCTACAAAGGTCCTTTCCTTACTTCTTTGACCTCCAATTGATGCCCATCTCTGCCTTAAGGGAGGCAGGAATAGGGCTCTGCCTTCCAAGAGTTCAGAGTTAGGTCAGGTGACAGGATCTTTAGAGGAAAGTGATCAGCCGGGGGAAGGCCCAGAGAAGGCAGCTGCTGTCACCCTCAACCTCTCCAGGGCTTCTACCCCAACTCAGAGGTGCAGCAGAAGCAGATGGGTAGAGAGGAGGCTGCACCTCTCCTAACACATATCCTAGCCAGTGACCATCAACAGTAGTCTTCAATAACTGGGCTCATGGAGATATACTGCCATTTTAGACAGGAAGCTGTGACTCAGATCTGGAAGGACCATCTGCTACTCAGGGGCAAGGTACTCAGAGAATGTCTCTCCACAGACTTCTGGAGCTGCCAGGGGGGCAGCAGATGTAAAGGTAGCCAGAGCCAGGCAGCCTGGGTCTCCCTACTTCTCTTAGCAGTGTCTTTGCAATTCTCAAAAGAAAAGAAAGAAGGGAGGAGACCAGAGGCAGGGAGGCCCCCTGAAGCAGATGAGTAACCTGGGAGGAGTGAAGCCTGAGGGGTAGGGGGAAACAGGAGGGTAGATCCCATGCCATGAAGGAAGTATAAGTAACAGGGAGCTATTTAGATGTGCAGAAGAAGGAAGGAAGCGCAAGGTGTGCCCAGGACCCTCATCTGGACACCTGAGTGCATGGTAGTGCTGTTCACCACTCAGGAACCAATGTTTGGGGTGGAGAACAATGATGGATTCCTTTTAGACATAGTGTCAGAAGGAGTTCTTGATGACCAGGATAATTTTTTTGATGCAGAAAAATAACAAATTTTAAAACCTAAGCCTTTAAGTTTAATTTCAAACTTTATTGTCCTCATTGTAAATCCAAATTCCCTTAAACTGTCTCATTTACAATTTATTTTATTCAATTCCTTTAAGCTTTTTGAAGTGTGTTCATAAATTTGATGCATCCTTTTTTCACTCAGAGCACTTTGTGTGCCTGATCTAATAAGCAAAACCTTTCCAAGCACCTAAATTACTCTTGTGAATTTAATAAATCAAAATCCTAAATATGTGAATCTCAACTTCTCATAAACATTCCAATACTGTTTACAAAACTAATCAAATCTCTTACAACTTTTAATTTAAAATCACAAGTCTAAAATCAATTACTCAATTACATACTTACAGTATAATCTCAGATATGCCAAATTCTCAAATCACAAACTCGGCAAATACCAAATACGTACAGATCTTTCCTAAATTTAAATACAAATGTATTAATATTATGGGTTTAATGGACTTCATTATTTCTGTATTTAATTTATACCTTCCAGAGGCTAAAAAGACTCCTTTCAACAAAGGGAACTGCTTTCTCATTCCAAGAGAATTGAGGTCTCCACTCCAGGAATACTTATTTCAATCGAGCTGAGGTTTCTGGCCACTTGTTCATGGCCATGCTCTAGTCACCACCTCGGAGGGAAGCCATTACTTGTTGTCCGGAGGTTGTGGCTGGCACTGGAGACTTAGAAACATAATCGTCCTGGGTGATACTTCTCATGTACTTTTTAATGTGACACCAGGGGATTCTAAGTTCATAATGTTCAAATAGAGTTGTACTCATAACCCACGTCCCTCAGGTGCAAGTTATACCATTACCTAAATTACTTATCTGACTTGAGTCTGCAACACACACACCCCATCCCCACCAACCATGATGCATCTACTTTTACGCAATGAATCACTTTATTCAATACCTAAATGAATTCCCTTATTTTTTCCCCAATTTTCCTTTCTGACAGGGATGGCACTTGTAATAAAATTTAAAATAATGCTCAATTGGATTCTATCTGACCCCATGCCTTTGCCTGGCTCTATGGTCAGTAAACTAATTTTTGTGGCATTGCATTGAAGGTGGGACAAGCCAATGGAAATGTAGTGGTGGCCATGGAAGTTCCTTTAAGAGAAGTTTTTGGAAGGGCACAGGTGGCTGACAGTTCTCCATTGTACCACCTTTGAATCCATCATGGCAATCATGCTGAGGCCACACTTCCCCAGGGCTGTTTCTAGCCACAGATTGAACCCAACTGGGATATTGGTGTTGGCCCCTTTCTTCCCATGATGGGACACCTCTAACCTTTGCTTGGGAGCTCCCCATGGTACTGGCCAACACCTTCTCAGAACTGCACCGGAGTCTGACACTCTTCCTTCCTGACAATCCTCCTTCCCTCTCTCCTTTCATGGGCGGCAGACCTGTGTCACAGTCTGCAGCCTCTGCCTACTCTCTATTCCATCCCCTTTTGTCCTTCTTAGGTGTTTTTTCTAATAATTCCGTTGCCCAACAAACCCTTTGTTGGTATCTACTTCTTAGAAGACTTGAACTAACAGAGGTGGGCTATGAGAAAACAGACAGTAAGATGATGGGATTTGGAGCCTGGCTCACTCACTGGCTGGCTGTATCAAGGAGGACCCATCCCAAGTGGCATTTGGGCTCTGTTACTCCTTGGCACAAGGTGGTAACCCAACCACTGAAGATTTTGCAAGAGGTGACTTGGGGACCTGCACAGAGATAATAGGAAACTGAGGGCAGTTAACAACAGTTAAAGGTTAAGTGTGAGAGCCAGGGCTCTCCTTGGTAAATTACAAAGAAATTCTTATCTTTGCAATGAAAGCAGTCAGGACTTGATGGAGTTGTGGAAGGCCATAGATGTTTAAATGCTCAGCCAAGGTCCGTCTGTTGTGCTGAAGGTCCCGGCTAGGAAAACCTCAGACTTTGAAACATGAGTGGAGACTTCTGGGTGATATCCCCAAGAGTTTTGACTGTTGACATACCTGAACTGCCAGAGCTTACAGAGGTGGCCAACTCCTCTGTAGTAGGAGCTAGCCCTTCTTCTTTTCAGGAAAACTTTTACTCTCCATACGCCCTGGCCCCGAGAAAACAAGAGTCCTGTCCTCAGGAGCTACCCCCACTTCGTCAGCTGGCTGCCATGTTGATAACTAGGGTTAAATCCTGCATAACTTGTTCTGGGACAGGGTGAGTCCCAAGGAGGAGGTAGAAAAATTAGCTAGCACATTCCAGGGGAAGCCAGGGGAGTAGCCCTGGGATTGGATTTTGAGGGTGCTTGGCAAGGAGGCTGGAACATGAGACTGAATAAGAGGGAATTTATTGACTTGGGGGCACTTTTCAGGATACTAAAATTTCACACTCTGGCAAGGACTCCAGGGTTTGAGGCAAACTCACTGCTGGGACAGCTCTTAAAGGCTTGGCAATAGGGGCACCTGGGTGGCACAGTCAGTTAAGTGTCCAACTCTTGGTTTCAGCTCAAATTGTGATCTCAAGGTCGTGATCTCAGGGTCATGAGATCGAGCCCCACATCAGGCTCTGGCTCAGCACGAAGTTGGTTTAAGACTGTCTCTCCATCTCCCTCTGCCCCTCCCCCCTCACTCTCTCACTCTCTCTCAAACAAAGAAAATCTTTATTTAAAAAAAAATGCCTGGCAATAGTAGTGGTCACTCAGACCAAGGTGGAAATGCCTGAGCTGCCCTGGGAGATGGTAGAGGAGGGATAGGAGGGCTCAGGAAAGTGGGCATGCTGGAATGGTATCTCATGTGAGGCCAGAAGACCCACCAGAGGATTACACTCCATAGGAGACCCAAGGACTCGCCATTCATCAAACCATCAGGTTTGTGCTGATAAGTAGGGTGGTGGCTCTCCTCTGCCAGCCAGAGCTGACAGTAGGAAAGGTGGTCACAAGTCTGGGTTTGTAGACAGCCACGGGGACCATGGGCCCTGAAGTAACAGAGGCCAGGTGGCTGTGCTATCCCCCACCCCACCACCACACGCCCCGCCAGGGGAGGAGGGGCCCCAGTATGGTAACAATCAGTCAAGTTGAAGAAGCAGCTAAGTGGGATTGATCCTCTGTAAGTTGTGGAGATGTTAATAGAGCAGTGAATCTCTTATGGACTTTATGTTTGTTTTCTCCCCAAATTCACATGTTGAAACCTGAACTCCCAATGTGATGGTATTAGGATGTGGGGCTTTTGGGAGGTAATGAGGTTTAGATAAGGTCAAGAGGGTGAAGCCTCCATGATGGGATCTGTGTCCTCATAAGAAGAGGAAGAGAGTAGAGCAGCTCCTTTCCCTACCCCCTGCCCCCAACTGTGTGATAATACAACAAGAAGACAGCTATCTGTAAGACAGGAAGAGGGCTCTCATCAGGAACCAAACCAGCTGGCCCCTTGATCTTGGACTTTCCACCCCAGAATTGTGAGAAATAAATGTCTATTGTTTAAGTCACCCAGTCTACAGCATCTTCTTATAGCAGCCTGAGCTAAGTCGGCATTCCTACAGGCAAAATAGACAGTCAGCCAACCAGGGCGCTGCTTGAAATCTATAATCAGAAGACAAGAACGGAGGGGCAGGAGGCCAAGGATGGATGGCTGCCCCAGTAATAAAAGGCATGCATATTTCTTAGCTCATAGACCTGAGCCAGTTTTCATACCTGGAACCCGCTGACAGAAGAGGAGGCTCTTAGGAGGAATGATCCCAAAACACCATAGCAAGTTTATAGGGTGATGAGTTCCCCATTCCTCCTCCAAGGGCTCTAAGCATGTTTACTGAGGTGATTGTACACTGGGCAGCAGTGCAGCCTCTGGCGCGGTTACTGGAGTCTGTGACTGTAGTACAGAATCAGCTGTAAACAGTGCGTAAACAAATGAGCGTGGCTGGGTTCCAAGAAAACTTTATGGACACTGAAAATCAAATTTTATATCATTTTCACATGTCACAAAATATTCTGTTTTTTCCCCAACCATTTAAAAATATAAAAACCATTTTTACCTTGTAGGCAGTAAAAAAATGAGCAGTGGGCTGGATTTGACCCACACCCATAATTTGGTGATTCCTGATCTAGTGTGTTGACATTTGTCAACTTAATATTTTTGAGAATCACTCCCTTGGTCCGTGCTGCTCAGATTCGCTCCTGTTTGAGGACAAAAACCTTTTCTTACGCTTTCTCTCCCATGTCTTAAGTCCCCCTCACCCTAAATCTTGTTTTTGAGCTTTCAAGAAATCTGGAACCAGTTAACTTTATAAACTCTCTACCAAAGTATGGCCTAGTTTTACTTTATTATGTGGAGCAGTTTTGTTTCCATTCATCCATCACAACCTTTACCACCGTCCCCTGCTCCCCCAAACCAAGCCCTGGGCCTTGCCTTTAGATAAAAAAGATCCGATAGTGTGTTTTCCCAAACAATCATCCACTAAGGTGAAGTTAGCTTTCATCTCTAAAATGCAATCACACTGGCAAGCAGCTTGTAGAAGAATACATTTAATCCCTACCACACACAGTCAACTTGAGCCTTACCACAATTCTATGTGGATGGAGAATAAGGAACTGGAGACTTTGTGAAATTGCCTGGAGACTCTAGCATCATGCCAAACACTTCAATAGATGGAAAAAACGGAAGCATAAAACAGGAGTGGCTATTATTGTCATCCCTGTTATTATCCTGTCCATAGAAAATGATTCAACCAGCCCCGGGGGCTGCACACTCAATAATCTTCAGAAGCCAGACTGGTCCCAGAAGAGACTAGGTATAGGAAAGTAGGGAATGGTGGGGATGGGGCCAAACTAAAACATGTACTTCCCATCTCAACACATTCAAAGTAAAAACCTATCCCTGCATAATAGTATGCTCATTAAATAAAACACATCCATGAAACAGATGTACCTCTCAGGCTATCAGCTTGCAACTCTGCATCTGTGTTTACCATTTATCTAGCTCATTCTTGCACAAGGCTCTAAAGAGCAACATCCTGAAAAGTGCCCCCTTGCACTCCCTGAATCCAATCCTTTCACTGTAAAGACCAGCAAACTGAAGCTCGTGTCAGGGAAGGGACTTGTCCAAAGCCATGCAACCAAGCTGCTGTAGCAGAACTGGGATTCAAACCCAGTTCATCATAAGTCCCAAGCCATTGCTCCCCCATTCCCTACATCCATCTAAAGAGTCCAAAACAGGAGGATGCTAAGGCTGGCAGAGTGAAGCCTGTAGCTGTTTATTCTGGCTGTATCACTTAATTCATTCACCCACCAATTGGCTGAGCAAATGAAAAAAAATGAGTCAGCTGGCATTATGAGTAAGCGGCTCCGGCTGCCTCCCGCCGGCCAGAGCTGCCCTATATTTGAAGGTCAGACATCAGAGGGCCAGCTCTCCACATGGAATTTAACCACTGGGGCCCACATGATTAAGGAAGGGGTCCCAGGTGATCAGAGCCATGTAGCCACCTCCCAGAGTCCCAGACTCTGGGTCCCAGGCGATCATAGCCATGTAGCCACCTCCCTACCTGCCCACATAGGGCTCAGATGATTTAAATACCACAGCCACAGGAGCCAGACACTCTTTTCAATGTCACCCCAATTAGGGGTCTTGCGAGGTTGGACGGGCCCTTAAGGGAAGCACCAGGGACACCTGCTAGATGAGAGAATGAGAGCCCCATAGTTACTGAGATGCAGCACCCAAGCATTCTCCTAAGGAAAATGGGACACTTTGGAGTCTAGCTGTGCTATGCGATCTTGAGCAAATCCCGGCACTTCTGTTGGTTGCTGCTGTTAAATGGACTGATAGGATCCTTGCCGTGCATATTGGACAGTGTTCTCGTGAAGAGCAAGAGCCATAATGAAGGTGACAATATTATGTGAATAGGAAAGCAGTGAGGAATTTTGGCTTGTTAGTACGAACAGCCCGTAAGGTGGCAGTTGAGTGGGAAGGGCTAGTAGAAATCTTTTCTAAGGAGTAAGGTTGGGGTGGCTATTATTGCCCTCTAAAGGGCTCTATCCCAGGAGAGGGGAACAGTTGTGCCTCCTGGGGCCCCAGAGGCAGACTGAGGAAGTGGAGCAGCAGGCAGTTTGGGGAACAATAGGAGGAAGACGTTTGTTTGTTTGTTTGTTTTTTAAGATTTAATTTATTTATTTGACAGAGAGAGAGTTAGCGAGAGCAGGAACACAAGCAGGGGGAATGGGAGAGGGAGAAGCAGGCTTCCCGCAGAGCAGGGAGCCCAATGCGGGGCTCAACCCAGGACCCTGGGATTATGACCTGAGCTGAAGGCAGGCTTAACGGCTGAGCCACCCAGGCGCCCCGGAGGAAGACTTTTGTAACTGAGCTGTGCAAAGACAGGAGGGACCACCACAAGAGGCAATGAACTCTCCGTGGCTGGGTGGGTCCAAGTTAAGGCTGGCTGAGCATTTGCTGTGAGAGCAGCCAGGTGCCTGATGGCAGGAGGAGGTGTGCAATGAATCACCTGTTGGGTCCCTTCCAGGCCTCATGCTCTGAATTTTGGATTAGGTGAGAGGTAGTTGGGGGTGGGGAGCAGTGGGGGCCAATGAAGGAGAGGAAATTAAACTAGGAATTAGGAGCTCTGGGTCCAGGCCCGGCTCTTGCCCAGCTTGCTGTACTCTCCCCTTCCCTCTGTCTAGGGGGCTCTGTAGCCTAAGAGGAATGGCTTTGCCAGGTCAGTGCACCTGGGACTCTACCATTTGCAGATAGCTTTTTAGATGGCCTCTAATGTGGAAGGCCATACTCAAGATTGGGGCAGGTTGCTAGTCCCTTCCCTCCTGGGGACCTTGGTGATCCTTTCTTGCCATGTCGGATTGGAGGAGCACTGTTTGGAAGCCATGGTTTGGAGACCAAGGGCCCTTCAGCTCTGGTAGTCCATGAGTTTTCCACAGGATTAGGATTGGGTTTCAGGATCAACTGGGAAGACAGAGAGCCCCCTCTTCACAGATTCTCAGGTTTGTCACCTAGCTGCAGCCCTCTCACAGCCCTATCCCCAGTTCCTCCCTAGTGTCCATCTCCACTGCCCTGACAACCAAAGGTGGGAGTGTGGATATGCACAGGAGATGACTTGATTAACATCCTGGCTCTGTCAGAGATGTAGGATGAAAGAGAATGTCAGAATTATGAAAACATGTCTATGTCCCTGGGGAAATCAGTCCATTTTGATATCCTGGGCTTGCAATTAGTCTGTGGGGAGCCTGTGATTTCTGTGTTGTCTTTAACCATCCTGGGGCAACAGCACAGATAGCAGCCCCGACTTGGGGGTGGGAGTGAGAGATGCAAATCAGGCATGATAATGCAAGCTCAGTCACTTCCAGTGCAAAGCACACTTCAATTCCTAGTTTATAACTCCCCACTTTGCAGGTGATCTTCGGAAAAGTGGAGACAATTAATCACCCCAGATCACCTATGAATCTGAATTTACCTGTTGGCATATGCATTTTCCCCTCTGAAATCTCCTTGAAAACAGGGAATGGTGTAGTGTCTGAGGTGGAGGCTGGAGGGGCTCCACCCAGTGCCCCTCAGAGGCCCTTTACCGGTCTGTGTATTGCCCTCCTCCCCTGCCTCCTGTGTTCTTTTGCTTTCAGTGGTCTACACCAGTGACTCCCCTTCAGTAGCCTGCCCCAGGCTACCAGAAAACTCTTCCCAAAAGTGCAGCAGACTGAAGTGTCTGGGAATTTAGCTTCCTCTTAGCTAATGACTGGCAGGTGCCCAGCTCCCTGGTCTCGAGGGACAGGACAACCCAGAAGTGTGACTTACACTGCAGAGTGCCTGGTAGGATTAGGTCGAAGCTACTCTGTGTGGCACAGACATCAGCCTCCATGCCCCAATCCAGTGCTGCCATTAACCCTTCCTGTAGAAATTCTGGAGTTGCCACTATCGAGGTCCACTACCATGGATGGCTTCTGAGAAGCGGTGGCATAATGGGTAGGCCTTGCAAGATGAGGCGTGTGTGAGGGGAGTGGCGTTTGCAAAAGCCCGGGGCGGGGGGGGGGGGGGGGCTGAGTGGGCGGGGCATACCTTGGGGGCAGTGAGAAGACACAGGAAGGCAGGCCAAGAGGGGTGGAAAAGGCTGAAGACTACAAATGCCGGGGTAAAATGTTTTAGATTTATATTCTAAGCCGGTTTCTTGCCCTACATTCCTTAGCAGCCAAGTCCTTTAGAAAAAAGAACATCTTACATCAATGCCTGATTATAAAACAGATAATAATGGCTAAGAGTGATCGGCTAGTTTCTATGTGCCTTACATGGATTGATTCCCTAAGTTCTCCCAACAGCCCTACTGGGCGGGCAGTATTGCCATGCCCGGTTTACTTCAGTTAGAGGGGCAGGTGGGCTTTGAACCAGGCCTCCCAGTGTCAGAGCCCTCTGTGCTCAAGTACTGCGCTATGTTCCACTCACCGTCTTTGTTTGGAGTGGGGCTGGGGGCTGGTGCTTTGCTGCTCAGTCTCCCCTTTGCCTGACAGTGGGCCACCAGGCTCCCCCATGTGACATGGTGGCTCCAGGGAGAAAGGTTTGAAAGTGCTGTTCTAATCCACCCCAGGATTTGAAGGAGGGAACTTAGTCACAGCTTAGCACTGTGTGGAGAGGGATGGATGGGAGAGGGTCCCACTGAGAGAGAAGAGGGTGGACCAGGTGGAAAGGAGGCAGAGCTGGGCCTCTTTATAGCTGCAGGTCAGGGGATCCCTCTTATAAGCCCAGCCCTGCTGCTGACTCTGTAGTCCTGAGTGAACAAGCCTCTGCTCCTCTCTGGGGTCTGTTTCTTGATTGTACCACCACGGGGTTGGATTAGGTTAGCGGTTTCCAACCGTTTCAGCAGTAATATTCAAACACATTTGTCAGTGGAGGTCCATTATGTAAAACTGACAAGAATGACATTATAAATTTATGTTTCATTTCTAATGTATAAGCACTACTTATTATAAAGTCAACCAATGAGGATAATGAGGCCATTTCAGTAACCCAAATAATTTGAAATCGGGCATTATAAATAATAGTTGCAATCCGGTATCCGTATCAATATCCAATTTATTTCAGTATTTAGATTTGGTTTCACTGTATTATTAAGATCCTGTTCCACCATGAAAGGTAGTTGCAAATGGTAAAAGATTTTCAAAACACTTAACCTTCCAATCTCAGAACATTCTCCAATTAAATTGATCTAGGAACTTCAAGAGGAATAATAGGCAATTATTTTGTTTCAGGGTTGAATTATTAATAATACCTAAGCCCTGCTCTCGTTCCTTAAACAGTCAGTATTAAATCTGGAGAGAGATGATGAATAGGTTTCTTAGTTTAAATATTCATTGTTTGGTAGAAAAATACTTTTCAAATGCAGCTTGAAGGGTGTCCAGGGTTGTCATTTAAGAAAATCTCACACCTCAGTGCCCATCTCTGACAGCTCTTCACTCAAACTTTCCAAACAGTCAAATTCATCTTGTTTTGCATGTTAAATCCAAGCTTTAGGATTCATTTTTATCCAAAACACATTATCTAGAATAGTAAGCAGAGTAACCATGGGACCGTACTGAGCTCACTGGGTTAACAGATCGAATAAGAAGTGCCGAGGGGCGTCTGGGTGGCTCAGTCAGTTAAGCGGTTAAGCGTCTGCCTTCGGCTCAGGTCGTGATCCCAGGGTCCTGGGATTGAGCCCCACATCGGGGTCCCTGCTCAGTGGGGAGTCTGCTTCTCCCTCTGCCTCTCCCTCACCCCACTATGCTATCTCCCTCTTTCTCTCCCCCTCTCTCAAATGAATAAATAAAATTTTTTTTTAAGAAGTGCCTAAACTTACACCCAGCAATAGTCTGACACAATAGTATCAGATTTCTGGCACTTTTACCTACTCCCCTGTTACTCCTCAGCCCATCTTCGGTGTCCAAGACAGGCCTCTAACTGTGCTGGACATATAATTGAGCTCTGTCCATGATTCACCTAGGACAATGTGACATGTGAACTCATGTCCAGGCCTGAATTACCCAAGGAGGGCAGTACAGTGAGACAGGTGAGCAACCTTCCCAAGCAATGGTGCATGTGCTTAGAATCCACACGGGAGCCCAGGCTCACCATGGAAGCTTTATCCTGAGGGTAATATAGAATCTCACTGTGCAGCATGTTGGCTAGCCCCCATGAATTAAAATTTGAAAGCATGCACAACATTTTTGCTTCAAGATTTAAAATAATTTAGGATATATATTTGGACAGTGCTTGGTGAAGTTAGTAAAGGTCTTCTTTTGGATCCTTGTGGGCACTAAAAATCCCAGTTTGGAAACCATAAGCCTTGGCAGTCTCTCAAAGGCCCTTCTCAGGCCAACATCTGAGGGCCATCCAGCCCTCACTGAGCACCAGCATTGTCAATAATTGATTCTATTTTATCCTCCCATCCCCCAACCCTGGATGTTTCCAGGAGTAGAAAACCAAGCCCTCCTGGTCCTCCCCACCCCCAGCCTGTGGGATTCCCTTCTAGGAAAGTCATTACTGCCTCTCTTGGTTGTCTGCCAGCTCTAAAGTGTCTTTTTAATTGCATCTAATTTGGCCTCATCTCATTAAATCCTTAATTTAAACCGGAGCGATCCCTCCAGCTCTGGCTGCCTAATGACAAAGGGGCCTGCACTCCCTTTCCCCTTCAGCACGGCTCCCCCGGTCAGGGCTGCTCTCATTTCCAGGTGGTCTCTCTGGGAGGCTTCTGACAAGTGGCTGTCGTCCTCACCATGCTGAGTGTGGAGCCGAGCCAAGAGGGCTTCCCAGGAGCAGTAATTACTGGTAAAGGCTCAACCCCCCACCCCACCGGTGCCCTGGCTCACAGGCCCAAAGTCACTGCAGCGACAGCATCCAATTCTAGTGGTACAAGAATAGGAGCACGGTGAGGAGAAGACACTGAAATTAAACAATAATAAACCCATGATAATTACAGTAGCTAGGACATCATGCTTTAGATACATTATCTCATCAGGGAAGATGTCAGCGGCTTCATGCAGCAGGTAAGGAAATTCAGGCTCAAAAATGGAAAACAACAGGCCTTAGGACATAAACACCACTCTGCCTGGCGTTGATGGGAGGCCATCCTCATTTCCCCAAGTCCCACCTCATCTCCTACTGGGCTCACCCTTGGTCACTCCTCTTTAGCCACCTAGCCAGCTCAATGCTCCTCAGTTATGCTAGCACACTCCTGCCCCAGGACCTTTGCACTTGTTGTCTCTGCTGTCTGGAGTGCTCTTCCCCTATGTGTTTATCTGGCTCACTTCCTCTTTTCATCAGGTATCAGCTCAAACCTCCTCTCTTCAGAGAAACTTTTCTTGACCTCCACTATCACCCCTTCTTCACTCTCTATGTCCTTACCCTGTTTTGTTTTTGTTGTTATTTTTGTTTTGTTTGTTATTGCTGGTAACACTTATGATTAGTCCCTACTAAATTATATATTTATCTTTTAAAAATGAAGCACTGTGAAAGCAGAGAGATTTTCTGTCCTCTTTACTGCTTTATGCCTACTACCAGAACAATGTCTGGCACATGCTAGGTCTTCAGTTTGTATTTACTTCTTGACTCCATCATGGCAATGTCTAACAATTTCAGGAGGATGTACACATTCTAGCACTTCTCAACTCCAATGGTTACCAGGGTTGAGGTCTCCCCTTTCTATCAATTGATTCTACCAAGGATAGGCCAGAATATTTCCCTGGGAATAACCTCCAAGACTGCAGCCTAGGGATCTTAGGGTCAGATTCAGGGTTGAGGCTTGCTGCATTGATGTGGACCTTGGGAAGCTGGTTGCCGTAGAAACACCTATTGCTTCCTAGATTCTTACCACAGAGTGGGTTTCAAGGCCGCTCTGAGCTCTCTGCACTGCTAGGATCTGAGATAGAGGCACCAGGGCTGAATGAGAATAGATTGGGTCTCTAATTCAGTCCACCCTGGGCAAGTCCCCTCACTCTTCTGAGCCTCAGCTTCCTCATCTGTAAGATGGGGCTTATCACATATACTTCACAGGGCTGTAGGGAGGATTCTGTGAGATGATAAATGTAAAGGACTGGCACCCAGTTCAACAAATTCCAGCCTCATTCCCGGTTTTATAAAACTTCAAGAAAACTGGAAACATTTTATAAAATTCAGTATTTCCTTTGAATGTAAACCTGTCAAGGACTGTGAAGGTCTGAGATTTTCCCCTACTTGAAAGCTACTAAACCAGCCTGCCACAGTTACTTGGAGGGCGGCAGAAGACATGAGACTCTGGGTCAGAGACAAAAGACTTTATTGCTCATGGTATAGCCATTAGCTTGAGCTTCATGCTCACATCAGTTCCCTTCCTCCCTGAGTCCCACAGGGGGATCAGAGCAGCCTTGGTGGATAGTACATGCATAATGGGTGTATGCTAAATCTGAGGAACCCCAAGTTTAGATAATCCAACTATTTTACAAGGGCTCATACACAGATCTATCTTTGCCCCAGAGAGAGACATTACCTTTATTTCACTGGACAGCAAGCACAACTGCCCTAGAGGGAGAAATGATCTCTTTCTTCCAAGGCTGTTCCCTATATAGACATCCATAAAAAAGAAGAGTCTGGAGTGAAAGCTGACCGTGTTTCTGTTTGTAAGAGATGCAGGAACATGAGAAATCCATGAAGAATTATCTCCCATAAGGCCATGTGGAGAAGAGATCTATAAGAATGAGCAGTTGTGGAGAAGAGGTGTGCACTGGATAGGAGGAGTTCCTTGCATTTCCAGTTCTCTCCATGCTGTTTTGAGTAAGCCTGTGTGGCATACATTCCCGGCCTCCTCATACCCCACCTCACCTTCCTTGGGCAATCACACCTCTGGATTGCTAGGTGCGGTAGGGTCCAAGTGGAAGGAAAGCTGAAGATGGGAAGCAGAGTGCTTTGGAACTGAATTGCCTGCCAAGGGCTTGGTGCGTGACAGTGGCCATCTCTGAGGAACCTGAAGAATTTCTTTGAAGGTCATTGTAGCCTGATTCATAAAACTCCCTATCAGCACAGGGAGCAAAAGGGATGACAATACCCCAGAGACGAGCTGGCCTGTCACGTGTCCCCACTCCGGTCTTACCGTCTGCAGGCAAGTGTTGGGGGCACTGCACACCTCATCCCCGTCAGGGAGAGAAGGATCCCCGTACACAGAGAAAAGGACAACAGTTCCTCCACGGTTCATTCAGCAAGCATTTAATGAGCACCAACTGTGTGCCCAGGCCTGAGCCAGAGGCTGGGGACAGAAATTAATTAGACTTGGTCCCTGCCCTGTGGTACTCTTAGTCTGGCTGGGGAGATAGAAATGGACACAGGCACTACACTGTAGGATCATAGAGCCATAGTAGAAGTGGGTGAGGAGGAGATGGCTCCCCAGGGGTGGGCATTTCTGAGTTGAGTCTTGAAGGATGAATGGCCAGGAGAGGGGAGGCAGAGCACAGGAAGACACAATGGCTTAAAGGGAGGGGAAATTCCAGAAGCAGGAAACCCTTGAAAACTATGCCACGGGGTTTTTCACTTTTAGCCTGCAGGTAATGAGGGGCCACTAAAGGTGTGGTACATCAATTCTAGGTTTTTTCTTATTACTGAAGTAAAACATCCTATTAGAGAACATTTATAAAAGCTCTGTTACCAAAAGAACAGAATACCAATCCCCCTTAACTCCTATACCCAGGGAAAACTACTGTGAACATTTAGTGAATTTCCTTCCAGTCATTTTCATATAGGCACCCAATCACCCAAGCCAGAGCCTGGGATGGCTTATCCTTTTGCTATCCCTCATAGCCTGTGTCTTCTTTCAAAAACCTGAATCAGGGAGCCTGGGTGGTGCAGTCAGTTAAGCATCCTATTCTTGGTTTCGGCTCAGGTCATGATCTCAGGGTTGTGAGATCGAGCCCCGCATCAGGCTCTACACTGAGTGCAGAGTCAGCTTAGGTTTCTCTCTCCTGCCCTGCTTGACCCCTCCCGCACCCCTCCACACATGTGTGCACACTCTCTCTCTCTCTCAAATAAATAAATAAATCTTAAAAAAAAAACAAACCTGAATCAGTAAGACAAATCATATTACTTCACTTTTTCTAACTCACACTCACAGCCTCCACCTCTTCCCTACCCCTGCCAGGATGCTGGGACATTCAGACTCAGGCATTTCAGAAAGTGAGGGAACACCTCACCCTCCCTGGGTCCCCAGATTGCAGGGAGAAGGGGATAATGGCTCCTAGCCCAGCCTGTCATGGCTGCCCCTACTGGCCTGCATGTGGTCACTGCCAGTTGCCCTGTGGTCTGAGCCTGGGCATTGTGCAGGCAGAGTCCAGCCTCCTTGTGGGCACTCAGCCATTCCCCTCCAAGGCCTGCCATCTCCCTTGGTGCTTCGGAAAAGTGGGTGTGGGCCCCAGCTCCTGAAAGCCCTGCTGGGACATCTCCCCTCTCACAGCCAGCTCCTCTCTCCCTGCCTCCCTGTGTGAATCCTCCAACAACTCAGTGTTTTGGAAAACAAAGGCCAAGTGGGAACCGATGCCTGCAAGCAGCTCTTCCAGAGTCAATGGAGAGTAAAGGCCAGGTTCTTTCTTGGAACCAGGAGGGAAATGACAGAAGAAACACAGGCAAATATCTAAATGCATTATCTGCTAGAAACATGCACATATAATTAAAAAAAACCAACAACCCACAAACCTCTGCCTCATTCCTTTGACGGTGCAGAGTGAGTGCCTTTCCTTTCTGCAGGTGGATGAACACTCAGAAAATCCTCATCTTCCCTTGATCCTCCTGCTCTAGGGAGAGCCGGGATGGGGCTCTCCCTCCCCTACAGGCTGATGAAGAGGCAGGTAATGAGGCTCTGGGCAGCAGCCTCGCCTTCACACTTATTCCTGATAATTGGTCACCACTTTCAAGAGCAGGTGGGTCCTGATTCAGTAATTGGCAGGGGGCAGGGCCAGTCCTCCAGGGGATGGAAAGGTGTTAATTGCTCTTCCCCTTCCCCAGGTGGATCCCTACAAGGAGGGAGCTTTAAGTCCAAGTGATGTCCAGCAGAGGCCCCAGTGATGCCAAGGACAAAGGTTTAGTGCTTCCCTTGATACTGTAAAGTTAGTAAGGTTGACAGGCAGTCCTGAAGGACTTGCTGAGGTCCCTAGCTGGTGAGTGGGAGAGCGGGACATAGGAGCCAGGGCCATGAGACTCCCTGGCTTGTGGCTTGACCGCCCTGCTGTCCTGTTTCTTGCAGAATGGATTGAAGGGAGGGATCTAGCTCAGGTGACTCTCACAGTTCTTTCCAGTTGAGCTCTGCAAGTCTGCCAGCCTGAGGAACAGAAGCAGGATTGGGGTCTGAGTCCCTTTCATGCCAGGCTTCCTTGCAGGAAGTGTTTGTTCTCTCTTAATAACACTCCACACCCAACACATTTTATGCATTGGAAATTACCTTCAGTCCAACATTTTATCAGCCTGACCCACAGAGTAATTGGAAACAGGAGGATTTCCCTCCAACAATCAGTGCTAGAGAGAATAAATTATGCCCCCGTCAGAGGGCGTGGCGGCCTGGGTCTGCAGCATGTGGAAATGCCTAGGCAACATCCCAGCAGCAGCTGGGCATCGGTGTTCCATTCTGCAAGGGGGGCACCAGCCAGGTCTGGAGAGGGGCGGCAGGCCCTGCCTCAGTCACCGTGGGCGCTGCAACAGGTGGGTGCACAAACACGCATGCTCACAGCACCCTGATACCATGGCCGTGCTGAAGAAAGCACTTAGAGACAAGAGGTCTCTCTTAGTTAGGGGCTCTGGCTCTGCTGTCCACCATCACCCTAGCCAGAGACCTGGGGGTGGTCTTAGCCTTCTTTCCTTCACGTTCTTTTCCCAATCAGTGCCAGGTGCCGGCATCATACCTACAGCCTCTCAGAATTCTGTCCCCGTCAATATCTTAGTTCATCATCTCAGAATCTCCATAGCGGTCTCCTTGCTGGTGTCCCTGACCTCAGTTTACCCCCTCCTATCAATACTCCCTTTGTAACCAGAATGATCTTCATGAAATTCAAGTCTGAGCTGCCTGCTCCCTTATCTAAAACCCTCCTGTGGTTCCCCACACTTAAGTCTGGCATATAAGGCCTTTCGCGTGCTAGCCTCTCTTCTGCCTCACTGCTCATTTCCAGCCACTGTGTTCTCCAAACATACCACACCATCTTCCACCTCCAAGCCTTTGCTGCCCTTGTTCCTATTGCCTAGAACGGTCTTCCTCCTGCTCCTGAAGCCCAAATACTATTTACGCTTCAAGGACCACTTCTAATGGTACCTTCAGGCCTTCCTGGGAAGAGTGAATCCTAGTCTTTTTATTCCAGCTTTGGGACTTTTATGTCTGTAGTAAGTAGAATAAACCTGAAACCTTTGAATATATTACCTTACATGGCAAGAGGGACTTTGCAGATGTGATTAAGTTAAGGATATTGAGATGGGGGAGAATGGCCTGGATTATCCACGTGGGTCCAATTACTCTTATGAGTCTTTATAAGAAGGAGACAGGAATGTGAGAGACAGAAAAGGTATGTGACGGTGGATGCAGAGGTCAAGTGATGGTGGGGCAAGGAATGTAGGCCAGCATCTAGAAGCTGGAAAAGGTAAATAATTGAATTCTTCCCTACAACCTCCAGAAAGGACCACAGTCCTCCTAAGTCCTTGATTTTAGCTTAATGAGACTCATGTTAGACTCTTGACCTCCAGAACCATAAGATAATATATTTGTATTGCTTTAAGTCACTAAGTTTGTGGTGACTTGTTACAGCAGCCATTGGAAACTAATACAACACCATATTGGAGGTGGTTGTTCATGTGTCTCAGTCCCTGGAGACAAAGGACAAAGGCTGGGGCTGGTCGTCCCCTGTATCTCTAGTTCCCAATACAAGGTCCGCCACAGAGATGATGCTTCACAAACACTGGATGAGTGAGTGAGTGAGACATTTCCTTCCCTTGGCCAGGCAGACCCACTGTGGACATCAGGCCTTTGAGGCTTCTCAGGCTGAAACGAAATGGAATTGATTTCATTTCACACCCAGAAAGCATGGTTCCCTGTGCTACTAACCCTATTCCCTACCCTGCCATATCCCAGAACATTATTATGTTGCCCCAAAGGCATCCTCCCTTGGCTATGAGATCACTTAGCCTTCCTGCCCTGGCTCACTTCTAGTAACCCCCATGTATATCGACAAGAACGTTAGGCTCAGAAACTTATGGAACATTAGGGCTGCAGGAGCCTGTGCAATCTCACTTCCCACCATTTACAGACAGGGAGACTGAGGCTGAGAGGGGGAAGGAGCCAAAGTGGTCAAACTGTGGCACTGCAGGACTAGGGGGAGAACCCAGGCCAGACCTCCTTCACCTGTCCCTCCCAAGAACCCACATGCTAGTATCAACATCCCCATTTGAGAGATGAAGAAACTGAGGCACAGAGAAGTTAAGTCACTCATCCATGGTCAGCTAGTCAGCAGTGCTGATTTGAACAGATCATTGCTCCAGAGTCTCTCCTCTCCGTCTCTGCACTGTACTGACAGATGGGTAAACTGAGGCCCAGAGTGGGTCCGGACAGTGGTGGCTGAAGAGAAATCAGGTTATGGCTAAAGTTCAAATCAGAGCTCTACAAATTCATGAGGTGGGATGTGCCTGGGCTAAAAGGAGGCCTTGGTGTTTGCCTTCTTCAATTAGGCTGTTTGCTTCTCTGAGTCCAGGGGATAATTTAACTAATGGTGCTGGTTTTCTGACATTATCGATTGGTGAAGATTAAATATGTTTGTCACAGTCAAGTGAACTAATCACTTTATTGTATTTCAAATACTAATTTCATCAGATAGATGTTGGGAGGTGCAGGGAGACTAGCACGTGCACAGACTGGGGCAGGCAACAGTGCAATCGATGCGGCCAATCTGCCTAGAGGTATCTGGGATATCAGGTTTTCTGGAGGCCTGCAGCTGTGCTGCTCAGACAAGAGGAATCTGCATTTTCCCTGGTGTCCTTCATCACTGTTCCAGGCCCTCGTGAAATTTCTCAAGAGAGGCAATTTCTCAAGCATTATTGGAAAATGGTAGATGTTTCCAAATAGCTATCCTAAATCACCCCCTAGCCACTAATCCCATAGCCACTCTGACACTGCTGGATGCAAATGCTGCCTCTCTAAGCCATTAGCCATCCCGGGAACCACCAATTCATAGCAAAACCTGAAAATGAACTAATCTGTCTTTCAGGTTTGGAAAGGCTTTGTCATTTCCCTAGCTCAGCATGTTGGACAAGGAGACCCAGGGCTTATGAAATTATCCCGTGGCCCTGGTGCAATTGAATAAACCTCCCTCCTTGTGAGAGAGAGTAAATATATACACTTGGGCACAGACACATTCACATGCGTGCATACACATACACACAAGTTCATGCACGTGCATGGACACACACACACTTACAAACATGTACACACACCCCTGTAAGCACACACATGTGCCTTCATGAACATGCACATAGACCCGAATGCACAGCCCCACAGATGCACACTCATGTATGCACACATGCACACACATGTGCACACACTCACAAACAAGATTCAGAAGTTCCCAAGGGGCAAGATGTTCTCTAAACACAAGAGACTGGTTTGTCCTCCTGCTCACAGAAGCACCTGCAATGACCTGACTGGGTGACAGTGAAGATGAGGTCAATTTCTCTGGACTCAATCTCACCACGAAATCCGTTTTCTTATTTTGGTGGATTTAATGACACCAAACAGAGGCCATCAGTTGTAGTCCCTGCAGCTAAAGTATCTGTCTTGCACACTTGGGTTTCTGAGTCTTGTATTGATGAGACAAGGGAAGGGCCTGGTTCCCAATTTAATGTCAGGTGCTGAGGAGTGGCCCACACAGTCCTTGTGAGCACCTCCATGAATGGCCTCAATAAGAAGAGTCCTTTCTGGAGGAAAACACATGCTTCTGCCTGAAAGAGCCTTCCAGAGCTGCTCAAAGAGCACCACAGGCTGTCTGAATGTGCTCTACCAGAGCCTGGTCACCAGGGGACAGTCTTTTTTTATGGACTGATGCTTCACATCTGTACAGCCTTTTTTTTTTTCTTCTTTTTTTTAAGATTTTATGTATTCATTTGACAGAGAGCACAAGCAGGGGGGACGGCAGACGGAGAGGGAGAAGCAGGTTCCCCACTGAGCAGGGAGCCCAACGCAGGGCTCATTCCCAGGACCCTGAGATCATGACCTGAGCCAAGGGCAGACACTTAACTGACTGAGCCACCCAGGTGTCCCCTGTATGGCTTTCAACAGCAACTCCGAAGTAGGTAGACTTTGGAATTTGCCATCCTTATTTTATAGATGCAAAAACTAAAGCCCAGAGAGGGGAAGAAGCTCCCTAAGGGCATCCAGACAATCAGTGGAGAATCAGAACTAGAGTTTGGGTTTCTGACTCCAAGACCAGCACTTTATAAATCTCTGGGCACTCTGCCCAAGCTTTTAGAGCCTTGCAAAGCTCCGCCTTTTATCACGTCCCTGTTCTGTATCCAGTCTTCTACTCATTGCTAGATTTGCTGACTGCAGTTATGCCCTTGAGCAGAAGTCCCCAAATACTAATACCGTCAGGCCTGGTATCAAAACAAAGGCTGCCTGTGGGGTTGGGTTGAGTAGGACAAGACTCGTGTTCTTGCCAGGCAATCTCTATTTTTAGAAGCTTGTTTTTGTGACTTAGAATCTGTGAGATCTGGAGCTTTTGTGGGGATCTTGTTCAAGCTCTGGGAGACACATGCTTCCCTAGAAATCCTACTGGGTTAAACAAGACAGAAAAAACTAGCGGCACCTCCCCAGGGAAACACTGAAAGTCAGAGCAACAACAAACAGATTTGGTGAACATTCCAAATCTTTGAGCATCATTAAAACGAGAGAACTGTGTGCTAAGTGTGTAACCTGGCCTCCAGTTTCTTTTCATGCAATGTAACTCCAGATGTTTTACCCCCTAAAAAGATGTTTTTCTACATGACGGAGTACCCAATTTGCAAAAAATATCCCGGTACTCCTGAGCCAGCAAAACATCGGCAGCATGCCAACCTCCAATGCATTTGTTAAAAGCCAGACCTAGGAAATGTTCCACTGGTGGGTTTTGAGACCTGATGGATTTGTAATCAGAAGACCTGAGTTCTAGCCTCTGCTCTGCCTTCAACTTGTCGAGTGAGTCGTCTGAGGCCCACAGAGCATGCGGCAGAGCTGGTACTGAACGCCTAGCTGCGTGCCCTTTGAGCAAAGAAGAATCAAATCTAACAAGATCAAGTGCATCTGAACATAAGCTAGGAAGAGGGAGAAAATACATGTGCAGTAATCATGTCCAAAATATCTCCTGGTCACAGTGTCTGGGAAGAAGTATTCTCTCTCCATTGTTTTGTTGTCTATGCAGACTCCTGGGAGCTGCCAGCCTGCGAGGTGCCCACAGTCTTACAAGGAGGGCCTGGAGGGCACAATGGGGTCCTTGGGCAGACTGGCATTGATGTGTGAGGATGGCCACCAAGTCCCCTTCTCTGGTGCCAGCCACTGGCCCTCTCTGTCACATGTACTGTTGACCACTCACCACTTTCAGAGTCTCTGTCCTCCCTTGGTTCCCAAGACCCCAGAGGTTCCAGGTGCCCTCTTTCTCTGGCTATTCCTTCTCTGCAGTCCCTTTTCTCCAGCCTCGTCTTGAAGGTTGGTGTTCTCCAAGACCATCTTTTTTTATCAGTCAGTCAATCAATCAAGCAAGCAAGCGAGCCTTTATCTATCTACTCCCTGAATCATCTCACCCACCCCCATGTAATATGCCCTTGACACTCCAGCTCTAGACTTATCCATCTTCCTCTCTATTTAACTTCTCCATTAGATGCCCCACAGGGATTTTTCTCACAGAATGAGTCCAGAAGCAGACAGCATCTGGCATTGACTCAGCAGCTCCAGCATGTCAGAGCTGATGTCTCTGTGCTTCTCTTGGCATTTTCCTCATGGTTGCATGAAGGCAGCTGTAGTGCCAGCCGTCCCATCTGCATTCTAGATAGGAAGAAAGAAGAAGTGAAGAAGGGTAAAAGGGGTCCCTAAAAAGTCTTCCAATAAGCTCCACCAAACAGTTTCCACTTACATCTCTTGGACACTCCCTCGTTCAGGGCGGCAGAGTATCCTGTCTTCATACAGCTTTAATGGAAATTGTGCCATCCCCATTGTGGGAATAAGAGAAGGCAAATGTATCAGAGGAGACCTCTCTCCTGACTGCACCAGACTTCTCCCCAAACACCTCATCTGTATCCTCATCTTTCCCAGTCCCTCCAATGGATCCCCATGCACAGCTAAAATGAGCTTTCTAACCCAAAAAACTGGTGCTGTCACTCTCACCAGCACCTTCCCGAGGGGTCTGCCCCATCCTGGATGCCCCTTGGTAAGACTCACTGGCCTGTAGGGTGAAATTACTGGCCTGGCATTTGAGATCCTGGAGAACTGGTATAATCTTCAGAAACAGAAAGTTCTTTCTTTGCTGTCGTGTTCCTGGTGGATTTCAGACAAGGATAGTGCAGCTATCCTTGAGGGGGAAGGGCTGATAACGGGATTTAAAAAACAAACACATTCGCTCTGGCCTGCCCAGATAATGAATAGAGGAGAAGGTTATCTATCTCACTGATTTATATTGTTAGGGTTCCCTCCATAGACCGAAGTGGGAGCATCTTTACATCTCCCGCCCTCCACATTTGCTGCAGCAAGGAAATCCCATTTTTTATGAACCATGGGAATTACTGAACAGCAGTGGTTTTATTTGTTAAGGATTGAACTTGGCCATTTCTTCTACCACGGGCTGAGTCCTGCTGTGATGCACAACTTCTCATCCAGAGAGACACCATGGAGAGTAAATCAGGACCAGGACTCAGTGTGACAGCTGCAGTCTGGCAGGGCCCTGGGGTTTGGGGGCTAATGGGGTCTCACAGTAGGGAGGAGCTGCTGCCAGCCGGCTGAGAGGAGACATGAGATTGAGACTTTGAAAAATGAATGGAAGAATTTTGCCACTTCATAAAATCAACGTCAGTGGGTGAATCATAGATTGTGCAGGACTGAGAGGGCTGGCCTGGTCTTCATGACCGGTGAGCGCAGGGTCCTTAATCTGAGAACAGAGGCTAGGTTTTATGGGGGTCTATGAACCTGTGAAATCGTGTGTAATTTTTTCAGGGCATAGGTGCATTTCCCTGGGGTTACAGTTCATAGCTTTCATCAGTTTTCAAAGGTTAAGAACTGGTCTGGTTCAACCCACTCATCAAACAGAGGAGAAAACTACAGGGTCCTTGGAAGAGAAGGAACCAGTCGAGTTCCCCTAGCGGGAAAAGGGTAGAACTAGAATTAGGACTCAGGGGACCCAGGTTCTAAATTGGCCTAGCCAGAGTCTGGCTGCGTGGCCTTGGTCTGGTCACCTTACCTCTCTGAGTGTTTTATTATGCATATAATTAAAGAGTTGTAGAGAGGATTAAGTAAAGGAATTAATAGGTTTCAACACCTACCCACAATGTTAGTATTTAATTAACTGTCAGTAAATATTCTTTGAATGTGTAACTTTGAAAATCATTCTTTTTAGCTTTCATTCATTCAGCAAATATTTATTATTTCTTATATACCAGGACACTGGGTGAATAAATAGGCACAGTCCCTGCCTTCCCAGAGTTAGGAGTTAGTAGGAGCTAAAGTTAAGAAAACAGACCATTGCTATTGCTGTAACAGTGAACTACAACACTGTCGATATAACTGTTGTAATACAGTGTGGTGAATGTCCTAACAGGGTAGCAGGGTCAACACAGAATCTGGGGGAGCATGAGGTAGGGGCCACCAGGGGTGGGGGAACGAGGAAAGGGGTTGAGAGTGTCGGGACGGGGGGAGGAGATCAGGAGAGGCTTCCCAGAGGAGGCAGCAACTAAGCTGAGACCTGAGGGAGAAGCAGGATTGGCCACACAAAGAGAGGGCTGGAACATTGTGCAGAAAACAGCATATGCAAAGGACCAGAGACAAAGAAAGCTTTTTTTTCTTCCATTTCTTTAGGGAAGTAAAAATAGATCAGACTTGCTGTTTTCAGCTGCTACAGGCAACCAGGAGAAGCCACGCCAAAATCAACAAGCATACCCGGCACATCTGCATCTCCTTCACCTTTCACCATCTATTTATCTTTCCATTCATTTATTTAATGTTGGCACATTTGTACATAATCATCTTCTCCTCCCTGTTGATCCAAATGGCGCAGCCTCCCTCTAGCTAGCCTCAGGAGCTCTTTCAGCGTCCCCTCGGTGGAGATGAGGATGCCGGATGGGTAATTGACTCACATTGGGTAATGCTAGAATTAGAACTCAGGCAGAGAAGTCTGGTGTGCTCATGTTATCAGACGCAGACAATCACCATGTGGCTTGCTGCACTGTCCCACATTGGCCAAGCTCCCTGGGTCACTGTCCTGCCAGGGACAGCCTGAGTGATCACCCCGGAGATGATTAATTCCTGCCTCTCTCAGCCGGCCCTGGGTCTGTAGCCAAGTGCTGCTGTCATCTCTTTATTCTTCTGCTCCACCATTATTGAAAATCAATAAGCCGTCTAAGCCAAATGAAGTTCAGTGACTGGGACCAAGTCCATAAATCAAATAAAAACTAAATTATATTTAAAAAGGGAAATAGAAATAAGAAGGCTGCTTTGAGGTGGAGCTGGAGGCCCCGAGCATCAGTTATTATGGAGGCAGAGAAATGAACAAGAAGCTGGTACTATCTGGCCAGAGGGCATGGTATTGGGGCTGAAGTGCCTCAGGGAGCACCCCACCCTTTTCCAGATCAGAAAGGAGGCCCAGAAAGGAGAATTTCCCCTGTGGTTGCACGGTGAGTGGCAGAGCTGGCTCCAGACCCAGGGCCCATTGATAATCTCCCTCTACCAACTGGCATTCAAATTACTGAGAAACAACAGCTGACTTGAAGTGAATTTAAGAGGAAACCAAAGAGAGAGGCTTAAAATTTTTATGTTGTCAAATCTATAACTCTTTTCCTTAACAGTTTCTGCCTTTAATGTTATGCTTTAAAGTCCTAAGTGAAGATGTCTGTTTCCAGGCAAGGAGTAGGCAGAATAGTTCCCAGAGCTCACATGGGGCTGGGAATTCTTCACGTTCCCACCAGCCAGAGAAGATAGACATCCTTACACACGAGGCATTGAACAGAATCTTCAAAGGGGTATTGCCTGAATAGTGAGGCAAAATTAACCCTAGACTAAAGGCTTCTCTGTAAGTCTCAAAAGGATCCGACTGATTTGTGCTCCAGAACAAAATCCAATGGTATTTAAAGGAATACAACAAAATCCAGCAATCAACAATGTAAAATTTATAATGTCCAGCATCTAATAAAAAATTACCAAGCAAGCAAAGAAGTAGGAAAATGTGGCTCATCACCAGATGGAAAACTAATCACTAGAAACAAACCAAGAAATGATAGAGAATGGTGGATTTAGCAAAGAGTATTAAAATAGCTATCATGATCCATATGTTTGAGAAGGTGAGGAAAATGTGACCATGATGAGGAAAAAAATGGAAGTTTAAAAAATTTTAGATCCAAATGGAATTTCTAGAAACGGGAAATATGGTATCTGAAATGCAAAAACACATGGGATGCTATTAATACCAGATTAGACTTTGAAGAAGGAAAACTATAGCTTTAGAAACTATCCAAAATAAAACATATGCTTACCATATGATCCAGCAATCACACTCTTAGGTATCCACCCAAGAGAAATGAAAACACTCAGATGAAAACTTGAATATTCAATGCTTTGTTCATAATAATAAAGAACTGGAAACAACCCAAATGTCTATAGATGGATGGAAGGATAAACAAAATATGACATATCCATACAAAGGGATACTATGTGGCAATAAAAGGAATGAACTACTGATACTTTCAACAACATGGATGACTCTCAAAAACATTACGCTGATTACATATCTATGAAATTCTAGAAAAGGTAAAACTACAGGAATAGAAAGCAGATCAATGGTTGGCAAGGGTGAGGAATGAGGGGAAGGAATTGACTGCAAAAAGGCAAGAGAGAACATTTGGGGATGATAGAAATGTTTTCTAATTGTGGAAATGATTACAGGGCTGTATTTATTTGTCAACACTTATTAAACTATGTGTGTGTGGAGGGGGAGATATGGGTGTAGTTATAAAAGGGCAATATGGGGGATATTTGCAGTGTTGGAACTGCTCAGTATCTTGATTGTGGTGGTAGATACACCAACCTACACATGGGACAACGTTGTATAGAACTAAATATATGCACATGTGAGTACAAGTAAAAGTGAATAAGATCAGTGGATGCTATCAATGTTAATATCTAGGCTGTGATGTTGTACTGCAGTGTTATAAGTTATTACCATCGGGGGAAACTGGGTAAAGTTTCTCTGTAATATTTGTTACAACTACATATGAATCTATGATTATCTCAATAAATATTTCAATTAAAAACTACAAATAAAATTGCTAACTTATTGTAGTAAATTATTCCCCAATGAAGCTATGTTTTATTTTATTTTATTTTTATTTTTTTAAGATTTTATTTATTTATTTGACAGAGAGATAGAGAGCACAAGCAGGCAGAGCAGCAGGCAGAGGGAGAGGGAGAAGCAGGCTCTCCACCAAGCAGGGAGCCTGACATGGGGCTCAATCCCAGGACCCTGGGATCATGACCTGAGCTGAAGGCAGATGCTTAACCGACTGAGCCACCCAGGCACCCCTGAAGCTATGTTTTAAAAGTTCTATATGGCCCTCTAAAATAAAATTACATTTCTCTTTATAACCTGCTCTTTCATGAGAGCTTCAGTGAGACTTTTGCTCCATTTGTGTGGAAAATTATAAATTAGGAATATTTAGGAGTTTTGTATGTTTTTTTATAATACACAGCAAAAATGATTGATGATTTGCTCATCCCTAAACTAATGAGGATATTGTCTTGAATAAGAGTCCTAAACTACCCCTAGGAAAATATAAATGTCCACCTATATTTTGTCATTTCATGTTTTCCATCTAGATCTAGTTTACAAATGCAATTTATTATGGTCTCTGCTATATAAAAAAAAAAGTTTCTATTTTTCTAAATGGTTAGCTGGTAGTCCTGACATCACTTTGGTGTGATCTATTTCCCCCAAATCCCAACATACACGTATAAATAGTTACCTTTATCATATACTAATTTGGCACCTCAATTTGCATCTGTTTGTGGACTCTGCTCTGTTCCATTGAGCTGAATATACCAACTTTCTTTATCAGTACCTCCCTGTTTTCTTTATTGTGACTTTGGAATATGTTTTTCTTTTTCTTTTTAAGTAGGCTCCACGCCCAGTGTGAAGCCCAGTGCAAGGCTTGAACTCATGACCTTGAGATCAAGACCTGAGCTGAGATCAAGAGTTGGACGCTTAACTGACTAAGCCACCAGTGCGCCCTGACTTTGGCATATGTTTTAATGCCTTGGCAGTGTAAGTCTCCTCATTTACTATTTCTTTTCAAAATGTTCTTGACTATCCTTGCACATTTATGAACTTCAAAATTATTTTGCTAAGTTCTCAAATGTCCTGCTGGATTTTAACTGGTATCTTATTAAATTTACAAATTCATTTGGGGAAAACTGGTAAGTTCACATTACTGAATCTTTCCACCCAGGAACATGATATGTCCAAGGCCACCACATTGCCCAGCCCCAGGGGGTGCCATTGCACAACCCCAGGGGGCGCCATTCACACTGGAGTTGTGGAGTGTTCAGCCTGTCTGGCCATAGACAGAAGCTGTAGATATACCTTTCCATTTATTCAGATTGTCTTTACATGTCTCAGTAAAGCATTATAGTCTTTGTCACATAGACTTCTTGTTACATTAATTTCTGGATCATTTGTATTTTGCTACTATTGTGAATGGGCTCTTTTTATCCTCTGGATTTTCTCCCATTTTATTGCTAATGTATTGAGAGTGATTAATTCTTCTTCTTTTTTTTTTTTTTTGGTAACTGATCACCTTACTGAATATTCTCATTCATGTAGAATGAATAGTAGTAGAATTTTTTAGTTGATAACTTTGGATTTTCAAGCTAGAAAATTATATCATCTGCAGATATTATCTTTGATTCCTTCTTTGTGCTATTCCTATCCTTTGTTTAAGAATCAATCAGCTGTCCTCTGTTAAATGAGAGTGGTAATCACAGGCATTCATGTCTTGTTCCTGCCCACAACAGGGATGTGTCTGACATTTCATTCTGGGTGTGATAGCAGCTTTTGGTAGGAAATACTCCTTTCAGTTAAGGAAATATATTTCTATTCTAAGTTTACTAAGAGTGTTCAGAATTTGGAAATATAGGTTGAATTGTGTTCTTTTGTTGCATTTTCAAGATAATCATATGGTATTTCTCGTTTAACCTATTAATATAAGGAACCATACCAATAGATTTATATCAAACCATTCTTACCGTCTTGAAATAAACCTTATTTAGCATGTATTATCATTTTAATGTACTTCTGAATCTTATTTGCTATTGCTTTATTGTGATTTTAAAAAATCTGTAGGCAAGCATTCTGTATTGTGACACTGCCATTAGGCTTGAGAACCAGGGATATTCTGGGTTTGTAGAAGGAGTTGGGAAGATTTCCATATTTTTCTTTGGTCTAGAACTGTTTAAATAGCATGGGAATTATTTGTTTCTCAAAGGTTTAGAGAAATTTGCTCATAAAACAGTGCAAGCTTTTAGCCTTATTTGGTAATGGTTCCTTAATAATTGTGTTGTTTCCTTCCATAGTATTCTATTTTCTTTCTTTTGTTAACTTTGCCAACTTATATTTTCTTACAAAATTACCGATTTCTCCCAGTTTTAAAGGTATTTAGCATAGAGACATACATAATATCCTCTTATAACTGTAAAATCTCATCAGTATCTGGTTCTGTCACCCTTCTTAATTTTAATGCCACATTTTCTGTTTTCCCTTTTCCATCTTGATTACCTTTTCCTGAAGTATGTATAATTTATTGGACTTTTGGAAGAAACTTCTCTTGCTTTTATTAATCCCTCTACTGGGTTCTTGTTACTGAATATGTTCAGTTTTATTATAATCTTTATTGCTTTCTTCTTACTATTTTTCACACGTTTATTTTGCTGCTTTTTTTTTCTAACTTCTTGAGTTAAATGCTTAGATGACTAATTTTTATTGTTTCTTTTTAAAATATTCGATGAAATCTTCTCTGGGCAACATAATTAACTGTAATTTTTAATATATAATATTTTCTTATTTTCTTATATGGAATATATTTTTATTTCCAAATTTTTTCCTATTTAAAATTTTATTATTAAAATAAATTCTTTGTACTAGGGACTCCCTCTCACTTTGGCGGAAGCCCCAAAATCTGGGAATAAAACCCCCACATCCTCAAGTGAGAAGCCAGACCATCTCTATAGGTCTTGCTAAGGAAGCATCTGGAAACTGAGTTTTACCACCTTAGCCCAATATCCACCTCAAGTATACGAAAGGGTTGAGAGTGAAGAGTCTGGGGGAGAACAGTTCTCTGAGAAAGTTGTTGGAGACATTTACCCTCCCCTCACCTTGGGGAGGCTTGGAATGCTTCCCTCTCATTTCCATATGTGTGTCCCTTAGAGTCTAGGAGCAGTGGACTGGGAAGGACTGACTCCTCGAAAATTCAAAGGCCTGAGACCAAGGCCATCCACCTGAGGGGCTGGAACAAAGAAGGCCGCATAGAGAATGAGTCATACTTCTGTAACAGAAGGGATCAAAGATGCATACATTTTCTCATGGACCTACTGTGGGTCTCATGGGGAGACTGGACCTAGGGCCATCTTCATAAGGACTTTGCCCCAGAAGTCCCCTTGGAGGGTTGATGGACCCAACAAAGATAATGTGGGGAAGATGGACCACAGACCGCCCAGGGTTCAGGGTTGGAGTCAGTTGGAATCAGTTGGAGATGTAAGCTACCAGACAGAGACAAGCTTGATCCTGTCCTGGAGATTGTAATCGCAGGGTCCCAGGTGGGGTGGGGAGATTTCTGTGAAACCCACAAAAGTGCCAGAGAACACCAACACTGACCCTAGCAGCACCAGCCACATCAGATTGTGCAGTTACCCCTGACATTCGCTGCCTCTGGGTCCCACCTGAAGGGGTCGGGAGCTTTGGGTTGAGAGGCTGAGTGGAAGAGGCTGGAGGAGGAGAAGTGTGACAGAGGTGCTCCATGCCACCTCCCCTACCACAGGCTTCCCAGCCCCGACTAGCCAGAGCAGGGAAGGGGAGAAGATTTAACTGAAGATAGGACACATTTTCCTTACTGAGAAAGGCAAGACAGTTTTTGTGACTAAAGGTAGAGGTTTTCTTGGCTTGTTTGTTTTATCCAAGGATGACTGGAAACATGGTGGGACACACCCGAGATTTCATGCAAGGACTGGAGAAGAAATAATCTGTACAGAACCAGTTTGAAGGAACAGCAGGAAGAAAGAATCAAGTTCTTTTCTGCTTGTATCCTATTGAATTTGGTCTGTTTCAACCAAACAGCTGTGATTTACTAGATTATGATAAGAGAAGATGGCCTGTACAATCCCAACTTCCTGGAATTTTTGGGCTTCTTTCATGGCCTTGGTATGCCCCAATGTGGTAGATATTTTTCTTGGCTGCTCAGTGTCTGAACCCATTTCTATGTTTGGCAGTGAGTATGCCTAATACCTGCTTTCTCAGCCTCCCTTGCTGCTAGGGCCCAGGCGCAGCCAAGTCAGTGCAGCTGCCTTGGATAGGGTCTATTGAGATAAAGAAGTAGGAGCCTTGAAAAATCTACTTCTAGCCATGAGTGGTGGCCACACTGTTTCCACATCCAGTAGGGCCAGCAGCAGTGGCCAAGGCCTATTGTCAACTCCACAAATGGCATATCTGGGGTTCAGTGGTGGTAGCTGTGGGGCCTTCACCAGCCTCATCTTGCAGCTGAAATCCTGGCTTCTGCTTGGTGTTCCTTTTCCTTATCTGTGTTCCAATCCTGATTGAATTTCTTCCCGACAATGTCAGTGGGGGAGAGAGACAACAAATGTGATAAATAAATAAATTACATAGTACATTTGAAAGTGTGAAATGCTGTAAAGAAGGCAGAGTAAGGAGAGTGAGGAGGTGGGGTAGTGTGGTCGGGACCCCATTGAGAAGGTGATGCTGAGCTAAGACTTGAAGGAGGTAAGAGAGTGTGCCACATGGGTATCTGGGGGCCTGCAGGAGTAAAGGTCGTGGAATGGGAGTGACTGGAGGCTTCAGAGTATAGCGGAGGTGCCAGTGTGGTGAGGGAGGGAGGGAGGGAAAGAGAGAAGTAGGAGGTAAGGTTAGAGAGGTAACAGAGCCAGTTGCAGTGACCTTGTGGGTGATTGACCTTGACTTTGGCTTTGAGTGAAAAATGACAAGCATGGCGGGCTTTGAGCAACAATGTGCCATGATCTGACTTACATTTTAGGAGGACCACTCGGGGAGTGTGTGGCTGACAGACTGTAGGGAGACCAGGGTAGAAGGAAGGAGACTAGATTGCAGGTTGTGGCAATGTTCCAAGCAAGAGAAGATGGCAGCTTGGACCTGACTGGTCACAACGAAGGTAGAGAGAAGAAATCAGATCTGGGAAGGGGAGCCAACCAGATTTGCTACGAGGAGTGCAAGTGGAGTCCGAGGTCTCTGGCCTGAGCCACTGGAAGATGGATTTGCCATTTATTGAGAGAGGGAGGGTTGTGGGTAGCACAGTCTGGGGGATAATTGACACATCCATTTTGGACACTGGAAGTTTAAGACAACTCTTAGGTATCTAGGTGGAGATGTTGAATTGGCCATGGGAAATCCAAGCTAGGGGAGCTGGGGGAAAGTTTGGGTGTGGATATAAATTTGGGAATTGTTAGCAACTAGATGGTGTTAAATCTGAGACCAAGGAGATCAACTCAGTGTGGATAGTGAGGAAAAAGTATCCAAGTGGTGGGCCCCGGGGCATGTCAGTGGTAACAAGTCAGGGGAGAGGAGCCAGAAAAGAAGACAGGGAAGTGGCATCCAGCAGGGGAAACCTGGATGTGTGGTTTCCCCAAAGCCAGATAAAGAAAATCTTTCCAAGAGGAGGAAACATTCAAGTACCATTGGTAAGTAATGGAAGCTGACAGGGAATTTACCATTAGCTTTCAAGGTGTGAAGGTTATTGGTGAGGTCATATGCTCCCCCAATACCTGGGATTTTCAGGCTTTTCTCCCTAATCTGGTGGGTGTGAATGGTATCTCACTTTGCTTTAATCTCCCCTGAGATTTACAAGACTGTTTTCTTTGAGACTCTGGGCATGAATTAAGTAGGAAGATGGTATTTGTAGAGTGGATGCTGAAATTGTGGCCACCCCCAAAAGCAGCCTTCACTCTTCTTGTGTGACTGTAGGTTTTTCAAGGTTGAGTGGTGGAGGAGGTTTGGAGGGACTTCTTGTCTGTTTTAAGTAACTCTGTGTTTCCTGAGATGAACCTGAGAAGGTTTTTCTCTACTTTACTTGTCTTATCATTCATCAAGTGTCCTCTCAGATTTGGGAAGTAAGTCTCTGTCCATCTTAGTCTTTGCGAATTTGTATTACCAACAATAGTCTTCATCATTGTATTACCAACAATAGTCTTCATCATTGTATTACCAACAATATGGGGGGGAGGATGGGAAGGGGGAAGTACCAACCAAATGCCATTTTAAACAGAAATCTTACTTAGAAATATTTAAATTAAAAAAAAAGTCCAAATCACCTCTCTCCAAATTCCATTGTTTTATTTTTTATTTTTTATTTTTTTAAAAGATTTTATTTATTTATTTGACAGATACACAGCGAGAGAGGGAACACGAGCAGGGGAAGTGGGAGAGGGAGAAGAAGGCTTCCTGCGGAGCAGGGAGCCCGATGTGGGGCTCAATCCCAGGACCTGGGATCATGACCTGAGCCGAAGGCAGACAGACGCTTAACGACTGAGCCACCCAGGCTCCCCTCCATTGTGTTTTAAATATTCATCTCATAGACACACTCCTACTTGTTTAACTCCTGAAAGATTTTCGACTTTCATGAGTAGGATGGTTAATTTTATGCATCAACATGACTGGGCCATGGGATGCCCAGATATTTGGCCAAACATCATGCTGGCTATTTCTGAGATGGTGTTTTTTGATGAGATTAACATTTAAATCACTAGACTGGTCTTTCTTTTTCCACCATCTTGGAGCCTATGGAGGCCTGCTGGGAACAGGACTCCTAAAACAACAAATATGTCTTGAAGGCTGTGGTCCAAGGCCATTTTTGCTGGCTATAAGTGGGGTCTCCGAACCAGAGGGAGCACATAACTCTTCTTAAAATTGAAGGTGTTCATGCTTGAGTTGCAACTGAGTTCTATCTAGGCGAGAGCTGTGCTTATGGATACAAAGCAAAGACTAGCACGTGAGTCCTGGTGGCAAACCAAACTAGAGTAATCTGGGGGAAAGGTAATTCAAGCTCATGGAAACAGTGGCATGATTCATGCCAAATTCTGAAGCAGCCTTCCTGCTGAAGCCATTGACCATAGAATCTATGTGATGCTGTACCCCTCAAGGATTTAAACTTACTGAAGAATAAATAAATAAAGGTGTAGAAAAATAAATAAATAAATCACTAGACTGAGTAAAGCAGATTGCTCTTCCTGTGGTGGTGGGCCTCACCCAATGAGCTGAAGGTCTGGATAGAATAAAAGGCTGACCCTTCCCTGAGCAAAAGAGAATTCTGTCTGAGGGCCTTTGAACTGGAATATCAGCTAATCCGGGTTCTGCAGCAGTGAGCTGGCCTTGGAATTCAAACTGGGACATCGGCTCTGCAGACTTCAGACTTGCCAGTCTCCCTCATATCCATCCTATTGATTCTGTGTCTCTGGAGAACCCTGACTTCTACAAAGAGGAAAACAAGAGGCCCAAGAACTTACCACTGCAAGCACTGCCAAGTGGCCTGGGTGCCACAGGGCTCCTTGAGGTGCCTGGCACATGTGGAGCGTCCACGTCGGCCTCTTGGGCCTCTGTTTCCCTATGTCATCAGTGAGGAGTTGGACTGGATGGTCTCCAAGGCCCTTTGGTTCTAATGTTCTGGGGGCCCTGGGATGCCGAGTTACTGAGAAGTGAAGAGAACCAAGCCTCACACCATTTCCCACCTCCCAAATCAGCAATGGGCAGCCCCCACCCCAAAAGGGGATATTGGCAAGGATGTGGAGAAGTAGGCAGGAGAAGGCTTTCTAAGCAGAGGGAAGAGCTGGAACAAGGACACAGCGGGTGGTGTGGGGGGGAGAGGGAGGGATTGCTCCTTGAATTCAGGGAAGGCAAGGTGGTTTGGGGTAACAGGATCACTAGGTGTTTAGAGGGAGGGATCTTAATGTGT
The DNA here is from genome assembly GCF_964656455.1 of Halichoerus grypus. Classification (NCBI taxonomy): domain Eukaryota; kingdom Metazoa; phylum Chordata; class Mammalia; order Carnivora; family Phocidae; genus Halichoerus; species Halichoerus grypus. The sequence goes on from NC_135725.1 coordinate 61,092,986, forward strand.
GAGCAGCCCTTTGTGGTTTCTGAAGCCCTTTCATGCCCTCCTCTAAACCATACTGTGAGATCAACATTTTTATGCTCATTTCACAGGAAAGGAGACCGAGGCTCAGAGGGCAGAAGGTACTTCTGTAGGGTCAGACAGCTGGAAATCAGCAGGGCTGAGATTTAAGCCCAAATCTATATGTGCTGGTCCCTGACACCACGGAGACTTGGAGGCTGACTGAGCATATTTCGTCACCTATTTTGCATTATCCTGATGACAAATGAGTGTGTAATTCATTAGACCAGCCATACAGTTATTCTGATTCTACTGTCAAAGTGGGGGAAAAACAAATCCATCATTTCTTGATCTGAGGTGTTTTTGTTTTGATTCCTCCTCCTGCTTACCCCCTGCAGAGCCTGGGGAGGAGACAAAATCTGATTCTAACCGCCTGTGTACATTTGTGCCCATGCGTGTGTGTAAGGTGAAGGAGAGATTATAACTTTATTCTGGCTTGGGGGCAACTGGTTATGTCTGGAAACATTTGAACACCCCATAAAGCTCATTTCTTTTGCAAATGAGTCAGATAACACAGAACACTTCAAAGTGAAATTCCGTTGGGCTTTCCATCTGGCTGGCCTCTGGGGGCGTGCGTCGCGCGCCGCCTTTGTTAACCAGGTCCTGGGAGTTAGAATTTTATGCTGGAATACAAATAACTGTGCGGATTCAGGGAACAAAGCCAAGATATGATCTCAACTGCATTTGGAGTGAAATGCCCCATCTCCCGCTAATGCTCTCCATCTTCCACACGAGAGCAGAGAACGTTTTCTTGCTCCCAGCAGCTGTGTTCTTTCACGCCCCACACCTAGGAAGGCAGGCATGGTTGAGTCGTGACTTATCACCCTGTCTCTGATTGCCGTGTGCTCGTAGAGAGGACTCTTGTCGCTGTGGGCCTCACTCCTCTGTGTGTGTGCTTCCAGAGCCTCCCATGTGCCCCAGGACATTTCCCGGGATCATCCTCCAGTCCACCCTCTTAGCCAGAGAGGTTGGACAGCTCAAGACCACATTTCCCAGACCCTGTCGTGGTGAGAGCTGCGGGTGTGAGGCAGGTGCCATCCTTTTGGTGCACTTGTGTGAGTTTTGGAAGCTGGAGTGAGGAAGATCCATTTTCCTACCTGCTGCTTGCTGTTCCCGCTGGCCAGCAACCTGGAAACACACCGTCTCCCTGTAGCCACGTTCCCTGCCTGTTCCCCTGTTGTCTCATTTCTAGAGCCTTTGCAGCGGCCGCAGCAACAGTGGTAGTTTCGGCTTTTTTTCTGCAAGCAGAGCCCCAGTGGTGTTCTGGGAGGCATTTGTAACCCCGGGGGTTCAGTTCTGTGTTGTGTTCTGTGTTGTCCTGAGCGTTCTTCCTGGAGGCCAGCCTGGAGCCTACTCCTGCAACCCTGCCATTGACTGGGTAAGCACCCCGTGCCCTGGGGCAAATCCCTCCCTGCCCACATTGCCTGGAGTGGCCCTGTTCCCTACACAGAAGCTGCTTCACATGCCTCTAGCCTGATTTTGATAGGAAATTTGGTCCCCTCCTGAATATCTCTCAAGATTTTTGTATGGGGGGTAGGGAATTTACATATCCTTGCCTTTGCCTGCCATCTCTGGTTCTAGACTTCCATAATAGCTTCCACTTGCCCACCTCTGGTTACATCTTTACTATGTCAGAACCAATGGTGTGTGTGTGTGTGTGTGTGTGTGTGTGTGTGTGTGTGTTTATGTGTGTGTAGAGAGAGAGGTTTCAAAATCTGCAAGGTAACCCGGCAAGCTGAAGATCCAGGGATGTGTCGTAATTTGAATCTGGAGGAGTCTCCTGGCAGAATTCCCCCTTCTCTCAGAGAGGTCAGTCTTTTTTTTTTTTTTTTTTAAAGATCTTCAACTGATTCGATGAGGCCCACCCATATTATGGAGGGTAATCTGTTCCGCTCAAAGTCTACTGTTAACCTCATTTACAAAATCCCTTCACAGCAACATGTTCGATCTAAGTACTGTGGCCCACCCAAGTTGACACATAAAGTCAACCATCACACCATGTCTCCATCATATTCTAGCACTCTTTGGACAACTCCAGTCCCTGTACCCCATCTCTGTCATTCCCTAAAGCACCACTAACACAAAGCCTGAAATAACATCACATAACAAGAAACAACTTAAAATTACCTGCCAGATGTTACTGGTGCTCAAGGTCATTGATCATCCCTGTCACAGAGAGGCCCTTTCAAGCCATCTGTCTCCTTGGCTTCTACACACCACCCTGTTGGTGGGACCCACTTCTCCCTACTGAGTCCTTCCCTCCTCTCCACACTCTCAATAAATTGGAAATTCCTATTGCCTTCTTTTTTTAAAAAATTTTATTTATTTGTCAGAGAGAGAGAGAAAGAAAGAGCGTGCATGCGCACAAGCAGGGGGAGCGGCAGGCAGAGGGAGAAGCAGGCTCCCTGCTGAGCAGGGAGCCCGATGCGGGACTCGATCCCAGGACCCTGGGATCACGACCTGAGCCGAAAGCAGACACTTAATGAACTGAGCCACCCAGGCGTCCCCTGTTGCTTTCTAATATGGAGAAATTGTGTTCCCTCAGTCTCAACATTTTCATTCCAAAAAATGCTCTTGGCTTTACCTTTCGCAAGCCAAAAACTTAGTTATATATCCCCTGGGTGAGTGGAATCTACTTAGTAGGACATTCGGTAACAACTTAGTAATACAGAAAATGATGCAATCTCTGTAATTACCAGTTTCTTCCATAATTGCACCATATTAGGCATGTCTAAGGTCAGAATACATGTGCTTCCCTCCGCTACCTACAGCCTCAAAAGGCAGAAAGCAATGGTTTAGATGGTCTCTGCTCACTTTGGTCAAAGCCAACACCGGGTTTTATTCTCTTATATTTGTCCTTTTTTTTTTCCTTCTGTTTTCTTTCCAAAATCTCTAGAAAGCTTTTGTCCACAATCTGGATAGGATTTGGTTAGGCTGAAGCAAAAGCACAATATGCAGTTCTGATATCAGATCCTGCTCCAGCTGGTTAGAAATCTTCACACCAAGCAACACCTAGCTACCTAGGGCAGACTCCCCCACACACTAGGGGACTCCTAAGGTAGCAGTGACATGGGGACACATGTTTGGGTCCCCTCCACCTCATCTGGCTCATCAGGAGAGGGGCCCTGTGTCAGGCTGAGCTCAGCCCAGATCACTGGGCATCTCTGTCAGGTCCTCTGTGGCTGAAGAGCAGCCCTTTGCAGGGGCTTTTTTGGCCAGACAAGAGGAATGGGGTCCTTGCCTCTGCTCCCTGCTGCCTCCAGTTCATCTGTGATCTAAGTCCTTCCTGAGTCTAACCGAGTGAGAGAGGGTGGCCTCTCTGCTGTTGTTGCCCCTCTCTTCCTCCTGCCCTGCCGTCAGTCCTCTCTAGGATCCAGGGCATGGATATGCACAGAGAGGTCCTTGCAAAGCCCCTCCAGAGCACACTGGATAGGGATGAAGCATGAGCAGGGCTAAGCCATGTTCTGGAGTCTTCCTGGCCTCTCTCCTCTCTCCCTCTATGTCCCTGGGCTTAGGGAAGTGAGAATGCCAGAACCAGTTGAGCTTTTCTGCTCAAGGACTGCTCGTTTCTACCTCTCCCTCCTGTTTACCACAGCTTCCCCATCACCAAGGTCTGCCAAGAAGTGACTGTCCCACCTACAACCACAACCTCTCCTGTCCCCCACCCTCCCTGCCCGCTCCCTTTCTCTTCCTTCCCCTCTCCTCCTATTCCACAGCTCCCCCGTGAGCCCTGTTGCCCAGCTTGGCCACTGACTTCCCTGGCTCGCAGCGCCCACGCCATGGCTCACCATGCCCAGAAGCACAAGTCCTAGTTGCACAGGGTTTCTTTGATCTGCTCCACCAATCTGAGGGTTCCTGATGAGTCACAGCTGTCCTCTGTGCTTCTACCCACCCCCCACTCCTGCAGCAGGATAGTGGGTGCAGTCAGTGGACCATGGGGCTTTTTAGGGGAACCTGACCTGGGACCTTGTTGATCTCCAGGCTCCAGAATCTCAAATGCCAGAGACCGACTTCAAGATGAGGAATCATACCCTTCAAAGCCATCCTCTAGGTACCTCCTGGGCTCCCATGTCTTGTTCTGGAGTCTTCTAACACCTCCCTGTCTCCTTCCTCCTGTCGATGTCATGTGAGAGTCCCTGGCTCCTAGGCGCAGCCTGAGCTTTTTTTGGGGGGGGGGGTTCCAGCAACCCCCACTCTGGGCAGCCCGACCAGCAGCCTCTGCTCAGCTGCCCTCAGGTCGGCCCCCTGGCAGTGCCCCTCCAGCTCCCATTCACTGAAGTTGCTTTCTCCTTTGCCATGCTGGGCAGGAGTCTGGGTGGCTCACTGCTCCGCTGGGAGGGAGGGACTAGTCAAGTAGTCAAGTTGTCTGCAGAATGCGGCTCCAGGAGAGGTCCTCCTGGGGCTGAGGGCCAGAGTGACAATGGGTCATGCCCTCAGAGGGGTGAGCAGGCAGAGGGCTGCTCCGTCCACTTGGCTCGACACCCTGATGTCCTGCACTCACTCTGTTTCTGCCTGCATCTCAGCGTTCTAGGCTTGACAGCTGTCATGGCAGCACCTTGACTTATAATTGGGGTTGACTAGCTGACTCCACTGGTGGGTGTGCACAGGAGAGTCTGACCTCGTCCACTTCATTCAGCACCATCAACACGGGCTCCCTCAGAGTAAGAAGGGCCCTGCTCCTGCCTACAGCACCCTGGGGTGGGGCGGTTCTCTAGGTATCCTCTCCCTACTGACCCCTGTCCCTCCACCATCTGTCTTGCGGTCCACAGGGACCAGCTCCTCTCTGGTGTCTGACCTCACTCAGCCTCTGGCCATCAAAGCCATAAATGTTGTTAAGTGCTCTCAGAGAGAGAATAGACAGTAAGAAGAGGCCTGACCTTCTGGTGTTTCTCCTTGAGAGGCAGAGTGCTGGGGTGAAAGGGCATGGGTCAAGAGTCCAACAGACCTGGGTTTGAATCCTGGCCGCAGCCCTTGGAATGTGTGTGGTTACACTCTTCTGTCTGGGCCTCAGCTGCCTGATCTCAAAGTAGATAGCCAACCCCTACGTGACAGGGCAGTTTTGTGGATATAATGAGAGGGACTTTAAGGAGGACTCCATTGCACGTGTCCACAGCCTGGACTCACAGCAGCCCACAGCTCTAGGATCTAATGAGACAACATCTATTGAAGCCACTTGGCATGCAGTAGGCACTCAGCACTAAATGGGCAGAGGCTGTGAGGCAGAGAGAACCACACCAGGCACACTGGTCCCCCAACCACAGGCCAGAGCTCCTTCCTCTGCCTGGCACTGTGCACCTTGCCAGTGTCAACATTTGCCAAGTAGTAGGTGGCAGAGATCACATCAAATGTGCCTTGATCCAAGATATGTGGCATCCCTGCCCACCCATGGACTAGCATCTGCTTTGTCTGTTTCTTGACCCAAGAGGAGAAGGCGTCTCCTATTCCTTAGCTCCTCCTAAATGACCCAAGATTCTAGGCCTCTGAAGGTAACAGTACATTCCCTCTGAATGTTTCATGAGCTCTCTGCTCCTGTGAGCCCTGGTCTGCCTTGAGGCTTGAAGAGGAAGCCCCAGGAGGCCACCTGGCAGGGCAAGGAGAGGAGCAGGTCAGGCCAGACCCAGGGCTGCCACCCTCACTTTGCCTCTGACCAGCTGTGGGACCTGAGGCAAGTCACGGCTCATGCTTCAGTTTCCCCTCTGCCACCCGAAAGGTTATGGGTCTCAAATACCAGTCTATGGGATATTTGGTCCCCTTGCCTCCTGGACACAAATAGGGAAAAGTCACCTGGGTCCTCAGGAGTCCTGCTTGTATTTACACACCAAGCTTATTGAAACATCAGTCTTGTGACAACTCCTCTTAGCATGGTCTTTGCTTCACTGTTTCTGCATTTGTCACAGTCCTGCTTAGCATGCTTGGTCCAAGCTGCCTCACAAACACCTCACACCCAGGACGGGGATGTGGAGTTGAGCAGAAACGTGTGTGAAAAGACTGAGGGATATGACTCAGCCACAGGGTGTGGGGATAGTGAGTGGTGCCACCCATGACATTCTCAAAGCTTGGGTCTGTGAATCTTGGCTCCGCCAGCGATCAGTCTGGACATTCACGTGCTCATGCATAAGCATCCTTTCCTTTTCCAGCCATGCCATAACATGAATTCAGGACTTCTGGCCGTCTCTACCCACCCTTTGCACAACAGACACTATGAAACTACTTTATAATTAGAAATAACAAGGCCCTGCAGATGCACTGTAATATAACCCACAAAAGGAGCCATGTGCATTTCTTGGGTCTCCAGCCTTGAAACAAACAACTCTTCCCCAGTTGCTTAGATCCAACCATTTCACTTTCCAACAGCTGTTTTGACATATGAGGAACATACCAGCAGGTCGAAGATAAGCTGAATGATTTTCAGGCACAAAGGACAAAAAAGATCCAAAATTGGAGGTCCCCAGCAGCTGGCTGAATGATTTGGCTCTGTAGCTTGGGGAAAATTGTGAGAAAGAGGGAGATGTCTCTTATAAAGCATGGGCACTGGAACTTTCTCCAGCCCTGACAGGATCATTTTGCTTTTTCATAATTAGCCTGCCAGAGGTGGGTTCACAGACTGTGGAAGCGGGAAATGAGCTTAGACTCACTGGGTCCAACTTTCTCATTTTGGAAACTGAAGTTCAGAGAAGAGAGAGACTTGGCTTCAAATGTCCAAAGGCTTCCCAACTTCAGACCAGCTTGACATCAAAAGCCCTTCTAGAACATAATTCTTGTCTTACATTTCTCTCATTGCTAGTAACTTCATTCTCCTCCCGTCCCCCAAAAAAGAGTTTTCTCTCTACTGCTGGGTCCACGGTAATTGCAAGACAATGCAATGACCCTCCACCAACACCCAGCACGTCTCTCACTACCACGTCCAGCTCTGGCTTTTGATGAAGGAGCTGAGACCCAGAGAGGTGGCATCATTTGCCCTGATGGCATAATGAGTATGATGAGCCTCATGAAGGAGATCAAAGGGCTGTTTTCTGGCAACTTTTTCCTTTCTTCCTTCCCTTTCTTTACTTCTTCCTCTCTTTATTAAAAAAAGTTTAACACATTTCAAAAATATTCATGCTCAAGCATTGCCCAAGTCATCTGGACCTTTTAAAAAGTTATTACCATTTCAATAAATAGGATGTATTTAAAATATTTAAAAATGTGATTCCATTTTCAGATCAGTAATTCATTAAATTGTCTTTAAGATCATTTCTATATTGTGATATTTTTAACCAAGGTAAATTTCTAAGTTTAGTTATATTATTTCCATATGGTTCTCCATAATTAAATACATTTGATGCTTTCCAAAAGCCTTAGTAAATATCACTGAAGATATTTGTCCCTTTTTGTTTTCTAAGTGTACCCATATCCAGCAAACATCTGGCAGACTGTGTGTGTGTGTGTGTGTGTGTGTGTGTGTGTGTGTGTGGTTATGGAGGCGAGTAAGACTCGGCTGCCACCTCCAAGAGGCTCACAAGCTGGAGGGGGTACAAACAGATGCAAAGAAGGAGGAACCTGGTATTGCAGGTGCTGAAAAGAGGGCAAAGGGTTGCAAACAGAGACAGGTGAATTCTTCTGGCAGGGAACAGGAATGAAGCAGGGACAGAAGGGGCAGAGATCCCCATGGAGCTTGCCCTGAATTTTGAAACAGGCAGGAGTCAGGAAAGGGCAGCTCAGGCAGCAGGAGCACGGTGGAAGCCCCAGTGGTGTTGAAGAACATGCTATGTCTGGGAAATAGCATGTGGTTCCTTCACAGGGCTGGAGCATGTGGCATAGAGAGAGAGAGACAGAGAAGGGGGTGAGAAGCAAGGAAACCGAAGACACTGAGGTCACACAACTGAGCCGATGCTTGGTTCCAGCTCCAGCTATTCTGCCTCTTCAGCAAATCCAAAAGTCCTGATCAAGCTACACCCCACTCCCCTGTGATCTGCACCCACAGGGGTCCCCAAGGAACAGATAGGGCATTCAGTACTAAACCCACCTGACCTATCGATAGATCAGGCGCCCAGCCAATGAGAACAGCCCTCACAGCACCCATCTCCTCTCTGGGCTGCAGTGACCGTGTCTGAACGGTGTAGGGCTGGACTAGCCTCTCTTCAAACCCTCTCAGCTCTGAGTCTCAGCTCCAGGATTCAAAAAGCAAGCAAAACAAAAACTTTACGCTCTGTGGGCTGAGCAGGTGGCCAGTTTGCCAGCCAGCTGCCCGACCTGGCATCAGTGAGTGGCTTGTCCTGCACTAGTGCTTGGCACCAGTCAAGAGGAGGGTTTGGGAAGAGGCTCCGGCAGACTGGCATGCCTGGCCTCCCAGACGACTTCCCAGCCCAAGGGCCAGTGAGAAGCCAACAGAGGAGGGTGGCTGGGGTGGGCAGCCGGAGAGGCAGAGCAGGTGGCCCTGGCACAGCAGGTTTGGGCAAGTCACATCTGAGTGCTATTCTGGGGGCTGTTGGGATGCTAGAGCAAAAGAAGGGAACATAGGCATAAATGTGTTCAGGGCACAAAGGGTGGTTGGAAGTCTGGGAGGTGTTGGGTCGGGCAGGCTCTGCAGAGGCCTGGGATTGCTCTCTGCAGACGGGACACGGGGCATCTGAGGCCTTAGCCAATCCCCACGTCAGGTGCCAAGCCCTGCAGTGTGGATGGGAGGTTGGTCCAGCGCAAAGGAGGGGAGGGAAAGGGAGGCAGAAAGTTCACCCACCTGAGGATAAGGAGGGTGGTGCATGGAGAAGACAAGCCCTGAATGGGAAGGAAGAAGATCAAGGGTCACACCTGCCACTGACTCAGTGTGACCCCTCCTCTCTGGGCCAAGCAACGTCATGGGGGTAACTGTTACTGGTTCTACGCTACCCACCTGAGTCTTGTGAGAAGACAGAATCATGAGTCAGATCACGGATGTGAAGACTCATCCAGCCCTTGGCCTTACTCAATCCCAGTCCATGGCCACTCCACAAACTCTGTGTGGCAGAATTAAAGTGGCAATATTTGGGGAGGGATATGTGTGACAGTGGTGGCCTATCTTGAAGCTGCATTTCCATACCACTTAATAAGGAAAGATTGTGAAAGTCCTTTAAATTGGGCAATAAAGATTACTGGTTGTCCTTCTAGTAACTTCTAGATAATTCTTTTTTTTTTTTTTTAACTTCTAGGTAATTCTTATCTAGTCCTCCTAGATGACCCTTTCTTTCGGTTTATCTTCTCCTGTCATTGTTTTCGAGCTATTTTACAACTTTATAAATTGTAGAAAACTGATAACAATGTGGTGATTCCTGCCCCTAGAAATGCAAATGAATTTTGTCCATTGGAGTTGTAATGATTATTGCTCTGTGGATATTGACTATTTTTGCATCTATTTCAACATTCCTGACTGTCTACATGACTCCTCCTTTGAACAGGTTGTAACTGTTTACAGAGTACCTCATGAACTAGTGAGTTAAAGAAAGTATTTGACACTTGTTCCTTTTATATCTGTATGAGGAGCATTGTATTCGTTTTCTGTTGGTGTGTCACAAATTGCCCGCATCTGTTGAGCTCACAGTTTCTGTAGTTAAGAAGTCCGCACAGAGGATGGCTGGATTCTCTGCTCAGGGTCTGCTGGAATCAAGGTGTCAGCCAGGCTGCATTCCTTTCTGGAGGCTCTGGGGGAAGAATCACTTCGGAGCTCATTCAGGTTGTTGGCCAAATTCAGCCCTTTGAGACTGTAAGACTGAGATCCCTGTTTTCTCTCTAGCCATCATCTGGGGCCTGCTGTCAGCAACCGGAGACCACTTCTCTCCCTGGCAATTCACAACACAGCAGTTTGCTTTCTTCCAGGCCAGCAGGAACATGTCTGGTTTCTTCCTCTGTGACCACCCAGAGAAAGTGCTCTGCTCTGCTTTTAAAGGGATGTCCTGATGAAGTTAGGACCACCCAGAATAATATCCCTTTTGCCACATAACATAACATAATCACAGGAGTGATATCATATTTACAGGTGCCACCCACACTCAAAGGGGAAGGATTTAAATAAGAACGAGGGTCATTGAGGGTCATCTTAGAATCCTGGCTATCCCAGATGATTTTACCTAACCAAAAATACTTTAACACAATTTTCAAAAATTCAAAAAGCATCAGAGAATGGGAAGGGGCTGGTAGAGATTATGAGGATTCTAAAACTCTCCTAATTGACAGCCCATAAAGCAAGTCCTGGTGAGTAGTTTGGTGTCAGAGTGTGACAGGTTTTCCTCCCTATCTTGATTCTCCCTTTTGCTGGTTTAAAAACAGAATACCCACTAACAAACAAACACCTCTTGGGCTTGGGAGTAGGGTACAGTGGAGGAAGGGATGTGCAGAGGCTCCAGCAATGACCATAATGTTGGTCAGCTGGGAACCAGGGACTCACAAGGGCCATCAGGCCGTGTACCCTGAAGGTCAGAAGATGGGACAGGAATGGTTCCGATTCCCACCTGCTGTGAGGGTTCAACTTCAGGGTGGGCAGAGGACAAGACAGAGTCACTGAATGTTCTATCTGGTCCATCTTCATGTCCTCCAACCCATCCTCTACTGGAGGAAACTTCAGAAACCCAGAGCTTCACCAGCTTCTCCCCGCCGCCCCAACCCCAGACAGCTCGTTCTACCTTTGCCTGTGTGCTCTAGTGGCACGTGCTGTTTCCTTTGTCTGGCATTTCCTCCTCCTTCCTGACCTCCACAGAGGGACTTCTTTTCATTCTTTAACACTCACTTCAAATACCAGGTCTTCTGGGAAACCTTGAGGCATCACAGCATTGGAAAGAAAATGGGCTTTGAAGTTAGTTAGAATTTTGCTTCCAAGCTGTGTGGCCTTAGGAAAATTACATAAGCTCTCTGAACCTCCCTTTCATCTGTAAAATGAGTATAATGCAATATTTGATGATAAAGCCCATCTTAGTGACTGATCACAGAATAATAATAGGAATAGCACTTATGGATTACATGCTTGCCATGTGCTCAACATAGTGCTAAGTGCTTTATATGCTTTTTTCATTTATTTTCCCAACAATTCAGGAAAGGAAGTTCTACTATTCTATTTTGCAGATATATACTCCAGATAAGGAAACTGAGGTTTAGAGAGGTTGAACCGTGGCTCCAGAGCTCAGGCTTTTAATCATTATGCCATATTGCCTCCTAGAAGGCACTCATTCCCTTTCCCATCTCTGTTCCTCACCATATTCACATCTGGGCTATCAAAATTGCTTACTCCTTCTTCTGTCCTCATAGTCTTTGTATATCCAGGGCCTCTGTCCTACTATGGAAGAGACAATATTCATTTTTTCCATGTGTTTCTGACTCCTCCAGCCCCTAGCATTGGGTCCAGCACAGAGCAGGCACAGACTACCTGCTATTCAAGTGAATTAATGAATCATCCTGAGTCTTTTTAGGAAGTGACCAGGGTCTAATTTATGTAATAAAATGAGTATGAACCATGCACAAATAAAAAAGAGAGAAGACTGCCCCTTCTGCTCCATTCCCCTTCTCTCATGCTATCTCAGCTGAAGCAACGGGCCCTGCAGGGACCCAGCAGCAGACAGATAACAACATCAAGGCCCATTCCAGCTTCACACCAGACCCTGGAATTTAATTTAACTCATACAGACATCGGTGTTGACACTCTTGGGGGCTCCCAGAGCAGCCTCACAGAACAGCTGGTAACAGCTGCGATGGGTTTGCCTTCACACCTCTGATTAAATCGCAAGGGAATCCCACGAAGGCAGGGCCCTGGAAACCGTTTTACAGAAAGATGTTCATAGACTCTGAGGACCTCCGTTTTGGAAGGAGCTGCCAGATCACCCGGTGACCTCTTTGTTTTTAAAATAGCCAAACTGAGGCCAGGGGATTTCCCCCAATGTTGCATGGCTTTCCCAAGTTTTGCTGAAGTGGCATTAAGAATACAAACCACAGCCTTTTATACCTTGAGGTGTGCTGTCCTTGCACTTAAGATTCTGCCTTTTGCTCTCTTCCCTATGTGTCCAACAATTAGTGTATGCTGCCACCAGCTAGGGGTAGACACAGGGTCGTTAACATGGTTAGAGTGGTTCATCAGGTATATGGTTTGCATAAGATCCAGATTATCGTTTGTACTCCCTACTTTATTATTTTTATATTAAATTCTGGCTTTTTGTATTAAACTGTGACTTTTTATATTAAACTATAACTCTTTCATATTAAACTCTGATTCTGAAAGCAGATAATTCAGTGACAAAAACAAGCTTTTAAAATGAAACAAATATAGAGCACATTTCTTGTGATCTTTTTAATAATCTTCTATTACCAGCTGAATTGAACCCTGATCTTATTCCACATATTGATTGAAATTACACTTTCTAACTCACCATGCATTTGAGTTTGTAGGCCAACTTACCTTAGAGCTTTTCTCTCAACCTCAATCTTGGAATTAAACTTTCCATGCCTGCATATTTTATAGCACACGGAACTCTGTCAACTCAATAAAAATTTGAGATGTGTTTATTTATTGAATACTTATCATAGCCAAGGCTGAGGGTTGAGTGATTTCTAAAGTAGAGATCTACCAATATGAGTAAGAGATAGCCTCTGCCTTCAAAGAACTCATGATTAACTAGAGAGTAAAATCATTAAAAACAAGGCAGGTAAAATGAAAATAAGGCCAGAAATCATGACAGAAAACATTTAGCTACATAAATATTTAAAATTTCTGTAAGGCAAATGACACTATAAATAAAATGAAAGTATAAATGACAGATTGAGGAAAAACATGTTCAACATTTATTACATAGTAAAGGTTAATAGTGTTAATATATAAAGAACTTTCTACAACTCAATAAAAAAAGAAAAACAACAGGACAATAAATGTGCAGATTTGAATTAGAAAGTCACTTAAAAAGAAATAGAAAAAAAAACCCACAGTGCTCAAACTAACAAAGAAATACAGATTAAAACAGCAAAAATATATTTTCACCTATCAGATTGGCAAAACACTTTTAAAGATGGATAATGCTTGATGTTAGTGAGATGGTAGGGAAATGCATTCCCCGTTGGGAAGGGGGTAAATTGAGAGAGCGTTTTAAAGGCAATTTGGCAGAATCTATCAAAGATTAAAATGTGAATATCTATTGACCTAGACGTTCCATTTCTAGAAATTTATTCTGCAGATTTCCTCACTCAAATGTACAAAGATACATGTCCAAGGTGGTTCACTTAAGTTGCTTGTACAAGTGATAAGTTTGAAACATTTTTATGTCCATTAGGATATTTGTTAAATGAAATGACATAATCAGATAATGTAATATTATGCACATGTTTAAAAAAATGATATGAAAAGACTTCAAAATATATTAAAAATGAAAGAAGCAAGAAACTAGACAATTAATACATTCACAATTGACAAAAATCCAAAATATACATATACCTATAGATATATATGCATTTATTTATTTATTTATTTATTTTTAAAGATTTTATTTATTTATTTGACAGAGAGAGACACAGCAAGAGAGGGAACAAGCAGGGGGAGTGGGAGAGGGAGAAGCAGGCTTCCCGCTGAGCAGGGAGCCCGATGTGGGGCTCGATCCCAGGACCCTGGGACCATGACCTGAGCCGAAGGCAGACACTTAACCGACTGAGCCACCCAGGCGCCCCTATATATGTGTTTAAAGGTCTGACAGGAAGTATACTATTAGAATGACTGTCTTTGAGAAACGGGGATCTTGAATGACTTTTAAGATCTACTTCTTTTTGTTTGGATTATTTGCAATTAGAAAAACTAACAAAAATGTAAAGGAATATGATCTAACTCTTCCTGCTGGTTCCTGTCTTCCAGGCCTCTTCCCAAATGCCATTTGGCTTGCCACGTTGATTTGCCATGCAAAGGCCTGTGGACATTGGACTATGGGCCACTTGAAGACTTCTGGTTTTCTAGCTTGGGTGATGAGTTGGTTATGATAGCCTCACAAAGATGGGGAGCACGGGAAGAAGAGTATATTTGTGGAGGAGATGGGGATGAGGGGTGTGGCTTTGGGCATGTTGGATGTGAGCTGCCTGGGGACCCTGATGGAAATGGTCAGCAGACAGTCTGAAGTATGGGGAAGAGCTCTTGGTAGTCCTTGCTTGTAGGTGATTATAAAGTTCAAACTGGATAGATGAGATTTAGAGAGGTTATAGAGTGAAAGAAGATGGGGAGAGTTTAGAGCTACACTGGCCATCTTTCTGTCCCTTCAATTCACCAAACTTGTCCTTGCCTTAGGGTTTTTATGTGATTTAAGAATTTATGTATTGCTTATCAATTGTTCCTTTTATTATTATGTAATGACCATCTTTATCCCTAAAAATACTTTTGATACTAATGTCTGTTTGATCCAAATATCTATACCACCTTAATTTTGGTCAGTATTTGCCCAGAATACATAGTATATGGCTTTTTATAAGAATTTTGGTCTGAGAATTTCTATTCTTTTATCAGAGACTTTGGTCTATTTACATACAATGCTTTTTTTTTTTTTTTTTGGCCTTCTGTCAGGGTGATTGAATCTTCGTTACACGCTTCCCCTCCAGTCTTCATGAGATGATACATACTATTTCTTCTTTTACTGGTTGCCCTTGATTTTTTATTTTTATTTTTTTAAAAGATTTTATTTATTTATTTGAGAGAGAGAGTGAGAGAGAGAGAGCATGAGCACGGGGGAGGGGCAGAGGGAGAGAGAAGCAGGCTCCCTGCTGAGCAAGGAGCTGGACTCGGGGGCTCCATCCCAGGACCCTGATCATGACCCGAGCTGAAGGCAGACGCTTAACCAACTGAGCCACCCAGGTGCCCCGCCCTTGATTTTTTTTTAATATGCATAGTGGACAGGGTCCAGTTAATCACTATCTGTACCTTCTTCCCAAACAATGCAAGGACCTTAGCAAACCTTGGATTTCATCATAGCCCTCATGTCTTATTGTTGCCCATATTTTAGTCCCACCTTACTTTCATATTTTCCAGATTATTAGCAGTATTTTATACATTCAGTGAACATTTAGATTTAACCCCAGAAAGGGTCTGTTGGTGGTAAACCTCAGTATTGATCTGAAAATGATTTTATTTCAACCGATACTTGAGTCAGTCTCATGGTCGTGCCCACTCTCCAATCTTTCTCTCGGAGGTCTGGCCCTGAGTTAGGTAGGTGGGCCAGGTTTTCTTTGCTCCTCCACCCCACATTCTGTGTTTTCCTCCATGCTGTGACAGGGTCACCCTCTCCTCGTCTTTACAGAGGGTTGCACACGAAGCACTGCTTGAGCGGTGAGTGGTACCACTGCTGACCAACCAAGCAGATGGACCAGATTATCTCCCCGAGCGGCAGGGTCCTCATCTCTAGAACAGGGGAAATAATGCCTACGTCTCAGAGAGACCATGCAATTCAGATGAGCTAATGGGTGTGAAAGAGATGTGTAAACTGTAAAGAGCGGCGCAGATGTGCGAGGGTGTAATTACGTTACTCGATGTCCTTCAATATGAAATCAGGCAATAAAGTCCTGTGATTTACTTCCAGGACAAAGCTTTCCCTGCCAAAAGAGATATCCCTGTGGTCCCTGCTCTCAGCAATGAAAGGTGATAACTTTAGTAGCCAGCATTCTTTTATTGCAAGTGATGGAAACCCAAGTTGAAACACTTTAAGTCTAAAGGGGGGATTTATTGGATCATGTAACCAGGAGAGGCAGGGAGAGGCTGGCCTCAGGGATGGCTGGACCTGGGGGTCCATCAATCAGTTGACACATCTTCCAGGCTCCTCCCCAGTCTCTGCATGTTAGCTTTGTCCTCTCCATCTGCACCTGCTTTCTTCACAAGCTAGGGAGCAGCGCTTCAAACCTGCAGACTCTCTTCAGCTCGGTAACCATAGAAGAAAAAGAATCTTACCCTCTAGCTTCAAACTAAAACATCCTGGGGCGAAGCTCAGACTGGTCAGCTTGACCAAAATTTTCTAGCCAGGGGAATAATATTTGAAGCGTGGCAGAGCACTTTCTCCCAATATCCATTCTCCCCTTGTGCTGGAACCTCCATTTTTGAGCTGGGCATATTGCTGCCCAGTTAATACTTTTGCCCGTCTCCCTTGCAATTAGGTATGGCCATGTGTCCAGCTTCTGATCAATGAGATATAAACAGAAGTATTCTGAGGTATTTCTGGAAGCTCTTAAAAGGGAGAGGCTGTCCTTTTCTCCTCCCTTTTTTTCTTCTTCTTTTTTTTTTTTTTTTTTAAGATTTTTATTTATTTAGGGACGCCTGGGTGGCTCAGTCAGTTAAGTGTCTGCCTTCGGCTTATGTCATGATCCCAGGGTTCTAGAATCGAGACCTGTGTCAGGCTGTCTGCTCAGCGGGGAGCCTGCTTCTCCCTCTGCCTGCTGCTCTCCCTGCTTGTGTGCTCTCTCTCTCTCTCTCTCTCTGACCAAATAAATAAATAAAACTTATTTATTTGAGAAAAGGACAGAGAGAGCACAAGCAGAGAGAGGGGCAGAGGGAGAGGGACAAGCAGGCTCCCCACTAAATGGGGAACCCAACGCAGGGCTTCATCCCAGGACCCTGAGATCATGCCCCAAGCCACAGTCAGATGCTAAACCGACTGAGCCACCCATGTGGCCCTCTTTTCTCCTTCCTATTGCTTGGAATGTGGAAGCAATGGCTAGAGCTCCAGCAGCTACCCCACATCATGAAGAATGGAATAGAAGCTACCTCTGGCAGAGGAGCAAGACAGAAAGAGCCTGGGTCCCTGATCCCATGTCTCTGCCCTACCAGCCTTGAACTGCCTTCTCTTTAAATTTTTATGTGAGAGAAAAATATACTTCTGTCTTGTTTAAGCCACTACCGTGGAGTCTTTGTTATTTGCAACCAAATTTAATCCTAAATGATACAAAACTCAGGCTGGAGAGAGAGCGTCAACGGACGGAAGGGGCTGGGAAGAAAACATCCCAGGAAACAGGAAACAATAGCTGTATAGTAGCCCAGTGTCTCCCTTTCTGCCTTGGCCTTTAGAAACCTCTCAGCAGCCTGGGGGTGTCCACACTCCATGCTCCCTTTCGGCTCCTTCTGTGATGTCTTCCTTTTCCAGGCTCTGGTTAATGTCAGTCCCTACAAAAGTAGGCAAAGTGTAACATGAAAACCACCTTGCCAACAGTGTGCTCCATGGAACACTCATCCCCTGGGCACTCTGGAAGGAAAAATGAATCTATGGTCAATAAATTTGGGGAATGCTACCAACTACTTGCCTCTCAGAGATTCATAAAGCACATTAGCGTGATAAAGGCTCTGAGAAGTCTTCCAGTTAAAGAAATCTAATTAATTTTCTTTAATTCAGTTTTCCCCCCAAACTTATTTTCCCACAGAAAACCTCCTTTTCCCCCATTTGGCACCTATTAACATGGCATAGGGAAAGATGCTTTGGAAAATGTTTGACTAGCTAAGCAATAGCAAAAATAGTGGCTGTGACCTTGGAAACTGCTGAGTTGAACAGGTGTTTTGGCAGCATCACTCCTGTTTACACAGTCACCCACCAGCCATGAGGACTTACCTGGTGCTAGTTGTACTTGGATCCTGATGTCCTAGCTGTGGCCAAGGTGGGACCATGACCTCCTTCATTCTAAACCCAATGTTCTGATGTCTACAAAAACAGTCCATTTCCTTTGTCTGCCTGTTGGAAGCTCCCACAAGTTCAGACCTGCTTTCAACACACAGACCAACGGCGGGACAAGAATTAAATCAAGAGACGTCCACGTAAGCTGGGAAAGAGATGCTCTCTGTAGTCTTGGCCAGATGGAAGCCAGAGCTCTCTGTGGGTTATAACCTCCTCCAACTGTCTGAGAAATGCAAGCCCCGCTCTTGAGTCACGTCTGTCCCTGCTGAGGGGGCCTCTGCACGAGCAGATTCCCATGAAGTCTGGGGTGCATGTCCTGCACACTGTTTGGGAAGAAGGGTCTAGTTCAGTTTTCCCTGGTCTGGGAGCACAACTCTAGATGGCGGGCTGGCATATCCCCCACAAACTGACAGACCAGGGGCTGCCAAGGAGAGGGACTGAGGACAAAGCAAGGGAAAGAAATCCCCAGGCCCGTCTGCGGGGAGAATCCCTCTCCCTTCTGTCGCAAAGACAAGCAGCAGAAGGCACTTCCTGCTGTTCTTTCAAGTGGAAACCTCTCTCTCTTGCCATCCCCCAAATACCTAGATCTTTTGAGGTCCATCCCAGGCACAGAGCAGACTGGCTGTAAAACCAATAGATTGCAACTCTGAGAGCTGTCCTTTATTGCCCATCTGGCCTTGAGAAAGTCCCTTTGACCCTGGAGCGCAGAGAACATGGGTCATTGGGAAGACACTAGGAGTGAGAGAACCACGTGGAAATGACCAGTAGAGTGTTGAGCACACTCGGGGTAAAATAAAGAAATAAATAAAGTAAGGAAGTAAGGAAGTAAGTGTGTGTGTGTGTTTCTATGTCTCCTCTTCCTGGCTTCCAGCTTTTTCTGATTCTGCCAGAGTGAACTTTCCTACCCCAAGTCCTTAAATAGGACTTGACTTACCAACAAAGTGGGATTTTCTCACCCTTCTGCTTTGGGCACCTGAAAGTGAAAATATAAAGGGAGTCATAACAGACACCTTTAGACTCAATCTTTATTGGTTTAAGAAGTTAATTCTTGGAGATGATCTCCATGAATTATGCTTTCAGGAGAGTTTGGGTTTTTTGTTGTTTTGTTTGGTGTTTTTCCGTGAGTGTGCTTCCATCTTAATTCTGTGAAAGATTATTCCTGACCAAGTGCAATTCATTCTACCTTCACTATGGGGATTTCCAGAACAAAAGTGGTATTGAGTCCCAAACTGGAATGACTTCATATATTGCAGAGGGAAAGAGAGAGAGAGAGCCAGACAATGAGTAGGGAGGGTTGAGAAGAGAAAGGGGCAGATTGGTTTTCAGATCTGTCCTGAACCTCTCAATTTTATTCATAGAAGCCAGAGCCACCTTGGTTGAAAAGCAGCAGTTGATGTAACTGTAGACTTTGTCTGAGGATTCCTTATTCTCCTGGGCAGAGCAGCAGCTTACACTGTAGCAGGAAGATCAAGCCCTGTCTGTATACACGAAATTGCTTTCTCCCCCTTTCTTGGTAATAAAAACCAGAAACCGCCATGGGAGTAGGCTTTAGCATTCCTGTTGCATGGGACACTGACTGTTCTCCCTTCTCTGCTGTGGATCCCTCCTCCCCAGCATAGCACAGTCCTATTTCTCAAATGCAGTGGGACCAGGGGCCCCTGGATTCAACCTTCTGCCACAGAAAGTGAAGTCCACCCCCGAGGACTGCCCCCTCAGCAATGCACTGCAGTACCCTGAAAGGAGGGCCTCAGCCCACTCCTCATCAGGAGGCCTACGGAAGGAGGCCTCCCAGGCTTAAGTGCAACCGGGCCCCTGACTCAGGCACATCTGCTCATTCACCAGCCCCCAATATAGGTCAGGACATCTAGGCCCATTATGGACCCCGGACAAACCCGGATGTTTGGAGGTCATTTAATGGGCAGGGTAAAAGGTCTGAGAAGTCCTGTAGTGAAGTAATAGGTTCAACTTTGTTTAACTTGGTACTTGCCATGAACTAACCCCACACCACTTTTCTCGGGGAACACTCACTATCTCATTGAGTAGTATTCCACAGAATGCTGGAAAACGATGCCATGGAGCCATTCACAGCTATGTCCAGCTTCCCTGGAGGATAGAGATAGTGTCTGATTCAGCTTTGGGTAGATAAGCCTCAGCACAGGACCTAGCAGATAGTGTTTTTAGAATGAATACATGAGTGACTTAATGAAATCATACCATGTTTAGCCCAGGCTGAACCTAGGAGTTATAACCGTGTGCCAAACACTCTTTTCTGGGGCAATTAAGCCTGTGGCCAATGCATAGCTTGGTTAAGACCAGATCTTTTCTTTTCTTTTTTCAACATCTACACCAGTTACAAACTGGCAGGCATTGAACCAGATCTGTCTAACATATGTGTTTTGTTTGGCCCAGTACAGGGGTTTATTTTTTTCAATGGCTTTAGGTAGGGCCTGAGCTCTGCAGCCTGGCCAGGTTCTGCCTCATCCTCTCCCACCCAGCCTCTTCCTCATTCACGGCCCTGCTTAGCTCCTGAAGGCTTTTAGTTTGTCATCCAGGGTTTAAATCTCCCTGGGAAGTTGCTTTTTCAATCTGACCGTGAACATCATGAATTTATTTTGAAATGGATTTGCCTGCATGAGAGATCATGCAGATCTTGAAACTGTAAACCATTTGTAATGAAATATCTGCGCAGCCCAACGTGGCACACAGGCCCTCATACACTTGAGGGGACTGCCTGAGCTACACTGATGATGGCGTGGGGACAGTCTTGTCCCCGTGCCTATCTTCCCACAAGGCGATCCCCAAGCTTGTCACTGGGAGAGCTTGCGGAAGTCCGCACTGCTGGGCCCACTTCCAGAGCTTCGGGGTCAGTAGGTTGGCCATGGGGCCAAGAATTTGCATTCCTAATGAGTTCCCAGGCGATGCTGCAGCTGATGTCCTGGGACAACACTTTGAGATCTGTTACAGATCTCAGTTTACAAAGCTCTTTCCCAACTGGTATCTTATTAGACCCCAACAACCAACTTATGACGTGTAAAGGGCAGGAATCACTACTCACAGGTCACAAATGAAGAAAGGGGGACTCAGGTTAACCAACGTCCAAGGTCACACAGCTTGACATGAATTGGGGTCTTCCAATGCCACGTCAAGCTGCCCGCAGGCAAGAATGTGCTTGAAAGAGGCCGTGGAACATCATTCTGCTTTGGGACAAGGGGATGGGGCTGGTGAACATTTTAGGAACATTACTTTGCTGCAGGAGAGATCTCTGCCTCTGAAGCAGGACAGCCTCCCTCAGTCCCTCTCAGCTCTAGGACTCTACACTGTGGCCCTATGTGGACAAGAAGTGAGGGGGGCCAAAGGAGCCCAGCAATACCCACCCCACCACCAACTGGTTTTGGTCCCTTAACAGCCCCAGGCAAAACAGGAGGGGAGCTGAGATGCCCCACCCACTGGAGTCAAGACACCCCTTGCTGAATTTTCTGTGTAGCAACCAAAGTGGAGTGAGAGACAGGCACAGACTGCGGCTTCTGAGAGGGAAGATGGGGGGAGCACAGACCATATGGAGTAAGAGTGACAGAATTTGGCAGTGTAGGCTCTGCAGATGGGCCTGCTTATGTCCACACACAATCTGAGGCCAAAGACTGAATCATCTCTCTAGCAATTTCTTGTTTCCAAACACATCTTTTGAAGAATGTGGGGGTGCTCTGTGCAGATATCAGAAACCCTTGCTGGGAAAGGATATACAGATTAAATGAAAGGAAAAGTTGCTTTTGTTGGGGAAAGGAAGGGGTGCAAAATGTCCACTTGAATGGTGTGGAAGTCGCTGGTTAGGGAGAAGGGAACCTGGTGGTTTGGGTAGCATTTAGGGAGTTCATAGCAAGTGTTTTACATGTTTTCTTATGTGATCCTCACAATGCTTTTTTTTATTTTTAATTTTTTATTTAAATTCAATTAACATAAAATGTATTATTAGTTTCACAGAGTTCAGTGATTCATCAGTCTTATATAACACCCAATGCTCATTACATCACGTGCCCTCCTTAATGTCCATCACCCAGTAACCTCATCCCCCCACCTACCTCCCCTCCAGCAAACCTCAGTTTGTTTCCTATGATTAAGAATCTCACGGTTTGTCTCCCTCTCTGATTTCATCTTTTTATTATTTTTTCTTCTCTTCCCCTATGATCCTCTGGTTTTTCTCTTAAATTCCACATATGAGTGAGATCATATGATAATTGTCTTTTTCCGATTGACTTATTTTGCTTAGCATAATACCCTCTAGTTCCATCCACATCATTGCAAATGGCAAGATTTCATTTTTTTTTATGGTGAGTAGTATTCCATTGTATATATATACCACATCTTCTTTATCCATTCATCTTTTGATGGACATCTGGGCTCTTTCCATAGTTTGGCTATTGTCAACATTGCTGCTATAAACATTAGGGTGCAGGTGCCCCTTCGGATCACTACATTTGTATCTTTGGGGTAGTAGTGCAATTGCTGGGTCATAGGGTAGCTCTATTTTCAACTTTTTGAAGAACCTCCATACTGTTTTTCAGAGTGGCTGCACCAGCTTGCATTCCCACCAACAGTGTAGGAGGGTTCCCCTTTCTCTGCATCCTCGCCAACATCTGTCGTTTCCTGCTTGTTAATTTTAGCTATTCTGACTGGTGTGAGGAGTATCTCATTGTGGTTTTAATCTGTATTTCCCTGATGCTGAGTGATGTTGAGCATTTATTCATGTGTCTGTTGGCTATTTGTCTGTCTTATTTGGAGAAATGTCTGCCCATTTCTTGATTGGATTATTTGTTCTTTGGGTATTGAGTTTAATAAGTTCTTTTGGATACTAGCCCTTTATCTGATAAGACACTTGCAAATGTCTTCTCCCATTCTGTTGGTTGTCTTTTGGTTTTGTCAACTGTTTCCTTTGCTGTGCAAAAGCTTTTTATCTTGATGAAGTCCCAATAGTTCATTTTTGCCTTTGTTTCTCTTGCCTCTGGAGATGTATCTAGCAAGAAGTTGCTATGGCCGAGGTCAAAGAGGTTGCTGCCTGTGTTCTCCTCTAGAATTTTGATGGATTCTTATCTCACATTTAGGTCTTTCATCCATTTTGAGTTTATTTTTGTGTATGGTGTAAGGAAATGGTCCAGTTTCATTCTTCTGCATGTGGCTGTCCAATTTTCCCAACACCATTTGTTGAAGAGACTGTCTTTTTTCTATTGGCTATTCTTTCCTGCTTTGTTGAAGATTAGTTGACCATAGAACCTCATAATGCTTTAAAGGGGTTAGCAAAGTCAGCCCCATTTTATGAGAGGGAAGACTGAGATTATAGAAGGCAAGGATTTGGCCAAGATCTCCCAGCCAGTGAGGGCAGAGTTGGGAGTGAGGAAAAGCAAAATGGGGCATCCACACATCCATGGACACCTGCCCAAAGCCAGGATTCTGGTATCAATCTTCTAGGTGCATAGGTGGTCCTGTGCCCCAGCCCCTGTGTGGCCTTCCAGTAAGTTACTGGGTCCCCAGTAGGGCTCCCCAGGGTCAGTTTTCAGGATGAAGTCTGGGCTGCCCTACCTGTCACTCAAGGCCCTGCAAAGCCAGGCTCCAGCCTCGTGTCCATCCCTCCCTCACATGTCCCATGCTTGGGTGCAATCAGGCAACTCACCATTCCCTGAACACACTCAAGGTTGTCCAGCCTCCAGTGTTAGCTTTGGTGCCTTCCAGTCACAGCTCCCAGTGGCTTTTCTACTTTATCTTGACTTGTGTCCATGTCTCTTCTCTCCTCATTGAAATGTCTGCTCTTCTAGGACTATGAACTCACTCATTCCTGCACCCTAATGAACATCCTTTACACAAGTGCACCACCTTATGGTTCACAGGGTGCTGTCCCCTCTGCAAGATGAAAAGGGGGGACAGGTATTAGCCCCATTCCAGACTGAGGCCAGAGAAAGGAAGGGGCCAGCCCATGGTTCCACATCTAGATGGCAAAGCCACAGTGACAGCCCAAGTTCCCAGACTCCAGGTCAGTGCTCTTCCCATTGTGCCCCAGTTTGGGGAAGATGGTCTTATTTATTTGACAACAAGCTGTCTATCTGCACAGAGGTGGTGCCCACAAGCCTCAGGGTTGCCCTTGGGGGAACAGGGGACTGTGTTAGTTTCCTTTTGCCGCTAACAAATTACCACACACTCAGTGGCTCAAATAATGCAAATGTATGGTTATCATATAGTCCTGCAGGATAGAAGTGTGACACAGGTCTCTCTAGGCTAAAGTCAAGGTGTCAGCAGGGCTGCGCTCCTTTCTGGAGGCTCTAGGATACAATCCATTTCTTGCCTTTTCCAGCTTCTACAGGCCACCTGTGTTCCTTGGCTCAAGACCCCTTCCTGCATCTTCAACACCAGCAAAGAGGGCCGGTCAAGTTCTTCTCACATCGCATCTCTCTGATCTCTTCTCCTGCCCCTGCTTCTACTCTTAAGGACCCTTGTGATTATGCTGGGCCCACCTGCATCATCCAGGATCCTCACCCTCTTTAGATCAGCTGTTTATCAACTTGAATTCCATCTGCAATCTTAATTCCCCTTTGCCATGTAACCTAACATATTTACAGGCTCCAGAGATTAGGACGCAGACCTCTTTGGACGGGCATTATTTTACCTATCGCAGGGACAAAAAGAAGAATCCTGCCCCCAGAACCCAACAGTCAGTCACTTGGCAGAGTAGGTGTATCAGGCCTGGGCCAGATGTGCCAGGGCTTCAGCAGCCTCTGTCTTGGGACACAGTCCCACAGGACCTTGGAGAGCTCATGGATGGGGGGCCATGGCTTCTGACAGTTGAGCCTGTACAACCTGGAGCAAGCTCCCTAGTGCCAAGCTGCCCAGGAAAACTGAGGCTGCCCTGTTCAAAGGCATTTGGTGCTTCCTCACCTTATTCATCTCCTCATCTACCTCCCAGACCGACTGCTCATCCAATCTCAGGACACAGCACCATCTCCAAGCAAACCCCTGCTATCACTCTCCACCACCCCACCACCTCATACCCAGAGGTCTTGCCTGTTTATAATGACAACTGGATCACTCAGAATAAAATCCAAACTTCTTATTAAGGCCTCTAAGATACTATACACTCTGGTCAAGTTACCATCCCATTATTCACTGAGCTTCAGGAAGCCTGGCCTCCTTTCCATCATATGAACCCATTATGTGCCTTTCTGCCTCAGGGCCTTGGCACATGCTATTTCCTCTTCCTATGACTCTCTTTTCTCACTCTTCCCTGGCTGATTCCTACTCATCCTTTAGATCTCAGCTGTTTTCAGAGAAGTCTTCTCTTATACCTCCCACCTATCCCAATTAGGCCTCTCACATCATTTTCTCTCCCAGAACCTGACTTCTTTAGCATCTACATCATCATCTCTGTCATTACATAGGACAGAATACACTCAGGCTCTGACATGGCAGGAAGATCATCCTTTGGACTAAAATCTTCAGGATTAAAATGTGCTAAACTCTGCAATTTTATCCTCTCTTTTCAAGGAACAATAATGAGTCCAGCCTTAGAACCTCAGCTCTGGCATGGGCTTTGAGGTCAGGCAGACCCACTTCCTGCTCCCTACTCCTTCACCAACTGGCTGTGTGATCCTGAGCAAGTAGGTCATTGTCTCTCTGGGCCAATGGCTCTGCTTTGCCCAGCTGACTGTGGCCCAGGAGGGTATAGAGAGCCCCTTACCTGTAGGCCCTGAGAAGGCTAAAGGCCACCCAGTCAGAATCCAATACCCAATAGAGATGAGAAACGGTGTTGGTTAACCAAGATGCACATTGTCTCCAGGACTCCCTCCTCTCCTTTATCTCCCATTGGCACCCTGAAGCCTCAGGACAGCAACATCCTCCCAGCAACCCCATTTTACAGTGAGGAAACTGAGGACAGAGAGGTTAACTGACTTACACAAGGTTACCTAGCATGTAAGTCGAGAAGCTGAGACAAGAACCATATTCTCCCTAACCCTTCACTGAGATAATCATATTCACAAAAATGCATTCCATGTACACAGCATTTTAGAGTCTACAGAGCTCTTTCCCGTCTGCCATTGTCTCTGATCTCTGCAACAACCCCTTGGCTTGAGTATCATCAGCCCATTTATTCAGAGGAGAACATCGAGATCTAGAGCAAGGAATTAACCGGCTTAAATCAGTGTGTGCATGAGTGATCTACTGCTGTGAACACATCTGTCAGCTTAAAACAGTACACAGTATTATCTCACAGTTTCTGTGGATCAGGGATCCAGGCAGGGCTTAACTGTAACTTCTGCTTCATGGTCTCCCATGAGGCTATAATCAAGGTGTCAGCCCAGAATGTGTGGTCTCATCTGAGGCTCAACTGGGGAAGAAGGGTCTTCTTCCAATTTCATTTATGTGGTTGTTGGCAGGATTCAATTCTTTGTGTGCTGTCTGACTGAGGGCTTAATTTCCTCACTGGCTGTGGACAGAAAACCACCTTCAGTTCCTTGTCACGGGGGCCCCTTCAGTATGGCAGCTTGCTTTTTCAAAGTGTGCAAGAAAGCAATAGAGTCTGCTAGCAAGAAGGAAATCATGGTCTTATACCCTAATCATGGAAATGACAACCCACACGTTGGCTGCATTCTATCCATCAGAAAAAGTCATTAGGTCACTCCAGAATCCCACTCTAGGGGAGGGAATTACACAAAGACATGACTACTAGCAGGTGGGAAGTATTGGAGGCTGTCTTAGAAGTCTGCTTACCACAGCAGGGAGCTGTGCTGCTCTGAGTTTGGCCCTTCTTCCTGGATCTGGAAGTGTGCTGGCACAGTGGACAGAGGTGGCACGTGGTGATCTTCCCTTGTTAGTGCTCTAGGGAGGTTCTCAGAGCCACACAGAGCAGGGCCAGACTTCTCCAACCCAGGAAGAGAGCCGGCCCCATTTTAATTACATTTTTGCCCTGAGGGGAAGCCTGTGCTCTTCTCTGGATAGTTTTGCTCCCCCTTCACTGCCCTCTCTGTCTTTAAATCAAAGTTGCTCTCTGTTCAAGGGCTCCCAGCCCCAGGCAGGATGAGGATTTATGAGTGGGTGATCCAAAAATGTAACATAAAGGAGTCGGGACCCAGATAGTAATGTAAACTGAGAGGTCCTAGGGAGGCAGGCGGGCAGCTGGGGTCCAGTGACCTCTCAGGCCCAGCAACCATCATAGCCTCCGCCTTTATGAAACTCTTCCATCATCCTTCTCTCTGCCTACCCCCACCGCCCCTTGCCACTGCCTGCACTGTAGCCTCCCACCTCCAGTCAGCACCCAGGTCCCCTGCATCTGCCTCAACCTGCCTTTCTAGAACTGCTTCCATTGTCCTCCCCTCTCCCCTCACCCACCTCAAATCCTCTGGGTGCCAGTCCATGCAGAGAGACTCCTATCTCCATGCCTTTGTTCAAGCTATGTCCTCTCCTGGAATTGCCCTTTGTCCCACGCCCCTGTGATGAAGCCCCCTTGAGGTCTCCTTCCCTGACTTGTCACTCTCTGTTCCTTGCTCGTGGCACTGAGCACCGTGGGCCTTAGTATTGGAGTCCATTATGTCCACTCCAGCCTGTCTGCTTAGACTGAAACTTCCTTAAGGGTAAGGGCTAGGGCCGGGACCCACCATGGTCTTATCACTATCTGGCACACGGGAGGTGCTCGGTCAATGTTAAAATGATGGAAAAGTCAAAGTCAGCATCACCTTTCAGTGGAAAGAAAAATAGGGCTCTCCCTTCACATATTCCATGGGTGGTCAGGACACCTGCTCCTTTCCTCATCCATGAGTCTCCCACCTGCCTGGGTACAGCACACCGAGCCTGCCTCATACCCTATGCTCCAAGGACCTATTCTAGCTTCCACATGTGTTTGGGAGACCATGGGTGGGAGCCTAAGGCAACAAAGTCTTGCCCAGGGCAAAGCCACATTTCCAAACACATATGTGGGGCCACAGACATCCAGAGGGACACAGACATTTGTGCTCAGAAGATGCCACCCCGGGGTGCCTGGGTGGCTCAGTTTGTTAAGCCTCTGCCTTCAGCTCAGGTCATGATCCCAGGGTCCTGGGATGGAGTCCTGCATCGGGCTCCCTGTTCAGCAGGGAGTCTGCTTCTCCCTCTCCCGTTCCCTCTGCTTGTGCTCTCTCTCTCTCTCACTGTCTGTCAAATAAATAAATAAATAATCTTTAAAAAAAAAAAAAGAAGATGCCACCCCATGCCCTCCCGTTCTCCACTTAACCCAGTCGCTTCTGCAAGGGAGTCGTCCCTGATTGCTGTTTCTTCCTTGACCTTCCTCCAATCAGCCCCACATTCCATAAGTTCTACCTTCTGTTGAAAGTACTCTTCACATGCATGCCTTTCTCTCCATCCTAACTGCCCTTGCTCTGTCCAGGCCACCAAGGATCCCCTCCTTGCTCTCCCTGCCTCTACCTCACCCTACTTATCTATCCTTCACTCAGGTGACCAGAGCCATCATTCCTGTCAAGTCACTCTCTTGCTCAAAAACTTTCAGCGGCTCCCCATTGCCTGAACAATGGCCCTCACCTCTCCAGCATGCAGGTCTTCCACAATCTGGCTGCCCAGGGGGCTTCTCTGGCCTTATCTGTCAGCACACTCCCCCCAGCGGCCTGCACCCTGGACCACCTCCTGTTCCCCGGTACTCCGGGTGCTTTCCCACCTCATCCATCTAACCCCACTGTCTTTCGAGGACAGCCTGAAGACTGCCTCCTCCATGAAGCCGTCTCTGACCACCTTTCAGAAGGCAGTGAACTCTCAGTACTCTGAGCTCCCAAAGCTCCCCTTGCAGTAAAGATATAAAAGGCACCCTTGTCTTGCCACCCCTCACCTCCAAACATGAGCTCCTTGGGGGTAAGGACCAGCCTCATTCCCCTCTCTTCCAAACCCCTGCTGCTACCTCCTCTGTAAGACAAAGACAAAGGCATCCCTTGGGGGAGGGGAGCCATCATGAAATCTCTGGGAGGCTCCTTGACAGCTCAGTCCCAGAGAAGAAAGCTGCCCAGAAGGCAGCACTCCCAGGGAGGGGTTCTCACCAGAAGGCCCAGTGCTGGGCCTGAGCCAGGAAGTGTTTGCGGGAGCCCAGGGGTGTGTGGATGGGAAGGGGGGGGGGCTTGGCAGTGCAAAGGGTGGTTTATGATTCGCTCTCATTCTAGTTCCCTGATGTCTTTGTTCAGAATCCCCAGGGTGCTTCTCACCAGGCAAGGGGGTGGGGGTGGGGACAATTCAGAGTGGGGGCCTAGGACTGGGAGGAGCCAGCTTCCCTCCTTCAAGAGGGCAGCTGAGAAAAGGGAAGAGCCTAGAAGAAGCCCTTTTGTTACAGTGCATCGCCTGGGTGTGGGGCAGGTTCTGATTCCTGCTCCTTCAGGTCTGCCCCATCTCTCTGCCCTGAGTCTTGGGCCTCTCCCTCTTGGGCTGGCTCCTTCTCTTCAAACAGCTGACGGGATGGTGTTTCCTTCCCCATGGAGGCAGGGAAGAAGACAGAGGAGGAAGGAGCCACATGGGGAGGAGGAGGATTTCATGGAGTAGGGACTCCTGGCTGTGGGCCACTAGGCACGAGGGTCCTAGGAAGAAGAGCTGGAATGGGACAGGGAGATGTCCAGGTTAGTGGATGTGTGGATGGAGTCCAGGTTAGTGCCCAGATGACTCCTTTCCAGGTCCCTTTCCAGCTGAAGTTGCTCTCATTCGAGGGCGTTCTCTGGGTCTGACACCATCCCCCTCTTAACACATTCCCCTTAAGAGAGGCCCCTTGCTGAGCTCCAGACCAGAGCTTCTGGTACAGCTGCACAACTATATAATAGGCAGTGTCAGGAGGTAGTGAGTGGCTGGTCAGGGAAGGTAGGCAAGCAGAAGCTGGTGGGCACTTGGTGGGCAGGCTCTAGAGGGGACTCAGATATCTGGTACAGTAGTAGGGAGAACAGAATGATTTTTAAGTTTCCTTCCTACATCCTGCCTCTAGAGACTATTATCAAAATATCCCTAATTAGAGCTTGTACTAAAGATAAAACACACAGGCATTAACGAGTGCTAGACTTACATCCATGCTACGGAATACTACTCAGCAATAAAAAAGAATGAACTTTTTTTGGTTGACACATGCAGCAACTTGGATGTATATCCAAGGAATTATGCTGAGTGGAGGGGATAGGGATGGGGGAGCCAATTCCCAAAATTACATACTGTATGATTCCATCTATATAACATTATTGAGATGACACAATTTAGAAATGGAGGACAGATGAGTGGTTGCTGATGGGGACAAGGGTGCTAGAACAGAGGTGGGTATAGTTGTAAAAGGATATATTAGTTTCCCATTACTGCTGTTCATAAATTGCCAGAAATTGTAGTGGCTTAAGACAACACAAGTTTATTCTCCCACAGTTCTGGAGACCAGAAGTCCAAAATCACCTTCACTGGGCTAAAGACACTGTGGTGACAGGGCTATATTCCTTCTGGAGGCCCTAGGGGACACTGCGTTCCTCACCTTCTCTCAGGCTTCAGGAGGCTACCTGCACACTTTGACACGTGACCCCTCCTTAGCATCACTCCAAACTCTCACGTCCATCATTATGTTTTCTGCTTCTTCCTTTGACTTTCCCCCCTCTGTCTTACAAGAACTCTTGTGACCACATATAGGGCCCACTTGGATAATCCAAGATAATCGCCCCATCTCGAGTTCCTTCATGCCTGCAAAGTCCCTTTTGCCAATGTTACATACAAGGTAACATTCACAGTTTCCAGGGATAAGATGCGGGTATCTTTGCAGGAGAGGGGTGCTGAGGGTATTATTTAGCCTGCCTCAAAGGGCAACACAAGGGATCCTGTGGTGTTGGATACATGGACCTACCTGGGGTAAAACTGTATAAAACATAACACACACAAACACAACTGAGTACAAGTAAAAACTGGTGAAGTCTGAGTAAAATTGGTAGGTTGTATCAATGTCAATATTCTGGTTGCACTAATATACTATAGTTTGCAAACAGGGTAAAGTGCACAAGAGCTTCTTCTGCATTGTTCCTTATAACTGCATGTGAATTTACAATTATTTCAATACAAATTTCAATTAATTAAAAAGTGCTTGGGTCACCTGGGTGGCTCAGTCAGTTAAGAGTCTGACTCTTGGTTCTGGCTCAGGTCTTGATCTCAGAGTCCTGAGATCAAGCCCTGCATCGGGCTCTGCCCTCAGTGGGGAGTCTGTTTGAGATTCTCCCTTTCCTTCTACCCCCCCCACTCTCTCTCTCCCCCCTTAAATAAATAAATAAATCCTTTTTTTTTTTTTTAAGTGCTAGACTGAGGGTAGGGCACTCAGTGGGCTCTCAGCAGCCCTCTGTTATGAAGTGAGCTCACCCTCTTGGCTGCAGGTAACTGAGCCAGGAGGGGCTTTGGGCCTGCACTGAGATCATTACAGGCACTCCTCCTTCTTTGGGACAATTTAGAACACCAGAGAGACCTGGGACCTCTGGATGGCTGGACTTGTAACATTTAACAGTGCACTTTGGGTGTCGTGTTCTACCACCTGGACAGAGGAGCAAGGGATGTGCATTTGCAGGCTGAGAGATCAGATCCTCTGCAGAGAGAAGCAGACAAGAGCTGGAGAAACAGGGCATCCTGGATTCCTATTAGCTCTCCACTTCCTGTTTATAGTCCTTCCGGGATGTGACCTGATCTACCCCTTGGATTTTATGAGATTCCTGTGTCCTTGCACAGAATCCCCTTCCTCCCACCCCCATGCTTCAGCTAGCCAAAGAAGATTTCTATTATTTACAATTAGGAAGGCTTAACTATTAAAAAATGGAGCATTGTAGCACTCAGCCCCAAGGCCTGCCCATCCCCATCCAGGCGCTATGGGGAGGTCCAGGTGCCCCCGCTTCAGGGTCCAGGGCAGGGAACACAGAGCATCCATTTTTATCTTGGATTTAACCCCACTCCTGTCTCTCAACCTCTCTGGGCAGCTCTTGACGGGAAGTACAACGAAGGAGAGGGCCTGCCCGGAGAGCCCTGTCACCCCGCACACATACACCATGCGCACAGCAGGCGCTTGACGAACACTCATAAGTTTGGGCAGAAGCCATCCTGAGAATTCTCAGTCTTGTGGCAGAGGACAGTTTGAGGAGAGTGGGCGAGCCCAAGCAGTGTCGCATCTTCGAGAAAAGGAGAACGAGAAGAGCCCAAGTCAGCTCCCCCAGGCAACCAGGAAACAATTTGCAAGATGGAATTCAACAAGCAACGCCAACAAGATCATAATGACCATATTTATGGGAGAATGTGGAGGCCCAAGCATGGGTTTTCATTATCGTGTGTACAAATGTGATCGTATCGGTGCAGCCGGCCTCCTGCTCCAGGCGGCAGCTGTTGGCTGGTGCATGGTAATTTGATGTGAATCGTCCCCAAATATGGTAATTCTCTCCTCTGCCAGGGGAGTTTGAAGTCACAAACCTGGAGATGTTGGCAGCAGATGTTTTCTTACTTCTCTGCAGGCTGCTGGTATTATGGAAAGGGACAGGCAGACTCGCAGACAATGCTGACCTTCACTAGCTCCTACGTGTGTCCATGCTGTGTCACCTGGAAAGGGGCACTTCACCTCTCTGAGCCTCTGCTGTCTCACCTATAAAATAGGCATAAGATCTGCAGGGTTGCTTTGAGGATTAGAGAAGATATCCTCAGAACACCTAGTACCATGCTTTTGTTAATATTATTATTATTATTATTATTATTATTATTATTATTATTTTGCATCTCAGAGATGCCATTTGTGGGGGTTGGGCAGCAGTGCCCAGAGTTATCGCCCAGTCCCCAGGAGTGAGCTCCTCCAGGCAGAAAACAAGAACAACGTTATTAAAGTGAACATGAAAGTGCTGGGGGGAGGTCTGATGAGGACAGACTAAGGGTTAATGTCTTCACAATCTAAGAGCTCATGAGACTTTCAAAGAAAAATATCAACACCCCAATTCGTAAATGAGCAAATGGTACAAATAGACCCTTCCCACCAGACAAATAGCAATCAAACCCAAGGAAAGATGTCTTTTCCTCGGTTTTCTTTTCTTCTTTAATCAGTAGTAAAAGACATCAAGTTAAAACAACCTCAAGATGGCTTTATTTCCATAAAAATAGGAAAAGTACTAAGAAGAGGATACCTGATCCAGGCGAGGTTTCTAGCAAAAGTGCAAACACCAGCTGTGGAGTGGCGACCTGCGCTGGCATGAACGTTTTATAAGGCAATCTAACCACATGTACCAAAAATCAAATCAAGACAAATGATCCAGGAATCTCACTAATGTGTATTTCTCCTGAGGAAATCATTCAATAGGAGGGCAAAGCCAAATGAACAAAGATGCTGTGAAAAAATGTGAAAAAGCAGGGTATGCATCCATTAATGGTAAATGGTGAATCAAGCCATAATGCTTCCACATGAAATACTCTGAAATGCCTAAAAGGGTAGTTACGTTTTGAAGAGTGGGCATACCATACGGAATAATGTTTATGGTATATTTTTAATTTAAAAAAAGAGAACAAAAGGCTATTTACAGTATGATTGAAACTATATGCACATGTGCCTGTGTGAGGCGGGAACTGCCTTCATGCAAAGGAGGAACCGTTGAGAGCAGTGGGATGTTCACACAGAGGGAGACTGCCCTGCAGCCTGAGATTTCTGAATCTCCGTCACAAAGGTCATCCCAGCAGCTGCTGCTGGGCTTTTGTGGACTTGAAAAGCAGGCCTGCGGTGTGAGGGGAAGCTCATTCCCAGGGCTGCTGACAGCTCAGATCTGGGAAGACTCTTCTTGTGGTCAGAGCCTTCGAACAGCGACATGGGCTGGCTCCTGAGGTAGTGAGCTCCCAGGGGTGGGAGGTGTGTAAGCAAAGGTGGGAGTGGAATCAAGTGTGGGCAGACAGCTGGATTAGATGTCACCTAGGATGGTTAAACAATCATACACCTACTCTTACCCGCACATCTGGCTAAATATCCCCAAGAGAAACAGGGCAAACCCCATTTGTTCATGGAACACAGGGAAAGAAACAGGGAGAGAAAGCAGGAAGAAGAGGGAGGGAGGGAATGAGGAAGGAAGGAAGGAAGCGGATAGGAGGGAAGTAAGGAAGGGAGGGAGGGAAGAAAGGTAGGAGGAAGGAGAGGCAAGGATTGCCACATGCTAAGCAGGGATCTAATCCCTTTGTAAACACTGTCAGAAACTTGTCTTCCTAATTGAAAAGCCCATGCGGCTACTTAATCCAGTCCATGTTAATGAGACCAAAACACATTACAGCAGATATCGACTCAAGTCATCGTAGCACCAAGGCTGAGGACACCAGGGGGAATATATTGACAGAAATGAGGCTGGGGTCAATCTTGGCCTCCACGGGCATCATCTTGCTGCTCCCTTACTCAAACCATCCCGGGCTGAGACCTGGCCATACACCTGCAGGATTTTCATGTGGGCAAATGCCACTCCATTACCTAGATAGTTGTCCCTCTTAAATGAAAGAAAGTGGCCTTAAAAATAAAGGCCTCCATAAAAACATTCACTCAAACAAGTACAGCAAAGTACAAATCTGTTCATGGGACTCTTTTTTTTTTTTTTTTCTGCCTGTTTAATGACTTCAGAGAAATCGTTACCAAGCCAAAGATTGGCCATTTGAGAGGCTCAGGGTGAGGCCATGTTCAACCACTTCTTGCCTCCTGCTTATGATGTTTAACCCCTCCTACAAAAGGTTAATGCTCTTATCTTCAGCCTTGCTCTTAGCAAAAGGTCTTCCCTCATATTTCTAATTAATGAGTGAGGCACCAAAGTGCTGTGGCCGTGGACCTAGACCTTGGAGTCACATAGTTCTTGTTCTGGCCTGGCCCTCCCTCACCTGGGTCTTGGGACAACTATGCATTGCTAGATGAGGCCTAGCAAGTTTCCCTCCTCCAAGTTCAGCCTCCCCAAGCCACCCTCCCCAAGCCACACAGGCTATCAGAATGTTTTTTCTCATTTACAGATCTGATCCTGCCTTATTCCTGCTCAAAGACCTTATGTGCTTCCCATTGCCCACTGGATAAAACCTGAAATCAGTCATTCGTTTGTACTTTTTTTAGCATCAGCTTCTATCACCACACCCCTAATCATCCCCACCCCAGATTCCC
This sequence comes from Halichoerus grypus, assembly GCF_964656455.1. NCBI lineage: Eukaryota > Metazoa > Chordata > Mammalia > Carnivora > Phocidae > Halichoerus > Halichoerus grypus. The sequence continues at coordinate 61,127,786 of NC_135725.1, forward strand.
CCTACTGTCACACACCCTAAGCTCCAGCCAGTGACTGCTCAGAGAAGGTGACTGGGCTCAAACCGCAGTCCTGAGGCCGAGGCGCTTCACATTTGGCAGAGCATCTGGTTTGAAAAATTTGAAAAAAACAGAATACGAGTCCTGTTTCAGTACCCACCCATTCTCAGTTTAGAAGCGTCTTCCTATAAATTATCTCATTTAACCCTCACCAGACTCCTGAGGTGGATATTCGACCTGTGCCACAGGTTACCAGTGGGAGGCTCTGCTGAAGTGGCTCAGAAGCTGGAGGCAAAGCTGGAACCCAGGACAGGAACCAACTTACCTGAGCATGTCTTACCACCTGGGCCAACAACAGTCCCCCAGACCCAGGCATTATTTCTCCTTTCGTACAAAAGAGGAAGCTGAGGCACAAGGGGGTCAAGGAATTTGCCTGTATCACGGAGCTACTGAGTGTGGGGCTGGAGAGACCCAAGTCCATCTGGCACAATGTCCAAATATCTCTCTCCCTCACCCCCACTGCCTTTCCGAGGCAGCCATGAAGAGGCCAAGTGGAAGTTACCCTCTGACCTTGGCAGTCATTCATCGTCAGTCCCGGGAACAGGGTCTTCTGGATCATTATCCGGAATGTGAAAGGAGGTGGGCATTTAACCAGACAACAGCTGTCATGTGAATTGAGTGACTCAATTGTCCTTAAGAAATGTGTGTCCTCTGGGAGTGACTCCCAGGCCTTTCTGTCCCGTGATCTGAGGTGACTAATGGGAAATCCATGTCCACCCCTAAGCATGGTGGCAAAGAGATGAGCCCTAAACCCTGGAGCAGCCAGCAAATTCTTGCTCTAGTGGAGTCGAGGCTATGCCGAAAGCAGACGGCTACAGCCTCAAGTTGTGTCTCACAGATCACTTGGAAATCCCAGGACCACACGTCAAGAAGTCATCCTCGCTTATTTGCTCATTCGTTCATTCACTCACAAACATTACTTGAGCAGCCACGCCCACGGTAGGTAGGTGTCGGGCATTCCCCCGTGGGTGGGCCCTGGTGGAGCCTCACCCTCGGGGGCTTCAGGCTAGTGGGGAGATAGGCCAGTAAACAGAAGGAGGAGGCTTTCTACAACAATACCACATGAAGGAGCTGAGGCCTGGAGAGCGGGGAGGCCCTCCATTGCTTTCAGAGAAGAGATTTGCACAATTTTGCATGCGAGCCAGAGACCTCACAATGGCACTTTTTCAGGAGGCTGAAGGGGTTGAAATTTCTGTTTTCCCCAAGGCAAGCTGTAAGAACGGTCCTTTGACAAGGTAGTAGAACATCTGTGTTTACAAGAGAGATAAGGAGGAAGCTGGCAGCTGTGGGCCTCTGAGGCTGCCTTAGGAAGGTGTTGCCTCAAAAGATACAGTCTGAGGTGGAGACATCCAAACTCCGGCAGCGTGAGCCTGGCCCGGAGCCGTGGGTGCGGGCTTCTTCCTTAAGGCATTCCATCTCGGTGGGGCCAGCAGACCGTGGCTCGGGACCAGGTCTAGACTTGCTGCCCACTGAGTGGTTGTTTGATGGATGGATTTCATCTCACCTCTGCCCTTGTCCATCCAACCGTCAGCTCACCTAGAGATCAGAGCATTTCTTAATCCTGCTGCTCCCCATCTCCTAGATCTTATTACGTTCCTTATCCTCGTGGTCAAGACCACTCACTACAATCCCCTGTGCCAACCTCGTCTCTCCTACTCACACGTTCCATGCTGAACCAGATCAAAGCTCTTGTTCCCAAACATGTGCCTTCTTTCCTCCAGGCCTTTGCCCATGCGCCCCCATGGCTGGCATGCCCTTCCTCCACCCTTTGCTGCTTGTCCTCTGACTCCTCGTCCTCCCTGCCAGAGGAGAGGGCAGGCATGCCCTCTGGAGCATTCTCCACTTCCCTGGGTGTTGAAGCAGTCCTGGAGGCAGTGTGTTTGACTGTTTGTCTGTACATCCCTGGTCAAAGTAAAATGAACAAGACGTGTTCGGGAAAGGTATCAGGCAACACGCTACCAGTGAAGTAACGACTGAGAATGCAGGTAGGTGTCTTGCTCTTCCCTAGGCCCAGCAGATGCATTGACCCTCTGACTAGGGTGAATGAGAAAATAAATGCAAACAACCTCTGTTGTTGACGCCAAGCTCCTCTCTTCTCTAGAGGGCTTACTTGGGGTCAAATCTTAACTCCACAGCTCTGTCATTGAGGGGCCTTAGGTGACACCCTTGCACTCTCAGAGCCTCATCTATGAAATGGGATGGCTGAGCCCACCCATTCATGGATGTGGAAGTGCTTTGTAGACCGTGAAGTGAAGTAAGCCCCGTAGAAGTTCCCAGGTACCCGGCGGCATCTGAGTTCTGTTCCCCTGGACAAAAGCTATCACTGCATAGCCTTCCTCAGTGACTCTTCTCACCCCACCAGGCCTTACTCATAATCATCGGGCGTAATCCCACAGAAGGGATGGTGGTTGAACTCTTCCCATGGCCTGGAGGTCCACAGAGCTGCTGGAGGCAGGTTCTAAGGCCCTCAGGAGACTTGGATAACCCCAGCTGAGAACAGGAAGGGTCTTTAGGCATGGGGCAGGGCAGAGCCAGGGGGGTCCCAGGCCAGGGGCTCAGAAGCAGGGAAGGGAAGCTGGAGAGGGGCCATTTCCAGTCCTCCTGGTGGTGATCTGTGACACAGTGAGATAAAAGGAGGGACAGAGGCGAGGACTCAGGGCCTCTGGGATCTAGGCCTAATTCTGCCACAGGTTCACTGTGTGCTTTTGGGCAAGTCCCTTCCCCTCTCTAGGCCTCAGTTTCCCTACCCATAAAATAAGAACTAGGTGGTCTTGAGTCCCTCTCTAGTCCTGAAATTTTGAGGGTCAATGAGAAATCTCTCCTTGTTAGCAACCTGCTCCCGCATAAACCCGTGCTATGAAGAAGCCAAAGCAGGTTGTTCTGTATTCATTTGGAAATGAATTCCTGAATCAATCTCTTCTCCTCCAAATGCCACTGTTGCCTTTCCAGAGCTCCACATCAGAGCGGTAAGTTCCAGGTACTACTGCCTTTGATGCGATTTCTCATTAAGCTAGAGAGATCTCTTCTCCCGGACCACAGCCAAATGGAGCCATCTGCAATGTGAAGTGGAAAATAAAGCAGCCATGTGTGGTGAAGAAGAGGTCAGGGGACCCCTCAACCCTGGGAACCAGGGATGACATTGGAACACCGGGTCCTGACCAGAGTTAGAGGGAGGGACAGTCAATGTCCCATGAAACGGAGCAACAGCCTAACAGGAGTTAGGTATCATTTCCCCCATTTTTAGAGGTGAGGAAAGCAAGGCTCAGAGAGGTGAGGTCACCTGCCCAAGGTCACACAGCCAGTAGCTGAATCAAGCTTCAAAATGTAGGCTGTCTGTCTTGACTTGACTGAGCTACACGACCTCCCTCCTCCCGACACCAGTCTGTTTATGAGCATGTCTCTGTGAGCAGAGTGTCCCCTCAAGGACAAGAGCTGGGTGGACTCAGCTCTCATCACAGGGCTCACAGATGCAGAAAAGATGCTCCGTAAATGTTGGTGGAATTGAATTGAATTGAACTGAATTTCTACTAGAGCCCACCTGACACTTGAAATTGATGGACAGGTGATCCCCTGTTAGGGCTGTGGTGTGTATCATCTCTGCCGTGGCTCCAGGGGAGTCAGGCCGACAGACCAAGTCTTTCAGTCCCAGCAGGGGGCACAGGGTCATACTCTTAAAGGGAATTAGTAATATCCAAGGAATTCCTCTGGAACAGTAGGGGGGAATAAAGATTCTTCAAAGAAGGCCTAATAGCGAATTTTCTGGATTTTCCAGCTAATTTGAAGGTATCTACTTGGAACATTTTCTTGTCAGAAAAGATTTTAAAATACATTCATTCAGTGTGACATGATAATTGGGCCTGGCTGCCTGATGAATGCCTTTTATCTATTCCTGAGCTATTGTTCACTGGGATCGCACTGATGGGCTGAAACGGGCACTTTGTTAAATGCACAAATTGAGCTACTTGCAAAGATTCTGGCCATGGGATGCGGTGGAGTCTCAGAAAGATAGCGTCGGGGACTTGTAATGATAAAGTGTCAGAGAAGGAAGGAACTTCAGAGATTAGAGAAGCTAATCTCAACTTCTTCACTGTGCGCCTGGGGACACCGAGGCCGAGGGATGGGCTGGACCTGCTAGTATCATAGGACAGGGTGGTGGCAGAACAGGATTTGGCCTGGGTGTCCTGACCTAGAAGCTGAGTCTCTCGCCCCTGCTTACAAGGTTTCTGTGGGAAAAGACACAGCAATGGACAGTGCACGTGTGTGCAAAGCCATTCATGCCTCCACTTGGTCCTCTGCCCATCGCCCAGAGAACCCGGAGAACATTCACCTATTTGGTGCCGGGGCTGGGCTGCCGGAGTGCTGTGCATTTCTGACAGCTGACTTCTCTCAGCTTTACAGCGTCGTTATCAAATCAGCTATTTTTATAGGCTTTTCCCCCTTTCTCCTTCTTTTATCTTTTCCTTTATTTTAATGTCTTTGTTTTATTGAAGGCAAATTTCCAGGCCTGGCCATCTGATAATCATTGGCAAAGGCTCCTTGCTTCCTTACTACCCTTTCTGAGAAGGAAGGACTTGTTTGGACTTATTTGTCTTAACATGATATTTTGGTGTATCCTGATTTTTCTATTGAAATTTCTCTGGCAATTTTTTTCTTTTAAACCAGCATTTGATTTAGGGTGTCTCAGTTTAAAAACTGAGTGTATTATCTGAACTGCCGTTCATTAACATTTAACGAATAAAACAGTTCCATCGGGATTGTGAAGTTGACATTTTCACTGTTTTCCTTAGAAAACACCACAACGTTAATCATCCCTCAAGGGACTTAATTTTCCACAAAACTAAGATAACAAAGGCCCGGACTAGGTGTGCATGTGTGTTGTTTAGATGTATATGCATGTTATGTTTTCGTGCTTATATCTGTTTGTCTGAATGTATATTTTTGACACTGTACACGTGGCTGTGTGTCGCCTGCCAATGTATAATCAGCTACATGGATGTCTAGGTTGATCGTGTGTGCGTGTGTATAGATGAATCTGTATGAATCTGAATGTATGTGGATATGTACATTGTGGCCGTGTGACTACATGCATGAGTGTATACTTCCGTGTGATGCTGTGGTGTGTATATACATATCTATCCATGTGTGTGAGTGAGTGCTATGAGTGTGTGATGATTTGTGGGTTTGTATGTCCATGTGTCTGGTTCTAGGCACATGTGAGGGGATGTCTTTGTCCAGGTTTCTCTGCTTGAATGTTTGCAGGGGAGGACGCCTAAATTTGTGTTCAGAGTCTCCTATACACATGTACACAGTACCCTCTAGTGGACATCAACAGAAAGCACCCCAAGACTCCCTCAAAGAAAGCAGAATCTGGATCCCCTCCAGTTCCAGACTGGTCCCATGGCGACATATAGGGCAAAGTTTCCAGGATGGTCTCGGAGAGGGCAGGAAAGGGCAGGGATCTACTTGGCAGGGAACTCTGTGCAGGGTCCGGCCCATAGGCAGCAGCTTCATAGCGTGGGGTGAAAGGACTTATCCTCTGGTATGGAGGCAAGGTCACTGAGCTTCCACTTGGTGGGTTCATGGGCCAGGAGGGAGGCAGCCTGTGCAGGATCAGAGCATGGTGGGGAGAAACCTTACTCCAAGCTTCCACATTTGCTGGGGCCCTGCATTCTCCATTGCCCTAGCCAGGCCCAATTATAAGAACATGTTCAGTAACATGCCCTTCATGTATCACGCTAAGTCCCTCCCAGTGGTCTGGGAAATAGGGTCCTTTTACCTGAGATGCTGTTTCCTCTTGCTGTTGTAACAAATTACTTCAAATTTGGGGGCTTAAAAAAACCAAAATGTATTCTTAGAGTGCTGGAAGTCAGATGTCTAAGCGGGAGGGCAGGATTACATTCCTTCTGGAGGCTCTAGGGGAGAATCTGTTCCCTCGCATTTTTCAGCTTCTAGAGGCTGTCCGCATTCCTTGGCTTGTGGCCCCACATCACTCCAACGTCTGCTTCTGTTGTCACATCTCTGTCTCTTTCTCTGACTCTCCTGCTTCCCTCTTTTCTGGACTCTAGTGATTATACTGGGTCCACCCGGATATTCCAGAATAATCTTTCTGTTTCAAGATCCTAGTCACATCTGTAAGGTCTCTTTGGCCATAGAAGGTAACATTCACAGGTTCTGGGTATTCCTAATACCCAGACATCTTTGGGGACCCATTACTCATCCTGTTACAGGTGCCCACCCCAAAACCCTTCATCTCCCTGTACAGTTCTGTGTAGGTCAGCACGGATAGGACTTGAGCATACAGGTGCCGTTTGTGGAATGTTGGCCCTGGGTCTGACATTGTGCCACACTCTTTATGGACCCTCTCATTTGATCCTTCCAATATTCCTATGAGGTAAGTTATTATAACTATAACTGAGGCCTAGCAAGACTAAGAAACTTGCCCAAAGTCACACAGCTGGGAAGTGGAGAAAGATTTTGCTCCCAGAATTGTTCAACTTCAAAACCACATTCTTTACCATTCCAAACATTTCATTAAAATGTCATGCTATAGGGGCGCCTGGGTGGCTCAGTCATTAAGCGTCTGCCTTCGGCTCAGGTCGTGATCCCAGGGTCCTGGGATCAAGTCCCATATCGGGCTCCCTGCTCCGCAGGAGGCCTGCTTCTCCCTCTCCCACTCCCCCTGCTTGTGTTCCCTCTCTCGCTCTCTCTCTCTCTGTCAAATAAATAAATAAAATCTTTTAAAAAAAAAAATGTCATGCTATAGATGAGAGAGCTGAAATCTGGAAGCAGGGCATTTGACAAGAATTTGACATAAATCAATGCCTTAAGAAAAATAGATAAACATGTCCTTTTAAGGACTGCTGCTGTAGATGAACCAAGCAATCATGGGCAATCCAGGGCATAGAGATTTTTTAAAAGTTAGGTGTATAGAAGTATATTTTACATATAGTCAGATGTACCCATTTTAAGCTTACAGTTCTGTGAATTTGACAAATGTATATGGTCTTACAACCACCACCACAATCAAGAAATAGCATATTTCCATGACCCTCTGTGTCACCTTATGCCTCTTTGTGGTCAAATCCCTCCTTCCATCCCAGTCCCGCAACCACTGATCTGTTTTATGTCCCTATAGTTTTTGCATTTTCCAGAATGTCATAAATGGAAGCAGAGATTGGCCTTTTTATTCTTTTTTAGTTGGAGTATTATTTACATGGAGTAAAATATATACTTTTTGGCAGAGAAATCCATCAGTTTTGACCAAAAACACATGGTCCTGTAACCACCACCACAATCAAGACACAGAGTTATTCTCCCATCCCAAAAAATTCCCCCATGTTGTGCTTCTGTGGTCACCCTTTGTCCCCATGCTGTCCCCATGTCCCCCCAAGCAATGATCTGTTTTATGTTCCTATAATTTTGTCTTTTCCAGGAAGTCATATAAATAGAATCCTAATATATATAGCTTCTGAGTGAATCTTCTCTCACTAACCATAATGCATTTGACATCTATCCATGTTGTGTTATCCATAGATCATATCTTTACTTGCTGAGCTATATTCTATGGAATGAAGGTACCTAAGCATATTTATCCACTCACCAGTTGAAAGACATGTAGGTTATTTCCCCATGTGGCAGTTATGAAGTATTCTTTTATGTTCTGCTGGATTTGCTTTGATAACATTTTGTTGAAGCTGTGTGCATTTATATTCATAAGGAATCTTGGACTATAGTTTTTTCTTTTTCTTTTTTTTTTTCGGCGGGGGGATGTCTTTGTCTGCTTTTGGTGTCAGGGAACTGTTGGCCTTATAAAATTATTGGGAAGTGTTTCCTCCTCTTCTGGTTTCTGTAAGAATTTGTGCAGAGTTGGTATTCTTCCTTCCTTAAATAAGTTGGTATTCAGATTCACCAGTGAAGCCATCTGCGTCTGGAGTTTCCTTTGTTGGAAGGTTTTCAATTATGAATTCAATTTGTTTAACAGACACAGCGCCATTCTCATTATCTAGTCCTTCCTGAGTGAAGCTTTGGTAGTTGTGTCTTCCGAGGGATTTGTCCATCTCATCGGAGTTATTAAATGTATTGTTATAAAGCTGGGGACAAGTCAGCGCTGAAATAACCAAACACACAAGTGAATGACTCACCTAAAGTGACCATAGCCAACAAAGGACAGAAATTCTGGGTCAGGAAATAAGCTGAAATTCATGAAGAACTTTATGCTCTTTTGAAATGAGTGAGTTTATTGAAAAGTACAATTATGCACAAAGATGTAAAGCAAAGTCTTATCAAAAAATTGGAAACCACATAAATGTCAAAGAAAGTTAATGTGGTATATTCACTTGATAAAAATATGTATTATATATCATTTAAACACTGTAAAAATGTGCATAGCAAAGTCTAGGAAAAAATACACCAAAATGGTAGTCGTTATTTATTGAGATTTTGAGTCTATGGAGTCTTTTTTTTTTTTTTTCTTCTTTTTTATTCCTTCCAAATTTGCTATATAATATTTCTTAATGAGACAAAAAAAAAATAAAGGAAAAAACCCTGCATTTCCTTCCACCTCTCACGGGGCATAACTAGAGTTCCTATCAAACACAGAACCTGACACTTAGCAGCCCCTCAATAAATGCAAGGACCAATCAAGCCAAGGACCAATAGCTCAGCTTTGAAGGCTCCTTTCTCCTGAGGCCTTGGCTGTCACCAGCACTGCTGCTCCTGCGGTTGCTGCTACCATCAACCTGAGCTCATGTCCTGGCCCTGGCTGCGCCTGCCGGGTCCTACAGTTACCTGAGACCACCCCAGGTGGACTGCGCATGCACACCCAGTGGCCAGGCCATCTGCTTGCTGTGTGCACTGCTCACGGTCCCCGTGGGGCCAAGCCCACATGAGCAAGCCCTGCCACCTGGTATAGCTCCTCCGCTAACATGCATGCTCCATTGTCTCCTTAGACTTCACTTACAAAACGCAAGTTCAGAGGTAAAATTATTCAGCATTTCAAGGTGATGACAGCAGAAACACACACACACACACACACACACACACACACACACACACACACACGTGTCCCATGCAATTGCACAGATCACATACCTGGCAAACCAGTCTGGTAAAAACCTGGTGGCCTGGGTAACAGAGCCTAACATGGAGTGGTCTCCCATAGAAGCCAGGACGGTGACAAAGCAGGCCCAGTAGTGGATATTTCTAGAACACACATCCCTAAATATGCACATCCACTCCATAATTACAGCTATGTAATTACATAGGTTGCAGAAGGTAACAGGAAGCAAAACACCGTGAGGACAGAGAGCATTTCTTGGTTTTGTTTCTAGCTATACCCCCAGAGCCTAGCCTAGTGGCTGGCACTTTCTAGGTAACCAATATTTATTAAATATAGTTATAGAGATTCCTATCCTTACTCCTTCTGGTTAGCTTGATAACTCCTATACATCCTTTAAGATTCTATTCAAAATGCCCCCTCCTCCAGGAAGTCTTCTGCAACTCTTCCAGAGGTAGTGATGCCTCCTGTGCTTTTAGCACGTCTTGTGCAGCCCTCTGGATTAGCACCAAGCTGAGGCATGAGGTTATAAGGCAGCACCTTACCTAAATCCTCATAGTTTGGCTTAGTTTCCTTAGGAATTTTGTTAACTATCAAAAACCCCAACCCCATCAACTAGGACAAAACAAATTATTCTATGGCATTTTCTAAGAAGGAAAGTATTTATTTTGTCTGCTAATCATCCTTCTCTCCTTTTTCACCAAATGCTTTTATTTTAGAGTTAAAATGTGAACATCTTGTGAACATCTCATGTTACTGTTGTACACGTGTCAAAACCAGGACATTTGGTATTGGTACAGGCCTAGTAAGTAAGCGCCGGACTTTATTTGGATTTCACCAGTTTTTCCATTAATGTCCTCTTTCTGCAACATGATCCAATGTGGGGCACCATATTACACTTAGTGGTCATGTCTCCTCATGGTCCCCTCTGGGCTAGGACAGTTCCTCAGTCTCTTCCTATTTTTCATGAGCCTGATAGTCTCGAGAAGTTCCAGCTTGGTATCCTAGAGAATGTCATCTCCTCTGGGCTTGGCTAATGTTATTCTCATGCTTAGACTGGGGTTATATATTTATGGGAAGAATACCACAGATCACGACGTACCAGTGACACCTGTGATCGCTGGTGACATTCTCCCTAATCACTCGGTTGAGGTGGTATTTGCCAGGTGTCTCTGCTGGAAAGTTACTATTTTTTCCTTTCCACATTCCAGTCTTTGGAAGCAAAGACAGAGAGTCTGGAATCCTATTTTATGTGTCCCAGAACCTATCACCATACTATAATTGTTCTTTTTTAAAAAAATCAATGAATTATGATCACTTTAAAATACATTTAACATCAAGCTTTAAAAGGAAATTTACCTGTCAGACCCAATGATCTGAGAATCACTATAAACATACTATGCTGTGTTCCTCAGATTACAAAACAACCCTGATTATGAACAGGGAGGATGAGAGTGTTACAAATTCGTACTGTTTATCATAAGCACTACTCACATCTCCAACTCTGGCTGCATCTGGTCTCTCTGACAAATGACATAGTTGTTCCTGCTCTGCCCCAGAGGTTGTCCTGGGCTCTGTAGCTTGGACCCTCATGTTGACCTTTCTTGTACAGTAGGGGAAACTGAAGACCAGAGAGGGAGAGGGCTTGCCTGAAGTCACACAGCTCTTGAGTCTCTCAGGTCTCTTGTGTTCACAGTAATGCTAGTGATAATCTGGGCCCTCCTCCTCCCTCAGATCCCTGTTCAGCCAGGAAGGATTCTCTGCTTTTCTGCATGACTTTCCATCCCAGTCTCACTGAGTCCCTATGGCATAATCAAGCCTGGGTCTAGCATGGAGTGTCCAGAGGGGAATGATCACACCTCTGTATATCCCTCAAGGAACTCCTGGTAGGCAAGACGACGGTTCCCCTGAGGCCTTAGCACGTGCCTGGGGCAGAGTAGCTGTAAATAATTGTTGGATGAATGGATTAGCAGAAACACTTAAATTCAGCAGCCCCTTCTACCTGGTTAAGGCCCATTACCCACCTTGATGGTAGCATAGTCCAGTCCTTGAGGACACTCATCCTGGGCCTCAACTTTACACCAACCTGTGTGCTGTTTGGCTAATGAGCCGCTGACGGCCCCGTGCCTACCTGCACCTGCACTCTGAGGGCTGGGACCATGTTTGTCTTGCTCACTGGTTGGATCCCAGCATTTCGCACAGATAGTAAGCACCTACTGGATATTTGCTGAATGAGTGATTGAGTGTGATCCCAGGCACAGAGAAGACTGGGCTGACACACACACACAGATGCAGCTCCCCACATTTCTCACCAGCTGCCAGGCCATCACATCACATGCAGGTTTTCAAATAGAAATGAGAAGTTGAATGTTTGAAACTAAACAAAGCAGTGGGCTGAGCCAACTTGCCTTAAAGGAAAGCTGTTTCCCCCCTCCACCAAGCCTGGCACCTGGGAGCCTGCTGCCACGCCTGTCCCGCAGCCAACCCTCAGCTTCCACCATCTGGACCAGTTAGGGAATGTGGGGCCAGGGGCTTCTGGGAAGAAGGTCACCACCATCCTCCCAACCTGATGGCCAGGGCTGACCTGGCTTTCCTCCCACAGTCCACTCTGCTCACGGCCAACACACCAGATCCTGGGGCCGGGGCCGGCAGTGGGAGGAGGTCCACATTCAGCAGTGGAAAGAGGGAAAGAAGAAAGAGGGTCACCCACCTGGCTGGGCACCTCACCTGTGCTGGCTTGCTTATAGCTTATTACAAGTCAGAGGCAGAGGTTATCACAGCCTTTTACAGATGTGAGAACTGAGGCTCAGAGAGCTTGCTAACTTGCCAAGGCCACAAAGCCTGTCAGTGGCAGAGCTGATTCAGCCTCAGCTCTGATCCCAGAGCCTGAAGTCCGGCCTCAGGTTGTGGAGAAGCTTTCTGGTCCCTTTATCTTTCTCAGTACCAGAGTAGTTCCCTTTTCTTCTTCAGTCCATGTGAAATGCCACTAGGATGATTCACTCTTACTCATTTGGTTGTTTGTTTTTGTTTTTAAGGCTAATATAAGTAATGGGGGTGGGTGTTATAGTTATGGAGCTATCAGCCTTTCACCCCCTGGTGTGAATTACTCCAATCCCTTTGCTTTCCTTCTGATTCTGATCTCTAGCTGAGGCTCCCTTGCATGGAGGAGGTGGAAATGTTGTTAAGGAAAGAGAGTCAGGGTCACTTCACTGTAGTCAGCGTGCAGTTAGGAAAACGAGGTCAAGAGAAGGAAGAGAAATCCCCAGCAGCCAGGTTAGGAAAGAAGATAGAGCGAGGCCCCAGTTCAGGATTAGAAAAGGTGGTTCCCAACACTACAGAAAGTTCTTCTCACCAAAAGCCCCTGGTGAAGGTAAAGGCAAAGGCAAGGTGGGGGGTGGGGGGTGGAGGGGAAGATGGAGGTTTTCAGAAAGAGACGGTCATTCTGAAAGGGGCCATGGGCTACCTGGGATATAATGGTCTGTCCTGATAAAAGAGGTCCCAGGCACTTCCCACAGCCCCCGTGTCAGGGAAGCACCAGCAATGATGAGCTGTGTGCCTTGTCCCAGCCAATCGCCATTTTTAGATATTAGATCATTCCAAGTCATCTTCTCTTTGCCTTTTTTCATATTAAAACCTGGGAACACAGTGGTCAATGGCTGAACATCTATAAAAAGAGAAACATCAATTACTGCACACTTCTGGAAAATGGACAAAATGCTTCAAGTTACCTGAAAGTTTGCAAAATGCCCCATTGGAGGAACTAAAAATTGCCAGTTCCAGAACTGAGACAGAACAGAGGCTGTATTCATTATCTATCGTTGCATAACAGATTGCCCCCAAACTTAGCACTTTTAAACAAGTTCCTGAGGGTCTGGAATCCAGGAACGGTTTAGCTGGCTGGTTCTGGCTCCAAGTCTCTCAGGGGGTTGTGACCAAGCCATTGGCAGCCCCCTGATGACTTGCCTAGGCTGGTGGATCCACTTCCAAGTGCACTTATGGGATGTTGGCAGCCTGAAAGGAGGTCACAGTTCGACTGAGGTGCATGTCTCCAAAGCTCACGTGGCAGCTTGCTTCCCTAGAGTGAGAGATCAGAGAGAAAAAGCCCAAGACGGAGGCCTCCGTCTTTCATAATCGAATCTCGGGTGTGACATAGCATTCACCACTGGTCACATAGACCAACCCTCCAAGCACAGTGTGGAAGGGGTCTACACAATGTGGGCAGGGTGTGAGTGCCAGGAGCCGGGGCTTGTCGGGGGCTCTCTTGGGTTCTAGCTATAGCATTTTTTTTTTTCTTAACCAAATTTTCATTTGGACCAAACTAATATCAACCAACATGGTTTCACTCCAGTTGCCTTCAGCCAGATCACAGATGGCTTTGAACCTGAATGGGAGTACGAATGAGGATATCTCCCTGTGAGGATTACCTTAGATGGAAAAGGGTCTTTGCCTGAAATTTACCATCAGTAGCCTTTATTTCTCCCCCAGATTTCAAGAGTTTTCCATAGATAAGTGTGCATTCAGCTCCAGTGTCTGTCAGAGCTAGTACAGTCTATTTGTTAGTGCAAGACCACTAAATGGTTAGTTCAACATGGGGCCTCTGATTGCCCCCTATTATACACACTCGAGGGCAATGTTAGCCTAACCCCTAGTCTCTAGAGGTGGGGGGGATCCACCCCTCAAATTCCTCTGTTAGCAGAAGGGCACTTGACAACACACCTGACTTTTCTGAGCCTTCCTTCAAAGGAATAACCTGCTTTCCCTGAAGCAGCGCCTTCATTAGGCTTACTTAGCAAGACTGACTTGGGGAGCTTGTCTCTATTTTCTCTCGAGGTCCCAGATAATATTAGATCTTGCCATAGTTGTATGTGAGAGACCTTGATGGGCCCCCTTTCCGCCATTTTATTGTCAGCGGGATGCTTTGTTTTTCCCTGCTTTTCAAACCATCTCTTTCCCTCATGATGGATTCTTCTGGTCTCACTTAAGTCAGCCACCATAGTGGCTACCGAAGCAATGGGCTGATTAACCACAGAGGGGAGGACAGATTAAAGTCGTGTACCCCCTGGGGCTGGCTGTAACATGGAAGAAGGTCTTTGCACATGTGATGAAGCTAAAGATCTTAAAATGGGGAGACTTTTTGGATTATCCAGGTAGGCCCTAAGGCAATCACAAGGGTCCTTGTAAAAGAGAAGCAGATACCCACGCTGCTGGCTTTGAAGATCAAAAAAGGGGCCATGAGCCAAGGAGCACAAGAAAAGCAGTTTTAGAAACTGAAAACAGCAAGAGGGTGGATTCTCCCTTAGAGGGAGAACCGAGGGAGTATGGCCCCAACACCTTGATTTTGGTCGGTGAAACTGATTTCGGACTTTTGACTTTCAGAGCTGTCAGAGAATAAGTGTGCATTTTTCCAACCCTAAGTTTGTGGTCATTTGTATCAGGGGCAATAGCAAACTAATACCATATGTCATGTTCATTTGGGACAATCAGGAAAACTTAGAGCAAACGAACACCTCTGGTTCCAGAGCTGCAAGTGCTGGAGGTTTCAGGCTCATACGTGCCTTTGTTGTTAAGGGGAGAAGGACCTTCACACCAAAGCCCCAGTTCCTTTGGGAGGGTAACCAATGATACTGATTTCCGGCATGTTCAAATGAGGCCTGGTGAGTTAGAAATGCTGGGTTAGAATCCACCACCCATTAGCTGCATGACCATGAGCAGATTATACAACCACATCTTCTCGGCTCTGAGTATACATTAGAATCACCCAGAACACTTCAAATCATACCCATGGCCAGGCCCCATTCCTGAAGATTGATTCGGGTGGTCTGGGGTAGGGGCTTGAGCATCAGTGTTTTTATAAGCCCCCTGGTGATTCTGACGTGCAGCCCGGCTGAGCAATGCCTCTCTAAATCTGTTCTTGGAAATAGAAATCATAGTTTGGTTACCTATCCCATGGGTGTGATGAGCCTTAAACAGGTAATCCGTGCAAAGTGCTCAGCACATAGCAATCCCTCAATAAATGTTAATTAGTGTCATACTTCAATCCAGACAGATGGATCATCTTTCAGCACCCCTTACTCTACCCACTTTTAAAATTTTCAGGATAAATAGGAAGGTTCAGTAGATCACTAACATGGTGACATTTTCAGGTACACTTAAATCAAGCATTTCAGACTCCAGGGGGACATAAGACAGGATCTAATCAGACATCTCTCCGGCTTCATGGAATTCCTGTCCCACTCAAAGCCCAGGACAAGCACCTGGTTCAGTGTCACTGAGGTGAATGTCTTACTCCCAGCATGTCTTAAGGTTGCAAGAAATTACCCATTTACACATATTCAGGAAGGGAAGAGCCTGTCTGGAAGGCAGACGAGGATTGTAAAAATCCTTCAGGTGTTAGAACCAGGAGTTTGGTTTACTCTGGACTCAAGGGCTCCCTGAAGGGATGACCTTGAGTTTTTAAAAATAATTGCTTTTCCTCCTCTATGCTCCTCAATGCTCTTCAGCTGGAGGCAGAAACAGTTTCCTAGCTCGAGAGCTTTGGAATGGAGCCCCGGGGCTGCAAGCCCTTGGAGCTGGAATCAAGGCAACAAGTCGGGCTGGGGCGGGGATCCAGGCTGGGCGGGACCGGAAGCCCCTACATCTGGGGCAGGAGGACCCTGTCTGCCCCCTCTCGCTGCTCTGTGAAGCACAGAATGGTGGCGCTGATTAGAAGACAATGATTAAACAGGTCTGCAAACATGGTTTGGTGAATAAACAGCCCCACTCAGTACAGCAGCTCCTTTGTCCCTGTCACAGAGATGGCTTTAGTGGAAAGCAGTCTGAGATTCTGGCCTCCTCAGCTGGAGGATGATTCTGCCCCCTCGTTACCCCTCCTGTTTCATTTTCTTTTTGCTTGAAAACAAGATCGAGGGCGCCTGGGTGGCTCAGTCATTAAGCGTCTGCCTTCGGCTCAGGTCATGATCCCAGGGTCCTGGGATCGAGCCCCGCATCGGGCTCCCTGCTTGGCGGGAAGCCTGCTTCTCCCTCTCCCACTCCCCCTGCTTGTGTTCCCTCTCTCGCTGTGTCTCTCTCTGTCAAAGAAAGAAAGAAAGAAAGAAAGGAGGAAAGGAGGAAAGAAAGAAAGAAAGAAAGAAAGAAAGAAAGGAAAGAAAGAAAGAAAGAAAGAAAGGGAAAACAAGATCGAATTATCTCTTCTTTCCTTCGGGGTGTTGAGAGTCCGGAAGCCCTTTACATAAACATGCCTGGTAAAGGCCCTGATCTGTCCCCAGCAGGCAGGCATTGCACCTCCGAGGCCACCGATGGAGTGGCTTCCGGGTGCAGAGCCAGAGACTTGGGGGTCTCCTCAGCCATGCTCTGCCCTGCCAGGGTCTCTCTGCCTGGCCTGGGGCAAGCCCCTGTCCCTGCTTGGGATTCAGTCTTCTTTCCTGTACAATCAGGGTAACAGTGCTCTTCGTTCATGTTCTTCCCGTCACAGTGATAAACCCCTTTGGCTTAAGTCATAAATGACAGCGCAGGACTCATTCTCCCAGCTGAAAAACACTAGTACTGCCTATGGGTGCTTTCATAGGAAATGATCACCTACCAATTTGTAAGCAGCCAATGTCTGAGCCCCCATGAGCCTACCTGTATCTACGCCCAGCCACTGCCCTGGGACCCCCAAAACCTCCTCGTGACTTGGCATCCGAAGGAGTCAGGCCTGGCCCAGCAAGGGGAACACAAAAACCAGGCATAGAAGAATGACAGCAGGCCCTATGTTCGCTAGTGAGTGCGGATTTCTGGTGTTCAGGTTTTGAATAGCATGCCTAGCCCCTCCATAGGCTTAAGCACTTCCCGGTCTGATACTGTTTCTCTGAGGAACCTCTGCCACCCTTTATCCACTGGAGTGGGGCCCAGCTTGTGGACAAACTCAGAGTGCTGGGAAGCCATTGCCCAGCAAGGGACCCCTGATCTGTCCACCCACCCTCCTTTCTAGCACGTCATTTGGTCCAAAAAGTTGGCCCTGGGAGGACAGACCTGGCCAGCTGTCCTCCAGACCCTGTGAAGGACTCTCACCAGGCCAGGGGGAGGCCACACTCCCTGGTTCCTGCCCCTGAGTCGCTTTATGCTGTCCCTCCTTGTGAGCATCCCTAGATACCTCAGTCCATGAGAAAGACAACGGAGCCACAGAGACCCCTGGAGCTGCCTCAGGGGTCCCCGGGGGTAGGGAGGTCCAGCAAAGCAGCTCCTTTTCACCTGGATTGACATTGACCTTCTGTGTAAGATTTCATTTGGGTCTGCAATCTAGCCCAGTCCCCTCACTGTATGGACAATTAGGCCCAGAGGGCACATAATAAGGCAGGCAGCCTGGGACCCAAGCCTCGGGCCCCCAGCCCAGGGCTCTGCCCACTACATCTCATGTCCTCTCTCCTCTGTGGTTCCATCCTCCCTGCCATTGCAAACATATTACTGTGTTCTGGGGAAGGAATATTCCATGGCCCATAATTCTTATGAATAGATGTGCAATGGGAAACACCTTTCTTATGCCAACCCTGGGGCAATTTCACCAACCTGCAGCTGTGGCCTTAACCAGGATGCAGCCTATCTGAAAAGGTTGTTTAAACACCACACTAGATACCAGGTGAATAATAAATAAGACTGTGACATGTGTGAGTTCTTGTTACGGATGCTAGTCCAAGCCCCCTCCCCCACCATGGACTCCCTGAAGGACCTGGAGAAGTCCTTTTGCCTCTCTGGGCCTCAGTCTCCCCATCTGTACAATGGCAACATTGGACCAGATGCTCTAAGGGCCCCCTTGCTCCCTGCTCTGTCCCTGATTCTGTAAGGCCAAGGGTAGGATTAGCCATCATGGGAATCCTCTGAGGTAGAGGCTGCTCCTCCCGGATGACCCACTGAGGCAGTCATGGCAGGATCTTTGGAACCAGATTTGGAGAAGGGAGGCTCAGCCCAGGTCAGGCACTTCCAGTAGCTTGCCTAGTGCTTAAGAGTGTGGCAGTCAAAGCCAATCTTTGCAATTCAGGTGCACCACTAACGAGTGAATCATTTTCACTCTCTGAGCCTCAGTGTCCTTATCTGTCAACTGAAGCTGGTGACACTTGTCTTCGAAGCAGAGTTAGGAGGGTTTGTGGCAGAGCCTCCTAGATATTCCCCAGTGTCTGTCTTCCCGCAGAATCACAGAAATGGGATCTCTCAAAATGACCACCCAATATAGAGATTGCAGGTCCCAGCCTCCCTTGTAGTTAGCTGTACCATGTGACTAAGTTCTGGCCAAAGGAATGCAAATGGAGGGGTTTGGTGGCAGCTTTGGGGACCCTTCTTTAAAAGCAGTGGACATACATACTTTGCCTCTTTGTCCCCATCCCTCCCTCCATCCTGCCACCTGAAATGTGGATGTGGTAGTTGCTATTTTGAACCACAAAGACAATGCTTACTGCTAAGGGTGACCAAATGGTGAGTTGGAGGGCTATGTATACTTGAGGATCATTTATCAACTCCCTGCGCTGCTTACCTCTGGGCTTATTTTCCTTATTTAGAGAAATCAACTCCCATTTTATATAAGCCACTGCTACTGGAGTCTCCGTTTCTCAGAGTCAAACCTAATCCTCACTCACTGCCATGGGATCTGACGAAATGAAATGGTTCTCCCCTAACCAAATCACACCCCCTGCCTTAAAGTCCTTCTCTGCCTCCTCAGGATAACATTGACACTCCTTAGCCTGGTACCTCAGGCCCTTCATGATATGTCCCCCCCTTCCCACTCCAGCCTTGGCTCTCTCACTGCACCCCACCTTGCCCAACACACCCCAGGCCCCAGCCAGCAGGAGCTATTCACAGCTCCCCACGCCACCAGGCCACCCCTCGTTTCTGGTCTTTTGCACCTCTAACTCTGCTTCCCAGAAATGCCATCTCTCCACTGGCCCTCTTCGGCTTTCTATATTCAGATCAAGTATTACCTCCTCCTCCAGGAAGTCTCCTAAGACCTTCCCAGGCTTTGTTGTGTTCCATTTCTTGTTTCACTTTGCTCTGTTGGCACCATGGGGCTTTCTCATACTGTGTGAGAGCAACACACCAGTTTTCCTGTCTGTCTGCCTCCCCAGTCTGCGGACTGAGGACGGGGAGAATGCCCGGTTCATCTCTGCTCTGCGAGGGCCTCTGCCACGGGGCCATCCATAAGAGGAGCTGAGTGAAGGGAGGAAAGACAGAAGGCAGATGCTTGTTAGTGTGGAGTAGTCTTGGAAGCTGACTGGAGACAGAGGTGAAAGGCAAGGGCATCCTGAGCAGCGGCTCATCCCTGCTCTGGTCAGATATTCCTGGATCTAAGAGGCCCTTGTGCATTCGTTGGCAAATCTGCACCAAGTGTCATTAACGGTGGGGCAGCATCTCAAGCTCACTCAATCAGCAAGTGTGTAAAGATACACTTGGCCTCTGCCAACACTTTGTACTTCAGTCATTGCCTCATTATAGCCCATAACCAGCAACGATAACAGGATGGGAGAGTCAACTGATGGTTTCACAAATAGCATGTGTGTGGGGCCAAAGTTTGTGGTCCAAGGACTCTGCTAACAATGAACATTGTTTAACAGCCTAACCGTAACCTTCTGGGGCCCTGATCCTCTAACGGCCCTTTGGTGCATCTCATAGCCCCTCCTTCAACAGTGGGGGAGACTGAGGTGGAGAGAAAGAAGTTGCCCAAGGTCACACACACCAGGCCCTGACACCGAGCCCCTTGCCCTTTGTGCCACTCTTGCCCTGTTCTGTGATTGCTGTCCAACAATTAACTGTGCATTTAGATGAAGACATAGACCCCTCAGGCCCAATCACGAGGGGCACGAAGGGACAGATCCATTACAGAGCCTTTGACCTGGGAGGGCACCTTCTAATGATTTGGTAACATAAATCTTTTCATATTTTTTTGGTTTTTTATTATGAACCAGTTTAAGGATATGCAGAAATAGAATATAACAACCCCCCTGTGCCCATCAGCAGCTGGCTTAAGTAGTTCTTGACACCTGTTGTTTTGGGTAAAATAACTTGGAATTATCTCTTCCCCCAGGAGACTAGAGGAGACACATTACAACCAGAATAATCTTCAAATTGCAAACTGGATCATGTCAACTCACCTCCTTCCTCAAAACTCTAGTGGGCTTCTGTGCCGTAGAAAGGGAGGCAAAGCAGAGCTCCACACCACCCCACACAGCCCATCTCTGCGCTTCCACCCCACCCCACACAGCCCATCTCTGCGCTTCCACCCCACCCCACGCAGCCCATCTCTGCGCTTCCACCCCACCCCACGCAGCCCATCTCTGCGCTTCCACCCCACCCCACGCAGCCCATCTCTGCGCTTCCACCCCACCCCACGCAGCCCATCTCTGCGCTTCCACCCCACCCCAGATAGCCCATCTCTGCACTTCCTTGAAGTGACAGGAAAAGTACGCTTCTCTCTTGTTTAAGCCACTTTTATTTGGGGTTCTCTCTGATGTCAGGAGTCCACAAAAAGCTACATATTGGAGTCAGTAGAGGCGCTGAGAAATAAAACCAAACGACAACAAGGAAAATTAGATAATCCTGTACAACACCAAAGGATTCTGACGGGGGATCCGAAGTGCTGCTCAGGCACCGATGGTGTAGAAAGCTGTCCAGGTGATGCTCTCATGTGGCCACGGTTGAGAAGCACTGTTTAATGATCCGTGTCTGAACTCGTTCTAACTAACACTGAAAAGTCATCTCCTGAGAGGCCCCCGGCGGGAGGAACGTGGGGCCCCCTCCTCTGTGCTTCCACAGAGCTTGGTGCCACGCTCTGCCAGAGGAGTGTGGTAGTTTATGGCATTAGTGTGGTTGGGTCAGGCTCCCACTGTCCTCTGAGCTCCTCCGGGGTGGGACCACCGTTAGATTGATCCACGGGGCCTGGCCCAGGGGTCAGAGTTCTTACCTGGGCCTCCAGAACCCTGCATGGTCTGGCTTGTGCCCACCCCTCCAGCCTCTTTCAGAACTATTGGCCCCTTCACTCATCCTGGTTGTCTTCTCCCCAGTCCTTGAATGCACTTGACCCCTCCCATCTCAAGGCCTATGCATACGCCCGTCCCTGTTACCTGCAACTTTCACCTGCCTCTTCATTTAGCCCTTGCTTGTCCTTCCCCCTCTACCTTTGCTGTGTGAAGCCTGGCCTTGGCATTGGCATCACCGGGTAACTTGTTAGAAATGCAGAATATAAGGCATTTGTAGTTAACAGGGATTAACGAGGTCTCCAGAATGTGGAGAATGCTATGATGGGTAGTTCCGACTCAAAAATATGATGGGGGTGGAGGCAGGTGAGGGTCCCTTTTCAGAACAGAGGAATGCTGGGTGAACAACAACAAAAAAATGTCCACCATAATGATGGCGTCTACACAGTGGAAGACCGTTGACCACCAGGCCCGCTCTGGCTGGGCCAGAGGCCGTGAACTCCAATGCCCACAAGGGCTAGAAATGAGTGAGTCAATGTATTTGCTTTCCTTTTTTTTTTTTTTTTTTAAGATTTTATTTATTTATTTGACAGAGACAGAGACAGCGAGAGCAGGAACACAAGCAGGGGGTGTGAGAGAAGGAGAAGCAGGCTTCCCGCCAAGCAGGGAGCCTGATGTGGGACTCGATCCCAGGACTCTGGGATCATGACCTGAGCCGAAGGCAGACGCTTAAGACTGAGCCACCCAGGCGCCCCTTTGTTTTCCATTTGTTAGCTGTTATATATTATCACAAACCTGATGGCTTAACACAACACAAACTTAGTATCTTGCAGTTCTGTGGGCTCTGAAATGGTTGTCACTGGGCTGAAATCGAGGTGTTGGCAGAGCTGTGTTCCTTCTGGAGACACTGAGGGAAAAGTGTTCCCTTGCCTTTTCCAGCTGCTTGCATTCTTTGGCTTCTGGCTGCATGACTCCACCCTCCACCTCTATCATGTGTCCTCTGAGGCTGACATCCCTGTCCCTCTTTGGTAAGGACCCCTGAGATTACATTGCACTCCCCCCACCCATCTCATCCAGGATAATCTCCCTGCCTCAAGATCCGTAACTCCAGATGTCCTGCGCCGCCCCACGCTCCGCTTCCAAGTCGGTGTGATTCGTGTGCTTGTGCACGAGCTGGCATCTAGCCTGAACTCAGGCCACGCACCTCCTGCGTGTCCTTGGCAAGTCCCTCTCCCTTTCTGGCTCTCAGCTGACTCACCTATAAACTGAGGCGCAGAGGGAGGGAAAGGGAAAGGAAGCCAGGCAGGTGGGAGGGAAACGGAGTTTGTGGTCAGTACTCAGGGTTGGTTTGACAACGTTCTGACTTTGGTCATGTTCCCACAGTGTAAACGTCACAGAGTGTAGAGGCTCACTCCGGAGAAAAGGAGGGGGGAAAGGGTATATTTGGGTTTGCTTTTACATGCATTGTTATTTTTAAATTTTCATTCCCTGAACTCCCTCACTGTCTTGACCCAGTTTCCATCTCCAGTTCAAAGGCAGAGAGCGGAGGCACCTGTTGTGCTCGGTGTAGAATAAAAGCCCAGGGCCGCTTGCGTGGCTTTTGGTTTGGAATCTGTCTGATCCGTTCATTGTCTCAGAGGCAGGAATCTTCTCTAGGAACTTCCTAGACATATAAGGCTCCAAAAGGCCAGAGGATAGAAATAGCCTCTCTTCCCCTACCAGCCAGTGTAAACACATCCCTGGGTGACATTCCTTGCTGACAATGACCTGGCTATGGCTTGTGTTATCTCACGATTTCCCCTTCAATCCTTTTAGTCCAAACACACAGTGGCTCCAGGCCCGACATCCGTTCTAGAGGCCTGGATCTTTTTTGCCAATTTAAAAGCTGAATCCAAAACATTCCTGAACAGTTGTCAACTCTCTGCAAAAATAACGAATGCATTTTACCCTGAGCCACTGCCTATTTGTGCTTCTCTCCAAACTGTAAATGTCAAGCATTGTGGAAGGTTTTTACTTTCTAATTTTTGGGATGCTTTTACAAATGCCTTGCGATGGGATTACTTTGGTGAGTTCTGATGACAGCCACAGCTTGTGAAATGTCAAGGGTGGGCGTGCCGAATGGAATCTAGATAGAGACAAAGCATTCGCTGGATTAGTCCCTTTCTGAGAACCATCCATGGTAGAGTCATAGAATCCCCAAAGACCACTTAGGTCGGTCCTCCCCACATATAGCTGCATGTCTGGAGAATGTGGAGAACTTAAAAAAATTCCTGGGTCTCAACCAACATCTAAAAATTTAGAATCTCTGAAGGTAAGACCCAGAGAGATTGTGGGGTTTGTTTATATATATATATATATACACTTTTCAGGCAGTTCTGATGCACATCTATGTCTGGAAGCCCCTTGTCTTATTCAGTCCTTTTTTTGGTACTCCCCTCTACAGGATTTTGCCAAATGGTTATCTATCCCATCTTGTATTCCTCTAGGGATGGGGGACTCACTGCCTTTCAGAGGAGCCCCTCCTATCCTTCCTTAGCCAGCTCTGCTTTGTCAGGAAGTTCTTTCTCTGCCCCCTGTAACTTCCCCTGGACTCCACAGATGCCTGTCTTTGTCCTTTGGAGATTTGGAGGGCACAAACTTGTCCCATGAGTTCTAAGGAGTGGACACCCCAGTTTCTTCAGCCGTTCCTCCCAGGACACAGCCTTCAACCTCTCCCTACAGGGCTACTTCCTGTCTGCCACTGGCCTCTCACACCTGCCACAGCTTTCCAAGGGGTCGTGAA
The DNA here is from genome assembly GCF_964656455.1 of Halichoerus grypus. Taxonomy (NCBI): domain Eukaryota; kingdom Metazoa; phylum Chordata; class Mammalia; order Carnivora; family Phocidae; genus Halichoerus; species Halichoerus grypus. The sequence continues at coordinate 61,151,616 of NC_135725.1, forward strand.
AACTGATACTCCTTTTGTCGTGGACTCACTGCTTCTACCAATGAGGCTGTTAATAATTGACTGAATAAGTATTAAGTCAGTCCATCACGGAGTGCCAAGTGCCCAAAGGGTGCTAGGTTGGCCATGTGCTGTGGGAGAGGCAGAAGGGACTTTGCAAGGGGCTACACGGTTGTGGGGGGAGCCAGAGGAAAACACAAACATAGCCGTGGCAAGACACGAAACGCACTGCTTTTAGTGGACAACTCTATTTTGCGGCAGGGACTGTAAACATCCTAAGGATGACATGGTCACAACAGATTCCAAAGAGATGTAGCTTAAGGAAACAACAATGTCCATCAGCCAGGTTCAAGCAGGAAAACGTGAACACTAAAAAATGTGCAGAGGTAGGGATTTAATATGGAGAATCAGGTGCTGACAGAATTGCTGGAAGGGCTGGAGGGAGAAGCAGGACAGATTCCCAGCACAAGATGGACATGACCCATCAGTCTCCTTACTGTCTGAGGCCACCTCTGGAGCTAGTTAGCTGCAGACACACCCCTGCAGCCATGATTCAAAAAGCAGGTGGTCAGAGTGTAGCAGTGGCAGCCCAAGCTGCCACCCCATTTCCAGGAAGCTAGAGAAGGGACGGGGAACAGGAATGCAGGAAATCCTCACAATCCACCATCCTGTCAGTGATGCCCCCAAAGGGGCACGACAATACCCTCCGCCCTCCACATCTGACAGGGGTACTGCTAATCAGAAGCACCTAGTTCACTCCAGAGCTCTAGCTGCAAACAAGGTGGGAAACAGCTCTTAGCTTCCCATGGTCTCCAAGCAGAAGGAAGGTGCAGTGGAGGCGGGGTGAGTCGGAGATGTGTGGTTAGCATGCTTTATGGCAATGAAATGGACACAATCTAAATGTACACCCACGGTCTACCCTACCACTTCGGAGAGGATGATGTTGCCTTTTAATCAACATGACATGAGAAAAGGTTCATAATAAATCACTAAGTTAAAAAAGAAAAAGAAAAAAAAGCAGGCAGCAAAATAGAGGTCACCATATAATTTCTTTTTGATTAAATGAATTTTTGAAAAATACGAAGTTAAAAATACCGGCAAGATAAATGACAACTTTTGGGTGAAAGGAGTGAAGGTATTTTTTTCCCCTAAAGGTCAAAAGTATAATTTCATAATGATGTAAGGTCAATACATATGTCATAATAATCATAAATATGTATGTACCTGATACATGAAGCAGAGACTGATGGAATTAAAAAAAGAAGTAGATCCACAATCGTCAGATTTTAACATTTTCCTCAGAAATTGACAGAAAAACTGGATTGAAGGTATTTGAAAAATTCTTGCAAACTTTTCCGTGTTTTCCAAGCTTCCTACGTTGTGCATATATTCTTTTTGTCCTAGGACCAAAAAACCGCATTTTAAAAAAAATCACACAAAATCTTAAAGGTGCAGGGGAGGGGGCGGGGCGCGAAGAGCAGCGAAGGTGGAAGACAGAGGGGAGGCACAGAGGGGTCAAGGAGAGGCTCCAGGATGAGGCCCTAACAAGGTGCAGCTTGTGGGAGAAGTGCAAACTAACTGGAGCGCTAACTCTGTGACCCGGGAAGGCCTGCCCCATTCTGGGTCTTTGTTTCCGCCCCCAAACGAGCGCCTTAGGACCGCAGCTTGAGCGGCGGAGCACAAAAGGCGCTCCAGCGTGCCGGGAGATCCGGCACCGGGGGGAGGGGGGTGGCTGGGACCCGGGAAGCGCGGGCCGGGGGGACACTGCTCCCCACCCCCAGCTCCGACGCGCCCGCGCCTGGGGGGAGGAGCGGCCTTGGCCTCGGGCCGCAGATAGGCGACGCCCAGGACGCAGGTGGAGCCTCTCGGCTGCTGAGCCGCTGCGCGGAGGCGGGACTTGCGGCGAGCAAGCGGCGGGAGTTGGGGCTAGAGCTGCGAGAGCCTGAAGCTGCACGGGTGCTCGAGCCCGCCGCAGGTAATTAGCGCCCTTCTCCCTCGGCCCCCAGGCAGGCCGCGGCTCCCCTCCCTGCGATGGAGGCTACCTCTCTGGGTCTCCGCTTTCCCATCTGGGGATTGGCCCTTCAGCCGGGCGTGCGCTGTGGGACCCTCTCCAGGCTAACAGCCTTGCGCCTGCACCCGGGTGCCTGGATGGCTCCTGTTGGGCTCAGAGGACGCAGACCCCCCTGAAACCTTGCCTCCTTAGCTCGACCTCATCGCCCCTGCCCATCCAGCCCACTCCAGCAGAGAGCCCCTGACTGTAGCTGAGAGGCCAAGACACGTGTCACCTCCCTGCAGAAAGGGTGAGGTTGGTGCCATTCATACTGGATGATTCCGAAGGTCCGGTTCTTGGCACAGTGGACACTAATACTGGGATCCATAAGAAATTGCCCATGGCGCCTGGGTGCCTCAGTCGTTAAGCGTCTGCCTTCGGCTCAGGTCATGATCCCAGGGTCCTGGGATCGAGTCCCACATTGGGCTCCCCGCTCCGCGGGAGGCCTGCTTCTCCCTCTCCCACTCCCCCTGCTTGTGTTCCCTCTCTCGCTATCTCTCTCTCTGTCATATAAATAAATAAAATCTTTAAAAAAAAAAAAAAAGAAATTGCCATGGTCAGGAGAAAACTCAAAGCTAGAGCTAGGGCTATGGGAATCCGGGTTGAGGCTCTTATTTTTACTTGCTGTGTGTCCTCTGTGAGTCCACAAACCTCTCTGATTCCCAGCCTTCTTCCAGAATGGGGGTCATGATCATCTACCCCAGGGGTTACTGGGAATCTCCGTGACTTAACTGCTAAGAAAATGGCCTGCAAACTGTAAAGTGTGGTGTGCTGTGATCTTACAAATACAAGTGAAGGCTCCAAGCACAGACCCCTTTTAAGCCCCTAGAAGAGGAACAGCCTTGGCTAAGCGTGAAAGATTTGCCAGCCTTGGTCTATGACTATCTCTCTCACCTGTTTAGCCCCTCCATCCCCCACCTCTCCATGGATTGGTTACCCCCACTTAACCTCCCCTGGGATCCCTCCCTCCTCAGATCCAGGCCTTTGGACCCAAAGCTGCTTCTGTCCCAGCATGGGACAGAGCTCTGAGCAGAATGGAAACTGAGTGCACCCCTGACAGGTCTGCTGGCTCAACTACCCTCCAAGGTAGGGTTTTCTTGGGCAGCACTGATTTGTATGAAGCTGGGGGACCTGGCTGGGGCTTTGCTTTCCAGGATGCCCAGTGGCAGAGGGTGGGGGGTGGAGAAGCCAGGTGCAATTACTTTTGGCTTCTGGATGGGTCAAGACTCCAGTGAGACAGAAAAGATGGAGGGATTAATGTCCTGGCTGAAGAGTAAGAGTTTCAATGAATCTAGGAATTTAAGACACCATTTACATTTCATTGAATACATTTTATATACTGTTTAAATTTTATAATTGTTGTTTTAATAAAGTCTGCACTGTTTCAGAGTCGTAGGGAAGAATAAACAGGCCCTTCTTTCCAGTGGCTTCCAGACTTGCTGCGCTCCTGGGAAGCTGAGACCTATGTCCCCGGGGGCCGGGCTAGGCTGGTTTCTGAGGGCGAGCCAGTTCTGATGGGCTGGGCGGACAGTCTCCAGGCTTTTAAGTGCACGGCCCCATTCAGTGTAACCCTGTGAGGCCTTTCACATAAGAGGAAACTGAGGCACAGAGGGGAAGTGAAGCAAACCCTTGTCTCAGAGACAACTCTGTCTCTCAGTCCCTTTGGTTTCTACTCCATTGTGAGGTCAAATTGTGAACAGTGTTTGTGGAAGTTTCAATGTATGTCACTGAATACAACCGAGTAACTCTGTAGCAGGCATACTTCGGGGCATCAGGGACACAGCAATGAACGAACCAGGAAAAAAAAATGCCTACCGTCTAAAGTGGATGTTTAATTGGGGAGAGGCAGACAAGAAACAAATACGTGTGTAAATATACTCTCTGGTGTGTCAGATGGGGAGAAATAAATCACAGGAATGGGGGACAGTGTGCTGGCAGTGAGAAAAGTTGCAGTTCTGTAATTTTTTTAAAGGGCAGTCAGGGAAGGCCTTGCTGAGCAGGTGACATTTGATCCAAGACCCAGAAGAGGTGAGGGAGTGAGCTGGAGGGTAGATGGGACATGAGGGAGTTGGAACCATAGAGTTCTTTAGGGCCATTGCCCCCTACCCCCAGCCCTGACGCACCCACGCCTTTGTACTGCTTACAATCCACATTGTTAGAGGTGGCACCCCTTTACGCTAGCATCTTGGAACGTCTGAGCTGGCGGGCCTTTGGGGGACCACTTGGCCCGCTCTCACCTGTTCACTCTGGTTCCTCCTGTCCCCCTCCAGAGTCGTAAATATGCTGCGCTTCCTGGTGCCCCGGTTGCTTTGCCTCCATGGCAGGACCGCCCCGTACTCTTCTGCAGCGGCCCTTCCGAACCCCATCCCGAACCCAGACATCTGCTACAACCAGCTGTTCATCAACAATGAGTGGCAAGATGCAGCCAGCAAGAAGACCTTCCCGACAGTCAACCCCGCCACGGGAGAGGTCATTGGCCACGTGGCTGAGGGGGACCAGGCTGACGTGGATCGGGCAGTGAAGGCAGCCCGCGAGGCCTTCCGCCTGGGGTCTCCATGGCGCCGGATGGATGCCTCAGAGCGCGGCCGCCTGCTGAACCGCCTGGCCGACCTGGTGGAGCAGGATCGTGTCTACCTGGCCTCCCTGGAGACTTTGGACAATGGGAAGCCTTTCCAGGAGTCTTATGCCTTGGACCTGGATGAGGTCATCAAAGTATACTGGTACTTTGCTGGCTGGGCTGACAAGTGGCACGGCAAGACCATCCCCATGGATGGCGAGCATTTCTGCTTCACCCGCCATGAGCCTGTTGGCGTCTGCGGCCAGATAATCCCATGGAACTTCCCCTTGGTCATGCAGGGCTGGAAGCTCGCCCCAGCGCTGGCCACCAACACTGTGGTCATGAAGGTGGCAGAGCAGACCCCCTGTCTGCCCTGTACTTGGCCTCCCTCATCAAAGAGGCGGGCTTTCCCCCGGGGGTGGTGAACATCATCACTGGCTACGGCCCAACAATGGGCGCAGCCATCGCCCAGCACATGGATGTCGACAAAGTTGCCTTCACCGGCTCTACTGAGGTGGGCCACCTGATCCAGAAGGCGGCCGGCGATTCCATCCTGAAGAGAGTCACCTTGGAGCTGGGTGGGAAGAGCCCCAGCATCGTGCTGGCCGACGCGGACATGGACCACGCCGTGGAGCAGTGCCACAAAGCGCTGTTCTTTAACATGGGCCAGTGCTGCTGTGCGGGCTCCCGGACCTTCGTCGAAGGATCCATCTATGACGAGTTTCTTGAGAGAACCGTGGAGAAGGCTAAGCAGAGAAGGGTCGGGAACCCCTTTGAGCTGGACACCCAGCAGGGGCCCCAGTGGACAAAGAGCAGTTTGAATGAATCCTGAGCTACATCCGGCTTGGCCAGAAGGAGGGGGCAAAACTTCTCTGCGGCGGGGAGCGTTTTGGGGAGCACGGTTTCTTCATCAAGCCCACGGTCTTTGGTGGCATGCAGGATGACATGAGGATCGCCAGAGAGGAGATCTTCGGGCCTGTGCAGCCCTTATTTAAATTCAAGAAGATGGAGGAGGTGATCGAGAGGGCCAACAACACCAGGTATGTCTTGGCTGCTGCCGTGTTCACCCGGGACCTGGACAAGGCCATGTACTTCACGCAGGTGCTCCAGGCCGGCACAGTGTGGGTAAACACCTACAACATTGTCACCTGCCACACGCCCTTCGGAGGGTTTAAGGAATCTGGCAATGGGAGGGAGCTGGGGGAGGATGGGCTTACGGCCTACACGGAGGTGAAGACCGTTACCATCAAGATTCCTCAGAAGAACTCATAAGAATGGCTGCCACAGGGACCCACTCCAGTCCAGAGTTTCCATAATCACCTAGACCATGGTTGCCAAATAGTTTTTTAGCCTCGGACCCTACTTTATTTGTTCCAAATGAACTCTTAGAGGGAAGCTCAGCAAATAAAGCAATTAAAATGAGAACTGCTCTTGTTAAAGCAGGACTGGGGACTGGACTCAAAAGTTCTATCCACCTGTGCCTCAGCCCCAACCCCCTTGGTGGCCCTGAGTTATTTCCATGAAATCTTGGGAGTCTCTGGAAAATAGATTAAAAACCACTGATCTGGACAGTGGCTTTTAGTTCTTCCTTCTGATCCGAGGACTTCCCCATGTATTAATCTAATGGCTTAGTAGATGGGCTCAGTTCAGACATAGGATCGGGAGGCATCAGGAGTTTCAAACTAGGTGGATGCCAAATCTTGGCCCCATTCTTCAATGACTTAACCCAAAAATCAAGGATGCTTCTCCTTTTTTAAGTACCAGTTGCCAGCTGTTTTTCTTGCTTACCCTGCATTTTGCTACTGATTATCATTACTTTGAGGGAAAAAGTGGGCAAAGAATGCATTTATATAACCACTCCTTTAAAATAAACTCAAACAACCCGAGTGTCCATTAGCTAGTGAGTGGGTAAATAAAATGTTTCCATGGAATATGCCTTGTGCTAGTCAGCCATAAAAAAGGAATGAAGTACTGACACGTGCTACAGTATGGATGAACCTTGAAACCATTAGGCTGAGTGAAAGAAGCCAGACATACATACAAGGGCACATATTGTATGATTCCATTTATATGAAATGTCCAGAATAGGCAAATCCAGAGACAGAAAGTACATTGGCGGTTGCCAGGTGTTGGGGGAGGAGGGAATGAGGAGTAACTGCTAATGGGTATAGGATTTCTTTTGGGGAGGTTTCAAAGGGTTCTGAAATTGGATAGTAGTGATGATTGCACAACTTTGTGAATATACTGAAAAGTACTGAATTGCACAGTGATTCACATAAAAGGGTGAATTTTATGGTGTGTGAATTAATTTCAGTTAAAAATTAAATAAGAATTTTGGAACGTCAGTCCAATTTTTTTAATCAATATTCTCTTACAACTGAAAATTTTAGAGTCTTGGGGATGGAAGGGACCCAGGTAGTCATCTAGTCAGGTGCAAAAGTCCTCTCCCCAATATATTTCTAGTTGCATTTTTGTTTTCTCTCAGCTGGGTGACAAAGTGCAACTTTAAGGCCCACAGAGAAAAGCCTTGGTTCCTGCCTAGAGCAAGTCCATCTGAGTTCCCATTTCGGACCTTCCACACTGTCCCCCAGCCCCTACCCAAACACACCACCCCTCAAGCAGAGCCCAGCATTGGGGCCATTCTGACATGCTAGGGGTTTCCAGAATTTTATTTATTTGTTTTTATTTTTTAAAGATTTATTTGAGAGAAAGAGGGCACGTGTACTTGTTCATGTAAGCGGACTGGGGGGTGGGGGGTTGCAGGAGAGGTGGAGAGAGAGAGTGAAGCAGACTCCCTGCTGAGCACAGAGCCTGACACAGGCTGATCTCAGGACCCTGAGATCATGACCTGAGCCGAAATCAAGAGTTGGATGCTCAACCCACAGCCACCCAGATGCCCCAGTTTCCAGAATTTTAAACCTCAGAGTTCAGTGTATTCACTGCTAGTCTTCTGACTTCATTCCCCATCTGAAGGGAGTAAATCCAAGCCAGCCAGACCACGGTACAGAAATAAGGCTGATCCTCTCTCTCCTTGTCTTCCATCTTTCTAGACCATGTTGCTCACGAATCACCACATCTCTCGGTCCACTCAGTCTTGGGAATGCACAGCCTTGGTCATCTCTTTAATGTCCTGTTATCTCACCAAGGCATCAGGATGATTTTGTTCTGTGTCTTCAGGAGTGGACCCGAAACTGCTCCCTGAGGACTTGGGGTCTATTTGGGACCGTCATCTCCCCTTCCTAGGCCCTCCTTTTTGTACCATTAGTCTAAGCCTGGGGTGACCCTAGCTGTCCCCCAAAGGGCATCTTTTATCCCTTTCTCTTGGAGGCTCTTGGCACCTTTGCATAGTAGGCAAGTTTCTCCCCAACAGCCTGGGGAGGGGTGGAGGTGGGAGGGAGCGGGCAGCTGTGTGGGTGGGGTCTCTGACCACTAACAAGCAACATCCCGGTGTATTCACAGCTCCATTCCTCATCTGCTTCTCAGTACTTCTAAACCAAGAGGACCTTTTAAAGGCTCAGTGTGGGTGGGACTACAAAAAGACAATCGTCTAGGTCCCTCGCTTCGGTCCCTAAAATTCTGAGACTGATGAGTCAGATAGGTCAGATTCCTAGTCAGCTGAGCCTGGAGGCCCCTCTGTCCTCCTTCGTTGCTCTCACTGCGGGAGGTGTGAGCAGGAGGTTGACCTGGGGCAAGCTTACACCAAGGGCTTACTCTGTGGAGCATGATCTCTGCCAGTTGTCTTTACACGCCACTGAAGCCTCATAATCCCATAAAGTAGGCAGTGGGGTGACCCTCTTTTTAGATGAGGAAGTGGAAGCTGAGAGGATTAGCACGCAGCCCATTTGGACTCAGTTTTTCATATGCATACACGAGGGGCCAGCAAGGGGAGAGCATCTAATCACATTTCAAGAAGCCTCGAGAGCCCACAGCAGTGCTGCAGGACAAGCCCCTACACCCTGCTTCTCTGCTGGACCCACCAAGGCTTCTGATCAGATCCCGGATCCCGGGCCTTTTAAAAGAACTCTAGTTTGGGTTCGCTCTATTCTGGGTGTGAGCCTGACCTCTGGTGGCCACCTTGTTAGTTCATTTGCTCAAATTATTCACTGATTAAAAAAAAAAAAAGGCTCAGGGACAGGTTATGGGCATGTTGTGGGGAAGCAGAATTGAATGAGGCAGGAGCTCCCTGCAGGGGCTCACAGGCTACCAGGGAGACCATTCCAGAAGAGGTGAAAAGTCTGAGAAGTAGAAGCACAGAGGCCATGAGATCACAGGAGGAAAGAAATAACGTTAAGCCCACACAATATTTATAAGGCACCTACAATATATATGATCTCATTTAATGTTTCTAACCTCCTTCATGGTACTTATGATTAGCATTCCACTCGCTAAATAAATGTGGAGGCCCAGAGGTGTTCAGCTTGGGAGTGGAGCCGGGATTCCAACTCAGGTCTCCTGACTCTTGGCTGCACCTGGCTGGGCCCGAGGGAGAGGCCCGGAGGCAGGGGCGCGGGATCTGCTGGGTGAGGAGGAGGAAACCAGAGACACAGGAAGTGTGTTCCTGGAAGAAGGGCCTGGGGTTTATGAGCAGGCGCGGAGGGTGTGCGGAATGGAGGGAGGAAGGGAGAAGCCTGCGAAGAAAGGCCCCGGAGGAGGCAGGGGCTGGGTTGTGAGGGGGCTGGCGGCCCTGCGAGGAAGTCCACGGGCTGTCTAGCAATGGGAAGCCATGAGGGCTTCCCAAGGAGAGTGAGAGGATTCTATTTGGGTTTTTTTTTAAAGATTTTTATTTATTTATTAGAGAGAGCACACACAAGCAGGGCAGGGAGGAGCAGAGGGAGGAGAAGCAGGGAGCCTGACACAGGGCTCGATCCCAGGACCTCGGGATCATGACCTGAGCCAAAGGCAGACCCTTAACCAGCTAAGCCACCCAGGCGCCCCCTTATTTTGGTTTGTAAGGCTGGTTATGCTTCAGTGGGAGGATGGGTTGAGGGGTCGACCTGGAGCTGGACACTATTGCCAAAGCCAACGTGATGCTGATCTGAGCCAGGTGTGAGGATCAGTGGCGGAGCCTGGCAGCCCAGAGGTGGGCTTCCGGGTGTGGTGACAGATTGCTGCAAGAGGAGTATAAAGTTAGGGCGACCCATGCTCCTGGCTGAGGACAAAGTGGCAGTCGTGCTAGCTCTGAAAGGGAACCCAGTTGGAGGAGCAGATTTGGGGAAGAGGTGGCGAGGTTATTTATTTATTCGTTTATTCAGTGAATAAATATTGAGTGCTGACCATGTGCTAAGAACTATTCCAGGTGCTGGGGACATGGCAGGGAACCAAACATGAGTCTTGCACATGCTCCCTGTTGGGGGAGGCTGACCACAAGTAAAATAAGGGAAGCATTTAGTCCATCAGGTGGATAAGGTTATTATGGAGAAAAGTCCCACTGGAAAGGAGAATCGGGAACATGGCTGTGGTGGGGTAGGAATTGTAGTTTTCAATAAGGTGCTCAGAGATGGTTTCACTGAAGAGATGACGAAGGACTGAAAGAGGTATGGAAATGGCAGGTGCAAAGGCCCTGAGGCTGGAGCACATCTGGGGGTTCAGGGAGCACAAGGAGGCCAAGGAGCCAGAGTAGAGTGAGAAAGGGCTAGAGATGGAGGTAGAGAGGTAGAGGGTCTGGGGTAGGGGCACATAGAGCTTTGAAGGTCAATTGGGGCCTTTACTGTGAATGATGAAGAAGCCACTGGGGGGTTTTGAACAGAGCAGTGATATGATCTGACATGTTTTAAAAGGATCACTGGAGGTGCCGTGTTGACCACAGATTGCAGGGAAAACAAGGAGAGCTTGATCCTGATAATGCCAACATCAAAGGTGAGTGGAGAATGAGAATTCTATAAGGACACTAAGGAGAAGCAGCTGAGACAGACGAAGACCTGAGAGGGAGGAGTCAAGAAGCCAAGGCAGGCAGAAGTTTGCAAAGGAAGGAGCCATCGGCAGAGTCAAGTGCTTCCAAGAAGTCAGGTAAGAGGACTGAGAAGTGTCCCCTGGCTGAAGCCATGGGGTCCCTGGAAACTTGGTAAGGGCAGTTTGTGCAGATGGGTAGGGACGGAAGCCAGACCACCGTAGGTTGAGAGCACCACTTAATCCCCCCAAGCCCCAGGGGTCTGTATATTGATCCTAGAGTTGAAAGACCTTGGGAGGAAAGCAAGAAGGCACATTATGAGGAACTCGGAGAGCCTCTGGTCTCCCCACTCACTTAAGCAGAGGGGTGGACCGAGTAGCAGTCCAAGGCCACAGGGCTCTGTGGTGCAGGAGCGTGGCCTGGAGTATAGGTCTCCTGGCCCCCAGCCAAGTAGCTTCCCAAGTGTACCAGCATAAGGTTAGTGCCACCACAAACGAACCCCCAAGTTGAGGGGTCAACACGATAACCGTTTATTTCTTGCTTAATCTTGGTTAAGCAATTAACCAATGGTTAACCAATGGTTAAAGAATAACGATGGTTAATTTCTTATAATAATCTAATGCAGGTGTCTGGTTAACTGGCACCTGTCTTCCACATGGAGATTCAGAAACCCAGGTTCCTTCCATCTTGTGACTCCACTATCAGCAATGGTTCTTAACCATTTTTGTTCTGCATTCCTTTAAGAAGCTAATGAAAGCTACTAGAAAAAACTGCACACATGCCCATCCACACAAAATTTTGCACACTTTCAAGAGGCTCATAGGCCCCATGAATCTATCAACAGAATTCCTAGGGGTCCACAGACCCAAGTGAAAACCCCTGCATGGGTCCTTAGAGACCTCCCTGTCAGTTGGTAGATGGGGACGAGAGTGTGAAATAGGCCCACCTACTTTTTAAAAAATTTTTTAGAAAGAGAGAGAGTGTGTAAGCACCAGGTGAAGAGCAGAGAGAGAGGGAGAAAGAGAAGCTCAAGCAGACTCCCCGCTGAGTGAGGAACCCACCATGGGGCTCGATCTCATGACCCTGAGACCATGACCTGAGCCGAAATCAAGAGCCGGATGCTTAGCCGACCGAGCCACCCAGGCGCCCCCCACCTACTTCTATAAAGCTCTGGCTTCCATTCAGTCCACTGGCCAAAATGACCTGACCCAGCCGATGGTGCCAGGGGAGGCTGGGAGATGTAGTTACGGGGACAGTGACACTGTGGGGAGGTCCGCTGCGGTCAGCGGACAGCTCGGCCCAGCTCTGACATGGTGTGCCCAATGATTGCAGTGCTTCTCACAGATATTTTTCGGGTTTAATCCTCCCATGGACCATTTACTCCCTACCTTCCAACCATGCTCATGCTATTCCTTCCTCCTTTCTTCTCTCCCCTCCAAGTTCTGCCCAATTTCTCAGAGCCCCGCTGAGGGTCCGTCTCCTCCAGGATGCTGTCTCTGGTCCCTTTGAGCTCATAATGCCCACCCTTCATTTAGTCTTGTTCTGTGACGGCTTCTTTTTGTTAGCATATAATGAAATGGGTCTGATTTTTTTTTTTTTAAGATTTTATTTATTTCAGAGAGACAGAGTTAGCGAGAGAGAGCGTGAGCGGGGAGGAAAGGGAGAAGCAGGCTCTCCACTGAGCAGGGAGCCCGACCTGGGGCTCGATCCCAGGACCCTGAGATCATGACCTGAGTCGAAGGCAGACACCGCTTAACCGACTGAACCACTCAGGCGCCCCTGGATCTGATTTTATGTTGCACTGGATTGTGTCTTCCACAGACCCCCAGCATGTCTGCTCTGTCGTCCCGTGCCCCTGCCACACAGCCTTCAGCATCCCTTCCAGGGTGGCCAGTGCGTGTCCACTCATTCACGGCAGGCTCAGGACCGCAGGGCTGATGAGGAAATGCAGGCTCTGAGAGTAGAGGAAGTGGCCCGGACTCCGGACTGTGGCGCAGCTTGACCTTGGCTCCGAGTCTTCAAGTCCAGAGCTGAGGCCCATTCTGCCCCGGGGACGCCGCCGTACCTCTGGCAGCACAGAGCCAGATCCTGGCTCGATGCCACCGGCAGCTGTGAGGGCTGTGAGCGGCCACAGGCCCTCAGCACGGAGCAGAGTTGGTGCTCTGCAGATGTGGGTGTGTGTGGGTTTATGAGCCAAGGTAAGAGAAGCTTCTTTGCACCGCCCCCAGCCCCAACAATGATTTTTTCCTCTTCCCTCGACAGCCAACCAGGCCCCTAATACCATGGGGAGATTTAGGCACGAGAGAGACAGCAGAGTGAAAGGGGGCACAGCCTGTCGCCTGGCTGCAGACCCCCGAGCCCCTGGATGCAGCCGTGGCTGAACTGAGGTAGCCCCACACTCCAGGGGACCGAGGCCAGTCCCACCCAGCCAAGTGCGGGCAGCCACTCTCTCCGCTTCTGCCCTGGCTGATGGGGGCTCCCACATTCTGAATTCATTATTCAGCTGCAGACACCAGGCCACGTTAGCTTCCCTTAATTAATTAAAATATCACATAAGAATCATTCTCTGATTTAACATTCAGGAGGCCCTGGCAAAGGCTGGGAACGAGGACATTCATTAGAGGGGACAGTTCACTCTCGATTGATTTGTGCATTCTTATTAATTTTTCCTGTGTCATCCAGCCCTGGGGGAGAGGGGAGGGCAATGTTTTTTCAAGATATAGGGTTAATTTTACCACAAAATCTGAAGGAAAAAAGTCCATTTTGACTAAAAATCAGACTTTTTTGGGAAAGGGGTACATTTGGGATTGAACACTGGCTTTCAAATGATCTCCTTTAAGGCCAGTTATAACTCAGTTGACAACAGAAGACCGAGCTTCAGCTGCTCACCCCCTGCAGCATCAGGTCTAACCTCCTCTGATGGCATTTAGGGGTGTGGCCTAAAACCACTCTCCCCCACCCACCACTACAGCTCCTGGCAACCACCACAGGTCACGACTCCCCTTCACAAGCTACCCTGCACCTCTCCTTCCCTGCTCCTTCCGCATGCTGTTTCCCTAGCCCAGAATCCCCCCTACCCACTCCAATCCCCAGTTCAGATGCCTCCTCTTCCAGGAAGTCTTCTCAGATTTCCCCCTGCTCTGATCACCTTGTGCTGCCTGGCAGGACTGCAACCTCATCCCACTCCTCCCCACTTGAGTCTCACCCTCCTTTGTATTGATTTCTAAACCCTTCTGGCCTCCGTGTGCATGTGGGAAATGACAGAGGGCGCAGTTCTCTGAGTCAGTGAAATACTGGGATGTGTATCCAGTGGGAGACACAAGTTCTGAGGGAGTTAGAAGGATCAGGCCAGCAGGAGGCAATAAGGACTAGTTAAAAATTGTGAGTCAGGTGTCCAGGTGGGGCTGTGACCAGAACCCAGGTGTGAGGGGGGAAGGAGCATTGGGCTGAAGTAGCTGAGATGGGCAAGAAAAGGGCAAGATGTGTCAGGGGTGCTGGAGACATATTGGTGGGCCCTGCTCCCACCCACAGCAGTGTTCCAAGGACAGAGAGACCACGAAACCACGAAGACTGTCTTTAAAAACATTTATTTTCAGATGCAGGGGTCATGTGACATCATCACATTTATGACAATAGGGCAGAAAACACAGGCTCTGGGGCACCATGTTTCTGAAGGGCAAAAACCAGAGCACAGTGCTCTCAGCCCCTGGAGGGGTCTGGGGCTCCCCTGGTTGAAAAGTCATGAGGTTGGAACAATTCTGTTTTTCTGCCTTTTTGGTTTTGGTGAAAATTTTGGAGAGCATTCATGATTATTATTATTTTGCACATCCTTACCCTGCGAACCCAGCCTCCCGTGGTTTCGATGTTCAGCTCTGGCACCCAAGCGCTCCATCTGCCCTGCTCTCTGCGTCTAGACCCAGCTCTCCAACTGTGACTGGGCACATGTGAGGTGGGTCAAGTGATTTTCGCTGAATGTGCCTATCAGCAGATGCAGGATTGTTCTAGTACCTTCTCCAAGGCCGTAACATCCCTGCTTCTCCTGACAGTTTCACTAAGTGCCTTACCAAGCAAGTCTTCTCCTAACTATTCACACCCCAGAAGACTTAGCTGCAGACCCTGGATACAGAAACCCCCGTGGTAGGGCAGGGGGCAGAGTGGGGAGGGCGTCGGGGGTGCTGAGAAGGGGGGGTGTGAGCGGGTCCCCTGCAGCCCCAACCTCCAACAGACAAGCACAGTTTCCAGTCAACCAGTTTCAGCTCTGATCTTATTCAAAGAAAGGGGACCCGATGTTTTAGTTTGCAAACCACCCATCTAGTTTCGTTCCCTTATTCAGATGAGGAAAACTGTGGTCCAGAAGGTGAAGGGGACTTGCTCGGAGTCAGGCAGCAAGCCAGGGATGAATTCCCAAATGGACCTCATGTTTCCAGATTCCCAGGCCATGCTCCTGCCATGTAGTACATGAGGGTGATACCACCGCACTATTTCAGATATGTAATGGCCAGGCTCAAAGGCAGAAAATTTAATTCCAAAAAGGATTCCAGAATGTCATGCTCAGTGGGAGTGGCCTGGGAGTGTGCTGTAGAAGCTGAGCGGGACCTTGGTAAGATCCCCAGGGCCTCTGGAACAGGCAGGACCTTCCTTTCCACAGCTAGGAGATTACCCGAGCAGCAGCGTGGGAAGGGTGCCAACCAGGGCCAGGTGCCCTGAGTTCCCGTCCTTCTCAGCGCCTCCCTCTCAGAGCCTGGTTTCTTCCTCTGCAAAGGGGGAGGGACATCTATGCTCGCCCTGCCTGCCGTCCTGGAGTTGGGAGTGACCACAGATGGAAAAGCGCTTCATGAACTTGAAGGACAAGACACAAATGAGATTCCAATTCTGACTTAAAAACAAATTTGAATCACCTAGGGGGGTCTATTTTTTCACCAAATATTAAGTACTCTTCTTGAAAGAAAGAAAGAAAGAGAGAGAGACAGAGAGAAAGAAAAGAAAGAAAGAGAAAGAGAGAAAGAAAGAAAGAGAAAAAGAGAGAGAGAGAAAGAGAAAAAGAAAGAAAGAAAAAGAAAAAAGAAAAGAAAGCCTTATTCCTGGGTAAGGTCAAAACCTCTCCAAGTAAAAGGTATTCTACTACACTCTAATCCCACAGCCCAGAGAAAGAAGCCTCTGACCCCCTTTCCTCAGTTTGATGCCCAGAAGCCAGGGGTCCACTGCCCACCTGGTTAGAGAACACTGAGCTTGCTGACAAGTGGACATCTTGGTCCCCAAACACCCAGCCAAGGACTCCATCTCTTTAAGGTGGGAAAATGGCAGGGAAGGAAGAGCTATGGCCAGCTCCACAGCCTAGCATGAAGCCACGGCAACTGTTTTGGAGGGAACTTAAAAGGGATGCTAAGACTATACCTCCCCTATTTTTCCCACAGGGCCATCTTACTCTAGGATGGCAGGGCTCAACAGGACACGGGTAACCTCTAGTCCAAACGCTGCATTCCCAGGTGAGGAGACAAAGGCCCAGAGAGGGGACACACAGCAAGTCAGCAGGCAGAGGACGGCGTGGCCCTACCCCCTCCTCCTACAACACACACTGATCAGTCACAGAGAAACGAGGTAAAGACTCACGGCTGACACAGGCCTTCTTGTTCCAGCCCTTTAGAATTACAAACATACCATCAGGTGACCTTTCCTGGGAGAGGTTAGGTTAAAAAAGAATTCTCACAGAGCAATTCCTTTCAAAAGTATAAAAAAGCCACATGCAGTCTGGTTTCCCAATGCTTGCCCTGCTAAAAACTACATCTGCATAGGAATCTAGTTTGCATCTAATTTGAAAAACATACAAAAGGGGTCATCTACAAACACAGTTTCTCCAACTCTTCACAAGGAAAACGATGCGTGACTTGATTCTTCCAACATCCTGTCATCAACGTTTCTAAGACCCTAGAAGGAAAGAGAGAAAAGGATGAGAGGAAAGAAGCCTGCTCTGTCACAATCAACTATGTGGTAAATGGAAGGTGGGGGAAATGATCCTTAACCCTAAATCTTCCTGGCCAGGGGTAGTGCTGGTGAGGAGCAGAGGGGCCCTGGGGTGTCCACGAAGTTCATGTGGGACCGCTGGGTGCACATTTCACGGAGGCAGCATCCAGCTTAATACAAGGAAGAACTTTCAACTACTGGAAAACCCAAAGATGGATGTCTGGTGGTAGTGAGCTCCACAACACTGGAGGTAAGCAAGCAAGAGCTGGCCAGTACTGCATGTTGTAGGGGGAACTGAAGACCTATGTGGCAATGGTCTTAAAATTTCATGATTCTTTGTGGCTCTCTTTTGAAAACTCCTCTATAACAGACTACATTCATAGCCTGGTATCATTGTGTGTGTGTGTTTTTAAATTATATATATACTTAAAAAATGTATACATATTTAAAACATGAAATATGTATACAGACACACATACATAGGTACATACATATATACGCACACAAGTGTGCAGAACAAAAGTCCTGGTACATGATATAACAACTATAAAAAGCAAAGAGTATCAGGAGGGCAACTTAAAGAACCATCTCCTACCTCCACTCCTACTTGAGGATTTCCCACCTATTTCCATGCCTGCGTCCAGGAGCTCTAACTACTTCATCCACCATGCCACTTCCTCAGCGACATCTCCCTTGCTTTCCCCACTTCTAAGCCACTTCTCTCGCCTCAAACTCGCACACGCCCCTCGCTTCCTTAACACTGCACTTCTTGTATTTTTTTTTTTTTTTAAGATTTATTTATTTTTGCGAGAGAGAAAACGTGTGTGAGCACGAGCGGGGGTGGGGGGCAGAGGGAGAAGCAGACTCCCCGCTGAGCAGGAAGCCTGATATGTGACTTGATCCCACGACCTTGGGATCGTGACCTGAGCTGAAATCAAGAGTTGGCCACCTAACCAGCTGAGCCACCCAGGCGCCCCTGGAGCAGAATCTTTAAATGAGACTGTGTACCTGGCTCAGTGTCTCGCTCATCCCCTCCACCACAAGAATGGACCTTCTGCACACTGGGATTGCTCCTCCAGCTGGGTCCCAGTGTGACAGGACACATGGAGCAGACACACAGCCAGCCGACCGGCCACGTGACAAGGAATGTGAGCAAGACAAATGTTGGTGGCTGTGCACCAGCCAGCTCCAGGGGTTGTGACGCAGCCCAAGCTGGCTAATTAAGGGGCTCGTTTCCTAGGTTCATGGCCGACCTGTGGGCAGGGGACAGATGCAACCCCAGCTCTCACCCGGGTAGGGGGGGCTATAAGAGCCGAGGGGCCAGGGGAGATGCAGATTCTCCCGGACACGCTGCTAAGCACGTGCGGTGCTGAGGACAGGGAGGCGAGGCCTGGAGACAGCAGAGCTGCCAACGAGGACAAACCTGGGGACAGCAAATGGAGCTCAGACTGTCTCCTTCTCACACGGGTGCTGTCACAGTGACGTCTGCTCTCTCTCTGCCCTCTAGGGCTTGAAGGAAATATTCTGTTCAGCTTCAGAAACAGAAAGAGACAACTGGTCTTTCCTACCTATGGACACCCACAACGTTCCCAGCTCCTGTGTTTGCACGCCAGGTGGGAGGCCCGGAGTGGTATGAGTGTTGAACATACTAGAGATTCCACCTGCTAAGTGTAGTACGTTCCTAACTCCTGTTTGGTATTCCTCTGGTTTTGATTGATGTATTTTTCTTCTTTGTTACTATACATCTTATAAGCCACCTCAATCTCTTGTGACACAGGTGTATAAATATATAATATGTACCTGACTCCATCACATGTGGTCGTCTGGAGCTGGGAGGTGGGGGGCTGTGTATTTACTCAGATCTAGAACCGTCACCGTGCCGTGGGACTGAGCCTCCCCAACTGCGTTGGTTGAATGACACAGGTACACTCCCTCATCTTCCTTTCTCAGAGGCTTGATCTAGAAGTAAAAATAGGCAAGTTTATGGCAAGGCAAAATCACTTCCTTATTTAGTTCCTAAGATACGTCTGAACACTTATTTTTCAAAATAAGATAGGGCTCACTATTTCTCTTCTTGCCTTGGTTGCCAAGAAAGAGTTAAATTTTCTTCTCTGTACCCTCTCTACGGTGGATCTCATTTTAATGTTTCCTTTGCATCCCTACCTTTCACTGTGAGCTACCTGGTCCTTTTATTGACGGTGACAGGTACACCTCACAAGGAAAATACTGCAAGTTAAACGAGCAAAAATCGACTGACCAAGGAATGGCCCACAAGTGCTCCCAATGGAGACAGCCTTACAAAATAACACCAGAGAGAACATTTCCCCCTACGCCTTCTTGTAATCAAGAGGGGAAGGTGCTTGATTTGGAAAAAGCCACACGGACCCGGCTGCATTCCAAGGCTCCGAGCTGGGCGGAGAAGTCACCAACCCTGGCATAGACGGGAGTGAAGTGAGGCGGACACCGACCGGCCGTCCTCGAGCAGCCTGTCCTCATGGCCCTGCAGAGCGCAACCACACCCACACCAGCTCCCTCCTCTCCTCGGCATGATGACCTCTGTCCACCGTGCAGCCTGGGCAGGGGGTATGCACACGATCGTGTGGAACTCACGCCGACTGCGGGCCACGGGGAGCGCCGTTACCCTGATATTACAGGAGACTGGCAGTGAGTCACAGACTGTTGGGTGACAGGGCCCTCGGACCATGTGCAGTCCAAGGCCCTCCTCCTCCGACTGGGGACACTGAAGCTCAAGAGGCAGAGTGACTAGCCCAACGTGGACCCCCGTCCCTCCCTCCCTCTTTCAAACACATGGCATTCCCGTGACTTAGTTAAGCTGCTGCAAGTGGCACAGCAGAGCCCCGAGGGGGGACACCAGTGTGCTGTCTTCCCTCTTTCTCAGCCCCGTGGTCTTGGGGGCGAGCGTAGTGGTCTCCTAGGGCTGCTATAACTCATTACCACTTCATGGCTTAAAACAACACACATTTATTATATTTGGTGCCTTTTTAAAAAAAAACTTATCAAATATTTTATTTTTAAGCAATCTCTATGCCCAACGTGAGGCTCAAACTCACAACCTCGAGAACAAGAGTCACACGCTCTACCGACTGAGCCAGCCAGGCACCCCTATATTTAGTTCTCGAGGTCAGAAGTCCCAGTGGGAATCAGGGGGCTAAAATGAAGCTATCAGCCCGGCTGCCTTCTTCCTAGGGGCCCCAGGGGAAAATCCATTTCTTGCCTTTCCCATTCTAGAGGCTGCCTGCATTCTTGGGCTCGCGGTCCTCTTCCTCCATCTTCAAAGCCGGAGATGGTGGCTCGTGTCTTTCCCATGCGGCCATCTCTCTGGCTCCTTCCCTCCTGCCTCCCTCTTCAGCATTTATGACTTTTTTTTTGAGAAATTTTTTTTATTATGTTAATCACCATACATTACATCATTAGTTTTTTATGTAGTGTTCCATGATTCATTGTTTGTGCATAACACCCAGTGCTCTATGCAGAACGTGCCCTCCTTAATACCCATCACCAGGCTAACCCATCCTCCCACCCCCCTCCCCTCCAGAACCCTCAGTTTGTTTTTCAGAGTCCATCGTCTCTCATGGTTTGTCTCCCCCTCCGACTCCCCCCCCATTCTTCCCCTCCTGCTATCCTCTTTTTTTTTTCTTAACATACACTGCATTATTTGTTTCAGAGGTACATTTCTGTGATTCAACAGTCTTGCACAATTCACAGCGCTCACCATAGCACATACCCTCCCCAATGTCTATCACCCAGCCACCCCATCCCTCCCTCTTCAGCATTTAAAGGGCTCTTGTGATTATACTGGGCCCACCCAGATAATCCAAGATAAGTTCCTTATTAAAGTCAGCTGATGAGCACCCTTAGCTCCATCTGCAACCTTAATCCCCTCTTGCATATAACATATCCACAGATTCCAGGGATTAGGACATGGACATCTTTCTGGGGCCATAATTCTGACCACCACTAAGGATCACTTATGCTCTCGGGGGTTAAACTTCCCTCACAGTTAGTGTAGGGTCCAACCAAAAAGAGATAAGAACAGCTTTGAAATGTGTAATGTGCTATAGAAATATAAAGGGTGCTTTGTAACGGCCAGTCAATAACAGCCACTAATCCTAAACAAATGAGATACCCACCAAAACCCAGGCTGTGGCCTCGTGGTCAGAAGGGCCCCCTTGCACCTGGACAGCGATATTGACGTGGTCCCCAGGCAGGTCCTCCAGCACCTGGGTACCCTCAGGAGACTGTGTGACCTACAGAGGACAGAACAACCAGGAGTGGTTTAGAAAAAGCATCTCTGGGTAAGAACCACACCACAGACATCCTTGCTGTCTTCATCTTCCTACTGACTCAAAGGCCAAGCCCTGGCACCTCTTATTCCTATTAAAACGTCAGTGGCTTCATAAACCTAAATGTCCGTGCAGACAGCACCCCCTGCTGGACAGTAATGATGTAGACACCACCACCATCTCAGAGGCGGTTCAGAGTTTCCCCGCCCTTCTGGGGGCTGCGGACATAGGTGGACAACATATGCTGTGATCCACGCCAGTCTCTCAAAAATTGATCTGCAGGAAGATCTAATTTTGGAATCGGATTTGGATAGTCTTTCTAAAACCCAGATCCCGTGAAGTAGGCTCTAACTTCGTTCCAGTGGATCCAGGCTAGATAAATAGATGAACTTTCTGGACAGCTAAGTGGCTGAGGGAGCAAATGGCACAAAGAAGGATGGCGACTCCCCTGCTCTGGGCAGAGCTTTGGGGTAAAAGTTTTGAGGCATAAACCTGAAGGAAGAAGAGTGACTTGTAAGATCTCTTTTTAAAACCCTCTGCGCCACATATAACACACACATAAACACACAAGAAACACCTCTCTCTCTCACACGTGCACGCACCCACGCACGCACACGGAATTCTTGGACGTAAATACCTTCCTCCACGTGACGACAGGGGTGGGCACAGCCCTCACCTCACAGGACAGGTTCACCTGGGCCCCGGGGACGTTGTGAACACTCCGGGGTGGCGTGACGACCAGAGGAGCTGGAGGAGGAAGACAGGGGGTCACAACCTTTACCCTGCCAGGTCCCAAGCACCCCACGTCTAAAATCCCCGGCCTGCAGAGAGCCTGCGGGCACGGTCCCCCGTGAGGGGGGCCGCAGCAGAGGAAAGCTCTCCACGCACAAAGAGCACACGCGGAGGCGGCGAATCATGTTTCCCTCAGACCCGGAGGGATGCCTCCATGCTTCCTCATCCATCGCCTTTGTTCTACGAACAGGAAAGCTGCGATCTGGAGGGGCAAGGCGGCTTCCCGAACCACCCGCCACGTCTGTGGCAGAGCCTGGGTCTCGTCACACTCCCGCCCAGGACCCCGGGGGCCATCTGCTTGCAGCTCAGCTCCTCGAGACACGGAGTGGCTCAGGAGGGGCTGGTGTCACCTCACCAACGCCAAGTCTTCGAACAGATGGGCTTTCCTCCTCGCACGCGGGGCGGTTCAAAGAACAGGCCCCGCAGAACAGCTGCCGGCACACCGCCCAGACGCCCCCCTCCGCGGCCGGGCCAGACGCTCGTTTGCATATCACAGACCTGCAGGCTCCGAGCGGCCTCCCCTCCACCGCCCCCCCGCAAGCCAGCACTGGGTCCGAGGACACCGGAGAGAGGGGTCGCTCCCGGGATGGCCGTCCCCAAGCAGGGCGGCTGGAGGCTGCCAGCACATTACAGAAAGGCGAGGGAGGGTGTGGGCTGGCTGGGACGGCGACCTTGCAGGCATCTGAGTTAGAAGTGCTTAGCTGACACCCCACACCGCCCTCCTCCCGGTGCCCCCCACTTGCTCTGCTCACGCTGGCGCTCCAAGAATCAAGTCCGGCCACCTCGGCGTTCAGGCCCTCCACCTGGTCCCTCAGTGGACCTGCCTGCACCGCATGGAAGGCACCCCCCCCAACCCCACAGGGGATGCTCCCCCTCCTGCAGGACCTGGAGGGTTAGGGTATGTGTCCTAGTCCAGGACCAGGGCGTCTGCGCCCGTGTGAGCTGCTGGAGGACAGCTTGCTGGCAGCCCAGGTGTGCCCGCCAGCCTCCGCTGGACCAGACAGCAGCAGGGCCCATCCCTGCATCTAGTCCAGCAGTGTCTTGGACAAGATGCAGTGGGGAGGCCTCGGGGCGGGGGGGTCCTCCCTGCTTGGGTTTGCTCATCTGTAAGATGGGGATAATACCCCCTGCTTGCTGGGCTGTTGAGCTGATCTTACCATGTGATGAGTATGAGCGCAATGGTTTAAGTTAACAGGACATGTAAGTGGGCCCCAGAAGCATGTCTGCTAAACAGATGACTAGATGAAGAAACACATGGCAAATAAGGAGCAAACACATTCCTTCTCCAGCCATCAAACTGCAGGGTCTACACTCTTGGGACTTTGCCGTGTGACTCATGGATGGCCCTGGAGAGGGAAGGGGCCTTTGCCTGCCTGGGTCCAGCTGCAATAAAAAAAGAGAGCAAAGGGAGGGAGGGAGAAGGCTGCAGGAGGAGGGATAGGGACAGGAGTGAAAGGGCACAGAAATAAGACTGGTCTGGCCCCTCCAGACAGACCTTGTCAAGCTGGTGCCAAAAAAGATCTCTGGAAAATTGTCTTAGAACCAGAGTCTCAAACCGGAGGGGACCAACTCCCCAAGATCCTGTGCCTGACCATCTGATGTGTTCAGCTAGCATCCACTTGCATGCCTCCACTGACAGAGAGCTTACTACCTACAGAGCCAGGTCTTTCCATCCTAGGAGAGCTCTGCTAGTAAGGAAGCTTGTCTTCCTTCATCTGGAGCTAAAACCTACCTTCCTGTAACCCCCACATGTTGATCCCAGGGCCACCTCACTGGAGCCCTGCAGCCCCCTGGGTGCCCCATTGGCCTCCACTGAATACAGACACTATGCTCCCTACCCCCAGGCTGCTCTCTTCCCCCTCAGCCTGATGAGCCCACTCCTTCAGTTGTGCCCATTTGATTGCCCCCCAAGCACATGGCTCCACATACCCACAACACTGAGTGTAGCCAAAGCCCTCTACTGAACCAAGGTCCTAAGGCTTCTAACATTGCCCAAAGCATCCCCGCCACCTGCAAACTGCCACAAAGAACCACAACACCCCTGCTCTCCAGCAGGGGCCCCATCTGCAACATGACAAAGAGTCTAATTTATCCACACCCTCCCGCCAACATCCACTCCCCCGGAGCCCAACAGTCCTCAAATGGCTCGCTGGGGGAACAATCAGAACCATATCTTATTCCAAAGCCCTCAATGGATTCCAGAGGGACACTCGATCAACATGTTTTACTTTCATTCATGTAAAGTCATAAATTTTAAATGAGATTTCATCAATCCCTTTCAGGCCTAAATGAATAAACCAGTAAATCACATTTCAACATTCTCCCTCCTAGAATTTCCCTCTCCCTCTTTTAAAGACTGTCTTGGAAATGCTGTCTTTGCTACTGTGGATTTTCTTGTGGCAGAAAATATTACTTCTTTGACAAAAGAGCCCCCAGCTTTCAATGACAAAATAACATTCAGATTTTTATTTATTTTAAAATTGACATACAGCACATTTACTCCTTGTGGAGTGCAGCTCTTGAGTTTTGACAAATGCCTACGGTCATGTAACCACCGCCACAACCAAGATCTAGAAGAGTCCAGTTCATCTCAAAAAATTTCTTCATGCTTCTCTTTGTCATAGTAATCTGGTTTTAATGTTAACATATCCACTTTTAAATTTAAAATATTTTTATCCATAATAGCTCTTCATAATCAGCCATCATCATCATCACGGTAATAATGGTAATAAATGCCACCACCTAATTCTGAGAGCTCGCTGTGTGCTAGGCACTCTAGTCTGCTCACAGGGATTAACCCATTCCATCTTTCCAGCAATTTCACCAGCGGTGCAGCTAGTCAGGGTTACTCGGGTTTAGATGGTTGGGCAAGGCTTTGAGCCCAGGCTCTGGCTCTGAGCTTTGTTTGTCCCAAAGAGTCTTGCTTTCTACTTAGATGACAATTCCATGTACACTGCTCCTTTCGTCCTTATACCTACCCTGCTAAGCAGGTGCTTTTATCCCCATTTTACAGACGAGAAAACCAAGGCTCGGAAAGGTGAAGTGCCTGGAGGAGCAGGGACTCAAACCCAGGGACCCTGATTCCATCAACACTTCACTGAGTTTTAAAGTGAAATATTTGTTGTCTGTATGGATTCCATTCCAGAACAAGAAAGAGTTCTTTAGGGACTGTGTTGGGGAGCCCCAAGACAATCCCCAGGTTCAGTGATTTGCTAGGAGGACTCACAGGCCTCAGCAGTTTGACTCACAGCTGTGATTTATTACAGTGACAGGAGACAAAGCAAACAGCAAAGGGAAAAGCGGCTCATGGGGTAAAGACAGGGAAAACCAGGCGCGAACTTCCCCGCGCCTCTCCCAGCGGATCACATGGGACACCCTGAATCCCCCAGCAGTGTCTGGTGACAACACGTGTGAGACGCCATCCGAGGGAGGCTCACTGGAGACTTTGAGCCCGGGATTTTTGTTGGGGGCAGGTCACCAGGGCCCCCTCTGCTCAGCACGTACCAAAATTCCAGGGTCCCGGAAGGAAAGCAGGCGTGCAGCATAAACCGTGGTGTTGGCCCAAACAGCTCAGGCCAAGAGTCACTCTTATCACTGAGGGGATGGTGGGAACTGTCCCCAAATCCCCAGACACCAGCCAAGGGTCAATCTGGCCAGCAGGCCCTTCTAAGGACAGAGTCTCAGGCCTGCTCTGTTTACTCTTCTACACAGGAAAAAACCCTCCAAACATCACCCCCCAAGGAGCAGTTCTCCTGAAGACACTATTAAATGGGTGATACATTGTTTATACTTGCAGGACATTCCCAATCCTGCTGTCCCCAAGGGCTCATTTGAATGTGGTGCTGGGGTACTCAACGTCATGACTACCACGGGCAGGACGGACCCAGGTTCAAATCCTGTCTCTGCCACACCAATGCTGTGACGCGGTCTCAGTTTCTTCTTCTTTAAAATGGGCTTTTTCCTCACCCCTCCCCTCTCCATAGGCTATTGGGAGGAAGAGCTACAAGACCCCTTGCAACACTCACACGTGTTGTCACCAGGCACTGCTGGGGGACTCAGGGTGTCCCGTGTGATCCGCTGGGAGAGGCGCGGGGAAGTTCGCGCCTGGTTTTCCCTGTCTTTACCCCATGAGCCGCTTTTCCCTTTGCTGTTTGCTTTGTCTCCTGTCACTGTAATAAATCACAGCTGTGAGTCAAACGGCTCTTCCACAGTTTTACAGTTTGCAAGGGGTTTACAGACCCTTGCAAACTGTAAAACAGAGCAAGACCCCTTGCAAACTGTAAAAAATCACAGCTGAGTCAAACTCTCTCTCCCACAGAGAGACCCGAGGACCTGGCAGGCTGTGCTACCCCACGGGGAATCTCCTGGAAGTGCCTGGCCTCCTCCAGAGCCACGCCCGCAGCCCTCATTCTGGCGAGCCCGGGGCACAGCCTCTCGCCTCACTACTGCCCGAACTGCCACACTTTCTTTTCTACCTGCGTGTGACAAGAGCAACGTGGATTTCAAGAGGGAGGATGGTGCCTGGTGGGCCCAGTCTGTGGTCTCTCTAGCTCTGCCTTGCTAAATACTTTGTTTCCTTCTGTCCATGCCAGCAACAGCTCGAGAAAAGCTGGGAGGGCACCGATCCACCCAGCAGGTAACAGAACGGTCACCCACGTGTGCACCCACAGAGGTAGCGCTGGGGTCCCGGTGCCAACCACGGGAGCCTGGGCAAGCCGTTAACCATTTCCTCCTGGTCTGCAAATGAAGACAGTGACTGCTGAGGATGAATGTGACTGAATTACTGACCGTGCGGGTCTGTACGAGTGGGAGGGGCCGACAGCATTATTATAGTGTGCGGTGATCTGTCCCCAACGCCCCCCCATACACACACCATCAACTAGATATGTCCTTGACGCCCAGAATGAAAGATCTTCCCAAATGCCTCTGAGGTTTCTTTCAAGTTAATGGTACCCAGGAAAGAAAGAATATCAAAAGTCATCCCCCAGGACCCCATCTGCTTGTACAAAGAAGTGCACAACCAAAGAGTTTAATCACCAACGCATTGAGCAGCCCTGATAATTTATGCTAATAGTCATGTTCCGATGTGGAAGGAGAAACAGCTTAATCCGGCTCCCTGCAGCCCGTGCCTCACAGCCCCTCCCTCGGCATGAAAGGCTTTTGAGCACGAGGCCCCCCCCTTCTTTGTCCTTCTCACAAAGTGGCGCTCGCAGCCTCTCCTGGTTACCTGGTAACACGCGCCTCGCACAGACTGCGGTGGAGCTGGAATGTCAACGGAGGGAGGTGAATTTTCTAAGATTCAGGATCTCAAGAGCTCACTGAAGCTTTGGGGGGGCCCGGGACCCTGTTCCTACCTAATCTAGCATTCAAAACACGCTCTCAACCTGCTGCCTGCAGGATCCCAGCCCCCTCCCCACGTTAGCCACCGGTCGGGGGCACGCACGGAACAACACAGCCTCTTAAAATAATGACAGCAGCAACAAGAACGCCATGCCACCTTACAGCAAAGAAAAGAAACCAATAACTTAGTACCGAGCGAAGCTGCATCCCTCAGCCTGGCGCTCGAGGCTGGCCCCGGCCCTGCCCCAAGCCGCTCTGGGCCTCGCCCCCTTCCCCAACCATCCCCCTGGGGAGCTGCCCAGCAGCCCAGGGTCACACCCACCACAGGATCTCCCCTACCTGCTCTTACCTCCCCATCCCCCTTTCTCCCCAAGAATTTTCTACAAGTCCTTAAAGGTTCCGCTCAGATATTTTCCCTTCTGTGAAGCCATCCCCGTTCCTCTCAGGAGCCGTCCCCCAGTGCCAAGCAGGGGGGCCAGCAACAAGCCTTGGGGGGAAAACAGGAAGGTGGATCCGGACGGAGAAACCCTCAGGATTCAAGGGTGGCCAGTTTGCAGCCTCTTCCTAATCAGGTGGCCATCGGGCTAGAGGTGCATGGCTCCGTCTAAAAAGGGCCAGGCAAACCCAGGCTGGGGCCCCACCTCAGCTAGGAGCTAGGCACGCAGCTCCAGGGAATTCCCTTCTGTGTGCCTCAGTTTTCCCTTCTGTTAAATGGGAGTGAGATCTGGCCAGGGTAGTTGTGAAAATTGAGTAAGAAGATGGGATGCAAGGGCGATTTCCAACAGTAAAGAATGATTCATACGTGGAAACAGGGCGAGTCTTCATTCAATGTGTTAATCAAAGGATTGCCCTCATTATTAGGCGTTTGGGGGGAATTTCAGAGCATAGGAAAAGGTCAGAATTTAAGCCCGAAAATGGTTTCAGAGAACACTTCCCACCCTGTGTGGAACCTGATATTTACGGAGGTCTCATTCAGTCTAAGTCAGGTGCTCGCTTACTGAAGGGTAGGTGAGAGCTGGCGAGGGGTGATTTTATTAACAATATTGAAGCAGAACAGCTGCTGCTAGGACTCAGCCGTTTCCCTCCCACCAGGGTCCCTGGGGGCATTGTTAAAAAGTACCCCTGCTTCATCCTCTGAATAAAGGATGGCTTTGGGGCAGCACAGAATGAGGTGCCACCTGGGCTAGGAAAGATGCCCCTGTCCACACCTCCGTGCTTCACCAGGACACCAGCGCAGGGGCCACCCAAACATTTCAGGACACAAAGACAGGGGACCACAGTGCCCGGGGCTGCTGCAGATGACACAATTGTGGGTGGGGAAGGAGAGCTGAATCGTAGGGAAGCCTGCTGCCTGTCACTAACGGGATCATTAAAAGCAGTTTCTGACTTTCCTTCCTTTTGGCCCCTTGAACATCTTTACTCGCGGGGCCTGTGCCTGGGGTGGGCCTCAGAGCCCATAGATCAGAGTGGAGGGGCTGTCATGTTTACTTGTCATTTGGTAATTTTCAGTGAATTAGGGGTATGGGGTTGCCATCTGCCATCTGGCCGCACTCTGGTAACCATGGCAACCACCACCTGCCTGACTTAACACTCTCAAGTCCTGTCCTGAAAGAGCACTACAGAGGGCGTCGGGGTCCTGGGTGCTGGTCAGGCTTTACTGATCACCCTGCCTGTGTCCCCTGCCCCCCTGGGTCTCAGTCTCCTCTGCACAATGGCAGATTTAGTCCATGTGTCTTCAAGGTGGCTCGGTCTTAGGAACAGAATATCACTCCAGGGAGAAATCATCTGAGACTATCCACACCGGTTAGATTCTGGGGACTTGGTCAGCATTTCTTGGCGTCTCCAGCGTGTGGAGTGTAAGTGTGACTTGTCTGGAGACAAAGAGAACTGCCTGTGAATTAACTGCTAAAGAAAGCAGATTATAAAAAGGAGTGATAGGAACCAGAAGGAAGGAGGCAGGACTGTTGAAATGCCACAGGGCAGAAACAAAAGTTCAAAATGGAAGGGACCTCAACTGTGGCTCCACAGGGCTGACGGGGCCCAGAGAAGGGCAGGGACCTGCCCAAGATCACTCAGGGGACCAGTAGCAGCTTGGGAAGCACCCACCAGCTCTTTCCTCCATTGGAAGCCCCAGCCAGGAATAGCCAATGGTGACCTTCCCGTGCTCTGGGGCTGCTTCAGCCCCCTCAATGGGCAGCACATTGGTTTCGTGTTGCCCAGGACAGGAGCCTTCCTGCCCCATCCCCAACAACCCGCTGGGTCTGCTGCACATACGTGGAATGCTTGGGGGGAAATAATATGAGAAATTACCCAAGGCCTGGAAAAGGTTGTCTCCCACCCCAAGGCTTCCCTGTTGGAGCTAAATTCATTACACCGATGTAGGCATTTAGGTCTAGACTTGGGTCTCCAGGCCTAGGCCAGAACCCCAAGCCAGGCTCCTTGGAACTTGCCGGCCACAAGCTCACTCACCCTCAACTCTCCACTGCTCCCTCCAGGCAGTGTGGATGGGGGCAGCTCTCCAAAACCTAATGGGCCATCAGGGTGCTCCACTGGCCATCCCCTACCAATGTTTTTGGTCTGTTTTTGTTTGAGTTTTAAAAATTACACAAAGAGGTGGGCAAACATGGCATCCAAACATGACGTTCCTGGGATGTTAATGAACCTTAAGTTTCTAGGTACCGAGCAATGAATATATTTCCGTTCCTTTACCTGCTGAATCATATGAGGCTTAGACCCGCAAAACCCAGGTCTGGCCCTGATGGCACCATCATCTTTACAGAACTTAGGTCCTCAAATGTCTTACCTGTCCTGGGTGGGAGATCCCTCTCCTGGGTGGGAATCCCAGCAGGTTCCCAACCCTGGGGTTCTCGCCCAGTGATTCCTGAGTCCCTGTCTGGAGCTCCTCTTCCTCCAGCATCTTCACCTTCCCTCCCTCTCCATTCAAAAACCCCACCTGGCCTGGCCCGCTGCTGGTCCCAGGGGACTTACACTCAGTAGGACCCCCCCCCCCCCCACTCCCAACTCCCAGTCTGGTGGAGGCCTACATGGCAGGCCTGCACGTAACTGAAGGCCTTTTGGTAGTTAAGTACCAAAAGAGACAGTAGGTTCACCAAAATTCTGACCAGCTCAAGGGCTTGTATCTCCATGAGCTTGGTAAGGAAGGGTGGAGGATGTGGATTTCTGTCCCAGTCTCCTTGAGTACCTGGCCAGGTAAGAAAAACTGCTTCCGACGGGAAAACTGAGGCTGTCGATCACGGTGCATGCAGGGATCCTCTGCCCCACATTCCAGAGGGCTGGGGTCCCTCTTTCTCCTCCTGCCCCAGCACCGCGGGGCAGAAGCCGGACTCACCAAATTCGCAGGGGCCATCGCGCGCCTTGTGCAGGTGGCCAGGGTGCGGGCGGGGCGCGTGCCGGGCGTGCAGGCGCAGCGCGCAGATGCTGGGGTAGGAGCGGCCGTCGGAGCCGCAGACGGCGCCGCGCTGCGCGCACACACAGAGCCCGGTGCCCTCGGGCGCCGCCCCCGCGGCGCGGCTGGCGCATACCAGGCCGGGGCCACAGCGCGCGCCCGCCCGCCCCCCGCAGCTCGCGCCCTCGGCGCCCAGGCAGCGCACGCAGCAGCCGCACTCGTCGCGCGCCGCGATCCCGGGCGCGGGGCAGGGCGCGGGCGCCGGGCAGCGCTCTGGCCGGCACGGACCGCACTCGGGGCGCCGGCCGCCGGTGGCGCGGAGCCCGAGGCCTGGGGCCAGCGGCGGCGGCAGCAGGAGCAGCAGCAGCGGGAAGAGCGAGGGTGAGCGTGGCATGGTCTGCTTCGGGACGGCAGCGGCGCCTCTGCTTCGCGCTGCGCTTCGCGCGCGCCGCGCCGCCACCCCGCCCGCCTCTCGGCCGCTGATTGGCCGGGCCTCCGCCGCGGGGCGCCGCAGCCGGCTGCCGGGGTCCGGGACCTGTGCGGCGGGGTGGGCTCCCGGCCGCCCCGGTTCCGAGCTGGAGGGATGTCCCGAGACCTGCTCTCCTAGACCCAGTGGGCTCTTGGGGAAACAGACCCACTCGGGGCGGGAACTTGCCCGAGGTCGCTGTGGTAGCGCCGTGACGGGCTGTACGGTGTTCAGATCCAAGGCTAGCTCCAAATATTATGTGCCTTGATCCTCCCAGAAGGATGCGCTTCGTAATTTTATTTTGCGTTTAGTAGTTTTCAAAGTTTTATTTTAAAAAGAGAATATATGGTTTAAAATTTCAGAGGTTACAAATGGATGTAATGATGAAAAGAGTTTCCGTTCCACCCTGTGACCCAGTGTCCCAACCCAGCCTCAAGAGGCCGCTCATTATCAGTCTTGTGTCTTTGCAGAAATTTTGTATGTCCATTAAAGCATGTATGATTGTATAGCTCCTCCCTTTAAACACACACAGACACACACACACACACACACACACACACGGTGGCGTGCCCTGCACATTACTCGGCACTTGGTTTTTCCATTTATGGTATTTCCCATAGTTTCCCTACCTCTTATCATTTCTGAAATCGGACTTGTACAAACAATGGAGCATTGTTTAATTGTTTTTCTCCCCTGAATGCTACTGAAGCCATGGTTTATTTCTCAGTCAAAACGGACTTTGGTTGTGATGAGATCTGGCGATCTATTTTGGATTGGCCTCAGACTTTTAAACTTTGCACAGCGTTTAATTGCACAAAAACTGCAATCATTTAGCCAGTTGTTTTGAGTCCTTTTGTTAGTACAAGTAGCGCTGTGATGAATGTCCTGACGCACATCTGCGGTTAGTGGGGAGTGGGTGTTGGAAAGACATGGTAGCATGCAGTCAGTTATTTATGCATGTGGCCCCTGCCAGCAGTCAGGCTCTGTGTATCCTATCCCTGGCCCAGCCCTGGCAGGGGACCCACACAGGAACCTCCAGGGGTTCCTGATTGCTGGAGTTGGATGTGTGGCCAAGTGAAGGCATGGGATGGAGGGAGGGACTTGCTGACCCAGCTGTACGGATGGCTTTTCCTGGTCACTCCTTAACTCTCATTTGCCCTGGGGAGTTTTCTTCCTTTTCTGATTCCTTAGAGATGGAGAAGCTTCTTGGATTGGTGTCCATTTCCTTTAACGGAAGTAGCCCAATGAACTCTGGTTCCCAGAGTGCCAGTTAACACTGTGGGCAACATCTGTCAGCCCCTTAAGATTATAGGGGGGAAAAAAAAAGATGAGTTCTCCTGGCAGGGAAGGGGGATGAGGCACCTCTGTTGTCTGATAGGTAGTGAGTTCCCATGATGTTCTACTTCCCCTGCTCACTGCTGGCACACACGGGAGGCTAGCTTATACAGCACTTAGGGTGGGCGCATGCACTCAGCAGCTGTTGAAGTGGGTATGAATGTCCCAGTCTGAGGAGGTAAGGTGAGGAGAGGTTTCTCCATAAACGCGCCATAGTCTTGAATCTCAAGCTTAACAGTCAGGCCATTCATAGAAGGCCCTAATCCAGGCTGAGAGAAAACAAAATCCCTGACTCCAGGTCTCTGGTGGAACGTTCCAGAGCAGAGAGAGGGGTGGGTTTTCATGCATGAGGGGTGGTAGTTATGGAGGGACAGATTTCAATTAAATACTGCATAAGAGGGAACACTGCAAGATACGGAGCTCTGTAAAGATGGAAATTTAGATGCTGAGCAGCCAAGATATGATAGAAGGTTTACCCTCTTGCTGTAAACAACTATAAAACCCACACAAATTAATACAACAACCGTGTGTAGGTACTGGACTTGGAATGGGGATATTTGGGTGGACTCAGGTGAAGCAGATGAAGTTGAGAATCTTGAGCCTCTGAGTTATTCTGAGCTTCCCCCACCCCCAGTGGAAGCAGTTTACAGATTATGTCTGAGAGGATCCACTTTCCCTTGTTTAAGGACCCTGCTAAGGGCTGTTCCCTTGCAAGGCATACCTTTTCTCTTCAAGACCCACCCCACCTGCCTCTTGTCGCCACTGGACTCACAACCGGCCTTAGAGTTCCATATACTTGAGCAGGGCAAGTACAAAGTCTAATCTGAGAAAATATAGCTTCTATACCACGAGAATGTCAAGATTTTGCTAAATTACATTGCAGCAACTTGGGGATTACGTGCAAGAATGGATTCTGAGGATGGAAGACCAAAGAGAACAGAATATAACTTTTTATTGAGTTGATATGAGTGTACTTACCTGAGATTCCGTGTGTTGGTTTTCAATGTGTTGGTTTGTGTAGCTGGAAGTGCCTGCACTTTACTTAGCTGTTTAGGTGAAACTGAGGCTTAATGATTATCCGCATTTAGTTAATTTGAGATGCCAGTACTCCCTAGTGTGTTGCAAAGGAAGAAATAAAAAAGCTTAGGAGTAGGGGCGCTTGGGTGGCTCAGTCGGTTAAGTGTCTGCGTTCGGCTCAGGTCATGATCCCAAGGTCCTGGGATCGAGCCCCACATCGGGCTCCCTGCTCAACGGGGAGCCTGCTTTTCCCTCTCCCTCTGCCTGCTGCTCCCCCTGCTTGTGCTCTCTCTCTCTCTCTCTGCCAAATAAATAAATAAAATCTAAAAAAAAAGGCTTAGGGGAGATGTTGAAATAGATTTATTATGGACAGCCTGCACAACCAACCACCCACTACATTCCCCACGGGGGTCCAGAGGCCATCTCCTTCCCTGTGACATTGGGAAATTCATTAGCGAGGGGAGCACTGCTATCCCTGAAAAGCTCTGTGGGTGCTCTCCCGTGTTGGCCACATACGATGATGAGAGCTGCCCCCATTGAAAGGAGCGCCCTGAGTCCTCTGGGGATGGTGAGATTGCAGAAGACCAGAGGCCAGGTGGTAGCACTTAACTGCCAAAGACAGCAGGGTGTAGTTACCATGATAGACAGTAGGATGGAGTGGACCTCCTAGTTTTGACTCACAGGGGTCTTTGGCATTGTCTGGTTGTCCTAATGTCCCTAGGAATGAAATAGTGAGCATCCTACTAAAATGTTACTTGCTGTGTACAATGGAGAAAAACTCCAGGTCTGGTGTCCAAAAGTTGATTTGAATCACCAGGTTCTCTTATCCAATTTTCAGACTTAATTAGGAGAGGCCAGGTCCCCTTAAAGAAGGATGTTAAACAGATTCTATAAATCCTCCTCTAAGGCCTTCCCAGAAGGACCTCTGACCCTTTACTAGAATGGCTCACTGTAGCCCACAGTTAAAGGGGGGCTTGCAGCGCTCAGGGCCCACGATCAGATCACAGCGAACCATGGGACCCCTGGGTGGTGCCGTCAGTTAAGCATCTGACTCTTGATTTCAGCTCAGGTCATGATCTTGGGGTTGTGAGATCGAGTCCCGTGTCAGGCTCTGCATTTAGCAGGGAGTCAGCTTGGGATTCTCTCTGTCCCTCTCCCTCTGCCCTTCCCCCTGCTCTCTCTCTCTGTCAAATAAATAAATAAATAAATCTTTATCAAAAAATTCACAGTGAATATACACATTTGGCAACTGGCAGAATCCCAACATCAGTTCGGTGACACATGGAGGAAGGGCTATTGTAAGAGGCAGGGTCACGTGGAAGCCCCTGGAACTTTCCTTTTTTACCAGGAGAGTTATCAGCTGCCATCAGTTTCCTCATAAATAATTGAAAGAGAAGTCACTTTGCCATGGAGACGATTCATTTTCTTAGAAGGCAGCCTAGCCTAGTCTCACTTGAGGAAAGCATTTGCCTCCCTTTAACATGCCCTTGGCTCTACTCCTTTCCAAGTAACAGTGTGTCATTATTGTGCCAAGGAGTAGTTGGTCTCTTCCTGAGCTGGTGTCAACATAAACGTGTACAGCTGACCCTCAAACAACACAGATTTCAGCTGTGCAGATCCACCTATATGCAGATTTCTTTTTTTTTTAAGATTTTATTTATTTATTCATGAGAGAGAGAGAGAGGCAGAGGGAGAAGCAAGCTCCGAAGGAGCAGGGACCCCGATGTGGGGCTCGATCCCAGGACCCCGAGATCATGACCTGAGCCGAAGGCAGATGCTTAACCGACTGAGCCACCCAAGCGCCCTGCAGATTTCTTTTATAGTACAGTCCCATAAATGTGTTTTCCTTGTGATTTTTCTTAATAACATTTTTTTTCTCTAGCTTACTTTATTGTAAGAATTCAGTATTCAATACATAGGACATATAAAATATGTATGGTCAACTGCATTATCGGTAAGGCTTCTGATCAACAGTATACTATTAGCAGTTACGTTTCGGGGAGTCAAAAGTTATGTGCAGATTTTCAGCGATGCAGATGGTCAGTGCTACCCCCTTCCACATTGTTCAAGGGTCCACTGTAGTTGTTTTTTTTCTTATTCTCAGGTGTCTCTCTGTTGGAGGGGAGATGGTTCTCTGTTCATCTTGCTCCATCACGTCCCTAATTTGTAGATTCATTGATTCATTCTTCATTCAGCAAAGCTCTCGGAGGGCCTGGTACTGCTTACCAGGCCTGTGCAGGGCACCAGGGGGTTAGATGAGTAAGCCGGGCGCTGTGTGCACAAGAGGGTGGCCTCAGGAAGGCAGATTGAAGCAATTTCAGTGCAATAAACGTGACTACAGAAAAGTGCTGGGGGAAAAGAGTCCACCTTCTGAAAAAAGTGCTCTCTAAACTGATCCTTGAGGAGTCAGTAGGTGCTTGGAAACATGGAATCCAGGCCTGAGCCCCATCGCTCGGGTCTGTGTTGCTGTCTGACAGACTGACACCTTAAAGGTGGGGAGGAAAGGGATAGTACATACGCACCGGGGAGCCAGAGGATAAGTCTTTGAGGAAAGTCCCTGGTTCTGTTTTTCCCTTCAGCATCTTTCCCAGCGCTTCCACCAAATGCAAGGTTTGTGTGGCGGCCACCTGTGCACACTGCCACCTTGTGGACAATGTAGGGATTACAGATCTAGAAATGACCTTGTTCCTCATTCATTAGTTCAATCATTCCTGATAATTCGAATGATCCAACGCGCTGGCACAAAGCACTCTCGGTTAGGAGACGAGAACAGAAATGGGTACAGATAATCACTGTGTGCTCAGAGGTATGAGTCTGTCTGAAGCAATGGGGTTCTTGAAGGAAATCAGGGAAGGCTTCACAGAGGTGACATCCAAGTGGGGTCAGGTAAGGAGAAAGGGTCTTTAGAGACCACCTCCAACATCCTCACTTTACAGAGGGTGAGAATGGGAAGAATGGGAAGAAACTTGCTCAAAGTTGCAGAGCCCTGTAGGGCAGAGCTGAGGGAAGGACCCAGGCCTCTGGGTGTCCCAGCACAGAACTCCTTTTCCAGTACGTGGTTGGCCTTTGGTTTAAATGGGTCCCCCTCCTGGTGCTCCAGAAATGGCCTTTGCAGGGTCAGATCTGCTGCTCCGGTCTGTCCCTGCGCAACCCCAACCCAGCAATTTGTCCCAGTCTGCCTTCTGGTGTGGTAATCTCATTCTCTGCATTCCATCTGTGAGCAATTGCAAAGCACCAAAACCCTCCCCAGGGAGGACACTGTGCCTAAGCCAGGAGCTTAGCCCAACATGGGATGAGGGCCCAAGGTGTGTCCCTAGAGTACCTATCCTCGGGGACTGGCATACTTCTTGGCATACAGGTACTTTGGAAATATTTGTGACAAGAACGAATGGGTGAGGGCAGGGGAAGTGGATGGCGCCTGAGAGGTGAGTCCAGATCTCCTGCTGACTTACCCAGAGTTGTGTCTAGTCTGGGAAGATAAACGGGGACAGGGCCCCATTGAGTTTGTCTTCATTCTGCCAGCAGGGGGAGCCAGGCTTGTTTGTGATAGAGAAGGGGCAGGATTGGAATATAGGTTCGTTTCATTCTTTTTTGAAGTGAGAAAAATTGTCTCTAGTTAAGGGGCATACCTGCTCCAGAAAGCTGTCATTGCTACCTAGTAAAGAAATTGCACTAGATCATCTGGATATCTGGGTTCTTTTGTTTCTAAATTTAATAATTAAGCCAGCCATATGTCTTTGGAATAAACAGAGGCTGTCCTGTGATAAGCTCCCAATGCTCAAGAAGGAAGCAGGGTCTTTGTGATGCACTGCTGAATTCCCTTCTGGCCTGTCACCAAACTCTGAACCCTGCTAAATACCCACCTGCAAGACAGTAAGCCTGCCTAGCCTGGGTTCTGGTGTAGTTATTCATCTCTTTCCTCACTCTCTCATTGCACAGCTCCTGGAAAGAGGTCTCTAGCGGAGTGCTATAGGGCTCTATTCAGTGCTTTTATTGGTTATGTGGATGAACTCAGCACAAGTATTCAAATGTCTCACAACTTCAAGAAGGATTAATGTGCATTGGATAGAAGAAGCAAATTTCAGAACGGTTTGCATAAGTTAGAATGGTAGAGAGAAATCAAATGTTGAAATGTTCTATAAATGCACATCAAGTTCTTTGTTTAGATTCAACACTAAAGTGAGAAAGCTTGAAAGAGAGAAAATGAAGTCTATCACACAGGGCTGCCTCCAGGTTCAGAGGGGCCATGTCTGGAGCATCGTAGCCACTCAGGAACGGGTCCTTATTACTGTGGATGAAATTTTGCTGAGCTCGAGCATTTTAGGTCAGGCAATTTAGCTTTCTTCCCACTTTAAGGTGGCTGCCTTCCCAGCCTCCCCAGGGCAGTCGGTGGCAATTCAACAATTACCTTTCCTTAATGATGTGAAGAGAGGAATTGTAGAACTGAGGGAAACCACCATTATAATCCAAGAATTTAAAATAGCCGTTTGAAGCCTGGGCAATGGAGTCAGGAAGCACCTGGCAGATGGAACCTCCCGGAAGAGATAGCATCTCCACGTGTCTGGAGGGAGAAGAGCTTTGCAGTTATTTTCTCTGAACTGTGTAGCCTGGATGCACCAAGAACTGCTTCTTCCAGGGAAGGAGAGGGCCTGGTTTTGGAGGAAACACATTTACAGTGTTTCTTTGTTTCCAGACAGCCAGTAACAGAGTTACATTGGACCTGACCCTCCTATGTCTCTTTCTCATTTTCCTTTCATCATTTTCAGTTTTGAGAATAAGCATTTACAAGGCCTCCCCTGTATTCCAGACACTGAGTTGAACCGGATCTGGTCGTGGCTTCCAAGTCACCGTGATCTACGAGGGGAGCTGGGACTTAGACATGACGAACTGGGATGTGACTGTCTACTCCATCGGTACCCGGCAGAGAGTGGGTGCCCCCAAATGGCTAATGTTCATCGAGTGCTTCCTGTGTGTCGGGCACCCTCCTAAAACACTTCATGTGTATTGGCTCATTTCAACCTCAGGTGACCATGTAGCACGTACACCTTATCTCAGATTAAACCGAAGATCAGAGAGGGTAGCAGTGATTTGGTCAAAATTAGACAGCTAGTTCACAGTGGAGTAGGCCCCAAAGTCCACACACTGAACCACTGCCCCAGACTGCTTCTCCATACATATGTGTCACGGAGCACATAAAGAAGGCCTAATACATGCCATGAGAGATTCAGGCCATGCCAGGAGAAGCAAGATTACACCGTAGTGGCCCGGAGACACTTCATGCCAGATATTATGCTTGAGGTAGGACTTGCTGAACAAGAACAGGGGTGATAAGCAGAAGGGGGAGAAGGTGTTCTTTGTAGGAGTAAAGGGATCAAACACAAATGGCCTGAATCTGTCAGTTATGGTTCTGTTAGCTGCCCGTGGGGCCCTCTCCTGCTCCGCCAGAGCTGATTGGACCAGGGGTGTTACAGACTGAATTATGTCCCCCGGCAAACACATACCTTGAAGCCCTAACCGCGGGTGTTTTAGGCTGTGACTGTATTTGGAGACAGGCCTTCTAAAGAAATAGTTAAGTTAAAATGAGGCCATCAGGGTGGGCTCCAATCCAATCTGATTCGTGTCCTCCTAAGAAGGGGAGATTAAGACACAGAGAGAGAGAGAGACACTGGGGATGCACATGCGCAGCGGGGAGGCCGCGTGGAGACATTGAAGGGCACTGCTCTGCAAGCCCAAGGGAGGAGCCTCAGTAGAAACCAGCCCTGCTCACACCTTGATCTTGGACTTCCAGCTTCCAGAACTGCGAAAGAATAAATTCTGTTGTTTAAGCCCCCGCCGTACGTGGTATTTGGTATTTAGTATGGCCGCCCTAGCAAAGGAAGACAAGGGCTGTATGACTGAGCCCAAGACAGAAGAACAAAGACTGAACTATGACCTATGCACCTGTAAAGATAAACTGGGACAGAGCTTTGCTCTTAGCAGTTAGAACTGCGGGAACCCTGCAAAGGAGGGGGTGAACTGTGGAGGGAGAAGCTGAAAGGATACTCGTCAGGACAGTGCTGAGTCGAAGCCATGAGAGAGCAGAAACTATAAAAAAGCAAAGGGACTGCACCATAGAGAGACTGAAGCAAAAGAATACCCAAAGAGAGAGAGACAAGAGAATGAGCGAGCCCTCGGCCACGGGGGTGGAGGAACCATTCCCAAGAGCAGTTTGAGTTTCCAGCGCCTTCGCAGGCTGGGCCCCAGCCCCTGCAGGGGAGTAATAGGAAACCCCGTTAGCCCCAGGCACTTGGAGTGCGTGCCTGTTCCTTGCTCCCTGAAGATCCAGAGGAGCCTGGAAGCAGCTGTTTCCCGTCTGTCTCCCAGTGTTGCTGCAGGGGCCCCGGCTCCTTCCCTGTTGTGGCTGCACCACTGTGATGCCGCCTCCAGGCTGGCGGGAGGGAAAGGAGGAAGCGCGCGCCCCCACACACAGGTGAAGGGGTGCGTGAGAAGGGCCGGTGGCAGAGCGAATGGAGTGAGAGCAGGGGAGGGGAGCGTGGTGCTGCTGTCGCCTGGCCGAGCTGCTGAGGCGGGCGGTGACCCGACAGACAGGGAGGCCTGGGGTCTCGTTCCCATTCGACCCGGAAGACCTTTTGGAATCCGTGGCCATGGTGGTGCCCGGGAAATCTTAACTGGTTCTCAGCAGCAAGAGAGGAGTGTTCGGGCCTGATCAGGACGCGACCACTCCTCAGGTCCCCGCGTCTGTCTGTGTGTTATTTGGTTCTCCGCTGACGAGCGCTCGGCTCTTGCTCTGTGTCTCGAGGCCAGACTCCCGAGATAGGTGGTCTGCGGGGCAGAGCGTCCATCACAGATAATGGGTTGACGTAGTTTAGGACCGGCTGTCTTGGGCCGGGCATTTGGTCCCATCAGTGGTCCCCTGGGGCAGAGTCCTGTGGCATCAGGGTGGCCGCTCACGTCCTTGGCACCGCTCCGCGGGCACGGCGGGCTTTCTGAGGCTTGGCCAGTCCTATTAGTACACGTCCCTTCCCTAAACCTTAGTTTTCTTACCCTTGACATAAAGGACTCGGGCCGCATGATGCTTACAGGTCCTCCACATTCTGTGCCACGTCCGCTGGGGCAACATTCTCTGTAAAAAGAGGCCCGCACTTGACTGGCTTAGGACAGAACTTTATTTCTTGCTCACAGACTAGTGTGTGAGAGGACAGTTAGTGCAGAGAACAGATTCCCCTACAGAGTGATTCAGGGACACAGGCTCCTCCCATCCCATTTCTTTAGGGCCTTGGAGTCCTAAGCCAGCAGATGGGGAAGGGGAAGGTGGAAAAGACACACTTGCTTCTTAACTGTCTAGGCCCAGAAGTAACCACTCTCACCTCTGCTCACATTCATTGGTGAGCCTCAGCCCCAAGTCTGTTCCTAGAGGCCAGGGCCTGATCCTTCCTAGCAGCATCCTCACTTTCTGGAAAGGGATCAGGAATCCTGGTGGACAGCTAGCCGGTTCTGCTCTGTGGGTGGGGTTCAGTTTTGAACTTGTCTCCAGCCTCTTCTCCTGGCAATGGGTGGCCTTCTCCAAAAAGAATCTTGAGGCCGGTGGTCTTAGTTTCCTAGTTTATTGCCTCGAGGCAGAGTCCTACTTTATTGCCTATAAAAATTTTTATAGCTAGCCCAAGAGGCCTTAGCTGCCGGGCAAAGTTCTGATAGCTCAGGGGGCCCCGTGCCCACCCCAGGGGGCTAACACAGATAGCCAGTGTCCAGGAGAGAGGAACGAGGAGGTAGTTCCTGCCTTGCAAATGAGAAAGCAGGAGAAGGGGAAGAAGAGCAGAAAAATAGCCAGTTGTCTTCTGAAACAAGGAAGACGGCCACCTGCCCGCTTTCGATTCTCTGGTAAATATTTGACTGGATGTTTGCCTTTTCTCTGGGGTTTTTGGGTGCTGTGAAGAGAACTGGGCAGAACACCAGAGTATCAGAAGCAGTCAATAACCAAGAGGCTGGAGAAGCTCGAAGCACAGCCCCGAGAAGCAGATTGCTCACTGGGGCCACATGCACCGCTTCCCCGCTGAGATGCTTTCCACAACCTCGAGGTGAGTTATTGGGGTCAGACTGAAGACGAGCCTGCTGGACAACTGCATGTTCTTGGCAACTGTCTTCTTTGATGTTGGCGACTCGTGGAAACTGGCAGAAAGGCATCGGGTTAGCTGACTTGTAGGTAGGCTGGCTAGGTGGACAGGAACCACGGATGGGTTCCTGGGTCAGTGAACAGATTTCTGTTTATCTCCAGTTCAGAGCCAGAGTGGAATTGGAAGAGCCCAGGTATGGTGTTGGAGGAGCTGGGTAGGACTCCTGGCCCTTTAGTTTCTGGAAAATCTGAGTGCCTCAGTTTCCTCATTTATAAATCAGGTGTAATAACCCTGACCCACCTAACCCCCAGCTTTGGGAAGATCACATGAGGAGAGAATGTGAAGGGACTTTGAGACCTGACAGTCCGGTCCAAATGCCAGCCATTAAGAATTCTCACTCAAAATCATTGGAACTTAAATATTTCATCTTAAATGATCTAAGAATGGAAAAGACTAGCCCAAAATATGAGAGAAAGTAGAACTGTTACTTTCTGGTGTCCTAGTGTGTCTGGTTAGGTTGTCGAGGGGGTGCCGTGGAGGGTGAGAGGCAGGAGAGGAGTCGTGGACAGACAGACATGCCGGGGGTCACTTGGGAAAGCAGATACAGGCTTCCCCACTGTCCACTACGAAACCTTTCAGAAGCCAGAATGCTGTAAAGCCATTATGTGGAAGAACTTTTGAGTGCTCCCAGACCCCAAAATAACTGCTCTCAGGCTTTTCTGTTACCCTAAGACACATCTTGCTAACAGATGCACAAACTAAATGGAGATAAAGCACCAGGGCTCACGGACGCAGTTCAAAGCGCTGGCGGCTTGGTGGACATGTGTCTCCCGGGGTGTCTCCCGGGGAAGGGGCGTGACGGGGGTCCCTCTCGCTCCCAGGGTCCCTGCTGCTTCTCTCCCGGCTTGCTGTGAAACAAACGCTGGACACTGTTTTTGCTTTTGGCCTTTTTTTGTAAAGGGGAAACTCCCCCGTGGATTTCTTTTGGCTAGTGGAACCAGGGACTCATGTAGGACTTCTGTAAAAGGGAAGTGGCGTAATGTGAACTTTGGAAAAGCGGGGGCGTAGCTGTCCCTGGAGCCCCAGGCACGGGGAGCGAGGGCGGGAGCCTGAGGGCAGGAGCCTGAGGACAGGGGGTGAAGAAGGACGTGGGGCAGGAAACAGACTGGAGGGTGGCCTGGAGGACAGGTGGACAGAGAGGGGAGTCAGTGGAGTGCTGGGGGACGGGAACCAGGAAGCCGGAGGGCACCCGTCTCTTTCTCCTCTGTCCTGCTGGGCTCCTTGGGCTGAGAGGGAGCAGGGTGGTGTGGTTGGAGGTGGACTTCAGGAAGGTCCCCCTGGTCACAGGGTAGAGGACGGACGGGTTGGGGGGCAGTGCAGGAGGCGTGAGATGTGGCAGGAATTCTACCCTGAATCCAGGTGAGGGTGAGGGAGAGGGTAGCCTAGACTGAGGCTGGGGGTGGGGGGCAGAGACGTGTCTGGATTCAGCAGGGATTGGAGAGTCCACCTGACTGGACTTGATCTGGGGGTATATTGGAGAGCGTGCCTCTGGGTCTCTGGCTTGGCTGAATGGGGGGACGGCGGTGCCATTCCTGACATGAGGACCCCTGAGGAGGAGCAGGTTGGCAGGAGTGTTTGGTTGGAACACGCAGGACTGGAGTGCTGTGGGATATCCAAAATGAGATGACTAGGAGGCAGGCAATTGGCTGTATGGTCTGGACTTAGAGTAAAAGTCTGGACTGCACCCAGAGAACGTGACTCACCCCATGGGGCTGTTGTGCCCTCTGGGCCCCTGACATTCTTTTGAAGTCAGCCCCGTGTCCCCCACGGCCTCCAGGTGTCCCTCCCAGGACCTCCTCTTTATCATGGTCATGGCCCTGCACCCAGGCTGGCTAGTCAGGCCCTTCGCACAGGGCAGGGCTCAGGCCTGAGCGTGTTGTCCATTCCAGAAGAGTAGGCATCACTGTTTTCTCTGAGGACCCCTGACATGGAGCCATTATCAATGTCTTAGTGTAATTTTAAAGATTTTATTTATTTATTTGTCAGAGAGAGAGAGAGAGAGCACAAGCAGGGGGAGTGGCAGGCAGAGGGAGAGGGAGAAGCAGGCTCTCCGCTGAGCAGGGAGCCCGATGCGGGGCTCGATCCCAGGACCCTCGGATCATGACCTGAGCTGAAGGCAGACGCTTAACCGACTGAGCCACCCAGGCATCCTGGACCTTAGTGTAATTTTAATGTTTGAGTCTGTTTCCTGTTTAGAAAATAGAAGAAGTGTTCACATTCCAGCTCTCCCACTCACTAGCTGAGTGGCTTTGGGCATTTACTTCATCTCTCTAAAGCCTCAGTTTTCCCACCCATGAAGTGGGAATAGGAGTCCATGCTGCACAGGTTGTGAAAGATTCAGTAAGATAATAACTTATCTTTATTCTCCTTTGCTTTCACCTCACCCATTCCTTTGAGGTTTCTGCACAGCTAGGAATGGCCAGCCCGGGTGGGTGTGTATGGGGGTGTTTTCACCCATGTCTGGAAAGTTCAGAGAGGGTTACCATGAAAAAAATTGGTGATTGAAGAAGACAGAAGCCCATTTTTCTACTCCCAACCATTCCTAACTGTCCAATAAAGCAATGTACATTTTCATTTCTTCTCACTTAATAAGACAACAATAATAATAGGTAGCATTTGTTGAAGGTTTATCATGTGCTAGACATCGGGCTGGCATTCAACCCATTCCACAGACAGGCAACTGAGGCTGCAGGAGGAGAAATGATTGACCCCAGGTTGCAAGGTATTTGACTGGGCTGGCTCTCAGGTCTGTCTGGCTTCAGTTCCCTCCAGACCCCGCTGACTCGGTGAGATGGAAGGGTGGGCTTTGTGGGGGAGAGGATGCCCCCCTGCCGGAAGTGCCCAAAGGAGACATCTTGGCTGCTTGGGTATGGGTGTGGCGGGGAGGGTCCTAGAAGGCGTTCAAGCATCTGAGGGGGTTGGATTCCAGAGCCTTCTGGTGACTGGGCGGGAGTCTGTGGTTCCATGACTGGGTGGATGAGAGCATTTTCCGTCGGGGGTGGACAGGACACAGCTGTGCCACATGCAAGCCCACCACACCCAGTGCTGCGTGTTTCTCATTCTCCCTCTCCCCTCCTCCCCCTTCCTTCCTTCCTTTTTCATTCATTCATTCAGCACCCAC
Organism: Halichoerus grypus; assembly: GCF_964656455.1. NCBI lineage: Eukaryota > Metazoa > Chordata > Mammalia > Carnivora > Phocidae > Halichoerus > Halichoerus grypus. The sequence goes on from NC_135725.1 coordinate 61,196,020, forward strand.
CTGGATTTGTTATGTACCTGTCCCAAGTCAGAAGCTAGGTAGGAGTAGGGCTGAGATGGCAGATAGTTGGAGTTTAAAGCTGAGTGAAACGCTTCTTGCTTTGGAAAGGCCCAGGCTAAGAGTGAGAGCTCAGACCTGAAGACGGCACCTGCAGCAGGAGGTGATGAGCGCCAGGGAGCCATGTGGCTGCGGAGCTGCGGAGAGTCCTTTCCCAGGGGAGCGCCGAGGGATGGACTCTGGCACCAGGGAGATGAACCAGGGCCGGGAGGCTGGTTCAGTGTCCCAAAGGGCAGGCTGATAAGGGCCTGAGCTAGAGTTTCCAGATGATCTCACCTCCAAGGCCTGGTGTTTGGGAACCCCTTGGTGCAAGGACAAATGCTTGTGGAGGGTGCCGTGAGTCAGAGGCCTTCAGGGATGGGGGGCCCCCTGCCCTCGTGATCACCTCCTAGTCAGGGTTTTTTTTTTCAAGCAACTGATTGAGAAGCATTAATGGGCTGTAAAATTAATTTAGTGGTTATGACCAGCATTTTACAAAATAGAATGGGCCAGAACAAAATGAAGAGAATTAAATCAAATTAAAAATACTAGAGGACACCGTGCATATGAAGGGTATTTTGTTGTGAAAATTTGTTTTACGTGGGTACACACGCATACACACGCCTGTGAACTGGGTCATGGCTATCGTGTGTACTTGGCCACAGCTATGACTTGGAGTCAAAAAACTTAAAAACACTGAACTGATCCGATCTCCTCATTTTCTCCTCATGGGAGAAGAGGTTAGGTTGGGGCTCTGGCCCCCTCCTGTGTTTTTTCCTCTAAACTTCTCTTTCTCCCAAAGCATAATTTATATTGACATCAGTTTCCAGACTCAAACATCCTCATTATTCTTTCTTTTTTTTTTTTTTTAAAGATTTCATTTATTTATTTGACAGAGAGAGATATAGTGAGAGAGGGAACACAAGCAGGGGGAGTGGGGGAGGGAGAAGCAGGCTTCCCGCTGAGCAGGGAGCCTGATGTGGGATCATGACCTGAGCTGAAGGCAGACGCCCAATGACTGAGCCACCCAGGCGCCCCGAACATCCTCATTATTCTTGCCCATGCCCATGCCCAGAGCCAGGGCCACGTCTGCCCAGTGGTGGGCCAGGGAATGTGTAACAATTGGCTCTCTGGAAAAAAAAAATATATGTTTAACATAAGTTGTACTGACATAACAGATGTATCAAACAACTTACAAATAATGAAATATACAATGCTCTTTATTACAGATTCCATACAGCCAATTAATTCTCATGGAATGCTTTCATTGGTTTTTGCTGAACTCTTTTATCTGTAGCCAACCTGCAGTTGATGAATAGGCATCGTTTTGACATGAATGTTATTTGATCATTTTATTTACATTAATGAGTAAGACAAATGTGAAACAATGAAGACAAGGGTTAGGTCAGAACTTCACTTGTTCATCAATTGACGGAAACTATTTCTCTAAGATGAATGTGTTCCTCCTCTCGCTGTGTCTCTCTCTGTCAAATAGAAAAAAAAAAAAGAGTCTCTTATGGTTTGTCTCCCTCTCTGATTTCATCTTGTTTTATTTTTCCCTCCCTTCCTCTATGATCGAATTCTGGAAGAATATTTCCTCAATTTTTTTTTTTTTTTTTTGGCTATTCACAGTGTCATGGCTACAAACATACGTTCAAATGTAATCTGCATTATTAACATTTTCTCTGCCGCTTTATAGACACTCTACAAAACAGTAAAGCAAGCCCTGATTTGTAGGTTTGCCAGTTTCCATGGTGTAAATATTCCCAACATGATATAAATATTCCCAACTTGATGTTTGTGAACTTTGAGTGTGGGAAGAGATGCTCAGTGGCACACTGTCACTTAGTTTCCATCATGCGGATACAATAGAAGTAAATAACCTCAAGAGCATAGATGACAGTAACATCATTAGAAAGTGATGGGTTTTGAGTCTTTATTACCTTTCTTTTTAATACAACTTATTTAATGATAAGTTTATATAGTTTATTTTTTAACGGTGGTGGTGTTGAACAACTGGCTGGCAAAATTCCTGATAATGTGAGGGTCCCAAGCTGGTACAAGCCAGCCTGAGCAAACTCTTACATCTGCCGCGAACTCTGGCAGGATCGCAGGGAGGCTGTGCGTGAGGGGACTGATGGGTTCACGGAGGTGGGTCAGGGCTGGCCCAGAATCAGACACCCCAACACACAGACTACTGCATTGCTGTAGGCATCACGTGGACAGGCAGGCACCTGCACACGTAGGTACCTAGATACATGCACACAAGCGTGCACACACACACCCACACACACCCACCTCTTCCTCCTTCCCTAATCCTTCTCTGCACTGAGCAGCTCTGCTGCTGCCCACCCACGAGGAGGTCAGTGCCGGAACTCACTGAGTATGCCTCAGATAGTCCTGGGCATCCTGACTTTGTCTGCTCACTGGCCCACTCTGGGCCTCAGATTCCTGAGAGAAGTTCCCTTGGATTCTTTTTTTTTCTCTAAAGTATTTACTTACTCTTGAAAACTTGATAGTTGGAACATGAAGAAGGCACTCTTCTGCTTAACCAGCTCAGAGGGAGTTGACCTCGACCAAATGCATAGACCCAACATTCCCCCCTGACAATTCTTTTTTTTCTTCATATTTATTTTATTTTTTAAATTTAAATTCAATTAACATATAGTATATTATTGGTTTCAGAGGTAGAGATTCATCAGTCTTATACCCAGTGCTCATTACATCACGTGCCCTCTTTAATGTCCATCAGCCATCCCCCCACCCACCTCCCCTCCAGCAACCCTCAGTTTGTTTCCTGTGGTTAAGAGTCTCTTATGGGGGCACCTGGGTGGCTCAGTTGTTAAGCGTCTGCCTTCGGCTCAGGTCATGATCTCAGGGTCCTGGAATCGAGCCCCGCATCGGGCTCCCTGCTCAGCGGGAAGCCTGCTTCTCCCTCTCCCACTCGCCCTGCTTGTGTTCCCTCTCTCGCTGTGTCTCTCTCTGTCAAAAAAAAAAAAAAAGAGTCTCTTATGGTTTGTCTCCCTCTCTGATTTCATCTTGTTTTATTTTTCCCTCCCTTCCTCTATGATCCTCTGTTTTGTTTCTTAAATTTAACAGACATTGCTGAGCCTCTCCGTGCCGGGAGCTGGGCTGACCGCGGGAATCAGGGCTGAGTCTGCCGCAGGCTGGGAGCCCAGGCACCTCTAGCAGCTCCAAGGAGGCCCGTGAGCTGGCAGCTGGGGCTGGGAGGATGGTCACGTGCAGCCTCACCTTCTTCCGGGCGGGGTGTGAAGCCTCTCCTGGCTTCAGTTCCTCATTTTTAAAAGGAGATAACACAGCCTGCCCCCCCCCCCCAAGATTCCTGCAAAGATTAGATAATCCAAAATAGCAGAACGCCGAGGCCATAGCGACACATAATTAAGTGACACATCCATTAAGGAAAGTTGTTATCATATATCATACCGTAACTTATTTCCATAGTGATAATGTTAGGGCCAAAGGAAGCAGAAGGATTGTGGGAGCACAGAGACCCCACCTCCCACTCTGACATGGCATCAGCGGGCGGGGGGGTGTTGGAGCAAGGAGCTGGGAATTGGGATGACCAGCTCTAGATGCACCAGCTATATAGCACGCCTCATATTGGCCCTCATAGCATTTTATTAAGAATTGTTTAATTAAAGATTTGTAATTTGTGCCACCACAAACCTTGCATGTTTTGCCTTTATGCTGATTTCACACACGTCTTCACTTCAGAATGCTGTTGTATGGCTTAGGGACAACCGTTAGTTTTTTCCCTGATCACAGAGCAACCCATTCATTCATTCAACACATGTTTATTGCCTCTGCTTAGCGCAGACACTGTTCTTAGCAATCGGATAGATGGACACAGCTGTCAAGCGGCGTATCTCTGGGTACCGCACTTCAGAAAAAAGTCACGAGAAGGCAGTAGAGTGACCTCACATCCCACTACCCAGAGATGAGCACTCTTCACAACTTGGGATCAAGCAGGAATTTTCTTTCACTTAACAGTCCAAGGCATCCACACATTTCCAAGGCGTCATCCGTGGAGAGCGGGTCTTCTACATTTGGGGCTGTTGTTTTGCTGCAGCCCTGTGGACGGTCGCCCTTCAGCACACCTGCCCCACCAGCCCTGGGCCTGCCAGGAAGGGGTCTCAGCGGCTTTCGAGCTTGGGTTGCCCGCAGTAGGCGTCATATGTTCATGGCGGTGGCTGCCGGAGAGGGTGTGGAGCCCAGGGGGACCAGACGCCTCAGCTGTGGACCCGTTAGCTAGAGAGCTGCTCTGTCCACCCTCCCTGAGCTCACCTGTTTCCAGCTACTGCCAGACCAGTTCTCGGCTTAGCCCTTCGAGCAGGAGACAGCCTGCTGGTGAATCTGTGTGGGCAGCCACCCATCCAGAAGAGTCTGATGGGTCCATATATATTGACACGAGAAATTTCCTTTCCTTAGTAAATGCATTTTCTTTCCTTGGTTAAATGAAGAAATCAAGTTTCGTCAGATCCCATTTTTGCTTAACGCTATAGAGGTTATAAATATGCATAGTTATGGAAGGAGAAAGGGCTTTTATTTATTACTTTATACATTTGTACATATTTTGAGTGTTTTGCAATGAGCATATATTACATTTCAAATGTTATATACATGTGACAGAGAGATTGACAGAGTGAGGGATAGAGAGACAGAGAGAATCTGAGCCTATCTTTAGGCACCTTTTTGAGTATTTCCTTAGCTTGTATTTTTCAGAAGTAGAATTCCTAGAAGTGGAATTGCTGTATTTGGAAGGTTCTTGGTGTATATATTGCAAAATTAATTCACAGAATGTTTATACCAGTTAACACTCTTACTACCAGTAAATGGATACTTACTTGTCTTAACCTTCAGTAATACTGGGTAGTATTTTCAATAATTCCCAATTTAATAGATAAGATAGCATTTTATCTTAATTTCTCTTCTAATCTTGATTTTATTTTTTTCTCTTCCTGTAGTTTGTTGGAGTGATTGAATTTTCTTTCTTCCATAGATATTTTTTAATATACAGGTTTACACTGTATTTGTATTCTTCCGGGAATTACCTATGAATTTTTAACATACTTACTTAGAACTGCATTTTTCTTATAATGCCCAGAAAGAAAACAGTTTTCTCCATCATCCTGCTAAGCAAGAGAATGTGATGGTGCTGTTCTCCCCTCTGTGTCCACACTTGTTCCCACCCCTCCCCTCCCCGCTATGGGATATCACCTGGTATTTTACCTCCAATTTAGCATTTCACATATTATGTGTCACAATAACTACTCACCGAGATATTTATTTATTTAGAGAAAGCATGAGCAGGGGGTGGGGGGGGTTAGGCAGCAGAGGGAGAGGGAGACAATCCCCAGCAGACTGTGCTGAGCTCAGAGCTGGACATGGGGCTCGATTCCACAGCCCTGAGATCATGACCTGAGCCAAAATCAAGAGTTGGATGCTTAACCGACTGAGCCACCCAGGTGCCCTGATATTTAACAATATATTTTACTCATTTCTCTGTTAGGTATTGCTTCTTCCTAGAATCCTCTTTCTTATTTCTTGAGAATTTCTTCCACTTTTTTTTTCCAGACGGTTTTTTGCAACCTTGTGTTTCTAAGAATGTTATCTATATGTAAAGATATATCTATAGATAGATCTAGATAGATATATCTTTATAAATGTCTTATATATATTTATATATGTATGTATTTATTTAAATGTATATTTTCTTAAAATCCTGTGCTGGGGCTTAACAGTAAATTCTGCCAATTTTTTTTGCCTGCTGTTCCTCTTTGCGCCCCTCTATTTCCTCCTAGATTTATGCTTCTTATAAAGGATTTCCTGTAGTAATGAGCTCAGAGAGGTTCCGACTTAACTTTGTCTCCTTAAGAGCAAGTTGCCCCTTCTTAAGTTTTTGGCTCCCTTTTGTGGTGTAATCTTCCCTCAAATGTTTGATGGCTCTTGATTGTGTGCTCATCTTTGTGACTGAGTGGCCACTGGGGTGCCTGCTTTCTGGAAGATGGCTAGTCCTAAGGCTGCTGTCAGGGCAGTGGGTTGGGGGAGGGGAGGCACCACTAGGTGGAGTACCTCCGGGGCTGGCCATCTGGGAGGTGAAGCTCCTGGTCCCTGTGATCCAGAGCACTGCCTCTCTTTCTCTCTGTGACCCATATACGCTAATCCTGGGGACAACCCCCATTGCCCCTGGCTGTCAGCAGAGAGGGGAGGATAGCTGGGTCTCTGTGAGACCCCAGTTCATCATTCGGTGGGCTGTTGGCAACCCTGTCCTGCTTCTCGTCTTGCATTATGGGTGTAGAGCCCTTTGTGTGGCCCCACAGTGCGTAGCCTTGTTGGCTTATGCTTTTTCTCTTTGCTGTTATTGATTTGACAGAGAGAGAGAGAGAGAGTGCGCGTGCACGCACAAGCAGGGGGAGGGGCAGAGGGAGAGGGAGAAGCAGACTCCCTGCAGAGCAGGGAGCCTGACGTGGGGCTCAATCCCAGGACCCTGGGATCATGACCTGAGCTGAAGGCAGACGCTTAACTGACTGAACCACCCAGGCGCCCTTCTTTGCTGTAATCCTAATTGCTCTCCATCATTCAGGGTCTTCTAGTAGTTTCTGTCCCTGATAGATCTCCTTCTTGCTTTCAAATATCTCTGTTTTCTTTCTTTCTTTTTTTTTTCAAAAAATAACATCTTTGTCACTTTGAGGGTTTCGTGTGGGATGGGCAGACTGATGTACATGCTCTGTGTGCTTCCTGAGAGCAGAAGTGTGATCTTTACGGTTCTATCACATTTCTGGGTTCCCTCACCTTCCCCACCACTTCTAGGATCTTTCAGACCCGTGGCTACACATACCTGGGGAATATCAGGGTTTTAAAGAACTGCAGGGGAAGGTGCCCTGCTCACGGGTTTCCCCAAGGAGTGCTCTCCCCTGAGACCTCTGAGGGAAGGGCAGGAGTTGGGGGGGAAGGAAGCCTGGAGTCGAGGTGGAGGGAGACAGAGTCCGTGCAGATCTGCGAGTGGCCATGAGGGCGCAGAGGGCATGGAGTGGAGTCTGAGCAGTAAGAGCAAAATATGGGGGAGCCCAGAAAGGAGAGGGTCCCTGTCAAGAGAAGTCATAGAACTGCCGTGTTGTGTTTTAGACCCGAGGCCCCAGCATCCCACTCCTGCAGCCTGGGGAGAGGACACAGTCCATCGCCGGTGGTCCAGATGCCCGTGGCGTTCCTGTGAAGTTAGTGAAGCTCCAACCTCCCTGCACAGGGAGGCCCTTCCAAGGCTCGGCAGGGAGGGGTGGGCACCTTAGTTAAGTGTTCACATGGCTGTATGTTTTCTGGAAAATACGAAAAGTAAGAGGATTTCATAGTTTTATTTGAAAAGGATGTCCAAATTAGATAAGCTTTGGGCCTCACAGAGCCTGAGTCTGTCCCCAACTGTGTCATCAAGAAAGGAAGGAGCTAGGGGCACCTGGCTGGCTCAGTGGAGCGTACGACTCTTCGTCTCGGGGTCGTGAGTTTAAGTCCCATGCTGGGTGTAGAGATTACTTAAAAAATAAGTTAATTAATTTGAAAAAAAGAATGAAAGGAGTTAGATCTGGTTAGCAGGACAGTTGGATAGATCATCAGGCTGGAGAAAGAAATATGGATGAAGATGAATTCACGTAGGGAAGACACATTGCAGGTAGGCAGTGCTGGCCCTGAGGAAGCAAAGTTAAAAAGGATCAGATGATCTTAGTGGGGTACAAGCCAAGCTCCTGCCAGTGATGCTCAAGGCTGATGGGTCAGTGATTACAGCAGTGACTGATGGTGTGAATGTGGTTTTGGCTGTTTTTCAGAACCAGGCAGCTGAATGGCACCTGTGTCAGCTCAGTGGACTTGGAGCTCTTCCTCCATTACTCCCTCATCCCATCAGTAAGTAAAGGCAGGGGAAAGCATGGAGCGGAGGGGAGGGGAATTGGGTCACTCCCATATACAAGACTCCCGAAGAGGCCTGAAAAGGTCAGCAGAGACATCAGTTGAATTTCCTCGACTTTCTCTCTTGCATTATGCACCAAAAAAGCAGGCAGAAGAAGGCTTTTAAGGGCCAGTGAGTCAAGGACACTGGTTTTTAGGGGAGTTAAAAAAGGCTCTTCTAAGGAAGCAATGACAGCCAAGTCTATTGGGAGATGTGGTAAAGAGCCTCTCAAGCGGGGGGGGGAACACATGCAAAGGCCCTGTGGAGGAGGGGAATGGAGAGTGTGAGGACCTGAGAGGGCTGGTATGACTGGAGTGGGGAGCTGAGGTGGAGGTGTCTGGGCCTGGGTCAGGTGGAGCCCTGTGGGGCTCTGTGTGAAGGAGTGGTGTCCGCATTCTAAGTGCAGTGGGAAGTAACTGGAGTGTTTCCAGTGTGAACTGGTGTGATCAGATTTCTGTTTTGAAATGAACTTTCTGGTCACATTGAGGGGATCAGGTTGGAGGTGGGCCAGAGAGGAGATGGTTGCAGATTTTAGCTCATCCTGGATGGTGGTGGTCAGCTCAAGATGTTTGGGAGGTAAGGCGATAGGACTGGGTAATGTGTAGGATAGAGAAGTTAGGGAGAGGAAGAGTTGAGGATGACGTGGTTTTCGTAGCTTGCACAGCCAGAAGAATGGTGGTATCTGCCATTCACTAGTTAAGGAGAATCAGAAGAGATCAGGGTTTGGGGTGGTTGAAGGAACAGGGCAGGGGGGCAAATCATGAATTCCATTTAAGACATACTGAATTTAAGAAGCTTTCAACACATCAAAAAGAAATGCCAACTCTGTAGTTCAGTGAACAGTTACGGAGCTCATGGATAAGGTCTGGGCTGAAGAGTCAAGTGTGTGAGTCTTCTGGGCATTGGTGGCCATTGTCAGCATGGATGTGGGTGAGAGGATCCAGTAATAAGAGGAGGGGTCCTTGGACTGAGCTAGGTGGAGCTCCCGACTTTAGTGGTTGAGGAAAGAATAATCCAGCAGAGGAGGCTGAGAGGTAATGGAGAACACCCAGAAAAGCACAGTTGATGGAAGCCTAGGGAAGAGGGTGTTTCTAAGAGGAGGAAGTGGTCAACACTGTGGAATGCAGCTGAGAGATCAAGCCAGATTTGGGCCTCAAGTTTCCACTGGATTTGGTAATTTGGTAATTTGTGATTTTGGCCAGAGCTCTTTCCATGGATGGGGGTGAAGCCAGGTTAGGGAGTTGAAGAGCAAGTGAGAGGTGAGGAAATGAAGACTGCGAGAGTAGACAGTTGTCAAAAGGTTTCTAGTAAGAGGGGAGAGACAAAGGGCATCAAGGATTGAGAATATGATTGAATCCACAGTGGCGGGAGTGGGGGTTGGGGGTGGGGAGCGAGCAAAGAAGGATTTGCAACCTGACAGGTATTATCCTCTTTTTACAGGTGAGGAAACAGAGATTCAGGGAAGTTAGGTCTCTCTTCCAGTCAGTCTGTAGGGGAGACGAGATTTGAACCTGTTCAGGGCAACACAGAGGAAAGCTCAGTACAAAACTGAGCTTTCTGGAAGCTCAAGGGTGCGTGCAGCCAGCTCCCAGACTCGGGGGGGTCACAGACACTCTGCGCCCTCTGCTCACCCTCACCTTCTCTTCCAGGGAAGGCTCCAGGGCCACACTGAAGATGAATGTTCCCACTGACACTCTCATCTTCTCTTCCCGTAGCTCTTCATCATTTTGGTCTTGTCCTTTCTCCAAAGGCGAGAGCACCGTAAACAGAGAGATGACACTTCTCACCTCCTGGGGAACCGCTTTGAAATCATCATGTGAGTGGAGCTAGGGCTGATCGCTACAGCTTGGGGAAGCCTGTGTTTGGGGTCAATACCTGTTGTCAGGCCAGGACAACTCCCCGTTAGCTCTCCAGCCTTGCCTCCTCACCACCCCCCTTCCCCTCCCTGCCCCACCCCAGCCCGGCTCCCGAGTTCAGAATTGGCCTCCAAGCCAGGGCGGCCTCAGCACCCAGGGCTGCCCAGGTGTGATGAAAACGTCTCAAGGAGACTCTGCTCACTATGGGAGAGGCCTTCCCACACCCAGCACTATGGCAGCCTCGGGAAGCAGGAGGAAGAGAGCTCTCAGTCGCCCACAGGCAGCAGCAAGCATCCATGCTGGGAGGCGCCAGGAGTCACGCACCAGGAGAGCCCTTGCTGGCTCTGCCATCCTGAGTCTCTGCACCCCTTATCACATTTTTCCTTAAGCTCTAATCGTTCGTATCTCTGCCGCATCACCCTTTAATAATTCATAATAATAATGATAAGGAAGCAGGTAACAGTTACTGCACAGTGACCGTGACCCAGGCACTGAACCTTTTGCTTTGCCAACATTACTTGGACGAACCCTCTTGCCGACCTAGCAGGCTGGAGGTTCTTATCCTCATGTAATGGATGAGTAAACTCAGGCTCAGAGAGGTTAAGTGACTTGCCCAAGTCCACACAGCTAACAAGTGACAAGAGCTTTCACCGAGGTCTGGTTGATATTTGCTCTGATTCCCCCCGACATCATAGCCTAAGCAGGCTCAAGCATGTAAACATGCTAGGGTCTCCACCTTGGATTCTGGAGAAGGGAGAGGAAGCCAGGGTGTTGAGACCAAGGCTAGCGGTGACCTAGGGATTCAGGGTGACAAAGGGAGCCCCGGTACCAGCTCGGAGGAGCAGACTCATTCTGGCTAGCCCCCACTGGAGGGGTCAGCCCTTCCCAAACTGCCAGGCCTGAGCCACCCTGGTTGGGACGCAGAGGTAGACTCTGCCCTGGGCATCTGACATGCGGGGCCTGGTGTGGGACTTCTTAAGAAGTAGGAGCACTGTATGGGTCATGTGGAACTGCTTTGAATTCGATTGGTAACGGCACACCTTGCTTACTCCTTGGCCACTTTCCCATCAAAACCCCCACTTTTCTGAGGAGCTCTGGCCCACCGTCTTCACGCATCAGAAGCCCCTCACATGTGCGTGGCACACCACAGTTTGTCAAGCAGTTCTTCATTTGCCGCCCATGGTGTCTCTGACATGAGCAGAGTGGGGGCTGCCATCTGTCTGAAAGATATGGAAACAGTCTCACATATCTCTGAGGTACCACAGGTGGGACTGACTGAATTCGGTTCACGTCCACAAAATATGTGTTGGTGAACGTGCAGTGAGTACCTACTCTTTTCAAGATCCTGTGCTAGGTACTCACTCCTTGGAGCGTATCATTTCCTAGACAAACAATAATGCAGAGAGGTGTGCTGCAACACGGACATGCCCTTAGGGGCATCCCCTCAGGGACCCAGACAAGGCAGCAACTGGGTGGGCCTGCTGGGAGTGGTCGGGGTGATGGTGGTGGGGGCTTCCCGGAAGAGGTGCTCCTTGAGCTGAGACTTGAAGGGGAATCTGAGAAAGACTAAGGGGGCAGGAGGTGAGATCCAGATCCTGGCCCCAGGTCCCTGCCTCCATGCATTGCTCCCGTTGCCCCCCAGAGTTTTCATCAAAGGTCGCTTCAGATGCCACTTCAACAAGAAAGTCTCTTTTTTTTCCAGATGCGGTTTTTTACTTTGATCTAGACAGAGCCATTTTGGTTAGAAGAAACAGATATCCTGTAAAGCTTGTTTTTGTAAAAGGAAAAGAAAGGATTTTTATAAAGTTACAGAGATTTCCCAGGAACTGGCAAGGCCGGCCTCATGGCCACTGGGTCTCTTGAGATGGGCATTGTTGGGTGACTAATTCTATTCCAGCCTCCCTGCGTCACAGGAGCCCCTCAGCACCATTTTACTACTGTCCTCTCTGCTGTCTGACATTATCATCTGATTTAGGATCTTTGCTTCCCTAAAACCTCTACTTACCTCTAGCACCAACTCTGATCCCAACTTGGCATGACTTTCCAGAATAGAATTTTAATAGAATTTTAACAGCTGACTGGCTCGTGTCCTCAGGGTCAGAAAGCCAAAATCCAAGACCAGGCATCTGATTGGCCCATCCAGAGTCAGGTGGTCACCCCCTGGTCCAATCAGCTGTGGCCGGGAAGGTATGCTGGCGAGGAACCAGCATGGCCAGTGCTACCCAGACCCTCCCAGGGATGTTGGGGCTCTCCTAGTCGCTGGGCACAGGGCAGGCTCCCCCAAGCCTGTCGAGTACATACTCCTTGTTACGGTCTCCTGAGTCATACTGCCTGTGTCTCTCATAGATGAAACTCATCCTATTTTGTTTGTTGTCATGGTTATTAGTGTCCTTGCTTGTGTCCCTCCCTTCACTCCCCTCCCCCGAGCCTTGGAGCTCCTCAAGGGCAAAGATTTTGGTCTTCCTCACTTCAGTACCCTGAATCCATGCTTACCCCCAGAATTAGCCCGGAGGGCCTCAGAAAATGTCAGTTGAAGTGAATAATTCACCACCCCATAATCCCTCCTCAGGGTAGGATTGATACTTTGGAGGTGAACTGTGGGAATGAGCCACGGTCTGGCCTCATGAGCTGTTTCTCTCGTTCACAGACCTCTGGACTTGGTGGGCACCTTTAGTAACCGATGGTCCTATGGAATCGCCTTTGGGGCCACAGCCAATAAGGTCATGTTCTTGTTCTCGGAAGGCTACCAGCCCTTGCAGATCCCGCAGTGGGCCCAAGGTAAGGACTGCCTCATACCCACTGGGAATTTTGCGATGGCAAGTCTTGCTCTCAGAGATCGCGTGGCAGGGGTTCCCTGGGATCAGGGGATAAAAAAAAAATAAACGTTATGAGTAGTCCGCGTTCTTCCCCGCCTGTAACTTGCCCAAGAAAAATGCCTCCCCTGCCAGGTCAAAGCTTGTTTGTGGGGCTTTCTCTCAGGGAGATTCAGAGCTCCTATAGACATAGAACAAAGGCTCAAAAAGTAGGTTCACCATCACCTACCCCAAAAATTTCAGTCCTGAGTCCTAGCCATCTCTGCCTTCTTGATATCAGCAAGCCCTGGGATTCCTCCTCACAGAGCAATGCTTACTTCTTTGGCCATTGGTCTGAGGCCTCTTCGTTCCCCATGCCTCACGTTCTCCCTGAAGGATCAACTTTAATTTACATAGTCAGCCATTCCAATACAATGACTCCAAACCTCTCTGTCCAGCCCAGTTCTCTCTCAGGGCCTCCCGGCCTGTAAGAGCAAATGCGTACCGGCATCTCATTAGTCTTTAGGGAAATGCAAATTAAAACTGACATGATAAACCACCACACATCTCTTTGAGGTGTAGTCTGATAAGTTTTGACAAACGTTAACATCCATGAAATCATGACCACAATCAAGACAATGAACTCCATAAGTTTCCTTGTCGCCTTTTGTAATCTCTCCTTCCCACCTTATTCCATCACTGCCCTCATCACTGATCTTTTTCCAGAATTTTATATAAATGGAATTATACAGAATGTACTTTTTATTTTTGGTGTAGCTTCTTTCATACAGCATAGTTATTTTGAGATTCATACACATGTAACATGTGCCAGAAATTCATTCTTTCTTATTGCCAGGTGGTGTTCCATTATATGGAGAAAACAGTTTGTGTGCCCATTCACCTTTTTTTTTTTTTTTTTTACAAGGTTTATTTATTCATGAGAGAAAGTGAGCATGCCCCTGGGGCGGTGGCAGGGATGGGGATGGGAGAAGGAGAGGGAGGGAGAGTCTCAAGCTGGCTCTGCACTAAGTGTGGAACCCAACTTGGGGCTCAATTCCATGACCCTGAGACCATGACCTGAACCAAAACCAAAAGTCAGCCTTGTAACCAGCCATACCACCCAGGTGCCCGCCCATTCACCTCTTGATGGACATTTGATTTATTTGCATCTTTAGCTATTGCAAATCAAGCTGCTATGAACATTTGTGTACAAATCTTTTTGTGTACCTCTGCTTCCATTTTTCCTAGGTAAATACCTGTGAGTGGAATGGCTGGATCATACACTTCATGTAGTAGATCATACTTTTTAAAGAAATTGTCAAACTGTTTTCCAAAGTGATTGTTCCGTTTTAGATTACCACCATCAGTATGTGAGACTTCCAGTTTCTCTATATCCTTGGCAGCACATGGTCAGTCTTTTTATTTTTTATTTATACTGTTCTTGTCAGTTTCTTTTTATTTATTTTTTCCCCTTTCTTAGTTTTTATTTTATTTTATTTTTTTATTTATTATGTTCAATTAGCCAACGTATAGTACATCATTAGTTTTTGATGTAGTGTTCAATGATTCATTAGCTGTGTATAACACCCAGTGCTCATCACAACACAACCTCCTTAATACCCATCACCGGGTTACCCCATCCCCCCACCCCACTCCCTTCTGTAACCCTCAGTTTGTTTCCTGGGGTCAATCTCTTTTTAAAATAATTTTTGGGGCACCTAGGTGGCTCAGTCAGCTAAGCACCTGATTCTTGATTTTAGCTCAGGTCATGATCCCAGGGTACTGGGATCGAGAGTCGCATTGGGCTCCCTGCTCAGCAGGGAACCTGCTTCTCTCTCTGCCTGCCACTCCCCATTTGTGCTCTCCCTCGCTATCTCTGTCTCTCTTTCTCTTTGACAAATATAAAAAATTAAATCTTAAAAAAAAAAAAAAGATTCTCTCTCTGCCCCTCCCCACCATACCACCGCACTCTCTCTCTCAAATAAATAAATAAATTTAAAAAAAAAAAGATTCTCTCTCTCCCTCCTCTGCCCCTCTCTCCCACCCCCACTCATGCATGCACTGTCTCTCTCAAAAAAAATTTTAATTTAATTGCATTAGTTTCAGGGACACCTGAATGGCTCAGTTGGTTAAGCATCTGCCTTCGGCTCAGGTCATGATCCCAGGATCCTGGGATCGAGTCCCACATCGGGCTCCTTGCTCAGCAAGGAGCCTGCTTCTCCCTCTGCCTGCCTCTGTCTCTCTCTCTCTCTCTCTCTGACAAATAAATAAAATCTTAAAAAAATATATTTTAATTGCATTAGTTTCAGGTGTACAACATAATGATTCACCATCTCTGTATGTTATGCTCTGCTCACCGCAAATGTAGCTACCATCTGTCACCATACAACGCTATTATAATATCATTGACTGTATTCCCTCATCTGACTTTATTCTTGTGACATTCATTTCATAACCGGCAACCTCTAAGTCCCCTTCACCCATTTTGCACCCCCTCTCTGGCAATCATCAGTTTGTTCTCCGTAAATATAGATCTGATTCTGCTTTTGTTTGTTTGTTTATGAAATAACAAGTGTTGGTGAGGATGTAGAGAAAAAAGAACCTTCATGCACTGTTGGTGGGAATGTAAATTGGTACGGCTACTGTGGAAAACAGTATGGAGAGTCCTAGAAAATTAAAAATAGAATTACTATATGATCCAGTAATTCCACTACTGGGTATTTACCCAAAGAAAATGACAGCACTAAGTTGAAAAGATATAAGCACCCAGTGTTTATTGCAGCATTATTTACAATAGCCAAGATATGGAAGCAACCTAAGTGCCCATCGATAAATGGATAAAGAAGATGTGGTACACACACACACACACACACACACACACACACACACAGGAATATTACTCAGCCATAAAAAGGATGAGATCTTGCCATTTGCAACAACATGGATGGATCTAGGGGGCATAATGCTAAGTGAAGCAAGTCAGACTGAGAAAGACAAATACCATATGATTTTACTCATATGTAGAATCTAAAAAATAAATGAATAGGTGCGCCTGGGTGGCTCAGTCATTGGGCATCTGCCTTCGGCTCAGGTCATGATCCCAGGGTCCTGGGATGGAGCCCCGCATCAGGCTCCCTGCTCCGCAGGAGGCCTGCTTCTCCCTCTCCCGCTCCCCCTGCTTGTGTTCCCTCTCTCACTGTGTCTCTCTCTGTCAAATAAACAAATAAAATCTTTAAAAAAATAAAAATAAAAAACAAATGAATAAACAAAGTCTTTTTAATTTTAGCCATTCTAAGAAGCGTGTAATGCTGTCTTAATGTGGTTTTAATTTGCATTTTCATAATGACTGATGATGTTGAGCATATTTTCATGTGCTCATTGGCTATCCCTATAGCTTCTTTAGTGAAGGGTCCAAATCGCTTTCCTTATTTATAAAAGTTAGGGTTTTTGTTTTCTTCATATTGAGTTTTGATAGTTCTATATCTAGTTCTGTATATAAGTCCTTTATCAGATGTCTGAATTACATTTGCTCCTAGTCTGTGGCTTTTGTTTTCATTCTACCAACAATTTCTTCTGAAAAGCTGTCTTAAAATTTTGATGAAATCTAATTTATTCATTTTCTTTTTTTTTTTTAAAGATTTTATTTATTTATTTGACAGAGAGAGACACAGCGAGAGAGGGAACACAAGCAGGGGGAGTGGGAGAGGGAGAAGCAGGCTTCCCGCGGAGCAGGGAGCCCGATGCGGGGCTCGATCCCAGGACCCTGGGATCATGACCCGAGCCGAAGGCAGACGCTTAACGACTGAGCCACCCAGGCGCCCCTATTCATTTTCTTTTATGGATCATGCTTATGGTGTCAGAAAAGGAATCTTTACCTAATCTAAGGTCATTTAGATTTTCTCCTGTGTTTTTTCTGGAAGCTTTATAGTCATGATATTTTACATTTAGGTCTATGATACATTTTGAGTAGTAGTGTGAGGTACGGATTGAAGTTCCTTTTTTTTTTTTTTTGCCTTTGGTTATCCATTTTTTCCAATACTATGTATTTCAAAAACCTGTCCTTTGCCCACAAAATTGCCTTTGGACCTTTGTCAGCAACAATTGGCTGCATACGTATGCATCTGTTTCTGGACTCTGCTCTTTTCCATTGATCTGCAGCACATGAGGGCTCCAATCTCTCCACATCCTCCCCAACAGTATTTTCTATTTTTAAAACAATGGCAGCCATCTCGGCACATGTGACATAGTATCTAATTGCTGCCTGGATTTGCAGGTCCCTGAAGACTAATGCTGTAGGGCACCTGGCAGGGTCAGAACATCATTTCCTGCTTCGTGGCTCAAGATTCCTCTCTTCTGTTTTCACAAAGTGATTATAGAGGTGTATCCCCCTAACACCCTCAGCCTTTCCCAGTCAGCCTCTTCCCCCCACTGGCATCTGGACCCACTGTTTCCCAGCTCCTGACATTCCTCTCCCTCTCACTTTGGAGTCTGACGGGTCTGCAGGCCGCCTCCATGGGGGGCTGTGTCGTGGGAGGGGCCTGAGGTAGTCAGCAGAGCAAGGTCACGGCCGCCGGCTTTTCCTCAGCCGTGAATCGCGGCCTTCAGCACCTTGCCCACTTTCAGCTGGGATTTCAGCTTCAGTGTCTTGTGTCTGCTGGCAGGTTGAGGTTCTGTTCTCAGGCCTTCAGACATCCCACTGCCTTCCTCTGCTTCCTCTTACTCAGATGTCGAAACCAAATGGTCTCGAGACCTAGATTTCTGGTAGATGTTGTCTGCGGGTTTGGTTTTGCCATCTTAGTTACTCTGTCCGCTTCTGTGACAGGTAGATTGCAAAATTATGCTCTTGTGGCTTCTGTCCTCACAGAAATTCTTCCTTGTATATAGGGTCCTGTCCTGCCAGCAGCCCACTATTCACATGCATGTAAATACTGACCAGCCCCAGCCGACCACCTGCCATCTGAGTGAGGAATGCCCTTCCTTCCCTTCTCCTCTCTGTCTTACAAACCCCTGCTTGTATTTCCTGGCCTTGTTAAATGTCACCACTTCCAGGAAGCCTTCCCTGATCCAGACCCTAGGTGAAGTCTGGGGCTTCCACTTCTTGTCCCCACAGCAGATCGACTGTGCCTCTGTTAACACACCACTCACCTTCCTCCCTGTCTTCTCTATTGGACTGCAAGCATCTCAAAGCAAGAAGCTTGTTCATTCCTCCTGTAGCCTTAGTGTCTGGCTCTGGAGCCAGCTCAAAGCAGATACTTTGTGAAGGTCGTGTTGCACGATTAGATTTTCCTGGATCCTGTTAGATTCTCTAAGAGCTAGTCAGTGGCAGAATGACTATTATCATTGCCTTGTGTAGAAAGGACAGGATGGTTACGAGAGGTTTTACGCACACACATCACCACGCTTTGTGTTGCCGTGGTGCACTCGCAGTGCTGTGCTCTTGGTGGTTGCTGTTTGTTCAGGTATGTGGCCTGCCTGCACCTCATAGTGTGAGCTGCCCAAAGGCAGGGACCAGGTCTTCCTCATCCCAATACTTAGCCAGTGCCTGGCATGGAAGAGGTCCCAGGAAGGGTCCGTTGCAAGAGTGAAAGGCATTCCCGCATTCCTCCTTGCTGAGCTGGGGCTTGTCCTCTCATCTCTTTGGGTCCTGAGGCCTGCGACTGGAAGTCGGTGTAAAGCCCCATAGCTTCCTTGGGGTGCCCGGAGCCCGTGGAAGAGGATTCATGGCATCTCTGGCCCTGTCTCTCCCAGCCTTTGTGCTGCTGATCGGAGGCATGGAAGTCGGCCTGTCCCACTTCCCCTTCTTTGCCTGCCTCTCGTCGGAGTTCCAGCTGCTCAGCTCCATCTTCGGCTTCAGCTACTCTCTGATCTGGTAAGACGGACGCTGCCTGCCTGCCTTCCTGTGACTCCTTCGGCCGTGGCTGACCTCTGGACAAAGGGCTGGGGGTGACCTGCGAGCTCCCCATGGAGGGCTTCTTTGCCCAGACCTGAGGCTCACGATGGGCAGGTGGGGTGACTGGTCCCAGGTCCCACTGTGGCCTCTCTGTGGGACTGCACTTTAGGCTGCAGAAGGTCAGGCCAGCGTGCTTTCTGCTTCACAGCCACTTGTGATTAGAATATTCCCCGAAGTCAGCGATGTAGCAAACTTCATTTCTGTAAACTGCCCAGGGTCCTAGTTGGGGGATGCAGGAGTCCCATTTGGATGCTTCTGTTCTGTGCTGGCATGTCTCCCCCAGGAGCCCAGGGGAAAGTCCATGCACCTCAGCTTGACGTTCAGGGCCACTGCGGTGCAGCCTCCCCTGTCTCTCTATCCCCCCCAGTCTCCAGCACACACCCTCCAGTCACACTAGACTCCTGCGTTCCTTCATCCACCCACTTACTCGGCAGACATGCTATTATCTCCTCGCTCTGAGCCAGGGAACATGCTAGAGAACAAGACAGCCCCTGTGGGTCATGCTTTCTGGCCTCTTTGTCTATATTTTGCTCTTCCCCCTGTGGATTATCTTCCCTGACTCGATCCGGTGGTAGACACACGCTCATCCTTCATGGATTGCCAACCCCACAGATGGAGAACTTCCTAACCCTCCTGTTGATTTCTGTGCCCTCAGCACTGGCACGGGACCAGCCCCAGGAGTCCTTGCTGCCTGAATAATCCCACGAGCATTCTGCTTTCGCGCCTCTGTCCCCCTCACTGAGCCGGCTTCCCCCCTGCAGCACTTTCTGGGACGCAGGGGTCCTGAGGCCCGCGTGCAGGCCACTGCGGGGGCTCACAAGCAGCTGACGCACCAGTGACTACAATCCTAAGTCTGTAGACGGCTCGCTTTATAAAATGAAAAGAGAGTGTATCTGGGGTTAGACGTGGAGTAATAGTACCATCTTGTTGGCCTCTGACAAACCTTCGCCCCGGGGAGGAGATGGTGGGGGGACTCACTCAGCGGCCTGCACTCCCTGGGAGATGAATCGGCCTGGAAGGTGACCAGGACCGTGTCGGGGGCTAAAGCCTTGAGGCTCGTTCCTCAGGGCACCGTTTCCAGACGACGCCAGGATGGGCAGAAGGAGCGTGGACACCAGAGTTGGGAGACCTGGGCCTCAGTCCTGGCTCCAGGTGTGACTCTGGACAGATTCCTTTCCCTCTGCGGGCTTCAGCTTGTTCCCCTGGCAGGGAGAAGGAGCTCCCTCATGGACTTGTGCTCTGCTGTGTGGATCCCGGGTTTGTGTCCTATCCGAGGGCATGTGAGATGAATTTGGTGCACGTACTTTAGCATAAGCAGGGTGCCTGATCTGGGAGGGAGGTACATGGAGGCCTGGGCACCAGCCCTCCCGAGGAGGAAGGAAAGGGGAGGTAGCTCCAGGCTGATGGGATCTGGGCTTCTTTACCGGGACCATGCTGGGAGCGGTCACAGTACCCCAAACCCTGTTTTTGTCCTGCAGGTTTGCTGTCACTGTCCTTTACATCACAGAGTGTCCCCATGGGCAGGTGAGTCCCCGCTGATCTATGTGTAGTGTATTCAGTCCTGTCACCGTGACCAGTTTGCTGTGTGACATTGGACAAACCCCTGCCACTTTTCTGGGCCTCAGTTCCCTCGTGTGAACAGGAGAGTTGGAGCCATTCATGATGCTTCCATTTGTACAGCACCTTATGTTCATCAAGGTGCTCATTCACAGACATATGTTCTCTCAGTTGATGTTCACAGCAGTCCCTCAAGGTGGGGAACCTCTCAGCAGACCTATTTCACAGGTGAGGAAACGGAGGCCAAGTGTATTAAGTAACTCTTCAGAAGTAGCAGATTCGAGAGTTGAGACCAGGTCTGGCTGACTCCAAAGCTCATTTCTTTCCATTCCTTCATGTAGCCTTACTTTCTCTGTCTATAAAATGGGAGACTAGGACTGGATGAACCCTCCAGCTTTGCCATGCATTGTCCTTCTTGGAATTGGGGGGAACTGGTTCATCTTTTGGCCTTGTATGCGACGAAAAGGAGCAAGATGAAAGAGCATGTCACACTGCATCTAGAAGAGTTACTAGGCAGGTGGGGGGAGCACCAGTGGGCCTCTGGGGTTAGGAGCCGATGGGAGCCTTCCAAAGTCTCTCCTGGGCTTCACTCACTGTGGAGACTACAGGGTGTGATGAAGAGAGTCTGGAGGAACTGGATTAGAAAATGAGTTTGGGGGCTGGGCTTTCCCTCTGCATCTCTGTGCTGGGATTGAGAACGTTCTAGCATACCTCTGCCCAGAAAGATGCCCTCCACTCTGCTCATGGTGCCAGAGAGTCTAGATCACAGGCATTTTCTTTGGTACCTTGGAGAGCTTCCGGTCTTCCTGAGGTTCTTCTGAAATTTGAAATATTCGTGGTTAATTAAGGGAGAGGGCAGGGTCTTACCTCTATGCTCAGAATCACTAACGTTAAGAACTGCTATATGCTAGGTGTTGTTCGAGGCTCAGCCCCCCAGATCAACTGTTGCATAGTTCAGGGTGCTTCAAGGCACTTTGAAGGCTGTGTGTTAGTGCTGTCCCCAGCTCACTGACAAGAAAGTGAGGCTCAGGGGCTAATGGGACTTACAAGTTAAAAACCAAGGGACTGAAATTCAGACTAAGGTAATTATAAAGATTTCATCTCATGTTCTCAAATGTGTTCATGGAAACATTATGTATAAAAATGAGACATTGGAAGAGTCTAAAATGTCAAATATTAGGAGAAACTTTAAATAAAATTGGTTCATCTAAACAATGCATTATTATGCAGCATTAAAAGTGACAGATGCAAATAATTTGTAAGCATGTGGGGAGCTGACTGTGATGTGTACAGGCCTCTGCACTTGGTATAATATCAATTTATAATAGATACAGATGTCAGGATAGATACAGAGGAAAGACGCTGGAATACTGGCAGTGGTGACGTCTGATGTCTAAGTGGTGAGCAGACATTGGAGAGGAGGATGAAGGGGAGACGTGAGCCCCTGCATCTCAGCATGCTCTGTCCTGCCCCGGAACAGCACAACATCAAAACCCGACTCCCCATGGGGGCAATTGCTCTGGAAATAAAAAAACATGAAACCGGGGCACCTGGGTGGTTCAGTCGGTTGAGCGTCTGACTCTTGATTTCGGCTCAGGTCGTGATCTTGGGGTCATGGGATCGAGCCCCGCGTCTGGCTATGCACTGGGCAGCGAGTCTGCTTGAGATTCTCTCCCTCTCCCTCTCTCTCTGCCCCTCCCCTTGCTCACACACACACTCTCTCTGTTTCTGAAATAAATAAATAAATCTTAAAAAAATAAATCCCACAAAACCACACCACTAAATTATGAAAGATAAGTCACAATATTATTTGTCCTAAAACAGTGACAAAAGTTCTTTGTGTGTGTGTGTGTGTGTGTTTTTTTCTTTCATTAAAATGAAACTAAAATCACAGAAAAACTATGAGCACCATCTCAAGAGACTTGTGCTTTTGGACACTTGTGTTGCTGCCAACCTCCCCTCCTCTCCCTCCCTTCTTCCTTCCTTCTTTTTTTCTTCCTTCTCTTTTTGTTTCTCCTTCTCTCTCTACTCTCTCCCTCTTTCTCCTCTCTGGTGCTCCCCTCCCTGTTTCCTCTCCTTACCCCTATTTCTCTCTCCCTCTCTGTTGTGTGTATTTTCCAAAAGTAGCAATATTTAATCCCTGATCAGATGAAGCCATGAAAGCCCTTTGTATAAAATAAAATGGGGGTATTAGGACTCACACCCAGGGCTGCTGGACTGTGGGCCACGGCTAGTCCCATGGTGTGGGACTGGGGGAGCTGAGATGGACCCCTGGCCACCCAGCTCTGGGTGTGGGCTGGGGCAGGCAGATCTGCATCCACAGCTTCACCGGTGGCCCGGCCCTGGCCCAGCGACAGCCCGCACCCCATGCTCTGTTTCGGTTGCAGTTTCTGGGGAGGTACGAGACGGTCCTATTCTACTGGCCCTCACTGCTGTGTCTGGCCTTCCTTCTGGGCCGCTTCCTGCATATGTTTGTCAAGTCTCTGAGGGTCCACCTGGGCTGGGAGCTGCAGATGGTGAGTCCCGAGTGGGAGCCCCGTGCGTGTCCCCACGGGGCTGGTCTGCGCAGCTGCCCTGGGAGGGAGGCACTATGTTTACTGCTCCCATTCTGCGTGAGGAAACATGGCCCCGGGGAGGTGGGTTGTATCGCCTAAGGTCATGTCGCTGGTCTGGAGCAGAGCGGGAACTGCAACCAGAGAGCTCAGTTGTTGAAGCTCTCTCTTAACCTCTGCTCCATCCAGAAGAGTGGCTTTCCCCAAATTCCTGGCCTCTGTGACAGAGCCTGTCACAAGGATTTGTGAGCCCCAGCATACACCTGTCTCTTTTCTCACAGGAAGAAAAGCCTTTCCTGGAAGTTCACCAGGCACAGCATGTCAAACGTCTCCTGAGGAAGCCCCCTTTGCAGTAAGCCCCGGGGTGCCTCATTCGCCCCTCTGTGTTTGCACCCATGTGGACGAGCCCTGAGACGACTGGAAAGGCGCAGAGTAGTCAGGACTCTTGTTGGCTAATGACAGAAACTCAAATCAAACTAGATTAAAGAGAACAAGGAAATGTGCGGCCTTCCTTAACAAGAAAGTCTAGAGGTGGTCAGCTCAGAAGCAGATGGATCCAGGGGCTTCACTGATATCAGAACCAGGGCGAGTTCCCTCATTTTCTCTTAGCTCTGCTTTGATGTGTGTTAGCCTTGTAGTGAGGTGGGCTTCCTTCCCGTGGTGGCCCCCGGAATCTCTAAGCTTATACCCTCCTGGTTTAAGCTCACAGGAAAAAGAAATTTTATTTTCTAATAATTCAAACCAAACTCCCATTGTGATTCATTGGATCACATTGGACCACGTGTCTTCCCAAAACCAATTACTGTGGCTAGGCGATTAGAGTAAATGGATTATTAAGCCTGTCACATATTCATCGTTGGAACTAGGAAGTGGTTCAGCCTCACTTAACCGCTAGGACTGATGGGAGGGAGCAGGTTCCCAGAGAAAGACCGTTGTGCTGTTACCAATACAAGAAGACATAGCTCATGGCCAAGCAAAAGCACTGGTCTTCAGTGACCTATTCCTGCTACTGCCACCATGTACCAAGGGGATATACCCCAAAGAAAGGACGTGGCTAGTCCAAGGTCATACAGTGGCAAAGCTCATACTTTGGTTAGAACTACATTTGCCTACGTGTAGCTGAAAAGGCAAAATAACAGTGGGACACACAAGAGGGAGATTTCTTTCTCTCTCATGTAGAAGAATTCTGGAGGCAGGCAGTTCATACTGACCCTGGACTGCCCACCATGGAAGTTTGCTGATCATCTGTCTTTCTGCTGCCATTCTTAGTGATTGTCATCATGAAGGCTGTCCACGTCCAAGATAGATGCTGGGTGGGCTCCAGGTTAGACCAGCCACCGTGTCGGCATTTTAGACAGCGGGCAGGAGAAAAGAAGGAAGGGCAGTGGGGTCCCTCCCAGCTGTGTCAATTCTACCTCAGCACCTTCCCCCAAAGTGCCATACCACACTGTGGTCACATCTGACTGGCCTGTGCTTACTCTTTCACTCTTAGCTGTAAGAAAGTCGGGAGCGATAGCCCTTTAGTTCGCTGAATTGCTGTATTGAGTAAAACTGAGTCTCTGTTCTTAAGAATGAGGGGAAAATGAAAACTGGAATCTACCGGTATTCTTTCTCTTCACTACATTCTAAGATGAAGCAGAGACAATGAGGTTATTTTCAGAAGAATCAGACATTTGTTTACCAACCACAGCCTCTCCTTTCTTGTTATTTATTCATTCACAGGGAGACTAAAAAGTCCTGGTTCCAAACCAGAATCTATGAGTGGGACCCCTGCTTTCAGTTCCCAAGCAGAATGATTGGAACCACCGTGTTGGCTTTCATATGCCTGTATCTTGTAAGTAGATTGGAACAAATCCTTTTCTGTTTCATAAATGGGGTGGGGTTAAGACAGGTTATTCTTTAAAAGCTAGGTCAAAACTGAATCTCTGTAAATCAAAGAAGTACAATTTTTTGACCCCTATCATTTTTACTCCAAGGACACTTTCACCCACATGGCGAATATTACTAATAAATATAATTGAATTATTTATGGAGACTTCCAGTTAAATCAATTCTATGTAAACAGCTTGCAAGAAGCTACTCCATCCTAACAACAAGTAAAAATCTGAACAAACTGAAAAATCAACAGTTCTTCTTAGATGCATAAAAAAAGAGAAGTCATGGTGCAAACCGTTGTCCCTAAAATTGGAGACAGACAGGTGGATAGGAGAACCACAATAGAATGGAACAAATAAAATCTAGCAATATATGAAAGGAATTATACACCACAACCAAGTGGGATTTATCTCAGATATGCAAGCCTGGTACAGAATTAAAAATTAATGTAATCAATCACATCAGTAACTGAAAGAAGAAAAATCACATGATCATATCAATAGATGTAGGAAAAACATTTAACAAAATCCAACACGAGTTCATGAGAAAATTTTTCAGCAACCTAGGCATAGAGGAGAACTTCTTCAATCTGATAAAGAATATCAACAAAAAAATCTACAACTAACATCCTACTTTATGGTGAGAAATTAGAAGCTTTCCCACTAAGATCAGGAAGAAGGCAAGACTGTTCCCCCTCACCACTCAACATTTACTTAGGAGATTCTAGCTAAGTAATAAGACAAGAAAAGGAAATAAAAAGTATACTGATTGGGAAGGAAGAAGTAAAAATGTCTTTGTTCACAGATGACATGATTGTGTATGTAGAAAATCCAAAAGAATCAACGAAAAAACTCCTGAAGGGGCGCCTGGTTGGCTCAGTCAGTAGAGTGTGTGACTCTTGATCTCAGGGTTGTAAGTTCGAGCCCCATGCTGGGTGCAGAGATTACTTAAAGTCTTAAAAAAAACCCAACTTCTGGAACTAATAAGCAGTTATAGCAAGGTTGCAGGGTACAAGGTTAACATACAAAAGTCAATTGCTCTTTTATATATTAACATTGAACAAGGGGAATTTGAAATTAAAAATACAATATCATTTACATTAGCATCCCCCCAAAAGGAATACTTAAGTGTAAATCTAATAAAATATGTATAAGATCTATATGAGGAAAATTACAAACCTGTGTTGAAAGGAATCAAATCAACTAAATACATGGAGAAATATCCTATATTCGTGGATGGAAAGACTCAATATTGTCAAGATATCAGTACTTCCCAACTTGATTTACATATATTGGGATTGATCTATATTGGAATTCAAAGAAATCTCAATCAAAATCCCAGGGAGTTACTTTGTGGATATTGACAAACTGGTTCTAAAGTTTTCAGGGAGAGGCAAAAGACTCATAGTAGACAACACAGTTTTGAAGGAGAAGAAGAAAGTTGAAGGACTGACACTACTCAATTTCAAGCCTTACTGTAAAGCTGCACTGATCATGACAGTGTGGTGTTGGCAAAAGAATAGACAAATGAATCAATGGACAGAATAGAGAGCTAAGAAATAGACCAACAGAAATATAGTCAGCTTATCTTTGACAAAAGGGCAAAGGTAATACAATGGAGTGAAGATTTTCTTTTTAATAAATGATGCTGGAACAACTGGACATCCACATGCAAAAAAAAAATGAATCTAGACGCAGACCTTCATAAATATTAACTTAAAATGGATCACAGACCTAAACATCAAATGCAAAACTATAAAACTCCTAGAAGGTAAAATAGGAGAAAATTTAGGTGACCTTGGGGGTTTGGTGATGACTTTTAATTTTTTTAATTAAATTAAATTTATTATTGTTACTATTTTTGGCATTATCAAGCATTTATTTAAGGGGCTGGTAAGTGTGAATAATTTATGTATTTATGTATGTATGTATTTATTTTTATTAATTCCAGTATAGTTAACATATTATTTCAGGTGTACAATATAGTGATTCAACTATTCTATACATCACCCAGTGCTCATCACAACAAGTGCACTCCTTATTCCCCTTCACCTATTTCACCCATCCCTCCACCCACCTCCCCTCCGGTAAATATCAGTTTGTTCTCTACATTGAAGTGGTGATGATTTTTTAGATATGACACCAAAGACAATCCATGAAAGGTTGATAAGCTGGGCTTCATTAAAATAAAAACATTTTCTTCTGCAAAAGACAGTGTCAAGAGAGCAAAAAGACAAGCCACATTGGGAGAAGATATTTGCAAAAGACACATCTGATAAAGTCTGTTATTCAAAATATACAATGAGCGCTTAAAATTCAGTAAGAAGAAAATAAATAACCAGATTGAAAAATGGACCAAAGACCTTAATAGTCATCTCACAGAGAAGATAGATGGCAAATAAGCTTTTGAAGACATGCTCTACCGAAAAATGAAACAAGATGAAACCACAAAGGGAGACAGACCATAAGAAACTCTTAATCTCAGGAAACAAACTGAGGGTTGCTGGAGTGGTGGGGGGTAGGAGGGATGGGGTGGCTGGGTGATGGACATTGGGAAGGGTATGTGCTATGGTGAGTGCTGTGAATTGTGTAAGACTGATAAATCACAGACCTGTACCTCTGAAACAAATAATACATTATATGTTAAAAAAAAAAAAGAAGAGGGGCGCCTGGGTGGCTCAGTCGTTAAGCGTCTGCCTTTGGCTCAGGTCATGATCCCAGGGTCCTGGGATCGAGCCCCGCATCTGGCTCCCTGCTCAGCGGGAAGCCTGCTTCTCCCCCTCTCACTCCCCCGCTTGTGTTCCCTCTCTCGCTGTGTCTCTCTCTGTCAAATAAATAAATAAAATCTTTAAAAAAAAAAAAAGAAGAAGATAGTAGGAAGGGAAAAATGAAATCGGGGGGAAATCGGAGGGGGAGACGAACCATGAGAGACTATGGACTCTGAGAAACAAACTGAGTGTTTTAGAGGGGAGGGGTGGGGGGATGGGTTAGCCTGGTGATGGGTATTAAAGAGGGCACGTATTGCATGGAGCACTGGGTTTTATACGCAAGCAAGGAATCATGGAACACTACATCAAAAACTAATGATGTAATGTACGGTGACTAACATAACATAATAAAATAAAATAAAATAAAAAACAAAAAAACCCAAAAACATGCTCTACAGCATATGTCATCAGGAAAATGCAAGTTAAAACAAAAATGAGATACTACTACACACCTATTAGAATGGCCAAAATTCAGGACACTGACAACATCAAATGCAGATAAGGATGTGGAGCAACAGGAACTCTCATTCATTGCTGGTGGAAATGAAAATGGTACGGCCACTTTGTAAGATACTTGGGTGGGTTCTGACAAAACTAAATGTACTCTTACCATGTGATCCAGCAATCACCTTCCTTGGTATTTACCCACATGCACTAAAAACTTATGTCCACACAAAAACCTGCACGTGGATATTTATAGCAGCTTTATACATAATTGCTAAAATACAGAAGTGACCAAGAGCCCTTCAGTAGGTGAATGGATAAATAATCTTTGGTACATCCAGACAATGGGATACAATTCAGCACTAAAATGAAATGAACTATCAGGCAATGAAAAGACATGGAAGAAACTTAGATGCATATTAGTAAGTGAAAGATGCCAATTTGAAAAGGTTACACAATGTATGATTCCAACTGTGTGATATTTTGAAAGGCAAAATTATGGAGACAGTAAAAGATCAGTGGTTTCCAGGGGTTGGGAAGAGGGAGGGATGAATAGGCAGAACACAGAAGATTTTTGGGGCAGTGAAAATACTTTGTATGATACTATTATGGTAGATACATGTCATTAGATGTTTGTCCAAATCCATAGAATGTGCAACACCTAGAGCGTACCCTAGTGTGAACTATGGAGTTTGGGTGATAATCATGTTTCATCATAGGTGCATTATTTAAGTTTGTTTTCTCAACAAAAAAAAAATTTTAATGTTGGCATAATTCTGACTTTAATATTTTATTAAGCATGGGATCAAAACATTTCATGTGGTCAGAATTTCTTGGGGTAAAATGTCTGAGTCAAAGGTAGGGTCAACATAGAGAGAGAGAAATGGCAAGACCAAATTGTCTTCTGGATGATACCTATGTAAATTAATCCTGTGATTGAGTTTTAAACGAATGTATTAGTTAGGTAATGCTGAAGTACCACATAAACCCCTAAATTTCAGTGACTTAACACTATATATATTTTTGCCATGTAACAATGTCAAGTGGGTGTTCAGGTTTTGGGGGCAGCAGTCCTCCGTGTGTTACTCCATAACCCAGATCTTTCATCATGTGCCTCATTATCCCTAAGAACCCTCACCCTCTGCATCCAGTCAGCAGAAGGGGGAGGTGCATGGAGAAATGCATGTAGAAGGTTTTCAAAGGCTTGTGTGGAATAGCACACATTCCTTCCACTCCTCTTCCATGGGCAAGAACCATGTCATGTGGCCACATCTAACTCAATGGAGGCTGGGAAAGGTAGTCCAGCTTTGTGCCCAAAGAAGGGGAGAATGGATTTTAACAGACAACTGGAGTTCTCTGCAACGTGAATAACTGACTTGGAGTTACTGTGTTCCTTAAGTCTTGGGTGGTTATCTGAATGCCAAGCACCATGCTAAGACGTGGAAGAGAGAAGACAGCTGATTCAGCAGAGTCTTGGTTTGGGAGAGACCCATGGCCTAAGAAAGGGGATACAATGTGGTATGAAGTACCTGCCATCTAAAGAGAGGAAAAAGGTGAAAGTGCTCTGAAAGTTTAGTGAATTATCCTAGATTGAGACACTGCCTGAAGATGGTAACATTTGGAGCTGCACATTCAAAGACAAACAAAATTTGGTTGATGAAGTAAAATGGTAGTAGGAACTCTAGAAGCTTTGGTGTGATGGTAGGCGGCATGGAGCCATGATGACAGGATGATGGGAGTGAGCACATGTGACACGAGTACAGGAAACAGCACCTTCTCTAACGTGGTTACCACCAAGACGCCAGATGGACAGCGGTGAGAGGTACGGCTGGAATTGTCCCCAAGGTCACTCCTTAGTCATAGTTAGGCAGTCATTTCACTTGGATGTAATTAATATTTGAAGAGTTCCTTGAGCCCTCATAGGACCTAGTCTCATATGCTACTGGGTGAAGAAAAGAGTTTGAGGTGACTCCAAAAAAGTCTTCAGAGAAGTCACAGTCTCACTCATCTTGGGATAGCCACTGTCCAGAGTCTATTTCAGATTTGTTTTGAACTTCAAAGAGTTTTGATCTCAAAACCAAAGAGTGATCCATATGTTATTCACCTACTAGGCTGGACTCAGGTGTGACATTGATATGTTTGCTCTTTGTATCAGTTCGTTGTCATTGAGTTCTGCATGTTCGTGTATGTGAGAGATGAGCTGGATGTGTTTGAAGGGGAGCTGGAGAGCTATATCACCTCCGTGAACCAGACGGGAACCCTGACCCCAGTCATCCTGCAGGTGAAAGAGCTGATGAGCGTCACCAAAGGTACAACCATTCCACCACCTTTGTTGGGAAAGTGTGGGAAACTGGGAGAAGGACTTATAATTAACTGGTGACAGGTACACACCTGGGATAATTATTGCTGTAGCATTGCTATTATCTGCATGAGGTACCTGGTTTGGGAGACAAGTGGGTTACAACTGATATATGCCTCCCTGGGTGACTAGAAGGCCAATGGGGTCGGGATCCGGGCCATTTTGTTAAAACCTGTTTGGGGCTGAATTGAACATGCCCTGAGAATTCTCTCATTTTAAATAGCCTATTTTGTTTTGATGCCAGTGGAAACAACTAAAATCATCATCTCTTTTTCACTTTGGAAAAAATAAAACAGCAAGTCATGGCTTTTCTTTAGGGTTATATGGAAAATTTTTTTATGCTGTTCAAATTTAATTTCTGCTTAGTTTGGGCTGCTATAACAAATTGCCATAGACTGGGTAGAAGAAACAACGAACACTTACTTATTTCCTAGTTCTGGAGACTGGGGAGTTCAAGGTGCCAGCAGATCTGGTGTCTGGTGAGACCCTGCTTCCTGATTTCCAGACGGCCATCTCTTTGTATCCTCAGTGCTAGAGAGTAGGGAGAGGAAGCAGGATGTCTGTCTCCTGTCTCTTCTTATAATGGCACTAATCCCAAAAGCCACATCTCTAAATACCATCATACTGGGGGTTAGGGTTTCGACATATGAATCTGTCCGTAGCAGTCACTTTCCCTTAAGATACCAGCTTTCTTTGAAAACGACATTCTAATTCTGTGTCTGTTGCCCATGGAGGGAGGAGAGTTCTTCCCTCTTTCCTGCTGCGAAAAGCTGTGGACTAGATGTCAGGTAAACTCCGTGTCGTCAGACAAGTCAGGTCCTTCCTCTCTCTTGTTCTCAGCTTCCTCATCTTTAAATGAGGTCTTGGAACGGGGAGTGAAGTGGTTTCCAACAGCCTTTGTAGCACCAACATTTAATGGCCATAAATTACCAAATGGTCCGTAAGTCATGAAACGGTGTTGCAAATGATATTTTTACATAAGACTCATAATCTGGTAGAGTACTGCAACCAGAAGGAAATAGATCTCCTGTGAATTATTTGAGGGAAATTCTCTTTCATACATGTGACATGGAAAGTTACTTTTATGTGAGCACTGGGGCACCAGCTCCATACCAACATACTTTATTGTTGCCCTTGAACATTCGTATTCATCTCTAATGTAGATTTATGCTCAGCCCGACAAGTCCCTGAGTACAACACTCAGCAAGCATAGTCTAATCTTTAATTTCAATCATACTAATTTTAAGCCATAGTTTTTAAAGTTTACATTTCCCCCCTCTTCTAGGCAAGTTTTTAATGCCAACCTCAGTTACTTGCTCTGGGTGAACCGGAGTAAATATATCACTGTATTCACTTATGTTTTACCCCCTCTTCCATGTATTTCTCGCATGTTTAGATATTTTGAGAGTCAAAACATAAAATTTTCACTCCATCTTGATCTTTTTCAGCCTTAACACGGCTGCCCTCTGGCCAAGAGAGACTTTTAAGCTGAACATGCTTCATCTTTGGGAAGATAAAGGCACTAAATTAAAAGTGTGCAGTCAGTCGTGCTCTTGCTCCTGGCTGGTCTAAGTCTGCGCTCACCCTGCTTGTGGCCAGACTCCTCCCAGCCTTTCCTTCAGGCTCCCTGTGCCCCCCAGGGGTGAGATTTATGTGGTTTACCTGCATCCTTTGTGATGGTTGAGGTTTGGGATATAGTAATTGCCTAATCCTGGTGATGCTGGGACAGAGACACATAGAAAACTTGGAAGGATTGGAGATCGCTTTTCTTTTTCCTTCTTGTTAAGACAACTTTTGTTTTTTTTTTAAGATTTTATTTATTTGACAGAGACATAGCGAGAGAGGGAGCACAAGCAGGGGGAGTAGGAGAGGGAGAAGCAGGCTTCCCGCCAAGCAGGGAGCCCAATATGGGGCTCAATCCCAGGACCTTGGGACCATGACCTGAGCTGAAGGCAGACGTTTAATGACTGAGCCACACAGGCGCCCCTAAGACAACTTTTCAAAGATACAATTCACATACCTTAAAATTCATCCACTTAAAGAACAATTCAGTGGTTTTAGTATATTCTCAACAATCACCATCACCACAATCAAATTTGGAACATTTTCATCACTTTAAAAGAAATCATAATCATTTGCAGTCACTCCCCATTTCCCCGCAACATTCCCAGCCCTAGATTACCACTGTTTGCTGGCACTATGGATGTGGCTCTTCTGGACTTCTTATATAAATGGAATCACACAATACGTGGTCTTTTTTGATTGGCTTCTCTCACATAGCAAATGTTTACAAAGTTCATCAATGTCA
The DNA here is from genome assembly GCF_964656455.1 of Halichoerus grypus. NCBI lineage: Eukaryota > Metazoa > Chordata > Mammalia > Carnivora > Phocidae > Halichoerus > Halichoerus grypus. Next base: position 61,228,470 of record NC_135725.1, read on the forward strand.
TAGCATGTGACTGAACTTCATTATTTTTTATTGCTGGAATTTATTCTGTTGTATGAATATACCACATTGTATTTATCCACTCATCAGTTGATGGAAATCTGGGTTGTTTCAACCTTCTGGTTATTATGAGTAATACTGCTATGAACATTCATCTCCAAGTTTTTCATATATTTTCATATATCTTGGGTGTATACCTAGGAGTGGAATTCTGGATCATATGGTAACTATATTTAACCTTTCAAGGAATTGCCAGACTGTTTTCAAAAGCAACTGCATCACTGTGTATTCCCACCAGCAGTGTATCAGGGGTCCAGTTTCTCCATATCTTCACCAACACGTGTTGGTATGTTTTTTGTTTTTTAATAATAGCTATCTAGTAAGTGTGAAATGGCAGCTTATTGTGGTTTTGATTTTCATTTCCCTGAAGTCTAATGATGTTGAGAATCTTTTCATGTCCTTATTGGCCATTTGTACATCTTCTGTGAATAATGTCCATGGAGATTCTTTGCCTATTTTTAAATTATTATTGAGCTGTAAGAATTCTTTATATTACACATAAATCCCTCAAGAGAGATAATTTGCAAATATTTTCTCCCATTCCGTTGGTTGCTTTTTCACTTTTTTGATGGTGTCCTTTGAAACACAGATGTTTTTAACTTTGTTGGAGTCCAGCATATTAATTTTTCTTTTATCACATGTGTGTATCTAAGAAAACATTGCCTAACTTGAGGTCACAAAGGTTTATTCTCATATTGCCTTCTGACACTTCTATAATTTTAGCTTTTACATTTAAATCTATGATCCCTTTCTGAGTTAATTTTTGTATATGCTGTGAGGTAAGGTTCTAACTCATTGTTTTGCATGTGAATATCAGTTACCCCAGTGCTATTTGTTGAAAAGCATATTCTTTCCCCATTGAATTGTCTTTTTCATCCTTGTTGAAAATACACTGATGATGAGGATTTACTTCTGGATTCTCAATTTATTACATTGATCTATTTATCTATCCTTATGGCAGTACCACACTATCTTCATTACCGTAGCTTTGTAGTAAATTGGAAATCAAGAAATGTGAGGCCTGCAATTTTCTTCTTCCTTTTCAAGATTATATTGTCTGTTCTAGGTCCCTTCATTTTCATATGAAATTTATGCAAAAATGGCATTGGAATTTTGATAGGGATTGGGTTGAATTTTTAGATCAATTTAGGGAGTTTTGCCATGTTAACAAAGAACATCCTATACATGAACACAGCATGTCTTTCCATTAATCTAAATCTTTAATTTCTTTCAACAATCTTCTGTAGTTTTCAGTGTACGAGTTGCGTACTTCTTCCATTTATTCTTAAGTATTTTATTCTTTTTTATACTAATGCAAACACAGTTGTTTTCTTCATTTTCAGATTGTTCATTGCCAGTGTCCAGAAATACAGTTAATTTTTATATATTTGTCTTGTATCCTGCAAGCTTGCTGAACTCATTTATTAATGAGTTTGAATCTCTTTTTTTTGTTTGTTTCTTTTTTGTTGTTGCTGTTCCTTAGAAATTTTTAAATATAAGAACATGTCACTGATGAACAGGTAGTTTTATTTCTTCCTTTGCAGCCTGGCTGCATTTTCTTGCCTAATTTCCCTGGCTAGACCCTCCAGTACAATGTTGGATAGAATTGGCAAGAGTGGACATTGATTTCCTTATTCCTGAACTTAGGGGGAAAGCAATCAGTCTTTTGCTGTTAAGCATGATGTTAGCTATGGGTTTTTTGCAGATGCTTTTTATCAGGTTGAGGAAGTTTTCTTCTGTTTCTACACTATGGAGTGTTTTTAATTATGAAGAGGTGTTGGATTTTTTTAAAATGGTTTTTGTGGACCAACTGATAAACAGCTTGTCCAGAAGCTTTTATACATACACATCATCCCCCTTCCCTGTTTCTCCCTCCCTTTCTCACAAGCACACAGGATCACGTGAAAGCAGATTAGATACAACATATGAAAAACTTGCCAAAAGAGGGATGAAAGAATAGTCAAGACCTCTTGATTCCAGTTATCCTTACGCATGGTTGTTCTTTACTGGGGGTGGCAAATTAATTGTTTTACGAGGACGGAAGGTAACTACATGTGTATACGCCCTCATTTTCTCTACCTATTACTCACTGTAAATGGAAAATCTTAATGTCCAAGGAGAGGCTTGTGCAAGAAGTAAAGTATAGCAAGGATGTGTGTGTCTGAAATGAGACAGAAATAGAAGCAAAACTTCATTTACACAAGAAATATGTTAAAGGAAGTAAAATGTATTTGCCCAGCCCTTTCTGATGTGAGCATCCGCAATTTGAAAATACCGTTCCTGGCTCATCTTCTCAGGCCTCTCCTGTGACTTCTTCTATTTCAGGAGTCTGGCTGGTGACCATCTTGTCCGCCTCCCTCACGTGTGTGAGCTATCTGTTCCACATATTGGCCTGTTACAGGTGAGAGGGCTCTGGGAGTCATTTCTTTGTCTTCAGCCAGAATTTTCTAAAAATTCCTGAGTGGTGACAGCAGTGCCCAAATTGGAACCATGAATGTATATGCCATCCAGGAAGAGCCACATCTATTGGTTGTAACACAGAAAACCCCAAACCAAAAAACTAATTGATTTGAGCTTCTACTATAAGCTTGACATTGTGCTTAGAATCTTTTGATTTTTAAGGGAGCCTGGGGATCTCAGTTGATTAAGGAGCCACCTCTTGGTTTTGGCCCAGGTCATGATCTCAGGGTCCTGGGACTGAGCCCCGCTCAGCGGGGAGTCTGCTTCTTTCCTTCTCCCTCTCCCTCTGCCCCTCCCCTGGCACGCATGCTCTCTCTTTCTCAAATAAATAAATAAATATTTTTTAAAAAAGAATCTTTTGATTTTCACCACAACCCTGAGAGGCACTTTCATCTCTGTTTTTACAGCTGAGAAGGCTGAGACTTAACAAAATAACTCACCCACGCCATTAGCAGTTGGCCATGTCTTCTGCCCTGAGAGGCCTTATTGATTCTTGTACACTCGGCATCTCTGTTAGGGGTCAGACCTGCCCTGCTCTCCAGGACTAACCACACTGGGTTCCCAGCAGGTGTATCCGGCTCTAGGAGTTATCAAAGGAGATCGGGTCAAGGGCACCGGGTGCAACAGTCTCTAGAAGAGCAGAGAGGGAGGAGGGGATGGATTTCAATATGTAGTGAGCATTTCACTGCAGATAGCAGTTGAATTTTAGGTATCTGCCCTCCCTCCTCTGTCTGTCTGTCTGTCTCTCAGTCTCTCTCTGTGTCTCAGCTCTTCCTTCCCCCCACCTCAGTCTCTAACTCACATGCAGTCACAGGAGGCCCAGGTCCATCTCCTACCCCTCCGAAGCATCCTGCCTTTATACCCTCCCCATCTGGCTGCCCGAAGGGTGAGTCTCTTGCAGATGGCATCCAAATAAGGACTCTCCTGGTGCAAAGAGGCCCCAGCTCTCCATCACAGCCCTAGCTTGCTCCTTCTCTCTGCTTTCTTGTCCCTGGACCCTCTGGGTGGACTGGACACCACTGCTCTCCCCTGCCCCCCTTGATGTGGGGATATACCTGCTCCTTCCTTCAGTGGACTGCAAGTGCCTGGGAGATGATCAGTGAGACATTGGACCACAACCAGTAACAATCACCTTTTAGAGTTGGCTGCATTGACATGGGGAGAGGGCACAGGGAAGAGAAGGTGCCTGTGGCAGGGAGGCCTTATCCTTGTCCAGGCTGGCCCCTCCCTCCCATACCTGTCACTGAGGACCGATGATCCCTGCCCTGTGTGCTTTACAGGACCATGGAGCAAAGGAAAAAGTGGATAAGAAACCCCTACAACTGGACAGCACTAGCACTGTGCTAGTATTTTTATTTTTCTTAGAATTATTCCTATCTATATGCAGCCTCTTTTTAAAAAAAAGTTATAAAAATATTTAGTATAAAGTCTTCCTCCCATTCAGACCCCAATTTGTTGCCCCAGAGCTAAACATTATTCATTTTCTGTATCCTCCCAGAAATTGTCTATGCCTCGCGCACATATATGTGTGTTTGTGTGTTTGCATTCCTGGTGGCATATGCTCTATTCCAGTGCTGCCGAGCTGAAACAGTGAAAATCACAGACGCAATTTTGAATTTTCTAATAGACACTAGTAAAAAGTTAAAAAAGGAGGTGAGAATAATTTAATAATATATTTTATTTAGCGCAACATAACCTCAAACCATCATTTCATCATATAATAAATATACAAGCTATCAATGGGATATTTACATTCTTTATTTCATACTAAGTCTTCCCAATTTAGTGGTCATAAAATTGCAAAACATCCTGAAAAATGCTGGAGATAGGATGTGGGGGAAAAAGCAAGACACATGTGAATGTGGACCATGAACATAACCATCCCCGACCTAATCTTTTATGCAAAGGGCCAGGCCGAGACCAGCACATGGGGAAGGCATGCAGAGGTTTGTGCAGGTGCTGGGGGCATGAGGGGCTGTGGTCCCTTTTCAGTTTCATTTATGTTGTAATAAGGTGGATCTATCATTAAAAATGGTTTTCCATTATTACCTGTTTTGAAATATTATTACATAAGTAATACATATTCATCACAGAACAAATAAGAAAATAGAGCAAATTGAAGAAAATAAAAGCCACACGCAGAGTCTCAACTATCACATTCAGCCACCATCAAGACTAGGTAACTACATACTACTTTTTCAAACTATATTAAGATTTTTAAATCATCAGGGAAATGTATGACCATGTTAAGACCACAATGAGGCATCACCTCACATCTGTTTGAATGACTAGTACCCAAACCACAAGAAGTAACCAGTGTGGGCGAGGATGTGGAGAAAAAGAAACCTTCATGCACTGTTGCTGGGGATGTAAATTCTGCAGCCACTGTGGAAAACAGTATGGAACTTCCCAAAAAAGTAAAAATAGAACTATCCTATGATCCAGCAATTTCATTTCTGGGTATTTATGAGAAGAAAACAAAAACACTATTTCGAAAAAATGTTTGCACCCCCATGTTTATTGCCATGTTATTTACAATATTCAAGATATGAAAATAACCTACGAGTCCATTGATGGATGAAGGGGCGAAGAAGATGTGATACACACACACACACACACACACACACACACACACACACAGTGAAATACTATTCAGCCATAAAAACAAATGAAATCTTGCCATTTGCAGAACATGGATGGACCTTAAAAGGTGTTATGCTTAGTGAAGTAAGTCCGACAGAGAAAGACAAATACTGTATGATCTCACTTATATGTGGAATCTAAAACAAAACAAAAAAAAACAAGCTAACGGATACAAAGAACAGATTTGAGGTTGTTGGAGGCGGGTGTGGGTGAAGGGAGTCAAAAGGCATGAGCTTCCAGTTATAAAATAAATGTCATGGGGATGTAAATACAGCATGGTGACTCTCGCAATAATACTGAACTGCATATTTAAAAGTTGGAGAGTATAGATCTTAAAAGCTCTCATTGCAAGAAAAAAAGCTTGTAACTGTGCAAGATGATGGATGTTAACCAGACTCATAGTGGTGACCGTTTTGCAATATACATATATATCAAATCATTATGTTGTATGCCTGAAACTAATATAGTGTTATGTGTCAGTTATATCTCAATTTAAAAGTATTTTGAAAATATTTTTAAGGCTAATGAGAACCGTCCCACGAGCTGTGGTCAATAGAGGGAAGCCGAGCCAGCCACCATCTCCCTCCACAGGCTTTTCTGTCTGTATCTGTTGAGCTCTAAGTACATAAGGAGCCGTGGTTATGAACATTCCTAATTTCCCACTTTTTCTCTAGAAAGCACATGAAGAGGTTGTGGGCAGGAAATAAACACTTCCTCCCTTTGAAGTTCCATAATCCTTCCTCGGCGGAGAGTGTGGTAAGTCCTCTGAGGCCTCTCTCTGTTCTGAGACTAAGTGATTGGCTGAATCCTGCTCTCCTGCAGCTGGGACAGGGTAGCAGGCTGGGGGAGGAAGAGCCCTGGATGGGGAGTCCATAGGCCTCACTTCTAGTATGCTGTGCTGCTAGGTGACCCACCTGGCCCTTGGTTTCCTCATCTGTGAAATGATGACAATCATGACACCCGCCTTGGTGTGTTGGTGGGTGAACCTCAGATGAGGCGGGGATGCTGGACCCATGTGTTAGAGGTGATCGGTGTTTTCTCCCCTCTGAGACCCCTTTTTCTTTTTAAATCCCAGGTGGCCATTGCAAGGTACTCTGGCTGGCAAATAGCCTATATTCTGTGGGGTAAGTGTCCTCACGTGACCTATTCAATTCAACACCCATTCCTCGGGCGCCCGCGGAGTCCTGGCTGTGCATAGAGAGAAGAGAGGCGAGGCAAAGCAGCCCTTGTTCTCTCTCCTTCAGGAGGGAGGGAGAACCCCACACTCACATAGCTATCGTTACCTCCTGTCCTAAGCCCGTGGGCTGGAAATGCTAAAGGCAGTGGTGACAGAGAGGAGGAAGCGACTCTCCACACCCAGGGCAGGACACGAATGCTTTCTAGTGGGGTTGACGTTTGAGTCGCATCTGGCAGGGCGAGCAGAAGGCAGCAGGAGGATGGTCATGCCAGGCAGAAGAAACAGCACAAGCAAAAATGCCAGGACCTTTGGTGGGAGGAGGATAGAGGGGGGACTTCAGGGAGGGACGTGTATGACCGGGTCACGAAGGGCCTCGAGTGACCCTGGGTTCCCTTGGCCCATAGGCTACCTCGTCATCCACGTGGTGCAGAGCCTGTGTGGCATGCTGATCATGTACAGCCTGGTGCTGCCTGTCATCCACAACCAGGGCCTGGAGATGCTCCAAGGACTGGGCATCGGGACGTAAGTGCTGGGTGGGCTCCCTGTCATTGCCCGGGGCCTAGGAACTGGCAGACCCTCAAAGCTGCTGTTCAAAATGCCCCTTCCCTGTTGGGATCTCACTAATTCCTGGACCCACACTCTCAGTTCTGACCCAGGGATGGGCCAAAAGAGCAACTCATCACAGTGGGAACCTTACAGTTGACAAAATGTTTCCATTCTTGCTGTTCAGTGGGGTGCTCACAGTTGTGTCTGTGGGGGATACACATGTGTCCATTTTATAGCTGGGAAGATTGAAGTTTGGGGAGGTGACATGGGAGTCAGGGCAGTATAATAGAAGGAGAAAGGAAATCTGAGCTTAGGTTCTAGAGAAGCTGTGTGACCTTGGGTAAATTGCTTCTCTGAGCCTCAGTTTACCCATATGGAAGATAAAAGTGAAGGCCGACATTACTGAGAATTCACTATGCATCTTTTCTCTTGAGAACCCTTGGAAGGTTGGGTCTCCTATTGAGGCCCGTTTTTCAGACAAGGAAACAGAGGCACTGAGGGCTCACCAGTTTGTCCAAGGAGGGCAAGAGGCAGGGTTGGGAGCTAGCAAACCTCCTGAAAGGGTGCTGCCCCTCTGCCTGCTGCCCCTCTGCCTGCTGCCTGCTGAAGCCAAGGCCCCATTTAACTGCCGCCCACATGGCCGCTTGGGGGATGCAAACCCAGCATGTGGCCCTCTCTGGGAACTCCCTGCTCTGAGCTCCTTGGTTCCATCCTCCCCTAGAGCCACGTGGGAGGCTGGGCAGAGCCTGCCCGTCCGCTCTCAGGGCCTTCATGAACTCTTGAAAAACTCCATGCTTTTCTTTGATTTCCATGCTGTTAAACACGCAGCTCGGCTGCCACATATAATTAAATCCTGGAGTTCTGGTCTGGAGTCAAAAAACCTGACTATGTGGCTTTGAGAAAGTCATCTGCCCTTCGTGAGCCTCCATTTTCTCATCAGACAGTGGGTGTGAGAATACTCTGGAGGCATAAAGCACAGAGCCAGAGCTACTGTTGTCCCAGCAGGCTGTCCCGTCTCTGTCCTCTCTGTCACTGGGCATTGGAGAAGGGCTTGGACAAGGCCCCCTCAGGACCGTCTCGCCCTGTGTTTCAGCCTCACCATATCCATCGTCCTGGGTCTCATGATCCTGCAGGTGTGGATCGCCGCCACCTTCTTCCTACAGCCAAAGATGAGCGCGGCTGACAGGCAGAAACCCTTGGCTCTCAACAACAGGTAAGGGTAACGAAGAGAATGGGGATTAGAGGCTTTGGCTTCAGCAGCCCCTCGTTCCTTCCTCTTCCCCCTTGGCAGGTTCCTGCGAGGACCGTACCCTCCCTGAGAGGGCGAGGGGCCGTGGTCCGGGAGTGGGCTCTGGAGCCGAACTGCCTGGGTCCAGATCCTGCCTCCACCCCTTATGGGCTATGGGACCATATGTGACATTCCTCAACACCCACGAACTGCAGTTTCCTCATTTTACAAATAATTGCTCACCTCCGAGAGGTATTCGGAGCATAAAGTGTGTTAAAATATGAACTTAGAACAATAGTGCCTGGTCCGAGGTTTTCCTTTGTAGTTCACTCATTCAAAGCCCTTCACTCAGGGAGGAAACAACGCAGGCATTAAGGATACAGAGCTATCCCTACCTGACCTGCTTGCGGCAGCTCACGGTCCACAGGGGCCGGCAGACACATGGCGACAGTCAACTCCAGAGGGGGTGACAGCCTCACAAGAGCAACGCGGGTAATGGAGAAAGAGGCAGGAATGGTTCATTCAGCTGCAGGTGGGACGTTTGAGCTGAGCTCGGTCGGCTGTCCTGCAGGTCTCGCTGAGGAGAGGGTGTGGTCGGCAGCCCTCAGGGCACAGATGGAGGCAGGCAGCCGAGAAAGGGCAAGACGTCTTGAGAGAACAGTGAGAATCCAATATGGTGGCCATGTAGTGGCCTTGGATGGTGAGGGGCAGGGAGGGGGCACAGAGCGTCGGCCCCAGAAAGGCCCCTCTCAGGGATGGCCCAGAAGCCCAGGATGCCGAGTTTGGGCCTCATCCCACCCATAGGCAACAGGAAACCACACAACCCAGTGGTCATCTGGGAAGTTTCCTTTGGAGGACTTGGAGCAGTTCCAGGGGGGGCAGGTCATTGTGACAACAGACAGTGGGAAAGCCACAACCTCGGCTGTAGCCACATGAGATTTCTTGTCATACAGGAAACCTCAAAACCCAGGGATCCCATGAAACATCACAGCCACCGCTGACAATCCCGCCGTGCTGGGTCCAGCACCTTCTGCACTGTATGAGCCAGTCCCATACCGCTGCTGCGTGGCGGGGACCGTCAAGGTCACAGGGCTAGGAGATGGGAGCTGCAGGACGGGGCCCGGAGCCAGCCTGCCTAGCCACCTCCTCCTCCTGAAAGGGTGCTGCCCCTCTGCCTGCTTCTGTTTGCAGGAAAGTGTTCCACAACTTCAGCTACTTTCTGTTCTTCTACAACGTGCTGCTGGGCCTGGGCGCCTGTCTCTCCAGGCTGCTCATCAGTTGCATCCTGGGCACGTGGCTGATCGCACGCATCGACAGGACCATCATGCAGAATGGCTATGAGGGGGCGGACATGGGTGAGTGGCTGGTCCCTGGTGGCTGCACATTGAGTCGGGGGTGGGGGGTGGCGGGGCTGGCCTGGCAGCTTTCTGGAAGCTGCTTGCCGGTCGGGTACCAGAGGCCTGGACTTCACACTCCTCCTTCTGCTCAGAGCTCAGCTTCTTATGGAGGCTATAACGCTGAGCAGAAAAAAAACATTCAGCCTAATGGTCAGAAGACAATTCAGGCTAGTAAACGGCTGCATATTTGACAGACCTTCGAGGTATCGTGGAGAGCAGTAAGAAGTACTAGAATTCCATCTGAACAGTTAGAAGGTAATTTATGAATGCACAGCTCTGAAAATGTTGAGAAAGAACACATCTCAGAATTATTGGTGTCATTAGCTGGAAACTTAGTTAAGAAAATGGTCTGTTCAGTTAAGAAAGACTCCCAAATCAAGCCGTTTCTGTAAAGCAAAAATCGTTTGGGTTTTCTTTCTGACCTGTGTCCATTCATTCACTCACCCATTCCTTGTACGCCTGGCAGCCTCTCTGTATGAGCACAGCGCTCCTCCCACTTTCGGCTTCAAGCTCTCCGCAAAAGGGATGGATTAGAATGCCATCTTGAGAACCTTCTTGCTCTTCATACCTAATTTTCTAGATTCTCAGTGAAAACAGGGGCACCGTTTAGGAACAAAGTGGCACAACAGTTACGTCATCAAAAGCACAGGCTCGAGCGTCCTGGGACAGAGGGCATGCTGCCTGGCCTGACTTGCCTTCTGCGTTTCAGGGTTCAGTGCCTGGATTGGAATGCTCTATGTGGATCATTATCATACCAACCCTGTGCTCGTCAGCTTTTGTAACATCCTGATCACAGGGCACAGGGAGAGGAGGCTGCAGCGGGCCATCAAATACTGGTACCTAAATCAGTCAGCAGGTAAGCCTCCTGTCTGAACCTATGCTGGGCTTGGACAATAGGCAACAAGGACCCTAAGGCTTCTCCGGGAGCCTTGAGATGTCCCAGCTTCCCCCTTCCCTGCCCCCCTTCCTCCATACTCCGTGCCCTGGGGAACCTTCTACCAAGGAGAGCAGGAGGCTTAGTCCACAGCCAACCTGGCCAGGGGACCCCTGAGGCGTGGTGTCCTTGTCCTTCTAAATGGGCTCCCCCCATGTTCCCAGAAATGAGCTCTAGTTCTGCTGAGTCCTCTAGTCCCTTTGTTTGAGACCCCACCCATATCCCAGGCTTCAGGCCAGATGCCCTCCAAGATGGGGCTTGGTTTTGCTTACCACAAGCTCTTCTGGCTACCATCTCCTGCCCCCTCAAGGATCTGTACTGTCTACTCCACCCCTCCCACCCTTATTACTCTGTTCTGCCTTCTGCTGGGAAGCCCACCAGTTAGCCATATCTTGTGAGCACCAGTCTGGACTATGTTCATCACTGTTCCCAACTGCAGACATCTGGCTCTGGGACAAACTCAGATCCCTCCAGCCGCCCTCATGTCCCCAGAAGTCCCAGTCCAGCTCCTTCTCCTGCACCTCACACCTACCAGTCTGCTTCTCCTAGAGCTTCTGAGGATAGAGACAAACTGCCCCATCCCCCAAGTCTGTCTGCTCTGGTTCACTTCTAGGTCCCCGAATCTCAACAAGGTCCAGGACGAGGTGGCTCCTGTTACACACCCTGGTCAACAATCCCAGACTAGTCATGCTCAGAAAATCAAGATCAGGTCATGGCTCCCGGGACTTTACCCAGATCCTGTTGACATGCTCAGACAGCTGACGGTAACCTCCCAACACAGCTACAAGGCCATTCCAGGACGACTGCCCCTGTGACAAGGCCCAGGCTACCCAGCTGCTGTCCCCTGCAGTGTGAGAGGGGACGCAGTCCCCGTCTACTGCACACAGCACCGGGCGCTCATGGGATGGCACCTGAGCTGAACCATGAAGTCTCAGGTCTAATAATCCACTCCCTTGGTAAAAAGATCAAGAACTAAAAAGAATTTCTGTTGAACAATCTTTTCTCAGTAACAATTTCCACTATCCATGTTAGGAGGTAGCACTGGGGAGTTCCGTGTGGATAAGCTCTTAGTTTGACCACAGGATAGATCTTCGCGTCACTGAAGAAGGTGGTAAAATGTACACCAGGAGAGCTTAACTGTTAGACATAGTTTTTCTCTGGAAGAAAGTATGGCTTTAATCCAACGGGATCCTTGTTGCTTCCCCCTTTCCAGGCCTTCTGGTGGTGGGAGAGAAGGAAATCCATGTCCCCAGCCGCTAATCTGGTAGGGTGAGCAGGCACACGTTGGGCTGTCCCTGCCATTGCCACTGGGATGAGGAGCAGATCAGAACTGATCTGGGCCTTGGTCACAAAGAAGATCTACAGATCTGACAAGGAGGGTATCCCCTGGGAAGGCTGCCTATCTGTGGAGGCAGAGATGGGAGTGGGCAGGCATTCTAGTTGGGGGCCAAGAGCAAAGGTGTGGGAGCAGGAGAGCCTCAGGCATGTTTGAGGAGGAGAGGCCTCTGGTATTTGCAGGGCAGGGTATTGGGGGCTGGTTAGACCACCCACAGAGGCCCAGATGCCAGGCTGGGAAGCCTGGACATTTCTCTTTGTGCAGAGAGCCCAGTACTTACCCTGATTCTTCACACCCACGCATAAGGTCCCTGATGGCCCGGGACTCGTGCAAAGTGACCAGAGTCACTCGTGAAGCCTGTGCAGTGCCAGGAGGACCTACCAACAGGGTGAGGAAATTCCCCATCCACCTCACAAATCCCAGAGCCACTGAAATTCAGTAATCATTATTGAGCATCTACTGTAAACCTAGTCCTGTGGCTAGATGTGTTTGCCAGACTTCTCTCTTTTAATTTAACCTTTGCAACCTCCAAACTTTGTCATTCTGCTTTCAGAAACTGAGACAACTGGGACTAGAGTGTTGGGGTCCCCGCACTACCACTTGTAGCTACGGGACACCAGCTAAATGACTCTGTCTTTCTGTGCTGTTTTTTCCTTACAAATAAAAAGGGTAATGCCTACAACACCCAAAATTATTTTGAGGATAAAATGAGCTAATACACACACACTCCTAAGCTAGTGCCTGCTACGTCCTACACTCAATAAAGATCAGTTATTTTTATTTGCAATGTTGATACTTTGTGGTGATCTGATTAATGTCTGTTTACCTCTCAGGATGCTCTCAGCTGGGAGAAAGGAGCCAAGGATGGTCTCCCCTCAGCTAGTTGCCTTGCAAATCATGGCTGATTTTCCTCAGGACCTACACTCACCAGCCCTATTTGCTTCTAGACCTACTAGTAGACTCTGCCCCAGAAGTCATCTTGGCCAGCAAGGGAGAGTGTAGGGGTCTGCCCATGGCTAAGTATATGGACCCTAAGCCTGGCAAAGCAGAAGCCATCCATGATCTCTCAGGCTGGGGCCTCTAGGGAATGTCTGTCTTAAAAAGAATTGTATGAGGAGGTGCAGGAAAGCTGGAGATCCTCGTGCATAGTAGCGTAAATGTTTGTGGAACAAGGCCCAGCTGTCCCCTTGAAAGGGACCTCACAAATCTTTGCCCTGCACAAGAAGCAAGTAGGAAAAGGAGCATGGGGGTCATGGGCGAGGCTCCCAGGAGGATTCTAACATAGGTCAAGAGGACACACAGAGCCCCTAGAGGGAGACTGAGGCTGGAAAGTCTTGGGACTTTGTCCATTTGCAAATTATCTTCCTCTGGTCTTGTCCTTCCCACATGCAAGGTTTGATCGCTTGACATTTATTCCTCTACTTAGTGCTGATGCAACTACAAGTCCCAGACGCAGGACTGGTCAGTGGTGGAGCTGGAATTTCACTCCCCAGGACTATGCTTAGTCTGAAGTTTTACCTTCAGGCCAAGGGTTCAGCTACTGCCAAGCCTGGACACGCACTCAGCCCTGAGCTTCTTGATGGCCAGTTCTTTTTGGCCTTGAATGTTCTGCTGGCCAAATAGGACTGGAGCTCCCATGGCAGGACCAAGCATAGCTACAGGATGGAGTGGCACCCAGGAGCCCACCAGGAGCCACACCTCCGGTGTCCCTCCCAGTGCCTGCCCAGCAGCCGGAGTCCAGTTGTCCCAGCGGTCACCATGCAGTGAGGCTTCGGTCAGCCGGGAGAGTCATGGCCAAAGACTCTCTGGACCAGCCACCAGGGAGAGTCTGTATCCGCTCTTACTCAACTACTCCCTGGGTTCACCTCTCATCCTCCCTGAGCCACTCCGAATCCTGGAATCCGGCCTCAGCCTGCTCCTCGGGCTCAAGGTCGTGATGATTTGCAGCCACGTGGAGCCGCTGGATCTCCCTCATTACTTTGTATTCCTGGGGCCAGAGGGAAGGACAGATGCAGACAGGGCCTGAGCAGGGCATTGTGGGGGGGAGGAGAGAGCCGGGAGGCCAGTCCTGGGTCTTTGTACACATGGAAACCCTCCAATTCCCTCCAGGTCCTACCTATTCTCAGAGATGGGTGTAAATAACTCCTCCTCAGGAAGTTGGACTTATCCCACCCACCAAATTGATGGGTCTCCCACTTCTCTGTTATCGAACTCCCGGGTGTGTCCTGCCTGGGGGCGGGGTGGGGGGGCTCTGATTCCCCCACCCCCCGCAATGCTCCTCCTGCAGTGACTGCCACAGATGTTCACCCCATTCCTTTTCTGGAGGTTGATCTGGGATTCCCCTGGGAGGCAGACAGCCAGGGTCCATCAGAAAGAGGCCCCCAGCCCATAACTAGCCTCCCTTCCCCACCCCTTCTCATGTTGTACTACCGCCGAGGCCCTCCAGGGGGCAGGGCATGCACAGAAAGCAGGACTGGGACCCAGGCCAGGCTCTGGGCTCCAGACAACGGGGGACTTGAGAGCTGAAGCTCAGGGACAGGCTAGCACAACCCACTCTGATGACAGACAGGAGACTAAGGTCTCAGGCAGGTAGTGACTGCCCAGCCACTTCTGTGTTGCCTGACTTGGAGGAACCTGACATCTCTCTCCCCTCCTTGGGCATCTCCTGAAGGAGAGGCTGAGTCCCACTCCTGCAGCTTTGCAGTCTGGCAGCTCGGGGAACCAGGACATGCAGCTTATGTGGTGCCTCCATTCAGTCATCCCTAAGAGGAGCATGACACCCCAACTCCGGAGATGCCTGCCAGCTGCTGTGACCTCAGGACTCAGTAGGGGGCTCTCTTCTCCCAAACCCTACTGCCCTGCCCCAGGTTTCTCTCACTCCAGATAATCTTGCATTGCAGGGTCCGGCATCCCCAGGGCAGTGAGGAACATGCCAAGGAAGGCGAAGAACACACCCTGTGCCTTCGGGGTGGGAGTGGGGATGAGCTCTGGCTCTCAGGTGCCCTCAGGGACTGTCCCCTGAAAACTCCTCACCCTCGGCCTCTACCCCAGGGTTCCCATGTGCATCTCCCTCAGTTCTTCTCCTGTCGCCCTCTAAGAACACCAGACTCCTGCTAATCACCTCCCAGGGCCTGCTTCTGGCAATCCCAGGGTATGTGGCCCCAGGTCCTGGTCACTTCTAATGGGGGATTTCTGGCACTGTGGCAATGGGGGGCAGAGCTGCAGGGGGAAAGCCCCTCCCCTCTTGGTGTGGAGACCTTTGTTTAGGAGGGAAGAGCCCCCCTCTCCGCTGACCCTGGGGCCCCTTCCCCACAGGCATCCTCACCTGCCATTGCCTCTTCTGGGCTTCCTGGGGGGTCATCTCCAAGGTGGCCAACTTGGAGATCCTCTCCTGCAGGGTCAAGGACAAGGTCAGTGAGGCCATTGTCACCTCACCCCATTTCTCCCAAGGTTCCCTAACCTCACACCCTGGACAACTGACCTAAGTCCATTGCTACCAGTGCTACTCTGTCTTCTAGTGTGCTCTGATTCTAGAACAATCCTGGCTCCAATACTCACCCAATATGTGGCCTTGGGCCTGTGGCCTGGCCTCCCTGGGCCTGTTTCCTCATCTGAAGAGTGTGAGGAGAGCTCCACCTACCTCACAGGGTCTCCAAGGACTCAGTATCATATTACTGTCATCATTGTTCTCCTCTCACACCCTAGCACATTCCTTTCCTCCCTTCAACCTTATCACAACCCTGTCCTGTGAGGCCTGCACCAGAGGATCATTACTTTCCATTTTCCAGATAAGGAGACAGAGCCCCAAAGAGAGGCAGTGATTTGCTCAGAGGCCTACAGAGGAGAGGCTGCACCCTAGCTGCTCTTGCCCCAGCCTGGCCCCACCACTGACCAGAGTCCTGTCCTTTGGGCTCTCAAAGAGTCCAGGCCCCCAGCCCGGCCGAGCCATGGATGAAGAGGGGCAGGGGTCTTGGGAGCCTGGCTGAGTGGTCCCTGCCTGCCCAAGCCCACCGGAGTTTCTGCCACCCAGGCTGGGCCTGTGGCCATGCCAAAGTCTTCACCTCTCCAAGGTACCCCTCAGGACATTGTCCTGCACAGCAGCCTTCCTTCATCCACTCAGAAGGGGGCTGCTGGGGTGCCATCTCTGACTGTGACCAGGGCACAGGTTCCTCTTTTTGCTTCCTCTTTTTGAAGCTTCTTACTTCCATTCAGGAAGGATCCACTAAGAAGCCATCAGTCCCCCCAGACTCTTAGAGGGTATCTGGGACATATATCATGGTCAACTGGACACCCAGATGAGATTCCTGACTGTGACTGATTGGCAGTGATGCTTGAGGGGCAAAGTAGGAAGTCACAGAATGCACACCTCTCTGTCCCTGGTCCGGCCATCTGCACCCAAGCCTAGGCAGCCATTTGAGCACCTGGCCCATGGCATTCCCCAGCAGCTCCCACCCTGGCGCAGGTAGGGTGCCCTCCTCGTGGAGATGGAGTGAATCCTGGAGGAGCAACAGGGGCCTGGCTTCCCGAGGACAGGCTGGGCTTATTTAGGGAAGAAAGAAACCCCACCGACCCCTAATAGCCTGGAGGAAGCTGAGTGCCAGCAGGATGGACCAGCATGGAAGCCTGACACACCTGGTAATTCTGCCATCTCAGCAACCCCTCCTGGAACAGCTCAGCTGCCCCCACTCTGTCCCGTGACCAGGGCCTTCTGCCCTGCGGAGTGCCCCCCACCTGCTCTAGACCAAACAGCTCCTTCTTTCTGTTAATGTAGGCAAGACTGGAATTTTTCAGATACTTCAAGTGAGAAATAAAACCACACCCTGCCTGGTCCCCCTCCCCACCTCCTTCTGTCATTCTAGACCTCCAGCCTCCACTCCACCTGCCCAGTGCGTTGTCGTTGCCACAAAGATTTTGAAATTTTCGGGAGCTCTTCCTGAGGGGAAGAGAAAGAAAAGAAGGAGGGAAAATTGGGGGAAAGATGGGAAGGGTGTGAGTGTCAATAATGATTTTTATTTGAGAACCCAAAAGATCAAAACTGTCTGGATGAGGGTTTCCACTGGTTTCCTCTGAGCTCCAAGGGCTCCATGGGCCTGGGGAGGGGAGACTTCATACTGGTCTTCATACTGGGGCTGCATTCTCATTTCTTCCAAGCAGCATTATTTTTTTTTTAAGATTTTATTTATTTATTTGACAGACAGAGACACAGTGAGAGAGGGAACACAAGCAGGGGGAGTGGGAGAGGGAGAAGCAGGCTTCCCGCCAAGCAGGGAGCCCGATGCGGGGCTTGATCCCAGGACCCTGGGACCATGACCTGAGCCGAAGGCAGTTGCTTAATGACTAAACCACCCAGGCGCCCCTGAGCAGCATTATTTTTGACTGGTTTTGGTTCCAAATGGACATAGAATTTGTTGCTATAAAGTAAACACTTGAAAATGTCCAGTTTGGCTCAGCCCAATCTCTGACGTTGAATGGAACGGATTTCTGAAGCAGAACTGGTGGCCTAAGGTTCCAGGGAGGCTTAGAGGCTCCACTCCCAGCTCAATCCCTGTCCCCAAGGTTGGCTGCCTCCCAGAAGGTCCCAGCTGAAAGAAGGGGCAATGCCAGCCCTGTGGGAGATTCCTCATCCGCCCTGCTCCTATGGAGAGAGGCCCCCACCTGGAAACTTCTCCCCATGTCTTCTTCAGACAGCGAATGGCATGCAGTGAGAAGTTCCTGAGGATCTAGCTCTCCTGGAAAAGGGGGGAGAATGAGCTGTGAGGGGAAGCTCTGCTTTCTATAGCTGACCCTGCCTCACTGTGCACACCTGCTCACTGGACCAACGGCTCTGCTCAGGTGAGTTCTTTGTAATCCCTCCACCTGCCACCTCTGAGCTCTCCCAAGTCCTCTGGGGCCCCATGGGCGCCCCCCATGCAATCAGGTGGGTCCGCAGGGTGCTGGACCTGGTGGGCCTGGAGACCCTGGGGAGGAAAGAATTACTTTTCTATTTTCCCCCTTTAGCTTTAGAATGTATTGTCAAACTTTTAAACTTCACAATTTTACTAAGCCTGAGCCTATTTTCATATATTTAAGGCTGTTTATATTTCTTTTTCTATGAACTGTGGATTCATGTCTTTTGCCAAATTTCCCATAGTGTGTCTGTTCTTTTTCTTATCGATTTCTAGGAACTCTTTAGGTATGAGGGATGTGAGCCCCTTTGTAATATGAATTGCAAATATTTCTTCCCAGTTTATCATTTCTTTCTCTTTTATTAGGATTTTTTTGGTCAGTTTGGTGGTGTGTTTGTTTTTTGTGTGTGTGTTTGCTTGTTTTGCTATGTATCATTAAGATGTCATTTCTCCCCAAACTGATGTATAGATTCATACAGCCACAGTAAAAGTATGTCAGCAGATATCTGGTGGACACTAACTATATGCTTTCCAATTTTCCATAGAAATACAAGTGGCCAAGAATAGTCAAGACAGTCTTAAAGAAGATCCAACTTGGAGGGCTTACACTACCAGATGGTAAGCCTTAGTACACAGCAACAGTAATCAGGGCAGTGCGCTATAATAGTGCAAGGAACAATAGACAGAGTCCAGCGAGACCCATACTTATGAACATTTTGTGTATGACAAAAGAAACACACAGAACGATGGAGAGAAGATGGTCTTCTCAGTAAATGGCCCAGGGTCATTGGTTATCCATATGGGAGCAAAATTAATCTTGACTCCTACCCTCCCCCCATCATAAACAAAATCAATGCCAGGTGGGTTTAAATCTAAATGTGTAAGCTTAAAACAGTAACATTTGTAGTAGATAATTTAGGAGAATATTTTCATGACCTGGGGGCAGGCAAAGATTTCTTAGGACATAAACTACACTAACTATAAAGACAAAAATTAATAAATTGGACCTGATTAAGAATTTCTCTTTACCTTCCAGAGAGTTAGAAGGCTAGAACAGAATGGGAATAAGCACTTGTCATATATTTATCTGGGAAAAAGCATCAGATAGGATATGTAATTGACTCCTATGAATTAATAAGACAAAATCCACCAGAAAAAATGGGCAAAAGATTTGACCAGATATTTCACAGAAATACAACCAAATGGCCAAAAAGTATATAAAAGTTTACACGACATCATTACTCACCAGGAAAATTCAAATTAAAACCACAATGAAACACTGCTACACATACACCAGAATGGCTAAAATAAAAAACACTGACAAGGCCAAATGTCAATGAGGATGTGGAGCAACTGGAACTTTATACACTGCTGAGGTGTAAACGCACACAACCACTTTCAAAAACTGTGGTAGTGTCTGCTAAAGATGGACTTACACATATTCTTTGACCCCAAAATTCCACTGTCTGGTAAATACCCAGTAGAAATGCCTACATATGTTCACCATGCTAAAGAATGGTCAGAGCATCCTGATTTGGTAATTTTCTAAACTAGAAACAAACCAAATGTGCATCAATAATAGAAAAGATAAATAAAACGGGGCATTTTTAAAATGATGGGATGCTATACAGAAGTAAAAATGAACTTACAGCCACATCCAAAAATGTTTGAAACTTTACAAACATAATGAAAGAAGTCTGACATAAAGGAGTATGTTCTGTATGATTCCATTTAAATGAAGTTCAAAAACAAGCAAAACTAATTCAGAAGTTAGAATATTTGTTATCCTTGGGGAAGAGAGGGCAGTGACTTGGGATGGGTAGATGAAGGGGCTCCCGGAGAGTTGGTAATGTTCTATTTCTTGGGGGCACTGGTTACCAGGTGTGTTCCTTTTGGGTAATTTATTAAACTGTATACCCTTATACTTTTTGGTATGTATGCTATGCTTCCACATGCAAATCCAATCAGTTTGATCCAGAATTTTTTTCTGGTTAGTACCAAGGCCAGGTGGCATAGCATTTCATTCAAGACTCTGGAATTACATGACCTCTATTCATATCCTGGATCTAGCCACTTCCTATCTTGGAGATCTTGGCCAAGTTATTCACTCTCTGAGCTTCAGTTTCTTCATCTGTAAAATAGGCTTATTATGCTACACTGAGTATAGTTATTAAGGGAATTAAATCCTCTCAATAAATATTAGCTCTTGTTGGTCCTTGTTGGTCTTCATTCTGTGGACTGTGGAGAAGATGGACAATGACCAGTGGAAGAGGAAGGAAAAGATGAGACTCTACTCAAGAGACATTTTTGGTGTGCATGGCTGAATCAGTCAGTAGAGCGTGTGACTCTTGATCTCAGGGTTGTGAGTTTGAGCCCCATGTTGTGTATAGAGATTGTTTAAAAATAAAATCTTAAAAAAAAAGAAAGATATTTTCAAGGTGAAGACTGAGGAGGAAGATATGATGGTAAGGTACAGAAATAGAGTCCAAAGACTTGGCTCCACTAAGGACCATTCCCTGTCTCTCGCCTCCTGCCCACCTCTAACATGGGACAGGGACTAACCAGGTGACCTCTGGCTGGTTAATCTTCTGGATATCACATTGCAGAGTTGGAAGGGCAATGCAAATGGCATCCAAAAGCCAAACACAAATTCCCATGTTTAATCCAAACTCAAACCCAAAGGCCCAGACTCAGGAGTTAAGGGAGGTAAATTCTCAGTGGTAAGACTATGGGTTATTTTTACATTCTCCCTGGAATATTTTTCTATTTTCTACAATAAGTGTGTCAGAACAAAACACTGTACATGATATATCCATGCCTACATATTTATATCCATATATGAAAAAAAATAAAGAACCCCCAGATTATAGATGTGCCAGAAACTAGAATCTAGACAACATCTGGACAGGGAAAACACTGTTTCTGATGTGCAAGGGCCAAGCCAACAGGGGGTCCTGGGACAAGACAGAGTATGGGTGACTGCAAATCATTCCTGCACATTTCCTATTTTAGGGGTGGGTGGGTGGGGGGAGAGGGAGAGAGAGAATCCTAAGCAGGCTCCATGCCCGTCTCGGAACCCAACACAGGGGTCGATTCCACGACCCTGAGATCATGACCCCAGCCGAAATCAAGAGTCAGATGTTTAACCAACTGAGCCACCCAGATGCTCCCACATTTCCTAGTTTTTACTGTGTTTTTCACCCCTTCCCTCGGTTATCTACACTTTTTTCTCTTTCCTGCTAAAATTAGTCCAACCTTCTGTTACAATATTTGACCTTGTTAATAAAACCCAGTGCCAAAGAAGGGGAATAAAAGGGTTTTCTATTCACTGTTTCTTAACTTCTGAAACTAGTCTGGATGGAATGATCACTTGTTGTAGGAAGTTGTCCAAGGGTGCATTTACTAGCAACTGGAACAGGGATCTCTGCCGAGGGGAGGGATTTTCTGGGGAGTTGAGTACCTCACAAAATATAGGAAACCCTCAAGTCAGGTTCAGTGATAACCTCAGTGTCAGGTCTGGCCACGCGGGACTCTGGCTGGCTGTGTGGGAAAGAGACAAACTCTAGGAGGGTCAGACCAGGACATTCTAGGTAGTCGTGCATTTACCCAGGGAGCATTCACTGTGTCTGAATCACGTGCAAGACACTGTGTGAGGGGCAAGTGAAGCTGAATCAAAATTAGTGAGACCAACCTGTCCTTCAGGAAACACCTACTCTGGATGTTCTGCACTCCCGTCTTTGCCGGTAAACCAACATACAAGCACACCCAGAAAGAGGAGAGTGGACAGGGGGTGAGGAACGTGAGTGGCTGGGACACTTGTCCCCGGTAGTGGAAGGCTGGCAGGCTCTGGGAGGTGTGAAGAAAGAGGAGCAGGCTGAGGGGGCAGGGGGCATAGGCAGGAAGAGTGGAGAGCTTGCTGAAGCAGGGAGGGGCAAGGTGGGAACCAGACGTGGGGGCCTCTGTGGTCATCTAGGACTGTGAGTTAGGTTTGGCAGGGGCGGCAGAGTTGGCGGGGCGGTGGCGGGGGGGGGGGTACTTCTGAGCCAGAGAGAGGGCAGGTCTGAGCGGTATTTTAGGAGGGTTATGTGGCAGTGGTGGGGAGGATGAATGGAACTCAGAGTCCTAGAAAATAGTCTTTTCATCATAATTCCATACAAGCCTGAGGCCTGAATTCGGAGCCCTTCAACCATGTAATCTGAGAAAGAGATGGTCTTCTTTAGAGACGCGTTCAACTTCCTACTTAGAGCCAAGCACTGTGTTGATATTGCCCGCAGAGGTTGGTTTTAACCAAGCAAAGAAGAGGGGATGGATTTTCTTGACTACCATGGCTCGGAGTTACATCTGTCTCCTTCAGTTTTCAGAACAATTAGTGCGCTGCTCTGGACGCTCCTGAGAGCCCTGAGGCGCCCCCTTGCACTGGCAGGGAGGGAATGGATTCCGAACAGTTTCACTGCTGCGGGTGGGGCGCTCCGGTTGCTACGGGCTATCTCCTCCCACCTCCGAGAGGAAGTGAGGGCGGGGCTAGCGGGGCTCCCGCCCCTCTGCGTTGCCCTGGAGACCAAGCGCGTCCCGTTGCAGTGGAGCCTGGAAGGGCCCTGGCTGACCTGAGTGGTGGTGCCTTCTTGCAGGTGGGGCGCCGGGCCTACCTCCTCGCCCGGGCTTAGAGGGGAGGGCCGGGGACTGCCCCCACCACCCTCTCCTCTGTAGGCTGGCGGGGCTGGTGGCACGAGAGGAGCCTGCTGCGTCTTCTCAGCATACAGTAGGTGCCTAATTAGCATGGCCAGAGTCAGCCTGCTCCCTCCCTCCACTACCCCCTCTCTGTCCACTCGTGGCGGGGAGTAGCGGAGGGGGTAGTCAGGGGTCCTTGAACCATGTTCAGCTCCAGGTTGGGGGTTCAAGGCCAGCTTGAAATCCGAACCGACACCTTGGGCACGTTGACTTTCCCAGGAGAGCTTGGGAGCGTGAAACACAAAACAATAACCATTTATTATTATTCTTTACCCCCTCAAGTCCCTTTCGGATTTGCATCCTGCTTGGCTGGAAGAGCCAGCCTTCTCTGTGAGTTCTGTTCTTGCCTGAGGTTTGTTTCCTTTTTGCTTCTTTGCCCCTCTCCTCTTTTTTGTTTAAAATGAAAACCCTGATGCCTGAGGCGAGCCCCATGCTTTCTCTCAGAGCAGTAGGGTGGGGGTGGGGGTGGGGGTTGCTGGGTGGGCCTTGTCCTAGGCGGAGGACTTGTCCTGGGGGTGCAGGCATCAGTTTCTCAACCTCGGTCGGAATGGAGACCAAACCCCAGACAGGATTCCTGGACAATGAATTCCCAACAGGGTCGTTCAGCCGGAGGTCAAGCCAAGATGTCCTCAGTGGGGAAGGTGACCCAGGTTCCCAGCGGGAAACTCTACCAGCAGATCTTCGAGGCTGAGGTAGGTCTGTCCCTCTGTCACCCCCTTCCCTCTCCTCCCCAAACTTCCCTCCCTCTGAAGGCTTTTTTGCTTGGGAATCCAATGAAATAAGGCTTTGAAATTCCTTCGATTTTAAAAATAATTCTTATTGGTTCTTAAAACATAGGAATACAAAATTGGAATGTCTATTCTTAAAAATTAAAAAAAATTACATTAAAATTTTAATTTAATTAAATTTAATTCAAACTTAAATTATTCAGAAATAGCCAGAATTAACCAATGGATGTCTTGGGACCTTCTTCTATGCACAAAAGGATTTCTAATTTTTTCAATTTAAAAATGGGCTTGATTCTATACCAGTGTCTTGAAACCTGCTTTTTCCCTGTTAACGGTGTCACACGCACCTTCCCCGTGTCAAGGGACATTCATGTACTGCCTAGTTGTTAATCTCGGACTTCCCATCATGTATTAAAGTAATACCCTCTTGACAACCATATAGGTTGCTGGAATTGCTTTGATGTCTATAAAAAACTGCACAGACAAGAACAATATCTTACTGTACTGCTTATTTAAAAGGGATTTTCATTCCTACTTTGAGCCTGAATAATGCTCTCTGTAGAAGGCTTGGAAATTATACAAGTATAAGGAAACCAAAGAAACAAGTGACTCACATGATCCAGCTGCCTGGAAGCAACACACCATTCTTAACAGTTAGCACACTTTCTCCGGGTCATTTTTCTATGAGTTTAAAATTTTGAGATCCTATTGTATAATTTTGGTTATAATTTTTGATTTATGCTTTTTATTGATATGTTTATGGTCTATCATAAGCGTTTCCCTGTGTCATAAAAAATCCTTTGTAAGTCGGGGCGCCTGGGTGGCTCAGGCGTTAAGCATCTGCCTTCAGCTCAGGTCATGGTCCCAGGGTCGTGGGATCGAGCCCCACATCAGGCTCCCTGCTCTGCGGGAAGCCGGCTTCTCCCTCTCCCACTCCCCCTGCTTGTGTTCCCTCTCTTGCTGTGTCTCTCTGTGTCAAGTAAATGGATAAAATCTTAAAAAAAAAAAAAAAAATCCTTTGTAAGTCTCATTCTCAATAAATGCCTAACATTCCATTGAAGGGACATACCGAGTTTACTCAACCAGTCCTCTATAATTGGACAGGCCCATTTTTCTAATTCCTTGTGATTACAAAAGATGCTGGGATAAGCACCTTGGCCCTCATCAAAATTTCTTAAGAGATACCTTTCTAGATGGCTGAATGTTTTGGGGGAGTGCATGGTTCATACCCTGGGGTTTAAGGCCTCCCTGCAATGTGCCTTCCTGCTGGCAAGTTCCCCTGTGACCTTATAAGACTGCAGGGTCAGGCCAGGGTGCTGGGGAGCCTGCAGCTCTGACCCCACACTGGGATCTTTTGTGGATTCAGGCACAGCTGGTCCGCTCTCTGGTAGCCTCCAGGAAGCGTGCCTTGGACAGGTCTATGACCCCCAAGAATGGCAGGAAGCCCTTGATGAAGAAGACGGATATTCCTGAAGGAGAGATGATGTCTGCCCGGCAGCAGAAGTGGGCACACAGCCTACCCAATGACTGGGTCACAGAAAACCCTGTTCTCTACAGGTAGGTCCTGCGGTCCCCACCACACTGCCACACACTGGGCGTGATATGTCAGAGTCTTCAAAAACTCAGACGATCTCACACAAAATGAGTGCCAGGTAGGAATGAAGTCCCAGGTACCTCCTCTGAAAGAGGTACTTTGCAGGACTCTGTGCTGCTCCCTTCCTTCCTTCCCCCCCCCCCCCCCCAGTAATGATTGATTGAGTGCCTAGGGCCAGGTACTGGGTTTGGGATCCCACCCTCCCAGAACTTGAAGCCTTCATAGTAAATAAATAAGCAAGTCCCCCCAAAGGTGGGAAGACTCTGACCCAGAGGATGAACGGTGGTGCAGAAGTCAGGAAAGCCCCAGATGAAGGGCTGCACCTGAGACCAGAGGATGAGGGGAGGGAGGCATGGGGCAAGGCTCTGAGGCAGGAAGGGCTTGGTCCCCTCCAGAAGGCCGAAGAAGTCAGTGGGCCTGGGGGAGAGGGGCGGGAGATGAGGCTAGGAGAGGCCTGCTGACCACAGTCAGGATTTTGGACTACTGAAGTGAGCAACTGATTTGCCTTTTGAAGGCCTTCTGGCTGCTGTGTGCGGAATGTGGGGAGTATGCCATTTCAGCTCCCTGAGCTCAGACTCCTCAAGTAGGGAAAAAGGAAAGAAAGGGACAAGGAGAGGCTGCATCTACCTCACCGGGGCGCCGGGGAGAATGTAGCAGGAGCTGAGCGTCCCTTGGCTCTGCAAGCTCAACACAAGCCACAAACCCTTCTCTGGTCTGGGACTCTGAAGGGGAAGTCAGCCTTTCTCGACCTGCCCTTGTTTTCCCTTTCACCTGCTTTCGGGCAGAGATTGACCCAACGCTGGGTAAAGGGCTCTGCCCCAACCTACCTTTGACTTTTCCCAGGGAAATCTCCCCTGAGGCTTCTTTTTCTTTTTTCCTTCTTTCTTTCTTTCTTTTTTTTTTTTTAAGATTTTATTTGAGAGAAAGAGAGATAGTGAGAGAGAGAGAGCACGAGCAGGGGGAGCAGCGGAGGGTGAGGGAAAAGCAGGCTTCCCGCGGAGCAGGGAGCCCAATGCCAGGCTCAATCCCAGGACCCTGGGATCATGACCTGAGCCGAAGGCAGACACCAAACCGACCGAGCCACCCAGGCGCCCCTCCCCTGAGGCTTCTGACCCTCAGCACCCTTAACTGCCTCCAGAGGGGTAAACCCACTGGCCACCCAAGCCCAGACTGGAGGTCAGTGTTCTCTAGCCCCTGTGCTTATGCCCAGTGCAGGAGTCCAGAGGCACAGATGGCAGGGGCCGGTCGATGCTACCCCTACTTCCCAGGAGGATGGTCTTGCAGCAGGGTCTAAGCCCCCTCTCAGCTGACCTGAGAGTCACCTGTGCCTCCCAAGGGTCCCCTCTTCCCCAGGGTTTAGCCACTCACTATCCCGATAACCAGGTCAGTCAGGAGCTCTTAGCCCCTACAGGACAGTGTTTTAGGAAAGGCACTTCTCATGGAGGGTGCTGGCCTTGTGCTGTGCTTGCTTCCTGGGACAGACAGACAAAGCTAGGTCTGCCCTGGACAGAGATCCAGAGGACAACCTGCTAAGCTCTGCCACCCTCAGATGACTAGGGTCACTAACTCAGCATTGGCGTCTCTCTTGTCCCCTTCTTGAAAATTCAGCCAGCCAAAGCCAGCCAATTTGTGTGTTCCTTCAGCCAGGGCAGGGCCTCTGGGTGAGTGGAAGAGGAGCCCAGCGTAGGGATAGATCAGCACCAATGTAAACCAAGTCCTTGGGTCAAGTGGCCGAGCCATCGGCATTCCTATAGTCAGAGCACCCGGACTTCCACGGGCATCTGATTGACGGGGTTGAAAGACCCACCTCTGCAGGGTCAGCCCAGGCTGGTAAGGCTGCAGTGAGGACTGCATGAGAAATGACTACAAAGCACCACACGTGTGGGGGCCCTGAGGAATGGCAGGTGTCATTGAGACCTGTTGCATTTCTGTGCTGCTTTGTCCTGTGGACAGTGCATTCAGGGATTTTTATTCCAAAGCTAAGGTCGTGCTCACCCACCCTGCTCCTCCCGCTGAGATAGTTTGTCCTGGGGTTTCAGCTTTCTCCTCCCACCCCCAAACTCCATGGACCATGGACCTTGGCCTCACACATGTGGGTCTGGGAGTCTCAGCTCTGCTTTGTACAGTGACTTCTCTAAGCCCCTTCCCCCGTCCTGGACAGTGGGGTTACCCCAAATGCCTCACAGGATGGGTTGCTGAAGGAGTAAATGCTGAGTGCTTAGCACCGGCCTGGCTTTCCCAGGCTGGTTATGCCCCTTCCAGTCCTCAGTGTCCCCATGTGGAAGTGGCTCTTGCCTACTACCCACATGTGGTTTGCAGCCAGAGCAGAAGCAGACCCTGATTCCTTGTCTAGGGACCATCGTGCCTGCCGGCAGCAGATGGCTGTTGGGAGACTGGCACGGCCTTGGGGCTGTCGGGATGGGGTGGGCCTGGGTTATCACCAATACCCAGGGTCCCTCTGAGGACTCCCTTGTGTGCCAGAGCTGCCCTGGTGTGGGGGAGTGGGCTGCTGGGGGTTTACTGTTTCTTCTGCTTGTGCCTCAGGGAAAAGGAAATAATCAAGAAGAAAAAAGCTCAAGAAAGTGAGAGCACCATTGCCGCCCGAGAGGTCCGGGGCCTCATGGACACCATCGGTGAGCCTCTGTTCAACCGTGATGGCAGGCCCGGCTCTCTCCCCTCGGCCTCCTTCCCTCAGCCTCCTCCCCTGAGCCTCCAGCCCTGGGCCTTCTCCTCAACAGGGAGCTGGGGAGGGGGCAAGGGGCTCTGCACACTCAGCATTTACTGATGAAAATCACTTGGGAACGGATGTTTTTTTACTGCAGTTTCACAAGAGGATTTCAGTCTACATTGTCTTCCTTCATACTGTGGAGGAAGGCTCTTTTTCTTTATGATTAAAAAAATAATACATGCTTACTCTAAATAATCCCTACACCCAACGTGGGTTCAAACTTACAACAGGCACCCCCTAATATACACTTACTGTGGAAAAACAAAGGAAGGAGATAAGCAGAAAGTAAAAAGTCTCCCTTCACAATAGCACTGCCTCCTCCCGAGAATGGGCCCTACCGTGAAACCACATGGGACATACAATATCTAGGTTCCCACATAGATTCAGGGGACAGCAGAGCACAGGGCAGGAACGCAGACCCTAGAGCAGACGGCCCACATCCAAACCCCTGCTCAGGCCATGCCTGAGCGTCCTCACTTGTAAAATGGGGCTGATGAAATAGAACCCGCCTCTCGGCCTCTTCAGGAGTGGTGATTGAGTTAGAACAATGCCTGGTACATGGTAAGTGCTATATAAGTGTTGGTTATTCATATTTGTATGTATATGTGCTTCTATAAAACTTTTTTAAAAACATAACTAGTCCCATTCTATATGTCCCATTTGGATACTTTCTGGCATTTAACTGTAGATGCGAGACTTCATTCCTTATAGCACTTAGGGATCACCTCTGTCTTTTCTCTTTTTCCTTAAGTCTGTGACACTGTGGCCTGGTTTTGGGGTCCGTCTCCTGAGCCAAGGCACTTTCTGCCTTGCTGACTTTTTCTGGGTGCTCTGCCCTTGCTTTGAAGCTCTGAGGACAGCCCCCTCACCTCTGTTGTTCTCCCTCAGTTCCCCAGAGGCCCTGCACCGTGGGAGGCGCCACGGGAATGGACTCCAAGAGGCGGGGCTACGAGAGTGCTCTGGGGAGCTTTAAGGAGGAGATTGCTCAGATTGGGATGGTGAGAGTCCTCCCTCTCTTCCCTTCTGTTCCTGGGCCATTCTCAAGCCAGGCTTGTCACCGCACCCCCCACCCCCGCCCGCCCCGGCTCAGAGGTCCTGAGTGGCTCACCAGTGGTGTAGACGGAATCAGAGTAGCCATGTTTGAGTGTCCATTATGAGTGCTCGAGATGAGCACAGCTTCTAAGTCAGGTACCATTATTACTCCTACTCTGCAGGTGAGGCCCAAAAAGTCTTGCCTGACTTGGCACGTAGGGGGCCAGGTGGGAACCGGACTCCAGGGCTGATGCCAAAGCCCAGACCTTGAGCTCCCTGCTCAGTCCTGCTGGGGCGTGCTGGTCTTCCCACCCCCTGCCAGTCGTCACCTCACTCATCCGTCCCATCTGTACATGAGCTCTACTTTCGCCCATGGCTCTGTGGCTTTGGTCATGCAGCATAACTGAGCCTCAGTTTCCTCATCGGAAGTAAACTCGGAATTCTTTCACTGGGCACTTCTTTCATGAATATTTGCTGAGCCCCAACCAGGGACCAGGCCCGAGGTCAGTACCTACTCCAGACCAAGAGAGTCTGAGGACGAGGGCTCAGGCCGGAGTGCAGTGCCCAGCACGTGGCCCGTGACCGATGGAATGGGGCCTGCCCTTGTGCTCTGGCTGTGAACGAATTCGTGAATCCTAGCGCCTTAGTTCTAGGGAATGGTGATCAGTTTCAAGGCAGGACGACAGCAGGCACTTCCCCATCACAGGCCCGGGGTGGGAGGAAGGGCCGGGCTCTCTGGTGGCGTTGCTACCGTGGCCGTTGCCCTACTGGCCCGTTTTAGGAAATGGAACCTTTCATCTTGGAGCCAGGAGCTCTTCTTTTAAAAAAGCTGGCCGAGTCGGATGAAGACATTGACCAGCTCTTCAAAAAGGTGGAAAGCGACACCAACCTCGAAGACTACACCATCCAAGTAGGGGTTCCCTTGTGGCCAGGCCTGCCCCACCCGGGTCCTGCTCCTCCCCTCGCAGCCCATCTGTCCTCCCAGCCTGACCCAGGCTTCTTGGCATAGACCCTGCTGGAGCTGTGGGATCAGGTGGCTGAGAAGTTCCAGTTCCAGAAGCAGGGGATCAAGGAGCTGGATGAGGCCCTGTACGAGGCCGAGTTCTCCCGGGCAGATAAAGTGAGTTGGCCTGCACGTGGGCTTGTGGTGATTTTCACCTGTGGGATTTGTGAGGCATCGTCTGTGTCCTTTTCGGTTTCTAGGAAAAGAGAGTCGCTAACAATGGCAACTTGTTGTTTCTAGCTCAAAGGCGTGTTGAAGAAATATGTGGAAATCATAGAGAAAACTTCCTACCTCATGCAGCCCGAAGTGTACAGGCTGATAAATAAGGAAGCCATGGTGAGTGGTTTGCATGTGCCAGGGATCAGCCCCCAGATAGAGCAGGACCTGAGGATGCCCCAGAGCCTGGTGTCACAGGAATGAATGTTTTCTCCTGGGTCACATTTCCAGGTAACTCAGGTTGGTCACTTGGGTTCTGAACCAGAGTTTTTGTTAAGTATTTTCAATAGAAATCTTTCCAAATTACATGGCACCCATCCCTGCTGTCTTAATCCCAGTGACCTAGCACAGCGTCCCTGGTTTGAGCACGGATGTATTTTACAAGCATGCCTGGGTCCTGTCTCAGCTTACCATGTGCAGTGCAGTAGTTGCTAGATGATGGGGCTGTCCTGCTCTCCGGGTGCTTTGTGCCCTCCTAAGTGACCCCAGCCTGCTCTGTTTTTCTAGTGGTTCTTGTCTGCCTTCCTGCTGGCTGCCAGTGTCTGTTGTTAAAGCATGCTCTTCCTCCTGGCTCTTCCCCACTGCTTCCCTGTCCACACCCCACCCTTGCCCAGCTGCTTTCTTTGGGTGTAGAAAACAAGAAATTCAAGGTTCTGCACCTTGGAGTCCTGGACAAAGCACAGACAGGGAGCGGGCACAGACCTCCCTCTCCACTGCCCAGACACACAAGCTCCCGACGTCACTCTGCTCCGGCACCTGGAACTCCCTGTCCATAAAATGGGGATCACGATCCTTAAACACCAATACTTATTGGGGGGAGGGGGGTAAAAGACGGCTCAGCAGTGGCCGCAGTTGTTTGAGACAAGCAAGAGTCCCTAACTTTTATCCATTTGCTCTATTTGGGGGGTGGTCAGAGTTAGCAGCGACCTGGGGATGTTTCATTGTTTGACTTCCACACCCTTATTATACTCATTATAACAATTGGCACTCGCTCCTTACTCCATGTGCATTTATCTCATTTAATTTCACAAAATCCCTAGGCTGCCAATAACATTATCTTCGTATTATGGCTGCAGAATTGGAGGTTGAGGAAAAACCTGCCGGTGCCCCCCCAGCTAGGAAGTATAGCTGGCGACACCCCTCAGGTTCCAGTGAAAATTGTTACTGGAATTTCTGCCAGTTGAGCTTTGTTCTCACCCTTGCGCCAGGGTGGCGCCTCGAGGGCTTTGGGCAGCTGTGGAGACGTTTGGCTGTTGCACGCCTCGGGGGCATGGGAGAGACTGCTCTCATAAAGGGGGCAGGCTACCAAGTAGCAGGACAGTGCCACACAATGAAGAATTGTCCCCACTGCCATGCCAAGGATGCCCAGGGGAGGGTCACTGGGAGGACTGAGGGAGAATGTCCTAGCTCTGGCCTCATTTGGTAATTGGGTCTTCTCATCACAACCATATGTAACTGATCCCTGATGGCATGAGCGCTCTGCTTTTGGAACAAATTTATTAAAAAAAAAAAAAAAAAAGAACAAACAGTTAAAGAGTAAGAGCCCACGAGAGTGCTCATCTCCAGTGAACTAAAATCGGCTACTTTAACGATCTGATACGGTCTTGGGGCTGGGTTGAAGGTACATGGTTAAGTCAGGGGTCATAGGTAAGCCTTCAGGAAAGACCCCTGTCACTGTCCATGGCCGCTCAGCCCCAGGCAACTGCGTTGAGTGCCCAGTGACCCCTCAGTGCCCCTCAGATGCTGCCTGTGCCCTACTCGGCCCCGCTGCGCCCCAGGCCCTCTGCCTGCCCCTCACCTGGCCCCCCTTCCCGCTCTCCCTCTCCAGCTGAGCCTCGCTCTGAGCTTGGCGAGCCCCCGCCTCGTGCAGAGCCCGCCTGCCTGTACCACAGGTCATAAACCAAGCCCTACTGGGCAACCGGAGGGCCATCGCCCAGCTCTTCATCAACCTCACGGAGGCCACGCTGCAGCAGGAGCTGGAGAGCCGCCGCCGCTGGCAGGGCCTGGTGGACGCCTGGAAGGCTCTCAAGAAGCAGGCCCTGGTGCGGAGTTTCAGGTCCGTGGCTGCCCGCCCTGCCCACAGCTCTTCCCCAGACCCACTGGGAGGCCGGCTCAGCAGGCCGGGGGCCCCGCCCTCCCTTATTGTCAGGACTCCAGAGTGCTGCTCTTCTTCTGGGGGTAAAAATATGTGCTTCTTCTTCTTCCTCTTTTTTTTTTCCAAGTCACAGTAGATCAAAGTATAAAGAAGAAATTTAAAATCACCAGTAATCTCTCGCCGTAGGGAGAAGCACAGCTGATATTTTGGTATATTTCCTCCCATACTTTTTTAGACCCACACTGCATATGTCGCCTTGTATCTTAATTTTCTTCATAAACATTATCACGTAAGCATTTTCTGAGCCCAGTACAAATTGTTTGAAAACATCAGGCTGATTATCTGCCCAGTTTCCACTCTACTGCTACACATAACCCTGTGTCACTGGGCCAAGGAGAATGGGAGTCCCTCAGGCTTTGATACCTCCTGCCCTCTGGTATCGAGGTTCACCTCGGGGAGGGAGGGAGAAGGCCCATCTCCGTGCTGCCTCCGCCAGGTGACCCTTTGGTTAATACTGACACAAGGGGGCGCCTGGGTGGCTCAGTCGTTAAGCGTCTGCCTTCGGCTCAGGTCACGATCCCAGGGTCCTGGGATCGAGCCCCGCATCGGGCTCCCTGCTCGGCAGCAACCTTGAGGAGGCTACTCTGCACCCCTGTGGCCTCACACCCGGCGGGAAGCCTGCTTCTCCCTCTCCCACTCCCCCTGCCTGTGTTCTCTCTCTTGCTGTGTCTCTCTCTATCAAATAAATAAATAAAATCTTTAAAAAAAAAAAAAAAAAAAAAAAATACTGACACAAGGATCCTGCCGCTCCTGGCCAACAAGCAAGGCTTTCTTTTGCTTGCTGGGCAGAGATGTCTGAGGATGCCTAAGAATGTCTGTCCGTCTGCGCTGTGGGTCTGCGGATGGGAGGCCCATCTGAACACCTGAATTTCCAGATGAGAACACCAGAGTCTGACACCGGGGCTGGAAGAGAAGTGTACTGAGACCTAGCTCCACCTGTACTTTCCTGTGACCTTGATCAAGCACTTGAACATAGGGGAGCTTTTCTTTCCTTATGCAGAGCAGGCACGATGATGGGCCAGCATTAGGGTTTCAGTGATGATCAAGATGCTATATGGAAAGTGACTGGTCGGGGCCTGGGCCTGGAGGTTGTTACAAATGTCAATGATCACCAACAGTGATGTCAGGAGCTGACATTTACGGGGCATTTCCCCTGCGCCAGGCTTGGTGCTAGGGGCTTTGCTTGCAGTATCTTACTGGGTCCTTATAGGTACCAGGTAAGGAAGGTACTCTTCATTAGCTCGATTACAGACAAGGAAACAGATTCACAGGAGGGGAGTGACTTGCCCAAGGTCATAGAGCTGGCAGGCATGAGTCGGGACCCACACCGAGATCTCTGCCTGTTGGTCCCATGCTCTTAGTGCCAGAGCCTCACTGGCAGCCCTGTGGTTCTTCTCTCCCACCTCGCACCCTCCCTCCTCTCATCATTGTCCCAGTGGCCCCCGATGGGGAGGAAGCAGCTGGAGTGGTGTAAGGGTGCTTAGGTTCTGAATGTTCTTACCATGAGTCTCATCCCCTCTCTCCCACCTGCCCTGCCCCTCCTCTCCTCTCTGTGGTGCCAACGCATCTGGATACCCAGTGAGTTCATGGCCAGTGAGAGGATCCGGACTCCTCCAGCTGTGAAGAAGGAGATAGAGAGCATGCTGAAGAACCAGAAAGCCCTGCAGCAAAAGCGGCTGGAGCATCTCCGCACGATCTGGTATGCTGGGAGGGGGCTCCAGCGAGGGATGCTATGGGGGAGGCAGGCACAGTCCTCAGCATTGACCATTCTCCTGGGGCATCCTCCAGGCCGAGCCAGCTCCTTGTTCCCTAGTCCTGTGCCATCCACCTGGGCCCACGTTCTGGGGCATTCCAGCCCCAATGACAACAAAGAACATGACTGTGCCAAAAAACTTGGAAGGAGGCGTTGGCAGAGGGGGGCAGGGTGAGCGGGGGAGGAGGGGCCAGGTTCAGGGGTTGGACTTTTTCCCGAGAGCTGGTGGGGAGCAGAGTGGCTCCATCAGCCTTGCAGTTTGGAGGGCGAGCTGGAGGGTCTGAGGCTGGAGCCTGGAGGTCAGTGAGGGGGCTGCTGCCATCAGACAGGGAACCTGTTAGAGGCTGTGCACGCTCCCCTCAACCCTGGGCTCACCCAGCTCTGATCCCATAGTAAGCTGTTTGGTGAGGTGCACAGTGAATGTCCTAGACCCTGGAAGCCCACTGCCTGGGGATCCTATAGCATCCACTCTGAGCAGCAGGACGGAGCCTGCGTGGTCCTGAAAGTGGAGAAGCTTCCCGTGCTGGGAGATGCTCCTCCTCTTCCGGTGTACCTTGGTTCCTCCCACCCCTAACCCTGGTAACCCAGGCTTACCTGCTTGTCTCCCCACCACAGAGCCTAAGTTCTCCTAGGATACCAATGACAATTAGAACGCCACACAATCTCCCCCAGGGCAGGCACTTTTTCATACAGGTGCAAAATTAACAAGGTGGATAAAAATCTCAACATAAGGTAAAGTGCTTTTCTTGTTTTCTGTAACTCCACTTTTTCCGACTGAGTCCCTGTTTACTAAACTGGGCCAAACTCAGTCTTTCTTGGGGTTGTATCCATTGAGGTGAAGCCGTGAATCCCCATCCATCACAGGCCCGGTGAAGGGGTCTGTTCCTCTGTATTTGATCCACCCACATGCCCTGGGGCAGCTGCTGCAGCAACCTTGAGGAGGCTACTCTGCACCCCTGTGGCCTCACACCCAGGCAGCTGTTTCGCTCTGGGTACCTGGGTCTTACACCTGCCCCCCCAACCCCGGGCCTTCGACCAGGAAGGAGGACCCAGGTTCCCACTGCCAGGCAACCGCAGTCCTCTCTGTCCGCCCCTGCCCCCAGCTCCCTTCTGCTGGGTGAGGAGAGAGCCCTGGTCCTCCACTCTCAGCTGCCAGCCCAGCTTCCCTCCCCAGGGCTCCCGGCCCACTCCCGCCAAGGCTTCCCCTCCCCAGTGCTCTAGGCTCTCCTGAAAACTTAGATTTTGAGAACAAAATCCAGAAAGATTTCTAGGCTGCTCTCTTTTCTACCCTGCCACATCCCTCACACCAGCTGTGAACACTGGGGCCGGCTGGCTACCTGCCTGAGTGAAGGGGAGTGACAGGGCCAAAGACAGGAAAGTGCATTCCCTGGCGCTTGTGGCCCCTGCTGGGAAACTCTATGTAACGGCAGAGTGTCTGCGGGCAGAGCATGGAGCTGGTGGGTGACTTGACCTGAGCTGAGGAAGTTGGGGGCAACTCTCTGAAATCAGAGGCAAGAGTGTGCATGTGCAGGACCCAGCAGCTCCTTGCAGTGAGAGTATAGAAAGAGGGGAAGCCGGGACATGATCTGTGTCTGAAGTGTGTACTGCAAACACAAGTTTGAATGTGCAACTTAAAGTTGCAAAGCCTTGAGCATAGAATTCCAGTGAACATCAAGAGTGAAGGTTTGGGTTTGTGGTTTGTTTGTGCAAGGAGGTCTTGGCAGCACTCACAGAGCACACTGTGTAGACACCCACCTGTGTCTTCTTAACCCGCGAAGGAGCCAGGGAGCCTTATAATCAAGCCCAAGTAGCTGTCCCAAGGAACTGCCTCATATGGGGTTCCATACCCCAACCTGACGCAGAGCTCCAGGCCTTACTCCTGAAACCCCAGAGCCCCGGACCTTGCTTCTCTGTCTCTGATATAGAGCTATCAAGGGTCCTCAAACTCCCACCCTTGGGCCCCTGCTTGTTTGCAAGTAAGTTTCATTGGAACACAGCTGTGCTCATTTGTTCACATATTGTCTAAGGCTTCTTCTACTCTACAGCAGCAGAAACGAGGAAGTTGCAGGGGCGCCTGGGTGGCTCAGGGGGTTATGCACCTGCCTTCGGCTCAGGTCATGATCCCAGGGTCCTGGGATCCAACCCCGTGTTGGACTCCCTGCTCAGCAGAGAGCCTGCTTCTGCCCCTCCCCTGCGTACTCTTGTTCTCTCTCTCTCAAATAAATAAAATCTTAAAAAAAAAAAAGATTCCTAGGGCCCCCAAGAGAGAGTTTTCCAAAGTCCTGGGAGAATTCCCATGGATTTTCTTGGATCCAATAAACATATATGCATATGATTTTAAAATAATTTTTAAATTCAATTTTTATTTTGGAGTAATGTTAGATTTACAGAAAACTTACAAAGATAGCACACAGAATTCCTGTACACTCCTTACCCACTTTCCCCTAATATCGTTATCTTACATACAAAACTAAGAAATTTACTTTCATGCATTCCCATTAACTAGACACCAGACATTTTCAGATTTCACCAGTTTTTCTACATTGCCCTTTTTCTGTCCTAGGACCCAATCCAGGACACAATATTGCACTTAGTATAATGTTTAGACTGGAGATTATGCTGTGTGCAGTCCTGTAGTTATCTTTTGCTCTTTACTGTCCCACCATAAGTAGGGTGCCCAAGACCATCCTGGGTTACACATCTTGTCCTGGTACAATCATTAATAGAATCCCTCTCTTCATTGTCAAAAATGTCCTGGTTTGGACAATAAGTTATATGGTCCTCCTTACCATATGCATCTTTCCATACCCTTAAACACCACCCAAAATTTAGTGGCTTAAAACAACAAGCATTTCTTGTTTCTCAGGATTCTGTGGGTTGTTTGCCACAGGGTGTTTCCCTTGGTCTGGGCTGGTCGGGCTGAGGCTAGATGGTCTAGAATGGCCTCACTCCCATGCCTGGAGCCTGGGCTGGGACAGCTGGGGCTTCTCTGGTGGCGGCGGCAAAGGAGAG
Source organism: Halichoerus grypus (assembly GCF_964656455.1). NCBI lineage: Eukaryota > Metazoa > Chordata > Mammalia > Carnivora > Phocidae > Halichoerus > Halichoerus grypus. Next base: position 61,265,082 of record NC_135725.1, read on the forward strand.
CACACAAGCCTTTCCAACACGCGGTCTCGTTTTGCTAACGTCTCATTGGCTAAAGCAAATCACGTCGCCCGGCCCAGCCCAGGGGTAGAGAAATAGACTGAGGGGAGCCCCTAAGGACATTGGCCGGTTTTTCAATCTGTCGCACTATCTTTAGTGACTTCAGAAGAAAATTCACTGTACTTTATTTAGACAGAACCCTATTGTTGGATATGAAGTTTGTTTATGATTTTTTGAGTGCTTATAAACACTACTGTTAAGCATCTGTCTTAATGCATAAACTTTGTATGCATTTATATTATTATCTCGGATTCGGTTCCTAGAAGTAGGCGAGTAGTCTTTGTCAAGTGATATGAACCATTTGTTTTTTTCCATTATGGAAATTCAGTTTTCTTTTCTTTCTTTCTTTCTTTTTTTTTTTAGAGAGAAAGAGAGAGCACATGCGTGTAAGGCAGGGGAATGGAGGGGGTAGAGGGAGAGAGAGAATAGTAAGCCCACTCTAGGCCAGCTCCATCTCACCACCCTGAGATCATGACCTGAGGTGAAATCAAGAGTCAGAGACTTAACCAACTGAGCCACCCAGGTGTTCTCGGTATTATTTTCTAAGTAACAGACTTGTTAATATTAATAGACCTCTTATTTTTTTTTAATTATTATGTTATGTTAATCACCATACATTACATCATTAGTTTTTGATGTAGTGTTCCATGATTCATTATTTGCGTATAACACCCCGTGCTCCATGCAGAACGTGCCCTCTTTAATACCCATCACCAGGCTAACCCATCCTCCCACCCGCCTCCCCTCTAGAACCCTCAGTTTGTTTTTCAGAGTCCATCGTCTCTCATGGTTCATCTCCCATCCAATTTCCCCCCCTTCATTCTCCTCCTCCTGCTATCTTCTTCTTCTTCTTCTTCTTTTTTTTAACATGTAATGTATTATTTGTTTCAGAGGTACAGATCTGTGATTCAACAGTCTTACACAATTCACAGCGCTCACCATAGCACATACCCTCCCCAGTGTCCATCACCCAGCCGCCCCATCCCTCCCACCCCCCACCACTCTAGCAACCCTCAGTTTGTTTCCTGAGATTAAGAATTCCTCATATCAGTGAGGTCCTATGATACATGTCTTTCTCTGATTGACTTATTTCGCTCAGCATAACACCCTCCAGTTCCATCCACGTCATTGCAAATGGCAAGATTTCATTCCTTTTGATGGCTGCATAATATTCCATTGTGTATATATACCACATCTTCTTTATCCATTCATCGATCGATGGACATCTTGGCTCTTTCCACAGTTTGGCTATTGTGGACATTGCTGCTATAAACATTGGGGTGCATGTATCCCTTCGGATCCCTACTTTTGTATCTTTGGGTAATAGACCTCTTATGAGTTATATTTTTGGCACCAGGAAATCCCCAGCAAGTCAACTGTTTCTTTGATACTTACATAGATACTATACTATGGGGCTATGTGCCTTAAAGATGCTGCCTGTTCTGGTAAGCGAATATTTTATTCAAGCATGGCTTCCTTGTCATATCTTCCTTCCCCAGTGACCTTCTGCCCCCCAATTACAGCAAAGCTCAGCTGACTGAATGGCAGTCTTCTCTCAACTCCCTAAATAAGCACCTTGGTAAGTGAGGTTTGTGGTATGCCACTTGGGTCTCTTCAGAACCCTGTTCATGTAGTAGCCAGTCATTTATGTGAGAGTCTATTATAAACTCAGGAGTGGGGCATGTCCGCCTGGAGGAGAGAGGGAATGCAGATGGAAGAGTGAGCTCTGAGGGTTCATATAGGATCTCCCCATACCTTGCCTGGTAGAGCCCTTTTCCTCCCTCCCACAGCTTCCTGGTCACTGCCCAGCTGGCAACCATGCCAGCCACATACTCTGATCCCTGAACCTTGACCCCAGCAAGGAGCCAGAGGGATGGCTCTGATGAACTCCTGTGGGGACAGGTTGGGGGCCAGGTACTGGGCATAGGAGATGCCAAGCAGGTGGTCTTATAGTCAGAGAGACATGGGTTTGACCCTCAGCTCTGTGCTGTCCCAACTGTGTGACCTTGGGGAAGGCATGACTTCTCTTGGCCTCAAACTGCTCCTCAATAAAATAGGGATCCCAAGAGGAATAATAAAGGAGGCTCAGTCGATAAGTATCTGCCTTTGGCTCGGGTCATGACCCTAGGGTCCTGGGATCAAGCCCCATGTTGACTCTCTGCCCAGCGGGGAGCCTGCTTCTGTCCCTCCCCTGCTTATGCTCTTGTTCTCTCTCTCAAATAAATAATTTTTTTTTAAAGAGTAGTTGCAAGAGAAACTTTATGGCTGGCAAAGCTGGCAGTATCTACTATCTAGCCCTTTATAGAAAATGTTTGCCAAGCCTTGCTCTAGAAGATATAGGATATTTCCATCTCCTTTGAGGCTTACAGCAACCTGGTAAGGTCAGTAGTGTCATTGTCCCCCTGTGATAGAGAAGGACTCAGAGGCATAGAGAGGAGAGGTATCCTCTACACCCATGGTCACACAGCTAATGAAGTCACACCTGCACTTGACCTGGGTACTTTGGTTAAGAGTATCCATCATTGCTCCCAGGGCTCTCAGGTTTAAAACTACAGAGGTATTATAATTATAATACCAAGGGTAAGAGCTCCAAGACCCTAAATAATAGCAATAACTGCCATTTACCAGGCACCTCCTGGGGACGGGTGCGGGGCTGGGCCCTGATACCCAGTAGGGTGATTGCCCCTTGGGTGTTTCCCATCCAGGGCAAAAGTCAGGCCATGCAGGATGTTACAGCAAAGAGCAGACAGGTGACCAGCATGTTTCTGGGGACACAGCTTGGTTAAGGGTCATATGAGACCTTGCCAGGGAAGTGTTCATCCAGTCAGGAACTGCAAGGCAAGAGTTAGCCAAACCCAGGGATAAGGGGAGCTTTTCCGGCAGGAAGAATAGCATGTGAGGAGGCTCAGGGTCAAGACAGAGCTGGGGCCTTTGGGGAAAGGAGAACATGGTGGGGGAGGCTGGAAGATGCCGGGGGGGGGGGCCAGACTGTGCTGGCCGTGTGGCCATGTGGGGGAGGCTGGGCTTTCTGCGGTGGGAGTGGGAACCCAGGGCAAAGTTCTGAGCTGGGAGTGAGGAGGTCAGAGTGGGAAGAGACCAGAGGGGTACCGCAGTGGAAGCACAGATCACAGTGACTTCAGGGGATGGGTGGGGATGTGCTGGCCTAGGAAGCCGCCCTGGGGCTGGAGAAACCAGCTTCAGAGCTGCTCCTCGTCAGTTCCATTGCATATCTTCCACACACACTCCCCCCGCCCCCCGCCCCTGTGTCCTCCATCTACCCAGCTTCCATCCACCCTGTCCTCCTCCTCAGCCCTCATCCAAAAACGACTGCCGCAGAATCTTTGCGCTGTGTTTCAGTTTCTAGAACTGCCAGGGACATTAAATTTCAGCTGCTTGTCTCAGACACCAAGAGTCACACCGAGTTTATTAGAAAGTGGGAAACAGTAGACGGGGAGGAGAGAAAACCAATCAGCCAGCTTCTGAGTGTTTTGCTAGCCTATTCACTTCTTAAGGAACTAAGCACAGACGTAATCAGTAAACTCTCGTTAATTTGCACCCTTGTTATTGTTTTATGATTCGGTGCAACCATCTGGAATTCCATTAGTCTTGAAACGGAGTCAAGAATCAGGGTTAGAATAGATTCAGAACAGATAAAGGCAACTCCTCATTCAAGGCCCTTATCTTGGGGTGTTGAGGACTTTGTGAGGAAGGAGATCCCAGCCCCTGCTCAGAATCGGGACCACGGATCTCACCTCGGTTATCTTCGCTAAAGAGAGAAGCTGCCTCCCTTGCGGAGGGGAAACTCTTTCTAATCTCCTCTCTTCCTTCTGGAAGAGCAGCTGACATGTTTTCTTTCTGCCCGCGGAGATACCTACCACATGGACTGCATGATGCGGATCCGCCTGCAGTACGAGAAGACGTGGCAGGAGTGCCTGGCCCATGTGCAGAAGTGCAAGGTGGGCGCCCCTCCTGGCCCGCCCCTGCCCCCCTCCAGCCTGGATCCCCGGCTTTCCTTCCTCACGCGTCCCAGGCCTTCCCTGGCTTCTGGGCATCCCTCCGCCCAGACCCCTCCTCCCCAGCCCTTCCCACCTGTCACTCAAGGTGGAGCCCAGCCCTTCCTTCTCCAGGAAGACTTCCCTGACCCCACGGATGAAGTGATACACTCTCTGATCACGTCAGGCTTCAGCCTTGACAGTCTGTACCCCTTCTAGCACTTGACATTATTGATTCAGGGCAGCTCGGATCAGGGGGGTTATTTCCAGGGCTTCGCTTTTGTAAGATAGTGCGGCCACTGCTGTCACTCCCAGCCCTCCTGTCCACCCCGCCGGCCCCTGTCAGACGGTGAGACCGTGGGTCCCTCGCAAAGCACTTCAATGACAGTGCCTGCTTTTCTGGGGTACAAGGAAATATTTGGTTAAAATGCCCTCTCCCTGCCTCCCGGCTCCAACAAGTTCCTGCTCCTCCTCCCCTCATGAGTCTGTAGAGCTTTTGTTCTGCTGCCGAGACTGTGAGGTGAGCAGAATTCACGGGGAGCAGAGTGCTTCAGGGTGCCGGGCAGGGTCCGGTGCTGCGTCCCTGGGGGTTGCGCCACCTGCTCGCACAGGCTCACCTTGAATCCACGAGGTCCTGCAGGGTGGGCGTCACCAGCCCCGTCTGATGATGAGAAGACCAAGTTTGCAAAAGGCGCAGGGGCTGCCCATTTACTCTGTGGCCTTCAGGCCAGCCACGTGCCTCTCAGTCAGCTTTTTCAGGGTGTCAAGCCTCAGAAGTAAAGCCTGGAGGGAGAGGAGGGAGGGAAGCCTTTGCCCGAGGAGAGCCTTCCCAGCACCATGCCCCTGACAGTTTCCTCCCCTCATCCAGGGGGGCAGCCTAAGACCTCCCAAGAGCCCAGGGGCCCTCAGTGCTGACCCTCATGCCCATTCTCACTTCCCTTTGTCAGGCACAGCAGGGGAATAAGTTGAAGTCAGCACACGCCCCAAGAGCGTCTTAGGCCTGACAGAGGAAGGGCGCTTGGTATTCCTATTCAGCAGCATTGGAAGTGTACAGCTATAGACACTTTTTTCTTTTTTAAAGGTTTTATTTATTTATTTGACAGAGAGAGACACAGCGAGAGAGGGAACACAAGCAGGGGGAGTGGGAGAGGGAGAAGCAGGCCTCCCGCGGAGCAGGGAGCCCGATGTGGGGCTCGATCCCAGGACCCTGGGATCATGACCTGAGCCGAAGGCAGACGCTTAATGACTGAGCCACGCAGGCGCCCCTATAGACACTTTTTATTTGTGGGAGATATTAGAGTTTGTGCATAAACCAAGGCTTTATGAATACGAAGAGACTGCTTTCCAGTCGGCATAATAGGAATTCAGTTATAGGAAGTAGGAGCCCCGTCTGACTTGCAGCCACACCCGAGGCCGTAGCATGGCTGATTATGTCTCTGGGGTCTGCAGGACGACAGTTCTGAGTTCAGATCCCAGCCCCCCACTTGCCAGATGTGTGGCCTCCAGCAAGTTCCTCCACTTCTCTGAGCCTTGGTTTCCTCATCTGTCAAACAGGGCTGATGAGAATGCCTTCAGGGGATTCAGTGAGACAGCAGGGATAGTACACAGCGCCTGGACTCGGTGGGCGGACCGAGAAGGTGGACCATCCCCACTGCTGTGAGGGTTTCCCCTGAGGCTGGGTGAGAGGCAAACCTCAGGGAGGCAGGGCCAGGCCCCGAGGTGAAGCCCTCCCCGGTCCTAAGCCAGGCTCTGCCCTGTTCCCCTCCAGAAGCAGCTGCTGGACTGGAAAGCCTTCACCGAGGAGGAGGCAGAGAGCCTGGTGAGCCCGTACTTCTTCCAGACGGTGGGAGTGCTGCAGAGTGAGGTGGAGGAGAAGCTGGAGCTCTGGGATGTGCGTAGCTGGGGACCCGCACAGCTGGTCGGGGGGGGGGGGGGCACCTGGAGTGCCAGGCTATGAGAAGACTGGAGTCTGGGGGCCCCCAGCTTTCTTGTCACCAGTGAGTCCATCTCCCTGGTCCTGGCCGCCCCCTGGGGCGGTTCTCCGCACCGAGTGCCCCCGGCTGCCCCGCGACCCCCCAGCTGCCCTCCTACGGCCGTGCCGCCCCGGGGCTGGGGTAGCGGTGCTCCTCGGAGCCCTTGCTGAGCCTGCGCATCCAAGGGCCACAAGGAGCAATAAGGGCCTGCCCAAGACGCTTAGAATCTGGAGCTGGGTGGAGAAACATTTTCTGCTAGGCGCCAGAGAGTAAATATTTCATTTCTCTGTGGGCTGTCAGGTCTCTGCAGTAACTTCTCACTCTGCTCTTGTCACACAAAAGCCACGGTGGGCAACGCCGGGGCGGATGGGTGTGGCTGCGCTTCAAGACAATTTTATTTGTGAACACTGAAATTTGAATTTCATATAATTCAGTATCTTCGTGGATTTTTTTTTTTTTTTCAGCCGTTAAAACATGTAAAATCTCTGCTTAGCTCTCAGGGCCACAAAAAAAGGTAGAGGGCCAAATTTAGTTCCTAGGCTAAGTTTGTTGACCCCTGGCACCAATGAGAGCATAAAATACATCCATAAAATGGGGAGAGGTGAGGATTTAACAGCAGAGTGTGGTGTTTGGCTCAGATGCTAAGAATCAGGGAGCTCCAAAGAAGGAAAGCTGCCCAGGCTGGTGTCTGGGGCGGCTCCTGCTTTCTTTGAGGCCCCACACTTCTCCTTCTTCCCACGAATGACTTCAGTGGATATGGGACAGGTCTAGAGATGGGACTTCGGGGTCAGCCAGACTGAGGGCATGGCTTTGGGCAGACCAGAAGCTGTCCCAGAGGAGGGAGGGCCGTGAGCCAAAGTGTGACCCAGGAAGATGACCCCGAGGGATGGTGCCCAGGCAGCGACGGTCAGTCCTTAGAGAGGTGGGGCCTCTATTAGCTGGCGAGGGAGCCCTGTGAGGGGGGGCCTTCTCCTCACCCTGGGCCAGTTGGCCTTCAAGTCCCCTTCTCTGGGTTCTGCCGCTGCAGAAATCCTTTGAGGGCCTGGCAAAGCAGACAGAATGGCAGAGCTCAGATCTCTTCAGCTACTTCCAGGAGGCCGTGCAGCTGTGGGAGGCACATGAGAGCATGCTGTCGGCACGGGATCTGGAGCTGGAGAAGAGGATGGAGCAACAGCGGCACAAGCACAGCCTGGAGGAGCAGGTGTGGCTCCGAGTGCCCCGGGGAGCCCCAGCGGGGACAGAAGAGAGGGCCACACCCAGACGGTCAGCTGCTCTGCTTGGTGGCCTATAACCTCAGCCGGCATTCAGATTAAAAAAAAAAAAATCCCACCATATTTATGGTATCATAAATAAAAATTAACCCCAAACTTATCTGAGACTGAAATGTAAAACCTCCAGCTATAAAACTTACACAGATGGAGAAATCAAGGCTCGCCTTGGTCATGGGCTGGATGGGAGTGGAAGAAATATGCCTGTCAGGTCTGGGCTAGTGATGGGTCCTTGGACTCAAATGTGTCTGTAAGAGAGTGTGCATGAGAGACAGACAGACTAGGTGGGGGGGCGGGGGTGTGCAGAGCATCTACCTATGGCAGTCAAGCCGTGCCCACAGGAAATGAGCTCGGCCCCAACCCCACCTGCCTTCACACAGTCTAGGGAGTGGAGGGGCACACCCAGCATGTGATTTTAAATAAAATTGGTGTTGAGGAGAGCATGGGACAGGCGCCTTGGGAAGGTGTAGCTGGGGCCTGCCCAGGTGGGGTGGGTATAAGGGACATGTCCCTGAGGAGTCCCATCTGAGCTGGGTCTCCAGGGATGTAAAGTAGACAGAGAAGAACATTATCGACAGAGAGAAGAGCCCAGGGCATTGAGGGTAAGTGTGGTGGCACCTTTGGTGCCCCCTTTTGTAGGAAAAGTCCTGCGTTTGCTCTGAGGTACCTGCCCCTCCGTTCTGGTGGTGGGGTCTCTGCATGTCACTCACAGGCACTCTGCGAGTTTTGAGTTTGGTAACTCACATCTGCTTCCTCCTATTTTGGGTGTGGCTGCCAGGCCCAGGAGGCCCACCTTGATAAGCTCTTGGACCAACTGAGGCAGCAAAGCCACGAGGAAACACTGAAGATTCACCTGGAAAAGGCCAAAGATTTCCTGAAGAATATGAAATACAGGTAGGCAGACCAGATCCCAAAAGACAGAAGGGAATGGCCTGAAATTCATATTCAAGATCAGAGGTTGCCTGCTTAGGAGCCCAGGGTGTGCTCAGCAAGCTCAAGGTTAAAATGTTGCCTCTAGCTTTGGAGAATTCCTAGTGGTCCTTTGCAGCTCTGCTCTCAGCCAACACAGAAGCTTCCAGAAGAACTTTGATCTAAAAAGTTTATGGAGGGAGATTTCAAGGCCTTGTAGTTTAAAGGTCAAGAGCATGGGCCCTCCCACTACCTTTTCAGATTTTAAAACATAGGTGCTCTTTGTTAAAGAAAAAAAAGTTAACTAATACAAACATGTAGAAATTTCCCCCTCATTCCTGTCCACCTCTTCCTTTTCATGGGCATATACCTTTATTTATGTGGATATAAACACATATACAGTGTTTTTTAAATAAAGGTTGGATTATGCAATGCAATGCAAATAGATCTCTAACTGCAGATAGATGTCCATTTTCTAATGACCATGCAGAATTCATCAATATGGGTGCTTCATAATGGTCTAACTATCTCCCAGTTGTTTAGCTTTTTAAGATTGGTTCCAATTTCTCAATGTTAAAAACAGTACTCTGTGAACTGTCTTGTATCTTTGTGCCATTGTACAACTAATTTTATAGGGACCATTCATAGAAATGAAATTGCGCTGCCAAATGATTGCAATACTTAGCTTCAGTACTTAGTTTTCAGAAGTGTATCTTGAGGCAATATCTCCTCCCCCTACCCCCCAAGGCTTGTCTCCTTACCTGGGAAACAGATAAAGGCCTGATCCCTTGGGCACTGGAGTGTTTGGTGGGATGATGTAGGTAAAGTTCAAGGACAGGGTTAGGACTGTGGACAGGAAATGGGAACCCATGTCCCAACAGAGAACTCTCCTGGTGTGTGTTTTCCAAATGTTCTACGAAGAGTGTGTATTCCTTGTAGGATCAGAAAAAGAGCAAAACAAACCAAGGATTGCCAGAGTGAAAGGAAGCACAGACAGTGGCTCTGTGTGGAGCGAACTGCGGCCCCCAGCCCATCTCCGAGCGGCCTGGGGCGGGGCTCTTGGTCAGGGTCTCCCACACTTGGTGGAGCGGCCCCCGCTTAGACAGTGGTCTCGCCTACCCCCCCTCCCAGGTATGAGTGTTTCCACAAGCTCCTGACAAAGGAGGTGATGGAGTACCCTGTGATCATACTGAAAGAACTGAACTCCTACAGCTCCACCCTGAGCCGACACTTCTACGTTCGCGAGATCTTTGAACAGGTATGGAAAGCGGTGCAAACACCCAGGCACTCCCCGGGAAGCAAAGTGGAAAGGATATCTTCTAGCTCTGATCTGCCTTCACTTTGTAAGCCTTCACGAACCCCTGCTGAGTTAGACTCTGTGAGAACAGCAAGGGGTAAGAAGCTGAAGGCGTTTCTAAAAGAGACCATCTCCTTCTTAGATTAAAAGAGTTTGAAGGGCTCCAAATTCAGGCCTCAGGCTTGTATGGAATTATGATGAAAAGACTATTTTCTAGGACTCTGAGTTCCATTCATCCTCCCCACCACTGCCACATAACCCTCCTAAAATACCGCTCAGACCTGCCCTCTCTCCGGCTCAGAAGTACCCACCCCCCCCCCACCGCCCCGCCAACTCTGCCGCCCCTGCCAAACCCAACTCACAGTCCTAGATGACCACAGAGGCCCCCATGTCTGGTTCCCACCTTGCCCCTGGCCTTCCTCAGCCTGCTCCTCTGCTGCCAGCCTTCTGTCTCCACACCTCCCAGAGCCTGCCAGCCTTCCACTGCCAGGGACAAGTGTCCCGGCCACTCACGTTCCTCACCCCCTGTCCACTCTCCTCTCTCTGGGTGTGCTTGTATGTTGGTTGCCGGCAAAGACAGGAGTGCAGAACATCCAGAGTAGGTGTTTCCTGAAGGACAGGTATGTCTCACTAATTTTGATTCAGCTTCACTTACCCTTCACACAGTGTCTTCCATGTGATTCAGATACAGTGAATGCTCCCTGGGTAAATGCACGACTACGTGGAATGTCCTGGTCTGACCCTCCTAGAGTTTGTCTCTTTCCCACACAGCCAGCCAGAGTCCCGCGTGGCCAGACCTGACACTGCTTGTGGTTATCACTGAACCTAGCTGAGGCTTTCTCATGTATACGGGGGTCCCCAGCTCCTCAGAGAATCCCCCCAGAGAGGAGGGATCTCTGTTTCATTGTTGATAAATGCTTCCTCTGACACCTAGGTTGAGGTGGCACTCAAGCTATAGGAGAGGGAGCTCACCATCTGCACTTTGAGATCGTCTGGTTACCTGGGTTCAAGTTGAGGTGCTATTATGATCTCCATGGCACAAGGGAGGACATTGAGCCCCATAGGGCTTAAGGAGCTTGGCCAAGGTCATGCAGCTTGAAAGGAGCTGGGATTCAAATCCAGACCTGCAAACTCTACAGCCCACACTATTATCCATGGCACAGTATATTCATGACTACATCTAGAGTCTGTGAAACGGAATTTGTAGGGTTAATGAAGGGGCTCCCAGGTCACATAAATCATGTTCATTCTGTATGTTCACATTCAGCATTGGGAGCAGCAGATTTCTGCCCCTTTGTCTGCATCCTTCAATTTATACTTTCTTGCTCTTTGCCCTGGATCACTACAAAAATGTGAGAATGAGAGTTTATTTACTCATGCCTATTATGTGATAGAAAGATTTGCTAGCCTGCCTGGGATTAAGGCAAACTGATTCCCTGGTTTGGGAACACTCTGATTACCCCCAGGAAAATAAGTAGTCAAGGCCCACATCAGATGTTGAAGGGGAGGGGTGGGTGCTTCTACTTAAATGAGAAGAGATGCCCTTCGATGTGGTACTCTGGAGAAAGGCGGTGCTGCTCACTCAGTGCCCTGTGGTTTTTCTTTGTAGACCTTGGATGGGGAAGTCATTTTCAAATTCAGGGAACCAGGTAACACTATTATAATTCAAGTCTAATCCTCTCTGACTTCACTCTTGTACATTTGTGGGCTGGGTGGGCCCAATCCAGGCTACCTTGGTAACCTGTTTTTCCTTGTGCTTTGGGGTTGGTCATCAACAGAAGCACACGAAAAGCACTTCCAGGAGAGTATGAGAAAATGGAGAAGCAAGCAGAGGGCTAAAGTGGAAATGAGCAAAAGTGAGGAAGGTGAAAGTAGCGGGACAAGTCCCTCCAGGCCAGCAGAAGAGAGAGAAGATGACCAAGAATTTGAGTCTTCCTTAACTGAAGAGATGGCAGTGAGCCAGCAGGAACAGTCTGTACTGAGTGACAAGATGGATGAGTCCAGTGAGGAATCTGTTCAGGAATCAGAAAAAATGCAAGTTGAAAGAGACAGCTCCTTAAAATCATCCCTGAACCAGGAAAATGTGATGGTTCAAGAAGAGGAGATGGAGGAGGAGAAAAAGGAGGAGGAGGAGGAAGAGAAGGCAAAGGTGGAGGAGAGGGAGGAGAAGGAGAAGAGGAAGAAGAAAAAGAAGAAGAAGGAGGAGGAGAAAGAAGAGGAGGAGGAAGAACATGAGAGTTTATTTATGGATGAGGTAGGCCAGCAATGGATCCATTCTTGGGTATGGGGAAAGCGTGCTAGGCTGACTCTGCATATCCCTAATACAAGCTGGGGTCCCCAGTGGTGCAGTCTCCATTGGGATTTATAAATGTATGCACATCTTTTATTTTGTCAACAGGAATCCAATTCTTATCTTACAACAATGCTTTTTAAAATTCACTTTTTTTTCTCCTAACATCTTATACTGCAACTTACTCTGAAGTCACCCCTTAACTGTATGGCTTTCCTTGTCCTTCCCTGGTCATCTCTTTCCCAGCTCTTCTTTCCTGTATAGACCAACCTAGTCTCTCCATTCCCTCTCTCTTCCTATTTTCTTGTGAAGCAGAAAAGACCCATATCCAAGTTGGCAGACAGAGCTCTCCTTGGAGTGCAGGGAATTTACTCTCATATTAATAAATTTGTCCTCAAAACACATTCCAATTCATAGACCAGTAACTTGAATTCCATAATCATGAAATTGCAAGACTCTCTTCCTACATTGCTGTAGAAGAATTGGCTTAGGAGACTTGTTTTTGAGCAGGGATCCCAAATTCAAATGCCCACAGCCATGTAATAGAAAAGAGGTCTGGAGACCAATTGTAAAATAGTGACAAGAGGTGAAGACGATTGTCTTAGTCTGTTGGGACTGCTATAACAGAATACCATAGACTGGGCAGCTTATAAACAACAGAAATTTATTTCTCACTGTTCTGGAGACTGGGAAGCCCAAGATCAGGGTGCCGGCAGATTTGGTGTGTGGTGAGGTCCCACTTCCTGGTTCGTAGACAGCCATATTCTCACTGTGTCTTCATATGGTGGAAAGAGCCAACTCTTTTATAAGGGTACTAACCCCATTCATGAGGGCTTTTCCCTCCTGACCTAATCACCTCCTAAAAGCCCACCTCCAAATAGCAACACACTGGGGATATGAATTTCGGAGAGCACCTACCATTTAGTCTAAGGCACCTGTGCACTCATTACTCAGCTCCAGCCAATAATGCCATGTGGGAATGGAGACTCAGAATTGCCAGATTTTCTGATTTTTAAGAGAAATCCAAAATCCAAATTCTTTAGAATTTCCTGATTTTGAAAGCACTATGTTGGGCAAAAAATAATTACAGGCAAGATTCAGCCCACAGGTTTACAACCTTGATATCAAGGATCCTGTGGTTGGATCCCCAGGTCTGTCTGATGACGTCAAGTCTAAAGTCTCCTCTTCTGCATAGGCTGAACCCCAGGAAGAGAGTCTGGGGAAGATCTCCGATGAGGACATGGAGTCCTTCACAACCTCCAGCGGACACACTTATTTTGTCTTCCTAACCCTGGAACAAAAAGAAGAGAGTTGCAAGAAGCCCCATTCCAACCTTTCTACCATTCTCATCAGTGACATTTCCAGTGCCAACTTCCTAGAACAAGTGATCATTCCATCCAGACTAGTTTTACAAATTAAGAAACGGTGAGTAGAAACCCATTTTATTCTCATTCTCCTGTCCTAAGTTTATTAACAAGGTGAGGTATTATAATAAAAGATTGGACTAGTTTCAGCTGGAAAAAGAAAATATGTAGGCAACTGAGGGTTGAGGTGAGAAACAATAAAAAAAAATAGTAAATTTCCAGGAATTATTTGTAGTCACAGATATCTTCTGTGAGAGTAACCCACTCTGCCTGTCCCAGGATGCCTTGCTGGCCTGGGCCTTGTACATAAGAAATAGTGTTTTCCCTGCAAGATTTTAGAACCCCTGGCACATGTGGAATCTTGCGGTTTCCCTTTCTTCTTTCCTTCCCTTTTTTTTTTTTTTTTTTAATAATTATGTAGCTATAGACCCTAGGTATGAGTTTATATCAGCATAGTGTTTGGCTCTGGTTATATGACACATTAATTGCCGAAAATTAGAAAATTGAAAAAAATACAATGAAGAATATAAAAATGACCCATGATTCTACCACTGAGAATTTATCTCCCCTAAATCCCAAGTTTCTGGGCCTCTGTGTTTGAATTTGGACCCAATGTGGAAATTTGCAGTTGGCTTTAGGATAGCGTTTCCATTGCGCTCCTGACTCTACAATGTCATAGCTAGGACTAACCAGCTAGAGATCACCTGATTAGTCTACCTCCTATGTGTAGACATGGGCAGGGAGTAGAAGGAGTTAAGTCAGGCTTTTGGACTCTTCTCTTTCACCTCAGCATCATCTCACCTTGAAAATGTCTCTTGACTTGAAACTCATCCTTTCTCCTTCCTCTGTCACAGGCCATTGTCTGTCTTCTCCTTAAAGAAGAAAAGCAAGGACCACCACAAGAGCTAATATTTATTGAGAGGATTTAATGCTCTCAATAACTATGAAAGAGGTACTATAATTAGCCTATGTTACAAAGAAACTGAAGCTCAGGGAGTTAGTAATTTGGATAAGATCTCTGAGCTAGGAAGTAGTTGGATCTAGGATATGAATCTAGACCATGTGATTCCAGAGTCTTGAACCAAACACTATGCCATCTGGCCTTGGAATTAACCAGAAAAAGTTCTGTGTTAAACTAATTGGATTTGCATGTTGAAGGATACAATACTGAAAAGTATGGAAATCATGCATTAATGAATCATCCAAAGGGAACACACCTGGTAACCAGTACCCCCTCCCCCAAATAGAACCTGACCAACTCTCCAGGAGCCCCTTCATGTATTCATCTCTAGGCACTGCCCTCTCTTCCTTAAGGATAGCAAATATTCTAACTTCTTTTGCTTGTTTTTGAACTTTATTTAAATGGAATCATAGAAAATGTACTCTTTTATGTTGGAATTCTTTCATTATATTTGTGAGATTCATATGTATTTTTGAATGTGGTTTCAGCTCATTTTTATTTCTGTATGGTATTCCATTATAAAAATACATAACCCATTTTCTTTATCCATTCTACTACTGAGGCATGTTTGGATTGTTTTTTATTGGGGAATGGAACAATGCCACCCTGAACATTCTTCTTCTTTTTTTTTTTTTTAAGTTCAATCAGCCAACATATAGTACGTCATTAGTTTCTGATGTAGTGTTCAGTGATTCATAAGTTGCGTGTTACACCCAGTGCTCATCACATCATGTGCCCTCCTTAATACCCATCACTTGGTTACCCCATTCCCCCAATCCCCTTCTGCAACCCTCAGTTGTTTCCCGGAGTCTAGAGTCTCCCATGGTTTGTCTCCCTCACTGATTTCTTCCCATTCAGTTTTCCCTCCCTTCCCCTATAGTCCTCTGTGCTATTCCTTATATTCCACATATGAGTGAAACCATATGATAAATGTCCTTCTCTGCTTGACTTATTTCACTTAGCATAATACCCTCCAGTTCCATCCATGTCGATGCAAATGATAGGTATTCATCCTTTCTGATGGCTGAGTAATATTCCATTGTATATATGAACCACATCTTCTTTATCCATTCATCAGATGAAGCACATGTTGGCTCCTTCCAGTTCGGCTATTGTGAATATTGCTGCTATGAACATTGGATGCATGTGCCCCTTCTTTTCACTACATCTGTATCTTTGGGGTAAATACCCAGTAGTGCAATTACTGGGTCATAGGGTAGCTCTATTTTTAATGTCTTGAGGAACCTCTATACTGTTTTCCAGAGTGGCTGTACCAGTTTGCATTCCCACCAACAGTGTAAGAGGGTTCCCCTTTCTCCACATCCTCGCCAACATTGTTGTTCCCTGTCTTGTTAATTTTAGCCATTCTAACTGGTGTAAGGTGGTATTTCATTGTGGTTTTGATTTGTATTTCCCTGATGGCTAGTAATGTGGAGCATTTTTTCATGCGTCTGTTAGCCATTTTTATGTTGTCTTTGGAGAAGGTGTCTGTTCATGTCTTCTGCCCATTTCTTGACTGGATTATTTGTTTTTTGGGTGTTAAGTTTGATGAGTTCTTTATAGATCTTGGATACCAGCCCTTTATCTAATATGTCATTTGCAAATATCTTCTCCCATTCCATGGGTTAAATATTCTTGTACAAGTCTTTTGGTGAACATATGTCTCCATTTCTGTTGGATATATAACTGAGAGTGGAATTGTTGGGACATAGGGTTATATGTATGTCCCTCTTGAGAAGATACAACCAAAAGATACTACCAAAGAGTTTTCAAAAGTGATTTTGTTTTAACAGTTTCCAACAGTGTGTGAGAGTTCCATTTGTTCCACATCTTCATCAACACTTGGTATTGCCAACAGTTTTTGTTTTAGCCATTCCAGTGTACATGTAGTGGTGTTTCATTGTGGTTTTAATTTCATTTTCCTGAAGAGTAATGATGTGTACCTTTTCATATACTTGTTGACCATTTGGTTATCTTTTCTGAAATGCCTAGTCAAATCTTTTGCCCATTTTTTCCTGGTGGATTGTCAATCTTTTTTCTTATTAATTTATGTGAGTAAGTTACCTATCCTAGATATGAGGTTGTTGTTAGGTAAATACGTGGCAAATGTTTATCCCTCTCTGTGCTTGCCTTTTTTTTTTTTTTTTTTTACTCACCTAAAGGCATCTTTTGATGAAAAGAAATTCTTATTTGTAATAAGGTCCTATTCATCAACATTTTTTCATTAGGGTTAGTGTACTTTCTGTCTTATCTAAGAAATCTTTGCTTGCCCTAAGGTCGTGAAAGTATCCTCCTATGGTATTTACTACAAATGTTATTGTTTTAAATTTCCACATATAGATGTAAAATCCACCTGGAATTAATTTTGTTTATGTGTGAGATAGGAGTCAGATTCATTTCTTTCTAAATGGATAACCACTTGACCCCAGAAGACTCTCCTCTCCCCACTGCTCTGCCGCACTTCCTTTCTGTTTCTCTGTGTATCTATGCTTGCATTACTGCCTCACCCTGCCTGATTACTGTAGCTTTATAGTAAGTCCTAATAACTGGTAGTGTAAGTTCTCCAACTTTGGCCTTCTCCTCAACTATCCTTGGCCATTTGCATTTCTGCATAAACTTGAGATCAGCTTATCAGTTTCTGGAAGAAGACATCTGCTGAGCTTTTTATTTTTATTTAGTTTTTTAAAAAAGATTTACTCATTTATTTTAGACAGTGTGTGTGCACGCAAGGTGGGGAGGGGCAGAGGGAGAGAATTTTCAAGTAGACTCCCCACTGAGCTTGGAGCCCAACGTGGGGTTTGATCTCATGACCCATGAGATCATGACCTGAGCCGAAACCAAGAGTCAGATGCTTAACCAACTGAGCCACCCAGGTGTCCTGATTGCATTGAATCTATAGATAAATTTTATTGAATTGAATCTATCGATAAATTTGGGGGAAAACCAACACTTTAACAATACATAACCATCTTAACAATTCATAAATTTTGATAAGGAAGAAGTGATGAGTTGGGAAAAATATTTACAGCTCACATCACAATCAAATGACCTCATGTTCCCAATATATAAGGAGTGCCCATATAAAGAAATTGATAAGAAAAACAGCATCTACACAATGGAGAAATGCGCAAAAGATATTAATGGATAGTATGTAGAAAAAGAAATTAAATAGGCTTAAACACATGCCAGTATGCTCAGTTTCGGTCAAACCATGATGAAATTGACAAATTCAAAAGCTTGGCAATCTGCTCTGAGGCTGTGGAGAAATGGGAACTGTTATTGCAGATGGCAGTTCCGGCTGCCTTGCCATGAAAGCAGGTCAGTCATATCTTCAAGAACCACACATGTATTCTAGCCTTTGATTCAACAATTCCAGTTCAGGGAATGTATCCCATAGACATTTTACACTTGACGTTGCAGCCTTTTTTGAAGAACAGATGGTTGGAAACCATCCAGTGTCCTCCAGCAGGAGTCTGGTTAAATTCATGGTGGTCCATCCAGACAAAGGAATATAACATAGTTGGGAAATAAAATAAGGAAGAAGTGAAAGGGGGAAGAACTTTCTGTATCGATATGGAAAGCTCTCTCCAGCTGGCAGAGCTGACCCTCACTGGTCTCTCCCTCAGACTTCGAGCTGGCTTTTTCGACCACCTAGAGAAGTGGTTTGACCAATGTGTCCTCAAAACCCGGGTCATGGTGACCACCAAGATCAATGAGCTGGAATCAGAATTGGAGCTGCGTCAGCATCTGCATGAGCCAAGAGCCAAGCGCATTGAAAAGGACATCCATAATGTCAGGGCAGGTAGAGACCCCGCCTGGGAAGGCTGCCCTGCCCCACACACCTGGAGTCTGTGCCACCGCGGTTCTACATTCATTAGGTGCCCCTGTGTGAGAGTTCCACCCCTCAGGCTGGCAGACAAGGCAGTACTCAGAACCCACATTTGAAATTTAAAAAAAAATTTTTTTAAACAGGACTTTAGATACTAGAATGAAGAGTACTGTCCTGTTCTAGCTGTGTGAATACCAGATCTGCTCACACACCTATCGGATACATACCTGCATAGCAGGTGCTCTAGAGGCAAGCTTGTAGCTCAGGAATCAGAGCTATTAGGATTGGCCTCTCTAGCTGTGTGACTCTGGACATGTTACCTGACCTCTCTGATCCCTCCCTTACTTGCAGAAGGGGATATTGTTTGGTGGTAATTAACTCTTTCTGAAAGGGTACAGTGAGGAATCATGAGCAAGTGGTACCCATTAATTTAAGCTTACAATTTATAACTTAAAAAGAGGTGCCATTTCTCTCTTAGGCAGAGGGCTCCATTAGAGGGTGTCATACTTTTAGTTGGATCCTCGATGACCCTGTTGGGTTTTCAGTTGGGTCACACTTCAAACTTTTTCATAGACCCTTTGAGCTCCCAAAGTGACCCCACATGGTCCCAACCAAACTCCTCCTGCCTGGAACAGTGACAGAGTTATGGAATCAGACAGCCTGGCCTGGAGTCCCTGTGCTTGTGGCCTGGGGAGCCCTGCTTAGCTTTGGAACCTCATTGTGTTCATCTGGAAAATGTGTGCATTAAATATAAATATAAATTGAGATGCTCTATGAAGGCTGATTTCCTGCCCCTTCCCTGGCTCCCTGCCCCAGTGCACAATGGGGAGATTGAGGTCAGAGAAACAAGGTCCCAGAGTCCCTGCACTCATTTTTGGCAGAGCTGGGATGACCGCACTTTCACCTGCAGGCAGTAGGAAGATAGGGTGGCTGACCTGGGGCTATCTGCCAGCTCTAAAGGCCTCTGATGGAGCCCTTGAAGCCAAATCCTCGTTTCATTTACTCCACCCTAGAAGTCCTTTGGAATTCAAGCTCCCTGGAAAGAGTAGCCACTGATAGACAGGAACAAACTCTGACCACCTTGCCCAGTGTCTGTGCTGGCTGTTTTCTCCAGACTCTCTCACCACAATCCCCACCTTTCCCAACACCCTCCACCCAACCCACCTGCTCCTGGGTGTCTTCACATGCAGGGACCCCCCCCTGCTCACAGCCTGGACAGCCTCCTCTCCAGTTAGAGACCCTGGGGCAGTCTCAGATTGGCTTCTCTCAGATCTGCACCCATTCCCAAGCCAAGCCCTGGCAAGGGCAGCGGTCACCATCCAGGAGAGGAACGTCCTGAGGTGACCTGAGATCCCAGAGGGCCTCAGCTCCCCCTCATCCTTTTTCAGCTGAGCTCTTGCTTCATCAAGAGCGGCTGGACAGCCACTGTGCTGGGGTGACTGAGACACTAAGGAAGGAGAGGCTGATGTTCTGCCAGTTCCAAGAAGAGCAAAACATAAAGAGCAAAAACTTCCGCCGCAAGATTTACGACATGGAGCACATCTTCTTGAATGCCACAAAGAGCCAGAGGTGAGGTGCCTGGAATCCCAGACACAAGATGTCAGCCTTTGGCTGCTCTATCCTGGTGGATACGAGTCAGTTGTCCAAGCCCCACAGCAACCTTCTCTTTTCAGCTCACCTCTTCACACAAGTCAGAGTCTTAACTGTGTGAACCGTCTGGTGGGGAGCTGGGGGCCGGGTGAACAGCCAGGGAGAGAAAAAAGGTCGCACATGGTCAGGATGCAGGGATGCTACTAACCTGCCTTGAAATGTCCATGTGGGGAAAGCCCACTTCCATCAAGGGGGATCAGGAAGAGCTTCCTGCAGGAGGCCGCCCACTCCCCCCGGCCTGGGATGGAGGAAGGTGAAGAGGAGACAGAATTTTCCCCTCAGGAAGGAGCACTGGCCCAGCTTGAGGTGAGGATGTGCTCACGGCAGAGTGAGGGGTTCCAAGGAGGCCATTCAGGGATTTGAGATGGAGGCCTCATTCAGGTAACAGGTGAGGAGCCCTCACAGGTGTCCGGTACACAAGAGGCTGCTGGTTAGGGTGGACTTAAAGGTAAAGAGGAAACTTGCAGGGTGCTCCTTCGGGAGAGCACCAGCCCCAGGAGCCACATTGCTGGGGGTTAGAGAAAGACAGATCACTGCAGGGAGGCTGAAGATCCAGTGGGACCTGGGGATTCCTTTAGTAATTTGGTGGCAAGGGCTAGAGAGAGGAGAGGGATGTCCTCTGCTACAGCACATGGAGAGTTCCACACTGTGTCCTGCACACACTGGCATTTTGAATTTCCTTTTAGCCTCTTTTTCTACCCAGAGGAACATGGCCGTGGTTCTGTGGCTCCACAGCTGGGCACAGCAGTGGAGCTCAGGCAGCCCCGAGGCTGCCCTTCCACACCCGGGTCACCACCCTGCCCTCCTGTGTCCCACAGGCTGGTTAGTCTCAGCAGCACGCTGCACCGGGAGCTGCTTAGCTATGTTGATGTCATCCAGGTGTCCCTGCGCAGCTTCCGCCAGTACTTGGAGGAGAGCATGGGCAAACTTCGCTTAACCAACATTGAGTTCATCAAGCACTGCAGGTGGGAGCCCGCATCCAGGGCCCCTGTGGGCACTGGGCTTTCTCTCTCGAGAAGTGGTCTTGTTTTCCTTACTTTTTTATTGTGACAAAATATATGACTAAAACTGTGCATTTTAACCATTTTTCAGGTGGACAGTTAGTTCAGTAGCATTAAGTACATTCACATTGTTGTGCACTATCCATCTCCAAAATTTTTCATCTTCATAAACTGAAACTCTGAATGCATTAAACACTAACTCCCACTCTCCTCCCCCAGCCCCTGATAGTCATAATTCCATTTTTTGTCTCTGTGAATTTGACTATCGTAGGTGCCTCATATAAGTGAAATCATACAGTGTTTGTCCTTTTGTGTGTCTGGCTTATTTCACTTAACATAATATCTTCAAGAGTCATCATATAGCATATGTCAGAATGTCATTCCTCCTTAAGGCTGGGTACTACTCCATTGTGTGTAAACACCACGTGTTGTTTCTCTGTTCCTCCCTTGAAGGACATTTGGGTTATTTCACTGCTTCTATCTTTGAATCACCTGTATTCATTTTTCTGTGATCTTATAGTTTCTAAAGCTTTGTCAACCACAGGTTTTGGGATGGGTGGGAAGTTTCAGGTCTGATCAGTGGTTTGTATTTCTCTCAAACTATTTTCAGATTGTTTTCTGAGGGAGGCAACTTTTCTTCTGAAGAGATTGACTTACTGTGTCATCGACTGGAGAAGGAAGCTTCCCGAATAGAGTTTGTTGAAAGTTTAATCATGATCAACATGGAGAAGATGGAGAGTGAATACCTGGACCAGGTCAGGGAGTCCTGCCCCTGACCTCCAGCCAGGTTCCCAGGTCACCCTTGCTCATTGCCTGATGGGTCTGCCAAGCCCCCTTTTCCAAAAAATTGAGCCCGTCCCCCTCTGCTTCCAAAGTCTGTAAGTTCCAAATTAAACCCCCCTCCTTTACTTTTTATATATCTTTACAGGCCAATGATGTCATCAACAAGTTTGAAAGCAAATTCCATAATCTGTCTGTGGACCTTATTTTCATAGAGAAAATCCAGCGGTTGCTGACAAATCTGCAAGTGAACATCAAGTGTGAGGTAGGACAGATTCATTCTTCACCTGCATGCTAGACACTGTCCCAAGTGCTGGGGATACGACTGTGGGCTCTGCCCCATGGGACTTGAACTCTAGCCAGGGAGACAGATATTAAATCATAATAGCCTCTAGGATTCATTGCATTATTATGCACCATATATCCTGCTAACTGACTTATTTTGATCAGCTGTGTTAGTCCTCCGAAGAACTGTATGAAGCAAGTATTGTTTTTTTCCCCTATTTTAGAGACAAAGAAACTGAGGCAGAGAGTAATTAAGTGACTTAGACAAGAGCACAGAACTCTTGAATGTGAAACCAAAATGTGAACTGAAGTCAATGATCTTAAATAAACAACCTAACTGTACACCTCAAGGAACTAGGAAAAAAAAAATTAAACCCAAAGTTAGCAGAATGAAGGAAATCACAAAGATCAGATCAGAAATAAATGAAACAGAGACCAGAAAAACAATAGAAAGGATCAGTGAAACTAGAGATGGTTTTCAACAATAAACAAAATCAACTAACCTTTAGCTAGACTAAGAAAAAAGAGACAAGACTCGAATAAAATCAGAAATGAAAGAGAAGACAGTGCAACTGATACTGCAGAAATACAAGAATCTTAAGACTACTATGACTAACTATATGCCAACAAATTGGATAACCTAGAAGAAATGGAAAAAGTTCTAGAAACAAAGCTACCAAGACTGAATCATGAACAAATAGGAAACCTGAAGAGACCAATAATGAGTAAGGAGATTGAATCAGTAATCAAAAACCTCCCAAAAAAGAAAACTCAGGACCTTATGATTTCATGGGTGAATTCTACCAAACATTTAAAGAAACCTTAGCACCAGTTCTTCTCAAACTCTTCCAAAAAAATAGTATAGGAGTGAATACTCCCAAATTCATTTTACAAAGTCAGCATTACCCTGATACCAAAGACAGATAAGAACACGATAAGAAAACTACAGACCAATATCCCTGATGGATATAGATGCAAAAATCCTCAACAAAATATTAGCACACCAAATTCAACAGCACGTTATATAATACTATGATCAAGTGTCATTTATCTCTGGGATGCAAGGATGGTTCTATATATACAAATCAATCAATATGACACCATATTAATAGAATAAAAGATAAAAATCATTTAATCATCACAATAGATGCAAAAAAAAGCATTTGACGATATACAACATCTTTTCTTGATAAATTTGTTAAATAAATTAGATAAAGGAGGAACATACCTAAGTATAATAAAGGCCATATGTGACAAGCCCACAGCTAATATCATACTCAACAATGAATGGTTGGAAGTGTTTTATCTAAGATCAGGAACAAGACAAGGGTGCCCCCTTTCACCACACCTATTCAACATAGTACTGGAAATCCTAGCCCGAATGATCAGGCAAGAAAAAGAAATAAAAAGCATTCAAAAGAAAAGGAATAAGTAAGATCATCTCTGTTTACAGAACATATGATCTTATATATAGAAAATCCAACAAAAAACTGTTAGAACTGATCAACAAATTCAGCAAAGTTGTAGAATACAAAATCAACATCAAGAAATCAGTTGTATTTGCATATACTAACAGCAAAACATCTAAAAAAGAAAGAAAACAATCTCATTCACATTAGCATCAAAAACAATAAAACACTTAGGAATAAATTTAACAAAGGGGATGAAAGTTCTATACACTGAAAACTACATGAGAATCTGATAAAAGAAATTGAAGAAGACAAACAAATGGAAAGATATCCCATGTTAATGGATCAGAAGAATTAATATTGTTAAAATGTCCATACTACCCAAGCCTATCTATAGATTCAGTGCAATCCCTATCAAAATCCCATTGGAATTTTTCACAGGAATAGGAAAATCCATCCTAAAACTTCTATGGAACTGGAATAGATTATGAATAGCCAAGCAATCCTGAAAACGAAGAGCAAAGCATCACAATTCCTTATTTCAAACTATACTACAAAGCTATAATAACCAAAATAGTATGGTACAGGTATAAAAATAGACATCTAGACCAATGAAACAAAATCAAAAGTTCAGAAATGAACTCTCACATATATAGTCAACTAATATTTGACAAGGAAGTTAAGAGTACTCAATGGGGGAAAGGATAGTCTCTTGAATAAATGGTGTTGGGAAAACTGCATCACCACATGCAGAAGAATGAAATTGAACCCCTATCTTACACCACACACAAAAATTAACTCAAAATGGATTAAAGTCCTAAACGTAAGACCCCAAACCATAAAACTGTGGGAAGAAAACATGGGGAAAAACTCTTTGACGTTAATTAGTCTTGGCAATGATTTTGTGGATGTAACACCAAAAGCACAAGCAACAAAAGCAAAAATTAACTAGTGGGGCTGCATCACATTGAATAGCTTCTGCACAGCAAAAGAAAGAACAAAATAGGGGCGCCTGGGTGGCTCTTTCATTCAGCATCTGCCTTCAGCTCAGGTCATGATCCCAGGGTCCTCGGATCGAGCCCCGCATCGGGCTCCCTGCTCGGCAGGAAGCCCGCTTCTCCCTCTCCCACTCCCCCTGCGTGTGTTCCTGCTCTCGCTGTCTCTCTCTCTGTCAAATAAATAAGTAAAATCTTTTAAAAAAAAAAAAAAAGAACAAAATGAAAAGATAACCTATGGAATAGGAGAAAATATTTGCAAATAATATATCTGATAAGAGGTTAATATCCAAAATATATAAAGAACTCATATAACTCAATAGCAAAAGAAGCAAACAATATGATTTAAAAATGGGCAGAGGAACTGAATAGACATTTTCCAAAAAAAGACATACAAATGGCCAACAGGTAAGTGAAAAGGTGCTCAAAATCACGCATCATCAGGGAAAGACAAATCACGATGACAATGAGGTATCAACTCACACTTGTTAGAATGGCTGTCATCAAAAAGACAAGAGATAGTAACTGATGGCAAGGGTGTGGAGAAAAAAGAACCCTTGTGCAGTGTTTGGGGGAATGCAAACTGGTGCGGCCACGGTGGAAAACACTATGGAGTTTCCTCAAAAATCTAAAGATGGAACCACCATATGATCCATCAATCCCATTTTGGGGGGTATATATCCAAAGGAAAGGAAAATATGGTCTTGAAGAGATATCTGCACTCCCATGTTCAATGCAGCATTATTCACACTAGCTGAGGTGTGGAAACAGATGTGGAAACAGGCAGAGTGTCTGTCAACCAACAAATGGATAAAGAAGGTGTATATATATATGCAACGGAACATTATTTGACCATGAAAAGGAAGGAAATCCTACCATTTGTGATAACATGTATGGACCCTGAGGGCATTATGCCCTCAGAAATGCGGAGATGAGGGTCAGTGGGTAAAAACTCAGTTATAAGACAAATAGGTTCTGGGGATCTAATGTACAGCATGGTATTATAGTTATTAATACTATGTTGTATACTTGAAATTTGCAAAGAGAGTAGATCTTAAATGTTTTCATCACAAGAAAGAAATGGTAATTATTTGATGTGGTGGAGGTATCAGTTAACATTATGGTGGTAATTATTTTGCAATATATAAGTGCATCAAATCAACACATTTGTATACCTTAAACTTACATAATTTTATATGTCAATAATATCTCAATAAAGCCAGGAATGGCTTTGACTTATTTTTAAGCTTTTTTCTGTATGGAAAGATTTCATATATATTATATATGTGTACATATATAATATATAATACATATATGTATATATGCACAAAGAACAAAACTGCCTCTTGCTACTTATACAATTTTTTAAGCTATAAAATCTTTAAAGATTCTTTCAAAAACACTACTGTGATTGCTTCCCTCTCCTGAATGTGTTGCCATTTTTACTTAGCCATTCCTTTTTGGAGGAAAATTTGGTGGATTTCACTTATTATTATACCAAACACCCTTGCACAGGAAACTCTGATTATGTCCATAGGGTATCTCCCAGAGCTGAAATTACTAGGGCAGAGCATGAATGTTTTAAGGCTCCTCATGTTTTCCAGGTGGCTTATGCAGACAATCCTCAACAGTGGGACAATGCCCTCAACCACTACTGTGGGTTGTTGATTTTATTTTTAAACCTTATCTGTTTGAGAGTAAAAAACAAAACAAAACAAAAAATGCTTTTACATTTGCATTGATCTAGTTTCTGATAACATTGTGCATTCCCCCTCATTTCATTTTTTCAATATTGACTTCATCTCTCAGATAATATATTTTGCTGAACATTTTCCTGATCAAAATAGAAACTAGAAACAACTCATGGAACCTCTGGTTTTTCTAGGTCGCAAAATCCAATTTGCAAACAGATGGATTAAATTCTTCTCTGGAACAGCTCCAAAGGAAAGTAGAAATGTGTCGAAACTCAAAGGGAGATAAAAAAGTAAGTATTCGGTATTTGCTAAGCTATGAATAGTAAAGATGCATTACACAAGAATTATAAACTGGAAGTAAACTTACATCTCTCATCAAGATTTCTCCAGCTCCAGAGGGGCCTCTGAGCCTTCCTACTTAACCCCTGCTTTATTCAGTGGAATTAAGGAAGAAAAGAAAACACAGCCACCTCCTCCAGCCCCCAGCCCCTCCCAGGCAGGCTTGTAGAGTCCAGTGAGTGTGGGGCTTCCGTCTGACCTCATTCCCCTTATGATGTCACCAGGCATCCCTCCCTGTGATTGGAACTCAGCCCTAGATGAAAAATAGAAGTAGGACTCTACCCTCTGAACAACCACTTTTTTGTTTGATTTTTCATTTGCTTGGTTTTTTGATCATTGCACATACACTGGTGACTTCTGTTTTCTACGTATAAGCTGTAAAGAGTCCAAATGAGAGCAATATAGATCAGCGTAGCAGGTCTCTGCATGTTTATGTTGTTTACTTGCTTGTTCTCCCCCATGAGCACACATCTCTGTGTCCTGTTCAACATTCGTCCTGGCCTCCCTGAGCAGTGTTTTCTCAGCAGCTCAACCAGGCACTTGAGAACCAGATGTCTCAGCTGGAGGTTTCTTGAGTGGGATGCTCCTTCCTCAACAGCTCTGTCTTTTCTCTTCCATTTCAGTGACTGAGTTGAGGTGTTTTTTTTGTCAACACTGAGAGGACATTTAGTTTCTATCTTTATTGCTTTTTCTTGCATAGTAACACATGCTTCTTGAAGAAAGTTCAAACATCCACAAAGCACAGAGTGAATACATGTCCCTCATCTTATTCTCATTTTTTGCAGGGCCCCCGGTGACCTCTGTATTTTCATGCAGTAATTTCAGCACATCCCTGGGAACACAGGGAAAGTAGGTTAATCTGAAGTGACCCCTTCAACAGACCCTCTAGGGACAGCTCTGCCTCTTCCAGAGCAGAAACATTTGCTCTTCCACATTTCCTCACCTCCCCAACCCCCTCACTGTCCCCTCCTGGTGGTATAAGGTGTTGGACAGGGTGCCTGGGGCTTGCAGAGCCTCCTGGCCAGGGCAGGGGAGCGTGAACTTGGCTGGGCAGGCAATTGTGTGTTGATGGAGGAGACTGGTTGGCTATTTCTGCAAAGCAGTGATCAGGAGACGGGAACAATGGGATTCGTGGTGAAGGCAGTGGGGACCAGGGATGGATGTGGCCGGGGTCACGTGCTCCGTGCCACACGTGAAGAGGGCCTCCTGGCTGCTGTGTGCGGAAAGGCAGGGAAGGAGGGAGGAGGGAGGCAGGGTGTCATGACTGAGGCAGAGAGAATAGTGGCCTGGACAGGTTGCCAGCGGAGACATCTGATTCCAGAGTTGAGTGGCAGGGGAATGGTTAGGACTCAGAGTGCACTGGAAGTGAAGGAAGGCAGAAGAGGCCAAGGCACCTCCTGACCTGGGTTGTCTACATAGGTCAGTGAACGATTCAAGGGAACAAGTGTGAGGACTGCCAAGTGATGTGTGGAATGCACGGTGAAACTGAACATCCTTACAGGTGCTTCCCTGCACACTTCAGGGCATGGGTGGGGGTTTGCTGCTAGAAGGCGATGTGTATCTGACCTTATTAGGTCACCTTCCAGAAAGGCTGTGGTCATTTCACTCCTACACAACCTGGCCATCTCGGGCCAAACATTTCCTTCTAAGAGTGTCAGAGCTAGAAGAGATCCCAGGGAACATTCTGGGTCCCCACCATATAGATGAGGAAACCAAGTTGAGCAAATTTAAATCATTTGCCCAGAATGAACCCATAAAACCAGGACTAGAATTCCTGATGCCCCAACATTGAAGGATTTGCTGCCCCAGTGCAACTGCCCAGAAGAGCTGGCCAGCATCTCCCACTCTCTCGGAGCCCTCCCTGAAAGTGAGGGGCCTCCATAGCACCAAGAGGTCTGCAGTTCAGATGAGGCAACTGGCCGTCCTTCAGCCTACTTCCTGTGGCTTTCTTCCCCTAGATGGTGACCTCGGAAGACCTCCTTGGCTTTGTCCAGACTTGGAAAGAAAAACTGGGCCAGAGGATTCAGTACCTCAATTGCAGGCTGGGGACAGTGTCCGTGACTCGAGTGGTCTTTACCGTAAGGAACGGACAGTAAAGGAAGGGACTGAGCAATGGGGGAGGGTGGGGGAGCCATCAGGTCTAGGCTCCTAGGAGACCCACAGGGCTCAGCAGAGCCTAAGGGAATAGGAGGCTCCCAGGCTCCTATTGGACACCAAGCCTACTAGGATGCCTTGGAAAGACTATAGGCTATGCAGTCAGATCTGGGTTCAAATCCCAGATAGGCCACTTCCCCGCCGTGGTCTCTTTAGAAGACCCCTCACTTCTTGACACCCCCTCCTCATCCCCACCAGGACCTTCAGCTTGCCCCACCAGCTGGCTCTCAGGCAACCTTACCTTCCAGCCTCTTCTCCTACCCACACCCATGAGCAACCACTGGCTTCTCCCCACCCCGCCCTCACCCCCTTTACTTGCCCACCTATGGTCCCTTTCCCTCTCACTGCCCCTCATGCTCTACTCCCTGAGCTGCAGCCAGACCGAACATTGGAGAAGGTCAGTCTGACTATGTCACTCTTCTGCCTTCAGGGTGAAATCCAGACCCTTGGACTGGGCCTTCACAGCAGCCTCCTCGGTCCGCCCTCCATGGCCTCTTCGTTTCTCGCCCTCACTCCCACCCCAAAGACATGGCTTACCCCTGAGCCTTCTCTCACAGACCCCAGAGTGAGGTCTCCATTGTAAGGGCTGTCTCTCTGGATTGTGTGCCCCAAAAGGGCAGAGCTTGTGTCACCCTCACCCCATACTCAGCCTCTCACACCAGGCTTTGAATGCCTGAGGCACTCAACCAACTTCCACGGGGGGAGTGTCATAGACCCAGTGTGGGCATAAATGGACCCCCCACAAGTTCTGTTCTGGCCACCTTACTGCCACCAGTGCTTCCTTCTACGGGGAGTCTCTTCACCACCAATACTAAGCCTCCATCACACCACTGGCACTGAGCCCTTCCAGACGGAACCCAGGAGTCCAGCTGGGGTCCTGCCCTCTTACAGCCCCCTGCTGAGACGAGACTCGATAAGACAGGAATCAGCCTAACTAAGCACTCACTGTGGGCCACCGCTCCTACCCTTTCTCTAAGATCCAACTGGTGGGGGGTGTTGGCCACTCACCTGTGGACACTTTCATTCACTCCTCCCTTTTGAGAACAGTGCCTGGGCATATCTACAGGCCGGTCTTGTAAGTCCATGACTCTGGAACTTCTTCACAGCACTGGTCCCAGTCTTGACCAAACATTTATTTGTAGAAGCGCATATTAAATGTTTGTCTCTCTGACCAGACTGTACACCCCGTAAACACAGGGGTCACATGTTACCTCTCTACACTGTGTCCCAGCGCCTTGCTGAACGCAGGTACTCAGGAAACATTTTGAAAGCCAACATGCACACTAAAATGCATGCATGCATGCATGAATGACACTCTGAAGGAGATATGACCATTACCATTTTTTAGAAGGAAAATCGAGGCTCAGAGAATCAGGCAGCTGGCCTCCAGCAGCAGGCCCTGGGAACATGAACCCAGGCCACCTGCATCCCTGGCACTGAGGCTGGGCCCACCAACTCAGGTCCTTCTCTTGGGCCTGTAGGACAATGTCATGACCGACCTAGAGGTGGAGAGTGACATCATGATGTCTTCAGAAGCCCTTGAAGAGGAGACCAAGATAGACTTGGTCACCCCCGAGTCCTTCGCCCAGCCGAGCCGCATGGGGAAGCCCATGATTGAAGACCCAGCTGTAGAAGTGGTCAAGAAGATCCTGAAGTGAGTGGCCATGGGGTGTACAACAGGGCCCTGCCACCATAGTTTATGGCCCTGAGCCTTCAGGGACCATCTGTGGGGTCCCACACATGAGGTTCCCACCCCTGACAGCCTGTGACTTTGTATAGGGGCTTTTCTTCTTGAGCCTCAGTTTCCTCCTCTGAAATGGGGCTCATAATAGGACTGATACACATGGTATTGTGGGCTAACTGGGATGAGTGCCTGGCCTGAGCTGTCCTCGTGGTCACAGGGGAAAAGCTCATCTCCTTTCCTTTGGTTTCAGACTTCCCGACGAAAAATGCTCAACCCAGCAGTGTGACAAAGACCGCTCCCAGACAGGTAGGGGCACACAGGCCTGTGGGTCTCAGGACACTGGCAGTGGGGGGGCCGGTGTTACCACTTGGCCCATCCTCACCTCGGATTCTCTGTTCTTGTCCTGGGCACTCATCACCCAAAGGCCTGAAGCGACACCAGAACCGGGGGGAGCACCTTGTGAGGAAAGCCTTGTCCAGTGCCAGTGCAGCTTCAACAGGAAGGTAGGGAGGCCGGGCTGCCCAGGATCTCCCCTTCCCACATGCCTTCCCTCGCCCCCCAGACATAGGCCAGAGACCACCCTGTTGCTTCACCAGACTGTCCTCAGAATGTACCCCCTGTGCTCACAGCTCTGAGACCCCAAGGGACCCACTGAGAGGTTGGTTCTAAAGCTGGCTCTCGTCAGTCTGTGCACTTTCCTGCTGAGCGATGTGGCTCACACGGGCCTCCCACCTTGAGAACCCATCTGGATGTTCTGTGGCTTTCCATGGTGACAACTGCTGGATCCCAGCCCTCCTCCCATACCCATCATCCTGGTTAAAAAAGAGGGACATTGGAGATGGCTTCCCTTGCAGGAGGAATCCTAGACCTCTGCATCCTGGCCATGCACTCTGCCCACCATGCTCCCATTGGGGTCATTAGACTCATGGCTCAGTGAGTGTGGGCCCCACTGTCCCCCGACACTGATTTTATAGAAGGCGGGTAACAGAGCCAGTGGCTGAACTGACTTCTGGATTCTCTGTGAGCCGTCATTTATATGGTTTAATTCCTGGTTCTGAGGAAGTGGTAGTGAGGAAATTCCTGCTTTGCATACCTCTGAGAGGTCCTTTTGAACATGAATGCCATCTGCAACATAGAAATAAACCTAAGACCAACCAAATGAGAAAAGCAAAGCCTATTTATTCGGAGCGTGGTACAGCAAGGGGGTCAGCCATCATCACTTAGGTTTTAGCAGAGACTCAAAGTCAGGCAAGGGAGTGAAGAGGCTGTATGGTGGAGAAGGGGAGGGCTTTAGGTGTGCCTTTACGGAGGCTGTTGACATGGGGAAGCTGGAGGCAGACCAGCTAGCAGCAGGCATTCGATGTCATCACTTAGGGCTGCGTATTTGGCTTTCTCTGGTTGGTCCTAAGTTGGAAGCAGGGATAAAATTTAGGGAAGCTGTCATTTAGTAATCAAGTCCTAGCCTTTTGGAGCTGGAGTTATTGTTACAGGAGTTATTGTTTAGCATTTTGGATTGCCGCAAGAGGTAACAATATGGCTTCCTGCAAGTCTGACCTGTATCAGGCTGGCTTCCTGAGTTGTTTATGGTAGACGAGGAGTTGGTTTCCTGGGCAGGTTGCTACAGGGTCTGGGTCAGAGTTCTGTATTTATGTAGAGTCCAGCTATTGTCCATTTGTATAGTCAGTCTCTCAGTGGTTACAAAATGTAGTCCATGTTGCTTAGGGTTGTCTGATGTTGCATGGGACATACTTACACTAAACATTATTCACTGCTTTGATGAAATTCAAGTTTAACTGGGCATAGTGTCCTTTTATTTGAAAAGCATCTCAACCTGTTTTTCTTTGGGTCCTTACCACAAGGAAGCAAGGATGCACAATTTCTGGCCCTTCCCTCCCTCTCAGGGTCCTGGGGTGGGTTTTAGCGATAAGGACTTCACCCCCACAATAAGGTTGTCTCCATAGCAGATGGGGAGTAGGGAAGTGTCTTGAAGGATTCCGCCCCAGACACGGGAGTCACGGTGTCCCACAGGCGGGCCTGGAGGCTCCAGCCACAGAAGAGCTGTGCGCCTACCCCAGCCTCCAGAGCGCTGACTCACCTGTGTCTCACAGCATCACACGATACTCCAAGCCCAACCGAATGGACAGAAAGTACCAGGTGCTCGGGGAGAAGCCACCGCCTCCAGCTGAGTAAGTGGTACCTTATCCTTTAACTCTATTTTAACCCATTGTCTCAGTCAGCGGGTGGCTAAACCAGACACAGCTGGGGGGAAAATAAGGCGAGGTGGGTGAAGGGAATAGGTAAGGGTCAAGGTCAATGTGTCTCATCCCAGTTCACCTAAATTCATTGCAAGTCATTTTCACCAAAATTTCTCATTTTCCAAGCTAAGCTTTTTGGGGTAGTCAGACAGCATACCCCTTTTAGGTTTGGGGTTTTTTTGTGGGTGTTGGTTTTTTTTTTTTCAATTTTTTAATGCTTCGCCTCCCCCATTCCGCTTTCCCTTTATTTTAATTTCATTGATTAAAACAAACTCTGTTCCACTTAATATGGCTACATTTCAAGCAAACAAGCAAGATTTCAACCTCAGAAAATTGGGGGCCCTCAGAGAAAGTAGAAGTCTACAATGGATGCACACACACACACCCTTAATCAGGGAACTCACCATCACAGCACCCCTACTTATCAGTCTTTTTTGCCCCACTGGTCTTATCTCTGGGGTTTTGTGAACTTTGCAAAACAAGGGTGGCTTTCACTTCAGGTGGCCTAGAAGTTGGGTCTAAGTCAGCAGCTAAATGCTCCCTTGTCCCCCGCACAAAAAGACATTCCTTATCATTAAAACCTTGACTGTCTCTTTCATTTTGTATAGTTCTGTCATTTTATCACATGTGTATATTCACATAACCATCACCCTAATCAAGAAACAGAACTGTGCCATCACCACCTACCGTTCAGTCACTCATGCTGTCCTTTCATAGCCATACCTACCCCCCTCCCTCACCACCCCTAACCCTGAGCAGCCACTAATCCATTTTCTATGCCTATCATTTTGTCACTTCAAGAATTTCATGTAAATGGTCTTATACAGTGTATGACCTTTTCAGAATGGCTTTTTGCACTCAACATAATGCCCTTGAGATCCACCCCAGTTGTTGCACGTATCAATAGTTCATCCCTTTGTATTGCTAAATAGTTAGCCACCGTATGGATGCCCCATGGTATTTTTGTGGTGAAAAAAAAATCACAGGCTAAACAGAAAAAATAATGAATAGATCAAGCATTTATGAAATCTCTGAAAGGGGAGAGACTTTCCTGGCCTAGCTCAGTGGTGAATTGGTCAGAAAATGGAACCAGACTGATGATGTTTTGCCCCCCACAATGGGACTCTGGCTAAGTGACTTCTCCTCAAGCCTTCATCTTCTCTGTGCACTGTGGGTAGAAGAGGATCCTCTTCTTGGAGCTGTGGGGAGGAGCCAGCAAGTCACCCACAGGCCTCCCTTGAGTATACAGGATTGTCACCCCAAGAAACACTAGATGAAATCACAAGGAAAGAGATGGAAAATTTTGGCAAATAAATTTTTAAACCCCTCTGAGGTAAACTGCAATTAAAAGTTAGTAACAACCAGCAAAGACACAATAGTGGTAAATAAGGCCAACAAAGCAAAAATTGGCTCCTCTCCCTGCCCACCTTCCCCCAGCAAATTGTTAAGGAACTTTCCAGCACTTAGTAGGGTACGGGGAGAATTGGAAGAGACCACATGCAAGGAGGAAATAAGATTAGGAACAAACATTTGGAGAAAACCCAAATTCTCACTAGAATGCAAACAAATGAAAGGGGAAGAAACCCATTGCATATTTTGCCTAAGATTAACCAATATGTAAATAGATTTTAGAGGAAGTTCCCAGTTTATCATGGGAGGGTGCAGATGGTCCCTCCCAGCACTGCCAGTGTGAGATGTTAAGGGAAAAATTATTCTGATCCTTGTTAAAACAGTGAGGAAGACTTCATGCAGGACCATTGCAATAGGCGTCAAGACTGTTCCAGTAGGGGGAGATGGGGCTCAACTCAGAATACATTCAGGACAAGAGAAGATCTATAGCTAATGTGCAGAGTGAGGGAGCAGTGGACGGAAAATTCAAGGGTAGTGGGATTCTTGCTAAACCTACTTAGCAGGCTTTTTGCTGCAGGCAGGCTGTGGTGATCGGATAGTGAAGGTGATCCACATGATGGGGGAAGGTTGTGTCTAAACTGAATCAACAGTATCTTGCTCACATAGGACCCAGCAGGCCAAAGACCATGCCCAAGGATGAGGCCCAGTCAAGAAGTAGGCTCAGAAGAGCCTCTCTAAAGTTTGGTCAAACAGAGAGTCATGGTCAGTCCCTCCTCTTATTCAAGGAAAGAAGAGACATTCTTCTTTCCTTTGACCAGTATAAGTTCATTTCTCGTTCAGTCAGCTTTTGTTCCTTGAAGACCAGCTGAACCGTCTGTTGAGACTCAGTAGTAAGGTGGCCGGTCAAGCTTTCTAGATGTTGGGCCTGAAGCACCCTGAGTGGCCCACACAGGAGCAGCTCCAGGCATTACGGTGGCCCCTCGTCTAGCATCAGCTTGCTGGACTTCGTTAGATTTTGGAGGGAAAGCCAGCTATAAACAACAGAAAGTCCCAATAAGGGTCCAGGCAGCCAGGCTTAGTTCTCAGTGGCTTCAAGTCAGCAGGGTGGGAGAGAATTTGGAAACATTAACTGGAGGAGTTGTAGCCAGATATTGAAGGAAACTAGAAGAACTGAGAGTTTGGTAAGGACTGACAAACTGTGCAAGATGGCAAGATCCCAGTCCAGTTTACAGGTAGGTAATGAAATCTCAAAGACAGTGAATAGGACTAGAATCTTCTAACCCACAAGAGTGTGCTGTAGTTTTCCATTGAGGCATAAAACTTCTATCACCCCTCTTTCTGATGCTTGCCTACAAAACAAGCCTGATCTCTTTAGATTTGACCTGATTCTTTATGTAGGTGCAGTAAGAATGGTAATTGATCGCATAGATCTCTTTAATAAAGTTTGTGTTGCTGGAACTCCTCATAAAGAATTTCAGATTAGACTTTCAAAAGCCCCTTGAGGCTAGGAAGCCAGGCCAGAGTTCACCTGCAATCCCTCTAGATTTAGGTGAAACCCTCTCTTCTTGAGGCCCCCACAGTATCCTAGGCTCCTGGGCTTGCCAGAAAGGGGTCTTCCTTCCTCACCTGTAAGGCTGGGAACCCTGTAAGCCAGGTACAGGCTGCTTTTCCCAAGAGGGCTTTGTAAAAAGCATTGACTCCATGCAGTTGACCTTAGTTCCTTAAAATTGTCTGGTCGTATCTGATTCTATATGTCCTTCTCCATATGATATTCCAGTCAGAGCCTTGCTTATATAGCAGTACTTCCAGTTATGTCCCATTATAAGGAAGATGGATTCTTACTGAACTGTGAATAGTTGTATTGCCATGAAAACAGGTATACTCGATAAGAATTTTCGAATTCTGAGGTGTATATGAGTGGCTAAAATGCTCAACCTATTTCCAACTAGCCCTTTTTCCTTTTCAGTCTCAGGCATTTGTTTTTAGGGTTCCCCGTTCCCCTGAGAGCCCCGAGAGGGATGGGAGGCCTAGAGTTCAAGGGATTGTGGGAGCTGAGGGTGGGAATGGGAAGAGAAATGTCCTGCAGGGTGGACGGAGGTGGGGCTTTGCAGGGGGGTGTGTCGAAGGGTACCAGGAAATTGACGAGGAGATGGAGGTGGTGAGAGGAGGAAGTCAAGGAGCAGAGGTGAGGGGAAGTCAGAGGGCTTAGATGGGCCAGTCTGGGGAGATGTGAAGTTTCCCAGAGAAGCCAGTGAGGTTCCACGTTATGCTTAGTCAAATCATGCCAGTGGTATGAATCACACAGCGGACTGTTTAGGAAGGGATAGTGAAAACATACAAAGGAGTCTGTCTAATGCTGGCCAAAAAGAGTTTTTGTCATGGCCAACAGCAAAAGGTCTTTCCAGAGGCAGTTTGGGAAGGTAGTAAAGGGCATAAAATTATGTCTGTTGTGCACCGCCTTGGGTGTTTCTCGCGAGGAAGCCATCCTATCAAGAAGAGAGAACTCGCACAAAGCTACACCATGCAATACTTTTTGTCCTGGTTAAAAATGGGAAAACCTAACATTCCAAAAATAAGAGATTGCAAACCATGGTGCTTCCATACTCAGTGGTGTTACACAGCCATTTAAAAAGATATCTTAATGTGGGGGAACACTTAACAAGTGAACAGAATGTAAAATATACATGAACCGAATTCCAAACTGATTTTAAAAGCAGCAGAAGGAAATACCATAAAATGTTGGCCTTCATTTTTTTCCTTTGCTTTTCACTCTATTTCTAATTTTCTTTAATTATGATGAGTGAATTTTCAAATGAAACATCAAGTGACCGATATGCATATATTTTAGAAATTGGCCAATAACGTGTGTGTACAGCAGTCGCTGAATCACTTAACAGAAATTGTGAAAAATTCAGTGTCCCACAACTATGTGCAGTTCTAAGACACCTGTCCCTTATTTCACTCCTACTATAGAGAAGGTTGACCTAGCTGGACAGGAATATCCAGTGCATCTGTGCAGATCTGTTTAATAGAGCCCTGGTGTGCACACAGTCAGCCTACTGGCCAGAGGTGCCAGAAGGAGGATGTTTGGTCCTACAGGAAGTCTTCTTGCTCATTTGATTAACATTTATAAGAAATTGTTCTTTCTTCTTTCAACCGATCCCGAGGCACTGACAGGGGCAGATACTGCCGTGGCACTGGGGGTTCCATGGTAAGCAAAAATAGATACAACAGTCTGTGTCCAGGTGAACTTTACCATTTTTTCTGGGAGAGATAGAGGTTAATCAGCCAGTCACACAAGTCAATCCCAAATCCCCCCTGTGGGGAGTGTTGTAGGGCTGAGAACCACTCTGAGAGCATGGGAATAGGATGGTCGAGAATTGCCACCAAGCTGGGATCTGAGGAAGAGCAGTAGCAAATGTGACCAACAGGAAAGTTAGCAGTGTTCTCAGGGGGAGGAATCAGTGTGCAAAGGTCCTGGGGCAGGAGTAAGTAGCTACAAGGAGTGATGAAGCCAAGAGAGAATAGACTCTTGGAAGGGGCCAAACACCCAGATTGTCACATAGGAGAGGCATTAAACTAGACAAATAGAAATATCGGATGAGAATACACCTGGGCATCACATGAACTGTCCAATTCTGGCTGGGCCACTGTGCACTCAGAATGTTCTGTCCATTTGGTCTTGTCCACACCATTTCGTGTGATTAGATAAGGCCCCTCAGAGATCTGTCTTTTGTGTATTGCAGGGATTTTAAAGGGATCATCCTGACCCTCCTCTGGGAGAGCAATGAGCATCTGTTGAACGTTGTAGAGGTGAGGGCCGCTAGCCACAGTCCTCCGCCTGTCCCTTGACTGGCTGCTGGCCCCACATCGGCAGCTGCCTCTGCCTCTTCTGTTCTGCTGATAATGGCCTTATGGGTAAAATTGAGGAAAGGGGATTCCAGCTCCCACGGCCACGGCTACCCGGCTTCTGTCACCTCATGTGGTGTTTTCCTAAAAATTAAACCTCATTCATTCATATATCCATTTATTGAGCCACCACACATTTCTTGGACACTGTGGGTCAGATACTGGGTGGGCCAAGAGCAACAAGCCCAGTCTCTGTCCCTGGGAGGCCAGCGTCCTGCAGACGGGTGACAGACATGGTGGCCTCAAGGGAGCTGGGTGAGGCTGCTGGAGCAGGCACCCGGGGGGCCTCCAATGGGAGCTACCCAGTGCCCAGTTCCAGCACACCCCACACAGGGCTGTCTGTGCATGTTCCTGTCAGCCTCCCACTGGGCTGCAAATCCTTCACAACAGGGGCTCTGAGTCTTCCATATTTGTGGCCCTTGGCCTAGTACCCGGCTTGGCACTTCATAGAAAGCATCATAGAAAGTTCTCAACCCAGTCATTGAAATAAGATTCCATTTGGGTCTTGAAGGACCAATAGAGTTTTGCCATTCGGTCACGTATGCCTTGTGACTGGGATAATGACAGTGGTGAAAAGGGCAGTTGGGTCGGAAGAGTGTGGCTGGCAGAGGTGCCATCAGGAGAAAGGGCTAGGCAGCGTGCAGAACAGGGTGGAGGTTGTAGGAGCATGGTGATGCTCCAGAGCCCCGTGGTGATGGTCAGCCTCTCCTGCAGGAGTTCTACCGCAGAGAGAAGCGCTCCATCACCAGGCCTGACTGCACGTACGAAAACTTTGACCAGTGCGCCGAGAACATCTGCAAGAAGATCCTGGACTACCACATGCAGACAGACGAGTACCATAACTCCTGCCTCATAGGTAGGTGCGGGCGGCAGGCGGGCGGGCAGGTCAGGGGCGTGGCACGTGCCACCGACTGAGCAGAGCCTGGAGCTCAAAGCCCAGAGGACGCCTTCCTGACCTGGAGGTCACCAGGGGAGGCACAGGAGCCTCCCTGTGAAAAGCCGACAGCTTAGCATGAGGTAAAAGCGTTGATCGGATTTAACTGGGAGAAACAACAATGCTGAAGAAGATCACTTTTCTTGAGAAATCTGGTGATGTGCATCGCTAAGAATGTTTTGTTCATTGCCCAGATGATTTTGAGAGCTTTATTGAGACACTCACATGCCATACTATTCGCCCATGTAAAGTGTACAATTCAATGGATTTTAGCATACTCACGGACCTGGGCAATAATCACCACTGTCAGGTGTGGAACCCCTGTCCCTCTGTCACTGCCCCAGCCCTCAGCACCACTCAGCTACTTTCTCCCTCTATAGATTTTCCTATTCCGGGCTTGCATATGAATGGAACCATGTACCGTGTCGTCTTTTGTGACTGGCTTCTTTCATTTTGCATAATGTTTTCACGGTTCATCCACGTTGTATCAGGTGGCACCTATTTTATTCCTCTTTATGGCCGATTCTCATTCCACTGTGTGCACGTACCACAGTTTGTCTATCCATTCATTTGGTGGTTTCCACCTTTGGCTGCTGTGAATAATGCTGCTACACACATTCACACACGAGTTTTGTTGTGGGTGTACATTTTCATTTCTCTTGGATGTATATAACTAGGAGTGGAATCGCTGGGTCATGTGGTAACTCTGTATTTGACCGTTTGAAGAAAACTTTCCATGGGTATTTGTTAAGTGCCTACTGTATGCCTGGCCTGTGCTGGGCTCTGATGACCCCGACAGAACAGCCTCCTGGAAAGTAGGGACACGAAAACAGGCAGGTAGGATACGTCGTGCCATTCACATTTATTGTAATGACCTTAAAGAAGCTGTGAAAACACACCCAGCTCCCACCTTTGCCCATCTCTCCACATTCCTCCGCATCCTTGTTTATAGCCATGCATGTTGTATGCAGTTGTAAGTCCTAATTATTCCTGTTTCTAAGGCAGGACACCTGAGGGCCCATCACCATCCTGCTTGTTGGTTGAGGGGCAGCATGGGAAGAAGAGGGAGAGGATCAGGGGACACCCAGACCTAGGGTCAAGACCCAGCACTGCCATCTCCCCGCCTTATGACCTTGACCAAGTCACCTCACTTCTGTGAGCCTCAGTTTCCTTGTGTGTACACTGGAGATTAAGACAACACTCACCATATAAGGCTTTTCTGAGGATTAAGCCAGTCACAGAGACCTGCCACATCCAGGGAAAATCACCCACAGTGGGTCTCACTGCCGTTACAGTAGAGCGACTGGACTTCAAACTGTTTCTCTAGCTCAGAATTTCCCCACACGAACTCTGGGATCCCATCCTCTATGACCTTCCTCAAAAGAAATGTTCTGTGGTCAAATGGGTTTGGGAAATGCTGCAGATTATGTTCTTCTCTGTAAGAGTCACAGTTCCCATTACATGGAGACTTCCATTTCCTACAGCGTGGGAGTCCAGTATCCTGACCAACCTTCCCACTGAAAACATTTAAAAGTATCAGATATAATATTTTTGTGTTAAAGTCTTTTAAATGTATTGATGAGCTAGCTGTAAAGTAAGAAACACACAAAGCCCCCAAATTGGGTGAAAATAGGAACTCCAAGAGAGAAACTGAACAGTAACACATTGCCCGAAGGCCTTTGCTGACTCCCAGGTAAGCCTTGTTTTCATGGCCTCCAGGGCCTTGGGAACAGGAGACAAAGCCCCAGACCACCCAAGGTAGAAAGTCTGGAAGGACACAGCCACAGAAAACTGGGTCCCCACAGGGCTCCAGCTGCAGAGTAGGACGAATGAGACAGAAACCAAGTCCCCCTTCCTGCTCCTGCACCACTACCACCACCAGCGACTAGAAGGAAATGGTCTTATTAAAAACCCTGCTACTAGGTAAAGCAGAAGGAAAACTCCAGTAAGAATCCATAACTATTGGGACACCTGGGTGGCTCAGTTGGTTAAACAGCTGCCTCTGGCTCAGGTCGTGATCCCAGGGTTCTGGGATTGAGTCCCGGGTCAGACTCCCTGCTTAGCAGGGAGTCTGCTTCTCCCTCTGCCCTTCACCCCTGCTTGTGCACTCTCTCTCTCTGACAAATAAATACATAAAATTTATCTTAAAAAAATAAAAGAATCCATAACTATAAAACAGGCTTTGTGCTTGAATTTGACTTTGTTTTTGTGGATCATCCAAAAGACTTCCAGCTGATAATTTAGCTTAAAATGATCTTGAGTTAGTGGTGCCCAGATGCTTATCAATAGAGACACTACAAATCCTCTCTACAAAAAACCCGCCTTCAGTTCAGACCTCTAAGGATTCTCACAAATCAAATGCCCAGAATAAAAGCTCACAGTAAAAAACGGACAAACAACACACACACACACACAAACACAAGGGAAATGGGCCCCTTAAGCGTGAGGCAGCAGAATGAGATCAGTAAAGACTTTGGATATTGAACATATCAGACACAGAATATAAAATCATGTATTTATTAGAATTAATTAGAAAAGGATACTGGAAACATGAGTAAGGAGTGAGAGGCTATTAAAATGACCAAGTAGATAGGAAAGAGAACCACATAGAACTTCTAAATTGGAAAAATAAATAGTTGAAGATTTAAAATTATGAATGGCTTTACTATCAAGAAAATATCCAAAATACAAAGCAGAAAAACAAAGCGATGACA
Source organism: Halichoerus grypus (assembly GCF_964656455.1). NCBI lineage: Eukaryota > Metazoa > Chordata > Mammalia > Carnivora > Phocidae > Halichoerus > Halichoerus grypus. The sequence continues at coordinate 61,306,175 of NC_135725.1, forward strand.
ATCTGGGAGAGAGGTAAAGGGATATGGATGAGAAGGTAAGTCTAACATAGAGGTGCTTAGGGGTCCGGAGGGACAGAAGGGGATTAGAGTCAAGGCAGTCTTTGAAGGGATAACGGATGAGACAGACTCAGATTCACTGCACTTTTCATGAGCTGGGAAGTCCTGCAGAGTGTTGAAGAGAAGTCTTTTGAATTTGCTTAATCCAGTATTTTCTATACTGCTCTGACTGCCTGACCCCTTCTGATGAGATAGCTATTGCCACGTTGTAGACCAGGTCTTTCTCTTTGGGACACTACTTTGGGACTTTTTGGGAGCGATCACTTCAGCACCTTGGCTTTGTTCTGTCCCCTCCCCTGGTTCCCCCACTTCCAATTCCTATAGAATTACGGGCCCAGATGAGGAGATTTGAGGAGCTGCTGCCCCAGGTGTGCTGGCTGGTGATGGAGAACTTCAAGGACAACCACTGGAAAAGATTCTGCGCCTCTGCCGAAGAGATCCGGGGACAGTTCTGGAATTATCAGGAGAAGCTGGGGAAAAGGAAGGTGGGGGCCCCAAGACCAGCCCTTCCTCTCCAGGACCAAGGGCCCTGGGAGCTCAGAAATGGAGGCAGGGCATAGGCAGAACTGGCCAGGCTGGGACTGTTGGATAGGGTCCGAGGGGCATGGGGCATTGGAGAAATACCTTTTCATAGAAGGTGTTCAATAAACTTCTTTTTGGATTTACTTGGTGGGTTTGCTGTTTCTGTGGGAGTGTGGTCATTGACATCAACAATGATGGTCTACCTGGTCCTTGGAGGCATGGGACATGGATGCCATCGATTTTATTGGACTAAGGCCCTGGTTGTGCTGAGGCAGCTGCTCGGCTCTCCCATTCCCTAGCTCTCAGCGTCAGCTCCAGCCATGCCCCTATCTTGTCTTCTCTGCCTCTCCTCTGCCCATCCATGGCCCTTCACACACCTGGGTCAGAGCACACATCATTCTGGCCATGGCCTTTATTAGCAGAGGACGTGGGCCAATTGCATTTTGGTCCTGACCTAGAGACCAGGTCAAAACCCCCACTGATTTCTGGATTGTTTGATTGAAGGATGAAAATGCCCAGAAGCTCCATCCAAATCTCGGACATCCCGCACATTTCCAAGAAATGGAGTCTCTGTGTCAAGTGGAAGAGAAAAGGCAGGACGATTTAGACACTATGATTGTGACAACCAAAGAGAAGCTCGAGGTCAGTGGTGCCATGGACTCCCAGGTCTGGGTGCTGAGGGCTGCAGTGCCCCCAGAGAGACCTCTCCTTCCCCCCCACCCGCGACTGACAGTCCAGCAACAGTGCTGAGCATGGCCCCTACCTGGCACCCTGGCCGAAGGGGGGCATGAAAGTCGGCAGGTGTTATAGGGCTGGTTCATCATTATTGGCTGGTTTGATGTGCATCTTTTGATTTCTAAATGAATTAACTCTAAAATTACTAATGAGAACTTCTTTTTTCGACATCCATGTCTGTTTATTTCTCTTTAGTGAATTGTTTGGGGGCATCCCTTTGCCACTTCTGAATCATTTCCTATCTTCAAGCCCAGTCAGCTCTTGGGAGAGGCCTCTTGGCTGAGGACCAGATGCCACTTACCTTGGACATACATAGCTGACACATGGCTTTGGTCTCATCTCACCTGCTAGCTCCCCAAGTCCTCCCTCAGCCTGCCTTTGGAGGCAGACTCCTCTCCCTGCAACACCAGGCTGCCCATGTTTCCCCCAGGAATTCACCAGGAAGTACGGCCGGTTTTTCATAGCCAGCTTGGCCACCTTCACTGAGAAGTTCCTGCTGCAGTTGGATGAAGTGGTCACCATCGACGATGTCCAGGTTGCAAGTAAGTCATACCACCGGCCTTCTGCCTGGGCCCCAGGGGGTTGGTGAGGTGGAGGGTGATGGGCCAGGGGCATCTGCTTTTCCCCCAGTTCCACCAGAATGAAAATAGATTCTCCACTGACAGGACTGATGGATTTTTGTTTTCATTAAAAATAAGGTGTTTTTTTTTTTTAATTAAGCAAATCCCCAAATGGGTCAAAAATTATATGTAAAAAAATAAAACCTTAATAGTAATATTTTAATAATCTTGGTAAAGGCAGCTTTCCTAAGTATGAGATGAGAGCCAGAAGCCATTAAGGAAATGGCTGACACTCCTCTGTGGCCAAAATAAAAACAAAGAAAAATGTCGAAAAATTGAAAGACAAACCACAAACTGGACAGATATTCCTAACAAGCTACTATATAAAGATGTGAATCATATATTAAATGTTATCAATTTATCACTAACTTAGTGAGTAATTAAAATATTTTTATTTTAAAAAGCTTTTATTACAAGGACACTACATTTTTTATAGTAAAATTAAAAACTCAATATCAGTTACAAAGGAAGTAAAGAACACAGTCTTTCCACCCAGAACAGAGTGCCCTTACTATTTGCTCTTCATCCTTCCAGTCCTTTCCTTTTGGGCACAGGCCTGAGTATGTGTGTGTGTATGTTTGGGGGGCTGTTATAGGGTGTGTGCTCTTTTATAACTTAATTCACCCTCAGGTGGCTGTTGGCCAAGATGGTCAGTCATCTTCTTCAGCATTTTCTCTTGCTGTGTGTCATACTTTATTAATTAGTCTCCTGCTGTTGAACGTTGGGCCATTTCCAGTTTTTCACTCCTGTGCTTGTGCTGAAGGGAGCATCTGCGTCCTTATATCTCTATTCTGGGGCGATAAGTTCCTAGAAGTGGACTTTTTGGGTCAACATGTATATGAATGTTGAGGCACTGGTTATTTTCCCATACTGGAGGTCTCTCTGGCCAGTGCAAGCCTTGTTTGGGAAGCGGGGCTAGAGATTAGGGAGAATGGGCAGAGCAGCCAGCAGGGAAGGTACTCTTGGTACCTTGGAAGGAACCGTGGAGCTGGGGAGACCCCCTGTATCAGCCCCAGGGAGGCCTTTCCTGCTGTAACTCAGGCTTCGGAGCCAAGTGGCCTGGCCCTGCCCTCCCTGGCAGATCAGGGCTGCCCTTCCCTGCTGGCTTTCACTCCACAGGAAAGCACATCAAAGGACAGGTCAGTGAGCCAGACATCAGAGGGACTTTGAATGTGTTTGCCCCAGGGGTAGTTCTTCGTTCAGAACCCATTTGAGCTAGTATAAACCAAAGGTTATCTGGAGGCTCATGGAAGCTGTGCGAAGGTCAGAGCATCATGCCCTGGGCTTTGGAGCTGGGAAGAACACCTAAACCATACCTCCCATCACTCAGCCAGGCCCCCTGCCCGCCGCCACTAGCCGCCCCCCCCTCCACCCCAGGCCTACAGATCTGGTGCTTTCAGCTTCTCTGTGGGACTGGGTTCCGTGTCCCTCTGGAGACTCCCAAGTGGGGAGGAGGGGAGCAAGCCCTCATCCCTCCAAACGTAAGGTCAGGGGGAAATCCCCTCGATCTTAGACTGTGCGTGAGGCCGTGGTCATAACCTGTCTTTTGCCTGTCAGGGATGGAGTCCCCCAAACAGAAAACATCAATCCTCATACGGAGGAAACTCGCTAGGCTTTCCCTGAAGGAAGAAAGTGAGAAGCCCCTGATTGAACGGGGGAGCAGGTAAGAGCCGAGAACATTGAGGAGTGTCATCCATGGCTGTGTTTGCTGGAGCACTGGGCAGTGGAATGGTTAGGGGCACCTGGAAGCCTTGGAAAGGCATTATGCTTTTTTTTTTTTTTTAAAGATTTTATTTATTTATTTATTTGACAGAAAGACAGTGAGAGAGGGAACAAAAGCAGGGGGAGTGGGAGAGGGAGAAGCAGGCCTCCCACGGGGCAGGGAGCCCGATGCGGGGCTCGATCCCAGGACCCTGGGATCATGACCTGAGCCGAAGGCAGACACTTAATGACTGAGCCACCCAGGTGTCCCGGAAAGGCATTATGTTCTAAGCCTCAGTTTCCTCACCTGTGAAATGGGCATGGCAGCCCACCTTCCATGGTATTATAAAGAGAAAGTTTAACGAGATCTTCCTTAGAGTGCCCCTGGCACATAATAAGAGCTCAGCAGCTATTAGTTCTCTTGCTAAGGACCCACAAAGGGGGGCCTGCATAGAAAGGGAGGCCATCCCAGTACGGGGCACATTCTCAAGTTGCCAGTGGCACCGTGAACCACTGCATGTGAGCTGTCAAAGTGCTTGTTCCGTGGGCTCCAAGAATGTGGCTCTGGAAGAAGTAAGGCAGTGATTTGCCCAGCCCAGTAGGAAAAATGGGCTGGGAATGGGTGCCTGCCTCCTGGCCAGCCCCCTGCTGAGGAAACAGGCCTGGCAAAGGGAGACAACCAGAGGTGTGGCATTCCTCCCCGCCATGCAGAACCCAAGACCGTCTATGCGCACGGATTTAAACAGCGTGAAAGTACAAAAAAGAACTTGAAGAAGCTGAATGTTAAATGCTCAGTAGGGTTTTCCTTTTAATGAAGATGTTTCAGACATGATCTTTTTTTTTTAAAAAAAAAAGATCTGTTAAACTCTTCCACCAGGATTGGAAGGTGCGCTGTGAACTATGATGATGACAAGCCTGTCCACCTTTGACATGCATGTTTATTTGTAGGAAGTGGCCAGGAATCAAACCCACTGAAGTCACCATCCAAAATAAGATTCTCCTCCGGAAAACATCATCCATCACCACCACCAAAACGACCCTGGGCCACCTGGCAGCTGTGGAAGCCCGAGATGCCGTCTACCTGGTGAGTGGAGAGACCAGGTGGGGCTGGGCAGACCCCAGGGAGCGCAGGGCAGCTGTTTGGCTGCCTTGGGAAGAAGGGAGCTTCCCATCACCCAGGGAGCTGCGGGGTTTGGCCCATGGAGCAGATGACCCATGTCAGGGTGCCCCGGAGGATGGTGTCAACACTCAAGACAGTTAATATTCTCAGGCCCAAGGACGAGATCTGCGGGTCATGTCCCGTCCCAGTGAGAGCGTGGGTCTGATGGCATGAGCCCCAGTGCTGAGGGACACCCCACCCAGACTGGGGGATGAAGGAGGACCTTCCAGAGGAATGGTTGAGTTAGAGCAAGGGGCCAGACTAGTCAGAGGCACAGAGGCCCCGGTAGCAGTAGGCGGCAGTGGGTGGACATGGACAAGACAGGCTGATCCCCATACTGGGAGAGCCCAGGCCCTTCCCTGGCCACCATGCCAAGCTCCAGGGAGAGGGGACCACTCTGCTGAGTTCAGTAAGTGCTCAAGGCCTGGAGGGATCAGCCTTCCAAGGAAGCCGAGAGCCCTGAGCTCCAAGGAGGCCACCACACTGGATGGCAGTTAGGAACGAGTGCAGAGTCCAGAGTCAGGGAGACGGGTCCTAGTCCCTGCTCAGCTTCTTTCTAGCTGGGTGACCCTACGCAAGGTTTTGAGCCTCAGTTTCCCTATCTATAAAATGAGGGAAACAACTGGACCTGCCTGATGGGTGTTTGGGCAGATTACATGCAGAATGATTTGTGGAGCTCTTGCCAGTGTCTGGAGTAAGTTAAAAGCTACCTGCCAGTGGGTTACAGCATTCCGTTAGGGCCCAGAGTCCAGAAGCCCCTCCTCATCTGGCCTCCCCCTGCTGCTTTGCTCCCAGAAATATCTAGCACTATTTGAAGAGGAGTTGAAGAAGATCCAGGATGACAACATGGTGCAGGTGAAGGAGGCTCAGAGCTGGAAGGACAGCTGGAAGCGCTCCGTGCATACCATCCAGGGCCTGTACTTGTGACACCCTCACCCCACCCCACATAAAGGCTCATTTTTAATGGACACCCTTCTCTCTCCATCTGTCCATCTGTCCACCCATCCATCCCTGCTCTATACCCAGCACTGTAGCCTCATCAGTGACCAGGACATGGTGTGGTCTCTGCCCATGTGGAGATCACGTCCAATGAGGAGCGCGGAGGTGAAAAGGGGAGTTCCATGTGGTTAGCAGCGATGGTGGGTCACAGGAGTGGACCACTTAAAATAAAGACCAGTACTTCAGAGGACATGATTCCAATAGGCACGCTTGGCCCTTCATCTTGGAAAACGAAATGATTAAAATGTATGGGCATGAATACATTTTACATTTAACAGTGTAAAATAATTGCAGCCATGCAACCAACAGAGAATTAGTCCAGTCTTGATTGGGTATTTGTCTGGCAATTTACCTGACCAAATTAGAGCATTTTGAGGAATATCTTCCAGGCCTCCTTAATTTTCCTGCGGGCCTCTTTAATCTTGTGAGACTCAGATCCTTCTCTCTGGAAGCCTCCATTGTGCCATCTTCCTTGTTGAGTTTATCTTCCTGGATTAGGTGGCCTAACCATGCCAAGTCTCATTGGCCAGTAGCTTTCTGTGGCACTTGGACAGCCTGTGTACCTTCCTTCCTTGACTTAATCAACTCCTGTTTCTTTTACCTGGTTTGCATTTTGATTTTGCATCAGTTTGGGTTTTCCCATGCTTTAACCTCTTTTAATGACTTGTTGAGGTAGGATTTTGTCCCTGTTTTACAGGTGTGGAAGCTCAAGTCCAAAAGGCTGAGACAACCTGCTCAAAGGCACAAAGCCTGTAGAGAACCTCAGCATAGTTTCTGGTTCCCCAAATGTGGACAAGGACTTGGGGACAAGTCATTTGTTTTGGAGATGATCCCAAGAAGCACGAGTGAGGTCCTGGGGAAGGGGAGCCTGGAGGGATCCTTGGCCTTGCTCCCAGCTCCTTCCACCCCCCACCCAGGCACATCCTGTCCTCCTCACCTGTCCTCCACCCTGCATCGCCTGTCCCCTGGTCTGCTGCTGACCTGTCTCCTGACCTGGTCTTCTGTAGCCGCTGTCCACACTAGGGGCTGTGGGCTCATTGTGGTTCCAGGTTCCCACAGAGGTGGACTGCAAAACCCCAGTCCTGTCCCCTCAAAGCTACCCTTGGGACCTTAGGTATTCCCCTATTGAGCAGGTCGTTAGGAAAATGGATGCCCCTGCCCCATGACAGAGCTGCCTCCAACCTCTCTCTAACTCTCCCTCTTGTAAGTTCCCCTGTGTCTGCTCTTTCTTGACCACACCTCCATGGTCCCCACCTGAGAAGTCAATGTGAGTGAGTGTGTCTGTGCACATGTGAGGATGTGGAGAAGAAAATGACCCTATATGGAAAGGGGATACACAGGGGTCCCCCTAGGATCTTAGAAGCTCTTAACATCAAGTAAACCCCTTCGGGAGGTGTTGAGCCCTAGCCTAAAGCTCTTCCTTTTCCTTTAGACTCTGCCCACCTCCTGAGCCCCAGACCAGTCCCTGACTCACTCTAGGCCTCAGTTTCCTAATTGTGCAATGAGAGACCGGATACAGAGGCACATACGTGGATGCTTAGTGAGGTCAGGCTCCATCAAAGCAGGTTGGGGTGTGAAGGTGGAGTAGCACAGGTACAGAAAGGAACCCAGTACATGGCAGCCAGGCTTTGTGTCCATAGCCAGGCGCACACAAGGGCCCTGGGGAAGACCCGAGAAGAGTGCATATGCGCGAGCCCTCAAATTGATGTGTACACCTGGGCATTGCAACAGTGGATCCACACGTGAGGTTGGTCTCCTTCAGCCAGCTCTGTGCACCCCACAGCTGCTGGGGCCTGGGTCATGTGTTCTCCACTGGACCCAGGGAGGGGTGTCAGCCTCACTTAACCAGGACAGAGGGTGGGGAAGGGGCAATTCCCCAAAGAAATACTGATGTACTGTTCCCAACAGAAGAGGACATGGGTGTCAGCCAGGCAAAAGCACCCCAAGTCTCAGAATCATGCAAGCTGCCTCCGACCTGTCTCTGCCACTACAAGGGGCTGTCCCCAAAGAAGGGACCTGTCTTGTCCAAGATCACACAATGATTCAGTGGCAAAGCTCATATTTTGGTTAGGTTTGGATTTGCCTATATATATTAGAAAATCCAAAATAATGTGGCATAAACAAGAAAGAGATTTATATCCTTCTCATATAAAAGAACTCTTTTTCTGTTGTGGGACAACTCCAGTGACCCCCCACCCCCAGCAAATGGACAATGGCACTGACTTATTTGTAACTTACTGACAATAACCAGAGAACATGGCTTATGTTCAGGGAGATGGGCTGTCCTCGCCAACCTGCCCTTTTCTGTATTCATAAAACTTGCCCACATTCCCTGTGGTGGAGGACATTTGCTAACAAAACAAAAACCAAAACAAGTCTCCCAAGCCCCCCAAAAACTCTAGAGGCAGGCAGTCCTTACTGATCCTGGACTGCTCGTCATGGAGGACCCCAGCTCATCTGTCCTTCTCCAGCATCTTAGCATGTGGTTTCCATCATCAAGTCTGTCACTGGTCCAGGGTGGCTGCTGGAGCTCCAGCCTGGACCAGCCACCCCATCTGCACTTGAGACAGTAGGCAAGAGGAAGGAGGAGGGCAAAAGAGGCCCTCCCAGCTGTGTCTGTGCCATCTGGCCAGCCTCCTCGAAGTCCCACACCACACTCTGATCATATGTCATTGGCCTGAACTTCGTCTGGTCACTCTTAGCTGCCACAGAGGTTAGGCACTTTAGTCTTTTCATTTGTTGAATTGCTGCCTAAATTAAAACTGTCTGTTTTTAAGCAAAGGAGGAATGAAAACTGTGGAAACTACCAGTGCTCTTTGCTACCCAGAACTCCAAGATGAAGAGGAGGAGAGGGGGTTATTTTCAGGTGCGTAGGGCATCCGCAGCCTCTCCTTCCTTGATGTTCACTTGTTCACAGAGAGAACAGAGTCTTGGTTCTAAACCACAGTGTGTGAGAGGGACCTCTGCTTTGGGCTTCCAGCAGAATGATGGGATCCACTGTGTTGGCGTTCATCTGCTTGTCCCTTACAAGTAGATCTGAGAAAAACCTTTTCTATTTCATAAATGGGGTGGGTAGAGGTGGGGTGGTGAAGTCTTTTAAGAAAGAAACATGTACCTAAAAAGCTGAGTCAAAATTATATCTCTGTAAATCAAAGAATAGAATCTGTTGACCCCACCATGTTTGACCCTCATGGTGAATATACTAGTAAAAATAATACACACAGAATAAAACTAATAGTGGTTTAAAACTCCTCGTGGTGAAGATTATCACTGACTAAAAATTAATGGAAGAAAAAATATATTTGAAAAACATTTTGATATGTGTAATTTCACCCCAGAAAAATGACTTGGTAAAAATAATAATCCCTAAAATTTATAATAGCAGAATCTATAGTCTGACTTTACTATAGTCAGTAAATTATGATCTGGGCCAAAAACCAATATACATAAAAAAAATAATGGATCCTGATATAAATAGTTGCAGTGAAGTAATGATAAAAGTAGATAAGCTACAATTGACTTTCTGTACTATATGTTTTTTCTCAAATGTTGTCTCACTTTTTAATATTTAATAGACCTCATATTTTAGAGCAGTTTTAGGTTTATTGAAAAATTGAGCAAGTAGCACCAAATACTGTACATCTCACCCCCTTCTCCCACAGTTTACTCTATTTTTAACATCTTGTGATAATGTGGTTCATTTGTTAAAGTTTATGGACCGATACTGGTACATTATTAACAGCTAAAGTCCATAGTTTACAGTAGGTCTCACTCTTTCTGTTATACAATTTATGAGTATTGACAAATGCAGAGTGCCATGTATCCACAATTATAGTATCATGCAGAATAGTTGTACAAGGCTCAGATCCCATGTTCCACCTCTTCTTTTCCTCTCTTCCTCCCCCAAACACTGACAACTACTGATCTTTTTGCCCTCTCTATAATTTTGCCCTTTCCAAAATGTCAAAGAGTTGGAATAAAAAATATGTAGCCTTTTCAGACTGGCTTCTTTCATTTAGCAATATGTATTTAGAGTTCGTCCATGTCTTTTTGCGGCTGGATAGCACATTTCTTTATATTGCTGAATAATACCATCATCTGGATGTACCACAGTTTATCCATTTACCTATTGAAGGACCTCTCAGTTGCTTCCAGTTTGGGGCAGTTATTAGTAATTGTTAAATATTTGTGTGCAGGTTTTTGTGTAGACATGTTTTCAGCTCTTGTTGGGTAAGTATCTAGGAGCGTGATTGCTGGATCATATGGTAGGACTATGTTTAGTTTTTTAAGAAACTGCCAAATTGTCTTCCCAAGTGGTTGTACTATTTTGCATTCCCTCCAGGAATGTTGTTCCACACCATTGTCAGCATTTGATATGATCAGGGGTGTTTTGCATTTAGCCCTTCTAATGGGTGGTAGTATCTCATTGTGGCTTTTATTTGCAGCTCCCTAATGATATATGCTGTTGAACATCTTTCCATATGCTTATTGCCATCTGCTTAAATTCTTTGATGAGATATCTGTTCAGATCTATTGCCCATACTTTTTTTTATTGCCCATTTTTTTTAATGGTTTGTTTGAGGTATTTTTTCTTGAGTTAATGAGTTTGTTTGTTTCTGAGATTTTGTTTACAAGTTGAGATATTGTTGAGTTTTAGAAGTTCCTTGTGTATTTAGGATATGCTTATTTGCCATCTTTATATCTTCTTTGCTGAGGTGTCTGTTCAGATCTTTTGCCCATTTTTAAATTAGATAATTGTTTTCTTCCTGTTGAGTTTGAAAAGTTCTTTATGCATTTTGGATATCAGTCCTTTATCAGATAATGTGTTTTATAAATATTTTCTCCTGGTCTGTGGCCTGTCTTTTCATTCTCTTAGCAGTGTCTTTTGCAGAGTAGAAGTTTTAATTTCAATGAAGGTCAGCTTATCAATGTTTTGTTTCATGGATCAAACTTTTGGTATTTTATCTAAAAAGTTAACAAATCCAAGGTCACCTAGATTTTCTCCTATGTTATCTTCTAGGAGTTTTATAGTTTTACAATCTACATCAGAACATTCTGAGTTAATTTTTGTGACAGTTCTTTATCAAGGTTCATTTTTTTTTGCCTGTGGATGTCCAGTTGTTCCAAAACCATTTGTTGTAAAAACTATCATTTCTCCCTTGAATTGCTTTTCATCCCTTTCATCCCTTAAAGACCAGTTGACTGTGTTTGTGTGGGTCTATTTCTGAGTTCTTTTTTTGTTTTTAAAGATTTTATTTATTTATTTGACAGAGACCTAGCGAGAGGGAACACAAGCAGGGGGAGTGGGAGAGGGAGAAGCAGGCTCCCCGCGGAGCAGGGAGCCCGATACGGGGCTCAATCCCAGGGCTCTGGGATCATGACCTGAGCTGAAGCAGACGCTTAACGACTGAGCCACCCAGGCGCCCCTATTTCTGGGTTCTTTATTCTGTTCCACTAATCTATTTTTTCATCCATACCACACTATTTGTTTTAAAGATTTATTTATTTAATTTAGAGAGAGAGAGTGCATGTATGAGCAGTGGGGAGGGGAAGAGGGAGAGGGAGAGGGGAAGCAGACTCCCCACTGAGCAGGGAGCCAGATGCAGATGCTTAATCTCAACACCCTGAGATACTGACCTGAGCCGAACTTAGTTGGACACTTAACCAACTGAACCACCCAGACACCCCTTTATCACACTATCTTGATTATTGTAGCTTTATTTTATAATGAGTCTTGAAGTCTGGTAATGCCAGTCCTCCGATTTTGTTCTTTTCTTTCAATACTGTGTTAGCTGTCCTATTTTTTTTTTAACCTTTCCATGTAAATTGTAGAATCAATTTGTCAATGTCCATAAAATGACTTGCTGGGATTTTGATTGGGATTACATTGTCTCTATAGATCAAGTTGGGAAAAACTGACATCTTGACAATATTGAGTCTTCCTATCCATGAACATGGACTATCTCTCCACTTAGCAATTCTTTGGTCCCTTTCATTAGAGTTATAGTTTTCCTGTAAAGATCTTATACATATCTCTAAGCATGGCAATGCTTTGTTGTAGTCATCAAGAAGATGCAAAATATGGTTGTATTTATTTAGATAATCATCCAAATGAAAAGGCAAATATTTTACATTCTTATTGAGAACTCTCCAGACCCCCAAGAATAAGTCCAAGGACACAAGTTTACACAACATTGGCCTAGACTCCACTTCTATCTTGTCAGCACCACAGTCCTAAATAGGTTGCTGATGATGTTGCAAACATTGCACATAAGTTATAAAATCAGCTTTCCAGCAATAGGGTTTATGCAACATGTCATAATCCCTAGCCACAAGTCTTGGAATTTCAAACAAAGACCACTTGACCTTCCCAGACAAATTACAAGATCACAATTGAGACTTGGAATCATCCAGAGCAATGTTTTTCTCAACTTTAGCAGTATAGACTCCAAATACCCCAAGGAAAAATTCTGACCAAACAGTTACAAATTCTGCTATTGAGAACATCTGGTCATTATCTGAGTTATAAATACCTTCTAAATGGGTCTTGTTTATTTGCAAGGAAATGACCATCTGGAATTTAGGACTCTGTTCTGGGTACCACTTTCAAGAAATTGGATTAAGTAAAGCTTGCTTAGAGGAGATAAGTGTGACATTTAACCAAGAGAAGACATTAGGAAGGTTGTGACAGCCTTCTCCAAATATCAAACAAGCTCCCCTCTGTAGGGAGGATTCCATTCTTTCTCTTTGGCCAATAGGTAACACTAAAGCTCATGAGTGGACACTCTAGAGAGAGAGTTTTTAGATTAAAATGGCACTTTGACCTCCAGAGCCACCTGCCCAATAAAGACAGGGCTCATACACAAGGGGAAGTTCCCCACTGATACAGAAGTGGTCCATGCAGAGGAACAATGTTTTGAAATAGTTCATTAGGGCAGTCTGTCTAGTTGACAGTCATGTTGATGTCAACAAGCATCTGGAGAAGTATCAGGTTACACTCCTCCAGCCTGTTCTCCACTTTGCCATCCAGGATCCACCAGGCTTGGAGGTGAACAGAGTGCCTTCCCAGGAAGGAAAAGGGTGTAGAGAAGAAAATTGGAAGAAATTATTGGAACCATTTGGAGACATGAAAAGAAAAATTATATGGATATAGAATGGCAAAGTAAAGATCAAGTCTCTTTCTGAACAATTGTCAGCCCATAAATTGATACCTGGATTTGGTGCAAGCTATTTGTTAACCTCTATTATACAGGTCTATGGCTTTCCTTAGAGATTTTGTTAAGGGAAAAAAAGTTTACTTTGTCCTTATACTTTTTATGCATTTTCCTTTGCTTACTTCTTCAGTCCCTTATTTCATTCATCAGGTACACATAGAGGCAGCATAGCATTGTAGAAAGAGGATGGACTTAAATCCTTCCCTATTTATTCATACACTGAATAAATATTCATTGTAAACCTGTATGTGCCAAGCACTAGAACACTGCAATCACCATGATTAGGGAATATATCTATCTATCTATCTATCATCAACCTTCAAACCCCTTTTTGGGAACATGTACTGCACAAAAGGAGGTTGAAATGTTATATCAGTACTGACAAACTGTGTTGCTCTCAGATTAAGAACCACTTACCTAGAGAAAAATCTCCTTTAGTGGCTTACTCTGGCCAACAGCTTGCTAGCTCCTTTCTTAGCCAATAGCTAGCCTCCAGGTGTTATAATTTTCTAGTTGCAAATATAAAACACCCTCTTTTAAGGAAGTTGCTGCTGAGAGCAGGGGCTCCAGTTTTAAATGGAAAGATTAAGTGCAAAAGGATGAAGAGAGAATTGGAAGACCATCTCTTCTACTTATGGGCTAAATGAACTCCAGGAAGTACCCTCAAAACAGTGGTTTTAATCTCCTCAGCTGGTTGTGAGTGCTAGGGAGAATCAGGTAATTTGGGAATGGGGTGATGCAGAATTCTAATAAAGCTAAATACATGCATTCATCCCTAAGTCTGTTGGAGTAAACAAGAATATCTTGTTCAGCTTCTCTTTGGGTAGGACTGGCTGTTGGGGGATTTCTAGAAGCAGCACTCAATCCCTATCTGACCCAGCACCCTCTTCTATAATGAATATTTTGTAATCCCTCCTTTTACTCTCCTGAAATGAAATCCACAGATAAAATAACCTCTAAAATTCATTGTATAGTAAAACTATACAATGTTATTTGTGTTTATAAATAAAGCAGAGGTTTTTCATCTACATGAATGACTGGCAAGACATTCAGATGTTGGTCGGGACAAAGGGAACTTCTCGGATATGGGGGAGCTCTTCCCTATGCAGCAGGACAACAAGTATCCAGCCTAGACCACTAAATCCCAGGAGGTGCCCCCCATCGTCGGGACAACCTAAAATAACCTCGTGAATGTCCAAAGTGCCCCTGGGGAGGCAGGGGGGAGATGTTGCTCCCATGGAGAACCACTGATGAATAGGAATTGACCAAACAGCCCTTCGTGAAGGCTCCTTTGCTACTTACTGGGTTAACATTGCCACTTACGCAAATCTGAGGCTAGAATGAGCCCAAAGGGCTCCTAATCCAACAAAAGACTTTGATTTGTTTAAGGTCAAACATTTAAGTGGGCCAATGATGTTCCCAGAATAGTACACTTTGAATCTGAAACCACATTTTTTTTTAAGGATTTTATTTTTTTTATGTAATCTCTCCCCCCAGCATGGGGCTCTAACTCATGACCCTAAGATCAAGAGGCACATGTTCTACTGACTGAGTCAGTTGGTTGCCCCTGAACCCACATTTTTTAATACCGTCCGCACCTTTGATTTCAGAGTCAGCTAACCAATACTGAGCGTCTCCTATATACTTACATGGTTCCTTCTCATTGCCTCCTCCCTTCCTCACCCCTAGCATCTACTGCAGCATAATTTTTGTACCAGTCTGTTTTTTGACTGTTACAGAATCCATAATACTGTAGTTACTGGCCTTGTTTAGAGTATTAGTTACCCCACATGTGGGCCCTTAACAGGCTGCCAACTTAACATCTGCATCCTTGGGGTCTTCCTTCTCCCTGGGCCATGTCCAAGGCTGGGCTGTGTGAATGAGCCACAGCTCCAGAGGGGCAGAAGCCATCTCTTAGACAGCCAAGACCCTCCCCCATGGGTCCTATGACCTTGCTCCACACAATATGGCTTTAAGCTCTTGTTATCCCCTGTTTTCCAGTGTTCGGTGGCTGTGTGGCCTCTACAGCTTTAGGGATCAGTCCCTTCTGGGGATTAGCCCCTTTCAGCTGACTCACCTTGGAGGCCTTTGTGGGCAGATTAGGGAGTTTCGCTTGATCAGCACATCCTGAGGTTTACCAGGGCCCCAGCAATCTCTCCCTTCAGTGTTTTGTTTTGTTTCTCCTTACTCAGTTAAAACAAATGCAATTGTCTAGAAATTCCTCTGCACTTGTTTGTGAGGCAATAGCTGACCGGAGAGGATGCAATCATGATGTTAATGATTCATCGAAATAACATAGATCTGTCCAAAGATTCCTTTTGTTATGAATCTATTTTTCCTGACCTTATGTAAGCAAAAAATACCAGTGAGCTGCGCTTAATCTACATATATAACTTTGAACATGTTGTTGTTTAGCTTTAAGAAGGACTTAAAATTATTATTGCTAAAATTATTTGCAATTTAATCACTCAGAGAAAAAAAAGATGAATACAATCTAAAGTCTTTTTGAGTTGTTCATAAGGGAGATGAGACATAGTGAGACATAGAACATCCTCCCCTACTGAAACATTTTTGCGGGACAAATAAGGTGCTCTAGGAGCTCAACCAATGGAGCAGTCACCTTCAGGTGGGGCTACAAGGAAGATTTCCCAGGAGAGGAATTAACCCTACAGCTCATTTGGTTGTATGCAAGGTGATAGACATGGGAGTTTTGGTTTGGGTTTTCTCTTTGGAGACAATATAGAGAAGAAACAGATGAGCTCAGATGGGAAGTAAGATGAGAATAACTAGAGGTCTCTAAAATTGCAACTCTAAATTTTGGAGAGTGGAAGAGCTCAGCTGCCTAAGGCAGAGTAAAGTCAGAGAGACTCAGAAGAGGGTTACGAGGGTCTCTTCCTTAGACTGTATCGCACACACCACACACTCCATCAGGTGAGATAAAAACGAAGTGAGCCATAGACATGGTCTTGGAGCACAGCTGCTGTCTCCCCTTCTTTCTACATGGTGGCTTGCAGGACTGAGAGAAGGGAAGGAGGGAAGGACAGAGATGCGCCTCAACCAATGGCTCTGGTCTTGTCTGCCTTGTGCAGGTACTTCAGTGTTTGTGTCTAATGTGGCTCTCTCCAAACAAGCAGGCTTCCCAGGTGTAGACAAAAATGCATGAAGGGCTTTAGGTGGACATTTCACACTTAAAATATTCCCACCTTTCTCAGCCTAGGAAAAGGTGGCCACAAATCCATCTTCCTTTCTTACACCTGGGCCTTGATTTGCACTCTGTTTCCATGACAACCTCTCTCTCTCTCTCTCTCTCTCTCTCTGTGAGGCATTTGGATGGGCACAGATTACCTGCCAGGCTGCTGCCCACTGGCCCGCTGCTCCCGATCTCCCTCCTATCCACCTTGCCTATATCCAAATGCCACGTGAGCAGATCACAACCCCTCAACAGCCCTTGGGGATGGGAGGTGTGCCTGACTCCCCTGAAGGAGAACCACAGATGCTCTTGGCCCCCACTCCTGTCATCCAAAGATAAGCTTAGGCTTTTGCTGAGAGAGAATACCTTCCACCTCAGTCTCGTTCATTCTGAAATCTCTGCTCTTTGGCCTCAGGATATATGCATTCATATAAGGCAGTTTTTAACACAGGTTCCTAGTGGGACTTCAGGTGCCCCCAAACCGTTTTTGAGATCATATGCCAAATTTTGTATCCATGTGTTGCTTTCACATATTCTGACCTCCTTCTCCCACAAAAGGTAAGAGCCATTGTGTCTGAAGAACAACCAGTTTGTGTCATCTCTGATTCCCCTGAAATCCAATTACATCCAGAGCATGGGAGTTAATTCTTGAACTCCCTGAGCCTTGGACCATTTCCAAAGAAAGTAAACAAACTTCCTAACCTTTCCTTGCTATGTTAGCTATCCACGGACTTCTGAGAACCTCCTGATATGTCTTAGCCAAAAATCTGCCTGCAGAATGGACACTATCCAGGAACATATATGAAGGGCCAATGAACACATGAAAAGATGCTCAATATCATTAGTCATGGGGAAATGCAAATTAAAAACCTCAATGTGATATCTGTATATATCCACTGAAACGGCTAAACTTAAAGTGACTGACAATTCCAAGGACTGGAAAGATTTGGAGCAACCGGAACTCTCATACATTGCTGGCAGGTGGGAGGAAGGGAGAACAAAATGATGCAGCCACTTTAGAAAACAATTTGTCAGTTTCTTATAGAGTTAGACATACACTTATTCTACAACCAGCAATTCGACTCCGAAGTCTTTATGCAAGAAAAATGTGTGACCACACAAAGACCTGTGTGTGATTGTTTACAGCAGTTTGGTCATAATAGTCCCAAACTGGAAATAACACAAATGTGTATGAAATGTGAATGGATAAACAAATCGTGACATATCCATACCTGTGATGGTGCTACTATGCGATGAGAAGGAGCAGACTGCTGATATATGTGACAATGTGGGTGACTCGCAAAAACATTACGCTGAGTGAAGAAAGCTGGACACAAAAGACTACATACTGTCTACATACTGTATGATTCCATATATATATATATATATATATATATATATATATATATATGGCAAAGGTAGAGTGACAGAAAGCAGATCAATGCCTGCCTGGGGCTGGAGATAGTGGGAAGAAATTAACTATAAAGAGGCACAAGGGAAACTTTTTTTAAAAGATTTATTTATTTGAGAGAGAGAATGCTAGCAGGGGGAGGGACAAAGGGAGAGGGAGGGAGAGAGAGAGAGAGAAGCAGACTCCCCGCTAAGCACAGAACCTGCCGCAGGGCTCCATCCCACAACTCTGAGATCATGGCCTGAGCTGAAATCAAGAGTCAGACCCACTGAGTCACCCAGACACCCCAAGAGGCACAGGGGATCTTTTTGGAATGATGAACTTGTTCTACATCTTGACGGTGGGGGTGGACACGTGATTGAATACATTTGTCAAAATTCATTAAACTGTACATTTAAAATATTATTATATGTAAAATATTCATTGAAAAAGCCGATTTTAAAAAAAAACTAGCATCATTTTTCTTTAGATATAGGACAGTCCAAACAGAGAAGTCCTTTGCAAAGATAAATAATCTCAGACTTGAGGTCAAATTACATTGCTTTTATGATGTACCTTGTATATTGGACTCTGGAGTTTTTCCTAGTTTTCTATTCCAACTGGCACTCTTTCAATGGGGAGATGCTTTTTACATCTTTCCCATATTAAAGGTAGAGCCAAAGGAGGTTATTAGCACTGCAGAGTCCAAATTGGGTCTGGCTATATTTTAGGTCTGTTAAATCCACTGCAGCGTTTGGAGCAGATTGGAAGGGAGAGAGATCCTAAACAGATTGAAATACAGCAGCAGGGATGGAGAGAAGCGCCAAGGAGAGACATTTGGGCAGATCTAGTTAGAGACTAGATGTGGGAGTATCAAAGAGAACAGCATCCAAAGGAGATTTTGAATAGTTCCCCACCGCCTCTGGGGAGAAGCCCAAATTCCCATACGTGGGCTCTCAGGCCTTCCGTGGTCTACTTCCAGTCTACCTTTTCATTGCCTGCTATCTCTTTTCACTGAACCAAAAGCCCCTCAAGGGGCACCTGGCCGGCTCAGTTGGTAGAGCACATGACTCTTGATCTTGGGGTCATAAGTTTGAGCCCCACGTTGGATGTAGAGTTAACTTAAAAAAACTAAAAATTAAAAAAAAAAAAAGCTCCTCAAGTGTAGGCTTATGCTTTAACATAGTAGGCATTCCATGAAAGTTACATAATAGTGGGTGTTCAATATGTACTAGTTGATTTTCCATTCACCTAGAGATAGACATTTGTGTTGTTTCTATTTTTGGCTATTATAAACAAGGCTGCTATGAATATTCCCGTCCAGGTCTTTGTGTGGACATTGCTCTCATTTCTCTTGGGTAAATCCTGGGAATGGAATTGCTGGATCATATGGTCGGTTTATTATATCCATACACTGGGATACTACTCAGCAATAAAAAGATATGAGCTATTGGTACACACAACAACATGGATGAATCTCAACATATTTATGTTGAGTGAAAAAAGCTGGTCACCCCCCCAACACACACCAAAAGACAACATATACTGTATGATTCTATTTATAGAAAACTCTAGAAGAAGCAAACCAGGGGCACTGGGGTGGCTCAGTTGGTTCGGTATCTGACTCTTGGTTTCAGTTCAGGTTGTGATCTCAGGGTCCTGGGATCAAGTCCCGCCCTGGGCTCTGTGCTCAACGTGTGGAGTCTGCTTCAGGATTCTCTCTTCCTCTCCCTCTGCCCCTCCCCCCACTCACGCTCGTTCTCTCTCTCTAAAAATAAATATAGATAAATAAAATCCTTGGGGAAGAAAGCAAACTATAGTGACAGAAAGCAGATCAGCAGTTGAGGGGGCAAGGGACAGAGAGGCACAAGAAGTGAGGATTATAAAAGTGACTTGGGGAAACTCTTTGGGGGTGATGGATGTGTTCGTTATTTTTATGGCAGTGATAGTTTCACAGCTGTAGACATACGTGAAAATATCAAATTATACATTCTAAATGCGCAGTTTACAGTATGCCAATTACACTCAATAAAACTGTAAAAAAATACTGCTTGAAAAAACAGCAGACCCCAGTAAATGCATGTAGAATAAATGCAGGGAAGTGTTCACTGTTGGTTTAAGGAATACAAACCAATATGCCCAATATATGTTGGCTGAATTAATGTGTAGAAGGAATAAGTGAATGAATATTAGGTGTTCAAATTTTATAATGAATGAAGGAATTAATTTGACAAAATTTATGTCACCCTTATGTGCCAGGCACAATCCTAGGCTCTGGGAATAGACTGGAGAGCATGACAAAGATCCCTATGCTCATAGAACTTTAATTTGAGGACATCAGACAATGAAAAAGATTTGTAAAATACATACAGTGTGCCCAATAGGTGCTAAGAGAGAGAAAGCTGAGGAGAGAGAAAATATCGGGGACTGACATTTTTGAAAGTGGCACCCTCCTTGAAAAGGTGACGGTTGCGAAAAAACCTAAGGGAAACAGCGGACCAGGTGGATGTCTGGGAGAGCGAAAAGTAACTGCCCCGCAATTGTCGAAAGGAACGAGCAAGAGTTGAATGAAATGTCTGACGACTGAACGAAGGCGGCCATAGGAGCGCACAAGTGCTGGCGAGGTCTTGCTGGGTCCTGCTGGGTCCCGGGCCCTCGCAGCCCGCCCGTACTTGCGTTGTCCACGAGGAGGCGCGCCTGAGCCCGCCCCGCAGTCGTCTTCCGCCGTCGGCCCGTGCGTGGGCACGCGCAGAAACCGCTAGGCGGCGTCGGTTTCCCTTCCCACGCGCGGACGCCGGCGTGGGCCGACGCGGCCGGGGAGCCCGCGCGTGCGCAGAGCCGAGGCCGGGCTGCCCTCGGGGCGGGGCGGAGCGGGGCGGGGCGGAGTGGGGCGGGGCGGGGGCTTGAGGTGATTCCCGAGCCGCCGCGGCGGCTCCGGCCGTGCGGGGAAACCGAAAGTGGGCGGTGGCCGCGGTTGTGGCCCTGGCTGAGACGGCGACGGGAGCTGGGCCCAGAGGCGCGCGGACGGGCCGTGGGCCCCCGGGACGAGGTGAGCGCAGGTCTTGCCGCTGCGGGCGCGACAGGTGCGGGGCGACGTCGGACGAGGTTTCGGGCGGGCGCGGCGCACCTGGGTCACTAGCGGGACAGTGGCCCGGGCGGGACTCGAACGGGCCTGGGGCCTCTTCACGGCAGTCGCAGGGGATGCCCCGGGGGGAGTTGGAGTTCCAGAGCGTTGTGTGTTAAATCTCTGATGGGACCCCTCCCCCGGCCGCTGGGTGACAGGCTGGGCGTCCGCCCGGAGCCTGACAGACCCTCCCGCCGCCGGGACACTCAGTGCAACAGGGGAAATGCAGCAGTGGGGGTGTGGACGAGGGGCGGGAGAGGCTGACCAGGAAGTGGTTCCACAGCCGCCCGCCCGGAGCAGGGCATATCAGAGCCTCCGGCTGTCTGAGCTCGGTATTTTACACCGTGAGCTTTCAGTCCCTTAAAGGCACGGGCCTCTCTGTGGACCAGCCCATGCAGGCCGCTCAGGTAATGCAGGCACAAACACTATACATGGGTCTCGAACCGTGAGCCCCAGGCCGGTATACAGCTAGGAAGGAAACATGAATTCATGAATGAGTTGTCTCTTAACTTTGATCACGATCCAACAGGGTCAGGTGCTCAGCCTCAAGTTAATGGGAGGGGGCTTGGAGCCCGCACAACTTTTCTGCTCCGTTCCGCTTGCGGGGTGTAATATATTTCCGGTTATAACCAAAGAGTACCAGTCCCAAATAGTTTCAGAGAGCAAGAAAGGGAAATACCTGTATTAGAAAAAGTACTGGCCCAAAAGGATTCTGATAACCGCCCTACAAAACAAAACAAACTGATCTGGGTGAACCCCCCCACCCCCCATCGTGCAGGTGGAAAAATTGCAGTAAAGCGTTCTGCCTAGTGATATGCAACAACCTAATGACAGAAGCGAAACTTAGACCCAAATTTCTAAGTCATCCTCAGCTGCCTTGATGTGTGGGTGTTGCATACTGCAAATAGTGTGGGCTTTGCAGACCTGGGTTGGAAATCTGGGCTTCTCCTCTTACTAATTGTGGATCGTGAATAAATTACTTTTTTTGAGCCTCGTTTTCTGTGTATCATATGGAAATGTTTAACATAATTCCACACAGCTTTTGTGAGGTAACTATTGTAAATCCTTTGGTTTATAATAATGGTCAAGAAATGTTAACTCTTTTCCTTTCCCCAAGCTTCCCGTATTTTACATAATTGGATTTCCGTTTCTTGGAGTCGTCTAATATAACATTAAGTGGCACGTGGTGGGGATTTTGCCATTTCCACTTAATTGACATTTCAGAGCATCGGTTACATGCAAAGTACTGTGCTGGGTACAGAATTGCTCCTGGGTCAGCTGCATTAGAATCCACATCTCCTGTGCCCCAGCCTAGGGCCCTTTGGTGGCACACAGATTTCCTCTTTGCTAGTTAAACACAGTGAGACTGTGAGGCAGCGGTTGGCAGTGCCCTGGGACTTCGGTCCCTGTACACTGGAGATGGAACATAATCCCCGCTAATGCCCTTTTAAGTGTATTGGTTTATTGGTTGAACGTGGCTGAATGAACTACTGTGTTTTGTACCAAGAGATTTAAACTTCTTGAAGGACTTCTCTTTAAATTCTCTGTGCAAGGTAATCTAGTTGGAGACTTAACATGAATTTAAAGGAAAATACTTTATAATCCAACTCTAAGTGCCTATTCTGTGTTCAAGTGCTGTTTTCAAGAACCGAGATTTGACAGAGTGCTTTGCATCTGGGCACTTTCAGGATCAGCAGATGAATACAGTTAAGGACCCAAGTTCCTTGGTACTTGCGTGAAATGTAATTTCATACTTAACGTGAATTGGTTTTTCTTTCTCTATGCAAAACTTATTTTCTCTGCCCTCTACTCCTGTCTTTGCACTTTTGAAAGATTCATTCTTTGGCCAAATGTATTTTTTAAAATTTTTTCATTCAAACTATTTAAAAGGAATCAATTTTGTCATTTTTAGCTGTGATGTGTATATATGCCAATTAGAACTGCTGGTCAGCACAAGATAGCTAATGACTCCAAAGCAAACTCAATATTATAGCTGTGCAGCTTTGTCAGGAGGAAGCCAACCTGTGGTTTCCATTAGATCTTTGGATCCCACTTCAGAACCTGAAGGACTCCAAGGAAAGTTTAGAATCACAGATCTTTTCCATCTTCCTATCTTCCATATGAAAAAAAGAGACCTGAAGTGACTCGCTCAAAGGGTCACAGCTAATTAGTAGCAAAACTAGGATTAAGATCCCAAATCCTAACTAAGCCACTTTATTATCTCAAGAGTTTTTTCTCTAATATGCAGATTTATGGAAAGCCCTTACTTATTCATAATATGTAGTTAGTAATGCATATACAGTTTAGAGCTTGAAATTACAATAATAATAATAACAACAACAACAATAAATGCTCCCTAAAGATACCCTGTGGAAATATATCATCACCTGAAGGTATCTTTCTTTTTATGACTATTTTTTTTTTTAAGATTTTATTTACTTATTTGAAAAAGAGAGAGACAGAGAGAGAGAGGGAATATAAGCAGGGGGAGCGGGAGAGGGAGAAGCAGGCTTCCCGCTGAGCAAGGAGCCCAATGCGGGGCTCGACGCAGGGCTCGATCCCAGGACCCTGGGATCATAACCTGAGCTGAAGGCAGCCGCTTAACCACTGAGCCACCCAGGCGGCCCACTATCTTTCTTTTTAAAAAGATTTGGTAAAGGAGTAATTCAGGTGGTAACAAGTAGACTATACTGTAATTGGAAAGAAAACATGTTAAACTGTTGCAAGATGAGAAATCATCCTGGAAGGGTCTTAACCAAAATCTTCCCTCTCTTAGGCTCAGTTTATTGATTTGTAAAATGAGGGGTTTGGGATAAACTAGATAATATCTAAAATCTTTTTGGCACAGACATTCTGAACTTTGAGGGCCTGGCTTGTTGCTAAAATAGTGTCTTCAAGTAAAAGGGCAGCCAATTACCACAAGTATTTGCCCTAAGGAGGTACTAAAAATTGTGTAGCTGACTAAAGAAGGTAAGAGAGATTACTCGGTGATTTCAATTTACCCTAATAATTCTTCAGATTTATTCTGGGGTTTAGTGCCACTCTGCAACTCAAATTTATGACATTGAGGAAGATGAGCCAAATAGTACAGTTGAAAATAGGTGAGAAAAGAGAAACGTAGAGAAGAGAAAGCACAGGTGAGAGCTGGACCAGCTGGGCTAATGGATAGTGAGGAATCTCAGGCTCTGGGAAGCACGTAACATGTAAATGACTGAGTCAGGGAGGCTTAGTGGTAAAGACTGTACCACATTCTTCAGAATAAGACTTTTTCAAGATGTTTATCAGGTATATTAAGGAGAAAAGCTGTGAATTTCCAAAATACAGTTTTGAGTGTGAGAATTATGTTAGGCTATTTAAATCATTAAATATCACTTTCTTAAAAGTTATTACTTTCCCCTACTCCTTGCCCCACTTCTTGTACATTATTAGCACTTTGGAGTGCTCTGTGATTTATTGTGTAGTAAAAATAAAAAGGACAGAGTGAAAGGATAAAAGGAAATGTCAATTGCCACCACTGAATATTTGCAACAGTTAAAGATTCTTTTGGATTCGGGTGCGCATACCCTTAAATCAGAACGTGGTTGATCCCTGTTTCATGCCACTTTAAGGGCTGATCACTAAGTCAGTGTTCCCTAAGTCCAAATTACTTGCAGAAGCCAATTCTAGACATTTGGAGCAGCTGTCTAAAAGGAAGTCCTAAGTTTGGGAACCAGAAGACCTGGGATCTTGTGGTTCTGGCCATAAAAATACATGAGTCCTGGAGTAATTGCTCTGGGCCTTAGTTTCCTCATTATTAAACTGAAGGGCTTGGAGGAGACGGACTGAAGGTGCCCACCAGTATTCCATGCTTCTCTCAGCTCTCTACTCTGAGGTTGGGCCCCCCATCCTATGCTGTTCTCCTAAGCTGGGCAGGATGCAGGAACATTGTGGGATTGTGGTCTAGCATGGAATCTCTGCTCCCCGAGCCTTTGCCAAAGCAGTAAGTGACTTTTTGTCTACTAATTAAGTGAGAAATCTTGGAGGAGATCCAGTGGCTTTCTTACCAAGCTTTCCAGTTCGTAAGTATATTAATGAGGCAAATAAGAAAATCTGGGAAAATTCTGATATTTCAAATTTAATGCTGTACTAAAAATGTCTCCAGTATACCAATGTCTCACTGTGCTCTTAGACATTTAATGCATATATTCATAGGTAGTTTCCCATCCACACAATGCTTCCAGGAAATGCAAGTAACTACTGAATGCCAAGTATCCTATTAAGCTCATATAACTCTGTTGATGCTTGTCATTCAGAAGAGAGGCAAGGAAAGGAGGAGGAAAAAGAGCAAGACGAAGTGAAAGTCAAGTGCAATTTGTTGTGGCCATTTTCTTCCTCCCTAAGGACTTTGCTATCTGACCTTAGTTAGTTTTTGAGGTCAAAAGTACTCTGATTAAATAATTCCCCAGACCCCCTCCACTTTACTTTGCTGTTTAGGATTCTTATTCAGCTCAAGCAGACCTTATATTGTCTAAGGAAACCCTTAAGAATTTTAACCTGAGAAGCTGTGGTCTAAAACAGAGCTAGCCAGCCTTATTTCTCTCAACTAGCCTAACTTATGGTCACCAGGACTTGCATAACATTCTCAAAATAAAAGCAATTTGAGTTTTCTTAAACTCAGAATTGATATTTCTCACAACACTTTCAGAAAGTAGAAATAAAGGGGAAAGAGTTGAAATAGCAACTTTAAAAATTTGGGGAGCCACTTTAGAGAAACTTCCAAGCTTAATTTTTGGGGGGAGGATGGCTAAAGGTTTGCCATTGAGACACAGAGTTGCAATTCCCATAAACTTCCTCTTGTGCTTCTAATGGATGACATTCAACATAATAAACTTCATTTTTACAGTTAGAGGAAAGTATTGTATGCTTTTTCCAAAAGTTATTGAGTGTAATTGCCATCTTCAGAAAATCTCAAAAAATGCCATGACAATCAAGGAATTAAAATTTAGAGCATTTTAAAGCAATATAGATTAGAAAATAATGATTTTTTTAAAGCTCTAGTTGTAACTTTGTTTTTGTTCATTGCCCAAAGTAATAACGTTAATGTAGGAATCACAAATCCAACTGGAGGAAATTGACAAGCATGAGAATCCCGCCTACATCTGCACAAGATGTACAGTCTCATTTTCCCTCCCAGGCTTTACTGTGCTTAACTGCTTCTCCCCAGCTTTGAGATCTTCAGTCTCATAGTCCAAGGGACCACCTTTCCCTCCAAAAACTTATAGCTACTGAAAGCTCTTGTGAAATCAGTATCAGTTTGTTTGTGAATCCCAACAGTATATGCACACTGTTTGAAAAACAGGAATACATGTAAGTGTGAGATACTTACCAGTGTACAGGCAGTGCCTACAGCTCATCGGGATGTGTGAACTTACCGTAGCACTGTGTCCCTGACCTGGGCCTACTCGTTGAGAACACTAGCTCAGAGTGAAAGGGCCTTGAAATAATCTACCTGATTCAACCACAGCTTGGTGACATAAGTGGCTGTCTTAGTTAGTTAATAACAATCATTAAAATTTGGAAGTCGTCTTTTTTTTTTTTTAAGATTTATTTATTTATTTGACAGAGAGAGAGACAGAGAGAGAGGGAACACAAGCCGGGGGAGTAGAAGAGGGAGAAGCAGGCTTCCCGCAGAGCAGGGAGCCCGATGCGGGGCTCCATCCCAGGACCCTGGGATCATGACCTGAGCCGAAGGCAGACTCTTAACGACTGAGCCACCCAGGCACCCCTGGAAGTCGTTTTTTTAATAAAGTAAATTAAAGATGATTCCTTTAATAGCTCACATGCATTATGCTCTATTTTAGTAAGTAGAAAAGGAGTATTAGATAGATGGAGGATTTCTCATTCATTCATCCAGTATTTATTGAGCTCTTGTTGTGGGCTAGGCACTAGGGATTCAGTAGTGAACAAAACCTCACAAATTCCAGCTTTCATGGAGCTCATAATCAAGTTGGGGAAACAGATGGTATAATAAGGAATACTGGGTGGTGATAAGTGCGAAGGAGTGAAATAAGGTAGGGAAGGGGTGTAGGGAACACTGGACAGCCAGCATAACAGTTCTGATTTTGGATAGGGTGGCCAGGGAAGGCCTTGCTGAGAAGGTAACTTTTGAGCAAATACCCAAAGGAGCCGAGGCAGGGAGCGGTGTGGCTCCTGTGTGGAGAATAGATTCTAAGAGATGAAGTGGAAGCTAAGACCAGCTAGGAGGCAGTTACCCCAATCCAGGCAAGAGATGTTGTTAGCGTGGACTAGAGTGATCACCCCGGAGATAGTTAGGAGTGGGGGAATTGTGAATGTCAGCCTGTCTGTCTTCATGTATCACGTGGTGATGGTGGTAAGGAGCTGAGAACCACTAATACTGAGTTGCTTCATTTTACAGAGAAGGGGATCAGAGCCCCAGGAGAAAGGATTTGTCCCGGGAAAATAAGTGCTCTTTGCACAGTGATATTGAACTTGGAGACACCGGCAAGAGGAGGCATGGACACAGCCTTCTGCAATCCCTCGTCTCTCCCCACGATCAAATCAAAATCAATATATCAACTACTAGTTAGCAGCACCCCCAAATTGTTAATGTTTGGGAGATCCTTGCTGGCAGGCAGTTCTTTCAGAGCAGAACTTAGGAAGGTAGAGGGGACATTTCAGAGAAAGTGGTCTGAAGTGATTCTCCCAAGGGTGGAAGGAGTAGAAGGCTTTCATATAGGGCAGCCTATAGAACCAGTCTCTGGTTAGCTTCTAAGATGGGATTAGACTTGTCCTTTCGAGCCAGCATCATATTGGAGTTCCATTATGTTTTAGTCATAGGATGTCCATTAGTGAGTAGAATGGATTTATGAGAATTTCTTTTTTTTTACTCCCACAAATTAGTGATTTCTGCCCACCCACTAATGTAGCTGGGGAAAAGTAGACCACAGTGAAGAGGTGGTAATGGAACAGATGCTCTTTCCAGAAAGAAGGGAAGGAGGAGGCAGTAGAAACTCCTTCTCAAGGTGAAGGATAAGTCCCTCCTACTGAAACTCTCAGCAGGAATTTATAGTACTTCTGACTGGGGAAGAGCCAAATGTCATAGTCTAGTCTAAACAGATCCAGGTACACTGCTCACACCCAAGTGGGTGTATTCCTACATGTGTGCTGACCACCTGGCATAATATCTACACTTCACATGTCCATAATTCATAGTCAAGGCCCATTTGCAGATACACAGAGATGCAAAGTCCAACTTTACTCAGAAGAGCTCTAGATGAACAGGTTGGAGGGACAGTTTTGAAGGAAAGAAGGTGGGGAAGGTGGGGGTAAAAAAGTTGGGGAGGCTTTGCTCTGAGAGGTTAGTAGGTTATCCTTTGGTTTTTCCTCTTGCATATTAGAACTTGGCCAGCCTCCATTATGGTTTTTCCTACTTGAAGAAATAACTGTGCGGTAAAGGTTCAGTGATCTTTGACTGTTGAGTCAGGAACCATTACAAATCAAAGTCTGTCTCTTACATCGGAGTGTACTACTTAAGAGCCAGAATTTACACCTTAGATTTAACTTCCGGCAACCTTGAAATATAGGTCCCAAAGCCATCCTCTCTGAGCTGCTACCCAACACACTTGAAGTGTCCCTCCAAAGGGAATGGAGGTTCTGAGACTCTGCAGCTGTCATCTTTTGCTGCCATGAATTTTCTGTTTACTCTTTAGAGTGCCTGTCTATCTCACTGACTTGGAATCTGTACCATCCCTGTGAGTGGCTTCCATATACCTTATCATATCTTGGTTATTTAACTTCTCTGAGCTTTGGTTTTCTCATCTATAGAATGAGAATACTTTGCTCCCAGAATTATTATGTATATTAAACTTTTAGAAAATCCAAATCTCAGAATTTGGATTCTCACAAGAGAAAGAAAAACATATGTCTACCCGAAGATTTATACTACTCAAAGCAGCCTTATTTATAATACCCCCAAATTGGAAGCAACCCAAATGCCTATCAACATTCAGATGGGTAAATAAATTGTGTCACGTCTACACAGTGAAATATTGCTTATCATAGTATAAGAAGTATTTGCTGATAAATGGGGAAACATGGATGAAACTCAAGAACACCAGGCAAAAGTGATCTGTCCTGACAGAAAGCAGATTAGTGGTTGCCAGGAGCCAGGACAGTGTATATGAGAAGGTGAGAGTTGCCTGCAAAGTGGCACAACTTGAAAGAACTTCTTTCTCTCAGACTTATTGATATATACTTTACATATAATAAAAGTCACCTTTTTTTGGTTTACACTACTATGGATTTTGACAAACTTACATAGTTTGTCAATCAAGATATAGAATATTTCCATCACTCCCCCAAATTGCCCTGTGCCTTCTCTGTAGTCCATTCCCTCCCTATACTCCCATCCCTTGGCAACCACTGATCTAATTTCTATGCGTATAGTTTTGCCTTTTCCAGAATGTTACATAAATAGAATCATATAGCATATAGCCTTTTGTGTCTGTCTTCTTCCACTTAGCATAATGTGAGAGTCATCCATATAGTTTTATGTATCAATAGTTTGTTCCTTTTAATTGCTGAATAGTACTTCACCACATGGATGTACCATATTTGTTGATTCATTGACCTGCCGATAGACACTTGGATTGTTTCTAATTTGGTGGTAATTATGAATAAAGCTACTATAAATATTTAATTACAGGTTTTTGTATGAACATATGTAATTATTTCTCTTGGGTAATGACATACATGTAAGTTTTTTGGATTGTATGATAAGTATATGCTTCTTACTTCATAAGAAACTGCCAAGCTGTTTTTTTTCAAAGTACTGTTTTGCAAGCCCACCAGACATGTATGAGAATTCTAGTAGCTCTGCATTCTTATCAGCACTTCATATTGTTGGTTTTTAGAAGTTTAAGCTATTCTAATGGATGGGTAGTGATGCCTCATTGCAGATTTAATTTTCATTTCCCTGAAGAATAATGTGTTTTTTGGCCATCTACATCTCTACTTTAGTAAACTTAGTATGTGTTCAAATATTTTGCACATTTTAAATTGGGCTCTTTTCTTATTGAGTTTTCTTATTGAGTTTTGAGTGCTGTTTATATATACTGGTTACCAGTCCTTTACCAGTTGTGTTATGAAAATATATTCTTTTTCAACATCTCCTTGGCGATTCGGGGTCTTTTCTGATTCCATACAAATTTTAGGATTGTTCCAGCACTTTGAAAAATGTCATTGGAATTTTGATCGGGATGGCATTGAAGGTATAGATTGCTCTGGGTAGCATAGACATTTTAACAATGTTTATTCTTCCGATCCATGAGCATGGAATATTTTTCCATCTTTTTGTGTCTTCTTCAATTTCTTTCATGAGTGTTTTGTAGTTCCTAGAGTATAGATCCTTTACCTCTTTGGTTAGGTTTATTCCGAGGTATCTTATGATTTTTGGTGCTATTGTAAATGGAATCGTTTCTTTAATTTCTCTTTCTACAATTGTGTTGTTAGTGTATAAGAAAGCAACTGATTTCTGTGCATTGATTTTGTATCCTGCCACATTACTGAATTGCTGGATGAGTTCTAGTAATTTGGGGGTGGAGTCTTTTGGGTTTTCCAAAGTATCATGTCGTCTGTGAAAAGAGAGAGTTTGACTTCTTCTTTGCCAATTTGAATACCTTTTATTTCTTTTTGTTGTCTAATTGCTGTTGCTAGGACTGCATAATGAATTGCATAATGAATCAACAAATATGTTGCTAGGACTGCATGGAGCACTGGGTGTTATACGAAAACAATGGATCGTGGATCACTACATCAAAAACTAATGATGTATTGTATGGTGACTAACATAACATAATAAAATTTAAAAAAAATAGAAGAAACAAAAAAAAAGAAAATATATTCTTTCAGTCTGTGGCTTGTCTTTTCATTTTCTCAACAGAAATTTAAATTTAAAAGAGCAGAAATTTAAAATTTTGATGAGATCCAATTTGTCAATTCTTTCTTCTGTGTTCTAAAATAAAATCTTAGCCAAACCCAAGATTGCAAAGATTTACTCCTTTGTTTTTTTCTAGACGTTTTACAGTTTTAGCTTTTTCAAGCTAGACAGCAGTCTTGAACTTTGTCCATTGAATTTTTTTGGTAACTGTCAAAAATCAGTTGACTATATATGTGTTGGTCTATTTCTGGATTATGTATTCTGTTCCGTTGATGTGACTGTCCTTTTGACAATACATTACTTTGATTAATATACTTTTATAGTAAGTCTTGAAATCAGTCTTTTTGCACTGGCAAGGACCTCCAGTGTGATAATGAATAGGAATGAAGAGAGTGAACATTCTTGTCCTTTTACCAATCTTAGGGAGAAAGCATTCATTCTTTTCTTGTTACATATTATGTTAGCTGTGGGTTTTCCACAGATATTCTTTATCAGGTTGAGGAGGTCCCCTTCTATTCTTATTTTCTGAGAGTTCTTATCGTAAATGATTTTGAACTTTGTCAAATGTCTTTTCTTCACCTATTGATATCATGTGGTTTTTCTCCTTTAGTCTGTTGATATAGTTAGTTACATTGGTTGATTTATGAATGTTGAACCAGTCTTGCATTTCTAGAGTAAACCATAGTTGATCATGATGTGTTATCCTTCTTACAAATTGTTAGATTTGGTTTGTTAATATTTTGTTAGGAATTTTTGCAATTATGTTAATGAGGGATGTTGGTTTGTGCTTTTCTTATAATGTTTTTTCTGGTTTCAGTATCAGCATAATGCTGGCCTCATAAAATGAGTTTAGAAGTATTCCCTTCCCCTGTGTTGTTTGGAAGAGTTTGTGTAGAAGTAGCATTATTTTTTCTTGAAGTTTTGGTAGAATTGACAATAAAATCATCTGGGTTTGAGTTTTCCTTATGTGAAGGTTTTTAACTACAAATTCAACTTCTCTAACAGATACAGGGATATTAAGGTTATTTATATCTTCTTGAATAAGCTTTAGAATTTGTGTCTTTCAATGAATTTACTCCATTTCATCTAACTGACCAAAATTATTGGCGTAAGTTATTCATTATATTTGCTTTTTAATGGCTATATGACCTGTATTGATGGCCTGTTCCTTAATCCCATTAATAATAATTTGTGTCTTCTCTCTTTTTTTCTTTATCAATTTTATTGATGTTTTTAAAAAACTAGTTTTGGTTTCATGATTTTTTTCTTTAACTTTTCTATTTCATTACTGATGTGTTTCATCAGTTCGATATTAATTTTGCTTTTATTTTTATTACTTCTTCCTTTTTCTTACTTTTGGTATAATTTGCTCTCTTTTCTCAAGATAGTAGATTAGATCACTGAATTGGGACCTTTCTTCTTTTCTAACATAGGCATATAATGCTACAAAATTCCCTTTAAATATTGTTTTAATGGCATCCAGCAAATTTCTGTACATTGTGTTTTCATTTATTTAAAAATATTTTCTGATGTTTTTGTTCTGAAGGACGCTTCCTTTCTGACCCTTGGTGTTTTAGAAACATGTCATTAAATTGCAAATACATAGGGATTGTTCACATATCTTTCTGTTACTGATACCTAATTTAATTTTTTTCTGGTCATGGGATACTCTTTGTATAATTTCGGCTATTCTAAATTGGTCAAGGATTGTCTTAAGTCCCAGAATATATTCTGTTTTGGTGAATGCCCCACGTGCTCTTGAAAAGAATGTGTATTCTGCTATTATTGGGGTAGAGTCTTCTATAAATATCAGGTCAGTTTGGTTGATGTTGTTAATCAGCTCTTCTATATCCTTACTGATTTCTTGTTTACTTGTTCTGCCAATTACTGAGAAAGAAGTGTTGAATTTTCCAAATAATTGTGAAGATATTTATTCTTTCAGTTCTATTGGTTTCTGCTTCATGTGTTTTGAAGCACTGATACTTGGTGCAGTCACATTGGGATTCTTATATCTTTCTGATGAATTAACTTCTTAATTATGTAATGTCTGTCCTTATCCTGGGTGATATTCCTTGTTTTGGTATTAATTAATATGGCATATCTTTTTCTATCTTTTTACTTTGAACCTATGTTGTTTCTCGTATATAGTGTGTAGGTAAGTCTTTTATATCCACTCCACCAATCCTAAATTTTTATTGAGATATTTTCAACATTTACATTTGATGTAATTATTGCTGTGGTTGGCTTTAAATCTACCATTTTGCCACATGTCTTCTATTTGTGTTATCTGTTCTTTGTGGTGGTTGTTGTTTCTGCCCCGCCATGTTTGCCTAATTTTTTTTTTTACTTCTAATTGCTTTTTTTTTTTAATTCCAGGATAGTTTACATACGGTAGTATATAGTTTCAGGTGTACATCTAATTGCTTTTTGGTTTAACTTTTTATCCTGCTTTATCTTTACTACTGGCCTATTAATTATGCTTCTTTAAAATTTTTTAGTGGTTGCCATAAGGTTTACAATATATGTCTTTATCACATTCCCCTTTCAAATACTATTATACTGCACATTGTGTATATACACATAGTATTAATTAAATGTTGGTGCTGGTGGTGACTATTTGAACAGAGTTAATATTTAGCAGAGGGAAGCATATAATGAGTATTTAGGTTATTTGCCATGTAAACCTCACTGTCATTTGAGTATCATATTTATAATTAAGAGCACTCACAAAGAAGCTGATATCATATCTCCTTTTCAAAATGGACAAAGGAGGGAAATGCTAGCACTGTAGACTATGCCTCCTTCTTGTGTTCTAAACCAGAGAAAGAGTAAGACTGTCTAGAACTCTGTACTGTCCAATATAGTATCCACTAGCCACATTTAATTCCAATTAAATTAAAAATTCAGTTCCTCAGTCGTGCTGGCCACACTTCAAGTGCTCAGTCACCACGTGTATTGGACAGCACAGATATAAAACATTTCCATCAGCACAGAAGGTTCTGTTGGGTAGCACTGTTGAAGGAAGAATTTTTTAACAAGTTGTCCATGGCTTGCCTTCCTAAGTCCACTTTTCCTGGCTTCTTGAATGTCATTCTGTCATTGTATCACCATTCCATTTACTATTAGTCCAAAGAGAATATGAGTGGTTAATCTTGAAAAATGCCAGTTACTGACCAATGAAAATTCATTTTTTCTCTTGCTTGACCTGTCTGCTGTGTATGACACTTTTGAATATACCATTCTTCTTGGTTCTTTCCTCTTTTTGTTTATATGACACCAGCTCTGCCTTTTCTACTTCTATCTCTCTGGTTACTTTTTCTCAGCCTTTTATAGGTTCTTCTTTCTCTGCCCATGCTTTAATGACAGCCTTCCGTAGAGGTCCATCCTTAACCTTATTTTTGACTCCCTGGATACCAAATACCACATATATGTTGAAGGCCAGCAACTCTAAATCCACCTCAGATCTCTAACCTGAATTCCTAGTTAATATATCTGTGTGGCTGACCTACAAGCATCCCAGCCTCCATATGTCCCAAAGGAATTCATTCTCTTCCTCTCTTACAAACCTGTTCTACCTCATCTCAGTGTGGGTCATTACTTCCCACCATGTTTCTGAGCTAGAAACTTGGGAACTTCCCTCATTATACAAACCAGTTAATCAATTTCTGTTGATTCTACCTCCTAATCACCTCTTAAATTGATTTTTTGTTTATTCCCAGGGCCCTGTTTTCAAGTCCTCCACATTTCCAAGTATCTTGACAACTTATTAGTTTTTCTCCTTTGCATTTATCGTCCCCACTACTGAATAGTTACCTTTTCTAAAATGCAGAGTTGATCACTTTATTCCCCTGTTTAAAACATCTTTAAGGCCCCACATTATGTTTGCCAAAATGCACATGTTAACATAATATAGGGGTCTCGTCTGGATCTGCCTCTCTCCACCTCTTTCAGTCCTCAGCTTATAACCTTAGAGTCTTTGTTCAGTTATGTCCAGCCACTTGACTGCCTGGAATTCCTCAGAATCAACCATGTACTTCTCTCTGAACTCTGTGCCTTTTGAACTTCCTGTTCCCTTTACTTGAGGTTGATACCTCTCCTCATCCTTACCCCACACACCCTTTTCCTCCTTGCCTGGCTGATTCCTTCATGTCCTTCAGGATTCCATTCAGGCCTCCCCTTATCTGGGAAAAATTCCCTTCCCTCCCCAGACTAGTCTTTTTGCCCATCTGACTTCCCTGTCTTCTCATAGTATTCTGTGCTTTTCTCCACCATAGCAGTTATTTCTCTGTATTGTAATAGCACAGAAAATATTCTGTAATAGTTGATGGGATAATCTAACACGTGTACACTCTGAAAATCTATTTGAATCCACAGACTAATGAATCCTATTATAGTAACCTTCTATTATGTTCTTATAGGTGAAGATGCTGGAAGCAGATCTGGTTTCAAAAATGCTACGAGCTGTCCTACAGTCTCATAAGAACGGAATAGCATTACCCCGACTCCAAGGAGAGTACAGATCCTTGACTGGAGACTGGATCCCCTTTAAGCAGTTAGGTTACCCTACACTAGAAGCCTATCTGAGAAGTGTGCCAGCAGTTGTGAGGATAGAGACTAGTAGATCTGGAGAGGTAAGAAGGTAATTGTGCATGTCACAAGAGTCAAACCAATCTTAATTGCCTGCCTGGCACTTCTAATCTCCTAACTAGAATAGAAGTCAAAATGAAAAGTACTAGCTAAGTGGTTTGAGATTGGTAGTGAAAGAACAGCATCCAAAGCACAACCTAGATTCTGATGTCTTTTACTTTTCCCCTCAAATTCTTTTCATTGTAAAAATAAGACTCTAATCACATTAAATAAAACATTTTAAAGTTTACCCAGTCTTCAGCGTTCAAGCAAAATAAGTGTACTGGAGACCTAACTGCCAGGTGTCACACCCCATGCATTATAAACCTGCTACAACTGTTTTTGCCCAGGTCATAATGACCTCCTAGTTACCAAAGCTAATAGATACTTATAAATTCTCATTGTTTTACCTCATTCCTATCTGTTCCTATTTTCTGGACCCTCGTTCGATCCCTAATGGATCATTCAGCACTTTGATTATTACAGGGTTATCCCTACCATTCTCCTTGTCTTGAATTCCTTCTTTCTCTAGGCTGTTCTGGCCTTCACATCATTGTGATCATGGTATTTAAATTTTTTAGTTTCTCTGGAAGGATATTTTATGTATAACGTAGCAATTTGGTGTAGTAATGAAATGTTTTATTGCACATACCCTGTGACCCAGCAGTTTCACCTCTTGGTGTCTGCCCAATGCACAGTGTGAAAGATATAGACAAACCATTGTCCAAAAGACAAAAAGCACCCACCTCCCCAAACAGCACATTCTTCTGGGTACATTTCTGCATGTGTAAATAGATATAACAGATCTGGGCTATTTCTCCCCAAAACTTGTAATAATTGTTGTTCTGTTTGGTGGCATAGGGAAGGCGGTAGAGGAGAGAAAAGGGGACCAGGATTGGGAGAGTGATCAAAGGGAAGACTCACCTGATCTGTAATAATTTTTATAAGGAGCATGTATAAATTAATTAACTATTATATTAATAATAAAACTTGTTTCAACATCCCTGATTCTCCCACAGAGCTTTAAGCCCCCTTTCTGTCTACTTGGCACTTTGTAATACATCCAAGATAGCACTTGACACAGTGTTTTCTATTTAGTCTCTTTGTGTCTTTTTTTTTGGTAAGTTTCTTGAGGATGAATGATTGTTTTTTCACCCCTAATAGTTGGTGCTTAATAAATACGTGTTTGAATGTGTGAATGATCAAATGTCTTCATGAATTAATTATTAATAATGCCTCATATGGTTACTAGGCTATAATTTACTCAACCCTGTTCTCCTATTATGAACATTTTTAATGTTTCCAAGTTTTGATTATTAAAATAAGCCCTATTGCACATTTTCGGTATGTAAATTTTTCTTCCTTTCAATCATATTCTTGTAATATATTTTCAGGAATAGAAATACTGGGCCAAAGAATAGAGTATGCCTTGGCTTATGTAAAGCCTCATTGCTTTCCTGTTCTTGATTTCAACTTAGAATCAGAGACTTTTTAACACTATGATGGGGCTTTGAGAGACTTACATACTTGAAAAAAAACTCCTATGTATCACACCGGTTTTTTTCAAAAGATGAAAAGCTGAGCTGCTGTGTTTTAAGCAGGTGCCACTGGGTCCAGGGCCTCAGGTTGCCCTGCCTTGCCCTCACCCCTCTGCCACTGCCACTGTGAGGCCCCGGAGCTGCCATTGAACAGCTTGAAAACCCCAGATCTAAGCCCACTCCCTCTTTACAGCTGAGAATACTAAGATGTGGGAGGTAAACTGATTTTTCCCAAGTCACCCAGTTAATCCACTTCAGTGACAAGATTAGGATTGGGTGGTCTTTGAGAGGTAATACAAATAGCAATTATGAGTACGTACTTAGGATTCAGAGAGATAGCCTAGCTGTGTGACTTAGGAAGTTTGCTTAACTTTCCTGAGCCTCCATTACCCATGTATAAAATGGGAATAAAATATATCTCGAGGATTATATGAGATAATATGTGGGACACAGGTTTCTTCTGGTTCATTTGTTAATCCCATAGTACCTAGCACATTGTAGATGCTTAATGAATACCTATTTAAGGAATAAATACGATTTTCAATTTGAGGAAAGATTATTCAATGTGCTAGACTATTCGTGGTTTCTCTTGTAGAATATGTGATGTTTGTAATGTTGTTCTATCAGTATCGAGGAGAAAGATATAAATATTTGCATAGAGTTTGATTTGGGACGTGTAAACTCGCTAAGATCCACTTTTAAAAATGAGCCTCTAGGCACCAGTGAATCTGAGAAATGTTTCTCCTCTCACCCTGCCTCTCGTGAATAGATTACCTGCTATGCCATGGCCTGTACAGAAACTGCAAGAATTGCTCAGCTTGTGGCTCGTCAGAGGAGTTCTAAAAGGAAAACCGGGCGGCAAGTTAATTGTCAGATGAGAGTAAAGAAAACCATGCCATTTTTTCTAGAAGGTAAGCTCTTTTCATATGCTAAAATTTTAAGCCTGTCTATGAATACATCGTCATATGGAATTATGGAAGCATTGCTTGTATTGATGATAAACACCTCTGTTTGTTAACATTCACACGTCAAGGGGGAAATCCTAAAGTTAGTATTTCCATTTGAAATTGACTTCCATCACCAGATGATGAGCATAATTTACTAAGTTATTATACAGCGTGAAATAACTCAGAATAGATTTTAATTAAGCTTATTGTGGCAAAGTATTGCTTTATTCTTTTAAGTTATTTGGGGTAAAGCCTAATCCAAAATGTTGGATGAACCAAGAACCTAGGATTTAATGCCTTATTTAGCAAATCATGTCTTTATACTTTTATACTAAAATCCTCTATTTTCAGGAAAAAAACCATGAATTATATAATATACAAAGGTGTTGTAGGCAACTCAGCCAGTGTTTACTGAACACTCATCTCAAATAGCTTATAATCATTCTAAAACTAAATTCTCAAGATATAGTTCAATGGTAATATAAAAGAGTAGATGCCTAAATGCCACAGTGAGCATTTTCAACAAGGGAGCAATTGTGGTGAGAATGGCAATGGAGGGCTTCGTGGTGAAGGGGGACTTGACCCAGACCTCAGACGGTGGGAAGAGTTTAAATTGATGGAGAAGAGATAGGAGGACTGAGTATTGTGCATTTGTGGCAGCACGAGGTGGCTGCCACTGAAAGGGTGAGTGCTGAGTAGAGGGATGATAACTGGCTAGTTTAAGGTATGAAGCCACATTTTAAAGAATCTCACCTGCTAAATACCAATCTATTCTTCCCCCACTGACAAACCCTGTAGTGGCAACTTCCTCGTGTTCTTACAAACTGTTCTGAGAATAGAGACCCACAGAAAACATCTGGACAGGGGAATGGCGTAGTGAAAACTAGACTTTTGGGAAGCTAATTGATTTTATTATGTATGCCTAACTTCTTAGGAAAACCAAAAGCAACCCTCAGACAACCAGGAATTTCTTCAGATTTTTCTGTCAGCAAAAAACCTAACCCAACACTGTTAAGAGACAAAGGAAACTCTCTTGGAGTTAAGTCTGATGCTGAAATGCCGCCTTACACATTGCACACAACTATTGGAAGTGAAGTATTCAAAGACGTTCCAGTGCAGAGGCATGTGACCATGTCTACCAACAACAGGTATTTGGGCTTTATCTGGCTAAAAGGAGAAAAGTATGGTGAACGTAGGATAATAAATGTTAAAAATGTATGTTCAGGATAAGAAGGAAATACTCTGTTATATCTAATGTAAGTTCACGTGTGGAAGGGAAATGCATCATTACTACAAGGCCACTTTTCTTGCTACCTAAATGTCATTGTCTGAATATCTTCATTTTATATTTTCTCTGCATTTTTGGTAATCTCTCCTTATAAAATTCACATTGAAAGCTCTCAGAGGAAAAAAAAAACTCTAACAAGTTATTTTAAGATGCTGTTTCAGCATAACTTACAATTTTTTCTGAAAACCTTTCTTATAATTACTTTTGTAAATTTTTGGTAAAATCTTACTGATTTGCACATTCCACTATGCTCTAATAATCATATCCATAATTATACAGTAGCATCATACATCCGTGTATCAGAGTATTGGACAGAATAAGAGCAAGCTTAAAGTCATAGTTTGGGTGCTGCCATTTACTAGCCAGGTGAACGAGTGAAATTATTTCATCTTTTGGGCTGTGGTTTTCTCATTCATTTAATGAAAATGTTAAACTAGGTGATCTCAAAGTTCCTTTCTGGTTCTAAATCTTTCTTTTTATTTTAAGATTTTATTTATTTATTTGAGAGAGAATGAGAGAGAGAAAGCACATGAGGTGGGGAGGGTCAGAAGGAGAAGCAGACTCCCTGCTGAGCAGGGAGCCCAATGTGGGACTCGATCCAGGGACTCCAGGATCATGACCTGAGCCGAAGGCAGTCGCTTAACCAACTGATCCACCCAGGCGCCCATGGCTCTAAATCTTATAATGTAATTCAGGTCAGCAAACTACAACCCATGGGCCAAACCTGACCCATTGCCTGTTTTTTTGTAAATAAAGTTTTATTGAAACAAAGCCACATCCCTTTGTTTATATGTTGTCTGTGGTTGCTTTTGCCAACCACAGAGTTGAGTAGTTGTGCAGAGATAGTATGGCCTGCAAAATCTAAAATGTGTACTAGTGGACCCTTTACAGAAAAAGTTTACCAACTCCTGATATAGATGGATCAATATCACATTCTTTCATTCTTTTCGTGTCTTTATAAAATAAATTTTGTTGTATAATATCCTTTTAAATCAGTGTTCAAAAATCCCAGCACTGCCCCCCATACTAGAATATTTAGAAAGAATTAATTATTTTTAATAAGTTAGATGAAATTTTTCATAGTGGTATATATTTAATGCTAGTTATGGCTAGTTATTACAATTTTGGTGAGGTCTAGGAAATACATAGTTAAAACTGGATCTTGACCCAAAGCACAGGTTGGGTCCCATATGTGACAAAGGTACCATCGTCTCCTCTAGTTGTGTGCCTAAATTTCAAGATCCATTTTGAATTGAATCTATAAAATGACAGCAAAACCTAGACATTCTGGATTGTGGTCTCAGGGGGGCATTCTCTATCCCATGGTCTGGTGTCTCCTACCTGTCTCTTAGTGGCAATAGGCAGCCTAGGTGAGTGCCTTCCACTCCTCCAGGTACCACCAGCAGTAACTGAGTGGGGGCTGTGCCAGCACCAAGCAGCCCAAAGAGCAGGCCCAAGGTGGTGCTTTCCAACCTACAGCCCAATGTGTTGTCACCCTTCCACCTAGCAGCATTGTACAGGGATGTACATTCTGCTCCTATGGGCAGCACCTGCAGAGATCAAGAAGGAGCCCCAACAGCAACAAATAAATGTACCAGACCAGAATAGCACTATAAGGGCACTGAAAAATGAGTTATCATTGAAACTATAGCCTACAGAAGTGGGCCAGGAGCTATGTGCTAAACCTAAGCAGGGTAGCTACCTGCTAAAATACGACTTTTAAATAGAATTCAGAGTCTCCTAACATATGTCCAAATGTCCAGGATACAATAAAAAAAATCATTTGTTATACTAAGAACCAGGATAATGACAACTTGAATGAGAAAAGACAGTTGACAGATGCCAACACCAAGATGAATCAGATGTTGAAATTACCTGACAAGAATTTTAAAGCAGCTCTCCTAAAAATGCTTCAGTGAACAATTGCAAATAATTTGAAAAAAGTGGAAAAATAGAAAATTCACCAAAGAAATAGAACATAAAAAAAGAACCAAATGGAAACTATAGTATTAAAAAATGGAATACCAGAATAAAAAAATCACTGGGCTCAATGACGGATGAATATGACAGAGAAGAGAATCAGTGAACTTGAAGATAGAGCAATAGAATTGGCCCAATATGAACAACAGAGTAGACTTCCTTCAAAAACAAAGTAAAACAAACAAATAAACAAACGAAAAACACCTAGTAGAGCCTGAGGGGCCTTTGAAAATAAAACACCTAGAAGAGCCTTAGGGACCTGTGGGGAAAATAAGAAAAGGTCTAACGTGTATTATCAGAGTCTCAGGAGAGACTCAGGAGAAGACAGAGTGGGGCTGAAAGAGTGTTTGAAGGCATAATGGCTGAAAACTTCTCAAATTTGGCTAAGGACATAAACCTACAGATTCAAGAGTTCAGAGGGACCTAAATAGGATAAATTCATTGAAACTCACACGAAGACACATCATAATTAAACTTCTAAAAACTAAAGACAAAGAAAAAATCTTGAAAACAGCCAGAGAAATGACATATCATCTATAGGGGCATATCAGTTTTGTTTTGTTTTGTTTTTTAAGATTTATTTATTTATTTATTTATTTATTTATTTTAAAGAGAGAGTAATATTAAATAGTAAAAACTATTATTAACTTAAAATTTGAGGACTCACCAAATCTTTTGAGAAGCTGATAAAAGGTATAAATGATCTTCCCAGAAAAATAAATGTGTACATATATACACACATCTTTGTATATTAATTCAGGAGATTCGTGGCCCCCAGAAGCCCTTTCTCAGGACCTCTGATTAAGAACTCATGTCTGCCAGTTAACAAACTGGAAGGTTCTAGAAAAATAACATGACAGATATTTTCTGATATTGTAGGTATCAAGCTAAGTTTACCATGTGTCACCAGTAAAATAGAAAGGGGTCAGGAGTAAGGATATCTGATTGATTTGTGATTTCTCTGGTTTATATGAGGGAAGGAAATGTTTATCTCTAAAATAATGTAATTCATGATCATTGTATTTTTATTAAGGTGATAAAATTACTAAATTAGGTATTTAATATATTTATCCATAAAACATAGATAAATACGTGCTGAAGGTCAAGGTTCCCATTAGGCCCAGAAAGAGAGAAGAGGGGCGCCTGGGTGGCTCAGATGGTTAAGCATCTGCCTTCGACTCAGGTCATGATCCCGGGGTCCTGGGATTGGGCCCCGCATCAGGCTCCCTGCTCAAGTGGGGAGCCTGCTTCTCCCTCTCCCTCTGCCATTCTCTCCACTTGTGCTCTCTGGCTCTATCTCTCTGTCAAATAAATAAATAAAATCTTTAAAAAAAAAAAAAAAGAAAGAGAAGAAATTGCTATGTGTATATTATAGTGAGTAAGATCACGGACTTTGAATAGGAATAAATGGCTGTCTGGCATTAGCCAACAGACACCATGATCATAAAGGCATCTTTCAAGTATTAAGCTAAATGAATATAAATTTATTGTTAGTTTCTGAGTCTTTGTATGTTTAAGACTATTGTATGTTTAGTACATCCTGAATATTTGTAGGAAACATTTTCTAAAATACCTTTATTGCTTTTTTCTGATTGCAAAAGTACTATGTGTATGGTATAGAAAATTTGCAAAGCATAAGGAAGTAAAAGGAATAAAAAAAATTGCCTCTAATTCAAACATAAATGTAAACATTTAAGAAATATCTATCTTTTGGGGGCACCTGGGTGACTCAGTTGATTAAGTGTCTGACTCTCGATTTCGGCTCAGGGCATGATCTCAGGGTCCTAGGATAGAGCCCTGCATGGGGCTCTGCACTCAGTGGGAAGTCTGCTTGAGGATTCTCTCTTGCCCTCTCCTTCTGCCCCTCCCCCCCCTCTCTTTCTCCAATAAGTAAATCTTTAAAAAATATATCTATTTTAGGGATTCCTGGTTGGTTAAGCACCTGACTCTTGCTTTCAGCTCAGGTCATGATCTTGAGGTCATGAGATTGGGCCTCGCATCAGGCTCTGTGTTTATCTTGGAGTCAGCTTGAGATTCTTTCTCCCTCTCCCT
This sequence comes from Halichoerus grypus, assembly GCF_964656455.1. NCBI lineage: Eukaryota > Metazoa > Chordata > Mammalia > Carnivora > Phocidae > Halichoerus > Halichoerus grypus. Next base: position 61,349,254 of record NC_135725.1, read on the forward strand.
TTGCTTCTCCCTCCCCCCTCTCTAAAATAAATACATCTTTAAAAAAAAATATGTATTTTATTTGTGTGTATATAAGTTTTTAAAAATACCAATGAGATCATGCTGTGTATTACTGTTTTATAACCTGTTTTAAAAGGTAAATAGCTTGTTGGCCTTGGGGTGTACCTGTGGGTGCTGCTGGCCATGTAGTGTCTTTTGATTTATGACCTTGACATAATAGATAGGCTTGTGGTTTTTAAATTTAAAGATATTAAGATTTAATTTACTAAAATTTATTCTAAGGGGTTATTTGTACTTTTATACTTTTTTAGGTATCTGTATTTTATCAGCTTACATCTTAATGCCTAAGTTTCCCCTGAAAACAGCAAATAAAATTATGTATTTATGAATGAGGGAAAAAAAGAATACTTCTACATTATCAATTTTTTAAGTTTGTTTATTTATTTGTTTATTTAAAGTAATCTCTCCACCCAGTGTGGGGCTCAAACTCATGACCCCGAGATCAAGAGTTGCATACTCTTCTGACTGAGCCAGCCAGGTGCCCCTACATTATCATTTTTCATGTCAGGGAAGTCCATTGTCCAACCACATATTGTTGAATATAAATGATTTCCATTATTGTAAGCAACTCTTACTGAATATCTCTGTAGAACAGTCCTTGCATATATTCATAACTAGCACCTTAGAATAAATTGGTAAAATTGGGTAGGAGGGTATACATACTAAGGCTATTACTAATTTATGCTCTACACAGATTATACCAATTATATTCTAGAAGCATATGGATGTGATTGTTTCTTTGTACCCCGGTCAACATTAGGCATCACTTTTTTAGTTGATACTTTAAAAGGTGAAAAAATGTACCTGTGTTTTAATGTCTGTTTCTTTGACTTTGATTCTTAAGGAGGTTATAATTTTGTCATACGTTTATTCGAACATTTGTAGATCGTTTATGAATTACATGTCTTTGCCCTTTGCACGACTTTTCTGTTTTTTTTTCTTCTCTCATTTGTAAAAATAATTTATAAATTAAGGATATTGACCCTTTGTAATATGTTGTCAGTGTTTCCTCAGTTTATTTAATTTTGGTATTTTCATTATACAAAGACTTTTAAAATTTTCTAGAGTTACATCTATTAATCTGTTCTCTTGTGGCTGCTGTCTTTAGGTGTTAGGCTTAGAAAAGCATTTCTACCCCAATATTATATAATAGGTCTTCTGTTTTCTTTTAGAATGTTATGGTCTCATTAAATCTTTAATCCAGAATTTATGTGGTTGTACAGGATGAGCGTAGCAGTCTCGTTAGCCAGACGTCCTGCATAATCTTTTCTTTCCACACTGGTTTCGAAAGCTGTATTTACTAATAATAAATTGTTATAAATATATGACTCAGTTTCCGGGCTTTCCATTCAGAACCATTAGTTATCTCTCTGTTCTTTTGCTGTGCCAAACTATTCAAATTATTATAACTCTATAATGTGTCAATAACCTTTACTCTCCACTTCCTCCTTTCTCTACTCCTGATTTGGCTTCTTGCTTCTATCATGTGCTTTCATTATACCTATTGCCACTCTCATAGCACTTAGTAGGTTTTGTTTTTATAAACAGATTTTGTCAGTGCATTATTATCTACTTTCATGGCAGAGATTATACAAATCTAGCAGCTTATAACGCATATTTATTATCTCCTAGTTTCTGTGGGTCAGGTATCTGACACTGCTGAGCTAGGTCCTCTGCTTCAGTCTCTTATGAGGCTGCACCGAAGGTACTGGCCATGGCTGGGGTGAACTGAGCAAGAATCTGCCTCTGGGCTGATGCACATGGTTGTTGGCATCATCATTTCCCTTTTTTCTCAGTGCCCGAGTTCCTAGCTATTGGCCAAAGACCACCTTCAATATCTTTCCATATAGGCCTCCCCAATATGTCCATTTGCTTCATCAAAGCCAGCAAGGGAGAGATTATGCTAGCAGGGGGTAAATTAGAATCTTTTGTAACCTAATCATTTGTAATCCCCTCAACCTTGAAATAGAAGAATTCTGTTGGTTAGAAGCAAGTGACTCAAGGGGAATAGATTGCACAAAGCTGTGGATACTGAGGCAAGAATCACTGGGGGCCATGTCATAACTGCTTCCCACAGTCTGTTTTATCAACTATATGTATAGTCCATGAGATAGGGGTGTGTTTCTCTTGCTTAATCATAGATCATTTCTGTCTCCCCATGCCCCCACATAGTAGGTCCTTAAATAAGTGTTTGTGGGGTATGAATGTGTCTCTAATACATAGCATATGTTTAGATTTAATGGGGGATTTTTTTGGACCAGTCTAAGTATTTGTCTTTTTTTTTTTAGAGAGAGAGAGTGCAAGTGGGGTGGGGGGGAGAGGGAGAGAGAGAATCCCAAGCAGACTCCACACCCAGTGCAGAGCCCAACTTCGGGGTTCCATCTCATGACCCTGAGATCATGACCTGAGCCAAAGTCAAGAGTCGGACGCCCACCCGACTGAGCCACCTAGGTGGCCCACTATTTATTTGTCTTTTAAGAAACAAAATAATAAATGTTTTATACTTACTGTTATAAAATTGATTGGACCTCTTTCATCTTATTATGTTTGTTTTTCATATGTCCCTGCAGTTTCCCTTGAAAGCTTTCTTTTGCTATGTCAACTGTTTTCTTTCCTGTCCATCAGACCTACCCATGCTTGAACCATAGCTCTCCTTGCCATAATCTCTCTATGCTCTCTCTTTGCTCATAACCCTCTGCCTGCTGCTAGAGCCCTCAAAGCAGACTCAGAGCAGGGAAAGGTTCCAATTTACATTTTTATGGTCTGGTGCAAGGGAAAAGAGTGCTGTCTCCCTACCAGTTCCGCATAAGTAGGAGTTGGATATGTTTTGGCATCTTCTGTTATTACCCAGATGCATTAATACATAAATATGATGCTCTTATAGTTGCATACCATCATATAGTAAGTAAATTGTATTGGTAGTCTACCATTTAATAATTTATTATACAATTAAAATATTATGAGATGTGCTCCATTCCAAAGAATTGGTCTCATTTTTAGAGTATTCCATACCATCCAAAAATTGGATGTACTGTGTCATTGTCACCCACTCTAGTCCCATACCCACTGTTGGGCAAGATGCAGTCATTGATTCATTCAGTCATCTTATTCACTATACAACATTCACTCTCCCTTGCCTATACCAAACACTGCCCTAGGCACTGGAAACAGGTCATTAGACACTTGGAGTCTAGTGAGGGAGACTGACATGAACACAAATGGGGTGTGTGTGTGTGTGTGTGTGTGGTTTCTTTGTCCTCCTATTTGGAAAAATCTTCCTACATATATCCAATATAATTTATATAAAAATTATTTGGGGGAGGGTATGAGATGTGGGGAATCTATGTTTCTTCTTTTCTAATTTGTTATTTGAACAATCCCCTCTGTGGTTTGGAATGCCACTTTTCTCATATGCTCAGATACAATGTAAATTGAGTGTTTCTAAGCTCTGTATCATTTTACTTATCTGCTCAAAGATTATAAATGTTGCCACTTTATAACTCATTATAGTATCTGGTGATGGAAGTCCTTCATTTTTTAGTTATATTCCAAAATATTCTTCATGTTCAACTGCTTATTCTCTGCATGATTTTTTTTTTTTTTTACTTTGTACAGCTAGTCCCTTAAAGGTGAGTACTTGGAAATCTAACTTCCAAGTTCTTTTAAAGTTCTAGTTTAAATTTAGCTTTTAATACCCATCACCCGGTATTAAGGACGGCACATGTGGTGATGAGCACTGGGTGTTATACGTAACTAATGAATTGTTGAACCCTGCATCAAAAACTACTGATGTATTATATGTTGGCTAATTGAACATAATAAAAAAAAAGAAAAATGCTAAAAGTGAAAACCATAATAAAAAGACTAGTAAACATAACTACATTAAAATTTTAAAAAATAAATTTAGCTTTTAACACATTTTTCTCTGGGTGAGTATGAAACATGAGAGCTAATACCAGGTATCATTTTCATTTTTGCTCATTTTGAAATATTCTGACTTGTTTTGCTGTTCAGTGCTGCAGAGACTTTAAATGAAAAGTGGTGTTTAAAACTTGGCATAGATTTTGCTATTAGAATTTTAACTTACTTTTTTTTTTTTTAACACCTTAGGTTTAGCCCAAAGGCATCCCTTCCACCACCTTTTCAGATGCATCTCTCAAGAACCTGTGCTAAGGAAATGAGTGGTATGTTTTCTAAACATTATCTTCATGATACCTTTTGGCTTCTGGAGCCTCAGAGCCCCTAAGAAAAATATCTGATGGTGGTTTTTCACATTTGCTCTCACCTTATCCTACTCGGAATATATCTCTCTTCCCCTCTTTCCTCATTTCTTTAAATCATGACATGAGGTGATCTAAAGAGAAAATAATACCTCCAGAGATATCATTATTCTGACACAGGCCTTCCTCACATCAGGCCAATTCTGTTTCACTTCCGTGTGTCACCTGCAGAGATACTTGTGTCCCTTGTCACGCTCTCACTCATTAGAGGGTAAGATTTAAAGTACGTAAATATGGGACTTCAACTCATAAAGTGGTTTCAGATACTCCACCATTTAAAAGCCTTGGACCCTAAACCGTGTGCAATGACCACTAAGCATCTAAGTACGAATATAAATGATTCCTTGGGTTATAAAATCCAAAAGGGCTGTTAAGAAAACTGTAAGAAATATAATAAAGTCAAAGAATCTGCAGATTAAAAATGCACACACTCGTTTTCTTGTCTTCTCCAACCAAAGTATACATTCCCTACTCATAGACCCACCTGAGGGACACAGTGTTTCAAAATCAGTATTTATGTAGCAAGAAATTTAAGTGTGATTTTAAATGATTTGCTGCTTTAAGTGTGATTCTTAGTGAGTCAAAATTTTTTCCGTAAGAACACATCTCTGGTATTTCTTATGGAAATTAACTGAATAATATGATTTCTGTTTATATCAATTACTGTTACACAGGCATTTTCTGAAACATGGCTTACTCAGTAAAGTTGTATACCCTTTAGAGACTGTAAATCCTTTTCAATTAGAATAAGCTTTTTTCTACAGAACCATGAGGACTTGTTTCAGGAGGACTGCAGTTCACCTGGCAGCTGATATATACACACTTAAACACAGTCTCTCCTACCTGTTATAAAACAGATTACTCCCTTGATTTGTTTAACAAAAGGCACACAAGTTTAGGAGACTCCCAGTGGCCCTACAGAAGAGGTGCATTTAGCAGAGACTCCAATCTTACATCAGTTCTGACACTCTCTCTTTACGGGAGGTCTGGCCAGTTCTCAGAAGCTCATCTTTTCCTTATTCCTGGTCCTTTTGTATCATTATCTGGGAAGAACCTAAATAAATTAGTAATGCCTTTATATGGACATCGTGGACTCATTTGTTTGCTGAGCCAAATTAAGTCTCGTGCCCTGTGGTTGATAAAGCAAAGTCAGCATCTAGCCATCCTCAAGGAACCACTCACCCTTTGGCTTCCTGGCATCCTCAGAGGCCAGCATTCCCAAACTAGTCTGTGTATCTCTCTACCTGCCAGTTTAAAATAGAACAAAATTTGCTGAATCCCGGTAGAAATACTGTCTGATTAAAATATGAACATATTTTGCTTGTAGATGGTAATCTTTAACACTCTAATCTGTGTCCCAGGGAAATTTAGAAGAGGTTTGAAATGAATTTCATTGTTCTTAAAATACCAGAACTGTCAGCTGTAGTGGACACTCGAATTTCTTTATTGTCTAGGATGTTGGCTCAGGCATTCTAAGTTTTAAATAAAAAATAAGTGTGAGTAAAGAGAGCTAGCTAAAACTTTATAAAAATTCACTTATAAAAGATAAATGATTTGGATTGAGGAAATAAAAGCAAATTAGTAGATATCTGTGGGTACCAGAGCTTTTATTTAGTTTATAAACTGAGGCTAGGATGATTACTGTAGGTGGATCAATTTTTGAACTTCTGTGTATTGCTGAATTATTTTTCTCATTAATAAAGCAGAAAATTATATTTTAAAACCTAGACAATTTTTTATTTTCTATAAAACGTTCCTTGATCTTACAATTAAGGCATTATCCTAATGCTTTGTGGAATATAACTTTAAGCATTTCATATACACCGATATTGTCTAAAATTTAACCTTTCTTAGTTGCACTTAGGAAATGATTGGTTAAATAATAAATTTCATTATTCTTTACAAGGCAAGATCATCCTGATGTTTAAATTAAATTAGGAAGCATCCTTGTAACATAAAGGGAGCAGGTTCCCTCTGTGGGTGACTGTTGAGCCTACTGGTCATTTCAGAGTTAAAATTTAGAATGAAGTTGTCATAGTCCTGCTTGGCCTAATCCTGCTTGCTTCTAAGTCCCTTGACCCCCATAAGCCTGAAGTATAACCAAGCCTAATGACACAAATACTAGGTAATGGGGATAATCTAAAATGTTAAGCCTTCTGGCTAATTCTATCATTTTTTTAATTTAAAGATAATTTAAATCAGACTGTTGAAAAACCAAATGTCACGCCTCCTGCCTCTTACACTTATAAGATGGATGAGGTTCAAAACCGCATAAAGGAAATACTAAACAAGCATAACAATGGCATTTGGATATCTAAGCTTCCACATTTTTACAAAGAGTTATATAAAGAAGAACTTAATCAAGGAATTTTACAACAATTTGAACACTGGCCTCATATTTGCACGGTACGTTTCTCCTTCTTCCTCCCTTCTGATGCCTCCTCCCTGCCCCACTTTCAGATTTTGAGTTATTAGTCATATCACCTTTACCCCGGGAGCATGAAGCACTTGACATAATATTGCTTCATTAATATTTATCTCTAAGGTTAACATCAGTTAACCTTAGAGATATCAGTTCTTATTTATAGAAGTATGTCAAGATTGAGGGCTATGTGCATTGTGATTGCTATTTTTATATATTTTGTTTTAAATTATTTTTACGTGCATTTAATATGTGCTAATATGTATATCATTTTGTATTGAACTGCTTCCAGTAGATGCTGCTAACTTTGCCGTTTTTGTAAGTTGAACTAACTGGTAATAAAACTTTATTAGCTTCAAATTTTACAGGCTTATTATTTTGGCTGTTTATAGAGTACCTTATTTTAATTTTTAAATTAATACAGGGTTGTGATTTAAAATGTTTACAAACTTCTTTGGAGGAAAAAATTGGACAAGTGAACTGACATCAATTTCTATACCTGTTTCTACTTGAGAGTCTATTATTATAATAAAATGATGGATCAGAATAGTTTATTAGAAATCCTAGTTCAGCCAGCAATAGAGACAATTAGATTCTTTTTTTTTTTTAATTTTTTTATTGTTATGTTAATCCCCATACATTACATCATTAGTTTTAGATATAGTGTTCCATGATTTATTGTTTGTGCATAACACCCAGTGCTCCATGCAGAACGTGCCCTCCTCAATACCCATCACCAGGCTAACCCATCCTTCCAACCCCCTCCCCTCTAGAACCCTCAGTTTGTTTTTCAGAGTCCATTGTCTCTCATGGTTCTTCTCCCCCTCCGATTTCCCCCCCTTCATTCTTCCCCTGCTGCTACATTCTTCTTCTTCTTTTTTTCTTTCTTAACATATATTGCATTATTTGTTTCAGAGGTACAGATCTGAGATTCAACAGTCTTGCACAATTCACAGCGCTCACCAGAACACATACCCTCCCCAGTGTCCATCACCCAGTCACCCCATCCCTCCCACCCCACCCCCCACTCCAGCAACCCTCAGTTTGTTTCCTGAGATTAAGAATTCCTCATATCAGTGAGGTCATATGATACATGTCTTTCTCTGTTTGACTTATTTCGCTCAGCATAATACCCTCCAGTTCCATCCACGTCGTTGCAAATGGCAAGATCTTATTCCTTTTGATGGCTGCATAATATTCCATTGTATATATATACCACATCTTCTTTATCCATTCATCTGTTGATGGACATCTTGGCTCTTTCCACAGTTTGGCTATTGTGGACATTGCTGCTATAAACATCGGGGTGCGCGTAGCCTTTCGGGTCCCTACTTTTGTATCTTTGGGGTAAATACCCAGGAGTGCAATTGCTGGATCATATGGTAGCTCTATTTTCAACTTTTTGAGGAACCTCCATACTGTTTTCCAGAGTGGCTGCACCAGCTTGCATTCCCACCAACAGTGTAGGAGGGTTCCCCTTTCTCCGCATCCCCGCCAACATCTGTCATTTCCTGACTTGTTAATTTTAGCCATTCTGACTGGTGTGAGGTGGTATCTCACTGAGGTTTTGATTTGGATTTCCCTGATGCCGAGCGATATTGAACACTTTTTCATGTGTCTGTTGGCCATTTGGATGTCTTCTTTGGAAAAATGAGACAATTAGATTCTTAAACTAAAGTAACTATTAGATGTTTCTTAATGTTTTCATTTACGTAGTGTATATTCAACGATGTAACTATTTTAAATGGCAGCATTAGCAGCTACTTGGGGCTTCTAAGCTTGCAGAATTAAATATATATATATGCTTTTGTTTGATAGAGGGCTTTCATTTATCTAATTTAATATATATTTTGGCCCCCGACCTTGTTGGGTAAAGCACAAGCCACTCTCTTTTTCTAAACACCTGGCCTGAAGACAGCATGTATTTTTGTAACCACTTTTTCCTTCAGGTCACTGACACCCATTCGAGTCCCAGTCACTTTCCCGGCAAGTGTCATTCGTTCATTCATCCGACCATTTGTTCATACATGATTTACCGTGCCCCTGCAGGTACCAGTCACTGCTGTAGATGCCAAGAACGCCTTAGGGCCATGTCACGTGTCATATTACACAGTGGAAAGTGGGAAAACAGGAAGACATAGCAAACTCTGGAAATAGGCTGTTGCCTTATTTATAAAGTCAGGAATGTTTACGGACTATGTTACCCCTGATTTATGTGGAATATAGGGTTTGCTCTTATAATGGGAATTCCTGTTGGTTGCCGTTCATTTCATTCCATTTTTACTCCTTCCTAGGGAGAGTTTTCTCCTTGGCTGCAGGTTTAGCAGCATTGATGTGCCCCCTCAGGGTTCCCTCATCTTGAGGGGACTTTGGATGTTTCACCAGGCTGCTCAATTTAGAGGTGCAGGGCCTGGAGCCCCTTTCCGAATGCTTATGGCTCTTTTATTTTTTAAATCTATATAGACAGTCATAAACGTATAGCATATCTTCAATGAACTAAGAGCCCTTGTTTGTCAGGATACACATATAACTCACTTTAAAGCTTTGGTTAAAAAAAAGTTGTCTTTGGAGTAAATTTTTAAAAATTAACTCCACAGATCCTAATGTATTATTGTTTCTGGTTGTTTTATTTTATACTCCATGATAACTACTAGTGTCTGTGTAGCTTAATTTATGGCTTTTGGGGAGAAATTTTCATCTTTCCTAACTATATGTCTGCAAAACTCCAAAATTTCTCTTGCTAGGATTGTAGGTGAGAGAGTATATCTTTGATGTTAAAACTTTACCTAAAATGAAGGGTTTCTTACTAAATTTCGGGTGCTGAAACAACTGACTTTTTATTTTTTGGTTGTTCAAATTCATCTTTGTTGCATAATAATGTTCAGGCAGTGAGGGTAGAACGTGAAACAGACATAGAATATACCTTTCTTATCTATATTCTGTGTCTCTCAGCTTTGAGTAGGACTGTTCCAGATGCAATCACTATAAATTATTAGGGATGAGAATTTGCTTAGTGTTAAAGCATTGTGTCTAGGATGCCAAAAACTGCCAGTCTTATTGATGTCTATTAATCTTTTCAAAACTGTTTTCTTATAACCTCTGAATATTTTTAACAGCCTGCTGGTATACAGTTTTAAACAATTACACCATGGTTATTTTTAGACAGTTTTAAACAGTTATACCATGGTTGTTTTCCCTTTCTTCTGACTTCTTGCTTTTCACCTTACTGAAAAGCAGAAATGCTGATAGCATGCCCGGGGCCGATGCTATTACAGGTGAGGACATTCTCAAATGCAGCATAGAAAATTCCGAGTAAGGGAGATTTGGTAGTGTGTATCACTCTATATAGCTCCTTGTGAAACTGAAGAAGAAACCCAAGTGTGGCATATTTCCCTATTTTCCTAAAAAAGTGCTCTCTCTCCCCCAATCATATAAAACATTCTACATAAAAAAGATTGAAAAATAGAGTTATGAAGGCAAAATCACCCATTTATACCTATACACAATGGATACACCATATGTACTTGACAGATTCAGAGATAGCCACCTGCAGGTATTTCCATTTGAATATCAGAATGGGCAACATAAGCTTCTGGGGCCAAGGAGCAGCTCTGAAATTGTACTTTCATGGAGGTTCTAATCAGCTATGTGCTATAAGCCACTTCACAAGGGTATTGGATTACTTTCTGATGCAGGCAGAAGGATGCTTTGACTCTGTTGTTCTTAACCTTTGGATCTCTCCAACAACAAAATGTGGACTGAGTTTTGAAAGCTAAAGAGCATATAGTCATGTTCACAGTGATGAACCCGTTGCATAGGGTTCCTAGGCAACTTGTGAGGGAAGTGGAAATAGTGCAGAAGCTGTCGTGAAAAGGCAAAGAGCCCGAGATGGTAGATCTCTAGCCCAAGGATACTGAGCCTAAGAATTCCCACTTAGTCCCAGGAGGAGGACAGTAACACCTCTTAGCTGTTCTAGAATGCTGGTCTTATTAATGTTCTTCTTAACTGCTGTGTTTAGCTAGGATTTATAAAATGCTTCTATGAGGGTGCCTGGGTGGCTCAGTCGTTAAAGCGCCTGCCTTCGGCTCGGGTCATGATCCTGGAGTCCTGGGATCGAGTCCTGCATCAGGCTTCCTGCTCGGTGGGGAGCCTGCTTCTCCCTCTGCCTCTGCCGCTGCTCCCCCTGCTTGTGCTCGGTCTCTGTCAAATACATTTTTAAAAAAAATGCTTCTATGAGCCAGACGCTGCCCTGGGTGCTAAGGATAACGGTAAACAAGACAGACATGGTCCTTGCCCTTATGGCACTTACTGTCCAATGGAGAAAATAAACATTGAACAAATAATGGTAAGCCTGTGACTGTGCTGAAGAAGTGCAGGGTGTTAAGGAAATGTGTAAACAACTTAGGATGATGAGTCAAGAAAAACTTCCTGGAGGAGGTGCCTACTCACTGAAACCTGACAGGTGAGCTGAAGTAAGCAGGCAAAGGAGGCAGCTTGTGCCAGAGCCCTGAGATGGAAAGAAAAACAAACTTTTTCAGGAAAACTGAAAGAATTTCAATAAGGAGAGAGTGGCTCAAGAAGAAACTCAAGAGGCAAGCAGAAGCTAGAGGTCACTTTGTGAAAGAGTCATCATCTGGTGGGAACTTAGCACATACCCCACACCAGGAGGTCACCCAGGATCCAGAGCTTCTGGCAGACTTTGATTTCTAGTAAAATTCCAAATCTTACGACAATGACTGTTGAACACCAGAGATTTTGTTGACATTCTCCACTCTCTGCAGTATGGGTAGAGAAACCTCTCCATTCCCACGTGAGCCAGAATATGTATCTTTATTTAATGCCTTACCTGACACTGCACAGAGAGCTGGTGGGCTCTCTTAGAGCCGGACAGGACCACATGCGCTCAGCTGAGAAGGATTTCCGCCCTGCCTCAGAGACCTAGAGGAAGAGCACAGGGCCGCTTCGGGATAGCTGGGGCAATGTTCTGAGTTGTGCTGGAGGCACATCAGGCCTTAATTATGAATATAACATTTTGTGAATGAGAGCATGAAATTCTAGAACATAAAATGTGAGCGATGATAAAACTGCCCAATTGTACTAATTATTCATGCTTTTACAGAAAGTTGTTTACTATTAATCTGTATTTTTGTTAAATGTCATTTCCCTACCCCTTAGAAATCACTGCACTTTACATTGTTGAGTACTCTAATAACTCAGACTCTAAAAATTCTTGAAGTTCTGAATTGCATCAATACAGTAATCTCCATAATATCATAGGAGGCGACGGCAGTTCTGCCACTTACAAAGATATGTTTTTATATTTTTGGATGTTCAGGAATTTTTCTTTAATTGTGGTAAATAATTGTATAAGATAATAAAGCCACCTGTTAGCCCATGCAACATGAACTGCCCTTTTTTAAAGCCTGGATATTTCTGGGCTAAAGCTGAACAACTTGAATTTCTAAGGAAGTGAACATAAATCAAACAGCAGTGATGCATCCTCAGATTTAATAGTGTGGATACCATCTACATAGCACCGCCAGCAGAAGCAGCAGTGAAAAGATAAACTGAGGGCGTCAAAGTATAGCCATAATATCTAATTGGAATCCAATTTCTTTTCTAATCCTTCACCAATAAAAAAAAAAAATATGTGATGAACACATTGAAACAGTTTAATTTTAATTTTAAATTTCATTTCAGTGAACATCTGAATAGAAGAAAGACTAGCACTGTGGCGAAATGAGATCAGAGATGTTGTGTATGATGTTGCTGTGCTGGGACGTGAAACAGAGCAACTGCCCATAGGGCGCTTGAGTAGGATAGGAAGAATTTGGGCTTTGGAGTTCTGTGTTTGCCTTGCCATCTCTTAGCTATATTACTTTCAGTGTACAAATCATCCTCTCAGGGCCCCCACTGTGTTCTAAAATGCGACTCTATCCATCGCATAGGGTTGTTGAGTGAAGTGGGACAAACTATAAAAAGCAGCTGCCATGCAGTATCAGACACATAGCAGCTATTTAGGAAAAAGGCCATTATTTTTTGAGGGGCAGCCCAGCTTAAATTAAAGCAGGTTATAACCACCAGCAAACCAGAGATATGCCCAGCAAGCTCTACAAAGGAACTTATCTCAGTGAAGATAGAGGAAAAGCTAATGGAAGAACAAAAATTTAAATTGAAAAAAGATAAGGAGAGTAGATGACTGAAGTCAAAGGAATCGAAACTCCAAGATGAGATGAGTTTCTGTTATCTTAGGGGCACACCCCCCCGCCCCCACCAAAGGTAATGAGGGCATGCCTAGAGTACCTACTTAGCCTAGAAGGCACAGTGAAAGCCACAGCCGCCAGCGAGGATCATCCCCAAAAGCTCTGCACACATTTAACCAGAAGATGCCATCGTCTTGCTGAAGGAAACTGAGCAAGAGCCTGACCTTGGACACGCTGAAGCAAAATGACTTGAAGTCTATCCTAATATAAATAGTTGCAGTCAGCATCAGTAAAAAGTCCTTACTAGGAAAAAGGGGTGAGAGGTGAAAGAGAGTATGAGCCTTAAATTGTATACAGTCTATAAAACTGCTCATCCAAGATGGTGGAGAGAGTTTTTCTGAGCAGACGGTTTGTAAACACTCAGGGGTTACCCTCTACAGGCACTTTTTACCTTTATCTTTGATTTAAATCTCTGTGGAGTATGCCACAAACATTTGTACTTCTTAAACAGAAGCAACTAAAAATTGTAACTGTTTCTGAGTATCTTGGGCTCGGCATCACTAGTATTGGTAAACTGCTGCAGATAGGGTGGCAGTTGTCGGTGGCGTGGGACATGGAGATATGTGGGTTAGCTCATCTCTCTATTTCCCTGCATGTAGTATATGCCCCACCCACTGCCCTTATGGGCTTCGGCTCCCAACCTATCAGTTTGTCTTCACTGTGGCCCAATGGTGCCATTGGGCACCATTTTCTCATCTCTCTCAGTGGTCTGACTTTTCCAGAACTTCTCAGTTTTAGTACAAAAAGACTGAGCTCTTAGGGAGGTCATCAACCAGTCAATCCTTCTTTCTGTGAACTGGCTAATCATAGAGTACTAGCTTCTGGTCAGTAACTCTTTGATGTTTTCACTGTTGCAAGGTACTTAGGGGTCTTTTATTCACTGCTGAAATTGAGTTTTTAAATTGGTTTCTTTTTGAGTTCAAAACCTTTCTAATGCTTGGATTGCTCAGAAGCAGGCCTCCAGGTAAATGTGATTTTACTGTACTGTCTCCGGTTTGTATTGGATGGTGACCACATAAAATGAAATTTAGAACTTAAAGCATCAGGGGCACCTGGGTGGTTCAGTTGGTCAAGTGGCTGCCTTCGGCTCTGGTCATGATCTCAGGGTCCTGGGATCGAGCCCCACATCAGGATCCCTGCTCAGCGGGAAGCCTGCTTCTCCCTCTCTGCTGCTTGTGCTCTCTTGCATTCTTTCTCTCTCTCTCACTCTCACAAATAATAAATAAATGAAATCTTAAAAAAGAAGAAGAACTTAAAGCTTCAACACAAAGAACCACAATGGAAACAAAACTGTGACTGGATGAGACCCATACAACTGTTTTAGAAAACTTTTTAATTTAATTGGACAATACCAATTCTATTAGAGAATCCCAAAGAAAATTCTAATTCCACGAGAGACAGTAAGTTTACCTCAGTAGCTCATGCTGCAGAGTTAGCAGATGAGCCTTCCATAGACTCAAAGGAGTTGGGCTTCAGGAATTTAAGTTTACAGGTAAAATTAGAAAGGAAGAAGTAAAGACCTCTAGAATTAAGAAGAAGAAAGTTTCTAGGTGCGTAGAATAAAGACATTTGTGTGAACAAACTGGGCTCCTGAAGAAATTGACGTTTGAAATCCTTGGGCCTCACATATGCCAAACCTAATATGTCTACTCTAAACTTAAGAAATCCCAGAGGGGTGTGAGAGAGAAGTATTTCACTGCAATTCCAAATGAGGCAGAAATCAAACTAAATATAATAAACTTATGGGGATAAAAAGTCTAAGGCATATTAGATACCAGAATTTTCTGATGAGTACCAAAGGAGGTGGTTTAAACTCCATGGTGTAGAGAGTTAATTTTCTATGTTACCTACCTGTCTCTCCTGTTGGGGGTGAGGGTGAGGTGGAGTGAGTGAAGATGTGGAGTTCCAGGTCATGCCACTTCCCGGTCATTGGACTGGTAGTTTTTTGAGTGGATATCCAAAGCCAAAAAAAAAAAAAAAGTGTATAGCCACAAAACAAAGAAAACATGGAGGAAAATGGTAGGATTATGACCTTGAATCTTCTCCTACAGAAGAGAAGGCCCATGACTCCCTCCTCAGGTATGTATCTGGATCAGGTAGACTAGAGAAGGTGAAAAGCGCCCTTATAAGAGATAACTGAAATGATGAGCTGCTGATTATCATACTAAGTATATAATAAAAGCCACATTTCAAGTGGCTGTTGACTTACCTTGGTCATTTGTGAAGGCTAGAAGAAAACTTTCTACTTGGGGGATGTGACAGGCGATCACATGACAATCTGGTTAGATGCACCAGAGCACAGTGAATAATGGACACCACACTGTAACCCACATTATAGCAATTCCTTATCTTTGGGGAGATTGTTGTAAGCTGGGGATAGAGTGGTAGGTATCTTTTGTAAGCCTATTTACCAGATAATTAGAGACAAAGACACATTTTGTGGAGGATAGGTAGCAATCACTGTTGAATGAGAAAAACAAATTTTCGTGAAAATTTTAAAACAAAGTTTCAGTTGAAAAAAATTACATTTGTTTTACGTTTTTTTAACTTGAAAAATATGAGTTTCATTATTTTTCCCTTTGAATTCAGTAACCCTTCAGCCAGTCTCCAAAGATTGCTTAGAAATTATATGGACCAGACATTATCCATATCACTAAGCTTATCCACGAATATTTGCCTTACATGTTGAAGGACATCTCATTCAGCTCTGGTTAGTGTCAGGTTCAGTTCCTAAAGTCAGGCCTGTGTTTAACCTTAGCAAATACTGATTTGAATTTAAAGAGGCCAAATTACTTGAGAACAAAGTGGAGTTTAGGTTTATAACCAAACCTCTTGAGATTAAGGAAGAAGCACACTGGAAAATGCCTACAGTTCAAGGAACTAGTCATTTGGGGTTGGGGGTGGCTATCTACTTTAAACAATAACAGTAAAATGAGACTGCTGCTAGGGCATCTGGGTGGCTCATTCAGTTAAGCATCGCCTTCAGCTCAGGTCATGATCCCAGAGTCCCAGGGTCGAGCCCCACATCGAGCTCCCTGCTCAGTGGGGAGTCTGCTTCTCCTTCTGCCCCTTACCCCGCTCATGCTCTCTCTCTCACTCACTCGCTCTCAAATAAAATCTTTTTAAACCTTTAAAAAATAAATGAAACTGCTGGGGAAAGAAATCTGTCCAGTTATTTGACTGTTGTTTAGAATTTGGATAAACTTATTGGTCAAAAATCTATAGGCTGACTGGAAAAGCTTGACTTAACTATTGTAGACACAGTCCTGGAAATTTACTAATTCCAGATGATCTCTTAGCATTATTCTGAAATAAAGATCAGAAAAGAAAGGGAATTCTGTTTCCCCTAAGTGGCCGTAATATTCATAAACTTCTGTTAAGATAGTAATTCCTAGTTAGAAGAACTCAATATGCTGGCCATATTTAGAGATCATGTCTAGAGGTTTGTTAAAGTGCATTGTTAGGTAATTGGTCCTGATCACATCTAAAGCACAGGTGGGAATGGAAGCTTCAGGGCTGGGAGTGGGGGAGACTGTTAAACAAACATTGAAGTATCTCATGTTCCAATTCACTCACTGGATAGAAAATGATCATAAAGCTGAAGAACCCATCTTACCCTCTTTTGAGTTAGAAGAAGCCATGTGGACATTTGGGGCATGGGGCTTGTGAGAGTTGTTTTAGATAAATAAGAAATTCCACTGCAATTAGTTTCTACCATCCACTTCAGAGAAGGTGTTGCAAAAGGTTGAGAAGAGGTCTGTAGGCAAAGAATGAAGGTGGGCCCAGAAGGCTCAGCTGGCTTTCGATGTGGACAGTCATGTCTAGATCTAGGATTACCTGAATTGGGATTCTATATGACAAGTGAATAATTTACATAGAATTCTATTTTATTTCTCCCTTTGCTCCAAAAGTATGTTTCTTAAACCTTCTCTGGATACTGTGTTCTTTTATCTTATTAAGTGTCTTAAAGCACAGTGAAGATTGGCATTTTAAGATTCCAGATTTAAAAACACGAATCTCGAGACCACTGAGAGCAGAATGAGGAGTTTTCCAAATATTTATATCCCTACGGTTTAAAATTAGGGACATAAATTGTGGCTATCATATAATGTGCCATCCAGAGGGTCACAAGGTGTCAGCAGGAGTTTACCAAGGATGACCAGGAATCCAGCAGATGCTAACCATGGACTCAGTTGCCTCTACTTTCATTGATGCTTGAGGTTTTTCTGTCATGGACTTTTCCCCCAGTCCTCAAAACTTAAACACACCTTGGCAGAAGAATGTGAGGAGGAAAACCTAATGTTTTATACTTGTGTTAATATTCATCTTCCTCATGTATCATCTAGAATATATAGTCAGACTAAAAGCAGTCTATTTTAATATTAAATTGACTATGTCTCTTGACTTTTTAAAGCTCTCCTTGGGTAACAAGACAATATCTTCTTTATATATACGTATTTAGATTCTTTCTTCCTAGGCATTATATAGAAAATGAATAAATGAAGTCAATGTTCTTTACTAACAAGCTGAGCTGTCGGGAATAAACCATTGGGAAGAAAGCTAGGAAATTTTTAGACAAAACTGAAGCATACTTTAATATTCTCTTCTTCTTAGGAGAAGGAGGACTTCTTACAAGCTTGTATTATTACCTTAGTGGTCTGGAATGCTCTTCCAAGGGCTTAAATTACAACTGAGGGATAGCTGAATAGGATCTGACAAATAAGGAACATTTTAGAGGGTTGGGAATGCTAACTTCAGTCTAATCAAAAGTTGAGAAACTTTTTTTTAAATAAAGAGCCAGGTAGTAAATATTTTCAGTTTTGTGGGCCAACAGCTCTGTCATTGTTACCCACCGTCTGGCACAACTGCTTGACTCTGCTCTTGAAGGGCAAAAGCAGGCAAACGCAACGCCTAAACAAATGGGCATGGCTGTGTCCCAACAAATCTTTATGTACACTGCATATCATATCATCTTCACCTCACAAAATAATTCTTCTGATTTTTTTCAACCATTTAAAAATATAAAAGTCATTATTAGCTCACAGGCAAGGCAAAAGCAGGTGGTGAGCTGCATTGGGCTGCAGCTTGTAGTTCGCTAACCCCTGGCCTAATAATATAAAGGCTTAAAACTTGGAAAAAATAGTGCCATACATCAATTTCTCTTTCTTCTCTTATACAAAGAGATGCCATCGAGCCATGCCTCTCAGAAATGTTATACAGATAAAAATTAGAGATTGGATGACATACAAATGCCAGGCATTTTTATCCCTTGTTCTTTGGAGGGGCAGTTTTTAGCTTTCTACTTTAGTTGTTGTAAAAACTGCACCTTATCTCTGGAGGGTCTTTTTCTAAATAATGGAAAGTTAAGGGTTTTCTCAGGATACTGCAAGAAGAAGAAAAACAGCTAGGGCTTCAGTTTTGTCTAAATATTTCCTAGCTTTCTTCCCAATGGTTTATTCCTGACAGTTCTGATAACCTTTTCACAGCTTCATCCCACCTTGTATTCAGTTGATTTTTGTAAGCTGTTGCTTTGGATTTGACAGAACCGAATGAGATGTGTGGTTTACAGGGCAGAAACTCTCATGATTTCATAAGTTTGTTGGAGGCCAGATGCCCCATAAGGGAAATTAATGCTGTTTTATTTCCCTGTTGATTTCTGAAATGTGGCTCATGATGTTATTTGTAGATGAAAGAAATGCATTAAATCTTAGTAGTTGAGAAGAGTAAAATGTACACTTTTTTGTTCTCTTGATTAATTTGAGAACAGTGTTGTTCTCATTTAAAATGCATTAATGTGTTTTCAGGTTGTTTATAGCCATTGAGATATCTGTCATTTGCTTTATTTAAAAATTTCAGGTGGAAAAACCTTGCAGTGGTGGTCAAGATTTACTTCTTTATCCAGCTAAGAGAAAGCAGCTTTTGAGAAGTGAACTGGATGGTGAAAAAGTGCCTCCATCCCCACTACCTGCTCCAAAGCAAATACCACCATTAAAAGGGTGTCCAGTAGTTATGCCAGGAGACTTTAAAGAGAAAGTTTCAGAGCTGCTGGCGAAATACTCAAGTGGTCTTTGGGCCAGTGCCCTCCCCAAAGCCTTTGAGGACATGTACAAAGTGAAATTCCCTGAGGATGCCTTAAAAAATCTTGCCTCGCTTTCTGATGTATGCACCATAGACTACATTTCTGGAAATCCCCAGAAGGCCATTCTCTATGCTAAACTTCCATTGCCCACTGACAAAATCCTGAAGGATGCAGGGCAAACACATGGTGATTATGATATCAAGTCTATGATTGAACAAGAGTATTTGCAGATAGAAGAAAACATTGCCAAAAGTGCTGATACCTTTGTGGAGAATACAACAGTTCCTCCATTAATCATTCCAACTGAGGCATCCCCATCAGTACTGGTGGTTGAACTGAGCAACACAAACGAAGTGGTTATCAGGTGGGTTTTATTTTCTAATTCCTTAGGACCCTGGTGTACTGTTGTCGCTTGGCTATTCTTCCCACGGGTACTGGGAGTTGAGGAAGAATAGTATATTCTTAGTTCTGTAGAATTATAATGAAGTATAATAATAATTCTTGTTTTCATATCTTGCACATTTCTCCTAACTGCCAGAACTTTTTGTGTTTGTATCTCTTAGATTAATTTTTATTTCTTCCACATTATAATTATATATGTACATTTGTCTCTCCCAGTAGACAGTGAGCATCTTGAAATCAAAGTACTTAAAAAAAAATCAATCTCTGCATGTATTCTTAATATTTGTTAGATTTGTTAAATATACATTTGTTCTTGTGAGAAAAGATAACTAATGGTTTTAAAAATTGGAATGGTAGTATGGTCTGAATGTGAAACAAAATCTATGTTGAAAGCATAATGATAACTATGTCAAAAGCAATACCTAATCCATAGAAAAAGTAAGTCACCCACTGGGTAGGTAATACTATTTAATCTGGGACAATGTAGCATTCCATAAAAGTCAGAATAGCTAAGCACTGCTTACCTAGTATAATACAACAGATTAGCCCTTGGAGCCAAAAGTACTCTGGTTACTTGGTCCTTTTGATAACAGTCATTGCCAAAGTGGCTGGTGATACCTGGAATTAAAAAAATGGTCCAGGTCCAGGCACTTGATGTGGACTTTTGGAGAAAATATGGAATACATAGAAGATACTGAAAGACTATAATTTGTAGTTTCTGACTCAGGATCAAGAATGGGAAGCGGTATAGTTGGATCTCTGGAGGCACCTGTCTAGAGTGTGCTTGTGGACAGAAAAGGAAAAGGCTGAATCAGAATAGTATCCGGCTTCTTCAACCAAAACATCCATATGGTTTGGGCTGTTATTTCTCCAGAGAATCATAGCTAAACTGGGAATGCCTAAGGAAAGACCACAAAAAAATTACCAATTCCTTCAGTGAAAGAACAGATAAGAAACATCAAGTTCTTCCATTTGAACATACAGAAGCTTTAGACAGGTCTTGTTTGGTACAGAGGGAGGAAATGAATAAAGCTTTTATTCTAACATGTGGTATGGCCTGAAGAGGTAAATGGGTTGTTGAGGGTTAGGGATCCCACTGTGGTTCACTAAAAAATTGAGGTAGAGGAAGAATGCTGAGGAGCACATTGCTGACTTCTACCATTTAGCATTAGAAAGAAATCTAAATCTGCCTCCTTGGCAGGATCCTTTGGTGTCTGTTACTATTAGTTGTTGGTTCTGTTGTCAGACCAAGCACCTGGCACTGAGCTAGACAGATCATGTGATTTCTGGTGTTCTTACCAAGGGTTGGTAGGAATCTGGATCAGGTCCAGGAGTTTAGTGAAAAGGTTCTAATCTACTTCAGGATGATTAGATCCAGGTCCTCAGATTGTTTAGATCCCTTTCTCCAGTACAAATTTGAATCCTGGAGTCAGTATTCTACCTGTTCAGCACAGTGGCTGGCAGCCAGCAAGCACAAGGGGTGATGTGTGCTGTTAGGTTGACCCTAGGTCATTGGCATCCCCCTCCCCCCCTGCCCCAGTCCCAGAGACTTAGTAGATTCCAGCTGGGCTGAGCCCTATCTTATATATTTACATCTTCACCGAGGCAGACAGTAGGCTCTAGAAACTGGCCTGTGACTCATAAAGGGTTTGAGGATGTGTCGTAGCAGAATCCTCCGATCAAGTATGGGAATCCCTTGTCTCCGGTTTCAGAAATTAACTTTGTAAAGCTTTGTACTTACAGCATACCCAAATTGGCCTACATGTCATTCTTTGCCCACTTGCTCAGGTAATTTGGGGACAAGGCAGGAGGTCATTCTTGCCACTGCCCAGCATCAAACCAACCGTAATCTCATCCCCACCCAAGCTGTGTGGCCACTCTTCTCTACTGCTTGCCGTAGAGAGCAGATTTCACGCTGCTTCTCTCCCCCCTCCTCGTCCTCCCTAGCAGGTGCCCGTGCTGAGCAGGCCTTGGCCCGTTGGGCTCCCAGGGCTGTAGCAGCACTAACAGGAGGCCCGGGAGAGTGCAGGTCGCGGGCCTGGGCCCTTAGGCGGAGCCGCAGACCCCCGGGGACTACGGAGCCGAGTGCAGCTGTACTGCTGGCGGACCCTTCGCGTTTGCAGAGCTCAGTCAGCAGAACCCATAGAGTGTGACAAGGCTTCTTTGGCTTCTAGAGTAAATAATGTCCATGTCATATTTGGTTTTAAAATAGCCATTGCCTCAGAAGAGGCATTCTTTCCATATTGTGTAGGACCTTTTAAAGCTTTTTTACCTCGCATAACAAATAGGTTGAATAGGCTATGTTCTGTCCTGCTGATAGTTACTAAGAATGCATGAGAACATTCCCAAAGGAATAGTTTCTTAAAGCTCTATGGGACCACTTGGGCCCTGGGTAAAAGCTGGAACAATGCAAAGGGCAGTGTGTTTGTGGCACGTCCCCATCTCCGTGGTCAGCATAGCTTCCAGCCAAAAAGGCTGCCTCCTATGGCCTGGACAGTTCCTGCTACAGGCGCCCAAATTGGTTTTGCTGGAGTTTACATCCAGGAAGGAGGGCTTTGATGGAATTGTCCCTGAGCACTGATGGGCAAGAAGACAAAGCCTGTTTGTGGGAGAAAGGGAAATAGTGTGTTTTGGTAACATAAACTGGAACAAGGTGACTGCAGTTTCCACAGCAGAAAGTTGTAGAAGGGGATAGGCCGTATCCTGAAAAAGACTGCTCAGAAAGCATATAATTTAAGAGAGATTTAACTAGAAGATATCATCTCTTAAAGGGTATCAAAACTCAACATTTTGTGGTAATTTGTTCAAATTTGTTCAGTAAGCCAGGAGGATGGGTTGTCACATAGTCATGTTTAGTGTTTTTAAGGCTTTGCTTTTCTCTATTAAAATTTCATTTGTTTTCAGAGCTTGAATCTTGTTCAAACCCAGCCTCAGGGCAAACCTGTCAACTAGATTCTCTTAGTAATCTACAAAGACTTCCAGCAGCCTTAGTCAAAACCTTAAGTCCACTCTTGCTAATCTAGCCTGCACTGGCATCTCCATTTTCCACCGTATCTCCTTTCTTCCCTTCCCTTGAATCTTTTCTCAGCCTCGTCCTCCCTGTAGTTTCCCTGACTGCTTACTGTGACATCCTCTAGCTGTCTGGACTGTTGCCAAGCATTTGCTCTGCTGGGTTTGACCTGGTCTTATTTTGCATGAGCTCCACAATATTACATTTTCCTTTATCAAGACAGAAATGTTTACTAAATATACGTTCTCTTACCTGTTGGTATAAGCCAAGTCTGAGACTGGAACCAAAGATGGCCGTGGGAAAAAAACAGAGTAACGTTAATGAACTCCTACGGTTTCCCTCCTCCTGGGTTGCTTCATCTGTGTTCTCTTCCTTTAATTAATTCAGGTATGTGGGCAAAGACTATTCTGCTGCTCAGGAATTAATGGAAGATGAGATGAAGGAGTATTACAGTAAGAACCCTAAGGTTACTCCAGTCCAGACTGTGCATGTCGGGCAGTTACTGGCTGTAAATGCAGAGGAGGACGCTTGGTTACGGGCACAAATCATCTCAACGGAAGAGAACAAAATAAAGGCAAGTACTGTTTACTTTGTCATAGCGTTATAAAGACAAACACATTATTTTTCAAATGTAAGTGTTACTTCTAATATTGTGTCCTTCCTAACTGTGTTTAGTTTTTTCCAGAAGTTGACAAGATAGTATCTGTAAAAGATTAACCCTGTCAGGTTTTAAGTCAGTGGTAGTCATACTATCTCAGAGTTTTAGTTAAAAAAAAAAAATAAAAGTCTTCTCCATGGTAGTATTCAGAATCCGTGATATAATCAGGGAAAGGCCTTTATTTCCATTCCCAGGAGATATATAATAAACAGTGATCAGAGCTCCGTGGGCTTCCTATCCAGGTCAGCACTCTGGAGTCAGGGAAGCATACAGGTCAGAGGACATGACATTCTTCCTCTCCCCTCTTCTGCAGCCAGTGGAGGAGAACCGTGAACAGGGCTCGGGTCGTGGCCCAAGAGCTGTCCGAGTGTTGCCCTCATGGTCCTCTTGGAGAGGTCAGAGGATTCTTTTGCCAGTCTCTTCCATCAGCAGGCTCCAAGACTTCCAGACTTGGCCATGTTCATGGCGGTCAGCCTCTGCCGCATGGCCTGTTTTCTTTCCCTCAGTGCAAACTGAGAAGGAGAACTCGCTCACTCTCAAGGCGCAGTTTTGTCTAGGTTTTGCAAGCAGGGAAACACTTCTATTTCTGCAGCCTCTGTCCCATAATTTGAAACGTATTTATTGTGGTGATGTCAGTCCCTGGCAAATAACCCTTTTTGTGTCCCAGAGTACAAATAGTGCTCTCTGAACCTGAGCTTAGGTCCATCAGGTACTCTCCCCTGAAACCCCTGACCCCAAGAACAGTGTCAGGAGGGTCAGAAAGGGATGCTTGCTGTTTCTTACCCAGATGGTTCCGTAGTAGAGGCCCTGACCCTCTCCAGGGGCAAGCTCACCCTAACCACCTAGCCATCCTTGGCCATTCACAGAGAGATTTAGGAAATTCCTTAACTAAATCTACAAAGCTCCAATTTTTGAGCAATGGACCTGACTTTAAAAATCTGAAAATTGGAACTTTGGCAGTTTCTTATAAAGTTAAACTTACCACATGACCCTAAGTATTTCACAAGAGAAGTGAAAACATAGGTCCACAAAAAAGCTTGTATACATGTTTGTAGCAGCTTTATTATTAAGAGTCCCAACTGGAAACAACCCAAATGCTTACCAGTTGGTGAATGTATAAGCAAATTGTAGTTTATTCATATAATGGAATACTATTCAACAATAAAAAGGAATGAATTACTGAAAACAGTCATGTGGATAAAACCCACAGACTGTGCAAGTTAGAGAAGCCAGATATAAAAGAGTTATCCTGTATGATTCCAAGTAAATGATGTCTAAGAACAGGTAAAATTCATCTGTAGTGATAGGAATCAGATCAGTGGTTGCCTGGGACAGGAGGTGGAGGGGGCTTAACTGGAAAGGGGTAAGGGGGACCTTTTTGGAGTGGTGGATGTGATCTGTATCTTGATTAGGGTGGTCATTATATGGGTACATACATTTGTCAAAATCCAGCAAACTGTATACTTTAAATGGGCATTTTTCATTCAATATAAATTATATGTGGATAAAGTCTGAAAAAAATCTGGAAAAAGCTAAGGACCAAGCAGGGAACTGAACCAGTGGGGACCACAGTGTGATTAGCAGCTTGGCCCTAGTCCTGTTTCTGCCTGCGAATGTCCCGTGCCCTTGCTCAAGTCCTTCCATTCCCTTCTCTGTGTCTCAAATGCCCTTCCCTGGGTGAAAACACTCCGATCGAGAGACCCTGTCTTCACTGGAACCTCCTCTGGGAAAGAAGACCTTTCACACAATCTTAAGAATGGCTAAAGAAGAAGTAAAAACCAGGAGGGCAGGGTCGTGAAAGCCAGAAGGAGCAAGTGTCTGGTGGGGAGGGAGCGCTCGCCGTGGCGTGGCTGCTGAGAGTGTTGGGGGTTCAGGGGTGCCTCAGTATGCTGTACAGTCCTAAGCTCTCACACAGCAGTGGTCGGAGCAATTCTGGCCTGAGCTGGCTCCCCACGGCCCCATGAAGCAGACAGACATGCAGCTCCCCCCTTATCTGGAGAAACCCCAGCTACTTAGCAAGTCTTACTCCTCTCGAACTGTGCTATGCCCGACAGCGAGTACAATTCCCTCCTTGCTTTCCACTTGTCAGATCCCTGGTGAGAATGGGAAACAGGAGGATGAAGTCATGCCCTGAAGTGGGTGCGGTCTGCCGCTTCTCTCTCACGGGGTGCGGGGAGATCTGTGGCCACTTGATGGTGCCAGAGAACCAGGAATCACCTGGGGCTGGATGCCAGGACTGTGAGCCTGCTTGTGCTGATCCCAGGGCATTGGGGAGAGAAACCCCACTCAGTCCTCACAGAGCAAAGGACACAGGGCAGAGTGTGGGGCAAGTCAAACGCTCAGTCCCTGAACAGGTGTTTTGTAAACTGCAGCTGCCATACAAATATATGGTATTTGATTCAGAAAGAAAGAAAGACAAAAGAACAAGCTCCAAACATTGCAGAAACCCTTTGAAGATTTTGGAGCACTTATTCTTTAGTCTCTTGATGCTAGGAATACATTCTGAATTTCCCAGGAATGATGATTTCACGTATTATGTCCTGTTGTTAGACCATGTTATCTCCATTCTAGGTCCGGGAAGAGCAGAGTCCAAGTTGTAGGTGGTGATAGCTATTAAAGGAAAGGACTGCTCCTGACTCCTGAGGCCTCTGGGGAGGAAGCAGGGGTGCTGATCAGGGACTGGAGAAATGGGCCCCTAAATTTAAATGGCTGGCCGCGTGCTATGGGAGCCCCACCAGAGATCTCAGCCTATGGGAGCATTGAGTCAGGATAGAGATTCTGGGAGGTGATTGTCTCCGGCATGGGACATACAGGTCCCACACACCCAGTTATCAGGTGGTCTGGAAGGGTGTTCGCGTTCTCTGCATCTCTTCTTTTTTCCCTTTGATTCTCTGCTGGGGAGAATTTCTGTTTTGTATGTTTAGTACCGTAATCTAGGTACTAAGAAGCTGGCCTGTGGACTTAATTTTTCTACAGGACTTGAAAGCACCTGGCCCTGTGCTACTCGGTATTTCTTAGCCATGCCTTTGCTCTGGTTTTGGTGGTTGCTTTGTTTTAATAATGTCATCTGTTTGAATTAGAGAAGCATACTAGGTTTTCAATACCTTCCCTCAGATTCTTAGTTATCATCCTATAGTTATCATTTAAACCACAGCTCAGTGTTTCTAGATTTTATTTTTCTCAAAAAAAGAAAGAGGCTTTGTTTGTATAGTCCTTTCCAATTTAAGGTGTTATTAATACTCCAGAAGTAACATCCAGGCTCTTAATGATCTGTGCTAATGGTGAGGAAGAGTCATGCAGGTTTCTGCAAACACAGAGCTCTGTCCAGCAGATTTGGGGCCTTTTGCTGAGCTGGCCGAAGGCCTAACCCAGCTTTGCACCACTGAAAAGAAACGAACCAGATGTACCTATTTTTACAGTGTCGCATTCCCTGTCATCTAGCCATGACATCACTGTTGTCATTGACAGAAAGCAGCTTGGTCCCTCGAAGCATAGTTGCTGGGAGTAGGCCACCGCAAGTGCTGTTTTGGGGATTTCGAATCTGATCAGTACCCTCTATGGGCGATGCCCTCTCTAGAAACAACTACTGGTGTCTAAGGATGCGCATCCTTAGTGGAAGTATGTAAATCGAGTAAGAATACGGTGAGGCGGGCATCCCCTTATGTTATAACGAAAGGACGGGGGCAGTCAGGGCTGGCAGGACCAGACGGTGATGCTGCTGAGAAGCTGGCACGAAGGCGTCTGAGTTCAGCAGTCTTCCCTCGTTCTTCCCACTGGCCAAGCGGAGTGGGGCCTGGAGTCAGGAGGCCTGGCTTCCCTGCTCCCAGCCCTAGCCTTTCTCTTCTGGGCTGTCAGGGGCACCACCCTTGGCATTTTCCAGGCAGTCTGGTGCCACTTAACATGCTGATTATGAAATAAATGCAACTAGTTAAATGTGTCAGATGTTTTTTAAGAAGTGAGGATAAAAAAATTTTATTTGGGGGTGCCTGGGTGGCTCAGTCATTGGGCGTCTGCCTTCAGCTCAGGTCATGATCCCAGGGTCCTGGGATCGAGCCCCACATCGGGCTCCCTGCTCGGCGGGAAGCCTGCTTCTCCCTCTGCCAGTCCCCCTGCTTGTGTTCCCTCTCTCGCTATGTCTCTCTCTGTCAAATAAATAAATAAAATCTTTAAAAAAAATTTTTTTTTATTTGAACCTAAATGATGTTTCTGTTATCATCAGGTATGCTATGTTGACTATGGTTTTAGTGAAAATATTGAAAAGAGCAAAGCATACAAATTGAACCCAAAGTTCTGTTCACTCTCATTCCAAGCTACAAAGTGTAAGCTAGCAGGTAAGAGGAACTTTTTTTTAAAGTTCTCTCCACTTTGATACATTATTACCACTGTACTTTTGGGTAGTTAAATCCTAAAATGTTCTTAATGTCCTCTTTATAAGATGTGATCATTGTAAATATGTTTTAATGTTTTATTTTATTTTATATTATATATATTTTATTATAAAAATGTGTATTGGCCATCTTAAAGGTTTTGTTGTTGTTCTAACTGCCCTAGCAACAATGCTAGAGCCCCTGTATCATGGGGTTTGATCAGTCTGAATCCTGTTGTTTGACCTGGACTCTCCACTTCTTTCCCACTGAGGTGGGCTCTGGGTGCTGCTCATTAGCAAGTAACACACCTTGTGCGTCTCCGGCACATGTGTGCGAGTGACATGGTAGGGATAACCTCCAACCATGGAGGATGCAGTGGCCATGTTCATACGAGGAAAGACATGGGAGTGTGTAAGCATCATGCCAGGAGAGCCTGAGCTAGATTCAGAAAATGATCGCCGTTCTTTCATGAAAATTAGCCCACAGAAATACCTCCTTCTCAGCAAGGATGCATCTATCAGACGAGCTGGGTATGGCTCTGTCTGTGCGATAAATCTGAAGTAATGTTAGAAGCCTGTTACAAACCCCTGGGAGCTAGTTTTGAAAGAACATATCAAGAACATAAGCCAAGATTTAGGATGCTGAAATGAGAGGTTTGGTAAAAGCTGTAACGTTACGTGTCTAGAGAACAGAATGAGAACAAGAGAAAGGTAGCCCAGAGGGAGTCTGTGAACTTGTGCTATGGATTTCAAGGGGAGGAATACAGAAATGGACCTTATAGCACCATTGGGGAAATGATGAGCTAGTTTTAATTAGTTTAATAGAATAACTTAGAGTTATCATGTATATGCTACATAGAATTACAATTTTCAAAGAATTTAAAGAGTGATGAGACTATAATAAAACTCGCCTAATACCCATATTGTGTTAAATACAATTTAATCCTTCTTTGATAAATCACAAAGTTCTTTGGTATACTCAGAATCATCATGGTGTACTTAACAAGAAATAAGGAAAAAAGTGATTTTATAAATTTCCAATGTATGCATGTTCATTTTATATGAATAATTGTCTATTTAATTAGAAAAAATGAAAAAGGTCAAGGGTAGATTTTTAGGAAAAACATTACAAATACATGACTGGCAGACATAACTGATTGATAGCTTCTTATATATACTAGTCTTTTTGGTTTGAATATGTGTTTGTATATAATAAGTGAAGGCCATTGTCCTGAGGTACAAATTCTGATAGGTCATCAACTTTTCTTTTTGTTTTAAGATTGCCTGCCTTTGTGTAATCATTTAAAAGGGCATTCACACTATAATATGTATTTTAAGACCTAAGGATGGGTAATGTGAAGAAGATTGTAAAACAACACTTCCCTAGAAAATTTTGTAAGAATTTTGTAGTAGAATCACAATTATAATAAGTGGCCAGAACAAACCCATTCCATCTTAAAATGATTCTGCTAATTAAGTAGAAATTAAAATATTCAATCTTTTTTAGGGTTGGAAGTTTTAAGTGATGATCCTGATTTAGTAAAGGTGGTTGAATCTTTAACTTGTGGAAAGATCTTTGCAGTGGAAATACTTGAAAAAGCGGATATCCCGCTTGTTGTCCTATATGACACCTCAGGAGAAGATGACGTCAATATTAATGCCACCTGCTTAAAGGCGATCTGCGACAAGTCTCTGGAGGCTCACCTTCAGGTAGCACGGTGACCACTATAGTCATCTGTTACACATACTGTAGGGAAGAAAGTTATTGGAAAAGAATGTTACAAATTTTAGACTAGCAATAGATAGGGACAGATCACCTGTGTATGGAGGGAAAAAAGGTAGGGGGGTGCTTGAAGGGGGGGAAATAAGGCCAGAACATAAGCAGTCATTATTAAGAATTGGGTTTTCATTTTATATTCCAGTTTCTACACTAAAATTGTAGTTTATATGAAATTATTTTGCAAAGATAATAGGGGCGGATAATACAAAAGAAGGGAAAATTAGATCCATGAAGATGTTTATTAAATTGTTAGCTTTTACAGTTTTAAAATGTGAAAAACACAAATTTCTTCAAAGAAGGAAATCTTTAAATAAATTATAGAACAGCCACTCTGAAGAATAGGATGTTAAAAATGGTCATTGTAAAGACTTTGTGGCAACACTGGGAAAACATTTGTTTAATAGGTAGAACAACAGTGAATTGTCTTTATATTATGGTTTGACTAAAAAAATGGCCAAAATTAAGGCTTTACTATGATTATAACTTTTAAAAATTACTAAAACTCACGTGGCCGATAAACATAGGTTAGAAAGTAGGCTGATAATGGGATTGATTTTGTGAGAGTTTTTTATTTTCATTTCCATTAATGTTGCAAAAATATGTTTTATGTAATAATGATTTCTCTAAATTAATGGGGGGAAAATAAACCAAAATGAAAGATGTTCTTAGCCTTTAAGGTAATGAAATGCGGTAATAAGTTAATGTATGTAAACTGTCTACTTTGTGCCTGACCCAATGATGTCAGATATTCCTTTTGGAAAGAGAGGTATCCAGATGAGTTTTTCACATTATTCTGTCATCCAATCTGCTCTCCAGCTTACTTAAAAGGTTTTAAAATGCAAAGACAAATGAGATGATTGAGGTAGATACCCCTTAAGTAGATAAGAGCTACGCTCTATTCTCAAGTATCCTTGGCGTGTCCTTTGTTCCAGATTGACGCTATGTACACAAATGTCAGAGTGACTAATATTTGCTCTGATGGCACACTCTACTGCCAGGTGCCTTGTAAAGGTCTGAACAAGCTCAACGATCTTCTGCATAAGATAGAGGACTACTTCCATTGTAAGGTATGGCAGAGCATCATCCACCTCTAAAATTAATCCTAAAATTGCAAACAAGAGGGGTCACTAACTAGTATAATTGTGATTAACTTTTGAATAGTTTGAGGTAGAAGCTGTAGAATGGTGGGTAAGAGCCCCAGACTGCAGAACTGAAAAGACAAAAAAAAAAAAAAAAAAAACCCACTGGTTTCTGCATTATGAAATGAGGATAATAATAGTGTGTATATCCATCCGTAGGACTGGTGTGAGGACTAGTGGCAAGACTGCTTAGCACAGTGCCTGGCAGAGTAAGTGCTCAGCAACTGACAGAGTCGTGATTTACAAGGTAGAGCTGATGATGCTACAGCGCAGCTGCTTGTGACTTTGTCTGCCCGAGCCAGCTGGGTCCTCTGCCTCGGGCAAAGGCAAAACCGTGGAGTTTAGGAGAAGAATAAAACTTCTAGGCATCACTCCAAGCTCTTTCTGGTCCCTGAGAAGCTACCACCTCGGTAAATGTGGTTCTGTGTTTAAATTTATTAATAAGCTCCTTACCCTTTGATTCTAGTATTCTTTTCTGAATCAGGGTCTGTAGAGGTTTTGTTGTAAGGTTCTAAGGTGATGTTCTTACCTCCATTAGGGCATTATAGTTGTAATCCAGAATATGCTGTGGTTTTGAGTGAGTAAACCCTAATACCACCTCAGTCTTGACCCCCTTGCCCCTAGAAGTGAACCCTTCCCTCTAACCTCTGAACGTGCCTCTTGGCATCATCTGCAGCGTGGTAGTTTAGTTGTTTGGGTATTTGTTTGCCTTACCCAGAGTACAGGCTTCTTGAGGGCAGAGGCAGAGCCTTACCAGGTACTGCTAAGTACCTAATTCATTTAGGTACTAGAGTATCTAATCTAGTGTCATACATAGAATAGGTATTCCAAAATATTTGCTGAATCAGGTTAAACTTGTATTCAGACTACAGCCTAGAACAGAGGCATTAGATCTGTAGCTTTACCTCTTTCTGCATTCCAGATGTCTTAGCTGTATCTCAGGGTCATTACTGAAGTTTGGTTTGCTAATCTGTTTTGGAGAAATCAGAGACATCCAGGGAAGCTGACTCCAGTGACTCATTTGCATGCATGTGCTTCTTACCTATGGTGGTGAAAAGCTCTCTTGCTAGTCCCTAGTGCACTGGTAACCTGAGTGGAGACATTGCCTTTGGGGAGAGTAGAAACATTCGCCCTGAACAAGAGAGACCATGGAGGTCCCCAGCTTCAAACTACAGCAAAGACGAGGGTGCAGAGGTCCACGGCTGTGATTTGTTGACATTTCACTGGCACTGATATCCCTATTTGTATGGATAACATTTCTTTTGTTTTGGAAGTAAAATCTCATCTTTGAATCTAAATGTTAAAAGTTGAAAAGAAGAGGCCTTCTGGACGGCTAGCCCAACCTCACTTTCATCCAGGCTCTTCTCCTTTTTGGCA
Organism: Halichoerus grypus; assembly: GCF_964656455.1. Lineage (NCBI taxonomy): Eukaryota > Metazoa > Chordata > Mammalia > Carnivora > Phocidae > Halichoerus > Halichoerus grypus. The sequence goes on from NC_135725.1 coordinate 61,381,090, forward strand.
GATTCATCCTCCCTCTTCATGTTTAACTGATGGCATTAGTGCGTGGATGAATCATACTGACCTGCACACTAACGTTTGTAGACATTTTAACAGGGCTGATTTATGAGCTGTGTGCGAGGAGGGAGAGTAGACGGTGCCATCAACAAATGTCTGAGAAACAGGACAGACCATCACCCTCATATACGCACCACCGCGCACTCCTCATGGGGAGCCTGGCTAAGTACGCGTGCACTGGTCGGCCTGAGCCACAGCGATGTTTTTCTAACGGTGTAGCAATCCGCTCCTTACTAAGAGTAATAAAAGTGTCCTGCATTTCTATTTTGTAGCACATGACCTCCGAGTACTTCGTTTCGTTACCCTTCTGTGGGAAAGTCTGCCTCTTCCATTGCAAAGGAAAATGGTTACGAGTAGAGGTAAAATCAGTTACTTGACTTCTTTTCTAAGCTTATTATGAAATATTTTAGACATACAAACAAGTTTTGTGAAAAATGAAATAAGCACCCATGTACTCATCACCATGTGAGAAAGAAAACATGCCCGATGTGGTTGAGGCTCCGTGTCTGCATCCCCTTCTTCTACCCCCACCCTGGGGGAGCTGCCAGCCGACTGGGGTGTTTCTCAATTCCCATTCATTTCTTTATACATTCACTATATTTGTATTTATACATACAAGTTTTTGCTATCTATATATTTTATATAGATACAGTGGAAATACAGAAATGAAAATGTGTATAGAATATTTATAGTAAGACTTAATAAAATATGAGTGAACAGATAAACGTTTATAAAATGCATGTAAATAGTAGAACATATTGATTCTTCTGAAACATGCTCCTTCATTATATGTGAGATTCATCCACGTTGGTGTGTGCCCCTCTTGTTCATTTGTTTTCACGCTCTTTGATTAATAATAGTGTATGAAGATGCCAACGTGATCACTCCATTCTCCTGACAATGGATATTTAGATTGTTTCTAAAGTTTTGTTATGGATGGCACTGCCAGGAGCCTTCCCGTGCAGGTCTCCCAGGATACCCAGGAAGGAATGGAGCTTCTGGGTAGAGAAAGTGCATGTCTTCAGTTTCACAAGATATTGCCTAATGCTCTCTAGGGTCACCCTTTAACCGGGGGTGGGGCGTAGCCCTTTGAGAGTTCTGGCTTCTTGAGGAGGGGGTCTCAGATCCTCCTTCCGTCCTGCCCAGGATGGCTTTGGCTTCAGTGTTCACATACTCCTCTATTTCTAGTCCCTCATAATTGTCTTATTTTCTTGCAAGCACAGTTATGAATTTGAAAAGAGGACTGTTATATTTTATCACATATTTCTATATGTTTTTCAAAGGCAGGTTTTAGATTTTTGTGGCTGCTATTTCTTTCTTTTCTTTCTTTCCTTCTATTTTTGATATCTAGTTTGTCCAATTGCTAAAATTGCAAACTTGGGTTTGATTTTTTTTCCTTTTTTGTCTTTGTTACAGAGGTTCTTTTTTTTCTTTTTTTGCATTTTTTAATTTTATTATGTTAATCACCATATACTACATCATTAGTTTTTGATGTAGTGTTCCATGGTTCATTGTTTGCTATAACACCCAGTGCTCCATTCAATACATGCCCTCTTTAATACCCATCACCAGGCTAACCCATCCCCCCACCCCTCTCCCCTCTAGAACCCTCAGTTTGTTTCTCAGAGTCCATAGTCTCTCATGGTTCGTCTCCCCCTCCAATTTCCCCCCCCTTTCATTTTTCCCTTCCTACTATCTTCTTCTTTTTTTTTAACATATAATGTATTATTTGTTTCAGAGGTACAGGTCTGTGATTCAACAGTCTTACACAATTCACAGCGCTCACCATAGCCCATACCCTCCCCAGTGTCTATCACCCAGACACCCCATCCCTCTCACCCCCCACCACTCCAGCAACCCTCAGTTTGTTTCCTGAGATTAAGAATTCCTCATATCAGTGAGATCATATGATATATGTCTTTCTCTGATTGACTTATTTCGCTCAGCATAATACCCTCCAGTTCTATCCACGTCGTTGCAAATGGCAAGATTTCATTCCTTTTGATGGCTGCATAAGCTCTTGATGGCATACCACATCTTCTTTATCCATTCATCTGTCGATGGACATCTTGGCTCTTTCCATAGTTTGGTTGTTGTGGACATTGCTGCTATAAACATCGGGGTGCACGTACCCCTTCGGATCCCTACATTTGTATCTTTGGGGTAAACACCCAGTAGTGCAATTGCTGGATCATATGGTAGCTCTGTTTTCAACTTTTTGAGGAACCTCCATACTGTTTTCCAGAGTGGCTGCACCAGCTTGCATTCCCACCAACAGTGTAGGAGGGTTCCCCTTTCTCCGCATCCCCGCCAACATCTGTCGTTTCCTGACTTGTTAATTTTAGCCATTCCGACTGGTGTGAGGTGGTATCTCATTGAGGTTTTGATTTGGATTTCCCTGATGCCAAGTGATGTTGAGCACTTTTCATATGTCTGTTGGCCATTTGGATGTCTTCTTTGGAAAAATGTCTGTTCATGTCTTCTGCCCATTACTTGATTGGATCATTTGTTCTTTGGGTATTGAGTTTGATAAGTTCTTTATAGATTTTAGATACTAGCCCTTTATCTGATACGTCATTTGCAAATATCTTCTCCCATTCTGTCGGTTGTCTTTGGTTTTGTTGACTGTTTCCTTTGCCGTGCAAAAGCTTTTTATCTTGATGAAGTCCCAATAGTTCATTTTTGCCCTTGCTTACCTTGCCTTTGGTGATGTTTCTAGGAAGAAGTTGCTGCGGCTGAGGTCGAAGAGGTTGCTGCCTGTGTTCTCCTCAAGCATTTTGATGGACTCCTGTCTCACATTTAGGTCTTTCAACCATTTTGAGTCTATTTTTGTGTGTGGTGTAAGGAAATGGTCCAGTTTCATTCTTCTGCATGTGGCTGTCCAATTTTCCCAACACCATTTCTTGAAGAGACTGTCTTTTTTCCATTGGACATTCTTTCCTGCTTTGTCGAAGATTAGTTGACCATAGAGTTGAGGGTCCATTTCTGGGCTCTCTATTCTGTTCCATTGATCTATGTGTCTGTTTTTGTGCCAGTACCATACTGTCTTGATGATTACGGCTTTGTAATAGAGCTTGAAGTCCGGAATTGTGATGCCACCAGCTTTGCTTTTCTTTTTCTTTTTTTTTTTTTAAGATTTTATTTATTTATTTGACAGAGACAGAGACAGCGAGAGCAGGAACACAAGCAGGGGGAGTGGGAGAGGGAGAAGCAGGCTTCCCGCTGAGCAGGGAGCCCGATGTGGGACTCGATCCCAGGACTCTGGGATCATGACCTGAGCTGAAGGCAGCCACTTAACGACTGAGCCACCCAGGCACCCCAGCTTTGCTTTTCTTTTTCAACATTCTTCTGGCTATTCGGGGTCTTTTCTGGTTCCATACAAATTTTAGGATTATTTGTTCCATTTCTTTGAAAAAAGTTGATGGTATTTTGATAGGGATTGCATTAAATATGTAGATTGCTCTAGGTAGCATTGACATCTTCACAATATTTGTTCTTCCAATCCATGAGCATGGAACGTTTTTCCATTTCTTTGTGTCTTCCTCAATTTATTTCATCAGTATTTTATAGTTTTCCGAGTACAGATTCTTTGCCTCTTTGGTTAGATGTATTCCTAGGTATCTTATGGTTTTGGGTGCAATTGTAAATGGGATCGACTCCTTAATTTCTCTTTCTTCTGTCTTGTTGTTGGTGTATAGGAATGCCACTGATTTCTGTGCATTGATTTTATATCCTGCCACTTTACTGAATTCCTGTATGAGTTCTAGCAGTTCTGGGGTGGAGCCTTTTTGGTTTTCCACATAAAGTATCATATCATCTGCAAAGAGTGAGAGTTTGACTTTTTCTTTGCTGATTCGGATGCTTTTTATTTCTTTGTGTTGTCTGATTGCTGTGGCTAGGACTTCTAGTACTTTGTTGAATAGCAGTGGTGATAGTGGACATCCCTGCCACGTTCCTGACCTTAGGGGGAAAGCTCTCAGTTTCTCCCCATTGAGAATGATATTCGCTGTGGGTTTTTCATAGATGGTTTTTATGATATTGAGGTATGTACCCTCTATCCCTACACTCTGAAGAGTTTCAGAGGTAGAATTTAGTGATTCATCAGTTGCATATAACACCCAGTCATCACATCACGTGCCCTCCTTAATGCCCGTCACCCTGTTACCCCATCCCTCCCACCCCCCTCCCCTCCAGCAACCCTCAGTTTGTTTCCTAGAATTCAGGGTCTCTTATGGTTTTCCTCCCTCTCGATTTTCATCTTATTTTATTTTTCTTTCCCTTCCCCTATGTTCATTTGTTTTGTTTCTTAAATTTAACATAGGAGTAAAATTATATGGTATTTTTCTTTCTCTGACTGACTTAATTCACTTAGCATATTACACTCTAGTTTCATCCACATCATTGCAACTGGCAAGATTTCGTTCTTTTTGATGGCTGAGTAATATTCCGTTGTGTATCTATACCACAACTTCTTTATCCATTCATCTGTCGATGGACATCTGGGCTCTTTCTGTTTTTTGGCTATCGTGGACATGGCTGCTATAAACATTGGGGTGCATGTGCCCCTTTGAATCATTATGTTTGTATCCTTTGGATAAATACCAAGTAGTGCAATCCTGTGTCATAGGGTAGTTCTATTTTTAGAGTAGCAGCATTTTGTAGAGCATCTGACAGCTTGAGTTTCTTCCTGTGTAGCATCAGGTTCTGCCTTTTTGGCAAAATACCTTTTTGGTGTATGTCAAATACTTTAGATAAATATCTAGTATTATTTTTGTTTTTCTATCAAATTGTGCAATGTCTGCCTTGGAGGTAGCAAAAGTGGTCATTCTCTTAGTGATGCGTAGAAAGTTAGGGAAGGGAGAATGATTAATGAAAAGCAGATCCTGTGTTTAAATGATGTAATTGTTCTTGACATTGTAACTTGCCTAAGCTTTATTTAGTGCCTACACCTTCTGAACTTACTCCATACATCCAGCCAACGCTATTCAGTGGCCGTCACTTCCTCTTTCCTCCAAACCCATCCCGAGTGGTCTGCATTCACTTTCTGTGCCGCCTTCCAGCCAGCTCTCAGCCACTGCTGCTTGACTTCCACCTGCTTTCCAACAGCCTATTCTTGCAGCAGCAGCTTAGCTGCATAATTCAACCAGTGTCTTTCAGGGCTTCTCTTACCAGGCCTCTGGGCTGCACTAACAGTGTGGAGACTTGTAATTCCCTCCTCACTAGGCTATCATGGTATCAAATCCTCCTAATTTTCCAAAGGATGTTCTACTGATTGCTTCTCCTATTTTTCACCCAAACCTGCACCCCACCTGCACTCTGCAGCGTCAGTGTCGATGCCCCCAACTCCTGTCCTGCCTCACGGTTCTTCTCAGCCTCTGCATCCTTCTAGGCAATGCCATCTCGTTGCTTCAGTTACTGTCTTGGTCCTCATGACTCCCCAGTTTGTTTTCCAGCCCTTGATGAGCTTTAGATTTAGGCAAAATCCAGCCTGATTGTCCATCTTGCAAACTGCTCAAGCTCTGCATGTCTGAAACCAAAATTATCTTTCCCCATCCTTTTTTCCTCCTATGTCTGTGTTTTGGTGGTACCTCCATTCATGCAACCATTCAGCCTGCTCCTGAAGAGTTATCTTGGATTCCTGCATTTTCCTCAGCCCCCAGTGCAACTAATCACCAAACCCTGCCATTTTCACAGCTTTGTCGTTTCTTGCCTAGATCGCTGGAATACCATGGTTCCTCTGTCTTTACTCTTATCTTCCTCCATTCAAGCTCCATGCCACTAGAGTGAGTGACCCAAAATGTAAATAATAGCAAATAATAATACATCCAACTTTTAATGAGGCTTATTATTTCCCAGACACAAAAATTTTTTTAAAATATGACTGATTTCACTTAATCTTCATAAAGCCCTATGATCCCCTTCTTACTAATGAGGGAAGTCATTCAGCTAGAAAGTACAAGCTGAGATTAAAACCAAATCTGTCTGATTCCAAAGCCCTTACCCAGTGTTATCACCAACAATATGTGGCTTCTTATAAAGACGACGATCTCATTCTTCTCCTTAAGACATGGCATTGGCTTCTACTCATCCACAGGGTAAAATCTGGTTCTTTAAGACGTAATGTCTGGCTCTCCAGGACCTTGCCTTTACCTTTCTCTCAGCCTCATTCCCTGCCTTGCCCTGCCTCTCACTTTACATTCCAGCATAACCAAAATGCTTGTAGCCACCACACGTAAGAAATATGTATGTCTCGCCCATCCTTTTCCCTGTGTTTGAAATGTTCAGATTGCCCCTAACTAGACTCTTACCAACCTAGTTTACTCCCATTCATCGTGTAAAGTCCAGCTGAAATTGTGATATTTATGAAATTTTAATTTGTGAAAAAGGAAATACAAATGTCCAGTAAGTATGATTATTTCTCAAAAGAGCAAAAATTTACACAATTTAAGTTATCCAGCCAAAAGGTTTGTTTGATAAGTCACAATGTACCTGTATGATAGACTTATGTAATATTAAAATGATATAGAAGAAAATGACATGAAGTATTTTTGAGACATTTAGTGAAAAGTAGCCAATTATGAAATAGTATATGCAAATACGTTCTAATTTTTATAAGTCTAATTCTTTATACATGTATGGATAAAAGACTAGGAGGATAATTGTAATCTGTCATAGATTATAAGTGATTTTCATATCATTCTTTTAAGTATCTAAATTTTCTATGATAAAGGCATTTTACTAATATAAGAAGAAGAAAGTACATTTTAAAGGAAAGTACCAATTCTAGGCATTCCCTCCTCCTGAAAACTTGCCCTAAAATCTACCTCCTGGCTGGGTCAGGTACCCATTCTCTATGTTCTCATAGTACCTTGTACATAGCTTTATTATTGCCCTACTCCATTATATTCTAATTATATATTTGTGTCATCATCTGTCATGAGACTAGCAACTCTTTGAGATGTGGAAGTATATGTCTCTGACCAGTTATGCCTAGATATAAGAAGCATTCATTATACACCAGCCATACCAATACATGTGTTCAGGATATATGTTTGAATAAAAAATACATTTTAAGATATTGTTTTAATATTGTTTGTGTTTATCATCATCTTAAGAGATTAAAAAGTTATGCTATTAATAAAGCATTTTTGTTGGAGCAGTAGAAAAAAGCTTTACTTTTGGTATGTCTGACTTCCATGCCAAGAGTAGTCCAGTTCGTGACACTCACATACTGAAAGCACCACCATTCTTAAGGTGGCAGTGAGAGCAAGTTGTAGGTATGAAGTCCCTGCCCACATAACCATCCTGATGGGGCTGTATTTGGCAAATGCGAACTATATATCCAATGATGGCAGATATCACATAGGCTTATTAAGGGAAGTTTGGACATTTAAAGGTATACCCAGAATCTTATATTGTATTGTTGCCATTGGATCACAGGTAATTATTGCTTTGACTCAGTATGTAATTTTCCCATTTTTGAATTATTAATTTGGACTTATTTTACCTCTCTATGACTTTCTGAGTTTCAAGTTCCTAGGACAAATGATAAAAATTGTCAGTGGGCTTTTTGACAAAGCTATAAAATGCCAAAGTATGTTATTATTTAAAAATGTATGGTATTTACCTATTATAAGAAAACTTCTGTGTCTGAATTCTCTCTATTCCTTATTTCCTCATTGCTAAGACACAACAGTTTTTTTTCTCATATTTTAATATTTTGGAGAACAGACTGCATCTTTAATCAATATATAATGGTGTATCAAATTGTTTTATAATCAATAGTGTCCTAGAATTGTGAACATTGTAAATATTACCATATTTGTGCATTTTATTGATTATTATTAGTTTAGTGATTACTACTGATTAAATTTTTTAACAATTCAATGTTAAAATCAAATATATTCTAAAAGAATACCTATTGAGTAAATAGGTACATTTTAAAATAAGAAAATTTACAATCAGAGAAAGTTATTATTTGATCTCACTCATATGTGGAGTTTAAGAAACAAGGCAGAGGATCATAGGGGAAGAGAGGAAAGAATAAAAACAAGATGAAACCAGAGAGGGAGACAAACTGTAAGAGACTCTTAATCAGAGGAAACAAACTGAGGGTTGCTGGAGGGGAGGGGGGTGGGAAGATGGGGTGGCTGAGTGATGGACATTAAGGAGGACAGGTGATATAATGAGCACTGGGTGTTATATAAGACTGATGAATCCCTGACCTCTACCTCTGAAACCAATAATACATTATATGTTAATTAGTTGAATTTAAATTTAAAAATAAAAAGTAAGAAAACTTAATGAACACTGATAGTCTTTGTTGCTTCTTATATGCATTTTAGAGTTATACAAAATGTAATTGCACAGAAGTGTTTTGGCCTTTTGGATATGCTTATAAATTAACCAACATTTATCTCATTGCAGATCACGAACGTTCACAGCAGCAGAGCTCTTGATGTTCAGTTCCTGGACTCTGGCACTGTGACATCTGTGAAAGTGTCCGAACTCAGGGAAATCCCCCCGCGGTTTCTACAAGAAATAATTGTGATCCCACCTCAGGTACTATATGTTACAAGCTGGGAGATTTGCTGGAAGGGATTTGGCTGTATTTGTAGTTGTGTTGTGAGATGCCCTCTCAGTTTTGATCTTGATAATGAGTGAAGTCCAAGTTGGTAACAAAATTGGAAATGGCCAGATGTGGTTGTTCACTGGTTTTCAGATGTAAAATTTGGCCAACTTAGACAAGAAGACCAGTCAGACTTACAGAATATCATTTGATAAATGTTTGTTTTCAAGTATGCCGCGTCATTAGGCTAAGTTGTCCAGTTAGAGATTCCATTTTACTAATGGGATGCCAGTGCTGACTTCTATACAGCTTCAAGATCTTATAAGAAAATTCTTACTTCCAGAGTTCTTAGCTTAATTAAGTGGCCATTCTCTTAAGAAATCTATATTCAGGGGTGCCTGGGTGGCTCAGTCGTTAAGCGTCAGCCTTCGGCTCAGGTCATGATCCCAGGGTCCTGTAATCGAGCCCCGCATCGGGTTCCCTGCTCGGCGGGAAGCCTGCTTCTCCCTCTCCCACTCCCCCTGCTTGTGTTCCCTCTCTCGCTGTGTCTCTCTCTGTAAAATAAATAAATAAGATCTTTAAAAAAAAAAAAAAAAGGAAATCTATATTCAACCATTTTCTTATATGACTTTTTCCCCATAGATTTGAGTAAAAAGATTAATTTCTGCCTAATCTTCCTCTATTAATAAAAATTCAGATAATAAGAATTTTGCATTATTTTGAATTAAAATTGTTAAGAACTATTTCCTACCTTTAGGAGAAATAGAGGATTTTGTACAGAAATTAGTAGTTTTTTGAATAAAGTTATCCAACATTCTATCATTTCAAAAGGCCGCTTGACTTATATTTGCCAGAAGATACCTTATACCATCAAAATTCTGTGGATTAAAAAGTGGTTGACCATAATTAGCGTGGCTTTTGTACCTTCTCTCCTGTCACCACTGCCTTTTCTAAAATGACTCTTACAGAAAAGCTGTTGAGCTTGTGTTGAAGCCAGTTTTCAAAATCACTTTTATTGCTGCTCAGCCACAATACTAAAACTTGTTAAATGCCACTTTCACTTGGTAACAGCTCTGGCCTCTGTTCCCCTTGTTGGAACATCCACCTGGGGCCAGCCTTACCTGGAAAAGGCACCCCAGCTGGAGGGGAAAAGGCATCCATCCCTCTGCCTCCGACTGCCGGGAGCGTTAAAAGCCACTCCAAATTTTTTTCTATTAATCCTGCCTAGATTTGTTATTTCATAGATATGAAGTTGGGGGAACCTTAAGAGCCCGCGGGGCCAAGCCTCTGGCTGACAGCATCTCCCCAGGAGGTCTAAGTCAGAATAGCAAACTGATGGCCTGTCGGCCCAGGCTGACCTATAAATATTGGGTTTGGGCTCTTGGCTGTTATAGGGTTTTATTTATTTATTTATTTATTTATTTTAAGATTTTATTTATTTGACAGAGAGAGACACAGCGAGAGAGGGAACACAAGCAGGGGGAGAGGGAGAGGGAGAAGCAGGCCTCCCTGAGCCCAATGCGGGGCTCGATCCCAGGACCCTGGGATCATGACCTGAGCCGAAGGCAGACACTTAACCACTGAGCCACCCAGGCACCACTGTTATAGGGTTTTAAACTGTGAATTGGTTACCAAGATTTAAAACTCAGAAAATTTCACACAGAAATCCTGACTTCCAGCTTCTCCTGACAAACTAGAAAATCCGACTATATTGAGCACTGTCCTTAATTGGACAGTGCCCTGTGGGAGCTTGGGAGTGGCATTCTGCTTTGCACGGCCCCTGCTCTCCAGTGTGCTAGCTCCATCTGGCCCATCTTGCTCCCTCGTTGCCGCCTGGCCCCTGCAGGCATGAAGAGAGTGCTCTCTCTGCTTTAAGTGACCTCCTCCCCACCAAGAAACATCCCTCATCCAGGGGGCATAGTGAGAGACCTGGAGCTCCCGAAGAAGAATAGGACTCAAAGAGGAAAGAAGGAGTCCAGGAATCCTGAAAGTAGGTTTCTTCCCTTCACAAAATTGCCTCAAACAATTCAAGGCTTCCATGAGACAGAAGGGAGTCCCTAAGGTCACCTTTTAACTCCCTGCTGAAGCCATTCTACAGAAGTTTGTGCAGTGGTGGTGGGAGGTAAAAGGCATTGAGGAAAATGAGGCATCTAGGTATCTATGAATTTCAGTTTTTCTTACCCTCCTTACCTCTCATTACAACCTCCTTCCAAACATGACCACAAATGTCTGGCACCCACAGGTACTCAGGAACTGCTGAATGAAGCATGTCAGCCTCTGAAAAGATTTTTGCAACCAAAGTCATTTCATCCAAATGACACTTCATTTTTTCAGTTGCACTTAGAGGGAAGACCTAAATATAAGTCCCAAACCTGTCTTCACAACTTTGTGATCTGATGCAAGTTAGTTCTCTGATTCCATTTCACCATCTGTAAAATGGGGTCACAACATTGACCCGTCATGCAGAAGTATCGTAGGATAAGTATGCGAAGTGCCTGGTGTGAGCCCTGGCTAGTAACAGGAGTAAAGACAGCAGAGGAAAAATAAGCAGAGCCAGGAACATAGCAGACACTCCAACCCAAGAGCTCAATCATCCTTAGTAGCTATCCCTGGTGCTTGCTTTCTATCTTAGCAACATCTGACTTATAGGAAAATAACATTGATGTTACTTATCAGTACCTATTTTAAGATGGTGTGTTTGCTTTTCCCTCACGTTTTCTTTCCAGGCTATCAAGTGCTGTTTAGCAGATCTGCCACAGTCTATTGGCATGTGGACACCAGATGCTGTGCTTTGGCTGAGAGATTCTGTTTTGAATTGCTCGGACTGTAGCATTAAGGTTAGTTCTCTTGAGACATTCGGAAAGGGAGCTGTCAGCCGGAAGGGCTTGTTTGTTTCTCTGTGAAGGAATCTTATCTTACCATAAACTGATGCTTTCAGATCTGACACATTTTCATAGTTAAGAGATGGGTTACATTGGTTTTTATTTAAGAATTTATCGTGTATCTCCAATATTATTTTTAAACCCTTTATATAATTTTTCCACTATTAATAAGGTATCAGAGATAGTTCTCTGCTATTTTGCTCCATGATAAAGAATTAAGTTCCCAACAGAGGGACCATCTATCTCTTGATAAATGTTTCTAAAGATCATTTAAATAGTCTTCTATTTCTTTTTTTTTCTAAAGTAGAATGACTTATAAGCAAATCATTTGCTTATAATCCTGTTTTCTGCCTTTAAAAGTTTACTTAAACTGTTTTATTTCACAAGCCCCTCTTTCTTTTTCTGTACTTTTGCACTTTTATATCAGAAACATTGGTCTTATTTCCAAGAATAGAAATGTAAGATATTTCTCTGTTTTAACTAATGAAAACAATGTTATTTTATATAAGCATTTAACAATGAAATGTCTTTGAGAAATATCTTCATGAAAATCTCTAAATTATTCTAGCTCACGTGGATTTTCTTATGTTTATACAATTATACACTTAATTACCATTTTATACTCTTCAGTTGCCACATGATAAAGAATATTGTTTTCTCAGCTATGGTTTAAGATCTTAAAGCCAGAGTATTTGGTACTCAATAAAAATGTTTTTTAATGATTGATTTTTGAAATGGTACTTCTGTATCATAAATGTCAAAATAAATTAGCAGTCATTCATTCATACCACCTTGAAGTGCTAATTAATTTAAATAGATTCATCTTGCTAGGAGAAATATTTTTAAGTAAATTACTATAGATGGCTTGCTTTGTCTCCCTATCTCAGACCTCTGTTCCTGCCTTTCAATCCCAGCCCTATTTGGTAAGAGATCAATGTGGCTGGAAGCATCTTATTTTTGTCATTCCCAGGGTAAGCCAGAGGAGCTGGTAAGAATTACCAGGCACCCAGCCCTTTGGGACACACAGCAGTACAATCCCAGTTGTCAGTCTATAGGATTCCTGTACAACACTCACCCCTCTGGCAGAAAGAAGTAGCCAGGTAGACAAAGGTCTCCTGTGCAAAGGGGCAAAGCTGTAATTTTGACCTATTCAGTGTAGCTTTTTCCCTCTTTTTCTCCCTCCCATAAGAGGTTCCCTTCCTCCATGTAAACTGGGGAGGGGGCCAAAGAAAGGGTGAGGGCAGATATTAAGACCAAACAAGGCATTTGGACCAGAGGTCCCCAAGGGTATGGTGAATATCAAAGCTTTATCCCTTGCTTCCCAGTCTGAGGGTGCACCAGCCTAGGTGGAAAGCACATGGAACATCTTGCCATTCTTGTGATTAGTTTTTATTGTTGAAGCTGGGAGATGAGCACATGAGGATTCATCATACTGTTTTTTTTTTTTTTTTTTACTTTGAGTGTTTTTAAATGTCATTAATAAAAAAAAGCTTTTAATCATGATATGTAGACTCCATCTCAGTGATAATGACCTCTAGTGGGTTTACAAGGGATCCTCAGTTTTTAGAGGTTAATGAGGTTTTCATTTCCATAAGCCAGCTGCTGGCATCTAGACTGTTTGGACTTATGAGCCTATTTACTACTACAGCCGTGATAGATAATTTATCTTACCTTAAATAAAATAAATTTTAGCAAGTTGGGGTTTCGTGCAAAATACTGTGTTTTAATATTTAATGTTAATATTATAACTGCCCCTTGGAATTTAGTGTGAACTTGGACTTGTAGAAATGTCTTATGTGTTTTCCATAGGTTACAAAAGTGGATGAAACCAGAGGCATCGCACATGTTTATTTATTTACCCCCAAGAACTTCCCCGATCCTCACCGCAGCATCAATCGGCAGATTACAAATGCAGACTTGTGGAAGCACCAGAAGGATGTGTTTTTGAGTGCTGTATCCAGTGGAGCTAGCTCTCCCCACAGCAGAAGTGGTGGCACCCCCGTTCCGGGCAGCACTGGGGAGAATTTCAGAAAGAGCCTCGCAGATGCCATCAAGAAGTCCCTGGTGGAGCACAGCAGCTCCTCCTCCACAGAGGAGCTGCCACCTCCTGTCCACCTGTCGAAGCCGGGGGAGCACATGGATGTGTACGTGCCGGTGGCCTGTCACCCAGGCTACTTTGTCATCCAGCCCTGGCAGGAGATACACAAGCTGGAGGTTCTGATGGAGGAGATGATTCTGTACTACAGTGTGTCTGAGGAGCGCCACGTGGCCGTGGAAAAAGACCAAGTGTATGCCGCAAAAGTGGAAAATAAGTAGGTTCCTGGACAAAGCCTTTTATTCTACTAAGAAAAATGTGTAGAGCGATACCAAGAGTCCTTAATCCCTGCAGGGGGACTTTGAACTGCACAAATGGAAATTTTGAATGTGAAACGAGACTAATGAATTATGCCCTTTTTTAATATTTGAAATGATGTCATTTATCTAAAAATCTAGTGACCATATATGAAATTCCTGTTAAAACCTAATTATATCTAAAATGAAGGTTTAAATGTTTTTTCTACTTTTCTATTAGACAAAATATTGTTTATTGAGAAAATAACTTTTTTAATAGAATGACTTTTACATTTTAAAAACTAAATGCTTATTATAGAAAATTTAGAAAATACAAAAAGGTATAAGAAAATCAGCCACACATAATAACCTTTGTTAAACTACTTACTTATTTCTTCTAGTTCTTTTCTATATATATTCATACAATTGGCATAGTATTTATTATTATATATAATTCTATACCTACTTTTTTCACTTCACATAATCCTGGGAACATTTTTCCATGCGATAAAATTTCTTCATAAACATGTTTAATAGTCCGTCATCTAGAGAAATCATAATTTACTTACCGTTCTCTTATGTAGGTTCTTTTTTTTCTCCTAGATGTTTCACTATTGTAAATAACAATGAACATAAATCTTTGTTCACATCTCAGATTATTTATTTCTGAGGTAGATTCCTAGAAGAGAAATCACTTGTTTAAAGATTACATGATTCTTGATATATGTTGTCCATTGCTCCTAGAGAGCTTACCACCTTTTATAAGGTGCAACAGTGCGTAGTTCACTGCTCCGGCCTTCGGACAGTGAGTACCACAGTTCCTCATTTGTGGAGCACTGTAGTCCGTTTTCTCACAGTTCCCATTCGGATCCACATCCTCCTTTCCTGAAGCCCTCCAGTAAGTGCGGGTTCCAACCCAGGGAAGCCCAAGCGCTACACTGTCTGCCCTACAAGGTCACAAAAGCCCTGGCCCAAGGAACAACCTACCCGTGTCCTGTCTCCTTTGCCGCTTTCTCAGGAGAACTGACCAAGCTTATTTGATGATGCCACACACAAAGAACTGTTCCCCACAACACACACACACACACACACACCCCAGAACTCAGTTTAAAAGGTCAAACTGCTTCTTTTATTTTTTTTTATAGAATGCTTTTGTTCATTCCTAAGACATCAAGCATAGGCATTTGTAAAAATTTTGTTATTTTCATGAGAGGAAAAAAACCCCAATTTTTAACTCTTAGGAGTGAAAAGTATCATAGCTCTCATTTTAAAAACTATTCAGCTTCTATGTCACAAGCTTTTCATCTTCAAAAAAAAACATTTTTACAATGTCACGTTATTTACAGCCGTAAGCATGCATGGGTTTAATTCCACCCGGGAACATCATTTGTGTCAATTTGCCTACATCAGAACTCGTCACAGAATAATTTAACCACAGTTAAAATGAAACTAATGTTAACTGTTATCTGAGGGGCAGATTAATGGTGCTTAGCAGTGGGGAGGTCCTACTTGGGGGCAACGGTTGTGTGGGGCAGGAGAACCCCTAAACTAGAGACCCATAGTGTGGTGCTTCAGACTCGACCTCCTCCCCACAGGGGTCCAACAGTCCTGCTCCAAGGCTCTGGGACTTTAACCAGCTAATCTGTCTCTAGATCATCAAGGATGTCTTATATATGAGAACAGATTATCCGATATTTTCTTAAACTTCATGAACTGAATCAGTGTAAAGTATAAAGAGTTTCTATCTTGCCTATACCCCAGGACTATTTACTAAGCCCTGTTCCCAACTGTGGTAAATTAAGGCTTAGGAATTTCAGATACACTGTTGATTGCAGTGGTTTCCAAATCCATCTTGGCTAAGAAGAGCCAAAATTCTCCTTCCTCACCCCAGACATCCTGAATCAGAATCTCTGGGCGGTGGAACCCCAGAATCAGTGTTTTTAACAAACTTTCCAGATGATTCACAAGCGGCCTTGTACTGAAACTGGTAATCTAGTGCAAACAGAAGCCTTTAGTTAAGCTATTAGTGTTGAAAATTAAAAGCTACAGAGAAGCATGACACATAAGTCCTCTGCTAGCTCTCCCCTTGCTGCTCCGTCCCTCTTATTTACACACTAAAAGTACAGTCCACCAGCATTTGCCTTGTACAATTTAAAGACGATGCTAGAGGCAGAAACCAAATATTTTTATCTCCTTTTGCACTTACACAGTCTGACGTGCTTATATTTACACAGCTTATCTTCATTTTAGTAATAATTATAATAATGATGATGATGGCTACCATTTGCCAAGCACCTGTGATGTGCCTAGTCATGTGCTAGGCACTTTATATATACAGTTTCTGCAAGTGACTTAAAATTAAATATTGCACATGAGATAACTGAGGCTCAGAGAGGTTAAATAGGAGCCCAGGATGACCCAGCTGGACCATGGCCGCAGGGGGGACTCCAGCCCACGTCTGTTGGTCCCCAAAGTTCATATACTTATTATAATACCTTTCTGTGACTCATGGATTATTGCTTGCTGCACTGTGGGCTTATCTCAAGGTTTCTGGAGTTTTCTCCCAAAGCCCCCAATCACTAGTGTCCAAAATTGGCCTCTTTGTAGCTTTCTTACTAGAGTTCACCCTATAGCAGCTCTGGATGTTTCCTGGACCCATTCTCCACCAGGGTGCTGGAGAATCAGTCCAGTCTGGCCAGCCCCAGCCCAACAGTGTGTTGCAGGGAAGGGCCTGCTGTTGCCCTGGGCTTGGGGCTTATGACTAATGAACCTGTTTCAGAGGGTGGCTGGGTCTGCCATCCAAGGCGGAGTCCACTTCACACCATGCAGGAGTGGAGGCTGCCTCCATAGATGCTTACCTTTTAGATGTTACAAACAATCTTCCTTCCCTTAGTTTAGTAATACTCTTCAATCATGTCCTCAAGACTACAGGACTTTAAGATGGCCCTTCATATTTTAACTTAAAGTCTAAGCTTTTCTAATTGTAATGACGATGAATGTAGGCCCAGAGGAGAAAAATACATTCATGTGAATTTCTTTCTGGTGCCTCGAACTCCAGATCTGAAACCATGTTCTTCTTCCCCCATATTCTCCTATCCTGTCCAGGTTCTTTATTCTGGGCAATGGGTTGGACTTTGTGTTTTGTTTTATTTTGTTTTCCAGTGTCCTCACTTGGCATGACTAAAATTGTCACCTTTGCATTCAGAATGTTTTGTAATCTCTTCCCACACTCTCTTATTTCCTCTTCCTTCGCACGTTCCTCCTCCTTGCTCTCCTGTGGTGTTTGCTCCACTCCCAGTTGCCATGCCCTGTAGAATCTTCTGTGCTTTTTCTTCTCATGTGTGTCTTCAGCCTGGCAGGTTCTGCTTACCTCCCTCTGCCCATCTTCCACACACGTCCATCCCTTGTCTCAGACCTGTGGCCACCTCTATCTCCCTGTCGGAGTGGAGGGATCTCCCTGCCTTGTCCCGATCAGCCTCCATCTGTTTAGAGTCTGTTTAGTGGTGGTTGCTGGTTTCTGTGTTTGGTCTCCTGCACTAGTTCCACGATGCCTATAAACAGGGGTTGAGTGAACAGACTCCATCAAATGAGCCAGTGGCAAAGCAGAGAACAGTAACCTTTGGGGTAAGAAGCAGCAATTTCTTTTAAAACCTCGATGACAGTACAGTTCCATATTTCGATAAACATCATTTACATTAATTTTTCTTTTTATCATACATTGTTACCCATAAAGCTGATGTTGACTTTGTGTACTTTTCCTTCCTTTTTAATCCAATGTACATCTAGGTGGCACCGGGTGCTTTTAAAAGGAATCCTGACCAACGGGCTGGTGTCCGTGTATGAGCTGGACTATGGCAAGCACGAACTCGTCAACATAAGGAAGGTGCAGCCCCTGGCGGACGTGTTCAGGAAGCTGCCCTTTCAAGCCGTCACAGCTCAACTTGCAGGTAATTTCTGCAGGATTCGAACTTGTGCCTCCACACAGTGTATAGTGTCATTTTGTCCTGGGCCCTCGGGGAGCACACAGTTACTGGCCCTATTGATGTAACTTTTCTTTTCTTTTTTTTTTTCCCCTTTGGCAAACAACTTCCTGGCCCTACTGGAAATAATTTTTAATCATCTCTCACCGTCATGCCCTCCTACCGTATCTGCCGTTCTATTTTTCCGTATTCCTTTCTGTCCGTGGTCTCACATAAGGGTGTATTCGTAAAGCTGTCATCTTAGCACAGGGACAGTCTTCCATGCTGCTTTCTTCTTTTTTTAGCATTTTTTTTTTTTTTTGTCCTAACTACTTTTTGAGTGTGTGTTTGATGGTCTTGATAATGATTTTTAATAGCTGCAAAAGATTCTGTCTAATCAGTATTTCCCTTTTGTTAGGCCTTTAGGTCATTATACTCTTATTGTAATATTATGAAAACACCTGCAGCTAAGTATACTAGCCAAAACAAACACAAAAACAACGAAACAACGTCAGTAACCAATAGGAGGAGCACACTGCTCAATTAATAGGTGTTAACGTTGTATAAATTATAATACAAATACATAATAGGTTTCCACAATTAGAAAACATTCCTAGGTCATAGAATATGACCATCTTTGGGGCACCTGGGTGGCTCAGTCGTTAAGCGTCTGCCTTCAGCTCAGGTCATGATCCCAGGGTCCTGGGATTGAGCCCCGCATCGGGCTCCCTGCTCCGCGGGGAGCCTGCTTCTCCCTCTGCCTCTCTTTCTCTCTGTCTCTCATGAATAAATAAATAAAATCTTTAATAAAAAAAAAAGAATATGACCATCTTTATGGCCAAGTGAGTCTCCAGTTGCATTGCAATTAACAGCATGCAAGTATGTGATTTCACCACATTCATACGGCGTATTGACTATTATTAAAATCTGAGGTTGTTGGGGCACATGGGTGGCTCAGTCAGTTGAGCGTCCAACTGGTGATTTCGACTCAGGTCATGATCTCATGAGTTGTGAGATCAAGCCCTGTTTCGGGCTCCGTACTCAGCGGGGAGTCTGCTTGAGATTCTCTCCTTCTGCCCCTCCCTCACTTGTGCATGCATGCCCTGTCTCTCTCAAATAAATAAATCTTTAAAAAATAAAAAAAAAAAAATCTGAGGATGTAAGTTAGTAGTGTACAGAGGTACTTATTTAAAATATTGTCCATGGGGCGCCTGGGTGGCTCAGTCGTTAAGCGTCTGCCTTCAGCTCAGGTCATGATCTCAGGGTCCTGGGATGGAGCCCCGCATCGGGCTCCCTGCTCAGTGGAAAGCCTGCTTCTCCCTCTCCCACTCCCCCTGCTTGTGTTCCCTCTCTCGCTGTGTCTCTCACTGTCAAATAAATAAAATCTTTTAAAAAAATAAATAAGATAAAATGAAATGAAATTAAAGATTGTCCAGTCAGTTTTTTGTGGCAGCAGTACAGATGCTGGCGGCTGGTCCGTGTGCATTCCACCGGTGGGGAGCGTGCACAGTTCGGTGAAGCTTCACCCAGAAGTCCGTCAGCATTAGCAGAGAGTGTGGAGCCGAAGGGCTGGGGGATGCAGACCTCCAGCCATCTGGGGCTCTCTGTGTCCTGTTGCGCTGGGAAATGGTGGGTTGTGACCACATGGTGCCACCCTGATTCCTTACCCTGGCTCATCCCATACATTTAGCACAGTAGCAGAAGTGATTTGATCTCGGAAATGAAAGAAATTATGTATATAGATTTTTTCTTTTAATTTTTGGCCAGCTTTTATTGGAGATATCGATATCTATATATAGTGTTATTCTGAAGTGTTTTCCAGTTTCTTTCTGTGTCCTTCCTGCTAGATTTCAGAGGAAACGCCCATGGTAGTTAGGTATGAACCAAAAGTGGCATCTTGCAGATGAGCATGGCTACCACTGACCTGCTTTGAATTCAGACCTCTAAAGGGTTTCTCCAGATTTAATGATCACATTTTTTTATCTTGAGTTTTGAATGTTCAGGTTTTGCTAACAACACGTGTTGTTAAGCATGATAGTCAACTGCCCAGAGAGGGCATCTCTCTGAGGAACAAGTGCAGGGCACCATCATCCCCATCGCCAGCACCATGGCAAACAGTCACCAGGACTTACTGTGTGCACCAGGCCTCTACCAGCCCCTCCATTTCACTGACTTCTCCCCCACACGAGGAGGGTTACCTACCGTTCCTATCGCTATTACCCGGGTCAGGAAACAACAGCTTGGAGGCTGCTCTAGGCTTCTCCTGTTCTCAAAGAATGTAGCCCACTCACTACATGAATAGCAGGTCTGTTAAATTATGTGTGAAACTCCCAGGCCTTCCTCACTATGGGACATCATTTATAGTTTCTGCAATCTAGTATATGTGGACTTAATTCATGTTAGTTTACTAATATTTTTTGAAAAACACATATTCTTACCTCAATTTTGTTTTAAAACCTAATTTAGAATTCTAACTTAGAATTCTCTAACTTGAGTCCTCAAGCTTAAAAGTCATAAGGATTTAGAAATACATGGGGTTTACAATTAATCTGGTCCAGCCAGTTTATTTTATGATAAATAAACTGAGGCCTGAGAAGCCAGTTGATTTGCCCAAGATCATACCACATGATAGAAGAAGAGCTGAGAAAGGTAACTGGGTCTCCAGACTTTCAATCCAGTGCTTTTGCCATGATATTGTATATAATTTTGAAAAATTAGTATACTCTAAGTATATGAATTCTCTTCCTCCTCCTCCTCCTCCTCATTATATCTGGTTCATCAGGAAAAAAAGTCTATAAATAAGAGACATGCCATTGAGATCGTTGATATTTTATTTTAGTTGAGTATAGTTGACATACAATGTTACAGATATTATTGATATTTTATTCCCCTTGGTTATCCCCATTATCAGTTTAAATCTACATATACTTTATATAGGGAAATGGGCAGTAGTTATTATTAATAACTTCATTTTATAACACAGCAATAAATCTCAATGAAACTTCTGTCTGTAGGTAAAGGTTTACAGAAGTAACCCCGTTCAGAATAGGGAAACTATTATAAGCTGGACTGTTTTAAGATTGTTGAGCAACTGTTTTGTTATTTTTTTTTTAAATTAGACAAGTCTAACCTGGTATGTTTCAGCTACTTTGGAATTGACTGAATAGTTTTCCATTATTACAGATCAAAGAAAGGCTCATCCGACCCCTCACTGATCCTTGTACTCCCTGTCTTTCTCCTAGGGGTGAAGTGCAACCAGTGGTCTGAGGAGGCTTCGATGGTATTTCGAAATCATGTGGAGAAGAAACCTCTGGTGGCACTGGTGCAGACAGTTATAGAAAATGCTAACCCTTGGGACCAGAAAGTAGTGGTCTATTTAGTGGACACATCGTTGCCAGACACAGATATCTGGATTCATGATTTTATGTCAGAGTATCTGGTAGAGCTTTCAAAAGTTAATTAATCACTGCTTCTGAGATATTGACAACTAATTCAGATTTTTTAGCAATAACAAAATGTAGTAGGCTTTAAAAAAAGAAACCTCATCTCTGCTACAGAGCTCTGACTGCTGTGGGGATTGAAAACAATATGCTTCTGTTTGATGAAAGATATTTAACAAGTTTTGTTTTAACCGAGTTGACTTTTCAAAGAAAATTGCACTTGAATTATTACTACAATATTAGAATAAAAATGTTTATCAATATAAAAACTGCCTTATCATTTCTGAGCTTCATGATCTTAAGACGAAGGGTTTCCCTTTCTATTCATGTCTTCTTTGTGGTGCTGGGTTCCTTTACAGTTAGATTGTGAGAACTTCATGACTTAACCCTGGTGTAGTGGTGCATCCCAAAGCAAGTGGTCACCAAGCCGCGTGAGGACTATCTTGAGCTGTTAGCACATTAGCATTGCTGGTGGTGCTATAGAGAAGCCGCCCAGGTGACCCTCAAAGCATGCCCCTCACCCCAAATCTTGAGTGGCACCTCACTGCCCAGAGAGCCCATGCCTTCCACAGTCTCCCTACCCAACCCCATTGCCCACCACTCCCTAACCAGCCACACTGGACCTTTATCTAGCTCCTGAACCCCATGCATGTGCACCCAGGACTATATTCTACAGCAAGCCTTGCTCCCCTCCAAACCATGCTTACTCTGTTTCTTCAGCCTGCTGCTCATTCTCCCCCCTCCACCATTTTTGTTTGCCAGGATCCTCCCTGACATCCCAGGCTGACCATGAAGCCTTCCCTGGCACCGCTCCTACTCTATTACATTTTGAATATGCCTCTCCTGGTGCCCAGCTTTCACTGAGCTTAATAGTGTATAACTAGTTGTCTGTGCACCAGTCACCCCAACTAGATTGTGAGCTCCTTGAAGGAGGGAGGGGTCTTTGTCATCTCTCTAATGGTGTACTGATAAATGTTTGACAGTTGGTTCTGGTGGGGATGGGCAGGGAGTAAGCCTTGATTCACAGTATCTGATGATTCCCATGTTGTAAATACTCCCACCATTGTTGAGTTCCCGCTAACAATGTGACATCACTGAATATAGAGTTGGGAAAAGACATACCCAAGCAGGTCTTGTGAGCCTGTGCACGGACCCCAGAACACACCCCTGTCTGTCTTCCACAATAGACAGAATGATATCTTGAACACATCAGGCACCCATTATGTGCTTGCTAATTGATGAGCAGGGTGGACTGACAGGTTAGAGGCCTTCCTAAGCAGTGGTCCAAAAATGAGAGGGGCAAGGCCCTGGACTAAGAGGCAAGCAGTGGGAATGAAGAAAAAAATTAAAGGCCTTTTGCAGTTTTTAATTAGAATTTTTAGTACTGACATTTTAGATCCAGAAGACAGGAAAAAGGAAGTGTCGAAAAGTGAAGCCAAATCTTAGTCTGAAAGGCTAGGATGATGATGACCCTTACTCCATTTGGGAAACTGAAAATTTTGATTTTAAACATCCTGAGTTTAAGTCAATAGGTCTCTGTGAGGATATGCATAAACTATTAGAAATGTAGAGTCTTCTCAGGGGAGAAGACCAGGCTGGAGATAAAAATTCTTCAGGTCATTTGCTTATTTTTGTTTGAGAAAATCTAGGAGAAGTGAGAGCAGAAAGAAAAAGACCAGATGTTTGATGTTTTTCATGTAAAACATGTTGAAATTATCTAACTTCTTAAAATTTATATTTAACATAATTAAAGTGATTCAAAATTCAGGAATGCTTATGCCAGTGATTTAAATAATCATTTATGATAAAATCAGAATATCTTGACATATAAACATTTAAGTAAAATAGTGTGAATGTATTTTACAATGATTTCTCTCCCTAATAAAAAACAACAAAAATCCTCAAATTGCCTACAGATAAAGAAGAGGTGGTTTCTATTTCATTGACGTTAGAAATGCTTCCATTACTTTTCTTTTTTTTTTAATTTTTTTTTTTTAAGATTTTGTTTATTTATTTGACAGAGAGAGAGAAACAGCATGAGAGGGGATAGGGTCAGAGGGAGAAGCAGGCTCCCCGCTGAGCCGGGAGCCTGATGTGGGACTCGATCCCAGGACCCTGGGATCATGACCTGAGCCGAAGGCAGACGCTTAACCAACTGAACCACCCAGGCGCCCTTCCATTACTTTTCGAAATAAAGCAATTGTGTTGTTGATGTAAGTGAAAAATTAATCATGCTAGGACAATTTGACGGACAATGAAACTTGGCCTCATACCATGTTCAAAGTTGATTCCAAGTGGATTCAAAGCCTAAACATGAGAGTCTAAGGAGGGAAGATAACACAGGAAAATACCTTGATAATCTAGGAGTAGGAAAGATGTCCTAAACAAGACAAAGTGCTAACAATAAAGGCAAATATTGATATGTTAGACTATGCTAAAATGAAGAACACCTGTTTATCCAAAGGCATTATTATGATGGTGTAAAGGCAATTACACAGTGGAGGAATATTAGTATATAGAATATATTCAACGAACAAAAGACTATCCAGAAACAAAATGGCAACAAATTTGAACAAACATTTCACAAAAAGGAAATCCAGCTGGCCCATAAACATGAAAAGGTGCTCAACCCATCAGGACATGGGAAATGGAAATTCAAATTTCAGTGAGATACCACCCCTCCTCCCAGAACCGAGACGACGGTCCAACTTTCGTTAATTTCAATTACTGAAGAATGCGTGCCCTTGTGCTGGAGGATACTGGTAAAGAAGTTCACAGCAGCACCATGGCTGTATCTAAAACCTAGAAACAAATGTCCATTAATAGTAAAATAGATTTTTTAAAAACTGTGGTATATTCATGCAGTGGAAACCTCTACAGCCATGAAAGTAAACAAACTACAGCCACATGAAGCCACGCGGATTAATCTCACAACGCAGAGTTGAGCAAATGGAGGCAAACCACGGAGGGAAGCAGGAGTCAAGGAAGCGATCACCTTAGGAGGCAGCTGTGACCCAGGACCACACCGGTTGGTTTCTGGGCTGCTGGCCATGTTGTTTCTTGACTGAATGGTGGTTGCAACAGGTGTTCAGGTGAAAAAAATTCTTGAACCTGCGCACTTAGGATGTATGTACTTCTCTTAAATGTTTGATTCCACAACTAAGGGGTTTAAAAACAATCTGAAATAAATCATCGCTTTATTTAAAAATGCATGGCACGTATCCTCTTGAAAAGACCCTTTTCTTACAGCTGTGAGGGTTTTGTGACGTAGGAATACATTTTTGTGGAAAACAAGACTTACAAAAACAAAAACGAATGTTTCTCATTAGTAATCCACACACCAGGTTTTTTTTAAATTTAAATTTATTAATTTGAGAGACAGCATGAGCACAAGAGCGGGGAGGGTCAGAGGGAGAGGGAGAAGCAGGCTCCCCACTGAGCAGGGCTCCATCCCAGGATCCCAGGATCATGACCTGAGCCAAAGGTAGAGGCTTAACTGCCTGAGCCACCCAGGGGCCCCTATACACCAGGATTAAAAGGAGTTACATTATTAGGGTCTACCCCACAAGAAACTTACCCATAATAATTAGAACCATACCTTTTGTTCACACGAATTCCTTTTTATGAGCCATTTAAAAAATTTAAACCAAGTTTTTGTTTGGGTTTAAGTGGTTTGTTCTGGGAAACATATTAGCCTTTTAAGAAAGTGGGACCTTTTGGTTGTATTTTAAGTCGGTATTTTGGACCCTCCATTCCTGCTAAGTATAGAGAGAATGCATTTGACTCTGTTGGAACTACGTGCTCACAAAATGATCGTTATTAAATCTTCGGCTCATACCAGCCCTAGGTGGGCTGCTGGTAAAATGGGACAGGTGATTGCTGTAGCCAAAAGAGTAAAGGTGCAGCAGCTGCTTGGCTGGCTTTGCTCCATCCAAAGACCTACCGATTCTTACATCCCAGACGCCGGAGGAATGAAAATCCACCCACCTTTTTCCAGATAACTCTACCGCCGCTTAAACTCCTCCTGGTACAATTGGAGAAACCAAGACTCAGACTCGGGGCTATCCACACCCCTTCGTCCGCGGAACCAAGCCTCGAGGCGGCCCGGCCCCTGCCCCGCGCTGCCCCCAGCGGACGTCGCACCGCGGTCGGGGATGGTGCGCGGCGCCCCGGCGCCCCCGAGTGGAGGGAGAGGTATGGAGGGAGAGGTACGGAGGGAGAGGGCGGTGGGCGGGGCGGGGCGCGGTGACAGCGCGGAGCCGGGCCCGCCCCTGGCTCCCACCCCCGGAGCCCACAGCGCCCGCCCGCCCGCCCGCCCGCGGCCGCCCGGGAGCTCGTCCAGCCCCGCGCTCCGCTCGCCCGCCCGCCGGCCGCCGCCAGCGCCTGTCCGCCTGCCGCCCGCGCTCGCCCCGTCGCCGCCCGCGCCCGCCCCCGCGGCTCTACGGCCCGGTAAGCCCCCCACCCGGCCCGGGGTACCCCTCGCGCTCGCGGGGCTCCCTGCCCCCGCGCCGGGGCCCCAGCCATATCTGGGCAAAATATTCAGCTGTCGCCGCCGCCGCCAAGAGGGACTGAGCGTGGCTCCCTCTATAAATAGCCGCCGCCTCGGATTGCCTCCGGGGCTGGGGAGCCCTGGTCTCGGGGTCCGGAGCCCCGCGCTCGCGTCCGCGCCGCTAGGCTCCCGGGGCCCCAGGCGGGGCGCCCTCGTCTCTGGCCCTCGGCGCCGCGTCCGTAAGCGGCGGAAGGAGCCATGCTCTCGCAGAGCGGCGCCGGGGCCGGGGTCCTGCAGGAGCGGCCGCCCCCGCCACTCACCACCCGCCGCCCGCTCGACTCCCGCGCCGCGGGGCTCGGAGCCGGCGGGCCCTCTGCTGGGGACAGGTGCCCGGCCGAGCGCGGCACGAGGCGTGGCCCTCCTCCGGCTGCCGGGAGTTTGGGGGTGGGAGTGGGGCGTTCGTGCTCCGTGGACTAGGAACCGAGGTTCGGGCTGCGCCTATTGGTGGCAGGAAAAGTTTCCCAAACTGCGGGAGATGACGCGGTTTAAAGCGCCACGATACGCGCATTTCGTGCCGAGGTAGAGCGGGCAAGAAGCCCCCCTCGCTGTCGCCAACTCACGGGGTGGCCTTGGCGAGCCCCCTCCCTTCTCTGGGCCTCAGTTTCCCCGTTCGTAAGGGCAGGGTTTGGTTCGGGCGATGGAGCTAGGAGTCTGGGCGGTGAGAGCAGCAGGGCGCGCTCTTGACCGCTGGCGCTCCCCCACACCTGTTCGCCGGCTCCGGCCTGGGACGCTGGGGGCACAGCCGAGCACAGCCCGGGGCGTTGTGGAAACCGGACACTTTGGCAGTCGCTCTGACGCAGGCCTGTACTGGGACCTCCTAGGGCCCTCGGAGTAGCCTGCGCCGGGTACGTCCCGGAAGAGCGTCCCACGGTAATTATGGGCACCTCTGCTGGGAAGCAGCCATCTCCCTCGCAGCTTTCGACCCAATGAACCGCGCAGGACCAGAGGCTCCAGTCCAGCTGCGCCCTGACCTCAGTTTCCCCATCTATACAGTGCCTCTGATGCGGCCTTGGAGCCACCCCCAGCCGCCCAGCCCGGTCCTCCTAGACCGACCCTGCACGTGGTCTCCACCTTCACCCTCTCAGATTCTTCACGATGACCTAGCCCAAGTTTTTCCCTATTGGAATCACAGACCCAGACCCTAATTCGGGTTCTGGGCCCTCAGACGGAGCACCCCCCCAAATCCTCATCTTTCAGTGATGACAGCTATTACCTTCTTTGTCAAGGGCCACAAAACCCCCTGCTCAAGGTCACGTGCTGCTGGACAGGCCAGGAGGCCTGCAGGCTCCACTCGCCTTTCTCCTCTCTTTCCTGACCCTTCCTGCCGCTCAGGCAGGTCTTGGGGATCTGTGAGCACCCCACCAGTGCCCCCTCTCCTTTGATCTGCTGCTGTCCAGAACTTTCCCTTGCTCAAACAATAGCGCCCTCATTCTGAAATTTCATTTTTGTTTGAACTTTACTTTCTATTATATATTTTCTCTAGACCCACCTCAAAGCCTCACTGATAAAGAAGTAAGGGGAAATGAAGACAAACAGAGTCCCATCAGTTTGAGCCATACAACAAACAGGCAGAGTGAAAGCATGGAATGCTGTCACTTGGTGTCTTTACTCCCTCTGATGTGCCAATCTTGCAAACTCACGTTTTTGCCCGTCTTGGCCCCTGAGTTGCTCCCAGCCTAAGTGGAGCGCCAGTGTCCTCTAAAAATAGCCTCCTCCCCACCTTATCAGGGCCTCACACCTTCTTCCTCGGCCAGGGCAGGGCTGCTTCCTGCAGCTCAGCAAAAATGTAATAACAGGGAGTAGGTATTTAGTGGCAGCTCTGAGTAACAGGAGGTGGACTGACCTGGAGGTCGGGTCACCTGGCTCCAACCCCAATTCTGCCACCCATTTAGAGTGGCCTTGAGCTATGAGGGGGTGGGCAGGACGGTCCCCAGTAGACCTGGGGTCAAGAGGGCTCAGAGGTTCCCTTGGAAGACTTGCTAGCATGAGAAAAGTGAAGTGCCGGGGATGAAACTCAGGGGGACCCACCCCGTGAAGAGGAGGGAAAGAGGAGGAGAAAGTAGCTTCCCAGGGGCCCAGGGAGGAGAGAGGTCAGCAGTGGCAGCTGCTGAGGAGAGACGGAGGGGCTGAGGACCGGGAAGGGAGCCACCAGGATTGGCAGGTGGTCATGGGTGACTTTGGCCAGGGCCTTGCTAAGGGGCTCAAGCATGGGATCCGCCACTACTTTACTGGGGCCAATGACCCAGCCTGTCTGTCTGAGCCTCAGTTTCCTCCTCTGTGCGATGGGGATAATAACAGCACCCATTTCACATGGGTTGCTTTGGGGATTAAGTGAGATGATGCTGGGAAAGCCCTCAGCCCCAAGTGCTTGGTCCCTGCGATGATATTTCGAGCATTAGCGAGAGGAAGAGGCAGGCTCATGGGAGCTGAAGGCGTGGGAACAGAGCCTACCACTCCTGAAAGCTCCTCTGAGAAAGGAGCAGGGAGGGAAGGTAGCAGGAGCTGAGGACAGGCATGGGGGGATGGGCAGGGGAGGGCAGGTGCTTCTGGGATGAGGCTTGTGGGAAGAGGTGGAGAAGGACCCAGAAGACGGGAAGAGGAGAAAAGAGAGAGGGGTGTGCATATGGGAGGACCGGGGGCCTGCCTTAACCACCTGCTGAGCGTCACAGACTCTGGAATCACATTTCTCCAGAATCAGGCTAAGCAAAGAAATGAAGTAAAGTAAAATGAATCCAGTCCTGGCTCAGACCCCTGCGTCCCCTTGGCAGGCTTCAGTATCTGTGAAGGAGGGTGGTGATGGGCCAGGAAGTGTAGTTTGACTCTGCCCAGGAGCCTTGTGACCTTGGCTTGCTTATTTCTGAAATGACATCATCTATCGATGACTCCTGCTGAGTCCAGGAGTCATAATGGCCTTTTCCAGTCAGTGTTTTGATTTTTCAGTCTTACTAATGGACCAGCCAGGCTGCCAACATTTCTAAAGAGGGCAGTTCACTTTTCACTTAAAGCCAGAGCACCAAATAGATCAATTATTTGGCTGCTCAGAGCCATTATCAGTTTAAAGCCACAGTCCTGTTTCTGTGGGAGAACATGAACCAGAGAGCATAATTCTGGGGCCATTTCCTCTCTTTTGTTTTGTTTTATAAGATTCCTCCGTCAGTTAATTGTGAAAGGACCCGACTCTCTTTGCTCCTAATGATAACGAGAGAATGAGCTCATTGGAGTCACCCTAGGACATGTCTGGGAGGTTTTCTTCAATGTCAGGAGTGCTGGGTCCTCATCCGATCTGAAAACTAAACAAACTCAAGCATTTCTTTTGTTTCTCTTTTCTTGCATCCTTTTGTTTTTCTCTCAGACAAAAACACAAATGTGAAATGTTGAAGTTACTGTGCATGGGGATGAGAGGAGTGGAGGCAGGCCAAGCCCAGGCACCCACGTGTCCCCGCCTCAGGACATCTTCTCAGGGTCCCCAGCCAAGCGACTGCTCACCCTGGGGCTTCTAGGGCGGTGACCCCATGGCCCTTCCTGGAGATGATTCTGTTGTGGGATGAGTTGTGGCCACTGGGGTGTTCGCCCTCCATGTCCCTGGGAACTGAGGGAAACAGCAATGCCTCTTGGCCTCACTCAGCCTCCTTCGTGGACTCATCTCCTCTCATCTCTTAAATGTCAGTGCCACTCTCAACCCTATCCTCTTTCCACCCCACACCCTCCTACAATCCCATTCACGCCCAGAGCTCCAGCCACCAGCCATAAACTCGCAACTCCCAGATTCGTGTGTCCGGCCCGGGCTGCTCTCCTCAGCTCCAGGCATCTGTGACTCCTGCCAATCAGACAAAGCCAATAGGGCATCCCAAAAGCACTTCACACCCAACAGGCCTGACTCAGGCTCATCACCCACTCTTCCTCCAGTGTCCCCCATCTTGGTTAGCATTAGTAACACCATCCACCCAGGCACCAAGCCAGAGACTTCCCTTTCCTTCACCACCCCATTTATTTGGTCGAGTCCTATCAATTCTACCTTCCTGAATATTCCTTCTATTCATTTCTATCTCCACAGTCACGACTCCGACCAAGTTCTTGTCATCTCTTCCCTGAGCTATTGTCAGAGCCTTGTAAAAGCCGCTCTGCATCACGCCTTTTCTTCTTCTATGATGCTGTTAAAAGATTTTTAGGAAATGTAGCTCTCACCCTGTATCCCTCTCCCTTCAGGGACTCCCCATTTCCTACCAGATTCCTTAGCATTGAACCCAAGACCATCAAAGATCCAGCCCCAAGCTACTTCTCCAAAACCATCTCTTGGCACTCCCGCAAATTCTCCTTACCTTCTGGCCATGGTGCAAGCCCACGTGCCTTCATGGCTCCCTGTCTTTGGCCCTGCTGTTCCTTCTGCCTGAAATGCTGTTCTCTCCCTTCCTAACATGGCGGACTTGTGATCATCCTTTAAAGCAAAGCTCCTCGTCGCCTTACCTGTGCTCCCCCAGCCCCCAGACGGACGTCAGAGCCCCAGCCGTAGTGTGTTCTAAATGGAATTGTCTGCTACATCCTTGTCTCTGACGGGACTGACAGCTCCTTGAAGACAATTTATGGCTGATTTATTTCTGCTTCCCCAGTGTTCCAGCTCAGAGCTTGGCACAGTGCAAGTACTTTATGTGGTGATAAATGACTGACTGTTGAATGAATGAATGAGCGTGTAAAATGGTATGCAAATGTGAGCCCAGTGACAGCCATGACAATCACAAAACATCAGCCAGTCTCTACAGCACTCAAGCATCAGCTCCGCGAGGGCAGAAGACGCCTATTCCGCTCCTCCTGACTCGGCAACCCCGATCAGCCCCATCCCGATACATGGAATGCATCCATGATCTCATCTGAAATGCAGGAATCGTGTAAGGGGGGCAGGGCAGGTATTATTAACTATTAACCCCCTTTTGTTCATAGAGGACAGTGAACCCAAATAGGAATTGTTCCAAGTCATCTAATTAGGGTGCATACTCCAGAAAAACCAAAGTGCTCTCCAGGATTTGGGAAGCTTGAGAAGGGAGAGCCCTTGCGTTCTATCCTAGGGCTTCTCTAGCATTTGAATCATTTGGGATCTTACTAAAATGCAGACTCTGGCTCAGTAGCCCTGGGAGGGGTTCTGAGATTCTGAATTCTAATAAGCTCCTTGTGTCTAATAAGCTCTAATTATTTTATTAAGCAAAAGGCTTAATTCCTGATAAAATCTAATAAATACCTCATAATGTGATGCTCGTCCTGCATCTGGCAGGCACAGACTCCCACGCTTTGAGCACCAAGGGGAGGGCTAGTTATCTCCAAGTTTCCCCTTGGCCATTGCATTAAGACATCATTTTTATTTTTATTTTTTTTTTAAGATTTTATTTATTCCAGAGAGAGAGAGAACACAAGAGGGGGGTAGGGTCAGAGGGAAAAACAGACTCCCCGCTGAGCAGGGAGCCCGATGCAGGACTGGAGCCCGATGCGGCACTCGATCCCAGGACTCCGGGATCATGACCTGAGCCGAAGGCAGTCGCTTGACCAACTGAGCCACCCAGGCGCCCCAAGACATCATTTTTATTAAAAATCTACAAATGAATTCATTTAAGCCCTTACTCAAAATCCAGGGCTCTTTCTGGGGTTTTTTGTTTTTGTTTTTGTTTTTTGTTTTTGTTTGTTGTTGATGGAGCACGTGCAGGACACACAGATGCCTGATGGGGCAGGTGGGGGGGCATGAGAGGGAGGTGGGGGTAGAGGGGACAGAAGGGCAGGAGGCAGGGACCCTAGGGACGGGGCGCGTGATTGTGGGGAGGGCCTGTGGCAGGCACATATGTGGCCGCAGCATGCTGGTGAGGGCAAGACCCCAGAAACGGCCTGTTGCCGGAAGGGTCGGGCTGAGCAGCAGTGGGTAATTTCCATCTTCTGCTGCCTTCCCTCCTCCTTTGCATTCTGGAGACATTTAGGCCCAGACAGGGGCTTTCAAGCCCAACTGCCCAGTTCCTGGTCAGCCTAGAACCTCTCCGCAGACTCCCGTGTCTCATCACCTTTTCTGGGCACGCTGCTTACAAGCGAGGCATCTGTGAGCCCAGGATGAGGGCTCCCGGTGCTGCGGTGGGGACCCGGATGCCTCCCTCAGAACCACTCAGAAGACAAGGGTGGGGGGAGCCCTAAAGAGGGACTTCCTCCTGGCAAACCCAGGAAGATTTAAAAAGTCAGATTGGAGGACAACATTGTATGCATTTGTTTATGGTTTTATACTGCATTCCATTTACACCATTAAAAGGGTTTTGAGATCGCTTAAAATAAACCTGCACAAGCAACATAGCTGGGAAGAACAGAAGTTTTAAAAAGACAGGGCAGCAAGCTTGAAAATCAGGATTATGAAACCCTGAGAACCTGATGGGAGCTCAGGGCCTTGCTCTTAGCTTTTTTTTCTGAAAAATGAATATACCTGTGCATGACAGTTCATCATCACATGTCACCTCAGCGGGCGGGTGGGTCCCCCTGAAGGTCACTCAAAAGCCCAAGTTAAGAATGCCCATCGCAGAATAAGGGGAGGAAATTAGGCCAGTGTCTTGGCTGAGATGGCAACTGCTTTTGGACACCCAAGACATCTCTGGGATGAATCATGACAGCCAAGGGGAAAGGGACACGAGATGAATTGGGGGGCGGTTGGTGTCTGATGAAAAGAACCCCAGTCTTTAAGGAGAGAGAGGTGTTTTCTGAGCCCTCCTTCTCAGAGCATACATCACAATGGAACACTAGGTAGAAGGCAGTTGTTGTTTTTTTTAAGATTTTATTTATTTATTTGAGAGAGAGACAGAGACAGAGCAAGCATGAGCAGGGGGCGGAGCAGAGGGAGAGGCAGACTCCCCGCTGAGCAGGGAGCTCGATGCAGGGCCTGATCCCAGGGCCCCGAGATCATGACCTGAGCCAAAGGCAGATGCTTAACCAAATGAGCCACCCAGGCGCCCCTGGGAGGCAGTTCAGCATTGGGCTTAAGAATATGGACTTTGAGGGCGCCTGGGTGGCTCAGTTGTTAAGCGTCTGCCTTCGGCTCAGGTCATGATCTCAGGTTCCTGGGATTGAGCCCCGCATCGGGCTCCCTGTTCCGTGGGAAGCCTGCTTCTCCCTCTCCCACTCCCCGTGCTTGTGTTACCTCTCTCGCTGTGTCTCTCACTGTGTCTCTGCCAAATAAATAAATAAAATCTTCAAAAAAAAAAAAAAGAATATGGACTTTGAGGCCACCTCCCTGGGTTCAAATCCAAGGTCTGCCTATTACTAGCTATGTAAATTCAGGTAATTTTAAACTCTACATGCCTCAGTTTCTCCTTCTATAAAATGGGGTTGTTGTGGGGATCTGTTTCCCCATCTATAAAGCGGGGGTGCTGTGGAGACTAAATGAGCTGTTATATGTGAATGTTTAAGACCACGCCTGGGATATGGTTAGCATCACACAGCATGAGCTATGATGGGAAGGCAGCATGGAGCAGTGATGATGCGCACAGTCAGATGGAATCTTGTCTGGATTCAAATTTCAGCTCTAGTACTTACTAGATCTGTGACCTTGGTCACTGTATTAAGTTACGTCGCATCCCCCCAAAGTCATGTCCACCTGGAGCCTCGGAATGTGACCTTATTTGGAAATAGGGTCCTTGCAGATGTCATTAGTTAAGATGAGGTCTTACTGGATTGGGGTGGGCCCTAAATCCAACGACTGGTGTCTTTATAAGAAGAGTAGTGGACACAACGCAGGGAAGAAGGGCCCGAGATGACAGAGTCGGCGATGAAGGGACAAGCCGAGAAATGCCAAAGAGCACTGACATCACCAGGAGCTAGGAGAGAGGTGTGGGACGACAGGTTCTCCCTCCGAGCCTCCAAAAGGAGCCCATGCTGCTGACAGTTTGGTTCCCATATTTTGACATTCTGAGTTGCAACAGAGCAAATTTAAGCCTCCAGTTTGTGGTAATTGGGTATGGCAGCCCTAGGGAGCTAATGCCGTCAGATTACTGCAGTTCAGTTTCAAGATTGCATGAAATAATCTGTATAAAGAGCTTATTAGGGATGCCTATGTGGCTCAGTCAGTTAAGCATCTGCCTTTGACTCAGGTCATGATCCCAGGGTCCTGGGATCGAGCCCCACATCAGGCTCCTTTCTCAGTGGGGAGCCTGCTTCTCCCTCTCCCTCTGCCACTCCCCCTGCTCGTGCTCTCTTGTGCGCTCTCTCTCCCTCTGTCAAATAAATGGATAAAATCTTTAAAAAAAAACTTGCTTAGGGGCGCCTGGGTGGCTCAGTCGGTTACGCGGCTGCCTTCGGCTCAGGTCATGATCCCAGGCTCCTGGGATCGAGCCCCGCATCGGGCTCCCTGCTCAGCAGAGAGCCTGCTTCTCCCTTTCCCTCTGCCTGCCACTCTGCCTACTTGTGCTATCTCTCTGTCAAATAAATAAATTTAAATAAATAAATAAATAAAAATAAAAAAATAAAAAAAACTTGCTTAAAAAAATAAAGAGCTTATCACTGTGCCCATTATGCAGTACGTACAGAATAGTGCTTGCTATCGTAAGGTACGGTGACATACGGTACAATAGCCCCGAGGGTGGGTCAGTAGCGTTCTACTGCATGTCTGCATTAGAATTTATATAACCAATGCCTTATGGGTGAACTGTTATGTGGTTCCCAGTTTTTTGCTAATATAGATAATAATCAGATGATTTGTACATATATCTTTGTACGATTCACTGAATAAATGAGTAGAATAAATTTCTAGAAGTAGAATTGCTGAGTCAAAGGGCGTGTGCAATTGGGTAGATATGGCTTAACTTGCCTTGAAAGAAGGTAAACCAATGTGAGCCCCTCTTCTGTGTGACAGCGCTGGTGTCCCCCACATCTTGTGAACGCTGGGAATTCTCAGGCTTTTGCATCTTCGTCAATGTGATGGATGAGAACCAGTGGCTCATTTCTTAATTTACCTTTCCATAGTTATGAGTGAGCGTCATTATCTGCTCATAGGTTTCTTAGCCATTTGTATTTTTAGGTGAATTGCCCATTCCTTTCCTCTTTTTACATTTTCACTGGGCTGGTTTTGTTGTTGGTTTGGTTTGCTTAGGTTTTTTGGTAGGACTCTGTCTATTAA
Organism: Halichoerus grypus; assembly: GCF_964656455.1. Lineage (NCBI taxonomy): Eukaryota > Metazoa > Chordata > Mammalia > Carnivora > Phocidae > Halichoerus > Halichoerus grypus. The sequence continues at coordinate 61,415,998 of NC_135725.1, forward strand.
ATAAATTAGCCCTGTGTTCAGTGAGCAGCAAATGTTTCCCCCCCATTTGCCATTTGCCTATGGCATTGTTCATGCTCATTTTCATATTGGTTTTTCAGAAAATACAAAAACGACTTTCATAAGCTGACCCTTGTGTTAACACCTGCTGTGAGGCAAGGTGACGAGTTAGTTTGTAAAATGGAAAGTGAGAAAAGGACTGGCCACAGGCTTTTCTACAAGCCACTTTTATTAACTTTTTTTTTTTTTTTAAGATTTTATTTATTTATTTGAAAGAGAGAGAGAGAGCACATGAGAGGGGGGAGGGTCAGAGGGAGAAGCAGACTCCCTGCTGAGCAGGGAGCCCGATGCGGGACTCGATCCCGGGACTCCAGGATCATGACCTGAGCCGAAGGCAGTCGCTTAACCAACTGAGCCACCCAGGCGCCCTTTTATTAACTTTTTAAAAAAAGATTTTATTTATTTATTTAAGAGAAAGGGAGAAAGAAAGAGAGGGGGGCATGAGCAGGGTCGGGGGGCAGGCAGGTCTACCAATGCTTTTTTTTTTTTTTTAAAAGATTTTATTTATTTATTTGAGAGAGAGAATGAGACAGAGAGAGAGAGCATGAGATGGGGGAGGATCAGAGGGAGAAGCAGACTCCCTGCTGAGCAGGGAGCCTGATGCGGGACTCGATCCCGGGACTCCAGGATCATGACCTGAGCCGAAGGCAGTCGCTTAACCAACTGAGCCACCCAGGCGCCCTCTACCAATGCTTTTGATTTATGGCTGGCAAAGCCAGGAATAATGCTGGGCATTCATTCATTTACTTAGCAAACCTGCCCTCAGCTCCTGAGAGGCACAAGCTTTGTGTCGGACCACAGGAGAGAGAGATGCTTGCTCCCAAGTAGCTTTCAGTCTTGCAGACAGAGGAGTACAGTAAGACGATGTTTCTGACGGCCTCTCCCATTTGTACTAAGATGTCTGGCCTGCTAGAACCCTTAGCAACTGGGAGAAAGATGACATGGAAGAGGCTGGGCCTGGTGAGAACTCATGGTGGCTTGCGATGGGGAAGTTGCTGAGATAGGTGGGGAGAAGGAGCCGCAGAGCAGACTGGCCTGGTGTGGGCTAGGGTCAGGAGATGGTTTCAGAGCCCTTTCCTGGAACCCTGTTGCTTACAGTGATTCGTGCAGTGACTCAGACACTGTGATGACCTCAAGAGATGCAAAATGAAAATACACAGTGGTGCGTGCACACACGAGCACGTGGCCTTTCTAATTTAAACCACTGGACAGTTTTGACTGATGTGTAGACCTTTGAGACTCCGTGTGTCCTGGGACAGGGCTCGTAGCAACTGCAGAGAGAGACAGGGTCAAACGCTGTGCTTAGTTTCCCTGCTTTTTCAGCAGGTGTTTTCCCGTATGACTAAGAGAATGAGATCAGCTGGGGGAAAATAAAAGCAAACAGGCCAAAAAACAAGTCTCATAAAGATAGCTGGTCTCTGAGTCCCCATCCTCCCCACTCAGTGGCCCCAAACATCTTTCCTAATTGAATCAGGCCTTAAATCTCATCTTTCACCTCCCAAACAACCACCATTAGTGGAGACCTCAACTGTCTCTGGAAGGCCTCATCTGGGACTCTGTCATCCCTGCTCACATGCCTTTTGTAACCCCTCCCCACTAGCTCCTGAATCAGCCCAGTGCATCTCTGGGCATTTTTTACTGTTAGAAAGTTCCTGGCACAGATCATAAGTCCATGTCCTGGGAATCTATGTCGTCTGCCCACCGGGGAACCACAGAGCATGTCTGTCCCTCCTTCCCAGGGTCAGCACATTACAGGTGTGAAGAGTGTGACCATGTCTCCCCTGGTCCTTCAACTGTTCTTCATGTGACACCTGGCTCCCCTTCTCTGGACTCAGCACCACTCATGAGCAAATGTCCAATGCAGAGAAGAGGTCACCCACATGGCCAGTAGGTATATGAAATGTACTCAGCATCATTAATGAGCAGGGAAATGCACAACGAGATACCACCACCCACCCGCCATCATGGCTGAGGCTAAAATGAAAAGTACTGACCATACCAAGAGTTGACGAGGATGCAGAGCAACTGGAACTCTCGTACATCACTGGTGGAAATGTAAAATTGTGCAATTACTTTGGGAAACCGTTTGACAGTATCTCCTGAAACTAAATGTATGCTTACTCCGAGCCAGCAGTTCAACTCCAGGTATGTACCCAAGAGAAATAAGTGATTATTTCTACCAAAAGACAATCGTTGCCCCATTTATAATTACCAAATACTAGAAATAACGTAAATGGTCATTACCAGTAGAGTAACTAAATTATGGTATAATTCGTTTAATGGAATACTACACATCAGTGAAAAAGAATGAACTGTTGCTAACACACAACACGGATGAATCTCCCAGATGTGATGTGCGTGAAAGAAGCCGGACATGAGAACATACCCACTGTGTGTTTTCATTTATGAGATGTTCAAAAACAGTTAAAGCTCATCTGTGGTTTTCAAAGTCCCTTTGAGGGAGATGGACCGGGAGGAGGTATACGAGCACTCTGGTGGGCTGGAAATGGCCCGTGTCTTCCTCGGAGGCGTTTTTACATAGAGACAGACATGGAAAATTCAGGGAGCTGTACTCTCAAGACTTGCACACTTGACTATATATAAAACCAATGCCTTATTAAAAAAGAAAAAAGTCACCCCCACAAATGAAAGAGTGGGGGCCCAGAGCTGAGCTCCAGCATGAAGTTGAGCAAGACCACCATTGCCTTGCTTCAGCCACTGTACTTTGATTAATGCAGCTGAGATCCCACCATGACCTTTGGGGCCAACACCTCACACCTTCGACTTACATTGGGTCGACAGTCACTTGAGAATCCCTAAATCTTTCTCATGGCTGCTCAGCTATGTCCACCCATTTCGTGCTTATGGGGTTGGCTTGTCAGGTCTCAAGCATTGTGGGACAGAGACAAGGGGAAGGAAACCAGCAATCTGAACTGTGTCATCCTTTATCTCATTCCCTCTGTACGGCACCCCTTGAGAGGTGAATGTTGGGCCCTCACTTTAAAAACAGCCCCATGAATCTCGGAGGCACTGTGTGACATGACCAAGGCTGCCCAGCCAGATAGAGCTGGTCAGGGGCTTGAGCCCAGGTCTGTGTGACCCCTCGTCCAAGCTTTGCCTTTCATCAGGCTGACCAGAGATGAGGCCACATCTGTAACATGGGGCTTGTGGCCTAGCTGTACCCCCTGCTGGTAGATGGAGACACCATGTGTGTGACATGGCCCCAGGGATCTCTGTGTGAGTGTTACCTCCCAACTTCATTATAAGCATCCTGAGGGCCAGGAAATACCTTAACTTCTGTCTGTGCCACCAAGGCCCCCAAGCCCTGCACATAGTAGGTTCTCAGTAAGTACCCAATGAATTGGGTTGTAGAAACTGAGATTCAGAGAGGTATAGCAACTTGCCCAAGATCACACAGCAAGCCCTCAACCAACAGGACTTGTAACCACATCCCCTGACTTCCATCCCAGTGCTCCATCTGCCATTGCCCAGTGCGGCCAGCTTCCCGTAGACCGCAGGGATCGGAGATGCTAATGGGTTGAAAGATACTTAAGGAGGAAGGAAAAGGACCATCTGAGGTGAGACAAGGCTGAGGCTGGCCCTGGGGCCTTCAGGATGTGTGTCCCAGGGAGAGGCTGGGGACGGGTTATAGGCAACACAGTTGCACAGACCGCACTCTCAGAAGGACGCTGGGCTTGGGTGAATGCTCTGCAGATACTCTCTTGAAATTCTTAATTTTACCTTTGGATTTGTATTTTTAAGTGAAGTCCCATGGCCAATAGAGCACGCACCAGGGCTTAGAGCTTTGGCCCCCTCGAGGCCCCACCTCCTGTTGCCTCTCCTCTCCCTGGGGACAGGTTCTTAGACCCCAGCTGCCTCCTCTCCTGGGGCCCCCAGCTCCCGCCAGCCTCCCTGGGGATCTCTGGTGCTTGCACTGGCAACGCTGAAGGACAGGCCTCTCGTCCACCCCGGTCCGGGCACCTAGCGCCCCAGCACAGAGGTCGCGATGTCCTTGGATGGCTCATTTCTGTGTATTGGGGTGGTGGCCCCCTGTGGGACGGGGAGCTGCCGGGCTCCACCGTCTGGCCCCTCATCGGATCAGGGTGTGTGTATCCCACTTCGGGCAGGGGAAGGAAAGTGGCAGCTAGTGGATTTGGCGTGCACGCTTTGTGTCACAGCCCACGGGCACCTGTGTGATCCAGAAATTAAACAATAAGTAAGAAAACACTATGACACATCAAGAGCGAGACAGTGCGAGAAAGGTAAAACTTTATATCTTGGTATCTTTAGGGGCACTTTTTCCCTGATTTTGAACAGAGGACCTACGGTATTACTTTACACTGGACCCAGACCCGGCCAATTCGGCAGCCAGTCCCACCGGGGAGGATGTTTCCCAGGGCCGGGTGGGGGTTCAGCGGCAAGCAAGGGCTCCCTGGGGAAGCAAGATGGCAGGGGACGGGGGCCCAAGTGGCTGGGAAGCTCGGTGACAGGTACGCGGCGCCCTGAGGCACACTCACCCCTCGCAGCGCAGGGGGCGTGGAACCAACCTCAGGCCTGGAGGTGGCTGAGGCTTAGCCGCTGCAAAGGTCTCTGCACATTGCGTGGCAACTGGTACGATTCTTGCATCACATTCTATGACCCTGTTCTAAAACCCGAACCTCGAGGAAGTTAAGCCCCCCAGAACTTCCATTACCTGCTGTCTGCCCCTTCCGTACCCTACCTGGCAGCCCCCACCCCCCACCAACGGAGGGCAGGTTGACTTTCTCCCCTGTGGGTCACTGGCCCGGGATGGAATTTTGTCGTCCGCCCTGCTCCCTGGGCCTGTGTCCCTGACCGAGCTGCGGTGACGGGCCCTCACTCTGCGCCAGGCCCGGCTGCGCCCTGAGATGCGGAGCTGGTCAGGGGGTGTTGCCCAGCGGGCCCAGCCGGTGAGGGCGGGGCGGGGTGCTGAGGGGCCTGGGCTCACGGCCTTCCTCGCTCCCTAGGAGGCTGTGCAGGGGGAGGCCAGCCACTCCAATGAGGTCGGGACGCTTCGCTCTCTGGAGGGGCTGTGCCTCCAGCTCTTAGCAGGATTGCCGAGCGCACGGAGGCGGGCAGAGGGCACTGCAGGCTGAGAGGACAGCCGGGAGGACTGAAATGTCAGGGGTGGTCGGGGCGAGTGGTCTGGCACAGCTGGGAAGGGAAGGCCTGGGCTGGATCAGAAGCTGGGGAGGCCCAGAGGCCACCAGCTCTCCAATGGCCTCAAACCCCAGGCTGAGGAGTTTGCTCTCTGACTGTCATAATGGGGCCTTCGAAGGTGGCTTTCAGCTCAGGAGCAGCATCAGAACTGATGTTCATGAAGATCGTTTAGAGGTTGAGTTGGGTGTGGATGGGAAGGTAGGGAAACTGAGGCAGGGAGAGGTTGGGGGGCTGTTGTGATAACATAGATTTTAAAAAGGCAAGCCTCATGGAAAGGGAGAGAAGGGACACATAGAAAGGATGGGAGAGAGGTAAGCTTCTGGTCCCAAAAGGACAAATACGGTAGGATTCCACTTAGATGAAGTGCCTAGGGTAGTCACATTCACAGGGACAGAAATAGAGTGGCAGCTACCGGGGGCTGGGGAGGCAGGGCGGGCAGGACGGGGAGTTGGTGCTTAACGGGGAGAGCCTCAGTCTGGGAAGATGAACAAGTTCAGGAGTCGGGCGGTGGTGAAGGCTTCGCAACAGGGTGACTGTGCTTCATGCCACCGAACTGTTTTCCTTAAAAAGGTTAAAGTGGTAAATTTGATGTTATGTGTATTTATCACAATTTCAAAAACAGTATAATGTTTAAAAGATAAGAGAGAAAGCGAGAGAGGACTGGCAGGTGTGAGGACTGACCAGAGCGAGGGGAGCGGGAAGGGAGAGTGCAGGCGGCCCCAGGTGTGACTGAGGCTGCGCAGATGCGGTCGCCCAGGTGAGGAGACGGTGGGGGTGGAGGCCGGGGCCCACGCTCAGCGCTGGGCGTGTGGGGCCTGTGGGACTCTAGGAGTGCCTGGCAGGAGCCGGGGCTGGAGAGACTGGCTGAGAGTCATCAGCTTATCACTGGTAACTGACCCCACACAGGAGAAGATGAGAAGGCCCAGGGGAAGCGTGAGATGTGAGGAGAGGGCAGAACCAAGGGGACGGGTGGGCCAAGGAGAATGAATGCATCATCGGGGGGACTGAGGAGGAGGGACAGAAAGGAAGGAGGGAAACCCAGAGAGTCTGAGCTCTCACGGGCTGCAAGGAGCAGGGCTCATTCAGGGTGCCTGAGTGCAATGAGGGTTGTGTGTGGGAGAGAGGATGGGGTTCTCATGGGAGTCCAGCATGAGCCACAGCAATCCAGGCCTGAGGGAGCAGGGCACTTCTGGGGACACGGTGTTCTCTGTCTGTCTCTCTCAGTCCCGTGAATTCACCCTCCTCTGAGGACTCTTACTCCCCTAAAAGTCTCTTCCCTCATGGCCTCAGCTTCCATGTGTTCATGATGGTCTCCTCATCCCCAGCTTCCCCTGCCACCTGCATCACTTTCTCCTTGTGTCCCTGTTCAGTGCTGTTGTGGGTTGAATTTTATCCCCCCAAAATTTGTACCTGTGAATGTGACCTTATTTGGAAATAGGGTCTTTGCAGATGATCAAGTTAAGATAAGGTCCTAAGGGCAGGCCCTAGTCCAGTATGACTGGTGTCCTTATATTAAGGGGACATGCAGACACAGACAGGTACAGAACAGGGAGACCACCAGCTCAAGGCTAAGAATGCCTGAGGCTCCCGGAGCTCCGGGAGAGACGTGGACCCCATTCTCACACAGAGCCTTCAGAAGGAGCCAACCTGCCAACACCTAGATTTTGAATGTCTAGCCTTCAGGACTGAGAGACAACAATTTCTGTTGTTTAAGCCAGTCAGTTTGTGGTGCTTGGTTAAGACAATCCCAGGAATTAATACAAATGCCAAGAAATAAAAGCTCATTCACCCAATTCCAAGCGACCTCATGGCTCGTTGACTAGCCGATCAATCAGTTGCCCTTGAGCCAGGCACCCGCTTTGTCCAATCAGCTGAGAGGAGGTGTCACATGATATAAAGCATGGCAGCCCCCAGGGGTGCCTAATGAAGGAGGGCAGTGGGGAGACAGCTCTCTCAAGAGGACCAGGGGGCATCCCAGGCACTCTTGTGTCCCTGAAGCCAAGGGAAGAGAGAGGTGCAGGCTTCGGTGATGAGGGATCATGGCCTGAAATCTCTTTGACCAAAGTGTCTTCCAAAAGAGAAGGACAAAGACATGAGAAGATTGGGTATGAAGAGTCAACTTTGTAAATCAGCCTTTCTTCGGCCATCATCAAGCTGTTCACTGTGGCTGAAATAAGAAGATGGTATAACTGGAAAAATATTCATTTGAATTTGTGACTCAGCCCCTCCTGACCTCAGGGAAATGCAGCCCATAAATCCAGACGCTGCCGCAGCGCCTCCTTCCGGAGCGTTCCCGTGGGGGCGGATGCCGGAAAAGCCATTAGCAGAAGTGACTGGACCCATTCCCCATGAAAGATTTAAAAGTGCCCTTGGTACTCCGAGAACTTCCCCGTCTCAGAGCTTTCATTTCTGAAGCTTCCTGATGGATGGCCTCAGCCCTTGACCCACTAATTTTTACTCTCCAACCTGCCTAGTTTATTTCCTGGCACAGCTTGTAAATTCTGTTTTTTCATGTTGAGCCGTGGTCTAAGGCTTCTGCTGTTGAGAAGCAGGGTGGCCAGATGAGCCTGCTGGGGTACCACAGACACGAGATGTGGAAGACTCAAGTTTTTCAATGTGTCTTACATTTCTTGAGCCGCCCTTTTGTTTTTCTTACCAGCTCTTACTCAGGACTCTATAAAGCAGGTAAGAGAGGCACTTCAGGCTGGCCATGCTGGGAGCCTCATCATCACCCCCTTCCTGCCGCTCCCTCCCCGTTTGGGTTCCCAGCCCTCCCAGACCTGGTCCCCCTCTTTCCTTTTGAAAGATGGGAAAACAAAAGATCCAAGAAGAGAAGGGACTTGCCCAAAGGCCCAAGGACACTAGACCGAAACCCAAATGTGCTCATTCTCTACTAACACACTTACCAGGCACAGGACTAGGCACTGGGGACGTGAAGACCAATAAGACCTGGGTCCTTCTCTGAGGGGAGTTACAGTCTGCCGAGAGGACCTGGGGGAGCGGGAGGGGGATGGGAAGGTGACCCCAATAGCAGCAGCAGGGGGCACCCTCAGAGTCATGGCTAGTGTTTGCTGAGCCTTTGTTGACCGCACACCAGCCCCCGGCTTTGCCCCTGATCTGCTCATGGCCACTTAACCTTTACAACACCCTATGGGGGGAACAGTACTATTACCCTCTCACTGTTCAGAGTGATTGGCAACTTTTTATTTCCACAGCTGAATCCCCCTTTCTTCAAGGGAAATCTGGCACGGAGCCCCAAATAAACACATCAGGCAAAACCAAGGTGAGCCCCCTCACTCAGCCTTCCCTGTGTAACCCCCGGCAGGGACCCTGGAGGAGCCTGAGGTCTCCCTGCACACGGTTTAAAGACCCCCATCTGATCCAATTTTTGGATGGCTCCAAGAGGCACAGGTTACAAGTGGAATTTCCCAGTCCACTTACACTCGTTGTACAGATGAGCAGACGGAAGCCCAGAGGAAGGGAGGGATTTAGCGAGGGCCGCCCGGGGAGCCACCACCGCAGCTGGCGCTCCAACCAGAGTCTCTGAATCGCAGCCCTGTGTCCGCCCGTGGCAGCTCTTTTATTAGGAAATGGAAGCCTTTTATTAACAGCTATAAAACACCATCTGTTCCGAGCCACATTTTAAGGTCGAGCTTGCCGTGGGCTCGGTGCACATGGATTTCACCTCCCTCCCACCCTCCCCCTCCCCACCTCCAGCTCTCCACGTCACTGACCCCGGGGGAGAATCTTGCTTTAGAGAAGCCAGTTCTGGGAGCCAAGTAGGTGAGTGTGGCTTGAAGCTGACAGCTTCCTAGTTGGCCTTAGGAGCCCTCCGCTCCTCTCGGCGCATTGAATGGAAGGTCTCATCGCTCCGTAACATTCACGGAACATTTGACATTAGAAAGCGCCTTTAAATCCTCTGAAATAGGATTTTTGAATTCAACAGCACCTTGGAGTGTATAAGAGGAACATTAACTTCCCTTCCCTGTGTGTACTAAGAGGGAGACTCTTTCAGGAAAGTTAATGATTGTACCCCTCAGGGCGGCGTCTCTGGAGGTGGCCTGCCGCCCAGCCCTCCCTCCTTCAACGGGCCCCAAAGTTGCCACCTACTTCTCTCTACTTGTGCCTTTGCAGCTGCTTTTCCTACTCTCCTCTCTTCCCTTGTCCTGGCTCATCCCCTCTGCAGGCTCTGCCTGTCACTTTTTTCGAAGGATTTTAGTGCAAATCATCTAGGAAATGAGTCTGCTGGCAAAGACAGCAAGCACGGGAAGCTCCCAGCATCCCAGACCGGTCCCAGCTGGTTCTGTCCCCAAGTCCCTTCTGGGGTGAGTCTGAGTGGCTCCCTCATGTGACCCAGAGGTGAGGCTAAGGGTGTTACCCAAACTTTGCTTCATGGGATTCCAATTCCAGGAATACTTTCTCAGAGGCATGGTTTCATGGTTAAAGACCAGGAAAATTTTGCATGTAACCTATTTCTCCTGGGGGCACCCAATGTGTGGAAGCATACCGAAAGTTTTGAGAAGTCCTGCGGTCTCAGGTCCTGTGGAACTTTGGATAACCCAAAACCTGTTTGAGTGCTCAAAATATGTTTTGCAGCTCGTTCAGAGGTGTCTCTGTGAGTTAGTTCTGGTAAACCTGTGAACCTTTCACTAGGGTCCCTCTTGGCTATAGATGCTCTCCTGGTTCCACTCAAGAAAAGCCAAATTAGGTTATTCTCTGAGAGCATCACAGAGGGGTTTTTGTTTTGTTTTGTTTTTTTCATCTATACCAGAGCATTATCAGCGGCTTGTGCTTTCTTTGGAAGTAAATAGAAATGAATCAAGGGGGACCCATTTATGGTCTGAACATTGCATTCTTGGGGTCCGGGCAAAGGAAGATGTCAGGCCAAGCCAAGCCATTCTTATACAAAGGGATGGCACTGGGGTTTTCTGTGTTTGAGAAGCTGCCATATTTCTCCTACACACATGCCAGGACGTGCACAAACGTACATTAATAATACGTACCTCTGCTTTCTGAAATGGAGGCTTTTCCTGTTAGCTGAGTGAACTCTGTTTTTTGTTTAAGTGCACTAATTGTTTTTAGTTAATAACTATTCCAGCTGGTTGATTGATTAGCTGGTTGTCTTTTCCTAACTTTCCTTTCTCTCTATGCTGGACGATCCCATCAGTCCTGTCACAGAGGAGCCATGGTGTGTGTGTGTGTGTGTGTGTGTGTGTGTGTGTGTGTGTGTAGGGGTCTAAAAACACAAACTGCTGATGAAGGAGATACTGATTATATCCTTTTGCTGGGGCTACCATAACAAAATACCACAAACTGTGTGGCCTAAACAACAGAAATGTATTGTCTCAAAGTTCTGGAGGCTCAAAGTCCAAGATCAAGGTGCCAGCAGGGTTGGTTCCTTCCAAGGGCCATGGAGGGCTGTTGCAGCCTTCTGTCTCAGCGTTTGGTGGTTTGCTGGCAGTCTTTGGCGTTCCTTGGTCTGTTGGAAGCATCACCCTGATCTCTGTCTTCATCCCCACATGTGTTCCTGTGTGTGTCTGTCCAAATTTCCACTTTTTATAAGGACACCAGTCATGTTGGATTGGGAGCTCACCCTGCTCTAGTAGGACCTCATGTAAACTGAACGAGTTATTTCTGCGATGACTCTTCTACCAGGTAACAGCACATCTTACTTGCAGAGCGGTGCTGGCTCACGGAAATCCTGGGCGCTAGAACTTCAACAGATGAATTTGAAGGGCACAATTCAACCCATGACACCAATGCTGCACACAATAGTGTATTCCATTCCGCAGCATCGAAGGAAGTCCTGAGCTGTTGCCTCACTATTTAGCCTGTCAGCCTCAGAAAGGAGGGCGAGGGTGAGAATAGGCTCAGACACAGAGATGCTGGCAGCTTCTTGCAGCAAGCTGACATCTTCCAAGAGGAGAAGAGCCCACGGTCTCCTCAAGGTTGTCTGATGGGATAAACAAAGACAGGTGGAACTGCCATTAGGTTCATTTCAGTAAAACGCATCCTGTTGCATGTGTGGCCCCGGGTTGGGCCCTGGGGGGAGGGGGATGCAGCAAACTGACACCCTGCCCGGGGTTGGGGGGATCGCCACAGGAGACGGATGTGAGCTGAGTGGAGGGGTGTGGGCCCAGCGTGAGGGCCATGATGAGTTTTGCTTAGTGAGGGGACATGGAGGCTTCACAGCGGAGGTGATGTGTGAGCTGGGCTTGTCATATTATCAACAGTTTTAGTCAAGAGGGAGGACAGAGGGCTTAAGGCAGATCAGGGTACATATGGTGGTTCTAGAACTTCCTAGTAGCGTGATTTGCATGAGTCACTCACCTATCTAAGCTCCATGTCCTCCTCCATACAATGGGGGTAACAACAAGTATCTACTCAGAGGTTAAATTAGAAAATCCTTGCGATGTGCTTAACACAGGGCTTGGATGTGGTGGTTAACATGAGCTGCTTTCTGTGAGGCTTGACCGGGATGCTGTAGGCAAAGGACCTGCACGCAGCATGTGTTCAACTGATGCTCCTCCTCTTATAAAATCCGCTTTGGCAGAACTTCCGGCATTCATGTTTTCCATCAGGGCATGGAGTGAAGGGTGGAGGGCTGTACAGAGAAGCATTTGAACGACTTGAAGAATAAAATAGTCTTCGAGGATTCATAAGCGTTTAGAGTCCCCTGTTTACTTGGAATTAGTGGCCATGCCAATATAATCAATGACAATTTATTCAGTCACATGCCATCAGGACTTTCACTTTGCACAGTTTTATTGGAAAATTAATCCAGCTTAGTAGAGTATCCGCTATAGTAGTTATTATCCCGACGATTCATAGAACATGCCCGGCCACCATATGAATGCCAAACATTGATTTGCTCTGAGAGAGAAAATCCAGGAAGGGTCTTTCTAAGATTTTTCTCTTTCTGGTAGGTCATAGATCACAGAAACTCAGAAGACAAGCACCAATTCCCTTACCATGTCGTACAGACGAGAACTAGAGAAATACCGTGACCTGGATGAAGATGAAATCCTCGGAGCCCTCACGGAGGAAGAGCTCAGGACCCTGGAAAATGAGCTGGATGAGCTGGACCCTGACGTGAGTAGGCACTAAAGGGGACCATGTCATCACAGGTGCAGGGACAGCAACTATTACCACGTAGGGGAGGGACAGGGGCAGACTTCCCGTAGCCACCACTTCCCGTTTCCCTCTATGGCAATGACACTGGAATAACACTACCCTTGCAGGTGTGTGTGTGTGTGCGTGTGCGCACATGCGCGTGCCTGCGTGTGTTTGTGTGTTGTGTTTGTCAGGGTTTTCTAGAACAGAATCAACAGGATGTGTATATAGGGAAGAGATTTATTGTAAGGAACTGGACACGATTATGGAGGCTGACAAGTCCCAAGATCTGCAGTCAGCAAGCTGGAAACCACGAGGGTGGGCAGTGTGGTTCCAGCTTAGGTCCAAAGGCCTGGAGAACCAGTGGAGTTGATGGCGTCCTTTCAGTCTGAAGGCCGGTAGGCGCAAGACCCGGGAAGAGCCGATGTTTGAGTTTGAGTCTACAGGCAGGAGGAAAACCAATTACCCAGCTCAAGGCAGTTCTGAGGGTCAGGAAGGTCAAGATTTTTGTTCTATTCAGAACTTCAACTGACTGGATGGGGCCCACCCACATTAGGGAAGGCAATCTTTTTTTTTTTTCAGTTTCAAATGTTAATCTCATCTAGGAACATCCTTACAAGCACGCTCAGAAAAATGTTTAACCAAATGTCTGGGTACCCCGTTGCCCTGTCAAGTTGACACATAAAATTAACCATCACAAGTCTACTCCTTGTCCACTTCGCACCCATACACATCTGAAATCTTACTTCTCTCATTATAAAGACAGTAACGAGGTCATAAGAGGAAGGTAGAGTCCAGAAGAGGAGGTGAAATCCTTGAGTAATCCTGTCCTTGATATCCCATAACTTAAGTACTATGGTATAAAATTAATAATACCTAAATACTATGATATAAAATCAATACCTCTTATGTTACATGATAAGAGAGTAAGAGAGGGGGGAAAAAAACAAAGATACTTGCTTCACACACACACACACGTTCAAAACAAAATAAGGAGGAAACACTCATGACAATTATAGTCTTTGTTTCTCTAACCGGTCACATGCTTGCAGCTGGTATTTATAACTACCTTCTTCCACTCCCGTTCTGTATTCCCTTTGCCTTTAGCAAGCACCTTGTTGGTCACGATTCTTTCCTGGTTGGATGACTCAAACCTTCATTCCTGAAGGGTCTGGGCCCGTAGTAGCCCTGCGTGGATTGGGTTGTTGTCATTTTCCATTGACTCCAATCACAGGACATGGTGCTGGTAAGAAGCCCCTGGGCAGTCTCTGGATTGCAGGCAGATGCTTCCATACCTCCGATGTGGGGCAGTAGTCCAATTCCACATCCGTCACCCCGGCCAGTACAGAAACTCCTTCTCTGCCCATTGATTCAGTGCCATAAGGAGCCCCAAGTGGCCAGGCGGGAGTCTCAGTGTCCAGTCCAGTGGAGTCAGTGTTGTGTCTTCTGGCGGAAACATTCCTCCCTTTGGGACTAAGACCTCTAGACCAGAAGAGCATAAGGTCACAAGGACAGGAAGCAAAAATGCTACCAGTGGGTCACTAGGGGTAGCAGTGAGGAGGGCCCCTCTCCCCTCCATGAATCCTGACTGGGGGAGAAACAGCACCAGATATCGGGCATGGATTCAGAGTAAATACAGCCTTCTGGAGAATCTTGTCCCAGCCCCACGAGGTATCGCTCCCTAGCAAGCACTGCAACTCTCTGCAAAAGCGAGCTCCCCCGTTCTCTCCAGCTAGCTGCTGCAGGCCGTGGGGGACCCTGTGTCATGGAAGGAATTAACTGAGGAATAAAGGACAGCAAGAGTCCCTTTCACTGGTTGGGGGCATGTGTTTTTATCATTGCATTTAATAGTTGGCACATGTAAGAAGTGTGTTTAATGCTCAGAATTGGCCTCTGCAGTCCGGATGACAGGATCAAGCGGCAGGAGGCTCCCTGGTCAAGCCTGTGGTTCGGCCAGCCACCATGGAGCCGTGCGCAGGGCCGAGAAAGGGATTCCCAGGTGGCCTGCTAGACAGGGGCCTGCATCTTCTATCTATACCCAGATCCCCAGGTCAATGCTCAGTCCAGAGAAAGTACATAATGAATATTACTGAATGAGGTGAATTTTCCATTTTATATATATTTTTAGTTAAAAATGGAACATTTCACACCTTTCTTTGAAAACTTGTCATTGCTCAACTGTGGTTTAACAGTGATCCATAAAGAAAAGAACACCACTATACCATTGCACTAACCCTCAAGTAATCACAGTTAGTGTAGAGGGAGAAATGCAGGACTAGAGGTAAGATGTCCCAGCACCAACCCCGGCCCTGTCTCTTACTCTCCATGTGACCTTGGGCCAGTCCCTGTCCTTCCCTAGGCCTCAGTGTCCCCATCCATGAAATGATGGAGTTGGTTGGTCCCTTCAGGGCTCAGCTGCCATGAGCTTATAACCTGGCCTTATCTCCAGATTCAAATAAATGTCTTCTTTCTAGAAAACCCAGATTCCTAGGCTAGGGGTCCTGGATCTTAGGACCCATAGAATGACAAATCCCTCTTGCTCTTCATGACTTCCCCCTGCCCAGCCAGAGGAGATGGATCCTCTGATGGGGCTACTCCAGGGCTTTGGAAGGCAGTGCTGGTGCGAGAGCCTTGGGTCTCCTCCTCCCTCCCCTGCACCCCTGCTGCCCGGAAGCCTGGGCTTCAGGAAAAACAAGCGCTATAGGCAAGGAATAACCAAGCTCCCAGCTTTATTGCTATGAGGTGATTCTGTTCTAATTCGATCCTAGACCACTGTCACATAGAATTACACGAACAAGCAGCTTTAAAAAGTGAGAACCAAAGGGGGATTAGCTACTTTTGTCAGCTCAGTAAATATGGTGTAGTTGCCTGCGGGTGCCAGGCCCTGTGCGGGCCACCCCAGGGGACCCTGGCAGGGACCCTGCCCTCCTGTCAGTCGGCTCAGGCCGGGGCGTGCAGGCCTGATGAACAGCGTCCTGGACGGGCACAGACAGGGAGCTCAGGGAGACGACTGATTCTTACCGGTAGAGGCTTCACAGGCCAGGTGATCTGGGAACTGGGCCCTGGGATTTTTCTGAGTCAAGAATAAAAACAAAGAATTCTAGGCCAAATGGAGGCCATGAGCAAAGGCTCTCGTACGGAAGGTAACTGGGGACAGCGGTAATTAGAATCTCAGTGCAGTTTCTGCGGGGCATTAGCTGACCTTGGAAGGAGGTTTCGGCTGGATAATGGTGGAGCGGGGAGGCATGGGATGCACGGCCACCCGGAGAGTTTAGACTTTTCTCTGTAGGCCCGAGGAATCTTTGAGGGGCAGTGACTCGGTGGGCTTGCTGGTTTCAGGAACTCTGAGGAAAGATGGACCAGAGGAGGTGCCAGCGACATGGGTGGGAGGCAAAAGGCCCGGCTGGTGGTGGGACAGTTCCTTTCTGAAGCTAAGGAAGGGCCCTGCCCCTCTCCACAGACTTTCTACCATATTGCAGACTCTTTCTGTCCCCAGGGCAATGAAGTGAAGGCCTGTGCCTCTGGCCATCTGGCTGTTGGAGTTGTTCCCCTGCCGGGGAGGGGGGGGGGGATGGGGTTAAATGAAGCTGTGTCTGCAAGTCAGGCAGATGGTGCCAAAGGTCCCAGCCAAGCCTCAGACCTGAAGGGGGCAGGGGGCAGGTAGAAAAGGCCTCTCAGGACTGGAGTATAGCCCCTACCTAAGGCCTCTTGGAGCCCCAGCTGGGAGCTCTGTTTCAGCTCTAACCTGGCAAAGGGCTCCCCCAGTGCCCCCACCCCAAATATCAAGGTCTCTGGCCTCAGTAGCAAATTCCCTCTCACACAGCCAGCGCCCCTAGTCCTCCTCCCAGAAGATCTACAGGAAGGCGGGTGCCCACGGGAGGGACAGAGAACCTGGGGCCCAGAAACTAACTTGCCCCGGTCACAGGACCAGGGTGTGGAGACTCAGATTCCAGACAGGCTCCGAGTGCTCTCTCAGCTTCCACTCCGGCAAGAAGAAAATAAATGTGCTTTTGGATTTGGAGGAGGGTTGAGCAATCAAGAGACCCGTGATTCTCATACCATTGTGATTTCAAAATGGACATTTTCAAAGACCCCTTTCTCTCTAAGTTCAAGAACAAGGAAAGAGAAGTCAGAGAGAGGATAAGAGATAACAGAGACCAGTGGGGTTTTTTTGTTTTTGTCCCAGCCGCACAATTGGCCCCTTCACGGAGATGTCTCTGTTACCTGATTTGCAAGTCAGTATGTGAGTTTTGAAAAGATCTAGGGGGCCTCCCTACTTTCTGAGAGCACAAACATTCCAGCTCAGTTTCACCTGCCCTTGGCCCGTGTTCTGAGGTCAGCACAGGGAGAAGCCAAAGGTATGCAGACCAGAAGAGGTCTCGGTGCCAGCCATCTGGGAGGAGCACAGGGACCAGAAGAGTCCATGCCCCCAACTTTGAGAGCAGGAGCTGACCAAGAGAGGGGAAGGAGGTTGCTCTAGGTCACACGTCCAAACAGAACCAGACCAGGCCCCAGGTCCACTGCCCTGTCTGGGACACTCTATATGGCTTCTGCTTTCATTTCTGTTTAACAGGTGCTTATATGGCACTTCCTATGCCCAGGCACTGTTCTAAGCACTTGGAAAATCTTCATTCATTCAACCATCATCATAATCCTGTGATGCAGGCACTGTTATCAGCCCCATTTTGCAGACAAGAAAACTGAGAGGTGAAGCAAATTGTCCAACATCCCACCCCTAGGCAGTGGATGAGCCATGACACGGTTCTGAGAGCCACTCTGAAGCTTCATGGGGGTCTCAGAAAGATAGTTTGAGCCACAGCTGTGCTCTGGTTTTGTAACTGGGGTAAGTGCTGGATGAAAATCATCCTCCTTTCTTCCTGGAAGCAACCTGAAATGCAGAAGTCTGTGTTCGGTCCTGGCTCTGCTCCCAACTCAGGCATGTGTCTTCCCTATTTGGAGCTCAGTTTCCCTATCTGTAAAAGGGGTGCAGTCAGCCTAGATGCCTCTTGACACCCCCTCCAGCTCTAACCAGCTATGATTTGATGAGCAGTTCCTGGCAGCCTTGTTACCTGAATTCAGCTGACACTTCGGGGGGTTAGGGTTTCAGTGATGCAGCTGTTAAGCCTCAGTGTCACGTGACAGAGTACAGTACTCGGAGTTGGAAAGCAGCTTTGTTTGCAGCAGAGGGTTCCAAGCTTGTGCACATAAAAAAATAAAAAAATTTAAAAAAAAAAGAAGAAGAAAGAAAGAAAGCAAGAAAAAAAAAAAAGTCCCTGAAACTTTCTATCTCTCACTCTGTGGCCTGGAAAAACTTGAGCTTATCATGAGATTGTTGCACTTGGACTCCCACGGGAGAGGAATGCTCCATGTGCTAAAAGTATCCACTGTTGACTGATTCCCCAAGAGGATCTGCCCTTTCTCGTCTCTCTGGAGTTAAGTGGATGCTGCTCTGAAGCCCAGCCAACTCCTTGGTTCAGATTGCCTTTGCACCAGGCAGTGGGGAAAATGGACAACGTACAGAAACATTGAAGACTGACGGGTCACACTGTGACTTGTGCAGGGAGCCGTGTATGCGTTCTTATGGGATCAGTAGGTAGTTAACATTTACTGGTTGCACCATGGGCAAAGCTTTGTGTGGATGATCTCATTTAATCCTCTGAGAAGTTCGGTCATGGGCCCCATTTTAAAGATGGGGAAACTGAGGCTCAGAGAGATGAGGTAACCTGACCAGGATGTAACACAGATGGTGCTGGGCTTCCAGCCTCCAGCCCTGCCCCTAGAGCCCGTGCTGTTAACCACCACCTCCTGGGAGCACCTGTGGGCTGGAGCCTGCCAGGGCCCGGGTGGGGAATAACCAGCAAGTTGTTCTTTTCCAACATGATTTCCTTTGAAGTTGTTATGTTAGTTTCACCATCAATACTAATCTTCTAAAAAAGAAAGAAAAATACCATCAAGATCAAGAATTTACTTGTAAATATTGCTTGATAATGAAGCTTTGGGGAAAAGGAAGAATTTTTCTTAAGTGTCTCAGTAAAAGGATTAAAATATTAGCAGGAGGGAAGATGGTAGAGATAATCCCAACCTTATAAAGAAATCGGGTGCTGTGAGTTGGTTTTGAAGTCAGCCATTGGGAGGCTTTGGCCCTTTATAGCCACAGAAACAAGAGTGGAAAGCAACAGTCCCCTGCAGGGCCCAAAAAATAATAATCATAGCTCTTTTCTCTGTGGAGGGCTTTTTACAGGCCAGTCACTGTGCTAAGTGTTGTATGGGCATCATCTCTACGAGGATCACTACAAGGATCCTGTGAGATCGGTCCTTAAAGTTTGGGGTCCATACCATCGTAAAAAAAAGAAATGGATGACCAGATTCACACAGCTGGTAAGTGGGAGGCTAAGCTCAGGCAGACCTGTTTCTCTTAGTCCATAATGCATCAAGAGTTCTGAGAACAGGGCACCTGGGTGGTTCAGTTGGTTAAGCGTCTGCCTTCAGCTCAGGTCATGATCCCAGGGTGGTGGGATCACATTGGGCTCCCTGCTCAGTGGGGAGTCTGCTTCTCCTTCTCCCTCTGCCGCTCCCCCCTGCTTGTGCTCTCTCTCTCGAATAAATAAATAAAATCTTTAAAAGAAAAAAAAGAGCTCTGAGAACAGGGGCCATGAACTGCAAGAAGAAACAATGGAGACAAAAACCTAGAACTCTAGACTCGCAGCACTGAAAGGACCCTTAGAAACCATCTAACCTTCCCTCCCCCGCCCCCTGCATGTATGATGCAGGTAAAGAAGCTCTCATTTATGGGGTCCCTCCTGGACACACGTCATTCACTTGGTGCTTTATGCATTTCACTGAATCCTCACACCAACCTTATGATGTAAGAAGTAGTATTGACATTGTAGTGATGAAAAATCAAAACAACGGGAAAACCCCCCTGAAGCCCAGAGAGGGCAATGTTCTTAGTCAAGGTCACATAGCAGGTCAGCCGCAGACCCAGGAAGAGAACGGGGGACTTCCTGTCACACAACTTTGCTTCCCATCAGATTCCACAAAATCATAAAATCCTCCCTACTCTCCAGATGGTAC
Source organism: Halichoerus grypus (assembly GCF_964656455.1). NCBI lineage: Eukaryota > Metazoa > Chordata > Mammalia > Carnivora > Phocidae > Halichoerus > Halichoerus grypus. The sequence goes on from NC_135725.1 coordinate 61,435,420, forward strand.
CCTGTAAGCGAGGAGACGCTCTTGGCCATGCAGGAAGCAGCCAAATTTGGTCCACAGGGCTATGGTTCTCCCTTGTAACACAAACCAGCAGAATTGTGAGCCCAGGACAGAAGTAAACAGTTGAAATGGAAAGAAATAAATCTCTGCTCTAAAAATAGGCACACATCCTTAGAAACACTGCCGGCCATGTACAGAGCCAAGGATGGGCCTGGCAGGGTGAGGGTGAGCGAGGCCAGGTGTCAGTGTGTCCCCACCCTAACCTCTGTCTTCTGGCCCCATGACTACCTCCCTGCACCCCTCTCCAGCCTCCCCGGAAATCCCTCCTTTCTCTTCCACCCCCCACCTTGCCTCTTTGCTAGGGGACATCTTGGTCCCACAGCCCTTTCCCCTCGGTTCAAAAGCCTCCCATTTTTCAAGGTCCAACTTCCCTGCCCCCCCCAACCCACAGCACTGCACCTGCCCCACACTGAGGAAACTGAGCAATTTCTGTTTTGATTTTGACATTTTTAATAGGAAACATTCAAAACACATAGGAGAGTACAGACGATACTTATGTTCCCAGGATTTAGATTGAACAAAAGTAAAAATTTTACCTTATTTTATTCAGATCACCCTTAAAAAGAAAAAAAATCACCGTAGATAAAGTTTTAAGATTTTATTTATTTTAGAGAGAGAGAGAGCGTGGAGGGCGAGGGGCAGAGGGAGAGAGAGAATCTCAAGCAGACTCCATGCAGAGCGTGGAGCTGGATGCAGGGCTCGATCCCAAAACCCTGAGATCACGACCTGGGCCGAAACCAAGCATCAGACACCCAACAGACTGTGCCACCCAGACACCCCTGTAGATAAAGTTTAAACCCTGCCTTCCCACCCCCTCGTCTCTTCCTCATCTCTCCTCTTCTACTGAAGACTTTCTACTTGAGAGGCAGCAAACCAATCACCTACATCAGGTAGAGGTAGTACAAGTGAAGGAAGGAAGATGTTTCAGTTCCTCAAGGCACGTGGCCCTCCTGGTTCATCTTTCACTTTTCCACTCTTAAAAGAGATGTGGACATAAGAAAGTTTTCACTTGCAACTTAACCTCCCAGGAAGAAAAGTAACAACACAGTCAATGATGAATAGTAACTGATTCTAGACCTCTGTGTCAGCGACAGTAGGGCGTGGTGGGGACTGAGGCAAACAGGAGAGTTTGTATTTGACTAAAGGGTGCTTGCTGTTCAGCCCCACCTGTTGTTGCTGATGTGGAAGGGAAGGCCATTGAATTTTTTGCCAGATCATTGAATTTTTCCAGAGATACTGGAAATGTGAAATTGTTTTAGGGGGAGGGGAGAGGGAGAGGGAGGGAGAGAATCTCAAGCAGGTCCCACACCCAGGGCAGAGCCCGATGCAGGGCTCAATTTCACGACCCTGAGAGCATGATCTGAGCAGAAATCAAGAGTCAGATGCTTAACTGACTGAGCCAGCCAGGCGCCCCTGGAAATCTGAAGTTTTATGTGAAAGTTCCCTATTTTAAAATGTTGATGCCACATTTAAATGCACAGACCAAACCAACCCAAGTTTTGACATTTGATTGGACTGTAGGCCTCCTAGTTTGCAACTTAGCTCTGTTCTGAATGACAGGATTTTGTGTTTGTTTACATACACACACGTACACAAATAGCTAGAAGTATGGTTAGATATATGAAAAACACCTAGCCCAATGCCTGGCACATAGTAACAGCTGAATAAATGTTGAACCTGAATCTATGATTTGCCCACTAGAATCTAGGCCTCTTGAATTTGGAGCCACATTGTGCCACCAGATACAGGGCATCCAGGGACAGTTGTGGGAGTTGCGCTTTGCAGGAGACGTTGTTCACATTAAACCAGAGAGCAAATAATGTCCTTGGAGTTGTGCGGTACACAGCTTGCGCAATCAGATGCAGATATTCTGAGTGTCCCCATAATCCAGTGTCTGTTCAGTTGAACAGAAATGAATAATTATGCCCTATGATGATAAAACTAACTGGCAGTAAGCTGCATCCGTATGGAGTCCACACCTTTATTCTGAGGTTTGAAGCTAAAAAAGGCTTTTGAACTTCATTTTAGAGAAGGAGATGCCAAAGTCCGAGAGCACCGAGCACACCGTCTGTCGCTCCAGAGCCCTGGGATGAGAACCCAGGCTGTCAGTTAGGATGCAGTTTGGCGGCAAGTGTAAGACCCTGAAAATAACGTGACTTGAGCAGTGGTTTATTCATCCCTCAAGTTCAAGTCCAGAAGTGCGCCATTTAGAGCTGGTATGGAGCTCAGCTCCCCACACTTCCCCAAGTCCCAGATTCCATCCAGCTCATCTCTGGCCAGCCTGGGGTATAGTCCTCGTCCTCATGGTCCAGGGTCCTCATGGCCGTCGTAGCTGCCACGCTGCACCGGACTAGAGGAAAAGGGGAGAAAAAGGAAAGGAGAAAAGCCATTACGTAAGTGCCTTTTAAGGAAGATTACTAGAAATCGCCACTGGACACTTCTTATTGACCACAGCTTGGTGACGTGGCTCACCCTACCTGCAAGGGAGCCTGGGGAAAGTAGTCTTTAATCTGAGAGGCCTTGTGCTCAGCTGTGAGAGTAGAGTGCTCTCAGTACCAGCAAAGGGGAGGCATGATATCGGGGACCGTTTGGAGGCTGTCACTGTGAGTTCGCCAGTTTGACGGCCTGAGGTCCTGCTCTGCCAAAGTCTCCGAGGCAGAGTAAGAAGAATTGGGAGGAAATGAACCAAATCCAGGCCCTTAAAGAAAACCTCACAGAAGGCCAGCTTGGCCTTTCCTAAAACTCCCATCTGTGAACGCTGGCCCCATCCTGGACCCCCCACCCTGGCACCTTTCACGTGTCCCCTCCCCCAAACCTGCTTGGGGCAGCAGTTGGGTGGCCTGACAGATCGCTTGGGGCAGCAGGTGTGATGCTGACCCGAGGGGTGTCCAAGTCATACCATCCTCCTTGCCCAGCTGGAGCAACACTGTTGCTGGATCGGGACTATTCAGAATATGTTTTCTTAGTGGCCGGCGCATGGTGCTGGGGAGGCAGAGAAGACGAAGATACAGCCCCCTCGGTCTCCTCAGGGAGAGAGACAGCATCGACGTGCTCCAAGACAGCAGAGGGTGACGTTATATAAGCGCTGGCAGGGTGCCCAGGGGAGTTTGGACAGAGAATTTCCAGATCAATGTGGGGAGCACTGCAAAGGCCAAACAGGGTGCCCAAGGGAAAGACTTTAAAAGACAAATGCAGGGGAGGAGGCGGGAGGGAATGCCAGGCAGCGGGCACAGCCTGCTCACAGGCGGCAGCTCGAGAGCAGGGTGCGGCTGTGGAATGTGGAGCAGCCTAGAGAGGCTGGGACCTGGAATCCTTGAACAGAGGAGGAAGATCAGGAGGCTGGAGCAGCCTGGGGTCAAATCATGAAAAGGTCTCTGTACCTGGCTGATGAATTTGGTTGTGACTCTGTAGATTAGTAGAGGCCCTGAGCATCTGTGAGTGGACTGGGGAGCGACACGGTTGGACGCTGATGTTGGTGAGGTCCGGCTGGCTGATGGGAGGGGAATGTTTCGTAAACATAACCTGTGCTTTCACACCTATGTGCCCATATTCATGCTGCGCCCTATTGAAATCCTGACCCCTCTTTACAAGCTTCCGTCAAGGGCGCCTGGGTGGCTCAGTCGTTAAGCGTCTGCCTTCGGCTCAGGTCATGATCCCGGGGTCCTGGGATCGAGCCCCGCATCGGGCTCCCTGCTCAGCGGGGAGTCTGCTTCTCCCTCTCCCTCTCCCTCTGTGCTCTTGTGCTCTCTTTCTCTCAAATAAATAAATAAAATCTTTAAAAAGAAAAGAAAGAAAGCTCTGTTGAAGCCCCACTGAATGATTTCTAGTGGAATCTAGAAGCTGCTGGTCAAGAATGCAGAGGCAGAGTGCTCAGTATGATCCAGGCCCTGCGGGGCTAGAGGGCCTCATTTTATACAAGGGGAAACAGACCTGGCAGGTAACTGAAAAATAAAAGTCCTCAAGTCCAGTTAGAAAAATGTGGTTTTTTGGCCAAATACCTTGTGAAATGTAATCATGTGACTGACTGGCCTGTAAAACGTTTGGCCTTGCTGATGTGGTGGAAAGGGGTGGGGCATCTAGGATAGGCTTAGGTCCTTTAAAACGGGAGGGGGAGAGAAGTCAGTGGGCATTTGGGGCAGTTCAGCCTCCTGGGTTTCACTCTTACCCCGGGACAGGAACTCCATGCCTCGGGGCCTCAGTTTCTCCATCTGTAAACTGAGACTGGTTTGATAAGGAGGTGAGCTCTTGCTTTCTAACACACTTGGAGAGGAAGCCTGGTTCTCACGTGGCGCCACGTCTGGTTTCCAGGGTCTGTTCCTAGAGGAAGCCCGTCAGGCGGGATGGAACATTTTCTGTGGCTTGGAAGTCAAGAGTCCCGGGCTCTCAGTCCAGCGTCTGACCTCAAGCTAGGCCCTTCCCCTCCCTGACCCTCGGCCGGCTGCTCCCAATATGCAGTAAAGGCATTGTCCTCCACGGCCCGTCCTCTTCTGGGGAGTTGTGTGGGGCTTAGTCACAGCACAGCAATCCAGGACTCCTGGAGCTCGGACCATGGCGGGGGGCACCTTTAATATTCATTTGTCCTTAGACATAGTTGCTTTATTTGAGAAAAGTGATAAAGTTGCTTGTTTATTTTGTCGCTGTGAAGAAGCAGATTAGGGTACATTTCATGTATGATTAGCCACCAGCCTGGAAATGGTCATACTGATCCTTGGGCATGCTAATTATATACAGTGTCATCTGTATATAAACTCAGGCTTTCTGGCTCTTTCTGTGCCTCAGTTTCCTCAACTGGAAATGAAAGAATCGGTCCAGAGGCTCTCTTAGAGATTTGCAGCCCCTTTAATACATAGTGTGTGTGTGTTTGTGTGTGAATGAGTCAGTGTATGTGCCTGTGTGTTGTGTATGTGTGCATGTCTGAACAAGCCCACAGTGGTCCCAGCTGAGATGGCTTCTGACGTAGCCCAAACTATCTATAGCAATGATAATTGTGCAGATGCTTGATATTTGGCCTTTCTGGCCTCTGTCGGCAGGGTATTAGAGCTCCTCACAGTCCCGTTAAGGATCCGTCAAAGTTTCCATCGTCCTTTGGACAACTGGACTCCAGAGTGCGGGTGTGGAAGTCAAATTAAGATGATAACCTGCCAAGCTGCACATCCGAGTTTTAATTTTAAAAGCATTTAAAAGGAAGTCACCATTTAAAAACCCACGAGTAGGGAACCACAGGAAAAGCTTGCCTAATTTTTCCCCTACGATTATTTCTAAAAACGTATTAAAAATTCCATGTGTTTTTATAATTTTTAAAACCACTACATTGAAAACTCATGGATATACCTCTTTCTTCCTCTAGTCCAGAGCCTGATACGGGTGAGACACTCGAGTAGATATTTGTCGAATAAATGAATGAATATCTTGATTTTCTCTACACTGAATTCTAGTCTGATAGAAACCTGAGATCCGATGTGGCAAAACGGCAGCCCACAGACCCAGTCTGGCCTGCAGATGTGTTTTCTGTGACCTGAACATTGTTTTTAAAATACTTGGACTTTGTGTCAATGTTTAAAAATCAAGAGCTTTCGGGCGCCTGGGTGGCTCAGTTGGTTAAAAATCAAGAGCTTTCACATAAAGATGAGCAGATCTAATAGCACCACCCATATTCTCATATGGTGATAGTTCTGAGCTGGGTGGTGTAGAGGCACCGGAAGCCCCAGTGTACCACAGTCCCCACCACTCCCAAGCATCTCACACATATAATTTTAGCCTAAGATCAGAGAGCCGCCCTCATCACAGGAGTACATTTCCAAGTGTAAGGAAGGACGTGAAGACGTGCTCTGAGTCCTGGGTACCAAGGTTGTCTCCCAAAGCAAACCTTACCCCTTACCAACCTGTCTTTGGAGTGAAGATGCATGTGTGCCATGCGCCTGGCAAGACCTCTCCCTCTGATGGAGAGCTGACATGTGCCCTGGGGGAGCCAGACCGAATCGTCCCTTGGAACTAGCTACAGAGAAGGACTTGCCCAGCAAATTTCCCATGCGCACACTTTAAGATCAGGAGAACGAGATAAATTCCTTCAAGGTTCGAGGTTCCAGTGACCACAGGCATCGTGGAAATATACAACCTTTACTGGCAACGTAGAAGCTAGCGATAGACTGTTGTTTGCTATTTAGTGAAGCAGACCCCCGTTTCGGATCTTGATTAACTCGAAAAGCGAAAACAATGCAGTGTTTTCCATACAGGCAGTAATGGACGCTCTGCTCTCATTTTCTTCTACCTCTCCCATTGACTGCCCCTCTCCCCGGTTGCTCCAAATTAGAGATCTCTTTGTGGGGTCCTGGCCCTGCCTGTTAGCACACTGCCTGGACACATGAGGTGTTTGTTGACTGAACAAGGAATACAGGAATGAAAGAGACATCTCCACACATACGTGTTCACCAAATGCTCTCCTGGTCAGAGCCACCAACAAAATGGTTGTGGGAGCTCTTTTCCTCACCAGCTGGATAGCCTGCGTCTGAGACTCAGTTTTAGGTTCTAAGAGTCCTGAGAGATCCAAGGCAGTATTTTCTCACCCATTTAACTTCTCCATGACTAAATTTACACAGTGAGGCTCATCACATCATCAAACAGGACACCATTTTAAATTTGGCCAGCATCACTACCAGTCACTGGCATGCAAAGGGCCTTCTGTCCCTGGAGGTCCCTGACCGTTTAGCTACTGCATTAGCCATTTTTATAATTTTTCCCTAGCTAACATGCACCTTTTTTTTTTTTTTTTTTTTAAAGATTTTATTTATTTATTTGACAGAGAGAGACATAGAAAGAGAACACAAGTAGAGGGGGACTGGGAGAGGGAGAAGCAGGCCTCCCGCTGAGCAGGGAGCCCGATGCGGGGCTCAGTCCCAGGACCCTGGGATCATGACCTGAGCCAAAGGCAGAACATGCACCTTTTTTTAAAGTTTTTATTTATTTGTGAGAGAGAGAGAGAGAGAGAGAGAGAGCGTGCTCGCACAAGCATGGGGGAGGGGCAGAGGGAGAGGCAGGCTGATGCGGGGCTCGATCCCAGGACTCTGGGATCATGACCTGAGCCGGAGGCAGATGCTTAACCAACTGAACCACCCAGGCGTCCCCAACATATGTCATTTTTAAATAACAGCTTTATTTGAGATATAATTCACTTACTCTAAAATTCACCCACTTTAAGTGTACAATGCAGTGGTTTTTTTAGTGTTTTCACAGAGTTGTACAACCCTCACCACAATCAACTTTAGAACATTTTCATCACCTAATGGAGAAACCCCTATATCTCTCCAGCCTCCCCAGCTTGAGGCAACCACTCATCTACTTTCTGTCTCTATTGATTTGACGCTTCATATAAATGGATTCCTTTGACTGGCTTCTTCCACTTAGCACCATGTGTTCAAGGTTTCTCCTATGTTGTAGAATGCATCACTGCTACGTTTCTTTTCATCATCCAGCCCCAAACGTTAATTATGCCAAGGTTCAGAATCCCTACTTTAGCTAAATCAGTGGCCTCTCTCAGATATATTCCAAAAGAGATGTGAGTTTGTTGTATGGCCATACCATATTCTGTTTATGCATTCATCATTTGATGGACATTTGAGTTGTTTCAACTTTTTGTCTATTCTGAATAATGCTAATGTGCTTACTATTCTCACAAACACTTGTGATTATCTGTCTTTCTTATTATAATCACCCTGGTGGGTGTGAAGTAGTGTCTCATTCTGGGGTTTGATTTGCATTTCCTTGGTGGCTAATGATGTTGAGCATCTTTTCATTTGTGTATTGGCCATTTTTATGTCTTCCTTGGAGAAACATCTATTCAGATCATTTGCCCATTTTTAAACTGGGTTACTTATATTTTGAATTGTAAGAGATCTTTACATATTCTGAACACTAGACCCTTATCAGATAGATGATCTGCAAAAATTTTCTCTCAAATTGTGGGTTTCACATTCTTGCTAGTCTCCTTTGAAGCATAAACAGTTTTAATTTTGATGAGGTCGCTTTATCCATTTTTTTCTTTTGTTGCTTATTGTTTTAGTAGCATATCCAAGAAACCATTGCCTAATCTAGGGTCACAGAGATTTATGCCTGTTTTCTTCTAAAAGTTTTATAGTCTTAGCTCTTACATTTAGATCTTGGATCCACTTGGAGTTAATTTTTATATATCATGTGAGGTCACATGCCATTTTTAAAAACAAGTTAAAATGATAAATAGGAGTTTAAGAAATATGCAAATGTCTTTGGTTTTAATTGAATATCACGTTATGTTTTATTAAATATACCAATTTATGGGAAAAAAACTTTAACTCCTAAAGAGGCTGATATTCTCAATATTTACTTTAAAAATCCAATAAGCTAAGTTAGAAAGGGCCTTTGATGTTTTTGTTCCATAAAAAAATCAACTGCTTTCAGTAAAGATTTATATAAATGAAACCATACTCTAACATGATGTATAAGTAATATTTTTAAAGTACATTAAAAACATCTTTATTCCCCTATTGTAATGATATGGGCTTCAATTTAACAGTTCTCAGTTAGGGGCGATTTTGCTCCCCAGGGGACATCTGGCAATGTTTGGAGACATTTTTGGTTGTCACGTGGAGGTGAGGTGCTCTTGGCATCCATTAAGCAGAGGACACAGATGTTGGTAAACAGTTAACAATGCCTAGAACAGCCCCCACGACAAGGAATCATCCAGCCCCAAATGTTAATTGTGCCAAGGTTCAGAATCCCTACTTTAGCTAAATCAGTGGCCTCTCTCAGATATATTCCAAAAGAGATGTGAGTTTGCAAACCCTTTTCCCCTCAGCTAAGCCTTGTGGGTTTCTCCCATTACGGAGCCTTTAGGGACCAGCCCGTGCCCCAGCACCTTCCTGCCGTCAAAACCCTTTACAGTGACAACAATCTATCAGGTCTTCCTTTGTGGGGATCATTGGGAAAACACTTGCTTTCAGTGCTTACTTCATTTTATATTTGAACGTCTTCATTTTTTGAATTTTGAGATCTATCTGGATAATACATCTCCATTTCAACGTACATATTTGGGTAACCCATCTCCTGTTAAAATGTATGTTATCTGATCATAAGTAGTAATTTGTGAGTGCTTGGCAGTGGCCTAAGCACTCTTCCTGCATTATGTAATTTAACTTTCGCAACAAGCCCGAGAGAGCAACCATGATTATTCACATTTTATAGCCATAGAAACCGAGGCCTGGTGAGATGAGGTGACCTGCCCAAGATTATATAGCTGGAGTCAGCACTACATCAGGCGACAGCGTAAGCTTGTCGGGGGCGGTCAACTGTGAGGTGCACGCATGTCACAGGGAATCTGGTTTGCTCTCAATGGGTAATCACAGATGGAGGTTTGCGGGACAGTTAGGTGGTTCTCTTTCTCACTTGAGTCACCGTGAGTGCCCCGCCACGGGAGAGAAGGGGTGGACACGCAGCTAGCCACGACAAACCCCATCTCGCCCGGGCCATGCCCACGGAAGCGTGCCTCACCTGTGGGCCTCATCCATCCTGCGTGTTGTGATGGACAGTACCTGAGCACTGCTGCTTCAGGGAAACTGGGGGGTCTGTGGCATCACTTATGTTCCTGATGCTCACCCCCAAATCAGTCATGACTTAATTTTTTACCTACTGGCCGACCTCTTGTAATGTGCTCCAACTCCCAAACGTCTTTGCTGACTCATGGCCCAAGTCCTTTTGCACCCAGGGCTCCAAGGGGAGCAGTGCCGCAGTGGTAAACGGTGGTAAAACATCTTTGAAAAATCATAGTGGAGTTAAGCAGTGGTATTGTCCTCCTGAGCTTTCGCTGTCCGTGGCCAGGCCCTCAGCTATCTTTGTATACCTGATATCATCCCCTCTCGGAGGGGGCTTTCCAAAGGATCCAGACTGTGTGGGGGTGGTCGAAGCTATGCATTTTGATGATACAGAGATTGGAGGTGGGATGGCTTTCTTGGTTAGCCAGTTTGGGGGTGCGGCAAGAAGTGGGGTGAGATTCTGCTCCCCTCTGCCTTCCAGGTATCCTCCACTATATCCCTGAGTGAAAGGGGGTGGGGAGAGAGCAATGATTGGAAGTGAAGACTGCCCTTCTCCCCCGCATCTGAAGAAGGACCCTGGTTTTTGTTCTAGATCCGTCCCTGAAACTCCTTGGGCAAATCTTTCCTTGCTCTGGGCCTCAGTTTCCTCTTGAAGGGAAGGTGTGTGCACTAGACAGTCTCTAAGCATCCTTGCAACCATAAACTTCCTTGAATCTCTAAGGCACGGGTGGGCTGAGGTAAGGGAAGCTCATGTGATTCAAATCTACCCTGATTCTTGTCTGCTGCTTTAGTAGCAATCCCACACCTAGAAGCCTAACCATGTTTGAAGAAGGAACACGATGATTGGCTGATGCTGTCTTTCTTGAGACACCCATCTCCAAGGGCGACGTTCAAAATATTTAACACCAGAGTGGCATGCACATGGCCTGTCAGCAGGGTGGAAAGCAGCCGGGAGGGCTGGCCAGGGCTGCAGCCTGAAAGCACGCCTCACCCACCCCCACAGCTCTGCTGAGCCTTTCCCCGCTTGGGTATTGGGTCTGATACTTCTTGCCTGATTCTGCATTCAGGGCCCTAACTCATGGCCCTTGGGCTTCTTCTCACCCCAGCCACTGTATGCACAATAGCTATAATTATCCTCCTGCATCCAAACACCAACTTAATCCTATTCATACTCACAGACGCTCTTGGAGTGTCCCTGTCTGCCAAGCCCTGTGTCGGCTACCTCCTCACCCCTTTGCCTTCAGAAACATCGAAGGCTTAGAGACTCTAGACAATGAAGACCTGAGTCCTAGCCTAGCTATGCCCGTCATCTGCTGGGTGACCTTGGGCAAGTCCCTGCCCCTCCTGGGTGTCAGATGCCTCACGTGTAAATGAGTGACCTGGATTGATTTGATGGGCTCTGAGGTCCCATTGGTCAAAGATGAATTTTGGGAGAAATGCAAGTCTTCAGCAGCTGACCACTCTCTTTCTCTTTCTCTCGTTCTCTCTCTCTCTCTCTCTCTCTCTGTGTCACCTGGCCCCACAACCTCCACTGTAGAATGCACTGCTGCCTGCGGGCCTGAGGCAGAAGGATCAGACCACCAAGGCGCCCACGGGCCCCTTTAAAAGGGAGGAGCTCTTGGATCACTTGGAAAAGCAAGCAAAGGAGTTTAAAGACCGAGAAGATCTGGTCCCCTACACAGGGGAAAAGCGAGGTACTGAATAATGTTGCTCTTATGAATACGTCACTGCCCATGCATCGTCGAGTGCCACCTGTACGCCAGGCCCTGCGCTGAGCCATGGTGGCTGGGCCTCCTTGCCCTCATGCCTGCCCCGCCCACATTCACAAACCCAACACCAAAGGCATCAACGCATGACGTAGATTTAGTGAAGTTTTGGGTAAACTAAGGAAAGTGTGATACGTACCCAAACCAGCAAAACTTTCCCCTAAATCCCCTTTAGCCGGGGTGTCCTGATTATCTTTCATACAAATGTAGTCACCTTTGAAAATGAAAGCAGAAACTATTAATCATGACATCAGGACATAGGCCTGCACAAGGCCTGTCCTGTGCAAACTGGGAACAAGTTCACCTACCTCCACCCTCACTGTCCGTGTTCTTTCCCCAGTGTTCCTTTCTCTGGCAGCTGCATCCCCTCCTTCATCTGTCCTTCTAAGACTCTCTGCCCTAAGCCTAAGGCAAGCCATCTAGAAGACTGGGGAACAAAGAGGCACCCCCTGACTGTCCAACCCTTCCAGGACTCCCCCTTGCACTCCAAACCGTTCTGCTGTCCTCTTGGATTGTGTTCACCCTCGCTCACCCCACTGCTGCCCTACAGGCCTCCTTCCGTTCCTCACACATCCCAAGCTCTTTTCTGCCTCAGGACCTTTGCACATATTCCCTCTGCCTGGAATGCTGCTCCTGCTCTCTGGCTCCATGCTGTCTTCATGGCTGGCTCTTCCTCCCCTATAAGAGGCTTAATGGTTAGAAACACAGCCTGGAGCTAGATGTACCCTGGCTGCTGTCCGGGCACTACCACTTACTAGCTGTGTGAGCTTGAGTACATTTTTCAATCTGCTGTGCCTCCGTTTCCTCCTCTGTGAAATGGGGATGAAGAAGATCATATTACCAGCCTCATGAGGTTCTTATGACGACTGAGTTAAGATACATATAAATCACTTAGCCGGGCGCCTGGCCCATAGCGAATGCTGTGTAAGTACTAGCTATTATTATCTGTTTGGTCTCAACTGTACTGTCTCCTCTTCCAGGGGAGACTTTCCTGTCCACTGTGTTTAGGACATGCAGTCCCTTCAGCTCCCCCTGGGGTCTTCACCATCTCAGGAGCCTGCGTGTGTGTCCTTCAGAGCAATTTCCACCTTATCATTTTCTCCTTATGTATCACTTGTCTCTCCCACTGGCTGTAAGCCCTGTGAGGGCAGGGACTCGGGCTGGTTTTGCTCACACAGCAGCCCCAGCACCCAGCACAGGGCCTGGTATACAGTAGGGCTCACAGAGAGTTGCTGAATGAATGAGTTAAAATTAAGTAAGTCTACAGTGAATCTTGTGGGTTGCTTCCTTACAGTATAAGCCCTACAAGTACAAGGACCTCATCTGTCTGGCTCATCATTACATCTACACCTAATAAACACCAGCACGTGGTAGGCACCCGATAAGCATTTGTTGAATGAAAGCATTAATTCTAATCAATTAATATTGTGTAAATGTTTATTTGCAGTCTCTTCCACTCTCCCCACCCCCAAGATTATAAACGTGATGAGCCCAGGGTCCACATCTGTGGCATTTATCTCTGTATCCCTGTCGTGTGATAATCAAATGAAAAAGCAAGCAGAGGTCGCCTCATGGGGAGGAGTTTGAGCCATCACAAACCCTGGACTCGGAGCTCAGTCCAGATTTTACAGAAAACTGGGAAGGTCAGGGAAGGCCAAGGGGCATTTATTTGGGTTACAGAACGTCGGGAGGATTGTGTGGTCTGCGGCACCCCTGGGGGAGCGGCAGAGGAAGGAGGCCCTGACCATAAGGGCCGGGTGTGCCCGGCTGAGAGTGTGGGCACGAGAGGTTTTTAAGCAAGGCACTTGTGCCTCGAGGAGCGATTTCTGTGCAGCAGATAGACACAATAGAATCTCTGGATTTCATGCGGCCTTACTGGGCCTCCCATTGTCCCACCTGCACATTTGAAAAATGGGGACACCGAGAGTCAGGAGCATACCTGGGTGGACTGCGGGTGAGTCATTGCTGGCGTCCATGGCCCCATATACCCACCGCCCTGCGAGGGAAGGAGCTGGAGATTGGGGGTGGGGGTGGGGAAGGGAATCTGGGCGGTACACAGACCAATCCTGCTGCCCCTCCGTGGCATGCTGGCCTGGCGTGGCGCCAGGAACCGCTCTCCAGACTCCCAGAGCCTGACAGCCTTCATGAAAAACCACACTGACCCAAGAAGGGTAGCTAGAATTTGTTCTGTTTCCATATAGCGACACACCTAAGAGACTTATCATCATCATCACCACCAGCAGCATCCTCATCATAAAGTATTTACGTGATGATTGTTGGAGTCTTTACAGTTTGAATAAGTGGGGGGGGGTCTCAGCAGAGAGTTGGGGAAGGGGACCTTCCGACTCGAACAGGCAGACTCAGGGTCATGGTGTCTAGCCCTCACTGAGCATTTATTTACTCAGTGCTGGGCCTAGAACTAGCCAAGGTTGAGGGGGAACAGCACCCCAGTCTCCACAAGACCAAACAGAAGGTGGGGGAGCCATAAACTGGTACAAAGTCCTGAGGAATCTGGACTTTCATTCACTCTCACCCAAGTGGGGGAATCAGAATAAAGCTTCATGCCAGATATTTTTAATGCAGAATTATATTGAATTCTCCATGCAGAATTAGATTTGACTGCATGTGCTGAGGAGAAAAGTAAAATAAGAGAGATTTAATCAAGATAAAAGTTTAACTTCTTTCGCCTAGCTGCAGGGTTAGGCATTCTGGGCTGGTAGGGCATCTTCCCTGACATTAGCAATCAAGATCCTTTCCAGTTTTTCATTCTGCCACCCCTGCAATATGTCCTTGTCCTCATGGTCCATCTGGCTGCTGAAGTTCCAGTCATCACATCCACATTCCAATTAATAAGATGAAGGAAGGGAGGAAGTCCAAAGCCCCTCTTGTGTCTTCGAACCACTGCCCTTGCTGGAGACACTTGCTGCAGGGGTGTAAGAAACCACAGGTCTGATACATTTATTGAAGGGCCAGCCTACTCATTGCATCAGTCATTTTTACAGCAGATGTTCTTTTTAACCATTTTGTTTTCTTTGCATGTTTTGCCCTTTTCCAGTTTCACCAGCTCCAGGCTCCCATCCTCGCCCCCCTTCAGGCGATTCTCAATCAATAACCAAAGTGAATTTTTTTTTTTTAATTTGGTAAAATGGTGAAATTCACATAACATAAATTGAACCATTGTAAAGGGAACAATTCAGTGACATTTAGTGCATCCACAATGTTGTGCAACTCCCACCTCTATATAGATCCAAAACATTTTCATCACTCCAAAATAAAACCCTGTGCCCCATAAGCAGTTAGTCCCCAGTCTCTGCTGCCCCCAGCCCCTGGCAACCATCAGTCTGTTTCTATGGCTTTACTTAGTCTGGATATTTCCTATGAATTAAATCATATAATATGTGACTTTGTGTGTCTGGCTTCTCTCGCTTAGCATATTGTTTCTGAGACTCACTCATTCCCTTTTATGACCGAACAATATTAAATAATGTTTATCCATTCATCTACTGATGAATATTTTGGTTGTTTCCACTTTGTGGCTATTGTGATTAGTGTTACTATGAACATTCCTGTACAGGTATTTGTTTGAGTACCTGTTTTCAAGTCTTTGGGGTTTATAATCCCAGGAGTGGAATTACATGGTAATTCCATGTTTGTGCCATTTTACACAGTCACCAGCAATCAAAAAGATTCCAGTTTCTGCACTTCCTTGCCAACATTTGTTATTCTCCATTTTGGTTTTTATTGTAGCCATCCTCATGGGTGTGAAGTGGCATCTCATCGTGGTTTTGATCTGCATTTCCCTAATGACCGATGATGATGAGCATCTTTGCAGGTGCATATTGGCCATATGAATATCCTCTTTGCAGAAATGTCTTTAAGTTCTTTGTCCATTTTTAAATTGGTAATTTTTTTTGCTGTTGAGCTGTAAAATTTTTTTAAAATATTCTGGATACTGGACCCTATCAGGTGATTTCAGTATGTTGTCTTTTTACTTTCTTGATAATGTCCTTTGAGGGACAAAGGTGTTAAATTTGGATAAAATCCAGTTGATCTATTTTTTCTTTTGTTGTCATATCTAAGAATATGTTGCCAAATCTAAAGTCATGAAGATTTATGTGTAGGTTTTCTTCTAAGAGTTTTATAGTTATAACTATTATATTTAAGTCATTGATCCATATTCAGTTCATTTTTGTGTATATGGTGTGAGATAGGGGTGCAGCTTCATCCTTTACATATGGGTGTCCGGTCCCAGCACTTTTTCTTCTCTTTTTTTAAAGATTTATTTATTTATTTTAGAGATAGAGTGAGTGAGAGAGTGCAGTGGGGAGGGGCAGAGGGAGAGGCAATGAGAATCTTATACAGACTCCACACTGAGTGTGGAGCCTGACGCAGGGCTCAATCTCATGACACTGAGATCATGACCTAAGCTGAAACCAAGAATCGGATGCAGCCCAGGCATCTGAGCACATAGGCAGCCCCCAGCACCACTTCTTGAAGAAATTATTCTTTCCCCTATTGAATGGTCTTGGCACCCTTGTCAAAAATCAATTTTCCATGGATGTATGGGTTTATTTATGGACTCCCAATCTTATCCCATTGTCTAGATGTCTATCCTTGTCAGTGACACACTTTTTAAATTTGTAGCAAGTTTTGGGGCACCTGGGTGGCTCAGTCATTAAGCGTCTGCCTTCAGCTCAGGTCATGATCCCACGGTCCTGGGATCAAACCCCACATCGGGCTCCCTGCTCAGTGGGAAGCCTGCTTCTCCCTCTCCCATTCCCCCTGCTTGTGTTCCCTCTCTCGCTATGTCTCTCTCTGTCAAATAAATAAAATCTTTAAAAAAAAAAATTTTATAGTAAGTTTTGACATCAGGAAGTCTGAGCCCTCCAAGTTTGTTTCCTTCAAGATTGTTTTGCCTTTTTGGGACCTCTTGTGATTCCTTATTACTTTGAGAAATGGTTTTTCTATTTTTGCAAAAAAAAAAAAAAAAAGGCCCTTGGAATTTTGATAAGAATTGCGTTGAATCTAGAGATTGCTTTGGGCAGTATGGCCATCTTAATATTGTCTCCCAATCCATGAACTTGGGATATTTTTCTATTTATTTAGGTTTTCTTTAATTTCTTTTGGCAATGTTTTCTAATATTCCTCGCACAAGTTCTTCAGCTCCTTGGTTAAACTTATCCTTAAGCATTTTATTCCTCTGAATGCTATTGTAGATGAAATTATTGTTCTAGTTTTCCTTTCAGATTGCTCCTTGCTGCTGGGCAGAAACACCACCCATTTGTGTACATTGATCTTGTACTCTGTAACCTACTCTGAACAGTGTTTATCGGTCCTAACAGCATTTTGTCGAATCTTTAGGGTTTTCTGCATATTAGATCATGTTATCTACAAACAGAGTTAATATTACTTCTTCCTTTCCAGTGTGGATGCCATTTTTTTTTCTTGTCCATTTGCTCTTACTGGAACTTTCAGTGCAACATTGAACAACCACGGTGAAGGCAGGCGTCCTTGTCTTGCAGCCGATCTTCGGGGCATGTTTCTCCCTCTGTCGGGTCCCAGCTCATAGGCCATCATCTCAGTGAGGCCTTCCCCGACCACCCTACCCAAAAAAAAGCAGTGCTCGCCTCGACAGGACCCCAGCCTGGAACTGCCTGGTCTTTTGCTCTGCTTTATTTTCCTCCACAATGCCTAATACCATGTGATATCTTTGCATGATTGTTCACTGTCTGTCTCCTTTCACTAAATTGTAAATTGTTCAGTGCTGCCCCCCTGGCCCCTAGAAAGGTGCCTGGCACTTACGAAGCACCCAGTAAATATCCAGTGTGATGAATGAATGAATGAATGAATGAACGAACGAACGAATGCAATTTTCATACATGGAATTAAATTGTTCATGCTCTTTTATAGACTTGCTTTTTCTCACATTATGTCTTGGGCATATCCTTTTTTGTAAGCAGACATCTCCATCATCCGTTGTAATAACTGCGGGAACTCCTTCATATAGATGTCCCGTAATTTCTTCAACAACCCCCTATTGGTGATCCATGCAGTGACCTTCCTTGTGTGCCTCTTTGCTCCCTTGTCCAGTCATGAGTCTGACACTTTAAAAATATAATGTCCCATGAGACGGGGATACATTTTTGCTCCCTATTCGTTTAATAATCTGAGTGTATTTTGTTTATTTTGTTTAGAGATGTTTCTAAATTTTTCTCTCATATCCGAACGCTCGGTTAGGGTACCCCAGAGCCTGACATTCAATTACATTTTTCTTTTGTAGCTCTTGCCTACTTCCAGGCTGTTTTCATTAATGACTAGGGTTTTCAATAGTGAGCAGTCTAGTTTGACCAAGCTTGAAAGTCCTTCTTTTCAAATGTGAGAGGTGTCTCTGTTGGAGATCTTTGATTCTTGTTCCTTGGGGAAGTTTGGCACTGGGTCCCCAGAGGGAGAAACGTGAAGCAAGTGAGTCTCAGCGCGGCCCTCAGGGTTCTGGAACAGTCCACCTGGGGCCATCACCAGAGACTGCCCCAGCACAGTGGCATGCCCTGTAACGGGCACTCGTGTTCTGCAGGAAAGGTCTGGGTCCCCAAGCAGAAGCCGATGGATCCTGTGCTGGAAAGTGTGACCCTGGAGCCAGAGCTGGAGGAGGCGTTGGCAAACGCCTCAGATGCGGAACTCTGTGACATCGCAGGTAAGAGGCTTTCCAGAAGCTTCCCCACGTCTTCCAGAAGGGTTTGACCTGCCTTTGCGGGGAGTCTTAGGTGGTTTATTGCAACATGAACACACTCTCTGTTTCTAAAAAGGACTAGAGGAGACCCCGAGTATTAAGACAGAAAGCCAGTATCCAAAACCAAAGTGAGGAAATAGAAAGAAAACCACCCAAACCTCTCACTCCACAGAGCCATCTGTTGCCATGAGAGCCCATCCCAGAGAGATGTGGAAGCATCCCAGGAGGGCCGGCATAGGTCCTCGGCCAGCCGCTGCATCCAATCCTGCCCAAGCCACCTGGGAAGCGAGGACAGAGGGGGGCAGGCAGAGGGTGTGGGCAGCTCGGGTTTGGGGGGCTCATGAAGGGCTGGAGCAAAGTCATCTCACTGTACAACCTTGCAAGGCTCAGAGATCCAGGCTTTGAGGAGCTCGCCCCCCACTGCATATTTGTACAACACTGTCCATCTCAAAATGTGTTTCCTTACAACCTTCACAGACAACCCTTAGGCTCCAGAAGGTGGCCTGATATTCAGAGTCCTTCGCCACCCTTGTCTCCTTATTACAGTCTAGTCCCTGCCCTGTGTGCCCTGAGTTCCGGCCCCACCGAGGGTTGGGCTCAGGCCGCAGCGAACACCCCACGTGCCCACCGCGGTGGTGCTCCCTGGCCTGGAGGGTTGGGGGTGCTCTTTTCATTCTGCAGACTTGGGAGCTACTAACCACCCAGCTCAGATAATGACGGGAGTGTGGATGGGGTGAGAAGAGACTCAGGGCAAGTGGGAACGGGAGAGAAAAGAATCAGCTGTGACACTGAGGTTGGGGGAGGAGTCAGGAGGGTTCCAGATTTCTGGCTCTGGGCACTAAGTGGATGGTGGTGCCGTTAATGAAGGTGGGTATATTAGTCTGCTCAGGCTGCCATACAAAATACCACAGGTTGGACCGCTTAAACAACAGAAACTTATTTTCTCACAGTTCTGAAGACTAGAAGTCCAAGATGGTGGCAAGTTTGTTTTTTTCTGAGCCCTCTCCCTGACTTGCAGATGACCTCAGCTCACTGTGTCCCTCTGTGCATGTGTCCCCTGGTGTGCCTTTGTGCATCCTAATATCTTCTTATAAAGATGCCCAGCAGATAGGATTAGGGCCCACCTTAACACCTTCTTAAAACTTACTCACCTCTTTAAAGACCTTATCTCCAAATACAGTTGCAAATTCGAAAGCACTGGAGTTAGGACTTCAACATGTAAATTTTGGAGGGACATAATTCAGCCCATAATAGTGCGAAATGAGGAGTTTTAGGGGAAGGACTGAGTTATTTGTGGGATCTTTGGAGTTTGAGTTGCCTGTGGGCCACCCAGAAGGGGACAGCTGGACTTGAAAGTCTTCAGGAATGCAGAAAGATCTGTGGTGTCATTAGCACTGTTAAGCTCCAGGCAAGGTGGGTGCCTGGGGCCCTGGAGGCAAGTGCCCCGGCCAGCCCTGAGATGAGGAGCGGAAATGGGACGAAGCTACTCACAGTGGGGGCCAGTGAGCCACATATGGCCCGGGAACCAAAACCAAGTGAAGGCAGAACCTAAGGCCTGAGCTAGGAAGACAGAATGAGGGCTCAGGGCTGGCTGGGAGACCCAGGGCTATGCGAGGCCAGAGGCCAAGTGAGGCCGCAGGGCTAGGGGATCGGCCGCTGCAGCTGTCTTCTGCCTCCTCCCAGCCTCCGGCTTCTCGTGGGCGTCGTGCTGCATCCTGGTGGCATTTGTGCTGGGGAGTGGGAAGTGGGTGGCTCTCATCTAGTGGAACCATCAGGGGAGGGACAGTGAGAAGACTCGTATGACACGGGGTAGGCCTGGCGGCCAAAGCCAGGCTGCAAGGAACCAAGGAGTGCGTGATGGGGAGAGCCAACGTGTAGATTCTGAGTCCAAACAACCGTTTTCCTCACGACGCCGAACATCCGGGAAAGGTCACGGGGCAGTGGTTTGCAGGGTGTCGGGGCTGAGAGAGAAAGGCTTTCGTTTTCGCCGCGGAGTACAGAAGCAGCAAATATGTCACCCAGATGGAAACGGAGCACCTAACTGGGGGAACTTCGCTGGTTCGCTTTGCAGTTCCACATTTGGTTTATTAAAAGCCGCAAAAATCATATTAGAGTCCTCACTATGCTCCTATATTTCCAGCAAACCATCTCCGTGGCTGGGGGTCCCCTGACTTCCAGTTAAGCTGTGCAGCAGGGAGGTGGCTGGGTGACACCGTGGTCCAGCATGTCCACACTGACTCACCCTGGGGCTGTTTTTATGCCAGCCCTCCTCCTCCGACGGCCGTCCGTGACGTCACTGCCCTCATTAGGCAGCGCAGAGGGCTTATCGAATGACCCCACAGTCAGAACCGCCAGCGCTTGCGCCAGAATAGAACTGCAGTATCGCGCTACGTGTCTGTGTTGGTTTCTTGAAACAATTTCCCTTTATTTTTGTTGGCATGGCTAATTATTATTTTCTGTTCATGATACCATGCCCTTCCGTTGTCCGGAGAGGAGAAGGGGAGCTGTAAGCCAACACCAGCGTCCACTGGCTAACCTTGGGCGCCGGCCGCTGCGTGTCGGGCCTTTGAAAGGCGGCAGGGGCTCTGGGGACGGAGGGACGGCATACTTGTCGACCACCCCCTTATGGCCCAGGTGCTGTGGGGGTTGCTTCTAGTACCTTGCTGCATTTCTTGACCACAGAAATCCTAGGAAGTGTTACCGTTGTCCCTGTTTGATGGATGGAGGAAGGAGGCACGGTGACATTAAATGCCTTGCC
The DNA here is from genome assembly GCF_964656455.1 of Halichoerus grypus. Classification (NCBI taxonomy): domain Eukaryota; kingdom Metazoa; phylum Chordata; class Mammalia; order Carnivora; family Phocidae; genus Halichoerus; species Halichoerus grypus. The sequence continues at coordinate 61,456,288 of NC_135725.1, forward strand.
CATGGGGCTTGAACCCAGGCAGCTTCCTCCGAGGGCACACTCCTCCTAGAGCACCGGCTAGCACGACCCAGATGAAGCCGTCCTCTGAGGGGACACAGAGGGTGGGCAAGAGGAGGTTTACCGCCAAACCCCATGGAGCCGGCTGGGGGGAGGGTGGGGCCATGTTAGGAAAGCCTCTGTATGTCACAGGAGGCCATTGACCCCTTAAGGTCAGTGGGGCTGAGGGGAGCGTTGGGAGAGGCCAGATGAAAGCAAAGGTTTAGGCAGAGGTGGTGGTGCTCGGAGGATGGGGGGATGTAGGGGGCAGGCCCCAGGTAAGGTCAAGGGCTAAGGTGGAGCTGGGGACTGTCTGAGGTGCAGCTGTTCCTAGCGCTGGGCCTGAGGCCAAGAGGCCAAGTTGTCAGGAGGACGCCAGGCATTCTGGCCGGAGGTGCCAGAAGATAGCGGGGGGGGGGTGGGGGGCGGAGGGGGTGTGCAGGAAGAGCTGCTTTGCCAGGGGGTCTATTCAAAAACGCCACAGGCAGTAGAGGCGGGACCTTGTGTGAGCGTCTGGTGTGGCTAGCTGGAGGTTCAGATCCCTCTCAAGGATGGGGTTGCTGGAGCCATGAGTGTGGAGGACTCAGCAGAGAAAGAAAAGTAAGGCGAGGAGGGTATAGGGTCTGCGGGGCATTTCGAGTCTAAAGGACTTCGCTCCCAGGCAGAGCTTTCCATTAACTTAGTTTTTGTTCCCTCATTCACATACTCAGCAGCCATTTATCCAGCATCTTCCCACTGTGTGCCCGGCTCTGGATGAGCCCTGGTAGAGAAGCATCCAGAGACAGTGGGCTCTTGCCCTCACAGAGCTGACTTTCAGCAAATACTTAGGCCAATAAGAAGTGACAAATGAGAGTGAGTGTCATACAGAGAAAGGACAGGGTGCAAGAAGGGGGCTTGGTTAGGTGCTAGGGCAGGGGGGCATGAGGATAGAGGCTGAAGCTGAGCCACGAGGAGGAAGAACAGGGGTGAACTGTGGGGAGTGGGGGAGACATGTCCCAGACTGGGACACAGCAGGAGAGAGGCCCTGAGCCCCTCTGAGTGGCTTGCTTGGTACACATCCTGCAGGCTTGACATTCGGCAGCGATAGGAAGATGTAGAGGGACACCCAGCAGATGAGTCGCACCGACTCCAGTGTGCCCGGGGAAGGCAAAGCTGTGGACTCTCATTTGTTCGTTGGTTTTCTTGTCTGTGTACCACTCGTGCATGCATTCATTTGCACATTGAGCCCACGTGCATCGTCAAGCTACTGTTTGCTAGGATGCATCAGATCTAGGCGCTGCCCTCGGGCGACCCAGGAGGTGAGGAGGAGGACAGACCAGAAGCATATACATTTCAACATGAGAAGTGTGACCAGGGGGTAATGAGCAGAATGCACAGGCCCCTGATGGTGCTGAGTTCTTGGCTCGTGGCCTTGGGTTGTAACGCAGAGGCCACTGGGAGCCCGCTGCAAGCACTTGGCATTATCAGTGTCTCCTCTCCCCAGTCAGGGACGTGATCCTGACTCACCTTTAGGGACCCTTCGGGTGGGGCAAGACCCAAAAGGGAATTGGTGGGAAGAGACTCTCCCTTCAGAAGGGCCCCGTCCCCAGGCCGCCCCCCCGGGCTGTTGGCAGCCCCAGCCCTTGTGACTCTCAGAGACATACTGTCTCTGAGAGTCACAAGAGCTGAAGGGAGAGTCTCTTCCCACCCACCCCGGCTTCTGGGCTCCTCTCACATCCTTAGGCATTGGTTTTCCTCACATTCTGCCAGGGGCAGCATGTGGCTTCTCCAGGAGCGGTTTGACTGCACCCAAGTCCTGGGCCGAAGCTGGCTTCTCCCACCAGTTTCTGTGATGCAGGAAAACACCTTCCCGCTGTCTGCTCTCTGCCCGGGGCCAGCCAAGCAGCTGGCGGCCAGAGAGGCCCGGGACGTGTGCTGCAATTTCTCTGCATCCTAAGTGGAATTGCAAACTGAGTGAACCCTGCCAAGGCAGAAGAGGAAGGGGAACTCGATGTTCTTTTTCAGAGTTCAAAAATAGTCCTTTTTGAGTTTTGAGGAAGATCTGGTCTTAAAAAAAAAAAAAAATCATGTTCCCCAGTGCTAAATTCAGCCTTGCCAATATCTACAAAGAATGAAGTGGCAGGCAATGCTGATGTGCTGTTTTCCTCCATCATTCACTTCTGGTGACATGAGTGTGCAAAACCAAGCAAGGGGGGGAGTCATGATTTGGTGCCTAGGGCAGGCCGGAGGATCGGAGCCACCAAGCAGTCTGCTCAGCAATGGAGATTTTGCTTGGTGCCTCCCGCCCCCAACCCAAGTCCTTCCCCTCTCCTCTATCCCTTCCTTCCTCCTTCCCTCCTTCCCTCCCTTCCTTCCTTCCTACCTTCCTTCCTTCCTTCCTACCTTCCTTCCTCCCTCCTCCCTCTCTCCCTCCTTCTTCCTTCCTCCCTCCCCCTTCCTTCCTTCCTTCCTTCCTTCCTTCCTTCCTTCCTCCCTTGAACCCTAACTTCCTCTGAACTACAAACAGTTTTATTTCTTCTGAGGACTGCTATTGACATGTATGTTGCCTCCTAGAATAGGCGTGTTATCTATCCTTACAATTCTGACATGGGGCGGGGACATTTTAGAACTTTGGAACTACTAATGACCTAGTTTGTGGAGGAGTGGATGGGACCACTCACTTAGAAGCCAGGAGGGTCCTCACTGAGCAAGCTTTGACAAACCATTTCCCTCTTGAGCCTGCTCTGGATGCTTGTAAAAATCAAACGGGATAAAAAGATGAGATGTTATACGCAACTAATGAATCATTGAACAGTACATCAAAAACTAACGATGTACTATATGGTGGCTCACTGAACACAATTAAAAAAAAAAAGATAAGATGTTGTGTGACCATTAGGTGCTACATGAGGGTAAGAGATTGGCATTCAAACATGTTCCCCTTTGTAGGTGAAAAGACTGAGGCCCAAAAAAGTGGAAATGTCCTGGACAAGGTTGCCCAGCAAATTGGTACCAAAGCCCAGCCTGGAGCCCAGGTCTCTTTCCTCTGTCCCCGGGCACTTCCTTGTAAGGTTCCTGCCCCCCTTTCTGGACCATTACAGGAAGCTGGCATCAAGCACAAAATGCATTTTCCATCTCCCACCTCTCTATACCTCTCAGCAAGACCAGCCAGCCATATGACGTTCCATCTTTCCTATGATTCTTAACAACCTTTCCAAACTGTTTTTCCAAACTGGGGTCCCAGCAGCAGCCCAGAACCACCACAAGCCACACACCCCCACGGGCCCATGTGGGAGCAGGAAGAGTCAGCTTCAGAAGGTAGCTCCTGGTGAGCCGAACCCCACTGCTGCTGACTCAGGCCATGGCCCCCACTGCCTACGTAGAAGCAGCCTAAATTAAAACCTAGAGAGCTCTAAAAAATGCAGATGCCTCTCCCTGTCAGTTCTCCTCAGTGATGAGCAGGAGAGTCTAATTTTAGCAGCGAAGATTCTTAGAATGTGAGAAACAGAAGGGCTTTGAGATCGTCTCATCCTGTGGTTCTCAGCCCACTGATCATCAAAGTCATGCAAGGAGATTAAAAATATATCTGCAGAGATTCAGATCAGCTGGTCCAGGGGAGCACCAATATTGTCGTGAAGCTGCGGGTGATTTGTATGTGCAGCTGGGATAGAGAACCAAAGGTCTTGTCTTTCCCCTTCTCTCACAGAGGAGGCTGAAGCCCAGAGAGGGCTGGGGACCTGCCCCAGGTCACACAGAATCAGGGGTATAGTCAGGACTGGAACTTGGGTCTCCTGACTCCTCACCAAGGGCTCTCATGTAGTCTCTCTCACTAGAAATCATGTCTAATGAAATGGCCAGGGGAATTAACATAAAATCCATCAGCACATATTTACCAAATACTGTATTCTGGAGGAGGAGGAAGAGAGGTAATATTCTTCCCCCACCTCTGGAAGCCCAAAGTCCGGTAGAGGAAGCACGCATGCACCCAGCTACCTCTAACACTATGTAGACTGTGCTGGGATAAGCACAGCAGGTGCGGTGGGAGAAGTAGGGAGGGCGAGGGAGGATCCCAGGAGCCTCCCTGAGAGAAGTGTTAGTCCAAGTCTTAAAGGATAGGAAGGTAGGGTTGTTGGGTCAAATACAGGATGCGCAGTTCGATTTGAATTTCAGATAAACAATGGCTAAGTTTTTAATATAAGTAGATCCCAAATACAGAATGGGACACACTTATACTAAAATATTATTCGTTGCTTCCCTCTCTCGCTGTGTCTCTCTCTGTCAAATAAATAAATAAAATCTTAAAAAAATAAAATAAAATATTATTCGTGCCTATCTGAAATTCCAACTTAACTGAGTGTCCCGTATTTTCATTTGCTAAATCTAGCAACCCTACAGGCAGCACAAGGCAGATGGAGAGAGAGTCACCGGTAGAGGGCACAGTGTTGACATAAGCGGGAGAACGTACCGAGCCGTGGCCATTTTGTCACTGGAGCAGAAAGGGTGCGGGTGAGGGACAAGCCACTGAAGCAGCTGGCCCAGGGAGGGCTGGTGGGGTCACAAGCTACCATCCTCCCACCCGGGTGGCTGCAAAGCCTCACGGTCCCCGTGTCCTTCCCTCCCTCTGTAGTCCGTTCTCCACACACAGCCAGAGTGACACTCCCGGAACTGAGTCAGGCCATCTCAGTCCCTGCTAAGGCGTCCAGTGGCTTCCTGGCTGCACCTAGGGGAAGACCTACACACTCCTTATCTCAACCTAGAAGACCCTGCAGGATCTGAACGTGCCTGTTTGAATTAAATCTACTCCAAAGGGTTGTTGGGAGGATTCAGGGGGATGGTGTCAGGCAGTTTTCAAGCTTGGCTGCCCCCTGTAACTACCTAGGGAGCTTGAAAAAGGCAGATGCCTGGCCCCACCCCTAGAGATTGTGGTTTAATTGGTCTGGGATAGGCCTGGGCATCAGGAGTTTGAAAAGATGCCCCAGTGATTCCAGTGTGCAGCCAAACTGAGAATCACTGACATATAACATATTCTCTGGCCCTGAGCAAGCATGCAGTGAGTGGGGGTGTGTGGCGGTCCACCATGTGTCCAGCTCAGTTCTGTCCATCCTCTGTTTCCCCTTCCTGCCCTAGCCTTCCACTCCTTGAGCTGAGGGCTTTCCCACCCACCATTCCCTCTGCCTGCCCAGAATGTTCTACCTCCCTTCTCTTGACTTGGCCAATACTACTCATCCCTCCCATCCCAACTCCCTCTGTTCTCTTCTTCCAGAACACACTGAACTTTTCTTTTACAACACGTATACTCTGTGCTTATGTTTTCAACTGTGTAGGTACCTGCCTAGCATCTCTCCCCCAATAGACTTCGTTGTTCCCTGCTGCCTCCCACACACAGCCCCACTCCCTCCCAACCCCCACCCCCAATTCCCCTCCTCCCTCCACCACCACCCCACCCAGAGCCAGGCATATGATGTGAGCACTCAGTAAACGTTGAACAAATGAATGGATGAAAGCCTGACTGAGCACAGGAGTGATGTGGTCAGATCTGCTTTTCCAGAAAGATCTTTCTGGCTGCTCTGTGCTGAATGCTGGTGGGGGGAGGGTAGGAAGACACCGGGCCAGGACAGCAGTGATTACACAGCTGTGATAATACAGCCACAAAATGGAAGGGCCTCAGCCAGGACAGAGGCAACAGAATGGGAGGTGGGACAGATGAGAGACAGTGTTTAGGAGGGAGGGGAACTTAGCCATGTGACTGAGGTTCCACCCTGAGGGGACAGGCAGGATACCAAGATGGAAGGTGATCCAAAGGAAGGGGCTGTTGCTGGGGAGGATGAGTTCTCTTTTGGCCAAGCTGGGCTGGAGGCACCTGTGGGACATTGGGAGACACCTAGGAATCTGAGGCCGGGGTTAAGAAAGTCTCAGCTGGTGACTGGGTGATACACACTGGGGAGGGTATGTGCTCTGGTAAGCGCTGTGAATTGTGCAAGACTGTTGAATCTCAGATCTGTACCTCTGAAACAAATAATGCAATATATGTTAAGGAAAAAAAAAAGAAGAAGATAGCAGGAGGGGAAGAATGAAGGGGGGGAAATCGGAGGGGTAGACGAACCATGAGAGACAATGGACTCTGAAAAACAAACTGAGGGTTCTAGAGGGGAGGGGGGTGGGAGGATGGGTTAGCCTGGTGATGGGTATTGAGGAGGGCACGTTCTGCATGGAGCACTGGGTGTTATGCACAAACAATGAATCATGGAACACTACATCTAAAACTAATGATGTAATGTATGGGGATTAACATAACAATAAAAAAATAAAAAAAAAAGAAAGTCTCAGCTGGGTGTAGAGATCTGAGAGTAACATAAATAGAGAGTAAAAATCAAATAAAACTTAAAATCATGCAGTGTTTCTTGCCATTTCCATGAGCAAAAATTCCTGGGGTGTGGAATGTCCATGCTCCCGAGGCTCTTCTGTCACAAAGAGGCGAGTCACGGGCCCTTCCCCTGTCCCCGCAGCTATCCTGGGCATGCACACGCTCATGAGCAACCAGCAGTACTACCAGGCCTTGGGCAGCAGCTCCATCGTGAACAAGGAGGGACTCAACAGTGAGTACACGGCCCTGATCCCCAGCTTTGGCGCCCCCTCCCCTGCCCCCAGCAAGGACGCCTTGAAGTGAAAACATCCCCACGCTTCTTGCTTCCTCTGCGTATTCATGCTCTCTGGTTCATTGCAGACATTTTAAATTTTTATGTAGCCAAATCTATCCACCTTTTCCTTTTCCTTTGCCGGGATTTGTGTCTTGTTTATGCAGGACTTCTCCATCCTAATGTGATACAAATATCCTCCTGTATTTTCTTCTAAAAGTTTTAGAGGTTTGCCTCTTGTATTCAACTTCTTACTCCACCTGCAGTCCGTGTTTGGGTGTGGTGTGAGATGAGATCAAACTGTCATTTTTTAATGGCTCTCCCACGGGGACAATACTGTTCTTTGCAAAGCCCATCCCTTCACCGCTGGCTGGGGACTCCATCATGATCATGAGTTTCTACACATCCACACGGGTCTGTCTCCTGGTGCCTCTTTTGTTCCGTGAGTGCCCTTGTCTTCTCCTGTGACCATATTGCATTGTTTTCATTGCTCCACTGCATTGTCCCAAGCTGGCATTTTGGCCCCCAAAAGCAGTGAGGGTGGCAGAAGAATAAGGTCCCCCTCTCTGGAAAGCTTACACGCTTCTCTCACGTTCAGGCTTCATTTTATCCTCACAAGAGTCCACTGAGGTAGAGTGACTGACCGACACTTTACAGATGAGGACACAGAAGGTCAGAGGGTTTCAGTCATTCACCCAGTCCTTGTAGGAGGGCAAAGGCCGAGTCCAAGCAGGGCACAGCCAGCGCTTCTCTCCCCCGCCCCGACCCCACCTCCCACCTGCCCGCCCCCCACCCATCGCCCCAGGAATGCGCAGTCTTCTCTTGTGCCTGAACCCAGCCACCGCTTCCTTCCAGAGAATCCCGGTGTGGAGGGAGAGGGTCCCTGTGTTTCTGTGAGCCACCTCTCTTTTGTCGGTCACTCTAGGCGTGATCAAACCGACACAGTACAAGCCTGTGCCCGATGAAGAGCCAAATTCAACAGACGTTGAGGAAACCCTGGAGCGGATAAAGAACAATGACCCCAAACTTGAGGAGGTTAACCTCAACAATATCCGGGTAAAGTCCTTTTTATTTAGCTTCACCTGGGGCGGGTGGGAGGAGCCACGTCTGCGTACCCCGAGGCCCATGGCCCAGGCTTGGCTGTGCGGAGAGAACAGGGTCCAGTTTGGGGTCTGGGTGCTTCTGGATCAGGAAGGGGGCAAAACCTCTAAAAGGCCTGGGCAGCGTCAACAAACATGTCCTATAGCCCTGGTTTCTTCAGGCCCAGGTTCACCATGGGCCAACAAAGCTTTGATTCTGGAAACCTGCCTTGTTACTGGAAACACTGAGAGCTTCTCCGAGCTAAAAATCCTAAGATAGACACACCTGACTGCCGGGGATCCCAAGGCTGGAAAAAGCCTGTGCCCAGCAGGCGTGTGGGGTCCCACAGCCCTGGGACGGGCCGAGTCCTGAGCCATCCGCGCTCTCTCAGACGTATGGTCAGCCTCATTCTGCAGCCCTGGCAGGGAGCTGTGGGCCCATTTGTGTCGGATGTTTCCTGTGTGACCACCAAGGGCAGAGGAGGGTCAGATGGACAAGCAGTCCTACCCTGGACAGGCTGCAGGGGGAATTCAGAAGCAGGACCAGCTGCCTGCCCACCTGCTCAGCCCAGAGGCCAGGAGGATTAGTTCTGGGAGGCTGTGGGGTAAGGTAAGAAGTGGTCCCCCCACCCCCCAGCTCCTCTTTTCTTTCTTCTCCACTTTCTTTTAAGTGGCTGCCAGCCCCATGGCATAATCTGATTGGAAACCTGCGCCTGCAGTGTTCTCCTCCACCTGGCCTCCCTCCCCAGGCTCTGCTCCCACGGGGAGCTAACGTAACTCTCTGAAATGAGAGATCCGTGCAAACACAGCCAGGTTTCCTCTCGGGTGCCTCCATTGTCTGCCGTGTGGCCAGCGGGAGGCCCTGGCGCAGCTCAGAACTCTGCACCCTGGCAGTGAACACTGGCTCGGAGTGGTGTAGGGGTGTGGAACCGGCCGTGGCTGTGCGCCTTCACCTTGGGGCCACAGGCTCATCCTTCTCTAGGCCTCAGTTTCCCTCATGCACGTGAGAAGGTTGGACCAGATCAGTGGTTTCCACCTAAAAAGATTAAGAAATCTCTGCCAATGCCCACCCCGCCCCCACCCCGAGATTCTGAATTTATTGGTCTGGTTCAGACCCACTCATCAGCATTTTATAAAAGTTCCCCGGGAGCCTCTGATGTGCAGTACACCTGAGAACCTCTGGGACAGATGTCTCCTAGAGATAATCTAGTGCAGTGCCCAGCCCCCCACCTTGGTTTTCCAGAAACAGGTCCAGAGAGAGGGGGCAACTTCGCCCAGAGTCACAGAGAGAGTCAGAAACATGGCCAGTTGTCCGGGCAGAGGCCAAGGCCCTGCCCACTCCCACACCCCAGTCCTGAGCTCTCGGCACAACACTGCTCTGCATCCTCTGCCTTGATTTTTCCTTCTCTGGTTTCCACCTGCACAGATAGTGGTGGGTCCTACCTGAAATTGTCAGGGAGGATTTTCCCAATCTGTTTACCAGAAAGTTCTCTCTAAATCTCAAAGCCCGAAAACCCTTTGCCTATTCAGCTCTTTGGTCAGAGACCTACTAGCAATCAGGCTGCATGTGTGAGAGGGTTACTGCCCCATTTGTCTGCCCAGCCTGACCCTGGTCGGGGCTGCTCCTCATTGCCTGCCTTTCTCTCTGCAGAATATCCCCATTCCCACTCTCAAGGCGTATGCAGAAGCCCTGAAAGATAACTCATATGTGAAGAAGTTCAGCATCGTGGGAACACGGAGCAATGACCCTGTGGCGCATGTATGTACCTTTCAGTTCTGCTGCATTGGGAGTGGGGGGCATAGAAACAGAAGGATTGATGCTTGTGGCCTCAGGACTGGCCAAACCCCACTGAGGAAGAACCTCATATGGCATGGTGAAAGGCAATGGGCCAGGAGCCAGGAGATGATGTGAACACAAGGGCCATTACCCAGGCAACATCTGTACTTTATCCTAGTTAATATCCACAGCCACCCCTGATCTCAGGGATGCAGGTCTCCCCACTTTGCAGATGAAGAACCTGGGGTGCAGGGAGTTCAGGCATTTTGCTTTGTCCAAAGTTGCACAGCAAGTGAGAAGTGGAGCTAAGATTTAAATGCAAGTCTTGTTAATTCTAAAGCGGATCTGTCTCCACTCGGCACATCACATTTGGATAAGGACCTGCCCCTCCCTTGGCTTCAGTTTCTCTATATTTAAAATCATTGTCTTACTCAATGGGTCCTGATGATCAATTTTATTTGTTTTTTGCCCAAGTCTTAAAGATATTGCTGATCAAATTAAATTGTACTTATTATAAAGTAACCATCAATTATTTTTTCTTTTTTTTTAATATTCAAACATATTTATTGAGAATCTGTCTGTGTCCAGCACTGAATTAGGCTCTGAGAATACAACTGTGACCTACAGTCATAGCTCCCACTTTCATGAACACAACGGTCCATTTGGCCACACAGACAACTAAAGGCTGACAGTATAGTATGATTATTACAACACTAATAGGTTAAAAGTGCAAGAATTAGCTTACCAGGGATGGCAGTTAATCATTTAGCAGCAATCAGGTTGTTAATATCCACAAAATAACTTGCAGGAATTTTGACTGGGGTTGCATTGAACTTGTAGATCAAGTGGGAAAGAACTGATATCTTGACAATATTGAGTCTTCTTATCCATGAACATGGAATATCTATTTATTTAGTTTTTTTATTTTTATACATCAGAGTTTTGTAGCTTTCCTCATATAGGATCTTCTACATATTTTGTTAGTCCATACCTAAGTATTTCACTTTTGAGGGTACTAATGTAAATGGTATTGTGTTTTTAATTTCCTATTCCACTTGTTCCTTTGCTAGAATATAGGAAAGTGATTAGCTTTGGTTTTTTTTTTTAAGATTTTATTTATTTGACAGAGAGAGACACAGCAAGAGAGGGAACACAAGCAGGGAGAGTGGGAGAGGGAGAGGGAAAAGCAGGCTTCCCCGCTGAGCAGGGAACCCGATGCGGGGCTCGATCCCAGGACCCTGGGGTCATGACCTGAGCCGAAGGCAGACGCTTAACCATCTGAGCCACCCAGGCGCCCTGGAAAGTGATTAGTTTTTATATATCAACCTTGTATCCTGCAACTTTGCTATAATCATTTATTAGTTCCAGGAGGGTTTTTTTTTTTTTTTTTTTGGTCAATTCTTTCAGATGTCCTACAGAGACAATCATATCAGCTGCAAACAAAGACAGTTGTATTTCTTCCTTCTCAATATATACACATTTGATTTCCTTTTCCTGCTTTTTTGCATTAGCTAGAACTTCTATTCCGATGTTGAAAAGGAGTGGTGAGTGGGTTCATCCTTGCCTTGTACCTAATCTTAGTAATAACATTTCCAGTTTCTTACCATTAAGCATGATGTTAACTGTAGGCTTTTTGTAGATATTCTTTACCAAGTTGAGAGAGTTCCCATCTATTTCTAATTTACCGAGAGTTTTTATTATGAACGGGTGTTGGATTTTGTCAAATGGTTTTTCTGCATCTATTGATACGATCATGTGACTTTTCTTTTTTAGCCTGTTGATGTGATGGGTTACATTAATTGATTTTCAAATGTTGAACCAGCCTTGCATACTTGGGATAAATCCCATTCGTCATGGTGTATAACCTTTTTATACATTGTTGGATTCAATTTGCTATATTTTTGGGGATTTTTGCATCTATGTTCATGAGAGATACTGGTCTGTAGTTTTCCTGTAATGCCTTTGTTTTGGTATTAGGATAATGCTGGCCTCGTAGAATGAGTTAGGAAGTATTCCCTCTGCTTCCATTCTCTGAAAGAGATTGTGGAGAATTGGTATCATTTCTTCCTTAAATATTTGGTAGAATTCACCATGTGGGCCTGGTGATTTCTGTTTTGGAAGGTTATAAATTATTGATTCTATTTCTTTAGTAGGTAAAGGCCTATTCAAATTGTCTATTTCTTCTTATGTGAGCTTTGGCAAATTGTCTTTCAAGGAATTAGTCCATTTCATCCAGGTTATCACATCTGTGGATTTAAGAGTTGTTCATAGTATCCCTTTATTATCCTTTCAATTTCCATGGGATCTGTAGTAATGGGCCTCTTTCATTTCTGATATTAGTAATTTGTGTTCTCTCTCTCTCTCTCTCTCTCTTTTCTTAGCCTGGCTTGAGGCTTATCAATTTTATTGATCTTTTCAAAGAATCAACTTTTCACTTCACTGATTTTCTCTATTGATTTTCCATTTTCAGCTTCATTGATTTCTGCTCTAATTCTTATTTATTCTCTTCTGCTTACTTTGGATTTAATTTGCTCTTCTAAAAGTTTTCTAAAATGGAAACTTAGATTATTGAATTTAGATTTTTCTTCTTTTGTAATATATGCATTCAATACTAGACATTTCCCTCTAGACACTACTTTCACTGCATCCCACAAATTTTAATAAGGTATGTTTTCATTTTCATTTAGTTCAAAAACTTTAATTTCTCTTAATGTTTCTTTTTTTGCCCCATGTGTTATTTAGAAATGTGTTGTTTAATCACCATGCAATATTTGGGGATTTTCAAAGTTATCTTTCTGTTACTGATTTCTGGTTCAACTGCACTGAGCTCCGAGAGCAGATGTTGTATGATTTCTGTTCCTTTAAATTTGTTAAAGTGTGTTTCATGGCCCAGAATGTGATCTATCTTGGTGAATGTTCCATGTGAACTTGAGAAGAATGTGTATTCTACTGTTGTAGGATGAAGTAGCCTCTAAATGTCACTTCTGTCCAGTTGACTGATGGTGTTATTGAGTTCAATTATGTCCTTACTGATTTTCAACCTTCTGGATCTTTCCATTTCTGACAGAGGGCCATTGAAATCTCCAACTCTAGCAGTGATTCATCTTTCTCCTTGTAGTTCTATCAGCTTTTGCTACTTACAGCTTGACACTCTGTAGTTAGGGACATATACATTAAGGATTGTTATGTCTTCTTGGAGAATGGACCCCTTTGTCATTCTGTAATGCCCTTCTTTATCCCTGATAACTTTCCTGGTTTTGAAGTCTATTTAGTAGCAATCAATGCTTTTAAAAAATTAATTTTTAATTGAAGTATAATTAATGTTATAATAGTTTCAGATGTTCAATATAATGATTCAACATTTCTATAAGTTTCCCAGTGCTAATCAAGATTAAGTGTACTCTTAATCCCCCTTATCCATTTCAACCATCCTCCCACCCACCTCCCCTCTGGCAACCACCAGTTTGTTCTCTGTATTTAAGAGTCTATTTTTGTGTGTATCTCTTTGTTTTTCTTTGTTCATTTGTTTCTTAAATTCTACATGGGAGTGAAAAGCTCTGTAAGTGCCCCCACTCCCTGCCCCAGCTCCTCTCCCTACACCCCCATTCCTCTACCATGATCCAGAAAAGAGTTGACACCTGGCATGACAGGGTCTCTAGTACCTGCTCAGCCACCAGCTCTTTCACTTGGATTGGCCTGGTGCACTTGCTTATCAGTTATTAAATATTTTGATCATCAGGCCTGGACAGGCCTTCTGTGGGGAGCAAAAGAGATGCTGTGGAAAGAACATAGCCTGGGGCCCTCTCCTCAGGAGTGTCCAACCTCCTCAGGGTCCTAGAGAAAGCCGGCATTGCATCCTGGGGGCACATGGAAACAGGAGGAGGAGGGAAGGACGATTTCAACAAGGAAGGTTTTCTGGGAGCTGAGCTTGTATAGGGTTTCGGCAAGCAGGGATGGTAGGAAGGGCATTCCTGGCTCAGAGAGTCATTTCAGACAACCAGGGCCCACTGTGGTACATCTTGGGCTATCAGCTGCTGGTGTCCCCTTTCCTCCATGACACATCATTTCCACCAACTGCTAATTACCTCATTTCCTTCAGAGGCTCTGATTGTCATCTACACCCCCTTGGCTGGATTCCTCTGAAACGTGCTGGGGGCCACCTGAGCTCCTCTCCTCCCATTTGCCCTGGTCACTTGCCCAGTGGGGTGGTTTCCCAGGCATCCTTCTCTGCTCTCTGCTGCTCAGATGAAGAGAACAATGACTCCATGGAATCCCAACAGGGAAATAGAAGTGACAAGTGGAGGGTATATAGGGAGGTAGGGACTCCACTAGTCACTCAGTGAACCGTGACCAAGAACCTACTGTGTGCTGAGCACGTGGGCACCATGGGATGAATAAGGTGCATTTTCATCCCACCAAGAGTAGATAGTCTAATGGCAGAGACAACACCAGTATAAAAACAACTCTGAACAGGGGAATACAAGTTCCATGAGGAAGGTTATGGATAAATTCTACAAACTGCAAGAGGTCAGGCCACAGCTAGCTGGGGCCATCAGTATGAAGGCTCCTGGAGAGGAACTGAGCATAGCCTTGAAGGACAGGCAGGGTTTGGACAAAGTAAAGTAGAAAGGAAAGGGCATCCCAGGCAGCAGGGACAGGATGAGCAAAGGCAAAGCAGTGGCAGAGCACCAGCCATGCACAAAGCTAAGATCAGCCCGACTGTAAGGGAGCAGTGAGCCTTGAGGCCAAGCAAGGGAGGAGAACCAGGTGATCGAGGCTGGATGCAGGCTAAGGGGTATGGAATTCTCCAGTTAGGGGTTTGGGAGCCATGGCGCATTGGAAGGGAGGAGAGACACGGGAGTTGTGCTTCGTGAAGGAGGTTGTAGAGATCGTCTTGCCTGGTCCCTGGCTCGAGCAGCAGGAGTGCGCAAGGAACTCTTGCTCCCAGCAAGGCCCTCTCAGTATTTTAGGCTCTACCCAAGAGGGGCTCCAGCCTTGCTCAGGGTGACTCACGGGTACCCTTGCTTTTATCCTGTGCTTCAAGGCCCTTGCGGAGATGCTCAAGGTAAATAAGGTGCTGAAGACGCTGAACGTGGAATCCAACTTCATTTCCGGAGCCGGGATCCTGCACCTGGTGGAAGCTCTTCCATACAACACTTCTCTAGTGGAACTGAAAATCGATAACCAGGTTAGATGCACAAGGGTCTCTGTGTCCTTCACTACAGGATGCTCACGGTTCTGCACTTGCCCATGTACTGATGGATGGATGGGTAGGTGCTGCTGGACAGAGCAGATCCAGGGCCCAGCCTTAAGGCACCCCAAAGGTCGTTGGTCCACACCCTCCACCATGCTCATCTTCCTTCTTCATCATGTCCATCAAGTGCTCTGCCAGGTTCTGCTTGTATACCCCTAGTGATGGGAGCTCACTCCTTACCAAGATCACCCCTTCAGTTCTTAGTGAGAATATCCCTCCCCATATCCAGTAGAAATCAGCTTCCTGCAAGTCTTGTTTATTGGATTTAATTCTGTTCTCTGCTGCACGTGGGACACATCTGGGGCACAGATCTTATAAACCACTGGAGTCTTCCCCACCAGGCTAAATATCCCTATTTTCTTCAAACACCCTCCCCCAGCCCCACTCAGTGGGCTTTTGAGTCAGTCTCCTTACCACTGAGTCTATTCTCTGGGCAAATACTAGTTTGACTTTCTCCTAATGGGGTTACCATTTCTCTGTAACTTCTGTGGTCCAGACAGTTATTATCAGGGCAACTCTTTCAGTTCTGACTTTCTAAGATGATGCTGGCTACCATATCTTATATGTTGCCTGTGTTAAGGGTCTATGGTGGGCTGGGCTGTGTGCGATGCACCTTACACACATCATCTCTGACCTTCCCAACCACCCTGCAGGATGTGGGTATTATCTGCTCAGTCTGCAGCTGAGAAGCAGCCTGGACAGGCTAGGACAAGCAACTTTCTCAGCACCACCCACTTAGCACTTTGGGAGGCGGGATTCGAATTCAGGTCTCTGTGATTCCAAAGCCCACACTCTTTCCGTGACGCCACATTGCTTTTCATGTTAAAATGCTTTCTTCTTTATGGGCTCTGGATAGGGAACTTTTGTTTTCCTACCTGAAAATGTTTGCCGGATGGTCATATAAATACGTGCATAGAAAAAAGATTGGAAGGAAATATAACAAAATTGTAGATAGCAGTTATTCCTGAATGAGACTATCTGTACTTTTCATCCTTACTGTAAAATATCACACACACATATAGAAAAGTGCACAAAACTTTAGTGTGCAGCTTATGAATCATGGCAGGCACGTGGTCCTGTGCGAGTCCAGAACTAAAGCATCACTGGGCTCCAGAGGCTTTGACAGCCCTTCCCGGCCGTAACCCCGGGATGAAAAGTAGGGATGAAAAGTAAAACTCTCTACTTGTGCACCTCCATGTCTTTGCTCTTTGTTCTCTCTCCTCCTGGAATGTCCTCTCCTGCCCCTACCCCTCCTCTGCCTGGAGAATCCCTCCTCTTCCTTCTGGATTCAGTTGAAGCCTCTCCTCCCAGCGAGCGGTGTTCCAGAGCCAGCTTGCCAGAGCTGATTGCAAGCATCTCTCCTCACTCCACCTCAGGGATGGCGCGCTGCTACCTCGAAGTCGCTCCTGGTGGGAACATTTACACTATGGATATTGACAAACACTATAAATCCAACTTTTTTTTTTTTTTTGAGAGCCTGGATATCACTACTTTCTCCCATTAGCCTACCTTAGGGCCTCTAACCCTCTCTCCAGAGAGGGTTAAGTGATCCCTCCCTGTATTCTCCTGGCACTTCGGCTTCCCATGAGCTTCTCAGAAGCTCGTGTTGTATTTGAGCCATCTCTTTATTTCAGTGCTCAGCTCGGAACTTGGCCTCTCCGTGGTGCTTGGTAGGCAGGGCTGCCCTGGGTGGTTGTGTATGTTGTTCACTGCACAGGAGGCAGGGGGCAAAATCCAACCCACACTCTACTCTCTAAGCCTTCGCGTGGGGCTTGTTCACCCAGAGAAGGTACTTTTCTCTGATTCATATAAAGAGTAGCAGCCCTGTCGGGTGAATTTGCTGCACGGGACTCCTGCATCTCTCGCATGCCAACAGCTGCTGCTGCATCACCCATTCCCACTCTTTCGGCCACTGCTGGTCCTGCTTTCTGGCAGGCAGGAGGGGCAGATCCACTGGAACGAAGGCATGCGGCAGGCTTAGGGGCAGCCCGGGGCCAAGGCCTGGCATTGGCTACTCATGGGACTCCAAGCCTGGCTGGGCAGGGAGTCAGGGTCTACCCAGCGTCAGCTGAAACCTGACTCCTGGGGCAGAATGTTGGCCAAAAGGGACCCAGAGCACTGGCCTCAGGTCCCTGTGATGACAGCTGACGGAGAGTGAGCTGCCTACCTTCCCTCTCGCTGCTGTCGGCCCCGGCTGAGTCCAGACTCAGAGCCAGTGCTGACCGGCACCCTCCCCCTCACTGAACACCCTGGTGAGAATGTTCACTTCCCTGAGCCTCAGTTTCCTCACTTACAAAATGGGGATCATAAGAATTTCTACTTCTAAGGAAATGACAGATAGTAACTATGAGGTTGTGAACTTTTATAATTACTCCAAAGGTGACCTAGAGAGTTCACACAGTGTTCTAAGAGTTAATTTACTGAGGAGGTGCCATGTATCCATTATCTCATTTAATGCTCTCAAAGACTTTTTGTGAGTGGGTATTATAACCCACTCTGTGTTGTAGATGAGGACATTAAGGCCCAGGCAGGCTCTGTAACCTGCCCATGGTCACACAGTAAGTGACAGAGGTAAGATTTGAACCCAGGCTGATGTGATTCCATAGTCCATGAACTGTGCCCCTCTGGTCTTTTGACTCCTACTGTGGTTTTGTGTGGGTCTTGCTTGGCTTTTTCGGCGGTCCCTTTCCCTTGGTGTGAGGCTAGAGCTCTGGTCACCACCTCCCCCCCCCCACCATCCTGGGAGCCTCTTTTTTGGTCCATCTGAGTGTTTGTTGAGTGCTGGCTGAACCCCAGGGCTGTGCTCGGCTCTGTATATGAATGAGGCTCTGGCTCTGCCCTCCAGTGATTTCACTCTGGATGGGAAGGCAGACAAGTACAGAAATGATCATTGAACCAGGTGCTTCAGCAAGCCACAGATGGGGGGCCTTTGAGGAAGCAATCTCAGTCAGGAGCAGGCATCATGGAGGGCTTCTTGGAGGAGGTGGAGTTTGAGATAAACCTCTAGGATGGATAGTATCTCAGAGAGTGAAGTGGAGGCCAAGGCATCTCAGGTGCAGCAAACCACATGAAGAAGGAGAGGGGGAAGCCATAGAGCCCATCCCCTGGAAGAAGCCAGAAAGGGGGTTGGAAATCTAAAGGGCTCTGAATGGGTAGGTTGAATGAAAGTGGGCTGTGGGCTGTGTTCTGGGAAGATGGTTCCCAGCTGGATAGGAGAGGATTGAGGGCAGGCATCAGGGCCTGGGAAGCCAGACAGATGAGGGCCACCTGTGGGGCAGTGCTTCCGTAGGCCTGGAGTCTAGGGAAGGTCACCAGGGCCTCTCACGGTGCATCTCTCCTCGGGTGCCCCAGCTCTGGGCTCTGAGGGTTGTGCCACAGAGGAGATGATGAGTGGTGTTTGATTTATTCCTCATTCCTGGTTAGTCACCGAGGTCCTTAGAGGCCACAGCTTTCCCCTCAGTCCTTGGGACTGTAACCTGTGTTAGTGAGCCTCTATCCTTCTTCTTCCTTATATGGCCAAACAAAGGAGAAAGGGAATTGGGGAGTTTTGCCCGGTGACAAGAGCCTGGCTGCCTGGCTCAGGACCCTAATCTGGGAACTGGGATCCTGGGGCTGTTTGTTTACTCAGTCATCTCTCTTTATCTCCAAGCAATGTTGTACCACCTCGAGTGGCCCTGAGCCAGCAGTGAGGGTGGGAGGGGGCAGAGAGGCCAGGACCCAGAGCCGAAGGCATTGAGAAAATGTCTAGTCCCGCCCCTCCTTCTGCAGGTGGGGAGACTGAGGATCAAAGAAGGGATGGGATGTGCTGAGGTCACGGATCAAGTTAGTGCCAGAGCTGGGCCAGAACTGAGGTGTCCCACCTTCCAGACAGGCTGCATTTGTGGTTGGATGGGAGAGACCCTCAGCCCCCAGGAGCAGGCCCCACACACAGGCTGTGTGTATGTGGTGTCTGCCAGCCCTCTCCATCCCAAGTTGGCCAAGTCCAAATGGCGATTCTCTGTCCCTCTTGATTCAGGCTCCTCACTCCCAACAAAGCCGCCTCCAGCAGGTCCTTCCCCAGGACCTCAGGGCACCGGGTATTCCCTGCCCCTCAGAGCAGACAAGGCCTGAAAACATGACCCCTGCCCAAATGAAGTTATGTGCCATGTCTGGGGGATATTGGCTGGATTTCTCACATTTCATTCCAATATTGGACAGTGAGGATATGCTTCATATTTTGAAAAGAAGCTAAAGGAAGCGGATTGCGTTTTCTTGTTTACGCAGATTGGATTATTTTCCTAGTCCAAATAAGTTTAGAAAGAAAACAAAAGCCACACTGGAATAGGATCCTGAAGGTTTTCACACAGGGTGACACCCCCTTAGTTTTAGATTACATACTCAAGGCAGCTGGCTAAGTTGTTTTGTTTTTTTTTAATGAGGCTGAAAATGGTCTTGCAAAAAAGAGGAAAACAAAGCAAGCAGGACTTCGCCACCAGTCATGTTCTCAGTTTTGTTCCTCATACATTCAGCTTCTAAGCAGCAGCTCTTGGCTTGTGCATAATTTTTGTGTCTATCTCCATGTGTACTGAAGTAATTCAGCCTGGAAATATCCAGCCTCCAAGAGAGCATGGGCATGCGTCACTGTCCCTTCCTCAAAATGCCAAGTATGGTCTTTCATTGACCTCACTTCTCAGGGAAAAATTAAGTCAGTGGAAATGAGAGGAAAAAATATGATGTCAAGAAAATCCTTTTCTTACACAGATCAGCATGAATCAGAATAAAGATTTGTGACAACAACCATCTTACACCATGTCCAATCCCCAGTGGAGGCTGCACTCTGTTCTGAAAAGCCAAGAGCTTTCCAGACAGGAGACAGACTGATCCAGGGATTCCCTGTCTTCAAATCTCTGACACTTGAAGTCAAACAAGGATCAAGTCTAAGCTAAGCCTCCGTTCTGTCATATTCTTGCTGTGTAATAGTGGGGAGGGGCCACTTAATGTACCCATGCCTCAGTCTCCTCACCTCTAAAATGGGAAGGATATGCATACTCATGCAGCAGGGTTGTTAGAGGCTTTAATGTGTTGAGCCCTTAATGGGTACCTGGCATGTGTCTTCTCTCAATAAGGGGGAGGTGATATTTCTATTGTTTTATTGTTGTTTTTGTTGTTGTTTGGGTTTTTCTTTGGGGGGGCAAAGGGAGAGGGGGAGAGGGAATCCTAAGCAGGCTCCACACCCAGCGCAGAGCCCGAAGTGGGGCTTGATCTTACAACCCTGAGATCATGACCTGCGCCAAAATCAAGAGTTAGATGCCTAATCAACTGAGCCACCCAGTTGCCCCAATATTTTTATTGTTGATTAGACCAGTTGGTAGTGGAAGAGTGGGGTGGGAAGCACTGACCTCTGAGAAATTCTAGCTGGTGCAGGAAATGACTTTTTATCTTTCTCTCCTCCCTTATTCCCTTTCCTTCTTATATTTACTTCTTATTGAAGTATAACTTACATATAGTAACAAATACATCCTAAGTGGACAGTTTAATGGATTTATATATATATGTGTATATATATATATATACATATAAATATATATATGGATGAATTTATATATTATTATATAATAATGTAATATATAATAATATATATACACACACACACTTAGGTAATCAACACCAAGATTAAGATATAGAACATTTCCAGCACCTCATATGCCCCCTCCCAATTAATACCCTCCAAATCCAATCATGTCCTGATTTCTATCACCATAGATGAGCTTTGCCTGCTCTTAAACTTCATATAAATGGAATCCCATGGTGCTGTTTTGTGTCTGGCTTTTTTTGTTCAGCATTGTCTGTGAGTATAACAGTTATCTATAGCTGTGTAACAAATTACCTCCAAAAACTTAGCAGCTTAAAATAACAGTGAACATGTATGAGCTCACAGTTTCTGGGAGTCAGGAATCCACGAGCCGTTTGGCCACATGGGTCCAGCCCAAGCTCTCTGACAAGACTGCAGTCAAGTGCAGTCTGAGGGCCTGACCATCGCTTCCAAGATGGCTCCCTCCATGGGTGTTGGCAGGAAGCCTCAGCTCCTTGCCGTGTGCACCTCTTCAGGGTGCTGCTTGAGTGGCCTCGCTATGTGACAGCTAACTTCTCCCGGAGTGAGCGGTCCAAGGCGGAGAAAGAAGACAGCCACACATGCCTTTTTATGAGCCAACCCTCGAAGTTACATGGTCACTTCAGCCATCGTCTGTCTGTTAGAAGTGAGTCACTAAGCACAACCACCCTCAAAGGGAGGGGAGTTAGGCTCTGCCTTCGGAAGGGAGGGGGATCAAAGAATTGGCAGACATACTTTAAAATCACCAAAGTGAGAATCAGCTGTACTATTTTCCTTTGCTGTGGTTTGGCCAGAAAGACCTTTCTAACCAGCAGAGGTACCCAGGGATAGAGCAGGGTGCCTCAAAGGTGATGTGCCCCCATCCTCAGGGGTGTGTAAGCAGAACAGAACTTGGCAGCTATGATATGGAGGGAATTTTAATATCAGCCGGGGTTTGCAACTCTCAACTTCAACTAGATAATTCCCAGGGCTCCTTTCTGTTGTTTTTTTAAGTATTCCCAGTTGCCACATCTTCTGGACCACAAAGAAAAGGCCATGACTGGTCCCATCCGATGCACAAAGTGAGCTTCCTGATGCCCATGGCGCCTCTGGCCAGAATGGGGGTCTCAGAGCCACCCACTCAATTCCACCTAGGGCGTGGGTTGGTTGTTCATAAGCCAGCGAATCTGGTCATCTTCTCATCAAGTTGATGATGCTCGGCCACAGGGAAATGAGAGTTGTCATCACTGCTGAAGGGCCCGTCGGCGTTTGTACCCTCTTGGCAATTTTAATTCAAAATATGCCTGTCTTTCAACCCAGCCATTCCATGGCCCCATGTCCAGCCTAAAGAGTACGGGCTCCCTCCCCTGCAAAGTCTCCACCACACTGCTTCTAACAAGGAACACAGAAGCAAGCTCCATGCCCCTCTGTACCAGGGCATCCCGTGAAGCCGTTCAAAGGAATGCGGTAGTTCTCTGTGTCCTGACTTAGAAAGGTCTCCAGAAAATGGTAAATGAAAAAGGCAAGTTGCAGAACAATGTGTATAATACGAATCCATTTAAAGGAAAAAATTAAAAATAAGAAATCCACACATTTTTATTATATACTTCATAGGAAAAAATCCAGAGAAACACACCCTGGTGGCCTGGTACTTACTCTGTAGAAAGTGGGTAGGATTGGGATTAGGGATGTGAAGGGAAACTCTCTGACTTTACTCAGTCTGCTTTAGTATCATTTGAATTTTTAATAATAAGATTATATTTATTCACACGTGATTGATTTAATTCTTAAGCACATCTGAAGGAAGGGGGATCAGAGTTCTTCCCCAGCCCTGTCCCCAGCTCTGCTGCCACAGTCTGCTGGGGCCAGTCCTGGCATGACCCACCCTTGGGTTCTGCCAAGGGAGCTCCCAACTGCCCCTCACCCACTGTCCTGACTTTCTCTTATGCCATCCAAGCAAGCCATTCATGGTTTCACAGAATGCAGGTCCCAGAGGCCTGCAAGGTCCCAGAGCCTAAGCCTTCTCCCTTCGTAATGACATCTAGGAGACTCACAAGACACTATCTATACGCTCTGTCCACGTATTTCCAGGGACAGGCAGCCACGACCTTCCCAGGCAGTTCCTTCCACACGCAGAAATTATTAACGGTTAGATCACAATCCTGCATGCTGAGCCAAACTCCCATCTGCCCGGGTCCCCTCTTAGCAGCCCTACCTCTGCCTTCGGAGCTCTCTCAAAGGCACCCAAGTTAGGCGAGAACTAGCAAACTCTGGAGTGAACCTCCTGTGTTCAAATCCTGGTTCTGTAACCAACTAGCTCTGTGATTTGGGGGACATTTGTTAATACCTCTGTTCTTCATGGACCTCGCCTGTAAGATGAAAGTTATAATAAAAGTACATATTCCACAGGTTTATAGGGAGGAGAAAATGAGTTCATTGTGAACTTGTGATCACTTGTGATGCTTACGGCATCGCCTGGTACACAATGATCACTACATCACAAAACAAGAGACCAGAGTTTTGGTCCTGGCAGGGACCCCATGGCCTCTTTTTTTCATCGGTGAGAATGATTGAGGCCCCGAAGAGGGATAGCCTGAGAATGAGGCAAGTATGATACTTCTTAAGATGTGTGCACATTTCCTATTTTACTCTTTAATGTAAAAATAATGATTTTGATCAAAGATTAACACTCCGGGAAGACTGGCCATGATTATGTAGTAGAATCCTGTATTTTCTCCAGGCATGACCCAGACACATCTGCACGTATCCCAGGCATATTGGACGCCTGTTTGAGAATGTGGGTCTAGAGGATCCTCTGAGGTCCTTCCAGTGTCAGGTCAAAGTCAAGCCCTGGCTCTGGCATTAAGTGGAGGGAGCACGTTCCAACTTCCCTCTATACATGGGTTCAGTTTACTCACCTCTAAGACGACAGAGGGGCCAGTCCCCGCCTGTGCTGCCTCCCCAGG
This sequence comes from Halichoerus grypus, assembly GCF_964656455.1. Lineage (NCBI taxonomy): Eukaryota > Metazoa > Chordata > Mammalia > Carnivora > Phocidae > Halichoerus > Halichoerus grypus. The sequence continues at coordinate 61,479,583 of NC_135725.1, forward strand.
GATGTAGGGAGGTTGGATGCGGGCAGTTTGCACGGGAGTGCTTTGTGCTCTGGACCGAGTGGCATGAAGTGTCAGCTTGGCAGAAACAGCCCTCACAGATGCTGGCAGCCCCTCCACTCAGGGGAGACTGGAGCTTTCTGAGATTAGCCCATCCTGAGTTCTGGCAGAGCTTTCCCAGAAAGCAGCCTCAAGGAGAGGCCAGGCTTCCTGATAAGTGGGGTGGGCAGGGGACCTTCCAGTTCCTTCTTGGGCCCTTATATGGTCTCTATACTACCTGCCAGGCCAAGTGGGCCAGAGCCCAGGGCTGTGCTGAGTCTTCTGAGGACAGGCCCGAGCTCTTCCCAGCTCTTTCAGGAGCCATGACAAATGGGCAATGGAACTTTACCAGTGTCACTCTACCTGCCCAGCTTGGTGTTCCCAGCCCCATTTGAACCCAGACAGGCTCTGGTGAACTTCATACCTGGGAGGAGTTCTCCATCAAGAGTCTCAACTGAGATCCATGCTTGTCCTTTTGGATGGTGGGCTAATGTATCTTCTCAGCCCTCCCGTGTTGTTGTGCATCAAGCATGTTCCTCCTTCCTCCATTCAGTTCCTTGACCTTGACCTGGAGGTACTGGGTACTATGTTCTATCCAAGGGCTCACAGTCTAGGGGAGCACCATCGAATAGAATCTTCTGTGATGATGGGAATGTTATACATCTGCACTGACCTAATTGCACAATTGAAATGTGGCCAGTGAGACTAAGGAACTGAATTTTAAATTTTATTTATTTAATTATTTAGATTTAAAAATTTTTTAATCCGATTAAAAAACGGGCAGAGGATCCAAATAGACATTTTCCCAAAGAAGACATCCAGATGGCCAACAGATACATGAAAGGATGTTCAACACCACTGATCATCAGGGAAATGCAAATCAAAACACAATGAGATATCACCTCACACCTGTCACAATGACTAAAATAAAAAGGACACGAAATAACAGTGTTGGTGAGAATGTGGAGAAAAGGAGACCCTTGTGCACTACTGGTGGGAATGTAAATTGGTGAAGCCACCATGGAAAACAGTATGGAAGTTCCTCAAAAAATTAAAAATAAAACTGCCATATGATCTAGCAATCCCACTTCTGGGTATTTATCTGAGGAAAATAAAAACATTATTTCGAAAAGATATTTGCACCCCCATGTTCATTGCAGCATTTTTTACAATAGCCAAGACTTGGAAACAACTTGAGTTTCCACCAATGGATGTATGAATAAAGAAGACACACACACACACACACACACACACGCACACACAATGAAATACTACTCAGTCATAAAAAAGAAGGAAATCTTGCTATGTGCAATGACAGGGATAGAACTCAGGGGCAATATGCTAAGTGAAATAAGTCAGACAGAGAAAGACAAATACCTATGATCTCACTTATATGTGGAACCTAAACAAAAACAGAAAACCAAGCTCATAGATACAGAGAACAGATTAGTGGTTGCCAGAGGTGAGGGGTGAGGGGTGGGCGAGATGGGCAAAGGGGGCCTTGTTGTCCTGGCTGGGACCCCCAGGACAGTATTGGTGAAAGTGAACATTCTTGTTTTGTTCCTGCCCTTGGGGGGAACGTCTTTAAGCCTTGATATGATGTTAGCTTGCTCTCCATGTCTTTTCAAATCTTCTTAAGCTTATGTTTATTTTGTGTTATCTTATTATACATGGTAACAGAAAACTCAAACAATAAGATACAAAGAAGAAAACAAAAACTCTCCTAAAATCCCACTACCACCAGGACACTTGCAGGCCTTTTCTAGGCATTAGGCATATATATGTGTCTGGAAGATACATGTGACTTTGCTTAAATATGACCTGTTTTGTTACTGGGCTTTTTTTCTCCATATTGTTTTGTGGTCATCGTTCCGGGCCTGGGACCAAAGATTTGCATCATCATCTGACAGCTATCATGTTCTCTTGTAAAGCTCAACTCTCATTTACTTGAGCAACCCTCTCTGGATGAAGCTGCCTCTCTTTTTCCCTAGTATTATAAACAAGACTGATGAAATCCTCATTGTATCCTTCCCAACACTATATTGTAAGGTTTTCCTTTTCTTTGTTTTCTTTCAGTCTTTGTCACTAGAGGTCTTGGGGTACGGAACTAACATGATCAGAGGGAGGGAGGCTTTAGAAAACAAACTCTGGGCATTCCCAACTTACTGTGTGACCTTAGGCAAATCTTTTTCCCTCTCTGGGCCCCGACTTCTTCATTTGTAAATTGAAAGGATTCATCTAAGTGCCTGGTTCCCAGACCTGGCTGTACACTGACATCATCTGGGAGTTTGAAAAACCACAGACACCTGAGTCTTATTCCCGGAGATTCTGATTTAATTAGTACGGAGTAGAGCCTAGGGAGTAAGATTTTTCATTTCCTTGAGACTTGTTCATTTGAAGATCCCTCCTGCTCGAGTTTTCTCGTAAAGATCTGTTCTTGGCGTCCAGCAGGGCCTGGGTTTGAATCCCAGCTCATTCACTCCTGGTTGTGTGACCTTTTCCCTTCTCCAGACTTCCAATTCCCGGTTCTTGGGGGAAGGGGGAGTGGCTAAAATCCCCGCCCACCACGCAGGGTTTCTGCGCGTAGAGAAGATGAGCTCCTGCACAGAGGGGATGAGTGGTGACTACTGTTCTTTTCTTCATCAAAGAGCCAGCCTCTGGGCAACAAAGTGGAAATGGAGATTGTGAGCATGTTGGAAAAGAACGCAACGCTTCTCAAATTCGGCTACCACTTTACCCAGCAGGGGCCCCGGCTGCGGGCGTCCAACGCGATGATGAACAACAACGACCTTGGTGAGTATCCTGGGCTACCTGCCCACCTGCCTGTCGTTTTCTCACCAGTCCTGCGGGCGCGGTGCGGTATGGCAGGGAATATTCCACTGATACCTACGCCAAGGGAGTCATCTTCTTGAGTCCGACTCCTTTCACGTTGGTCCCAATTCCTTGGTTTCTGTATTGGCTCCTGGCTCGCCGCCTCGCCTGGTGCGCGCCGCGTCTGCGCGAGCTGAGGCTGAGCGCGCTCCTCTCCGCAAGCTCGGCGCGCGCAGGGCTGGAGCCCCATCGCGCCGGCCGCGCCCTCTTTCGCCGAGTGAAAGGAAATGTGGCAGAGCGCGGGCCACTGGGAGTCTTTTCCTCTTTGAATACCCTTCTCTGAGCTCAGAGTCCTCTCCCCGGACTTTATGGGGTCTGGCTCTAGTCCCAGCCCGCAAAGCCACCGACCAGCACTACTACCCAAACCCCACGCCCAAGAGACTTAACAGGGCTTTCAAGGTGAAAGTTGAAAATGTTGACTTCATAGAAGGTTAAGCAGGTTGCTTTAATTTCATCTCAGTTAAAGGCATAGCTTATATTTTTTTCTAAAAAGGAAACGAAAGAAAATGTCACCATCTGTTTTTGTTTTTTTTTTTAATGAGTGTCAACAAAATAGGTATGCAGGTCAGCCGAATGAAAAGTGAGACTGATCATTGACTTACAGGCACCTATTGTTTTCAAGCTCTGTATTTATGATGTGTATCTCTGCTGGCTGCTAAAAGGATTTGATACAGTGTCCAAAAAGGACTATGCTAAGGCTGTAGGGAAATAGGAGGAAAAAGAACAAGAAAAGAAGTAGGTCTAATATGTTAACATAATTGATCATTATATTTAGCTGTGAATTTTCTAGAACCAAGGCAAGAAGATGAACCAAGTTACAATACTCTTATTACAGAAGAGAAGGAAGCATAAGAAGCTCAGAAAGAGAGAGAAAAAAAAGAAAAGAAAGGAAAGAGAGCTGCTTTCTGGGATTGAATTATGAAATAACTATGTTTTCTAAAGGACAGTGTTTTCAGTGAGCTTTTCATCAAATTCAAGCCTGTTCTACACGTGGGGTTTTTGTTTTTTTTGTTTCTAACACTCAGTAAAATGCAAAGGGCTTAATACTAAAGCACATCTCAAAGTTCAGGTATGTCACTTTCTAGTGATGAATCGGAGGCTAGGTTATTACCTGGAAGGCCCAGAAGAATAGAGGGGAGTGTGTAGGTGTGTATGCACAAAGCAGGTACTCACAGAACCTATGCACAGATAACCACAGAGCTACACACACACACATACACACACACTCACTCACTCACTCACTTTAAATTGAGTTACTCAATTCAACAAGTACTTGTCCAAGTCCTGTAGGGCATTGAGTGTTGAAGATACAGGTTCCTGCTCTTGAGGACATCACAGTCCAGAAGTTATTCATTCATTGCTCACTCTAGGTGCCACTTTTTCTAGAGCTGCAGGACTAGAAAAATCCATAAAACAAAGAAACAAAAATGCACCTAGTATCCTGGTTTATCTCACGTGCCCTTATTTGAAATAAGCACAAACACAAATAATTACAGATCACTATCATGGTATCACAGAGGTGATGGCTACACCGAGCTGTGGAGGAAGGCCAGCAATCTGAAGGCTCTTGGCTTCAGAGCCAGCACTCCAAAGCCCTGAGTTCTATTCTGATATGCCACATTTTCCCCTCCCAGTTTAGGTTGAGCTTCTACTGTGCCCCTGGCTGCCTATCCCAGGGCTAACCCAGCTTTTGTCTTTCAGTGGCAAAATGGCCTGCAGGCCTTTTCTAGGGACAGAGGTTCCAGATGACCAGAGGTCAGGGTGCTGCGGTGGTGGAAGGGCACCAGAATTAGCTGTGGGCTGGATAACCTGGCCCTTGAGGACTCTCCCAGTCCTGAGAGTCTGTGACTCCAAAACCCAGGCTCGACTGCTACCCCCGGCAGCTTCTGAGGTTATGATGGCCGGGTCCTAGAGTGCCAGAGTAGAAGGGCCTTCAGACTCACCTCCCAGTTCCCTTTTGGGAAAACTGAAGCCTGGGGGGGACCGCCCTTCTAGGGAGCGGCTCAGCCAAGTCCCACCCATTGTTAGTTACAACAGCATTTTGGGAGCAACTTCGGTGTGCCCAGGACTGTGCCAGGGGACATAAAGGGCAGCAGAAAGGCTAGTTCCTTGACTCCAGAGCCATTACAACCTTTTAGGAGAGAAAAGACTCAAGCGTGTGCCTAAAAACAAGAATGCCTGCAAAGGGCGCCCAAACAATGTGAGGAAATGACTTGAGAGGACAGAGGCTGGTTAAGCAAAGCGTCCCTGTTGGGGGTGGGCCTTTAGCCAGCCTTGCAGGAAAGACAGAGATTGTGGGGGAGGTCAGGAGGTGTTCTTGGTGGGGGTACTAGCACAGGGAAAGGCAAGTGGGGAGGACCTAGTATTTCAGATAGGAGAGACAGAAAGATCCAAAAGGATTGGGGGGACTATTATAGGGAGTTGGACCTAGAAGGAAAAATAGGAACTCACAGAGAATGGAGGGAAGGGCATTCCAAGCAGAAGGAACAGCACGGGCAAAGGCAGGACCAGGAGTTTGGTGATGAAAGCAGGTAGGAGGTAAGATGGCAGTTTCCTGGACAGGACTGCCAGGTGATCAAAATGGGCCTTGGGGTTAGCCCAGGGGACTGTTCCCTTGGGGTCTCCCACCAAAGGAATTAGAGCAGAATCGCTTAAGTGATTACATGCAACACTGAGTGCTGGTGGGTGAAGTAGAATTTCTAGCTTTAAAGGCCAATTTGTGCCCATCTGCTAATTTTTGTAAAAGAAAACCTTCTGATTCAGATAGTGCACCAGCTTCCTCCTGCAAAAGAGAAGTCCTTTCTTTCCAACACAGTATTTTCATCCCGCTCTCAGGGCTCTGATGAGGCAGACAGGCTTCCCTGCTTTCCAGCTGAATATTTTTATCCCGAGAGCCTCCCGCAGGCCGTCCCTAGCCACTGTGGTGGTGGTTAGCAGGTTAGCAGTGCTCGTGGCTGCATCCCCAGCGGCAGGGAGCACAGAGCGCACAGCGCCCAGCCTGTCCAGCCTGTGGACTCACTCCAGCCTGCGCCGGGCCGGCTCCCGGCACACAGCCGGCCTCAGGGGTGGGTTTTGCCTGCCTGCAGGGTGGGTGGGCTCTTCCTCGGGGGATGTTCGATCCCCAAGGTCGGAGGTCGGCCAGTGCCTCTGCAGACGTGCAGCCTGCCGGGACCCACTCTGGCTGGCGTATCTTCGGTCCTTCCCATCCTGTGCACTGAGCGGCTAGCTGCACCGTGGTGTCGGGGAGGAGCCATGGGTCCCCATCTGTGTTTTCTCACAGCGATACCTCAGATGACTCCTACCTCTACACTATTTATAGCTGAGAGGCTAAGCATGGCTCTCAGGTCCTGTAAATCTGCCCCTGAAGCTCTCTCCACTTAATGAAATCTGAATCACCAACTCCAAGTTAAGACTGTTGTAGGTGTGGAGGTGGGGTGGGGAAGAGGGCGGCTGACATGTTTCAAAGCCAAAAACACCCCTTCCTGGGAAAGTCTCTCTTCTACTGTATTCTCAAGGAAGACTCTTCTAACAAGCACCCAGACACCGTGCACCCCAAATCAATTTCCTCATCGTCCCCCAAAACCATGTCAGGAAAGGGTATTACTCTCCTCATGGCCATCCAAGCCTGAAATCTGCCCCCACCCCAGCCATCAGTCCCCTCCTGGCCATCCCCGTGGTCCTGCCTCATGTCAAGCCCTCAGCACGTTCGCCTCCTGTCCTGCAACTTCCGTGGGCCGGCCAGCATCTCTCACAGAGTGCCCATCCCAAAGTTTGTTCTGTCACTTTGCTTAGTACCCTTGCGGGGCTCGCACTGCTCTCCGGTGAGAGCCCTCGACATGGCTCCACGTCCCTCAGTAATCAAAGCTGATGCGTACATGGAGCTTCCTGGGTGCCAGGCGCGGCTGTGAACACCTCCCGTCTTACTTATTCACGTGAGGCTCCCAACAACCGGGTGAGTTAGATCCTATTATTACCCCCCACTCTACAGGACGTGGAGGTCCAGAGAAGTAGGTAAGGTTACCTGTAGTCAGTGAGTGGAAGTGGGGTTTGAGCTGCAGTCTCACCTTGGAGCCTGTGCCACCCGTGTCCCCCTTCCCCTCCCGGGGTGATGCCGTACTGGACAAGCCATCCTCTTATCCCCTATTAGCACCAACCGGTCCGGGGAGCTTGAATGCCAAAGTATCCCTGTAGGGGGCCGCTACTCCTAACCCTTCCCTTCCCTTCTCAGTCTGCCCCTTTATCCCTCCGGATTCACGGCACACGTTCCCTGCCGTCCTTCTCACCACAGCATTCATTATGCCTCCTACTCCCAGAGCTACCAGGGTACCTATAATATTTTATCAAACTCACTGCTGGTATAGCTTGGTGCCCTGTTACGCTAGATCTTTATTTCTGATCCTTGTGCTTGGCACATAATAGCACTCAGTAAATGAACACATAAATGAATTTAAAATGCTTCCCAAAGACCTGATGGAGGTGTTCGAGCTTGGCAGGAAGTAGCGGAAGGAGCTTGAGCAGCAGGTAGAGGTTGGTCCGGATGACTCGAGATGCCTTCTGGCTCAGACAGTGAACAAGTCTGGCAGTTGCAGTGATAAGGGTTTTGCTTTAAGGGAAGTAAAAAGCAGACTGAATTGAAGGAAGATGTTAGGAGACTTGGCTTCTCCTTCCAATTCTGTCACTTATTCACCATGACTTGGGCCAACTTACTTCCCTCTCTTGGCCTCAATTTCCTTCATCATGAAAATGGAGAATAATACCTAAGCAAGTGCATGCCTTGCCCTTGTCCCCATCCAGTCCCCGTCAGAGCCAGTGCTAGGGGAGCTGCACCGCTCCTGCCCAGGGAAAACAAAGAGGGCATGGATGGGGGGGGGTGCCTGGGATCCCTGTCTATACCCTGAGCCATGGGCTGGGGACTCAGGTTCCCGTCCTGATTCTGCCGCTAGCTCTTAGGGGCTCTAGCTCCTTTTTGTTCTCCAGGAGAAAGGAACTGATACCCTTGCGAGAATCAGCTGTGTAGGCCCTATGTAGCCAGGCCCAGACTGTACTGAGGGACATGCTGGACTGAGGCTCCAGATGAGCTACAACCCTGGTTCTGTCTAGTACCAGCTTTATTGCTTCGGGCACGAAATGTAGCCTCTCTGCCATACTTTGCTGCTCCCTAACATGGGAAAGATAACAACGCAGACATTCCAGAATTGGTGGTGGGGCTTCGATGAGGTCTTGGGTGTAAAAGAAGTGTAATGAGGACTGCCCCACGGGGCATGCTTGCATAAGCTAACGTGGTGATACTTAAGCGTCTGGCTCATGTAAACTCTCTGGTCACATTGGGCAAAACTTTTCTGCTCTTTGGGTTTTGGTTTTTGTTCCCTGACCTTTTCTCCCAAGCTGCTGGACATTCTGATGGTGTCCAGGGCCTGGGCTGCACGCAGTGTCTTCTCTCCAGGAAGACAGTCCACCGATTTGCATTCATTATTCTCTGACAGGGGCAGAGGGGTGGGAAGGAGCTCAGGGACAGGCTGAACTCCAGGCCCCAAACTGGGTGAGCTGTGGGCCCCGGCTCCCAGCCACAACTCGAGCACCACTCCTTCCTGGGTGGTTCTGCTCTGCATGCTCAGTGTCCCGCACAAGCTGACTGGGTTCTGGTTGCAGCTCGTATGCAGTGATCTGGTGGCCGCAGGTCTACGGGCTCAGCTCGGGAACTGGAAGACCTAAGTCTAGACAGACTTCTCTCCTCTTCTGCAGTAGTAATACCTGTCTCTGCCACACCAGCGGCCTCCTTGACTGCCCCCGACCGGGTTCTCGGGACTTTTTTTTTTTTAATTGAAGTATAGTTGACACAATGTTCTGTTAGTTTCAGGTGTACAACATTGTGACTCGACAAGTTTATACATTACTCAGGGCTCATCATAAGTAGTCACCACACAGTTGTTACTGCGGTATTATTGGCTATATTCCTGATGCTGTACTTTTCATCTCCATGACTCATTTATCTTATAATTGGAGGTTTATACCTCTTAATCTCTTTCACTTATTTTGTCCATCTCCCCATCCCCCTGACAACCACCAGTTTGTTCTCTGTATTTATGAATCTGTTTCTGTTTATTTTTGTATGCTTATTCATTTGTTTTGTTTTTAGATTCCACACATAAGTGAAATAAGGCTTTCGTCTTTTTGGTCTTTCTCTTGTGGCTGATCTAGCTTGCTGCTTGGTCTTCATCTGCAGACACTGTAATTAATTTCAAAACACTTTTCCTTTATTACAACACAGGACCCCTCTTCCCCCTCTCCATCATCCTACAAGTAATGACTCCAGCCTGCAACCTCCTGGCTAGTGCTTTCCTCTTTATGGCATTTAACTGCTTTGTTATGTGAACAGCATTTGAGCTTCTATTGTCTTGCCCCTGAGAAAATGTCAAGGTTAACACTAAGGGGACACAGATACTGCAGGGTAATCTTCAGGGTGGAAACTTTTTTTTTTTTTTTTTTTTTTTTTTTTTTTTACAAGGCAGGAGGCAGGCCAGGAGCTCTGAGAAAGAGCTGTGGGGAATGATTCCAGCAGGTTAAGACCCTATCCTCATTAAGATCAACTGAACTTTAGCTCTTATCTGAGCAGGAGGAAAGACCCTTCAACTGCAGGGCCTCTGGTGTACAAAGTAAACACAGTGGAGGTGGATAAAGCGGGTTTTATGCCTGTGTGGTGAGCAGCTTAGCAGTAATTTATGAATGAGTCAGCACGACCACAGACCCTCATCAGGGAATGCTGACCAGTGGGAGGGCCCTTACACAACTCACACAAAACCATCCTTTCGAAAGAACAGACTTCAGACCTTGCTAACCAAAAAGTTAGCGAGAAGCTTCACAGGGCTTTCTCAGAGCCACAGAGGTGGTTCCGGGTGCACAGGGTCAACTGGCTTATCTCTCCTCTCCATTCCTTTCCAGTGAGGAAGAGGAGGCTCGCAGACTTGACTGGGCCCATCATTCCCAAGGTCCGAAGTGGCGTCTAGTGTGTGGAGGGGACGACCGTGCCTTTGAGCTGCACAAGTTCTACTGATAATCTGTGCTCTGCAGTGGAAACCAGAAGGCAAAATGCCGGCACAAAACCCTTTCATGGTTCAGTTCTTTATGCACTAAGGTTTTAGGTTAACTAGTGGTTGTAGTTGGAAATTTTATAAACTATGGTTAATGTGAAGTTTTTCTTTAGTCATAGAAGTTCAGTCTGGTTATTATTTAAAAACTAAGAAGATCCCCAGCCGACAGATCTTACTGAAGATGTTCTAGCAGCAGGACTTAGCCCTGGGAGCCCAGTTTCGGTGGCCTTGCTGCGTGGTGTTTCAGGGGTACTTAGAATGTGTAACACAGGAACAAACAGCCCACTCTTCCGCATGGTGGGGAAGCATTATAAAATACTTTATTATGAATTTAATCTTAGGTATTTAGCAAACAGATCATCATTCTTTATTAGCCCTCCTTTAAATTTGAAGAACCTCAAGATTAAAGTTGCCAAATTGATTACTGGGTCAGGAACACAATTTTGCCCTTCAAGAAAGAGAGACTGAAGCCACAGAGCTCTGCCAGGAATCCAGGAACGTGAGATTCCTTTTGCTGGATACAAGGAAATGATGAAAAAGCCAACGGTGAAATTTCAAGTTTCAAAAACCATCCTTTCTTTACCAATCCCAGGCAACAAACATTTCCCTGAGTGTTCTTTATGAACATCTGGGATCTATTTACAGTTTAATATTGGAATTGGAAAGAATTTTTTTCCTTACTGAATGCCATCTGCAATGATGTGAAAACCTATGGCCAAATACTTGAAAATACCTTTCCACATTGCACAGTGGTCCAATGGCTTATGTGAGGTAACACACTAGAGAGAAATTTCTAGTCCATCGCAGCTCTGCTTACAGACTCCAACCATGTGTCACATCACTTATTAGACAAGTCACTACTGATCTCATGCATGTAAATTAAGCCTCTGAAAGCCAATGGTGAAGAAAATCCAGGTATTAAAGAATTAGGAAACCCTGGCCAAACCATCCCAAGATGATTACTCTGAAAATGTAATAATGGTGTTTCTGCCAGATCCCTTTTTAACATCATGTGTATCTCTTGGGATCCAGCAAAAATGTTAAGCCACAATGCCCTTGTGCCTTTTAATATACCACAGTGCCAGTTAAACTAGCATTTCTGTTGCTTGGGAGTTATTTTCATGAGTGATTCAGCAAATCTTATGATAAAGGACAGGCCAAAGAGCTGAGGAGCACAGACTAAGCTGCGGAGCACTGAGCAGAGGCTTTTGACGAAAAAGGAAAAGTCTTGCACACTGAACTGTAATGATGTGGCCGGTACAGGGTACCCAGAGGTGGAGCCAGGGCCCCACCACTGTGGAAGAGTGTCTACTAAGGCTGCAGATGGGCCCGGGAGCGGCACCACACTGTTGGGATGGCCAACCCCACTAGGCTTCTCCTTGAAACACAACTGCAGCTGTAGTCTGCATCACTGGAAACTGCAATATAATATTAAATCTGTTGGTCTATGGATGGTTGTGTATGTGTTTCTTGTGGCTAGTGTGACCCGGACATGAACCTGACCTGTTGGCCAGAGGCTGGGAAACTACTCCGGCAGTGCCGAATGACCTCACTCAAAATGTGGTTCTATCCCGCGACGTTTATCTCCAAACTGCCCCAAACATCAGTGTCCTCAAGCTAATGTGAATCTTTCAAAGACCATACTTAAAAGCTAAGAGTGTGGGTACTGGGGGAAGCAAAGACTTTTAGGGAGAGATCGCTCACAGAAACCAAATCAAAAATGAAGGTGGGCCACCTTTCAGACCACCTGTTCCATCAGGTGAGCAGGGTTTAGACCTGGGGATGTTGGGTTTAGACCAGGGGATGGCAATTTTTTCCTATAAAGGGGCCAGATTGCAGATATCTTCGGCTTTGCAGGCCATAAGGTCTCTGTTGTAACTACTTAATTCTGCCATAGATCATATGTAAATGAACAGGTGTGGCTATTCCAATAAAACTTGATTTACAAAAGCAGAAGGCGAGTCACATGCCATGGTCTACAGATCCTGACTGAGTTTCTCAGGCTGCCAGAGATGATGAGGGCAGGAGTGGATGTCGGTGATGGTAGGCAGCAGGAGAGGCCTGCTTCTGAGGAGTCACCCTCCAGGGCTACAGCTTTCATGCTTTTGCCACCAGGATCACCAGGTCTGCTGACAAGACAAATGACTACTGCCAGCCTGCTGCATGGCACAGAAAGGGCATGACCTGGTCACCAGGCTCAAGGCTCTCTCCCCCAGCAGCGTTGGGATCCGACACAGCTCACCTTTTTTCTGTGCTCTGGCATCTTCTGAGTCAAACGTCTCAGGTAAGTGGTCAGCACCCAACTCCGTCTTCCTGGCCCCTCTGCAGTTCAGGTGGCCAATATTGTACCCAGTTTACGATGCTGGCTTGCCAGCATTCAAGTTCAAGTTTCTGCTGCTGCAGCTCTGACACTCTCCAGCGTGTGGTCACTGTGAACTAGCTTTGTGAAGGCCGAGGGAAATCCTGCTGCTGCCGCTCACGTGAGCATGGCCCGTCCTCACCAACACCCGGCCTCAGCCTGGGGCTCACGGGGAGCCGCACCTGCTGCGGCAGTTCGCTGGGGACGCGTGCCCGTCGGGCTGTGCACTCACATTCCTCTTTAAAGCTGCTCTGGGTGCGACTCAAAGCCAGCCTCCTCCCTTTGTCTTGACATGTGACACAACAGGCTGTGAATCCTTGTCGTTGGCAAGCAGGGCAGGCCAAGATGAGCTGGCGGCACTGGGGAGTGGAGCAGAGTTTGTACTGGTCCCATGGGGCTCCACAGTATGAACATTCTGGGGAAGAAAGAAAAGCCCCAGTTCCAAACACATACATACATGTGTACACATGTAGACAGGCACTTCTCCAGGTCCTAAATATAACTCTTGGCACAGCAGCGAATATACCCCGTTGGGCATGGGAAGGTTTTAGATAGTAAGTCTCCTGTCCTCTAATAAAAATTGCTCCCTCACCCCCACTATTTGTGTGTGTGGGGGGGTCATCTGGGAATTGTCTTCCTGATTCCAACATTCAGTGACCCATTTTTTTCTTTTTCCTATTTAGAAAACAGTATTGTTTCTTCATTCCAAAGCTGGTCAACTACCCCTTAGTTCAATGGTCTTTTTCCTTTAGATCATTCCCTTTTTCATGGGAGACAACATATGTGAATACAAATGACCCCACATCTATAATCAGCTTCTGCAGTCCACGCCCCTCCTCACCAAGCCTGAAGTTCTGCTGTTGCTAATGGACGCCTCACCACCCGATTCCTAAAAGATTCCCATTATCTATTTTCTCAGCCCATGTTTCCCTGCTGACTTCCTGTTAGCACTGACAACAACATCATTCTTCAAGTCCCCTTAATTAGTACTATCTAAGCTACCTTTGGGCCTTCTCTCTCGCCTTCACACTCACATCCAAGTACCCATCAAATCCTGCCAACATTTCCTCAGTAACATTTCTCAAATCCACTATTTCTACTTATTTATAATTTATTCTCCATCTAGCTCCAGAACAGATTTCGAGTAGCTTTCAGTAAGAGACACAAATACAAGGCCATTAAAATTAATAGAAAGATCAAGAAGAAAGGGGAGAAGGCAATCATACTCAAATCTTATTCACTGTCACACTGGTGATTCAGTCTTAGTCCCTGATCACAGGAGTTCTAGAAAATTACAAGAGCCACTAGGGTTGTCTGCCTATGACCCTTCCTGTTTGAAACTATGGCATCCAGGGGCAAGAGCCACTTTTCTTAAAGATTATTTCCATCCCCCTTTTACTGACCTCATCTGACACTTGAGGACTTCAAACTGCAGTCAAAGCACAGGCCTCTTGTGCACACCCTCCCGTGGCCACCCCTGCCTCCTGGAATGCCCCAGCCCCCACTCCAAAGTACCTAACCTACCACATGTGTCTGTAGACCTCGAGGTTCTTAAAATACATAGGATTTTAAAGGAAATCACATTTTTAAAAATCTGTGATATAGTTAAGATATTTATTAATACATTAAATAAGTAAGAAGACGGGGTGGAGGGCTAATAACTACTACTTTGAAACAATGATGAACAGAAACGCTATTTGGAGAAGTCTGCAGCAACTATAATATATGAAAATATTTTGGTTTCTGTTGATGACAAAGTCACTGGTGCATCTAACATGACTGATTTGTTGCTTACATTAACAATCAAAGGAAGTGTGACATAGAGTGTGGGGTGGTGAAAATAAAGATATAATTATTTTCCCATCCAAATTCACACAGAACTGCCAATTCTACAACTCCTGGTTAAGACCCTTGTTTCAGCCTATTAGTTCAACTCCCAGTACAGAGGCAGAGCAAGTGACATCATCCCCACTGTAAAAGACTTGCCTCACTAGTAAATAGGGAGGCTGGGACCCAGGACAGGCCTCCCGGTTCCTGGTCCAGGGTTCTGTCTTTTCCACTGCTGCATCTCCAACACTGCTGAGAAATGGTCCTACTACGTTACTTCTTTCCCCTGTTTTCTTCTTCACATAACCAGTACTGGCCTGCCTTCCAGAATGGTTCATAGAACGTGCCTGATCACGAGTTTAGGGTCCAGCCTGTGCTGACCTACCTGAGACTATATCACTGTTGTAGGATAAGGCATAACGCTCATCAAAAACAAACAACTTCCCTTTGTAGAAACCATCGGGAAACTCCTCCAGGTACTTGTGGATGCCACCCTTGAGCTGGAACACTTCCTTGCACACTCCCTATGTGAGGAAAAATGAGGAAATTTAAGGAGACAGGCAAAGACTGGTAAGAAGCTCCACAGACGAGTGGCAGGTGATGAGAGCAGTCAGGGCCTTCACTAGATCCTGGGAAGCCCAGCTATTTTTGCTGCCTCCTAAATATAGAAAAACACCTGTTGGAACATGTAATGTGAATTTGTTCTTCTCAGGATCAAGCATATGGATTAGGAAAAGGGAGAGGTTAACTAAGCTTTCCCTTCTGTACTTGATGAGGCTCTAAGACTGTGAAGTGCTTTCCCACATCTTGAGATTTAAGAACTTCAGCTTTTGTACTTACAAACTCTATGCTGGAACAATTCAAGGGAAAAATAAATCCCTGGCGGGCCGGGGGTGGGAGGGGGGTGATGTCAGGGCTAGAAAGCTCAACACATGCTGTTGGTGGAGCCTTCTTTACCTCCAGAGCCCGCAGTGCCCCCAAGGGTGTTAACTCACCTTGGCTTTGAGGTAGGCTGAACCCCGCTCACAACGGATGCCCCCAGTGCAGTACATCAGCACCTTCTTCTCTCTGAAAAGTTCTAGATTTTTGTCGATGTAACTAGGGAAGTAACTGAATTTCCTGATGTCTGGGGCTAAGCAGCCCTGGAATCGTCCCTACGATATAGGAGAAGCAGAAGGAAAATTATCGGAAAAATATGCCTGGTAAGAACAAAGCATGTGTCAACCCCGCTCAGAGCCCCTTGGCAAGGGAGCACTCACTAGCTGCTGTTCTCATCCTGCACTCTAACCTTTCAACTTCAAGATCTGGAACTCAGAAACAAGGCTGGTGGGCTCTGGGTCATCTTCCCAGAGTCCTTAGGGGAACTGGAGAGGAGGCCCAAAGCCAACTTTATAGGATCCTCGACACACGTCAAAGGTAGGCACATGGGAGCCAAGAAGTACATTATGTGCGAAGATGTCTTTAAGTCCTCTTTTCTTAGACTTTCTCACCAGCTCCTGAGTTCAAAGGCTTGGGTTTTCTCCGAAGCTGTTAGCAGTGGGGGGAGATCTAGGTGACTTGGCCACAGGTACGCACACACGCATCACTTGGCAAACAGGCCATGATGTGGGAAGGGGGAGACCTACCATTTCACTGAACTCACTTCTGCTCCTTACTTACTATTTTGCTTTCATAGAAGTTTCTGCAGTCCAGTAGGATAGTATCACTTTGTTCTTCATTTGCCTGAGACAAAAACTTTTCTACTTCTTTATGAAATTCACCTGGGGATAAATGGATTCCTAAAACCAAACCAAAAATTTACTTAAAAGCAAGACAAAAACAAACAAACAAAAAAACAATCACAGCTAGCCCAGCCTGATGACTTAGATGTTGCTCTGTTTCCTTCCACCCAAAACTTTATTCATAATTGCAATGTCTGAAAATAACACTACCTGATGACCATGATGAAATTATTTAGTGAGTCCAGATATCCTCACTTTCCTTCCTCCAAAGATAAGCACTACAGAGACCTGGAGGTTTAGAAATGATTAGTCAAAGAATTTTCCATCCTCATACTTGGTCTAACCCAGTGATAAAAGCCAGGCAGTTGGGATCTAAATTGCCATGTGGGTTTGCTGGTCCATTATACAGCCAGTGTTCTATTTTCAGTGTACGTGGAAGAGCCTAGGCATGTATGTGCTCGACCATAGGCTTTTGACTATAATAAAGGCAAGCCCAAGTTCAAGGCTAAGAACCTCAACAGGCAGCTTAGAGTATAAATTTGTGGAATAAAGTTGGACTGTTCTTTATAAATACCAAAGGGTAAGAAGAATGTGTCTAAATCTGTGTGCATGAGTGAAAGAGAAAGGGTGGCAGGGGCCGAGGGTAGGAGTGACACATGAGAGAGCAGGGCAGAGGGAGAGAAGGAGAGAAAAGCTAAGGCAGGCAGGAGAGAAAGGAGAGGAAGAAAAGTCAAATCCAGGGAGACTAAAAGGAGAGTACCTCAGTCTGGTGGGGTCCCTGGTCTTCTCAACTCTAGAATAGAAATATTCCTGTATCTTTGGAGGTCCAGACATCCCAGTTGATTGTGAACTCGGCAGTGGGGAGTAACCACCCCTCATGGACAGGAGCTCTGGGGATGGCAGTCACCACTTGTGGTAGAGCCTGATGGCACCAAAGGAACCTCATTCTGCTCAGAGGTGAACCCCAACAACCACCTGAAGCTGCCAAGTACCCAGGTGGGGCTAGAGGTCTCAGAGCATGGTCAAGGAATCTGGATTCCTACCTGCCCAACCCAGAATTGTAAGGCGAATGTAATGAGGCCAGAACTGATTTGTTATTATCACCTAATGACATGGTCACCAAAACAGGGGGTGCAAAGGGAGGTTCAAAACTGTGATGAGAAGCATGGAAATCTGCTAACACTTATACTGACAGAGCACTATGGGGAACCAAACCTGTTCCCCGCTGCTGCTCTCCTGGCCCTGCGAAGGCCTGACTGGACAGGGACTCACAGGGATATGTTTACAAGAGGTGCCTTCAAACAACGTGGCCCAAATGACAGCAGCCCAGCATTGCCTGGAGCCCACTCTCCCCTAACCTCCCAAGCAATGGCCTATACCACCAAGAAAGAGCTCTTTAGTCATCTTGCTGAGGTAGGGACACTGTGCAGACACAGCCCTTTTGGGCCCTTCTCTCCTCATGCATGAGTCTCTTTTCCTGGATATTTGTGTCCTACTCCCATTTCTCTCTGGCTTAACCCCTAGCATTTGTTTAAATAGCTACATACTGGAAAGTGAACAGAGACAACCAGACTTTTGTGCTTCCTAATGAAAGAGGACAATACTACCTATCAGACAGTCTTGGGGGGGAAAAGAAGGAAAAAAAGAAAAAAGGAAGTCAAATCTGAATCTAAGCAAGTCTCTGGATCTGAGGTATCTAACACAATAGCCACTAGCCACATGGGGATATCAGGCTCTTGAAATGTGGCCGGAGATGTGCTAGAATAAGGGTGACACAGATCCAGGATTTCAAGTACTTAGTACGCAAAAAAAAAAAGGTAAACTATCTCATTAGTAATTTTTTACATTGATTACACATGGAAGTATTTTGGCTACATTGCATTGAAGCATATTATTAAAATGAATTTCACTTGTTTCCTTTTACTTTTAAAATGTGACTACTAAAAAACATAAAATTACATATGTGCCTCATGTTATATTTCTATTAGCACTGCTCTAAATCTAACTACCAATCTACAGGAAATACAGAGGACAGAGGAGATGCAATCAGCTTTAGCCAGACTGTGGGAAACTCTATAGACAAAATGATCTAGTTCCTTCAAAAAATAAACTGAAAGGAGGGGAAAAAAAGGGAGGCAAAGATATAGGTTAAAAGAGACTTAAATAGACACAGGGATCCATCACAATGAGTGGACCTTACTTGAACCCTAATGAAAACAAACTTAAAAAATTATGAGATCCCCATGGGTATGGATTTCTTCAAATACGCTAACACATTTCCAATTCTGGAAAACACCATGTTCCTCCTTTGCTGGTCTCGCCAATTTTAAGTACTGGCTAGATATTTGATAATAAAGGAATTACTATTAAAGATGTTTTATTTAGATGTAATAATGGTTTTACAGTTATTTTTTTTAATGTTTATCTTTTAAAGGTCTCTACTAAAATATTTATGAATGTAATGACATGACATTGGAATTCCCTTCAAAATAATCCAGGATGGGGGAAGGGGACAGGGTATAGAAGAAAGTTGGCAATGAGTGAGTAATTGCTGAAGCTGTATGACAGGTACATGTGAGTTCACTGTATTATTTTCTGTACTTTTTTTAACGTTTGAAAATTTTCATAGTAAAAAGCAAAACAAAAACATAAAACACACCAAACAAATGTCTTTCAACCATCTATGGTAACCACGGGGAAGAAGGGGAAGAGAACATTCTAGAACACTTGCAAACAAACTGCTCTGGATTTGAAAGCCACTTACCTCCTGTAGCAAAAAGCCTGTGTGTTATTCAGTTTATGAACTATTTACAAGTAATAATTACACTCTTCCCAGATTGCTACCTTTGGAACAAGAAAACTTCTTGCCAAATCATCAAGAAGAATAAGACAGAACATTCTAAGGGGTGAGTCTTCAATTACCGTAAAGCCAAAGAAAGACCAGTTTAAGCACTGAATAACTGACAGGCTAGCTACCCCAGAGCTATTTTTTTTATAAGTATAATTAACATACAATGTTATATTACCTCCAAGTGTACAATATAATAATTCAACAATTCTGTATATTACTCAGTGCTTATCATGACAAGTGTACTCTTAATCCCCTCTATCTATTTCATCCACCTTCCCTCCAGCAACCACCAGTCTGTTCTCTGTACCTAAGAATCTTTTTTGTCTCTTTTTTCTTTGTTTCTTAAATTCCATACCCCAAAGCTAGTTTAAAGAGTGGATTGTTGATCAGAGTGTCTGACTTCCACATTTGTTTCTATATCAAGTTTTGTCCCTCTGCAGAAAAGCAAAATTTTTCTTCTAAAAGCAAGCATACCAGGCTTCTTGTAGGAGATCTTATTGGGACTGATCCCCATGGGCACAATTTCTTCAAATACACCAACACGCAATTCTGGAAAACAGCAAGCCCCTCCTTTGCTGGTCTAGCCAATAAGAAGCAAAACAGAACACAGTCTTACTCTCCCATCTTCAGATATAAGACAAGTGCCAAATACAAGAATTATATCTGTTCTGTAATAATATGATAGCTGAAGTCTTAAGAAACCTCAAAGTAAGAACTAATGTTTTAATGGGAAAAGGGAGTTAGGGCCTAAAGTGTTTCAGATAATTCAACACTAATAAATATTTATTGCATACCTACCACGTACAGAAATGTTAAATTGAAAAGGTGTTTCTATGACTATAAGCATTTAACTATAAAACTGAAACACCACTGAGTGATTTCATTATAAAATTACATCCTAGCTTTTGCTCTGGAGCAATGACCTTTCTTTCCCTACCACCACCAGCACTAACACTAGGTAACGTATTCCCCACCTTTATCACCTACTATGCCAAAGCACAAGATGACTCAAACAAAGGAGCTCAGCTGTGAGAGCAACAGCTTTATCCCCCATGTGGTATGAAGTGCTGGTCTTGTAATTCCAGGTTTACTAAAAACAAAGTGATGCCCTGAAATAGCCAGGTGGTCCCTCAAGTGAGCAAACATATCTAAGTTTAGAGCTAGATTGTGCGAACTGTTATGTCCTTATTCTACAAGAAGGGAGACTGAAATCCAAGAGGGCATTAACTTGCCCAAGACCACATGGCAACTTGGTAAAGGACTGGAATGCGCACGCTCCTGTGACCGCACTGCCTCGCAGCCTACTGGGGAAGGGGTGTTTATGTGGCACTGCTTCTTTCTCCACACTGCTCTCCTCTTCAGGGCCTAGAGCAGGAAGAGGCACTGAGGCAGAAGCAAATGGCTCTAAATCCATTTTATTTTCAATTTCTCTTACCTTAAAATCATCCTTACACATATAATCCTTAAACAAGGGGCAGGAAAGCATGACTTCCACATAGAGTCTGGTGGCCAGTTTGCTTCCACCAACTGTCCCATTGATTCCTTCTGTAGCAATTCGAACCTGGGACACAAGATGGTGAGAGAAAGGAAATGCAGCCTGTTCTTAGCTTAGTTTAAATCTTCCCAGGGTAGAACAGGCTTGTGTGTGTCCATGAGTTTAATGGAAAAAGCCGAGACACAATAAAAGTGTTACCACATGAAGATACCTGTAGCTTTCTAAATGGCACTGCCCACCGTCCAGACAAGGTACTCAACAGATGTGCACTGGACCAGAGAATGGAATGAGTGAAACTTCTGGAAAGCCCCATTTGCTGTCCAATGACCAAAGAAATAAATTTCGAGCTTAACCTAAATCCAGGTCAGCAGATCTAGGATCAAGACTCAGCTTTGCCACTTACTTGCTGTGTGGCCCTGAGAAAATTAACTTACTTCTCTGAAGTAAGTTTGGGGGGAAGCACACGACTGCAAACCCACCCACTGGAATGCAAGTTCCATAGCGGTATGTGTCTCTGTTGTTCACTGCTGCATCACCAGTGCTTAGAACAGTGCCTGCCAGGTAGATACTCGATTCATATTTGTTGAACAAATGAACGTATATCCATTTTAGAGACTTCCTGGTGTATCAAACGCTGTAGTCTCTTTGAAATGCTTCAGTGGCTAGGGGACTTTAGAACCTGGGTTGAGGCCCCTGCCTTAAGAGGCAATGCTCAGGGGCCCTGCAAAGTTAGTTGTCTTAGTACTACAAAACCCTGTGGATGAGTTTACAGATGGATCACCTTTAGAAGGAGCTGAGCTCTCTAGAGCAAAGTGCTAGAGAGAAAGGACAACACTCTAGTATCATGGTACTCTATGGAAAGAGAGGTCCTGTATTGTTACTACCACTCATATAACAACCACATCTACCAACGCATTAGAATTTGGAAAATGTAAAAGGCTGTCCTTTTTCAGGGCCCAGAGAAGATACTTTATTTGTTGCTCAGTTGATCCTTTAGGGCACAGATACAAATGGGATTCATTTCATAAGCCAATGCCAACTCAGTAGCAGTGGCTAGCCAGAGTTCCATGACGAGGATTCTGGATCACATTTAGGCTCCTTGAGAAAGTACTGCAACCTGATAAAGCCTGTTCTGGGCATGGGAGAGGAAAGTAGAAAGAATATGCCATCTCTGCTGTACAGACTACTATCCTACCAACCAACTTCTATTTTTTCAAGGGTCTACACAGAAAAATAGAGGTGAACCAAAGTATCAGGAAATCTACTCTAAAACTGTTTTTGACCGTGGCAGTTAAAGTACATACTTCTACGTAACTGTCTTCAGGGTAGGCTAGTAGATTCTTTCCTATGTTATTTTAATCTCAAAACCCAAATAAAGGACAAGCACACCTAATCCCTATATCGCTGGGGCAGAGCAATCTCTAAGCTCATACACTACTAGACTTTCAATCCCTAAGATTGTTCAAGACAAACCGTCAAAGTGGCTCCCTGGTGAGGAAGGCCTTATACCTCAGGGATGGAGAGCGATAGTTAGCATTTATTGAGCACCTACTATGATAGAGGAGCTTTATATTATAATCCTAAAAGGTAGATATCATAATCTCCATTTGACAGAAAAGGAAACAGAAGCTCAGAGAAATCAAGTAACCTGCCCAAGGGCACAGAGATGGTAGGTAGTAGTCTGGGATTCAAAGCCAGATATTACTCATTCCAAATCATGTAATTTTTCCCTTCCGAAGGCTTCAATGTGTCCCCTCAGGTTTCCTGAGGCAAAAAGGAACGTGTAGCAATAGGAATCAGAAGCTTCTTTCTAGAATTTTCAAGTTCTCTTCTTTCTCTACCTAAATGCCAATATTCTGCCAAATCTCCCACCAGAAAACTACCTCAGTAAACTGGCCATGTATCACTGAAGCCAAAGGATTTAGACTAAGATTCAGGCAGGTGCTGCCACCTTGTGGGTGGGGACCCTCATTGCTAACTCACCTCAGGCTGGGCTAAGAATAAAATCTGGCCCCCAAACAAGGAAAGAGATTGATTTCATATTTTGTACATTCAGGTTCACTGTGAGAACATCCATCTTTCACGGTGTTCTCTAAATAGAGGTGACAATAAATGTAATTCATTCCAGGGGCACCTGGGTGGCTCAGTCAGTTAAGTGTCGGACTCTTGATTTTGGCTCAGGTCTTGATCTCATGGCTGTGAGTTGGAGCCCCATATCGGGCTCCACGCTGAACATGGAGCCTACTTTAAAAAGTTTTTTAAAAGGGTATTCATTCCACAAATGTTTACTACTTTTTTTTTACTATGCGCCAGGAACTGTGTTAGGAGTTAAGGATCTAGCAGTTAAAAAAATAAAAATAAAAAAAAGAGTTCTTGCCCTCTTAGAGCTTACAGACTAGGGAAGGTCACAGATATTAAGATAAAAGTTACAAAGTGACAAGAGTTATGAAAAATAACCACAAGATGCTATGCAAGAGCGTACTGGGAAAAGTGAACTTAAACTGAAGGTCAAGAAAGTTCTCTTTGAGGAAGTATCATTGAAACTGAGAACGGAAGATTGAGTAGAAATTTTACAAGCGAAACTGAGTGGGTATGTGAGAGTTCCTTGAAGAGAATTTGCCTGGAAAAAAGCCAAAAGATACAAAAAAACCAAAAAACAAAAAAAACCAAACCTTTGTGGGCTCCAAAAAACTGAAAGACCATGTTGCTGGAGTATGGTGAGTGAAGAATGACATCAGATAGACAGAAAAGGTAGGAAGGGGCCAAATCATGCAGGAACCTAAGGGTATGTTGAGGATTTAGATTTTACTCTAAAGGCACTGACAGCCACTGAGAGATTCTGAGCAGCAGTGTTTAATCTACCTCTTAAGAAGATTCTGGCTGCTGGGTAGAGAATGGGTTAAATGGCAGACAAGGACAGAACAAGATGGTTTAAAAGCTACTGAAGTTGACGAGAGAGTGGTCTCAGGTGGTGGAAGGGGACGGGGAGTGAATGAGGCAAGGGATATTGTAGAGGTAGAAAGGGCAGGACGTGATAATGAACTGAATGAGGTAAAGGAAGCTTTTGGCACCATCTTTTAGGAAACATGGGTGTGGAAAACATCACTGATCAAACGACTGCCTCGGGGACTTAAAACATCTGTGGAAAAGAATAGGCTTAAGACAGTACAGTGTCATACCCCAAGGGGACCTCAGAATGAACCTAGTTCATTTCCTTTTAAGTTTATAAAACTATATCATCTCTCTCTCTGTTTTTACATATATATGTTTATATGCAGATATGTATACATATGCATATATAAATCTATGTCTATATATGTGTGTGTGTGTATGTAATCATCAAGAATGTTTTAGAAAAGGGGCACCTGGGTGGCTCAGTTAGTTAAGTATCCAACTCTTGATTTCTGCTCAGGTCATGATCTCAGGGTTGTGAGATGGAGCCCTCCTCTCTCCCTCTCCCCTGCCCCTGCCCATTTTAGAGAGAGAAAGAGAGCGCGCAAGTGAGCTCATGCGCAAGGGAGGGGAGAGGGAGAAAGAGAGGGAGAGAGAGAATCTTAAGCAGGTTCCACACTCAGCACAGAGCCCATCACTGGGCTCGATCTCACAACCCTGAGATCACAACCTGAGCCAAAATCAAGAGTCAGACACTTAACCGACTGAGCCACCCAGGTGCCCCACCTCCCTTTAAAAAAAAAGAAAAAAAGAATGTTTTAGGAAAATAACAAAAACCATCCACAATCTTATCATGCAGACATAATCATGATTAACATTTTGCTACCTACTACCTTCCATCTTTACACACAAACACTTGTGATTTTGTTACGAACAAAATATATTCAGTGCTTTATTCAACACTCCCTGAACAGTTATTGTCTGCTATGTGCCAAGCCCTGTTCTAGCACTAAAAATACATCAATTAATTAAGACAAAGTTCCTGTCCTCACCAAGCTTTTATTAGGGAGACAGATTGTAACAAATTAAACAAATATTATACTTTCAGATGGTAACAAATTCTTTGATATTCTCCGAGCAGAAGGAGGTGATAAGATTTAGAGAGAGGACCACTTTGGATCAGAGTTCTGAGGAGATAACATGTATGCAGGCAGACATCTGAAGTGAGGAACAGGCCAAGCAAAGATCTAGGGGGAAAGCATTCTAGAGAGAAGGAACAGCAAATGTCAATAGCACAAACTGGTAAAAGACCCTGGCATGTTCTAGGAAAATTAAGAAGCAACTTCGAATCATACTGTATGTATAGTTCTGTGAATTTTTTTCCAGCTAACATATCAAGAACATTTCCTAATGCCAGGGATTGTATCTGCTTCTGCATACAGTTTAATCGGGACACAGCCACACCCATTCTTACACCTATTGTTTATGGTAGTTTTCATGTAACAATGGCAAGGCTGAGTAGGTTTTGTTTGTTTAGGAAACATATAATTTATTAGATGGACTTAAAAATCAACAAAATCAGGGGTGCCTGGGTGGCTTAGTCCATTAAGTGTCCAACTCTTGGTTTCAGCTCAGGTCATGACCCCGGGGTTATAAGATCGGGCCCCACGTCAGGCTCCGTGCTCAGTGTGGAGTCTACTTGGGGTTCTCTCTCCCTTTCCTTTTGCCCCTCCCTGCACTCACACTCTCTCTCTAAATAAAGTCTTAAAAGAATCAACAAAATTGATTTTAGACACTTCTTGAGTACAGACTACAGGAATTTTCTACCAAAGAACAGCTTATCTAGCAGTCAAGATCATAAAGTTGTACACTTTTTGTTTTTAAACAATATACAACGGCTAGACAATTGATAAGAAATACTGCATAATTAACCCAACTGTATCTTGTTATAATTTCTTCACAATTCCACACACAATTTTAGGGTTTAATAGAAGCAGGAGTGAGTAGTTTTTGTGCAAAGCCTAAAATACTCACTATTTTGCTCTGTAAGAAAGTTTGCTGACTCTTAGTCCATTAAATACTGTCATAAAAGGCAATGCTAATAACTGTTTGGTAGTCTACTTAAAAGCCTTGCAGGATTTCGCGGACTTCTAAGAACCTAACAGTGAATCCTTTTTGTCTCCAGCACATCCTCTGTAATCCAAACTGGAGACAAGAGGAGTCCCATGAAGGATGGGGTGTGAGAGGTGTTACCTTGCCCGTGAGGGACAGGTGTTGACACAGAGCTGTCTGCCAGGCACACACCCAGTGGGGGTCCTCCAGGTCACGGTAGCAGTAATAAAGTAGCACCTCTCCTCCATCACTGCCCTGGCTGCTAGAAGAAGAAAACCACAGGGAAAAGCATCTGAGTCACTGGCATAAAGAACCCACAGTTCACAAAGTACACCCAGGCGATGTCAGAGGGAAGGCCGAGATGGAGCCCAACTTTGTTCTGAAAGAAGAAGCAACTCCTGTCAGTATTTGCTCTGAAGAAGACATTATCTGCACCCAACTTACTTTATAAAAGGTGAGTTTACTCTGATTTCCTCATTTCATCATCATATAAGAAGGTTTCACTTCCATTTTTTTCATGTAATCCTCTTAACCATGAGGAGGATTATTATTATCCCCACTTTATAGCTGAGTAAACCAAGGCCAATTCCTCCCAGGTGAGTCAGCTACAGAGTGACAGTCAAGACTTGGACAACAGTCTTCTGACACTAGAATCCATACTCTTTCTGCTGCACTGTGCTGTCTTATACTAACTAGTCCTGGGACCTGGGCGGGTCTCTTATCATCTCTGAGACTGATTTCCTCATCTGTATGACCAGAGAAGTGAAATAAACTGCATTTCCCACTTTTGCTTTGAAGCTACTCTATGAAATTACATGTTGGAGAAACCCTGCAGACACAATCTCCCTCTTTAAGAATCTCAGTGAAAGCCCCTTATCTATTGAAGGCTCTGAAAAGTCCTCCAATAAAGGACATTTTAAGCCAGTCCTTCCCAACCTTACTTGTCTTTAGCAGCTCTTTTCAATACCTGTTAGCATCCTTCAGAACTGGTGTTGCATAGAACTTATTTTAGAGAACGCTCTGGTAGATGATAATTAAGGTCCCATCCAACTCTGGAATCTGACACTCTCATCAATACCCTCATCGTATTGCAGGGAAGACTCTCCTCTGAAACCGTGTCTATTTTAGAACCTATTTTCCTTTCTCTAAACTGCTGTAACAAATTATGATCTGCACCACACAATTTAACTGATCATTAGGTAGCCTGCCTCATATCATCTGCTAATTGTTTCATGTATCCTTTGTTTCTCTCACTAGAAAGCAAATTCCTTAAGGCACAGGGCCATACAGAGACAAAGAGGCCATGTTTGTGCAGCATCATGTAGTTCAGCAATGCTCTTACCATCCTCATTTTATATAATTCATCTAGTAACACTGTGCGGTAAGCAGGGCAGGCACCATTATTCCTACTTTAGAGGTGAGGAAATAAAGGTACCAAGAGTTTTAGTGACTAGCTCAATTCTGAATCCAAGTTCAGTTCTCCAACTTGCTCCTCTTCTTGGTAAACAACGGGAATATATAACAATATATATAATCTGGTGAGTTTTTCAAAGGCAGGGGAAACTGAATACTAATGACAAAAGTATATTAAATTTGGACATTTTCTATTCACCAAATAGTTCAGAAATTGCTTAAAACCAGAAATTTGTCCTCTTGAATTTATAATTTGGTGAGTTTTTCAAAGACAGGATCTAAACTTCTAATCCTATGCCCCAGTTCTAAAAGTTAACATCCTTTCTAAAACGTACTCAACTCAGAGAACATTTGGTAACAAAAACCGTTTTTTAAGCTCTAATGTTATTCAGGGTAGAGGGATCATTAACATTTCTGAGCCTTCCATTTTCTCTCTGAAAAATAATACAATGTTCTGTTCATTACCTCTCCCTAGAGAAGATTAGGTGTAGCCTTCCACGGAATGTAGTGGACGCTGCAGCTGCGTGGGTACGTGCTACTGCTTCTGGGATACGCAGCATGTGGTTACTGGCCTCACTTAGGCCCACAGAGAAATTCTGTGCCTTAAAGATCTTGCCATTTTCGTGGCTAGGTAGTGGTGTCTCACTGTGACTGGAAAGACTTTTAAAATTAAATCAAAGTACAGAATGAAATTCTTACCTTATCAGCTCATCAGGGCTAAAGCAGCTTATATCAGGGAGCCAAGCAGACACTTCACGATTACAGGTAAAGTACTCTTTTAGAGGGTTCCTGCTGTCTTCAGACCTAAGGCCCTTAGAGGTGTTCGGTGTCACAGCCAGCTGCTTTAACAGAGAAGCAGTCTGGTGGCAAATCTCATCAGCATGTTGTGTTGCCACATGTCTGTGGATGCTGATCCGGTCTCTGAAGAGCTGTTGACAGCATTTCCACCATTTTTCTTTACATTCAAAAGGACGTGCTGGAACTTCTTTGGTTTTGACGAAAAGGGCAAATGCCTGCAATTACATTTCAAATATGCCACCGTTAACCTTAATTTTAAAGCTGGCAGAAGTCTCAGTGAATCCCTTATATTATCTTTCCACATGGGTTTCTAGTTTTATGTCCTATTTTTCTATAGAAGAACTTCTTGAGAGTAAGAGTTTTCTTCATAAACTTTATACCTCAATCTAAAATTTGTTAGGGAGTGGTCTTAAGGAAAGGGCTTGAATTTCAGACAACTATTAGTAAGACATTACAAACAACACTATCAGTCATTTCTAAAAAGGAAATGGTCAAGGAAATTATGGAGTATACTTACTATGGAATATTGAGGAGTTAGTTTTAAATTATGTGGGAAAATATGTATGATATGTTAAATGAAAAAATGGATCAAATTTGTTTATACAACATAATATCAGCTACATTAAAAAGTGCACTGAAAAAGACTGGAAAGAAATATAGCAAGATGTTTTGACTTGTTTCTTGGAAAACAATTTTATTGTTTTTATAAAAATGATTTATACTCATTGTTTAAAAAAATTAAACAGAAAACTATGGATGTACCATAATTCTTTTAACCAATTCCTAACTAGTGGCCATTTTTGTGTTTCCAATATTTGCAATTATAAGCAACGTTGAATGAGCATTCCATGCATACATCTTTCTATACCTCTTTAACCATTTAATTTAAATAAACATCTAGAATAAAATATTTGGGGCAAAGAAACATGAAACTTAAAATTGTGATAAACAGTGACTTCCAGAAAAATCGTACCCGTTTATATGCTCACCAACAAGGTGACATTTTATCCACAGCATCAAGTTTTATCAGCATTTAATTTTTATTGTCAATATTTTTAGTGTTGACCTGAATACATGGCAAAAGAGATATACTGTTTTTATCTGCATGTCTTTGATTGTAAGGCTGAATATTTTTTCATATCAATTCCTTGTTCTTGTATCTGTTGCCTATTTCTCTATTGTGGCATTTATTTTCTTCCTGATTTGTAAGTGGTTTTAGTGACCTTTTGTTGATCATAGTTATCACAAATTTGTTTCCCAGTTGGTCATGTTTTTCAACTTTGTGGTATATTTGATGTACAAATAGAGGCTGAATGGGATCTATGATTATCAGCATCTCAATAATTGTTCCTTTCTGGTCTAATGGGAAGGGAGGTATTTATATATACCTCTGTGTGTGTGTGTGTTTTAACTTTTTTAATGCATCTGGAGACTACTGTAAAGCATCCAAACATAGGCACTCTAAACACTGGTAACAGATAGGAAGCACCACTGTGGGACCATCCTCTAGCACACAACTGTATCTGGACTGTCTCAGACTGAAGCAGCAGGAAATTACACTGGAGAGCATTTTTTAGACTTTCTTGAAGTTAATCCTTCCAAATAGGAAAAAAATAAAAAAGAGAGAAATAGCATGTATGTCAACGTAAGTGCTTCTTCATGGTAAACTTTGATTTTCAAATCTTATCTGGTCTTTTAAGGCCTCGTGAACAAGGCATTGAGGGCCCAGCAGCATTTAGGGCCCACGTGGAGTCTGTTCAAGGGAAGACAGACCAGGGCCAGGATGGCAGCTCAGAGGTGGGTGAGGCATACAAGGGGAAGGCAGGCCCTGGTAGGGAGGCAGCCTGGCAGGGTGGGTACATTGATTACATACAGGAGAATAAGCAAATAAGAAAATATTTGGGACCAATAGGACTAGGCCAAATCCCATCAAACAGGGAAGTTATAAATATGGGAAAGGGAGAGTTAGGAAAAACTCTTGTGAGGCTGGAATGGAACTGAAAGTACTGATTATGTGCTCATGGTGTGGTTAATATTGAGATAGTAGTAAATATAGAAGTATATGTACGGTACATATAGACATTTGTGTATTCATCTATGTATTTCCCTATGCCAGAGGTCCTGGGAGAGGCAACACTACTTAGTAGCAATGAGCTTGCCGCACCTCCAGGTTTTGGTTTTTGACAGTCCTCCGCTAGAAGGAACCAGAGCTCCTTGAAGAAATGTCTGATTCCAAGGATGGGTCAGGAAAAATACAAGATAAGCCTGGAATACCTTGTTGAGTCAGAAAGTGAGGAAATGCTCAAAGAATGATGGGAGCAAGTCAAAAGGATATAGATACTAGCTTGAAAGGGCTCCCAGCCAAATCTGAGATGATCTGAGGATCAAAACAAATAACAACATAATGGACTATAACTCAACAAATAAAATATAACCTGAGTCCACACAGACAGAAATAAATTGGGAGAAGAGAAAGTTCTTCCTTAGAGCAGAATGCCAAACACTAAATCTAGAAGGAACACAGCAATTAGAAAATCAAGAAAATCACCCTTTAGCAACCATCACAGTAACAATCAACTAAGCAAAGAAACATCAAAGAATCTAAAACTAGTAGATGAAAGTTGGATGAGGAATAAGATAATTACACAGTCTCAAAGCATTCCCCCCCCAAATACTGAGTAATTAAAAGGGAAAAAAAATAATTTTATAGCAGAAAAATCTGACATACACTCCCTTAATCAAGTAACCAAAGTTAACATTGCCAGTAATGGGACAAATTGCTACTATGAACCACCTGATAGATTGCAGCCACGTGAACACAGCATCTCTTGTGGGATTCTCTTGTTAATAAAAGCACTAATCTGAATCTAATTGTAAGGAAACATGAGTGAAAGTCAAGCAAAGGGATATTCTACAAAATAACTCATGTAATCTTCAAATATGTCATGGTCATGATTTCAAAGGAGAAAAAATGAGAAAGTGCTCCAGACTGAAGAAGATATAAGACGTGACAACTCAATGTAACATGTGACCCTAGAGTGGATCTATAAGAGCCATCTGGGACACCTGATGAAATATGAATGGAGCCTGTGTACAAAGGGGATATGAGGGTCCTCTATACAATTCTGGCAACTTTTCTCTAAGTCTGAAATTATTGCAAGATAATAAAACCTTTCTGTACCCTTTGGATTTCATTTTCAAGGACACCAGTGTGAGATGAGAGCAGAGGGGTGGTGGATAAGAAGTTATAAGCAGAGACATCTATTCTTCATTGACATGAAGCCAACAAAAGCTAACTGCAGAAGGACAGCAGACTGGAAGTAAGAAAACTAAGTCTCAATTGCATGTCCTCGGGTCATTTTCCTTCCTATGAGCTTCAAGAGGACGAGGTTTGAGTCAATGATCTCTGAAAAAAGGATAAATGGCATAGAAGAGCAGCATATCAATATGACCTCCCATTATAATCCAATCCCAACTGTCCTCAGTAAGCTTGCACAACCATTCTGGGCTGTTCTATCCTTCTCCTAACCAACAGAACCCAGCCAACTAGATCAGATCAGGAGTCTTACATGGCAACTACCCTTCTGCCTGTCTGTTCTCCTTATGACAAGGTCTCCTGGGTTCCTGTGATTCTAACCCTAGACGGGAAAAGGAATCCAGCCCATCTGTCTAGGATCTGTCCTCAAGTACTCAAACATAAGTGTTGCATAGCTACACCTTGCCCATGATTCTTCTTTGCCAGGCACTGACTTAAGATCATTGGATCATGACCCTGACTAGAACTTACCTTGAACAGGGCAGCAGCCTCCTGTCTCACTAACCCTCTACTCCCTGGAGGAAAACCCTGATGATCGATGAGCTACTAATAGATGGTATCTGAGTTAACTATACATACATGATCCTGAAACATCAACGGCAATACAGCAATTTTACCTTTTTCTTGGCAAATGAGTATTTCTTCTTTGTACTGACATCTAACTCTGCTTTGAGACCGCTACTGGGATTGATAAGCCTTGTGTCTTTTAAATCTAGGTCTGAAAATCTTAAAACACAGGCCTCCAGGTCATCTCCTTGGTCTGGTGAAGTGAAAGAAGGCATCTGGTTTGGTTGCAGTAAGGTTCCTTTCAGTTATCTATCTCCTAGGAAACAAGGGAGAAACAACAATGTCAGTCTTTGCTACTTGAAATAAATTTGAAACAAATCAATCAGGCAAATGAGCATGGGCCCAGCAGCCCAAGCCATCATAAAGCAGTGAAAGAAACAGAAAAACTCCCTCTTGGAGTTTATATTCCAGTGGGGAGAGAAAGAAAGTAAATAAATGAATATATTGATTAAATTTAAAAAGTCAGATAGGAAAAAGGGCCACGAAGACAAAAAGCAGGGTAGGGAGTCAGGAGTGATGGAGGGGCTCTTAAAAACAGAGAGTAGGTAAAGTCTTTCTGAGGCGGTAGCATTTGAGCAGAAACCTCAATTGGGGTTAGCCCTGCAAACATTTAAGGTAAATGATACCAGAAAAGCACCAGGTACAACCAAAATCAACCAAGCTGCGTGCTAGTACCTTCAGTTATAAACACTTTGTTCTTTTTTGCCCTTTAATTTTAGAGCTGTGAAAATTCCATTCCTTAGATGACATAACAACTAAGAAAGCCCCATTTTAATAAACAGAAGAAATTTAAAATATAAAAATCATTAGTATGGCCAACTCTTGTCAAAATGGACATATTACCAACCCCATTGAAGCCCATCATTTCTTTTCTTTTCTTTTCTTTTTTTTTTTTTGAGACAGAGAGAGAGAGAGCCCACGCACAAGAGGGGAGGAGGGTCAGAGAGAGAGGGAGAAGCAGGCTCTCCCCCAAGCAGGGAGCCCAAGAAGCAGGGCCCGATCCCAGGACCCCGAACAGACGCTCAACCAACTGAGCCACCCAGGCGCCCCAAGCCACCATCATTTCTTGACTGAATTATTGCAATAGCCTAAC
The DNA here is from genome assembly GCF_964656455.1 of Halichoerus grypus. Lineage (NCBI taxonomy): Eukaryota > Metazoa > Chordata > Mammalia > Carnivora > Phocidae > Halichoerus > Halichoerus grypus. Next base: position 61,512,022 of record NC_135725.1, read on the forward strand.
TGCCTTCCTCCCCAAAGAGTCCAAAGACTTCTCAACATACTCTGATGAAGTCCAAAGTCTTTCCACAGCCCCTCCCACCACCACCTCTCCTCTCTTCTACTACTGTCCCTTTGATCACTCTTCTGATTGCACTAGGTCTGTTCATTCCTGAATGTATCACCGGCACCAAAAAAGCAAGAGTTTTCCTTTGTTCACCTCTGCATCCTTAGTACTGCCTGGCATATAGGAGATGTTAAATGTCAATAAGTACAATATTTGTTGAATGAAATAAACAGCCACTGGGTAGCCAGGAAAGGCTTCACTAACGACTTGATGTTTGAGCTGAGACCTAAATGACAAGAAGCCATCCATGCAGATTTAGGAACAGAGGCAAAGGAAATAGTACAAATTCCTAAAGTGGGAAGAAGCTTGCCTTTTAGAGAAACAGGAAGAAAGAATGGATGCAGGACAGTGATGAGAGAGCACAACCCTGTAGGTCAAGGTATGGAGTTTGCAATGCAAAGTAACTGGAGTGTTGTAAACAAAGGTGTAACGTGGTCTGATTCTGGATTTATCTTGAAAGTAGAGCTGGCAAGATTTACAGACAGACTTAAGGAAAAGGAGGACCCAAGAATGACTCCTACCTACACTTTTGGATGAAGCAATCAGATGGATGGTGTCATTCACTGAAATGGGTATGACCGACAGAGGAATAGGTTAGGACAGGAAAGTGAAACAAGAGTCCCAGTTACACGTGTGGAATTTCAGTGACCACGGACAAGGCAGTCAGATAAGCAGGTGTGGTGCTCATCAGAGACGTCAGGGCAGGGGATGTTCATATCCATGTAAACGGGGACCCAATACTGAAAACATTACTAAAGCAATCACCTGTTCCTTCCCAAACAACAACTGAGAAGGGTGAAGGGTAGGATGACGCCCCGAGAGTAACCCCATGGCAGGAGGCTCACGCTCAGGCCGGTCTTTCAGTACCAGGGGCCACAAGCGCGGCGCCGCCCCCCGCGCGCCCGGCCGGGCCAATCGCTCCGCCCAGGTTTCCCAACGAGGCAAAGGCCCGGAAGTGGGAGTAAGATGAGCACGCACCAGCCAGTCCTGGTCCTTTCTTAGATCTTTCTTCATCGAGCCGTCTCCGCCTAGCAATCGTCACTGCTCCCCGTCCCAAGAACCTCCACCGGTCCCCGGCCTGCAGTTCACGGAGGAAGGAACACTGGAGACGTCGCCTCGCCCCGGAAGTCTTCGAAAGGGCCGCCGGGAAATACTGCGAGCCCCAGGGAGGGTCTGAAGTTGAGGCGGGGACTCCAGTGTGCGTGGTGGACCAGCAGCCGCCAGGTTTGGCTTGTGGCCGGCGGCCTCCGGCTGGCTGAAGAGGCGGTGCTTTCCCCGTGTCCCCGGAAGGACTTAGAGCGAAAGGCGGGAGAAGGAAGCCGCCGAGAGGCTGAGGAAGCCCGAGGGGGCGGTTGCGTGCAGACCGGACGCTCTCGGCCTGGTGAGCTTCCAGACGCCGGCTCTCGGGGACCAGAGCCCGCCAAGCCCGCCAAGCCCACCCGGCCGCCTCTCCTGCCTGCGCTTCTGCACCCGTCGCGAGCGAGTGCGCCTGCGCGCCGGCCACTGCGCGCGCCTCGTCGCTGTGCTCGCACCGGCCGGCGGCCCGACAGTTCGTGCCGCGCTTTCCGCCCGGTCTCGCTCAGCTCGGCAGCGCCCCGGCGTGCGGCATGTCGCGGCGGCGGCACAGCGACGAGAACGACGGTGAGTGCTCTCGGCCCGACCGCCGAGGCCGCGCCCAGGTCTCGGGGACTCGAGGGAAGGGATGGAAAGCCCTCCCCCCACACACACCCCGGCAGCGTTCGGGGAACCGGGCAGGCAGAGCGAGAATGTGGCCGGGCGACTTCTAAAAAGCCCCCGCTTTCCCCCGCCCCAACTCCTTTAGTCGTCGGCCTGGTGGACCTCTGGTCTCTAAGGACTCTTCAGGATTTGGTCCTTAGTACTGCCGAGTAGGGAAGTACACCTGGGTCTGTGCGGGCCACCTCTTAGGCACAGTGACAGGTACCCACTAGTACCGGTGTCTCGTTTTGACCCTCCGACTGCACCTGAAAAGGGTTCTCAGAAGGGAGGGAACAAAGCAGTGAGTGGAAGATACGAATCGCATTCTGAGCTCTGCTCTACCCGTCATCCGTTGATTTGCCTTCTTTCATGCTGCAAGGAAAGAAATCTGTTATCCACACTCACGAGGTCACTAATAAACAGATGCACCTTGTTACGTTAGATTTTGAACTAGCTGCAAGTGTATTTGCCTCATGAAGGGAAGAGTGCTGGAAAACTAACTGGAGACCTCTTAGGGATTGAGATCAGGGGTTTTCTATTCCATTTGGATGGTTTGCGCTACAGGGGATCATGGTGTTGCCACCATAGAAACCAAGGATAATTTTGCTAGTTAAAAACAGGAAAAGATGCTTAATTACAGAAATCCCTCCAAAACGTACATCCACCAAAAAAGGAAGAAACTGAGTAATTCTGTTATTATATTCTAGCATATTGTTCTTTAAAAGGAGTGTGGTATAGTCGTTAAGAGGCTAGACTTTAGAATCAGAGGGTTTAAGTTCAAAGCTAGACTCTACCATCACTTCATGATCTTGCCCAGATTCTGTCATCTCTGTAAACCTTAGTATGTAATGTAGAAGTGTAATGATACAAACCTCTTCTCAGTTTTGTGAGGTTTAAGTGAGTTAATGCATGTACCAAATATCTCATGATGATACTTATCATCTGTTAATGCTTAAGAGCTGACAAACATTGGCAGATGTCAACGATGGAAGAAAAAATATGGAAGAAAAATTTTTAATTAATTTTCTTCACTAACATTTTCTTGTCCTTGAATTTTGGGGCATTTGGGAGTAGGAGCAAAATCACATGTCTTTAGTTTTAAACAATGAAACATCAGATCTCTGCTAGGGAGTGGCTTGAGAGGATGGATACTCTAGTTCATCCTGTCTGATACCTAAGGATTCAGAGTTTTAGTGTAATAAACATGGAGACATAGCTGGCAGTGCCCAGACACTGGTGAAAGCAAGTCCAGGGTTCTCTTCACTGCCCAAGTATTACCATGCTGCATGCCTAGGTTTGTTGTTTTTTTTTTTAAACACATGAGGTTTTTTGTATAACGGACATACAGGGCACAGAAAACACGGTTTTCATATGCTTTGACTTGGATTAATAAAAAACTAATATGCTTGAAGTGATTGCTTGGGGTTTAGGGAACTTGAGTCTTTTAAACTTTTAAAGTTCTTCCCATTTTGTTGCTTTTCTCATACTTTCTTTTCTCCACTCTACTCCCTTCTGGGGCACCCTTAAAGGGAGAGAAAATGTTTCCAGAGGGCAACCTGGAGAATTGAATGTGAATATGTAGAAAACAATTTTTGCTTTTGCAGTTGTAATGGTGGCATAATTTTCTTGGGAGTTAGTTTCTTTTAATACCACCTGGCCAGTAAATCACGGTCCATTTGGGTCTTGATGCAGGAACCTTAGAATAAATAAGACAAAAAGAAGTAAAATGAGTTAATTAAAGTTTACTTTGGTGAATAATTTAGTAGTAGAGGGGCAGTTTATAGTTCTCTTGAATACTGTACCAAATCTGGAACTTCTATAAATTGCCACAATTTGGGTAACGATTAGCTGGGGTTTACCCTAAATAGTAATCTGAATATTTTAGTTAAGCATCTACTGATTTTTTTAAGATCTGAAATATTAGACGCTTAAATGTTATAGAAGGCTATTTTAAAATAGTCTGAATTCTAATAGCTGTAATTAAGTTGATGCATCGGAGCATTTCTGGATTATTGTCAGCTCTTATCAGTCACCGGCTGTCACGACTTCCCATATGCTTGACAAGATATAATCATTTATTCAACAAATATTTAACAGTGCTAGGCACTGTCCTAACTACTGGCAGTGCAGTAGTCGTGGACAATATAAAGGTCAAGCCTCCCTTTTACAGACAGAACACAATCAAATAAAATATAGTGTGTCAAATGGTGGTAAGTGCTGTGGAGAAAAATAAAACTGGGTAGAGGGGGTAGACTATTGGTGGACTGGCAAGGTGGATTTGCTGTTTTATGCGGGTGGATCGGGGAAGAACTCACTGAGAACGGCATCTGATCAAAGAATTGCAGGAAGTAAGGAAGCAAACCAGGTGGCTGTATGGGGAAAACCAATGGTCTAAGAAAAGGGAACCACGAGTGCAAAGGACTTAAGGCTGGAGCATTCCTGTCCTGTTCACAGAAATCAAGGAGGCCAGTGTCCCTGGAGCAGAGTTGGGGCTGAGGGAGGTTGTAGGAAGTAAGATCAGAGAGGTAGCAGAGGATCAACTCACAGAGGGCAGTTTTAAAATTGTATCTCTTTGTTCAGACTAGAGTGTCCAGGATCCAGGGAAATAAGTTAGGAGACTACCAATCTAGTTCAGCTGGAGTGGAGTTCAATTTATAGAGAAGAAAAGGGAAATCCTAAATGGGAAATTATCATGTGTGGATACTGGTCCAGTGCTAAATCTAACTCATTTCTTAGAATCCCTTTAAGAATGTCTCTGTAGCTTTTCAGTTATTATGGGATATACATATAATAGCTGTTCAGTACATTGCTTATTTTGTTCTTCTAAGAATTTATATTATCCAGGGGCGCCTGGGTGGCTCAGTCGTTAAGCGTCTGCCTTCGGCTCAGGTCATGATCCCAGAGCCCCATGTCAGACTCTCTGCTCAGCGGGAAGCCTGCTTCTCCCTCTCCCACTCCCCCCTGCTTGTGTTTCCTCTCTCCCTGTCTCTCTCTCTGTCAAATAAATAAATAAAATCTTTTAAAAATTTTTTTAAAAAGAATTTATATTATCTATAACCTTTGCCAAAAACCCATATTAACCCCTTTTTAAGCTACTTAGAATTAGGTCCTTATCTTTTAGACTGTGACTACTTTTTTAACTTAACTATACAAAAAATGATTAGAAGTGAAGGAATTTGTTCCTCCAAGGAAGAGTATAGTTTGTTTCAGGTGTGATAGTCACCTCTGCTTTAAATCTTCAAGATCAAGGTACTTTACTTTTCCCTTTTTCCTGGTTGGTTTTGCTACTTTACTTCCTTTTTATAGGGTTGGTCTTTGTTTTCCAGTTTGTGTTTTTTATAATAAGGGTATAAGATGTAGTACAGTATATACATAAAAGGTAGGATCGCCTTACAGGGAAAAATTACTGGTGTATGGAGATCCTTTCAAATGGTTTTTGTTTTTAAGATTTATTTATTTATTTGAGAGAGTGTGTGTGCATACAAGCAAGGGGAAGGGCAGAGGAAGAGACAGAATCTCAAGCAGACTCCATGCCCAGTGTGGAGCCTGATGTGGGGGCTCTACCTCATGACCCTGAGATCATGACCGGAGCAGAAACTAACAATTAGATGTTCAACCCTCTGAGCCACCCAGGTGCCCCACAAAAATTGGTTTCAATAAAGACCTGTTTCTGTTTCTCTCTCCTATACTAGCCAAGGGTGTCAGAATGAAGTGGCAATATGTAACTTGAATCTATATTGTAAAACTTCTACATAGTTACATTTAATATAAAATCTGTTCTTGCTTTGGGAGCTATCATAGATAGGTTTTCTTAAGGGTATATGAAAGCAGGGGCACCTCGGTGGCTCAGTCGTTAAGCGTCTGCCTTCGGCTCAGGTCATGGTCCCTGGGTCCTGGGATCAAGCCCTGCATTGGGCTCCCTGCTTGGCAGGAAACCTGCTTCTCCCTCTCCCACTCCCCCTGCTTGTGTTCCCTCTCCCACTCCCCCTGCTTGTGTTCCCTCTCTCGCTATGTCTCTGTCAAATAAAATCTTAAAAAAAAAAAAGTATATGAAAACATTCAGCTAATTCCCAAAATTTTATTGTTAATGAAGGTGCTTTATTCTGCATACCCAGGTTCTCTTCTGAGTTCAATATCCTGCTACTGTCATGAGTTCAGATGTGTCTATAATTTTACCACCCCTCCTTCATATCCTCTCAAATATCAGGTGAGAGTGGGGCATATCTTCTTAATACTTTCTGCCTCCTGCCATTCTCCAAACAAAACTTGTGCTTTCTTACAATCAGAATGGGAAGAGAGAAAATAGGAGTTGCGGTTCAGGGAGGACTATGTCCTTGTATTTTCTAGGTTTTCTTCAGAAATCCTACCTTCTCTCCTACAGCATTATTTTCTCCTTTTCTAGGTTACAAGAGGGTCTGGGAGGGTTGCTTTAAACACTGGGATATGATTCCAAATGGATTTGGGAACAAGCCAGCTGGAGAGTTAACTTAGGAAGGATGTGGAGGGTGGGATGTGAGATAAAGGGTTGGCGGAGTAGATGGGCCAGAAAGAAGGGAATGGTAGTTGAAGTTTAAAGAACAATAATAAAAAACAAAAAACTCTCATTCAGCTAGTTTTTAACCATCTGCATTTTCCCAACCTTACCAGAATCTGGTTCTGAAGAACACTAGTAGTATATTCTGCTTTCTAGACAGAGTTGCTCAGCATCAGCACTATTGACATTTCGGGCTAGATTATTCTTTGTTGTTTGGAGTTGTCCTATGCAATGTAATATGTTTAGCAGAATCCATGGCCTCTACCCACTGGATGCCAGTAGCACTCCGCCATTTGTGACAACTAAAAATGTCTCCAGAGATTGCCACGTGGCCCCTAGTGGAGGCAAAACCTCACCCAGTTAAGAACCACTGCTCCAGGGCGCCTGGGTGGCTCAGTTGGTTAAGCAACTGCCTTCGGCTCAGGTCATGATCCTGGAGTCCCTGGATCGAGTCCCGCATTGGGCTCCCTGCTCGGCAGGGAGTCTGCTTCTCCCTCTGACCCTCCTCCCTCTCATGCTCTCTGTCTCTCATTCTCTCTCTCTCAAATAAATAAATAAAATCTTTAAAAAAAAAAAAAAAAAAAAGAACCACTGCTCCAGGAGAAAGCTATTTTAACATCCTGGCTGACAGCTTATATAAACATTACATTGAATATGCAGGTTTTTTCAATGAATAAATCCTGAAAATAGAAGACCTTTGTATCAAAGTTGGCTGTTTGGGTGGTGGAACCTTTATAGATCCTGTGATGTAGGTTTGAAGCATACTTGAGAATCAAGGTCACTGATTTCACTGTGTCATACATGTCCACTTTACATGGGCTGGTATCTCCAGGAATACATCTCAGCTCTATCCCACTGCATGTGTGTTATATTTTTTTATGGCATTATCCTCTCAAAACTATATTCATCTGGGGCTCCTGGGTGGCTCAGTCGTTAAGTGTCTGCCTTCCGCTCAGGTTGAGCCCCACCTTCCCTGCCCCGTGGGAAGCCTGCTTCTCCCTCTCCCACTCCCCCTGCTTGTTCCCTCTCTTGCTGTGTCTCTATCAAATAAATAAATAAAATCTTAAAAAAAAAACTATATTCATTTATTATTTAAGCCAGATCATAATGATAACAAGGTGTCGGGGTCAAAGTGTGGCCTTTTATAGTACTTCCATCTGGTCCTATCTGCATAGTAATAGATTGGTTTTATTCAGCTTAAGTTCAAGTGGTACTTGAAGATCATTTCAGTCATTGAAGAGACTTTTAATACCCAAGCTTAGAATAGCAGAGTGCTGTTTTATGAGAATCACTATATATTTCAAGCCAGATGTTACAGTGGCAAGTAAGTGATTATGAATTCTATAAAAATGGCTCAGTTTCTTTGGCTATACAAGTCTGGAAAAGATTGAAGTTATAATTAACTTACTCCTGGGTAATCTTATATCCAACTGCAGATTTTCATTATTAATGCAGATCCCTAGAACTGTTACAGAGTATTGCTTCCTTGTCCACATGCTGTCCTAATAATCTGATTGGTGGAAGTCAAAATTGAATTACATTGGAAGACTAGCCAACATTGTGTTTATCAACAGCATCATGTTCCATACTTAACACTATTAATTTAAAATTTTTAAGCTGTAGGTTATTCCACAAAAGAATATAAGGTGTGTGTATTAAGATTTTAAAATGGTAAGAGATAATAGTAAGAGTCTGAACAATAATAGACAGTCCAGCCTAAGATTGATTGGTAGTTTGTTCAGCTTGAATTCTTTGGCAACCAAAAGGACAGATAGATGATTGGTAAGGATTTCAGTGTGGTAGTTTTGTTTTGTTTAAGATTCTTTGAATGATACGGTTTTTGAACATAACAGACTAGTGGTTGAAGTAGGAAATCATAAAACATACTTCCCCCCCACCAATTATTTGATAAAGTGCTCAGGATGTTTCTTTGAGTATATGTCTGCTGATTGTGATTCCCATTGCTTGGGATAAACTATACCCTAATGCTGCATAGTCTATAGAACCAAAGCTATTAATTGAAGAGTTGAAAGTTCAGACACAGGCGCTGGGTGGCTCAGTTGGTTAAGCGACTGCCTTCGGCTCCTGGATCCTTCGGATCCTGGAGTCCCAGAATCGAGTCCCACATCGGGCTCCCTGCTCGGCGGGGAGTCTGCTTCTCCCTCTGACCTTCCCCCCTCTCATGCTCTCTCTCTCTCTCTCTCTTTCTAATAAATAAATAAAAAAATCTTTAAAAAAAAAAAGTTCAAACACTTGTGAAACTAGTGAGGAATCCTAATGTTTTATCCTCCCTTTCCCATCTTCTGAAGTTTTCCTTTTTTTTTTTTTTTTTTGCCTAGTCAAGTCTTTCCAAAGCATTCATCTTGGTTTTGTACCCATATTTCATCAGTTTAATAATAATTTTCATTATTAGAATAATGAGTACTACTGGCACTAAGAGGCTTTAGGACCAAGCAACTGAAGATCAGTGAACAGTTCAGTCTAAAGAATGGGAGTAGCAGCACAGGAGTGTTCCAGAGAATATTCTAACTCCTAGTGGTTAGGATGTTATAAGCAGCATTCCTCTGTATCCCCGGAAGTGGACAGGGCTGCTGCACTGCATAGCTTCGTGGGGCACTAGTCACACCAAACTGAACATAACGAATGCCTCTTGGAGTTACTATAGTGTCCCTGGGTATGGAGACCTTTGGTGAATCTAGCTAGCCCAGTCAGAGAGGTGGTAGGTCAGTTAAGAGCTTCTCCTGTGTAAAAAAAGTAGGGATTCTGGTAGGAAAGAGACAATAGTATTTAAAAAGCTAAATAAAATTTGTGATCGTGGTTTCATCATGTAATGTTAATTTTTTTACATTGTTGAAACAGGGGGACAGCCTCACAAAAGGAGAAAGACTTCTGACGCCAATGAAACTGAAGATCATTTGGAATCGTTAATATGCAAAGTAGGAGAAAAGGTATGTGCCAAATAGGCACAAACTGTGATGGGCTTAGGGTTGTAGTTGACTGTGCTTGATTCATTTCTGCAGCTGAAACTTGGTGATCTAAGTTTTAGGTGAAACTTGTATTGCCATGCATCTGTATCCCAAAGTAAATTCATTTTAAACCCTTGGGATGCAGGTAATTGAGAGTTAAATGTTTTTAGTAATCTTCATAGAACATGAATATGAATCTTAGAAGAGACCGTAAGGAATAATTCTCTCAATTTATAAATGAAGAACCAAACAAGTCCTGGATACCTGAGGTAATTTGCTCAGAGTCATATTAAGTGAATCAGATACAGAGACACAAGAGAACCGATGATGTCCTCCCATTTCTCATTCTTATGCTGCTGCCTTAGACTGCTTGCTTTTAAAATTTCATTCATTCTCTTTTTACGGATTTCTAAAGAACAATAACTACCTGATTTGATTTATACTAAACCTGTCATAGTGCCTTATGCATATAAGGCTTTAACTTTTTTTATGACCACATAGAAAATTTTAACTCACTAATTGCTGAGTACTTAACAGATATTTAATATGCTGTCCTCTACAGAGTGCCTGCTCTCTGGAGAGCAACCTAGAAGGCTTGGCAGGTGTTTTAGAAGCTGATCTTCCTAACTACAAGAGCAAGATCTTAAGGCTTCTTTGTACAGTGTATGTATGCAAAAGATTTATGAATCCAGGTGATAATGTATTATCTACTCTTAAATGCTTTGAGAATGTTCAAAAGATATGTTTATGTTCCATATTTCATTAGCTTTTCTTCTAATGGGAAATTTATACAAACGAAATGACCTTTGGTGAACTCTTTTTTTCTTAGAGATAAATAGGACTAAAATTGAGCATTTTCCTTACATTTTGTTTTCTTGGAACCTTAGAATCATTTCAGTTGACTATTTTTAAGTGAGAAAGTAGACACTTTTAACATTCAGAGATTTTTAAGTATGTGCATTTAATTATATATAATACATAGAGTTTAATGTGTGTTTTTAACCAGTAGTACCAAACAAATTTGGGAACTGGTCACTTGAGTAATAGTCCTTCTCAGAAAACTGAAGAAGCTTTTGAGGCTATTACTAGGCATAATCTTTCTTTGAGTTAGGTTAGCTAGAACAAATATCATTATTTAATCCATGAGCATATTAAAGTGGGAAAAGTCTCATATGAAATCATGAAACAGTCTCTCCCAATGGTGGAATTAACAATCCAGGCTTTCTCATCTGTCAGATGGACATTGATCACTGAATTGTATGCTTTGCAAAGAAATGGTTACAACTTTTGGATAAAAGGGGTCTTTATACTGTACATGAAATTATAAGTTATGAGGTATTTTAAAATTTCAAATATGAAGTTGAATTTTAAGTTATTTCAAATATTTTAATTAAATAATGTTAATGCTTACAGTTCATTTTTGAAATTTAAAAATGTATGCACATCATAGCGATCAGTGGATTTCATTTTAACCTCTCTTAAAGTACAAATAATTTGGGTTCCAGTTTTTTGTTTTTTTTTTAAGATTTTATTTATTTATTTGACAGAGAGAGAGACAGCTAGAGAGGGAACACAAGCAGGGGGAGTGGGAGAGGGAGAAGCAGGTTTCCCGTGGAGCAGGGAGCCTGTGCGGGGCTCGATCCCAGGACCCTGGGATCATGACCTGAGCCGAAGGCAGACTCTGAACGACTGAGCCACCCAGGCGCCCCTGGGTTCCAGTTTTTTAAAGAAATCCAGTTCATATTCAGGAAGACCTGTCCTTAGACTAAGAAATGACTAAGAAAAATTATTTTGCTGTAGTGATCTATAAGGTAGCTTCTGTTTTGAAAGCATTTATTAGAATAGAGGCGACTTATGCTGAAACTGTGATGGAAACCATGGCTTTGGGGGTGGAGAGAGGGTGGTTACTCTCAGGGCGCTTTTTTTTTTTTTTTTTTTTTTTAAACCTAAATTGTCCCTACCACTCAGATAGGCACCTTGGGAAAACACAAAATGTGTAAGAGAGTCTGACTGATCATGAGCTCCTGTTTGCTTTTCTTTTTGAGAGAATTGAGAGGCTACCTACATTAGGAAGCAATATTTGCTTTTTCCAAAGGTTTATTACTGTAATCCTCTTCCCTGCTTTTCTAATAACCTTAGTGAAAATTAACACACCTAGAGTAAGCAAACTGGGATGTAAAGAAATCTTACTATGTCCAAGTACCATGTTGACATTCAGCAATATAACTGATAGGAACTTAGTTGGAAGTGGTTTTAGTTCTGAATTTTTTCTGAGCAGCTAGAATAGTGTTTCTCAAAGTGGAATTCTGATCCTGTGACATTTGGATAGCTAAGTTTATAAATGGTAAATGTTCCATCTCCCCCTTAATGATTCTGCATTGAAGAAACTTGTTTCACCTGGTGTTCCCCAGATGTTTTTCCATGGAAACATTTTCTGTAGAACTGCTCTTAGAGTTCACTAAACACATTGGAAGAAAAACTGGTCTAGCATTAGTTATATTTATTTTAGTTTGATAACTTTATAATTAAAGTGTTTTATTTTCTTAATTCTTGGATTAACTAGAATTAAAATGAAAAATTGCAGGGGTCATGTCTGCAACTCTTCTCAACATTTATGCCTTTTCTGAAGTAGTTTTAAAAATACAGCACAGGGGCGCCTGGGTGGCTCAGTTGGTTAAGCGACTGCCTTCGGCTCAGGTCATGATCCTGGAGTCCCTGGATCGAGTCCCGCATCGGGCTCCCTGCTCGGCAGGGAGCCTGCTTCTCCCTCTGACCCTCCCCCCTCTCATGTGCTCTCTCTCTCTCTCTCATTCTGTCTCAAATAAATAAATAAAATCTTTAAAAAAATAAAAATAAAAATACAGCACAAAGTATGGGGCACCTGGGTGGATCAGTTGGTTAAGCATCTGCCTTCAGATCAGGTCATGATCCTAGGGTCCGGGATTGAGCCCTACGTTGGGCTCCCTGCTCAGCAGGGAGTCTGCTTCTCCCTCTCCCTCTGCCTCTTCCCCTGCTTGTGTTCTCTCTCTCTCTCAAATAAATAAAAAAAAAACCTTAAAAAATTTTTTTAAAAAATATAGCTCAAAATAATCCTATTCCAAAGTTAGTAAAATGATAAAAGATTTATATAATATAGAATTGAGCAACTTAACATGATACTGTTATTTTGGGATTTTCTTGTACTGGGTTCTCAAATCAGTGCACGCCTGTTACCTGAGAAGTTGACAATTTATACAACATTAGTTGGACTACTGAATGCCAGGAATTACAACTTTGGTGGAGAGTTTGTAGAAGCTATGATTCGACAACTTAAAGAATCATTGAAAGCAAACAATTATAATGAAGCTGTATATTTGGTAAGTTACCTTTTTGGTGTATTTTGACTTAGTGTTGGGATGGAGGGGAGAAGTGAGCTACAACTAAGGAATTTATCCTTTCTTCTGAAATATAGTTCCCCACTCACCACAGTAGCTGCTCTTCTGAAACCATTCTCACTAAAGGTACCACAGAGCTCACCCAGTGGCTTCATTTCACTCTAAAGCCTAGTTGACTTTCCTGTAGCATATGATGCTTTACACTCCTTTATTGTCTGTGTGTTCCTGCAACTCCACTGTTCAGGACCTCCTGCTGCTACCACCTCCCTTCTATTCCTCTGTCTCCTTTTACTGGCTCATCTTCCTAATACCCCTTACATTTTGTGTTTCCCAGGATTCTGTCCTCACTTCACTTTAAACACTCCCCTGAAGCATTCTCATTCTCTGTCATTACGTTATAAACCATCTTTATTTGGATGACATGACGCCCTTCCTGACAAGTTGGTAATCTGAATGTCCTGTTTCAGCCTTTCTCCTGAGCTCCAGACCTGTGTTCCAAATACTACCTGGATAGCCCTAAGATAGCTTGCCTGGAAGTCCCTAAAAGTAATGCATCATTCTGTCTTCTCCCCAAACTGCACACAGGGTCTCCTGTCAACTGCATAACCCATCTAGGGACCTGAGCATTATTGTTTGTCTTCCCTTTGCCCCCTCATCCTGTAAGCAGTCCTCAAGTCCTGTCACTTCTGCCTCCTAATTTGCTCTCTGGTCTGTCCCTTTTCTTTTGTCTCCAGGGCCTCTGGCATATCTCATACCTTCCTTCTCATGCTTTTTTATTTTTATTTTTTTAAGTAAACTCTATGTCCAACATGGGGCTTGAACTCATGACTCCCAAGCTCCAGAGTCTCATGCCCTACCAACTAAGCCAGCCAGGCGCTTCCTTCCTCCTCATCTCTTAAAACAGCCTCTTAATTGATCCTTTTGCATCCAGATTCTCTGCCTTTCACTGTATCTTCTACTGTGGCACCAGACTGGTCTTTCTGTAACTCACTCTGCTCATGTTGGTTCTAGATCACAAACCTCAGTTCTTTCCCATTCTCTAGAGTGGAGAGCCTTAAAAGCGTGTGCTAAAGATGATTCACTGGGTTAGCTGAAGTAAATATTTATCTTAAATGAAAATGGAATTAATAAGCCTTACTAATATGTAATTCATAGATTGACAGTGGGCCAGTGTATATTATATATATTTATTTAAGATGATATGTTTATTTATATCACATATAGTTGGAGGCATGTGATCAAATTGTTTTACTGAATATATTACCAAAAAAGTTAGACACCAATCAGGCTGTAAGATTAAGTCCAGACTGCATACTGACCTTTCATGATTGTCCCAATCTTGTTTCTCTATCCTTGCCTCCCATCTACTCTCCAGCTGTATCACAATTACTTGCAGATCCCTGAACACATCTTCTTGAACCCTTCTGCCTAGAATAGTCTTGTTGCTCTCCACTTGAGGCATGCGTCACTCATCCTTTCTGACCTGGTCCAGGTGTTACCTCCTTTATGATGCTTTCCCCTACTCCCTTTATCAGTGTTCCTAGAGCACTTTTTATTTACTTTCTAGTATAGGAGTCGTCCCTTTGGGTTGAGATTATGCTTCTCCCACTAGACTGTGAGCTCCCACACAACGGGGACTTGAATAGTGCTTAGCAGTGGCACACGAAGGACATCCAGCAGATACCTGTTCAGAAATTTCCATTTCTGTAGTCCAGTGAAAATTTTTTCATAGAGAACGGAAAAGAAGATGATAGGTTGAGGTAGCTTTATGGAATGGGAACCTGCAAGTGCAGATTCCTGTCCTTCATACGGTTTCTGTCACAACTACCCAGCTCTGCTGTTGTAGAACAATATATAAATGAGTGAGCATGCTGTGTTCCAATACATGTTTATTTGTGGACACTGAAATTTAATTTCATATGATTTGTATAAATCATAAAATACTCTTGGATTTTTTTCAAGCATTTAACTATCCAAAACCACTCTTAGTTCACAGGCTATGCAAAAGAAAAACAGGCAGCAGGCTAGATTCGGCCTTGAGGGTAGTTTTTCAGATCTGTGGTTTCAGTCATTACAAGATTGCCTGTTGTGTGATTATATTACATTTAGATTTAATAGAAATTGTTCTCCCTCACAGGTCCGTTTTTTATCTGATCTTGTGAATTGTCATGTCATTGCTGCCCCATCCATGGTTGCTATGTTTGAAAATTTTGTAAGTGTAACTCAGGAAGAAGATGTACCTCAGGTAAGAAAACACCTTGTGCTGAATCTTGTCCATGCAGTACTAGGAATTTTTCACTTGGCGACCTTTTAGTAAAACCAAAAGATAACAGTAGATTATCACACTATAAATTCTTAATATCTACAAGCTAAGTCAACTGCCATAGTGGTGGGTTCTCTTGATATCTGTATGTTAATTCAAATGATTCTGTCTAATAAAATTAAAACTAATGTAAGGTAGAAATGCTCTGGTAGAGTCAGGTGTCTTACTTAAGCTTCCATAGGATTTCATTCAAAAATAAATACAATATGAATGAAAATTAACAAGCTCATATTTTAAATTTGCCTTTTTAAAAATTCTTCAGGTGCGGCGAGATTGGTATGTTTATGCATTTCTGTCGTCTTTGCCCTGGGTTGGAAAGGAGTTGTACGAAAAGAAAGATGCCGAGATGGACCGCATCTTTGCCAACACTGAAAGCTATCTTAAGTGAGGACACAGCTCATAGTTCTTACTGATATGATAAATGTGTTGTATTTGATCTGTTAGTAATGCCATGTCAGTTTCATTTCTCAAAGATAAGCTGTGGTGTTTCCTATGGCTTCCTCTGAGTAACTTCATTCCCCTACTGTTGTAATTTATTGAGACCTCAGAGTAATCAAATGTTTGCTTACTTTGCTGATGCAAAGGAGTTGGTAACATAGCTCCTTTTAAGCTGCTTTGGTACATATTTGCAAAGTCATAAAATATCTTCTATCCTCACACAGTGGTTCTCAAATCGTAGTGTGCATAGAATCACCCATGGTACTTAAATGTGCTCCAACCCCAACCTGCAGACCTACTGAATCACAGTATTTGAGAGAGAGGTTTAGCATATACAGTGTATTTATTTCATTTAAGTTAATCCCAGACCAAGTCCTTAAAACATTGGCTCTTAACTTCCACCCAGCCCACACTTCTTGAGTAAATGACACATTTCAATTAAAATAGTCTCATATCCTCCTGTTACCCATTTCTTCCAAGTAGGCATAAAAACTTGGTTTGTCTTATTAGGTATACTGATAGTAGGGCTTGTTCACAAATTTAGTGGTTAACCAGCAGTGTGGTAATGGTTTTGTGTCCCCTTGTGTTCTTTCAGAATAATTTTGTTGTAAGTTTCATATTCTATCTATTAATAGGTAACTTGTTTGGATATTGTTAATCAGTCAGTTACAAATAAAGCTACAAAAAAATCTAAAGATAAAAATCTTTGTTCTTAAGCTACTTTTAAATGATAAATCTCTTTAATGTTTTTATGTTTTTGAAAGTCATACTGGTTCTTTTTAAAATGTAGATGTTTGCAAAAGACTGAAACTAAAAGAATATGAATATCCTAGCATTTGAGTATATGTCCTTCCCCTTTTTTATACAAATGGTAGTCCAGTATACATACTGTTCTTCACTTGCTGTTTTTCACTTAATATAACTTGGATTTATTGCATAAAAGTATATAGATCTGCCTCATTCTTCTTTAACAGCTGTACAGTATTCCACTCTTTTAACATACCATAATTTCTTTAACAAGTCCTTTGTTGGTAGACATTTAGGTTATTTCCAGTCTTTTGGTTTTATAAACATTGCTTCATTGAATATCCTTATGTATGTATATGTCTTTGTGTACATGTGCAAATATATCTGTGAAGAGTGGGAGTTTTTAGAAATGGCATTGCTGGGTTGAAGTGTCTTAACAATTTTAATTTTGAGAGACTTAGTCGAATCGCCTTCCAAAGAGATGATACACTTCCAAATCTCTAAAGAGATGATATCCAATTAGCCCCTCTGCCAGCAGTGTTTGAAATTGCATATTTGCCTACATTTCAGCAATATAATACATTATCAAAATTTTTGATATCTGCCAATCTGATAGGTAAAAATGTTATTTTACTGCTTTAATTTGCATTTTATTAATTATGAAGCAACTGAACATCTTTTCGTGTTGTTAGAAACCTAAGTGTAGATTTGCATTTTTATGTTTAGAAGACGCCAAAAGACACATGTGCCCATGTTACAAGTATGGACTGCTGAGAAACCACATCCGCAAGAAGAGGTAAATTGGTTCTGTCACATGATAACAAGCACAGTCAGCTCTTGAGTAGATTCTTACCTCTGACACAGTCAGATCATTCCATTTATATACGTTAGCTAGTTTTCCACATTTCATATCAGGGGTCCAGCTCCTCATAGCTCTAGATGTATAGTGGATTTTTTTTTTAAGATTTTATTTATTTATTTGAGAGAGCGCGTGCATGAGCAGGGGCAGGGGGTGGGGGGTTTGGGCAGAGGGAGAGGGAGAGAGAATCTACGCGACTCGGTGCTGAGCATGGAGCCCAACGTGGGGCTTGATCACACAACCCCAAGATCATGACCTGAGCAAGAGTCAGACACTTCAACCGACTGAGCTGCGTGGGCGCCCCAGCATATAGTGGATTTTTAGTAAGTGCTAGAATGTAATCAAAGCGTTCCCTGTTCTGTGGGATTCCAGATATAGTTATTCTTTATTTAAATGCCCAATTTGAAAATGTAAGCGGTAACAGCTTACAGACAGGTAGACTTTATAAAGTAATTAAAAACAAAAACTTAGCACCATTCCTTTGTACTATATTTAATTGCAAACTCACTTACTTTTGTATCCTGTATTTTATAAGGTAATAGTTTTTGGTTTATGTAGTTTAATTCTTATGACCTCCAAATATACATATTACTAAAAATTAATCTGTCTTTAGTATTTAGATTGCCTGTGGGCCCAGATTCAGAAATTGAAAAAGGATCGCTGGCAGGAGCGGCACATCCTAAGACCTTATCTTGCCTTTGACAGCATCCTATGTGAAGCACTGCAACACAATCTGCCTCCTTTTACACCACCTCCTCACACAGAAGATTCAGTGTACCCGATGCCGCGGGTCATCTTCAGAATGTTTGATTACACGGATGATCCCGAGGTATGTGACCAACTACAAGTTCCTATCAGAGGGCTTATACTGCATTGTGCTTGTGGCTTAATCTTGTTTGAATTATGCCTGTGATACATTTTAATTCCTAGTGGTTTATTATCTGAGAGGACCAACAGCAGTGAAGTTAACAGTTTAATTTAGTGAATGGTATCACCTCATTATGTAAGAAATTCTATTTAGCATGTGTAAGTAGATTGAGAGTACAGTGTGCAATAGGTTCAGCAGCCAGACTGGTTTAAGTTTTAATCCTGGTTTAGTCAGATCCTAGCTATATGATCTTGAGTGAGTTATTTCCTCTCTACCTTAGTTTCGTAATGGAATAATAATAATAGTATATTCTAATAAAGATTTAATGAGGATTGAATTACTAAAACATAAAATGCATAGAACAGTATGTGACACATAAGTGCTCAATAATTTTAGCTATTATTAATAAGACTTTTTAAAGAAAAATACCTAGGTTTTTTTAAATTTTTTGTTGTTGTTTTGGTTTTTTAAGATTTTATCTATTTATTTGAGAGAGAGCACAAGCTGGGGGAGTAGAGGGAGAGGGAAAAGCAAGCTCCCCACTGAGCAGGGAGCCTGACGCTAGGCTTGATCCCGGGACCCTGGTATCACCACCTGAGCCAAAGGCAGATGCTTAACCGACTAAGCTACCCAGGCGCCTCAAAAAATACTCAGTTTTTGAGATTATCCATCTCTCTCTAACCCTCACAGCTTGTCTTATTATTCATACTATATAATTGTTTTTTTTAAATATTATAAAATATTTTTAGGGGCCCTGGGTGGCTCAGTCGGTTAAGTATCCGACTTGATTTCGGCTCAGGTCGTGATCTCGGTCCTGGGATGGAGCCCCGTGTCAGGTTCTGTGCTAAGCGTGGAGTTGGCTTGGGATTCTCTCTCCTTCTCCCTCTGCCCCTCCCCTCCACACACTCACTCTCTCTCTCTCAAATAAATAAATCTTTAAAGAAATATTTTAAAATATTTTTAATTTAAAAACCTCAAAGATGAGTATAAGCTGACTCTAGTTTTTAAATATGCATATTCTTTATTATGAAGCCAAGTTGTTAACAGCCATTATACTTTACTAATTAAGAAAATGTATGATTTTGATATTAACCTTTGGTATAAAAATTCACATTTTCACTCTGCTTTATTTTATATCTTTGCATTTGAATGACTGTCTTAACTTGAACAGCCCAGCACAGCAAGCATGGTGATGACTGGATCGGTTCTGGCTAAAGTACCATATCCATTGCTTAGTACATCCTAGTCAGCAGAGAGCAGGGCTTTTCAGCCTTGGCACAGTTGACGTTTGGAGCTGGAGAATTCTTTGTGGTGGGGGGCTGTCCTGTGACTGTAGGATGCTTAGCAGCACCTCTGGCTTCTACCAGCAGCATCCAGAGGGGAAATGTCAGGTGTAACAACCACAACTATCTCCAGAGATTGCCAGGTGACCCCTAAGGGCAAAATTGTCCCATTTTGAGAACCGCTATTACCACCTGAGATCAAACTTGAGTTTTCTTTCTCCTGTCTTCTCTTTTCTGTCCTACCTTAAATTGCTTTTGGCCAGTGAAAATTTAGTATATGTATAATCTGTCTCAGAATAAAACATTGTCAGATAATCAGTTATATGTACAGAATTATCAGCTTGCTACCCACTTTGCTATATTGCATATATAGTGAAATGCTTTCAGTCAACATTATGTAATGGTCTAATTAGGGATATCTAATTGGAAATCTAATATAAGATGGCTAGAATCTTTGTAGTTAGGCATTTGTTTGTATAAGAGGAACTAGAATAGGACCTTAAAATGTGTTTCTCTTAATTGATGTTGCTTGTATATTTGTACTTAATTTATAAGAAAACTTATACTTAATTGGTGTTGCCTCTCTAATGTGCCCATTTTCCCTTGCCAGAAGAGCATAAACATATAAAATATTTGTTTCCCTAAAAATGAAAAGGATTTGGTTCTTTTGTTTTGGTCTTTGGAAAAAAAAAAGTTTATTTGAAAAAATTAAAAATTAATAGAGATTAAAAGTCTGCAATAGTAAATAATAAGTAAATAAAAATAAACCCTTTGAACCTGTTTGCTATGCATATGCTTAAAAAAATATGCAGGTAATGTTTTTTAACCATTTTTTTAAATAAAATAGTATGGCTGTCTTTTTTTTTTAAGATTTTATTTATTTGAGAAAGAGAGAAAGTACAAGTGGGGGGGGAGGGCAGAGGGAGGGGGAGAAGCAGGCTCCCCAATGAGCAGGGAGCCTGACAGGGGGCTCTATCCCAGAACCCAGAAATTATGACCTGAGCCAAAGACAGATGCTTAACTGACTGAGCCACCCAGGTGCCCCAATTATGGCTGTCTTTCAATGCATATGTGACTTTTTATGTCTATACAGTGTTTGAAGTAAAAATTTCTCCTCTCTCCATATTTATTATGGAAGTTAATCCACTCGTGGTTTAAAAAAATCAAACCGTATAGAGCTAATAATATAAACTCTTTGGTTTGAGATGGATGATGATAGTATAGTGTCAGGGGCACTAGAAAAAATGTTGCTACTGCCACCCTAATTGTATTGTCGATAGAAGTGAGTATGACGGTGGTAGGAGTTTTCACAATTCTGAACTTTTATCCTCAGCACCCAGTATAGTGTCTGGAACGTAATAAGCTCTCAAATACTTGTTAGATAAATGAAAGACAGTATCTTTCTCTAGATTTGTAGTATATACATTTGGTTTTCTTTCCAGGGTCCTGTAATGCCAGGGAGTCATTCAGTTGAAAGATTTGTCATAGAAGAGAATCTTCACTGTATCATTAAGTCCCACTGGAAGGAAAGGAAGACTTGGTAAGATTCTTTTCACGGTAACTTTTTGAGTGGAGAAAAAGTAGCAATTTTGATTTGGTAAGAGCAAAATGTATGTTAGGAGTGTAAGAAAATCTTCCTCTCTTCCTGATGCCCTGTCTTGCTAAGTAAGACCAATTTCTAAAGACCCTTCTTTGCTTTTTCAAGGCCCTTCACACTCAAATAGTATCTCTCTGGCTGCTTCATAATACTATAGTGTTTTATAATAATGTGCACATGATGTTGGCTTTTTTGTGTGGGTATTTGCCATATGCTATGGACAAACTAACTTGAATGACTTTTTGGTATGAATGTTATGGGAATAAAAGAATATTAATAGTTTTCTAACATTTAGATATCAAGCTTTGGAAAAGTTTATTTTTAGTATTTCCTTAAGCCTTGGAAAGTTTTGGTTTAGATTTTAAGGTGGAAAGGAATATAGTATTTGGGGAGTGGTCTACTCTATTAACACTTTTAAAGTTAGTAGATCTGAATATGCTTTCTTAGTAATATTACTTTTACTCCTTTTGATCTTTCAAGGAGTTTTGGATGCATTAAAGAGTTTCTTTGTGGTAAACAAAGTAGTTTGTGCTGTAGTTAATTAAGTGAAGTACCTGAAATCTGGAGCATTTCAGAAAAGATTTCTTTCCCTCGAATCCAAATGCGCTGCTTTTGGAGCTGCTTATTTGATTTTTTTATGTATCTTTGTATCCTTACTAAACTTCAGTTACATTTTTTATAGTGCTGCACAGCTGGTGAGCTATCCAGGGAAGAACAAGATCCCCTTGAACTACCACATAGTTGAGGTATGCATTCCACATGGAGCATGTTTCTAAGTTTCAGAATCTTTCTGCTGATTTTAAAGTGTAATAGACTCTTGGCTTTTTTTTTTTCCCTTGCAACTTGTCAGGTACTGAAAATTAACACAGGAGCAAGGAAATTGCTGTCAGTTTTGGTGCTCTGTTAGCCATGTTAGTAAAGAGAAAAGAGGAGGTTGAGACCAGTAGCCAAATGGAATATTGTGTTGCCCATAAATTATTTATATAGTATGTCTTCATTCATGGATAGTGTAAGTTACCTCCAGTCCTATCAGCACATTGTCCACTTACCAGATATATAATTGGCTTGAATACTTTAAAATATTGTATTACTGGGGCACCTGGGTGGCTCAGTCAGTTACGCGTCTGCCTTTGGCTCAGGTCATGATCCCAGGGTCCTACAATTGAGTCCCTCGTGGGGCTCCCTGCTCAGCGGGGAGCCTGCTTCTCCCTCTCCCTCTGCCACTCCCCCTGCTTGTGCTCTCTCTCTCTCTCTCTCGTCAAATAAAATCTTTTTTAAAAATAAATTAAAAAAATATTTTATTACTTTAGGCAAATAACCTATCCTTAACTGTGTTTATCTGGCTTCTTACTGCTAGCACACTCACACTAGTATATTCCCTGTAACACAAGGTAGGGAGAAGTGTGAGTATTCCTCGAAATCAAAAAAGCCCGTTGTTTTTGGAAGTAGGAAGAAAAGATGATGCTTTTGACCCCATATTAGGTCATGCAGAGGGGTGATAGTAGTAGTTAAGTTGAACGCCTTGTAGAGATTTATGTTCTAAAAAACTGTTTTCACTTGACACATACATGAGTCAGATTGTCGATTGCATTATTCCTTTATGTTAAAAAACTCGAAAGTGAGCAGAGTTATGATGTATTACAGATTCACTTTTTATTCATACTGCGTTTGTGTGCTTTCTTAAAAATACTGCATTTGTCCTGTCTTTATAAAACTTGAGAGTATGTTTAGACTATGAACCTGACTTATTGACACGTCTGTTGAAATGCAAAATGTAAGTCATATTTTCAAATCTGAAATATGTGTAAAAATTCATCAGAATGAAGTACAGAGGGATGGGAGATGGGAGTGAGAAGAAAGAATGCAGACCAGGCTTTAGAATTTTAGATAGGTGGTCCATGAATTATATAGGGAGGGTAGAAACAAGTTTCTGAACAACAATCATGGCAGAGAAATCTTGGACTACCAAAGAGATGGCCAGGCACCATCTCTTTTTAAGTAGTTTTTAAGTAGCAGCCTGGAATGACTTGACTGTCTTCTGTTCCTATCCTCAGAATCTAGTGAGGGTTTTTACTACTAGGAATGAAACCCTGATGGATCACCTGCCTGAATCAACTCTGATATTTCCAGAGTTGGAATTTAATTGCACAGTTCTTTGGCAGTATCAAATAAGCATTAATTTTTGCGTATTCTTATTTGAGTTATAGAAGGATGAAATTTTCATTACAGTATTCAATTACAGATCTCCATGTTTTAAAGAGCATAATTTTAAAGATTAAAAAGGAATTTTTATTATGAATGCCATGGAGTTAGAGTTTACGTTTAGAATGTTGAGGTCTTTCTGATGAAAGTACAGATACCTGTTGAATTGAGTTCTGACTCATGAATTCTTTTGTAGGTGATCTTTGCAGAGCTGTTTCAGCTTCCAGCACCACCGCACATTGATGTGATGTACACAACACTGCTCATCGAGCTGTGCAAACTTCAGCCTGGCTCTCTACCCCAAGTTGTATCCTTCCCTTTGCTTTTAAACTTAATCTCTTTGGCCTGGCTTTAAAAGACTATTAAATATTTCTTACTGGGTTTAAATCACTTCCTGGAAAGTTTGGCCATTTCTTCAAAAGTTAAACATACGTGTAAACATACGTTAAACACAATCCAGGTGGCGCCTGGGTGGCTCAGTCGTTAAGCGTCTGCCTTCGGCTCAGGTCATGATCCCGGAGTCCTGGGATCGAGCCCCGCATTGGGCTCCCTGCTCTGCGGGAAGCCTGCTTCTCCCTCTCCCACTCCCCCTGCTTGTGTTCTCTCTCTCGCTGTGTATCTCTGTCAAATAAATAAACAAAATCTTTAAAAAAAAAAAAACACAATCCAGCCATTCCACTCTTAGGTATTTACCTAATGGAAATGAAAGCACATTTCCCTACAGAGATTTGGGCATTAATGTTCATAGAAACTTTATAATAACCCCAAATGAGGCAATCCAAATATCCATCAATATATGAATGAATATACAAATTTGTCATATCTGTACAATAGAATATACTCAGGAATAAAAAGGAACAAATTTTTGGTGCAGGCAGCAACTTGAATGAATTGCAAAATAAGTATGCTGAATAAAAGTTGCCAAACAAATAAGAATTTATACTCTATGATTTCATTTACACAAAATTCTAGAAAATGCAAAGTAATCCAGTGACAACAGACCAGTATTTGCTTGCAGACACAGGGGAGGAGGGGGAGAAAGGATTCCGAAGGAGCGTGGGGCAAGTTCAGAGTAGAGGTGATGTATATATTCACTGTGTTTATTTCACGGGTGTATGCAGGTCAGGTTTATTGTAGATCATTGGTAACTTACTCAAAGCTGTTTTTAAAAAAATCAATTATATGAAAAGATGCCCAGCATTATGAGTCATTATACAGACTTCTAAGAAATGTTATTTTTTTATCACAACTTATTTTGAAGAAGGATGGAGAGTAGTTTTCCTTATCCTCAAATTCACAGCTTGCACAGGCAACTGAAATGTTATACATGCGTTTGGACACGATGAACACTACATGTGTGGACAGGTACAGTAATTGCCTTATTTCTGTACTGATGGCTAGCAGCTTCTCCTCCCTGTGCTGTATAAAAGAATTGGATCAGTAAAACATTTGCCTTTTTAGAATTTCTAAGTTGATTTTTCTTTCTTGCCTCCCCCAAATAATCCTCTATATAATAATAAAACTCATAATGTAACATTATACTTTCTAGTACAACTTCCAGTATGAAATGATGGCCATGCTGAGGTTTTCTTTAATTTCATTCATTGTTTACTTGTTTGTGCTTTGGTATAATTATACTTTTTCCTTTGTAATTGGGTATGTAAGCTTTTAAGATAGGCTTTATACTAACTATCCCCTATGCAGAAGCAGAGTCTAATACTGTATACTTATGTATAAATATGTATTATGTGTGTATTTTTGTTTATAGATAGTATCTGCTTCTAAAATAAATAGCTTCTGCATAACTACAGCTTGAAGACTCAGTTTATACCAAAGACCATATTGGATTGTTAGAGGTGTGGTAATTGCATGCCCACTGTCTTCTTTGGGGGCAGGCCTGGATACCACCTTCATCAGCTGGTATTCTTTCTTACCTCTGTCAGTTTCCCAAAGCAGATTGGGACAGGTACTGAACATTTCTCCAATTACCATGATCTTTTCATGTCCATTGTTCAGACTGCATATCTGAACTTTATCAGTAAGCACTACTCTATGTCAGACCTATTATCCTGAGTAATTTCAGTGATTGCAATTACGGATCTGTGAGGGACATGCTTTAAGAAAGCGTCTTCTGATTTTTCTCCCAGTCTAATTAATAAAACTAGGAGTTGTGTTGGACATCACATTTATGCCATTTGAAATTGAGGAAATACATATTGGGCTCTTACAAATTTCACAGCATTATACTGTATACTAAGGTGATTTACATCATAGATCAGATGTATTTTTAGGGGAAAAGAGATGTATATTTTGTCTGTGGTGAAAAGGGTATAGTGTGGTGATGAGAGACTATGGCTCTGCTGCTTATAAAATGTTTTATCTGCAATTCCTTTAATCTTTTGCCTCTGTTACATTGTCAGTGCAATGGGGGAAGATAGTACATTACTTGAAAATTATTGTGAGATTTCAACTATATATATACGTGTGTGTGTGTAACGTACAGACACACACGCACGTGTGTATACGTAGTGCCTGCCACAAAACAGGCACTCACATCAGATCTGTTATTCATTTAAAAAGGATAGTTCTATTACAATGAGTGAAATAGGGGACTGTTATTTTGGGGGAGAAGATGAATTAAAAGATTTGCAGAGAAAAGGGTAAGTGACAGCAGAAGATACAGCTTTGGTAGGGGGATATGATTTTCATTTAACGCTATAAAATAGGGTTTTATTTGTCTGAAAGATTATATAAGTTCCTGTTACAAACTGCAACCATTCATCCTTTTCTGTCCCCCCCACCGCCTGCCCACTTCTCTCTATAGGTTTATTAATTGGTTTTCCCATCATCTAAGTAACTTCCAGTTCCGCTGGAGCTGGGAAGATTGGTAAGTGGTCGTACGTTTTATCTTTCCTTTCTCTGCAGTCTATCATAATAAAGAAAACTTAATATTTAAAGCTATAACATAAAAACAATCTTCTACACAGTCTGAAATACTTTTGGTGTGTGTGTGTGTGTGTGTGTGTAAATAATTTAGGTACAGGGAAACTGTAGCTAAGTACACATTAGGTGTAAGTGCAGATTATGTGTAAGAACTTATACAACTACCATTTTCTCATTAGGTCAGATTGTCTTACTCAAGATCCTGAAAGTCCCAAACCAAAGTTTGTAAGAGAAGTTCTAGAAAAATGTATGAGGTAAGTTAGTTCTTTGTGTTTTCTCCTTAGCTTAGTTCTCCTCATTTCTATGGGGGGGATTGTTCTCTTCTTTGTATGTGTGATGTATATCCAGAATATCATTTTTTACATCCAAGTACCTGCCTCTCTTCCCTTTCAGTTTTTAGTCAAGACATAGGCTTAAAAAATGAAGCAGCCATGCCATCTGGATTCTGTGGGAATTAGGCCAATGTTTTTTTGTCAAATGTACTTTGAAATAATTTCACATTTCAGGAAAGTTGCCAAAATAGTGCAAAGAACTCTGTATCCTGTTCATTTAGATTCCCTAGTTATTAACACTTCACACTTGTTCAGATGTTCACTTCTTTTTCCCTCCTGTATGTATACACCCATCACGTTGGTCTTTTCCTAAACCCTCTGAAAACAAGCTGTCGATGTGATGGCCCATGTCCTTTAACAGTCCACTGTATCTTTCCTCAAAGCAAAGACGCTGCTAAGTGGCCAGCATGCAGCCCTCCAGATTAGGAAACCAGCTGTGGTGCAGGAGTACGGCCACCCAGCCTGCAGACGAAACCTTGCCAGCCGTCACGATAATGTCTTTTCCTTTTCTGGGCCGGAGTCCTATCCAGGAGCACGAGGGTAGCATTTAGGTGTCACTGTCTTCCCATTCCTCACTTGACCAGTTACTCTTTGCTGTCTTTCGTGTTTTAAAGAATCTAGACCTTTCTTTCTTGAGTCGCCCCCAAGTGTGCTCCTAACCAGACTCAGGACTTACATGGTTGATAGTCTTCCTTGTGCATCGCGTCAGGAGGCCCAGGAGCCCTGCCCCTGGAAATGTTAACCTTGGTCACCTGGTCATGTCCGTGTCTGCCAGGCTTCTCCACCTTAAATTCACCATTTTTCCCTTTGTAATTGATTAATATTTTGTGGGAGATATCCTGAGATTATACTCCTATTCTGCATCAAACGTCTACTGACAACTGCTACTTTTATCTGCCACCACTATGATGATTGCCAAGTAATGATTCTCTTTTTTCATTTTTTCTCTGCATTTATTAATTGGCATTCTGTAAGAAAGCACTATCCTTTTTAGCCCATTTACTTATTTATTCCTGTGTTTATATATCTGTAGGGACTAATGGATTTCTGTTTCCTTCAGTGAGTTATAATCTCTTGCTGTCATTAATTTTGATGCCTAAGTTGTCCCTGATTTGTTTATTGGGGAGCCCCTTGTGCCTCCTGTGTCCTTTTTTTTTTTCCTCTCTTAATATCCCCCTCCATTCATTAAGCATTTCCTTATTTTTGGCATAAGCTGTCCCAGGCCCAACTTGTGTTTCCTTGCCCCTCCCCTGGAATCATCTATTCACAGAGCCCAGGTTTCTTTTCTTTTTTCTTTTCCTTTCTTTTTTCTTTTTTCAAGATTTTTATTTATTTATTTGAGAGGGAGCACGCGCGCATGCTTGCATGTGTGCACGAGCAAGCACAAGCAAGGGGGAGGGGCAGCGGGAGGAGAAGCAGGCTCCCCACTGAGCAGGGAGCCCGATGTGGGGCTCGATCCCAGGACCCTGCGACCATGACCTGAGGCAAAACCAAGAGTCTGACACTCAACCGACTGAGCCACCCAGGCGCCCCTCACAGAGCCCAAGTTCCTAATAGTGGAGTATGGTATTTAGGGACCAAGATCTGGACACTTGATGTGCTCATTGCTCTTGGGATGGACAAAGATAGTATATACATTTATGCCCACAGACACACATACATAACTTTTCATATCCACCTAGGTGTGTGTATCCCTCCAGCTCTACCTCATTTTTTTCTAGCCTTCCCCTTGGCATGATTTCTAAATACCTTTTCAGGCAGTAGGAAACTTGGCTCCCGTTAGCCTTGATATACGTTTATTTGCTACAATATAATCAGTAGTCTCCCCATCATGGAGTTTCCTCTGCCCCATCCTACCCCAGTACCACTCCACATCCTTGGTCACCAGGCTTGTAAGACCCACCGGCCCACACCTCACTGTGAACCAGTAAGTTTTGAAGAAGGCCTTAGTTTCAGTATGCTATCATAGACAAAAGCTTAAAGGACTTGTTTTCCCCTTTGGCTTCTGGGCTGTCAGCTGAGTCCAGGGTGTTAGAGATGGGACTCTCCTGGTAAGTTAGAGGTACCAAAGAGGGGAACTGATGAACGGTATTTTCTGAGGCTCTTATTTGTATTGTAGGTTGTCTTATCATCAGCGTATATTAGATATTGTTCCTCCTACCTTCTCAGCTCTATGTCCTGCAAACCCAACCTGCATTTACAAGTACGGAGATGAAAGTAGCAGTAAGTAACACAATATAGTTCATTCCATTGTCTTTTAAAAGTACCAACACCAGTATTCTCTGAAGTCAGTTATTTAAGGTGGAGAAAGTGAACTTTTTCTTTTCTTGGGTTTATATTTTGTGTTTGAAAGGTGATCTATACTAGTCACTATTATTTTGTTTGCCCTGTCATTTTGAAGATTCATGATTTACTTAGTTATTATTGGTTTGTAATTTTTTCTTAATATTGTTTATGTTATAGCCATGACATTATTTTAAATATGCTGCTAAGTATAGCAAGTTGAATGTAGAGCCAGAACTTATTAAAATGAGAGTGTATCTGTCATGGCAGTAGAGAGTATCTGAATTATCACGTGATACCAGTTCAGGTGTGGGAACATAGGTGCACAAAGACTGTATTTTGACCAGCAATATGCCTCTAGAAGTAAATTCTTAAATACGGTTTTTTCACTTTTTGGTTACCTCATGTCTGAGATTATGCTGTGAGTCAGAGGGCCTATACTGTGATATGCCATTTTGTGCTTTATGTTTAAGGAAGATACGGGGTTGTACATTGGTGATCACTGGCAGAGAGTTAGGTGCAGAGGTTTTCCACGTTAGTCTTTGCAGATGGCACTGCACATGGCTCCTCCGTGGGCCTCCCACTTCATGGTGTGTGGCAGTTCTTACATCTTGAAACTCACTCATCTCCCTTGCCTTCTCCTGCGCCCCTGGTTCTCCAACTCCACCTCACACTACACCTGTTTTCCTTGAAGTAAACTCAGTTGGTCCCAATGCTGAGTACATTTGCTATGTCACTATGTCACTTAATCCTTAAGACAACTCAGAGAATTAATGTGTTTATTAGACCAATTTTACAATGAGGAATATCTTCAAAGAGGTGAAGCCAGAGTGAGATGGCTTCCGAGTGGTAGAGCCCCGACTCACGTCCAGCCTTACTAACCGAGCAGCTTCGCTCTTCCCGCTGTGCTTTCCTGCCAGAGCAGAGCTTGGTGCGGCAGCGCTCGTAGGCGCTGAGTCTTGAGCTCTGCCTTATCCTGGCCCAGGGAACCGTAAAGTCGTCGTTGATAGCAACAGCTCAAACTTTTGTTGAACGTTGAGTTTTCTTTATTCCTGTAGAAGCGGCTGAGCCTAACAGTTAAAGCCCTCATAACAGTTGTCCCTACAATGTTATTTGTCACTTCTTCCCAAGTGGACCCCTGCTCCAGCCAGGCCACTTCCTCTTTTATTTATTCCGGGCTCATGGTTCTTGGTTTTGCCTTTATTTGTGCCATTAACCTCGGTCTGGAAAGCCCTTTTTCTCACCAGTTCCCGTGCTCTCTCCAGGGTCTGGCCCAAGCTCCTCTTCTGTAAATACTAAAGTTTAGCAAGCCAGTTTTGTGTTGCTCTGGCTACTTTGTTTGTGACTATCTTGGTTCCCCCACTACAACGTAGACCCTTTAGTGACAGGTTTCTCTTTTTCTTCACTTATTTTCTCTCCTACTTTAAAGTAAAAGCACATAGCACATGGAACCTATTGTAATTGACTTCATTCAAAATGCTTAGCAACTCCTGTTCTATGTCAGGATTGTCTTTTTATTTGTTACCCCTTTGTCTGCCTTACGTTCAAAGATTTGCAGTTGCTCTGGTGATGCCGTACAGTATACATTAGTGCAGATTTTATACAATAAGGACTTAACAGATAATAACTAATAGTAAATACATGGAGTCACAGCATATGAGCATCTGGCTTATACAGATTCAAGTGTATGGCCTAAGCAAAAGACAAAAGCAAATCTATCAAACTGTCAGCCTTTCCCTGTTCAAACTCAAACTTCACTATCCTAGGGAAAAGGAGGAAGAAGGGGCACTGACCAAAATGAAAGAAATACATTGCGTCTCAGCTTTTTAGCTTAATAAAAGCCTAGGGATTTGAGGACTGTCAAAGGACAGTCATAGAAGTTTAAGTTTCTTGGTTATTTAACTATTTACAAGAACAATCTTAAAACTTGATCTACCCTTTTCCCCATTCTGTGCTTAGATTCTCTCCCTGGACATTCAGTTGCCCTCTGTTTAGCTGTTGCCTTTAAAAGTAAAGCAACCAATGATGAAATCTTCAGCATTCTGAAAGATGTACCAAATCCTAACCAGGATGATGATGACGGTAAGGGAATTAAGTACTTCTTCAGTGGAACTATGTATAGGCCAGGTTAAAGCATAAATATAAAGCATAATGTCAGTTCCTCTTAAGTCTCAACGGATGCTCCTAACCAGTGGCCTGTTCAGTGTGGCAGTAGTTCCTAAAACCCAGCTACTTTCTCCCTTATGTAAAAAGAGATCCTCACCTCCCTGTGACATAGCTTACATTCAGTTTAGAAACTAAACACAAAGTAAAATATGCTCTTACCGTTTAGAGATTTTTAAATATTCCCTGTTTTCACTTTAGAGAGGTTCCTGACTGGGAGGACTTAGTGAATTATAAAGTTGGATTTTTCACCAATTTTTAAACTATTATAATAATAATGTTTAATACATACTGAGTATGTACCATGTAATTCCAAACAAAATCCCTAGGTTTTTCTCTGGGCGAGAATGGGAAAATAGGCAAAATGATTTGTAAGTTTATCTGATCAGTAAATGAACAAGACAAAAAATGATGAGAGGGACTTGTCTTATCACATATTAAAAGATATCTTGAAAACTACAGTAACTAAAACAATGTGATACTGGCACCAAAAGAGACAAATCTGTAAAACAATGAAAAGTCTACTGGGACAACTGGGTGACATTTCGGGGGAAAATTTTTTTTGTTAGATGTGTACATAAGGACACATGCATAGTAAATGACTTAATCAAAATAAAACATGAATGGCCCTTGGGTTATTTATTACTAGGATTTTGTTTGGATTTTTCTAAGAAATTTGTATTATGATAGAAAATATATTTAGAAAGCATATGTTGAAATGATGGTTGTAAATTTGGACATTGTCAGACATCTTAAGACTTAGACTTAACTGTTAAGTATTTACTGAATTATTTTATTAATGTATTATTTGCCACCGTACAGAGAGATATGAACAAGGAAGTTTATGTGGCATTTGTAAAAGAAATGGATCATATAAAAGAATTAGGGAAACAATCCCAAAAAACTAAGAATTAAGATTATGCTTAGTTTTATATTTTGAGTATTTGAAATCAGCAATGGTCTTTTATTGTTTCATTAGTATTCAAAGACATGACTGACATGTCTGACTTGCTTGGATGTGAGCATGCCATCCATCTAGCTCCAGGTGATGGACCAAGGAATTGCTATACTTATATTTTCTAGCTGTCTTACTGTGCAATATTTTTCAGATGAAGGATTCAGCTTTAACCCTTTGAAAATAGAGGTCTTTGTACAGACTCTGCTACACTTGGCAGCCAAATCATTCAGCCACTCCTTTAGTGCTCTTGCAAAGTAAGTGCAATAAGAACATATACTCTGTTTTGAGGGTTTGGCACGTTGCTTGGTGCATACCAGTGATCAGTAATCTTTAGCTAAAATGGTTGAACGTGAAGATCTTAGTATTGTCCTATATTTTAATACAATGGTTCTGGTTTGTAGTAGCTAACACCCTGTTTGGCTCCTGTCAGTCCGTGTGGACCGTTTGCCTATATACATGGCAGGTACATTTTTTCATGTGTACTTTTAGAGAAACTAGTGAGAAACCTGGGTCCGTAGGACAATCATATATATAGTCAAGAAGCTCCCACCCTCTAAACCTCTTCCTAAAGGAAGGTAAGCAGAAATGAGAGCCAACTACATTTTGGGGAGTCACCCAAAGATTGACACCTATAGACAGAGCTTTCTACCACCTCAGACAATGCAGAAGAAGGAAGAGCATACAGATACTCCTGCAGAGAAACCAGGTCTCTACTGCAGGGTGCCCGCGGACAGTGCAGTCAGGCTACTGCTTCACCTGCGTTCAGAGACCACTCCCTAGCCCTCACCTGTTCTTAGGTACACGGGAAACTGGGGTCCTAGGCTGATGGTGGTATATTGAAAATCTCTTTTAAGATTTTGTCACAAATTTCATACAGACCATGAATTCTTAATCATACCTTTTATATCCTTAATGGTTAACATTCAGTTACTTTGTATTTATGTATTACACTGTAAACTGAGTAGCATCAAAAAGGCCTTGAAAAACTTAAAATCCTTAATGAATAAGTTTATCTGTGGTATTTTTACCCCCACTGTCAAAAGGTTTCATGAAGTCTTCAAAACCCTGGCTGAGAGTGATGAAGGAAAGTTACATGTTCTAAGAGTTATGTTTGAGGTCTGGAGGAACCATCCACAGGTAAAAATTGTAATTAGACCTGCTGAGGCTCGGACTGGATAGGTATAAAAATAAGGCAGTTAATGCCATTGTGTTAAAACATGAAATTTGAGTCTGTCTGTAGAATGGTTTTAAACTCTGTAGTTTTTTTAATGCTGTAGAAGTCATGGTATTTGATTCATTCATTAAAGAGCAAGTGTTATGATCAACACATCTTAAATTTGTAGTAAGAATACTTGTTGCTTGGAAGAGTCTACCACTTGGGTTAGGAAATAGTTATCAAGTCTACCCAATTTCTACAAACCAGCTTTGAGGCTTTCTCAAACCTCAATTACTGTTTTCATACTATATGTTTTAAAGAGGCATTAAAGTAATTGTGAATATATTAACACTTTTTTTTATAATAAAACATTCTTAGATTTTTTAATTTAAGGATTCAGCGGAGTTTGTATGTTTTGTATTCTCTAATATTTTCAAAAAATTTTAGGTGTTAACCACTAACAGTTTTTCTTTTCGCTCCATCTTAACTGGCGTTATAGTTCTCTTACTTTTTTATAGTAAGTACCAGAGCCAAACAGAGTGCAGAATAAATCTTAAGACCTAATGATCGAATTAATCCGTTCCATAACAACTGAAAATGAATTTCAGACTTTCTATTTTGGTTTTGTAGCCGTGGGATTTTTGTGGCTTCCGTGTAAGTGTGATTTACCCTAATAGTTCTTTTCTCATTGTAGATGATTGCTGTACTAGTAGATAAGATGATCCGTACACAGATTGTTGACTGTGCTGCAGTGGCAAATTGGATCTTCTCTTCAGAACTGTCTCGAGACTTTACTAGGTAAGTGTGGATTATTTTACAAAGTTTGTATTCTCTAAGAATCCGTTTATATTTGGTCTCATGCATGAGCTCCAAATTCTGGTTCAGACATCGTTAATATACTAATGGTCCGATCTGGTAGAATTGGACTTGGCAAAAGATTCCTGGACAATGCGAATACACAGCCAGGCAGTTTTGCAGTGCCTCTTAAGGACACACATGTAAATTGAATCAGGACCCAGCCACAGAAGCAGAATTGCTGATAAAGGATCCAGACTTGGGAGAGATCATCAGGCTGTGTGTCAGGGTCTGAACTAGACAGTGGGTCGCAGGGAAGAGTTCCAGCTCAACTGGGGACCTGGAATGCATAGCAGGAGTTAGGAGAAACCAAAGTCACAGTAGATTAAGTATACATCACGGAGGGATTGAGGAAAAATCTGGTGGACACCTCAGTGCCCATGGGGAAGGGAGGTGTCTTACGTCAGTCACGAAAAACCTAGATTTAATGCAGGAGATTCATTCTAGACCCATTTCCCCTACAGGAAGAGACTTTTCATTAAGCTTGGTTCTTACTCATGGAGTCCACAGGCTTTCTAACTGATTGGGACTGGAACAGTAGGAGTTGATTCAAAACAGGAAATAAAGGAATATTGCTTATAAGCATATAAAAATCCATCACAGCCTTTATCCTCTTCATTGTATTTGGTATTGCAGAGGACACTGGTCTGAAATGAACTGAATCCTTAGGGTGCAAGGGTATGATCTAAAGTTATCATATCAGCCAGATTGGCGTTCATAAATGAAAGCAACGACATTTCTCAGATTTGCAAACCCTCAGAAAATTGACCACCCAGGTTATTTGGTAGCCATTATCCTGAGTGACTTAATGTTTGCAACTCATTTCAACCTCACCCCACACTATAGAGTGGGTTACATTATCTATATTTTACAAAACAGGAAAGTGTTGCAGAGTGCTTAAGTAGCTTGTCCAAAGTCACAACTAAGTACAGAGTCAGAATTCAAACACAAGCATTCTTGAACGGATAAAGGGCTCAAAAGCTCCATCTGTTCTTGAACCCTAGCTCAAGTATTCCTAACTCTGCAAAGCCTTCCCTGACCACCCCTTCCAGAGCTGAAGTATTCTGCTCTTATGCCCTGTCCACTAATGCACTAGACTTTGAGTTTGATGACTAAGCTGTTTTATTATCTTCCACTGAAACTGCCATCATCCAAGTCAAAATGTATAGAGGGAAGTCCTCTTCTGCACTGTATCTTGGGGTTAGGAAGAACTAACTAGTTTGTAGATGGACATAGTTAAGACGCTGCTTCAAAAAAGAAACCATTTATGCAACAAACTTTTTAAAGCACCTACAAGGTGATCCTGCTTGAGCAATTTGCTGATAAAGAAGCGGACATATATTTATCTCATTCTTAAAAGCCCAGCAGTTGATAGCTATTGTGAACTAGTAAGTTCCTTAAATGTTCCAGAGAATTGGCTGAATGTATGCTATAGTTAAGTAGCATAAAGGATGTGAAATGAGCCTCAGATTTGGTTTCCATTTTGAGACAACTCCAATACATAATGTTTAAATTTAAAAGAGGGGTGCCTGGGTGGCTCAGATGGTTAAGCGTCTGCCTTCGGCTCAGGTCATGATCCCAGGGTTCTGGGATCGAGCCCCACATCGGGCTCCCTGCTCAGCGGGAAGCCTGCTTCTCCCTCTCCCACTCTCCCTGCTTGTGTTCCCTCTCTCGCTGTGTCTCTGTCAAATAAATAAAATCTTTAAAAATAAATAAATGAGTAAATTTAGAGAGAAAATATATTTTTGTTCCTAATGTACATATTTTTTTCTGGTTTGCCATTTCACTTCATTGAGTTATGTACACATACCTTTTATGCATGTCTAGAAGGGGATGGAAATAAAAATGACAAGGACCCAGTACTGCCTTCCAGGAAGCTCACCTGAGTATAATGGGTAGAGACAGATGTTTGCACCATTTATAATACAAAAAAAATTTTAAGTGTTGCTGGAGAAATAGGACTAATTCTGCCTACTAAAGAGTGGAAGACCTTCAGCATGAGTAGGTTATAAAAGTTGAGAGATCTTATTTTCTGTAAGTGTACTTGAACATACAGTAACTAAATGCTGTGTTACTTTAAGATTATTTGTTTGGGAAATCTTGCACTCCACAATTCGTAAGATGAACAAACACGTTCTCAAAATCCAGAAAGAGCTGGAAGAAGCGAAAGAAAAACTCGCAAGGCAACACAAACGGGTAAGTCTTAATGTCGATTCATAAATGGTCAAAGAAAGTATGCCAGAAACTCTTAAAAATATTCAAAGTTCATTACCTTGATAGGAACTTCTTTTTTCTGAGGCTAAATTATGCAGACTGTTGTAGACGTAGAGGGAGAGGAAGGACCGGGGAGGGGGGGGGGTGTTGCTCCCTGCTGCTACACTGTGTGATGAACCTGGAAAGAAGCCACAAACCTGGCTTTTCCATAGTTCTCCCTGGACCCATGTCATGTTTGCCCTTCCCAAAAGGGAGAGCAGAGAAGGAAAGAGGACACTTGTATTTCTCAGGGAGAACACTGTGTACCACTTCCCCCATACTGTGGGGAGGGATGGGCAGTCCTTCCCCGGTTTACAGAATACTTGTCCTATCACTGAGTATGGTTAGCCATTTTGGGGGGAAGCAGTGAGCTGCATTCCACAATTTTACATAACAGTACTCCTAGTATTCTTCATGACAGGATTTTCCAGTGTTGTGCATATTTGCCAGAGTAGGTGGAAACAAATTTAATGACTTACATGAACCTATAGCAGGTTCAAGTGCTAGTCTCCATATAGATATACATACATACATATGGTATATAAACACACATTCACAAACTGTAAAATACTGCAAGGTAAATGATGTCATCCCCATTTTATACATGTCCAAATTGAGGCTCAGAGAACTTAAGTAACTTGCTCAAGCTTACATGGTTGGTAAGTGACAGAGCTTAGGATCTGACCCAGGCCTGTCAAATTCCAGGGACTTTCCTTCATGCCACACCGTTCTCTAGATAGGTGGTGTCCAACACAGTAACTTGCTAGCCACATATAACTGTAAGTGAATTAAAATGAAATACAATTTAGAATTCAGTTCTTTAGTCACACCAATCCCATTTCAAGCGCTCAACAGTCCTGTATGGCTAGTGGCTGCCGTGATGGGCAGCACAGAGTGACATAACATTTCCCTCATCACAGAAGGGTCTACCAGGCAGTAGTAGTTAGAACCTAGCCTTAGTGTGCTATTAGGGAAAAACCAGCATCTACCCAGTTGCCTCCAACAGAATAAGGCAGACCCCATAACAGGTGCTACGTTAGAGATAAAAGCAGAATTCTGTAAAAACAGAGAGAGGGTTCTGATAATTTTGCATAAAGGGTAGAAGGCGGCCATCACAGATGGGGCCTCAACAACAGTGTGTCATCTTAGCCAAAAGGCTCCTGAGAATCTAACCCTGTACTTCCCTAAGCAGTGGTTCAGTGTTCACCAATTCAGGGTTCACAGCAAATGCATAAACATAATGATGGTGAATAACAAGAATCTACTGTACATTTTCCATGGAGCTCAAAGCTGTTTTCATTTTGAATGGAGGAAAAATGTGACACACACTTTCTCCCTGAATGGACTATCTCGTAAAAGGTGTAACTCACTTCTGCTGGGAATGCAGACATCCCCACCCGCTGTTACCCAAGACGGGTGCCGCAACGTTTCCCTGGCCTGGATAAGTGCCCACAGGACTGGTGGGGGTATGTGTGCATGGAGGGTGGCAGAGTACTTGCACCTTAGAATACAAGTCTGCAAGTGGCATTTGACCAGACACAGGAACATCCTTCCCCTTACTTGATGGGGTTTAATATGCTGGAATTCTAATGGCATTTTCCTTTTGTTCCTGTGCATCCTGCAGCGAAGTGACGATGATGACAGAAGCAGTGACAGGAAAGATGGGGCTCTGGAGGAGCAAATAGAAAGATTGCAAGAAAAAGTGGAATCTGCTCAGAGTGAACAGAAGAACCTCTTCCTTGTCATATTCCAGGTATCTTGGCTTGGGACACTGACAGGTTAAAAAAAAAAAAGTTTGAAAAATGTGATTTTTAATCATAATACATAATCATTTATAGAAGTTTAAAATACAAAAATTTACAAAGGAAGTAAAAGTTTACTACTTGAAGGTAACCATGTTTGTGGTGTTTACTTAGCGTTCTTACAGGACCATTGCTCCAGGCTTTAACAGAATGTGTGAGGATACTTTTAAGTACCTCTCATTTAGTTATTCCCAATTGTTGATCATTTATTTTCCCTTCTGATGAAATAGATGATCATTTTATACATGCATTTCTGATTAGGTCCTTAAAAATAGATGCTGAGAAAAATGACAAGCATAGTAATCTAGATATTAAAGGTGTTCAGGTATTGAAAAAAGGATGTACTAACATTAGTACCGGTCTGCCTTTCTAGACTGACAGTATTTATTAACTTAGGAAGGTTGGTAATACATACCACAAAGACCAAGTGGAACAGGAATGCCTTTGAGGTCTCTTGGTCGAAAATGTGATTTTTTCTGAAGTATAAGAATTCTCCCTGTAACACTGCTTTAACTTTGTACCCCCTTTCCAGCGTTTTATCATGATCTTGACCGAACACTTAGTACGATGTGAGACTGATGGGACCAGCGTATTAACCCCATGGTATAAGAACTGTATAGAGAGGCTCCAGCAGATCTTCTTACAGGTTTGTAGGAAACTGATTAGATAATAAACATCACTATTCTCAGGCACAAGGATTTTGCATTTTAAAAAACGGTCAGATTTGTCAGGAGGTTGTGTAGTACCTCTAAGGCCCTTCTAATGTCCATTTGCTCCTACTGTGGCTCATCAGAGTATTTAGGCTTAAATGACTCCTCTACCATCCAGATTCCTAATTGCTGTTCGCTAGGCCTACAGGGGTCTCAGTATGTGCAAGTCATACAGGCACACACACAAGAGATTTGCATTTTCTGGCACTTTTCCCCTCCACATAGCCTCAACAAGTCGGATTTTCAGTGAGACAGATGAGCTATTTATTTTTAACAGACAAAATGAAGTTTGGGTTTCTTATTTTGTAGAGTAGTTACTAGAGAATTAGCCAGTCATCTGTTATCTTTTTGTAAAAGAAAAAAATTTTAAATGCTCTAACCAGTAAAACAAAAAAAGGAAATTAGTGCAAAGTATCTTTTCTCATGTTTCAGCAACCATAGTTTTCATCTGCTTTCCCGGGTGGTTTTTAATCTTGGGCCAGTCCCTGTCTGGGCTACCTTTGTCCTCCCCCTTAGGGACCCAGCTGCCCCGCCTGTGGCCGCCACTGCTCTGAAGCATGAATTACGTTTACATTCAAATCCCGTTCCGGCCATGAACATCCTACCTGCTTTTTTTTTATTTCCAACTACATTTTCTTAACGTTGGGGCTTTTCAGGAGCCCATTCTTCCTCTCGAGCATAACCACTTTTTTTCTCCTACCCCTTCCCATCATTCCACAACGTGGGCAGGCTGCTGAGGGAAGTGTTCTGCAAGATTGCTCAAGTGGTCTTTTTCCTGACCTAAACA
Organism: Halichoerus grypus; assembly: GCF_964656455.1. NCBI lineage: Eukaryota > Metazoa > Chordata > Mammalia > Carnivora > Phocidae > Halichoerus > Halichoerus grypus. The sequence continues at coordinate 61,551,273 of NC_135725.1, forward strand.
TCCCCTTTTCTGTGTCCACAGCATCACCAAATAATCCAGCAGTACATGGTGACCCTGGAGAACCTGCTCTTCACTGCTGAGTTAGACCCTCATATCCTGGCTGTGTTCCAGCAGTTCTGTGCCCTACAGGCCTGAGGGTCCTTTTATTCCCCTGTCAAGATTTTTTAAAAATATCTCAAAATAATTTGTCTTATTTTTTTGATGGTTTGAATGCTTGCTTTCTTGTAGCATCCTTTCACTTATTAAAGGGGGAGGGGGAGGAGGACAGTGAAGAATAAAGCATTGATTACCTTTAATTGCCCGTACAAAGCAAAAATTCCCAACTGACAATGTGACGATGACCATAGGATGTATTATATATGTGACAGATACAACTTTTCTGGTATTTTTTCCTCCTTAAGGCACAAAAGATAAGTGATTTGAGGTATGTGAACACTAGAGGTCCAGCTTACAAAGTAGTATATAGAACTGGTGGGTTTACTATCAAGTAGCATAGCTTCTCACAGCTCATGGATAACCTAATATGGCTGAAATAAAACTAAAAATGTTTTTTAAACTTTGGTATTTCATGATTTATCATCTCAGTCTACTTGAAAATCAGTGGTTTCTTATTGAACATCTACTTCCCTCATTTGGAATTCTCTCTCCAAAAGTATCTTAATATTTTAAGACATTACTTAATAAATGTTATTCAGAGTAGCACTACCCAAATTCTTTACAGTTATATTCTAAATTAAACCACAATCTCTGGGGGTGAAACAGAGCCAGCCAGCGTTCTGAAGTCTCCCCCAGTGCTGTCCATTCTGTGGCAGCTCTGGGAACCGTGACCTGAGAGCCATCTGGTCATCTCCTCTAGTCTCAGAGACAGATTTGTCCAAGGTCCACTAGTGAGGTACGCGCTAAAGTGGAAATAGAAGTAGCTAGATTGGCTAAAACTGTACTTGGAATTATATATAGGTTTGGGTTTTTTTTCTACAGAACTTGGTCCAAGTAATTACTAATTCTTGAGCCTGTTTCCTATACAGTATTAAAGCTTAACTGAGATAAGCATGCACATAAAATAAGCATAAGGGATTATCTGACATTGCACGCTGCAAGCATTTTAAGACTTCACTAAACCTTGGGGAAAGTTTATCAACAACCCAACTGGTAAGTAGTATTTCTATGCCTTTGTACAACATAGATATTTTTAACTTATTACATCATAAATTTAGGATGCATTAGTATTTTTCATATTGTTACCCAGTCTCTTTTGTTTACCCCGCATTCAGGGGCTACAGAATATAGTCTACTCAAGAGACAGGAGTTCCCAGAATTTTTTAAATACCATACCATTTAAAACAAGAAATAATTATTCACAGAATTAAGGGTGCATGGCAAGTTACTAGCAGGAAAGGGACTAACACCCAGGTTCTTGTCTAAATATTCTTTTGGTTATGCTGTTCCTCCTTCCCACAAACAGTAATCAGTTAGACCTGGCTCCTGTCCTCAAGAAGCCGAAACGATAACCATTTAAGGCTCTGGTAACTTTGGCCCTATACCGCCCTGTAGCCCTCCCTATCCCAGTGTACTGCAGTGTGGCTGGTTATACCTGCTTGATCCCAAGTCTAGAGGAATTTTAATCTTGGATCCTCTCTTCATGTATAATATTGCTTCTAACAAGAATTCACTGATGTGACCCTGCTCTGTACAGTTTGGCAGCTAAGTTTATAAAAAAAACTAGAAGTTGAATTTCAAAAAAATGTGTAAGAGCAAAAACATTCAGCAGCTGCTTTCCCCCACTAAAGCAGCTAATACAAAAGAATGGCATGTCACTACCGTATCTTGCAAAGAAATCAACGTTAAATATTCTATCAATGCCATTTAATTTAACATTTTCATTGTCAAAGTGAACGAACATATGCTTTGTTTTCCTTGATTCTAAATCTCCCTTCCAGGAATAATTCAGGCAGTGGTTCATATGAAAATAAGTTTGCTTGCTCTTTCTGGAAAGTAGTAGTTTGTTGTATAATTTACTAATCTGTAGTTATACCTGAAAATGAGGAAAGAACTTGCCAACCTGGGTAGAATACATTGGGCCGTCAGTGTTCTCTGGATACTGGGATCATCTTCAAGTGATGATGAAAGAGTGGAATAGAAGCATACGTGAAACTAGACAAATCTAGAACTATACTGTCCTGATGAGAATACGTGCTCATGAACAAGTGGCTGGTCTGTGCCACATGCCACAGATTCACCCTATTTAATCTTCCCAACCATCCTCTGAGAGATGATTATGCCCACCCAGCAGATAAAAAGGGGCCCATGGAGTAACCTGCCCAAGCCCCACAGCTAGAAAGTGGAATTTGAACCTAGGTCCATGGGGCGCAACGGCTCTTTATGGCCCACACAGTTAATACCGTTGTCAGCTGCCTAGACCCCTCATTACTCTGTTGACATCAAGCTGGAAGCTTTTCTGTGGTCCCAGGAAGGTCTGGCTACCCATTCTGAATAAATTTTTACTAAATAATTAGCATGGCACGTTAAAAAAAAAATCAACACTTGACTAATAGTAAACATTTCTATGTTGAATTCTTAGAGAACAATTAGTAATTACAGTCTCAAGTCTATTTGAGTTGGACTAGTTTGGACTTGCCTTTCTTCAAGCATACTCTCCAGGAGAGCTCATCTACAAAGGAAGATGAAAACATATAAACTTCCTATTCTCTTTGTAGCAACCGGACTAAAAAAGCCATGTCAAAGAACAACTTGAAAATATCCAGTTTATCTTTACTTGAACAGGTTAAAAAAAAAAAAAAGTCATGCACAGACCCTGTAGTCAAGCACAAATCCTTGTGATCTTTTTGGCAAGACGGGCAAAACTGACGAGCTAAACTGGATCCAGACGCCTGGGGTGATGGCGGGTTGTAGGTTATCACTTCCTTTAAAAGTGCTAAGTAAACACAAGATCTCCTCCCTCCCAGGATTAAATGAGAATACCTGTAAGCCATTTCGCATCACACCTACCTGGTCCACGGTAAGTGCTCTGTAAAATGTTAACAAGTTAGGATAAACTTAGTACCTTTTTTGATCAATAAGACAATATGGCTGTTTTTCCATTTTAATCCGTATTTGAAAAGGGCTATCTAGACACGGACCTTAGGGCCTACGGTAGTAAACTGTAAGGATACAGAAAACATGATCAGACTGCCACGATTCAGTTACTGCTGTCCAGTCAGGCCTTGGCCAACAACAGCTCCCCACTCCCTCACATGGAGACAGCGTCTAGAAGACCTGGCTAGCCTCCGGGGCGCAGGGTCTACCACTGTCCCTTGTTTCCTGGGAGAAGAATCTGCTTCAGTTGCTTCTGCCCTTACTAAAAGCTCTTCCTTCTATTCCAATCTAGGGTTTGGTTTGGTTTATTTCTCAGTTTTAGCTCTAATCTAACTTTTGAACCTATTCCACCCCTCGCTCCCATCCCTGTTGTAGAGAAAAGCAATCCCAGACCCAGTACTTTGCCCACAACCAGACCTGCTGGACTCTAACTGAAACTTGCTCTTAAGCCGTAACATACACATTTCTATTTAGCATTATTTACACGAGTGTTCATTCATCTGTGAATACTTTACACTTAACTAGTCACATCTTCTCATATGTCAGCTCATGGCCACACACCGTACAAGTCTTCCGATACATGTCATCCTCTAGGTTTTCTTCTGGTCCATACTCATGTTGATGAGCAACTGTTTCCCTTCTCCATACGCTGCTTCTTACTGCTCGCCGTAATTCTAAGAAAATAAGGAAAAGGTCTTTCAGTGATGCTATTCAGCTGAATCCCAAAATCCATCAAGCTTGCTTGTGTGTAAACCAAATATGGTTTACATTAATTTTATAACAAATCAAAATTGATTCTAGAACCTTGGCCAGCTTGGCCTGTAAAATTACTCATTGTTGGAGCCACGTGAAATGGGATATACAGAGATGGGGTAAGTGGGTTAAGAGGGACAGTAAAACAAAAAAATTCAGAAGATGAGTAAAAGGGGATTTTAAAAAATGGGATTTGTTCAAGCAGCTAAGAAAAATGGTGCTGCAGCAGGAGAGGGGAGTCAGCCAGGATAACTCAGGACAAGATGCATTTCAAAGTTCTGTGCATTAGGGGCCACTTCTGTAAGAGGCAGGCCAAGCTTTGCTTGCAAGAGAACTAGAAAGCCAAGAAGTCTGCTACTATGCTGGGGTTTCATCTTAGAGAAACTGCTTGAAGTCTGTTCAGTTCCTTATCTTATAAAATGAGAGCAATATTTTAGGAGAGGGATTGCCAATTATTGCAAAGTACAATCTAAATATAAGAATCAAAGGCAATTAAGAGCTGGAAAGAACCACAGTTTTTATTTTACTACTTTATTTTGTAGGTAGGAAAATGGAACAAAAATAGCATGTGACTGCAGGTCAGTTATTCCAGAGTTTAGAACTTTTTCCACTGTATCATGTTAAAGTGTTATTTAAAAAAAAAAACTCTTGGATGCTTTGAGCAACTAAGCCAATCACATTTTAAAAGTTCGCACTGCAGTACCTGAAGAAACCAAATGCTTAGTGTTAACTGGAAATTAACAAGCTAATAACTTCTCCGTTTCCAGTTTAATGAATAAAAAGCAACACTAATTTTTTTATTCTGACCAGTGATCCATCAAGCCCAGCTCTGAGAGCACGCTACCTAAGGAAGAGTACATTACATAATCTCAACTATAAAAATCACTGTACACCAAGTGATCACACATTTTCTTTAATCCTCTTTAGATTTGTAAGTAGTATCAAAATACTCGAATCTTTGTATTTCAGCCTTTATTGTATCTTAGGGATAAGCAGATGTAGTGCTATGTATCAGGCACTGTTCTAAGCACTTTATAAACACATTTAATCCTCACAACCCTTTGAGATTAAGTACAACTACCATCCCACTTTTTTTTTTAAGGTTTCTTTTTTTTTTTTTTTTTTTTAAGATTTTATTTATTTATTTGACAGGAAGATAGCGAGAGCAGGAACACAAGCAGGGGGGAGGGAGAAGCAGGCTTCCCGCGGAGCAGGGAGCCCGATGTGGGGCTCCTGAGCCGAATGCAGACGCTTCACGACTGAGCCACCCAGGCGCCCCTACCATCCCACTTTTAACAGATGAGAAAACCCAAAGGAGTTACATACGTTGTGCCTAAGATAAAACCGCTAGTTGATGCCAACAGCGTGGTCTAGCTCAGGTTCCTGTTAACCACAAAGGCTGTGCTGCCTTTTCCCACCTCCAGTATGAGAAGTACTGGGTCTCAGACCACTATATTCAGGCTTCAATGCATGCACCTCTAGACAGTTTCCAAACTAGGGGGAAAATCGTGTTCATCCAAACAATAATCTTTATTCCTATATTCGTCACATTCTGAAGGCAGCAATTTTTTCTAGACATACCTGGAATGTCCTACCCTTTTTTTATTTTACCTTAGGGTATTTTCTAAATAAAAAATGAAATCATGTGCTGACTAGCACAGATGCCTCATGGTTTCAGTCAATGACAAGAAGAGGTCTCCTGTTTGAGTTCCAATACCTCCCTTCCAAATTTGTTCTGATATAAAGTACCCTAGCCACTTTTCCTTTACTACTCCACTGAGAAAATGCTCTCAAAATCTGACTGCATCCCGGTCACTGCTAAGCTAACCTCTAACTTGAGCATTACGTAAACTCAGGAAGAGAGAGAAGAAAACTATTTGCTTAACGCTAGAATACTGACAACATCTAGTTTACTAGCCATAATTGAATATAAGGTTTTTACTGACTTTATGGCTTTTTCTTCCCAACCCTCAGCTAGTTTATCAAGAATAATGACAAAGCCATATCTTTTAGTATTTACTAGACACTCCTGGAAAAATTTGTGCTAGAAAATAAGGAAGTACTAAAATGTATGTTTTATCATTTTCTTGCCTTCTTTTCCTTCCTGAACAATCTAGTCCTAAAGCCAGTAAGTGGAGCAAGTAAAGCAGGCATCTGTGGTAGGGTGGAGGGAGCCCCAGAAAAGTAAGGAGGATCTCCCTGTGGTGCAGGCTGCTAGCAACCGTGATGGGAAATTACATACAGAGGCATCAAATAACTACATTAAGGATAATGCGAATCAGATTTCTCACTGTCAGAGAAGGGAGTTACAAAGAAAGAAAGAAAACGAAAATGAACCCTAAAATCCTGGATTAGAATTGGGTATGAGTGTGAACTCAAGGTATTAATTTATAACATATGGGGCAGACATAAAAATACAGATATATACATGTTATTGTGCTAAAAAGCAGAAGTCCTCAACAATGAAGACATGGCAAAAGGACAGGAGCTAGCTTAAAGAAGATTCCTCTTAGCCCAAATCTCAGACAATTTGAACACCAAAATAAGGACAGAAATGAACCAAAAGCCATGGAGAACAGGAATTCATGAATCCATGCCAATAATAAATGGCAGAAAGGATGCTGCAGAATGCAGACTTCTAACTGGCTAAACATGGAGAGAGCACTGAAAAAAACCATTTTTTCAAAAAGTATACTAAAGACTGGTTCAGGCAAGAACCATCTGTGACTGAGTGCTAAATCTCAGGGGAAGTGTTTAGGAGAAACAGGATATTTGGTTGGCTATAACCTTTTTTTTTTTTTTTTGGCCTATGAAATTAAAAGTTTTAACATCATCGTTGAAGGCAGACAGACGTAGATCTCCAGATACGATGCCCTAAGAAATAGGTCATTTATGTACCATCTCCAGCCTGAAATGCATAACATGAATCTAACCATTGGGAAGCCTCTGAAAAGTCCCAAATGAAAAACATTTCTAAAAAAAGCAAGATGGGGAAGGGAACAGACTTCTTCAAAAATGTCAATGTCAAAAGAGAGAGAAGCTCTGGAAATATTCCAGAATAAAGAAATTTAGAAAAACTTGGTACTTCGAGCTAATGCCTGATCCTAGACTGGATCCTGAGCTATAATGAAAAACCACACAGGACATTACTGGGCAAACTAACAGAACTAGACTCTGGGTGACAGAGGAGATAAAAATCTCACGACTACCCTCTGGTCCTGCACAAGGAAACTGCTGTTCCCGGGGAAGCATGCGCTGCAGCGCTGGGGACAGTGACGTGTGCAACCTCCTCTCCAACGGCTCGAGCAAGTGTCGCGTACAGAATACAAATGGCTAACAGATCACTCTGGAGAAAGGATACAACCCCTGTATCCTTTATACTAATCTTTGCAATCTTCTGGAACTTTCTGAACTGATTTCCAAATAAAAACTTTAAAAGTCAGGAGTTTGCTTGAAGGGGCCAAATTAGAGACCATTTGAGCCTCAAAATGAATAAGAGGAATGGACTATAACACTGATTTGAGAAGAATCCATGAATCCAACTAATACTAAAAAAAATTCTTCTTCCCAAAGGAAGCCAAATAATTACAGAAATAACAGAAATAGAAAATCACCACTTATATCCAGCCTAGTAACAACAGATTGGGGCAAGAATCATGCCATGCGCTAAAACCCAGGAGTGAGACTTAAGGAAGGAGATGCTCACACAGTACCCGGGTCCAGCCCACAGATTTCCTCCTAATTACAAAGGGGAAAGCGCACCTGGACAATGGGCAAATCTAGCAGACACTGCCCCAACCACGCTAGCAAACGGAGGATCCCTTTCTTAGCTGACAGCATGTGTCTCCTAACGTGACACACGTGGACACATCACCAGGGAAGGACTCCTACCAAAATGCCCACTATCTAATTGTGTGAAAATGAGCTGCTAATAAACCTAAATGAGGACATTCTGCAAAACAGGTGGCAGTCTCCAAAAATGTCAATAGTCCCAAAAACAAAACAAAACTGGCTGAGGACCTAAAAGAGTACAGATATGCATCAACCTTGATTGGCCCTTGGATCCAACAACTAAAAAGCTGTGAAGGACATCAGAACGACTGAATGTCTAAGACCTACTAGACAACATTATATTATTAACTTTACTGAGTATGACACTGTTTTTCCAATTACACAGAATGTCACTGTTTACAGGAGATAACATCCTGAAATATTAAGAATCACAATGTCCTCACGCAGCTCTTAAATGGGTCAACAAAGCGTGTGTGTGTGTGTGTGTGTGTGAACAAATGTGGCAAAATGTCAACATCTGGTGAAATAAAAATTTTTTAAATAAAGATAAATACATCTTTTACATTACTTCATTTAAGCAACTTAAAACTTTGGAAAGTAGAGGTCACCACCTACTGCTGAGTGAGAAGAGGAAGGCAGAGAGGGCAGACCTTGAAGGGCAGCAGCGCCTCGCCGCTAGCCCTGGGGACAGGAGGAGGGGTCACGCCCGGCAGCGCCGAAAGCCTAGCTGAGCTGGAGAACAAAGCAGCAGGTTACCGGCTTACAGCCTCCTAGTCCTGCGGGCCTAGAATTTCACAGCACAGAAAGCTGTGGACTGCCTCTCTGGAAATTTATAAAAATGTTCACAGTAACCAGTCTTGCTATGGATATCTTCAGATAGTTACTCTTTTTACCCAAAGAAGTCTTCCCTTAAATCCTTGTTTCAATGAAAAATTTAGTTTATGCCACTCCGAAACTTGTATTTTATTTGCCTGATATCCTACTTTTGTAGAAGAGACAGCTTGTATTCAAAGAAGCCCAATGCTGTTTAGGAGGTAAACTCAGGAGAACTAGCTGAGGGAGACAAAATGTTTCTAAATACTTGATGGAAGGGCAGGAAGTTGCATAGGGGGCTCCTTGTTAACTAGAGGAAAAGTCACAAGGAAATAGTAACATGAAGCTTTGATCTGATCTTGTCCTCCAAATACTGAAGCAGAGGAACATGGAATTGTATCCTTCAAACTCTTGAGAGAAGCCCGAAAACAGTCATAAATAGAACCACAGGCCAGAACGTAAGATGTCCCCACACTCAGTAGGAGCCCCCACGTGGGCTTTTCTTACCCACCTCTTTTGAGGGGAAGAGTACATAGTAACAAACAATGAAGAATAATTTTCCATTTTTTAGAAGGCTTACCTCTGTCAGTACTAAGTAAGAGAACACAGAGTATAACTTGAAAGAAAAGCCTCGTCTCCACCTTATTTGTAGAGAGGCATGCAAGCCCAAAACGTCCTGTGTATTTGCACCAGATGAGAGTTCTCATCCAGTGTCAGAGGCGGCACGTAATGCATTTGTTGAAATCCAGTTAAACTGAGCAGCAGTGATGCCCTCGTTTCTACTGCTGCGTGCTTGCATCTAAGAGATCTAGAACAATTTGAATTTGCTGACAATAATTGTCTTTTACTTTGCCTATATTTATAAATACCTTATACTATTTATACTTAAATTTCTTTGTAGTAAAACCAGTTCTTTCTCAAACTGCTAAGTAGATCACATTCTCAAAGCAGGTAAATGTAATCTCTTACCTTTCCATAAAGAAGTAAGCTTTGTGTCAGCTTCTTTGTGGATCAAAATCAGAAGACCAAGAGGAACCAGGTTCCAATTTCTTTTCAACTAAACTTTTAGACTTGCTTTTATTCCTCTCTGTTCTGAGCAAACTGCACGGTAAGGTCCTTGTTTCTAATCTCTATAGTGTCTACTCCACTCTCAGCCCTTTGTGGCCTAGTCAGGAGAACTGGAACATGTTCACCGACCTCTAAAGTAAACCAACGAGAAGGAGCCATAATTAAACAGGGTACCACACCGACCTCTGCACAGGAAAACACCAGAAGACAATGGAGTAATGCTTTCATAACTAAGAGCGTGCTCAGGTTTTCATATGCAAGGGAAACTGGAAAACACTCAGATTTGGAGAGACTAGGAAAACATACCACTCAGAAAAATTTCCTCAAAAAGACATGCTTCATCCCAACAAGAATGGAACTGAATTAAAGAAACCAATCTTAAGGGTCCATGAAAAAATTCAGGGCAAATTCAAACTCTTCAACGAAGAAGGAAATCCATAGTTTATCTGGTGATTAACAGCAGCAATTTAATACAGTGAAAAAAAAGCCAATTATATTTGAGTTTATGTTTCTTTAAAACAATACCTATAAAAATTATATAAATCTTAGAAGAACTGTTCTATGCGTACTAATATTTGATCTATAGGATCAAATTTTTATAATTTGATTTTTATAGAAAAAAAGTATAAAAGAGATGCTATAATCTTTTACTGTTAGTCAAATTAAGGAACTTAGCCACATTTAAATGACCTCTTGACCAAACTACAGAGATAGTATCTAAATAAAAATTACAGACCGCCCCCCCTTTTTAAAGTATTTCATCACTTGCAGGTCTAAGTTTCTAATTCCTTTATCCATATACTATAGTCTACACCAAAATACCATCAGGAAAGTGGCTTCGAGGGGCAGCAGAGAGGGAAGAGTGGAGGCGATTCAGGTAGCTGGAGTTACCAACAAGCCCAGGCTGGTCTGTAATGAGTCTGTAACTCTGCCTTCCTCTCTCAGGCCCAGTAAGAAGCTTCTGTTACTTTCCCCCTCCAGGCTCTCCTTGATGCTGGAAGAAGGAAGGGCTGGGGTAAAATGTGAGGTGGAACATAATCTAATAAAAGATTAAAGGAAAGGACCAAATTGAAAGAAGTCTTTCCAAAGCCTCTCAGTCGGTCCTTGCTGGTGTTTTCAGTGACCTGGTACAGCAGCGGCTCATGTGGGGAAGATTCTTCAGTGAAATGCTTCTACACGGCACAGTTTGCCACAGGAAATCTAACCAAGCCAGAGAAGTGTGCTTACCCCCGATCCAGGAGCTGATCTCTTAAGTCACTATAATTTATATAAAGACATATATAAGGATGTTTATCATGAGGTTTTTTTTTTTATCATGAGGTTTTGATAAACTTCATAAGGGTCCAACAGTGCTTCTATTTTTATAAGAAATATTTTTAAAGAGTCTGTGTGTAGAAGAGAACTAGAAAAACAGACATTAAAACGTCACTATTGATGGTCTCTGGGCAGGAGACTACTACAAGTTCTTTGCAGTTTCCGAACTTTTCTGCACTGCACACAAATCAATCTTGTACTGAGAAGAGGGAAAAAAGATCCTCACAAGAAGAAACAAGGCAGGCTTACACTCAATTTTTGTTCCTGCTGTATTATTTAACACATCTGAGCTATCTTCCAAAACCTCTTCTAAATGCTAAGCACAAAAGCAAATTTATTTATTATGGCTAAGACACTCATTTTAAATGGATGTATACAAACCCCGTAAACACATAAAACACATGCTGTCAGATGCACCACACACCACACCAGGACTCTACATGTGCTGCCGGAAGCACATCTATGCCCGCCGTGCAGGACTCTCCAGGGAGTCCGTGGTCCCACCGAGTCTGAGTGCTCCCACTGCTCTGACAGCAGCCCACGCTCACCATCACGGTACTGACCACACTCCAGCAGGAGCCGGACCAGCTCGGACTCCAGCAGGACGCTAGCACAGTGCCTGGTGACGCTGCTGGATGCGCTGATGGACGGACTGACGCACAGACGGACACACAGACACACACGGACAAAGGAATGGATAGACAGATGTATGGGCAGAGGAATGAATGTACTGATGCAGACTTTCGGTTAGGAAAGCCTGCTTCCGGTCCCACCTCGCTAATGACTACTGATGTAACAAGTCACTCTACCTTTCTAGGTCTTTTATTCACATAGAAGGAAAATGATTCGACTTGCTGACATGAGAAGGCTCCTTCTAGCTACTAAATTAGAGGACTAACACTTAGGCATGATTTTTTCATTTTAAGCAATTAGAGAGGTTTGCTGGTGGATATCCTTTTTATAACCCTGTTAGTCATATTTAAGACTGAACTGATGCCAAATCCTTGACCGAGGATATATCCCTGATCTACCATTGTTCCTATATAAACACACAGTTCACTTTAAGAGGAGGATTTCCACACTTTTTAGAACTGCCGTACTCTGAGGTTTGCACCGAGAGCCTCAAACACCAACCTGCAGAGGGCAAACTTTCAGTATTTTCTTGTTTCAATCTATGAAAAAACATTCCAATCTACTGTGACAGATCTTTAAACAAGAACAACTTACCTAAAGTCTTTTTGGAAGTCAATAAAATACAGTCCTTCATGAGATCAATGTAGCCACTTTTTTTTTTTTTAAGATTTTATTTTTAAGTACTCTCTATACCCAGTGTGGGGCTTGGACTCACAACCCTGAGATCAAGAGTCTTACGCTCTACCCACGGAACCAGCCAGGCACCGCTTCACTTACCTTTTACTTTCTTATCAAACTTCTTCTGTTTCATTTTCTCTCGGTTTTCCTGTCGAGCTTCCTTTGCTTCTTCTAATGCTTCCTGACTACCCCAAACTTCAAGAGACCTCTTCACAATCTACAACACAGAATCCAGATTTAAGTTGTTAAGTATTATAAAGTCATAATGATTAAATCCACAGACACCAAAACATGATCTCACTCAAGGGCAATTTTTTAAGTATTTGAAATTTTGAAGAGATTTTAAATAGTGCTAAGAAACAACTCTAATAACACCTCTATCTAAGCCTATGGAACCTCAGCCTAAATGTAGGCTTGATTAGACTCTAAGTGCAAGAGCTGTCCTCTGACTGTAATTGTTTCTCTGCGACATTGTTTTCACACAAATCCACCAAAGTACCAGTAGTCAGTGGGTCTGCTGAGTTTTGTCACACTCGCCAAAATAATCTGCAGACCAATTAGCAACAGTCCGTCTGAATATGAGGTCATCTCCAAAAACTTCTCACACAGAGAATCAGTCACTACTGCTCTTTTCCTCCTTGGTCCATTACTAACTTCTGATCTTTACAATGTCAACTTTTTTTTTTTTTTTTTAAACTCTAGTACCTGAATGACCTAAAGTCTTTATTCTAGTTTAAAAACTTTGCATTATAATATCTTTACTCTTTATAATATTTATTTACATTTAGGAGACTAACAAACACACTAAGAATTATGCTCAGGATCTCTCTCACAATATGTTAAGGGAACCAAAATATCAATCAAGGTAGCCAAACTCAGATTTCTTCCTGACATGATCAAGTGATATCCTGGCATTTCCTAAATTCTCAAACATCACCTTTTCCACACTTTAACACCCCTGAAATGCTGCAGCACCAGCCACCTGCTCACCGATGCTTTAACAGTTGAGTCAAAAAGTGGTTCAGAAGAATTGGACTCTGAATGCAAAGAAGTTTAGGAATACCTTAATAAATCTGTTGTAGTTGCATTTCTTATGTATGTATGCACAAGCATGATATATAGCAAAAAAAAAACCTAATAAATCTAATGGCACTATTTCAGTAAGTATAAAATAAAAGCTTCAAGTGATAAGAAAGCATTGGGTTGGCGTTTTTTCATTTTAATGATACATAAAATAATGGTGAATCTTCTAATTAATGGTGTCTTAGGTTTAATAAAATTCAATAAGTGACTGGCTTTACAATGTAGTTTCTTAATTTTATTTGAAGCTACTAGGATTTTCTAGTATTTTCCAGTCAACCTGCTCTAAACCAATGCCTCTCAACATTTTTTTATATAATGGCACAAAAATAGAACGTATGTACTATTCTAGGATAGATACAGGAGGCTCTGACTCAAGGCCCACACTAAGTGGGTACCTATCTCCGCACACCACTACAGCACGAGAAGTTGAGAAGATCCACTCTGAAACACAGCAGTTACATGGACACTTGACACTGTTCCAGATGAGCATTTCCCAAGTGGAGTTAGATTTTAGGCATCTGTGAAATTCCTGAAACTTTCTAGGGTTTTCATTTGGAGGGTGGGCGGGTAGGGAAATGGGGCCCAACTCTTAATCCCAACCTAGTTCCCCAATTGTCCTAGTAACACTACCTGACAGTAACATATCTGCCCCAAAGTGCCACACCAAAAAGTAAACCCAGATGTTATTAAATGTCGTTACATACGACTATGACTCATATACAAAACAGAAGGAAAAGGATCTTTTTAGCTCTGTAAGCAAAACTAAACTAATTATACCTAGTTTACAATTAAAACTTCACCCAACCGAGGACTTAAAATGACCAAGTATAATGTATCAGAGACCTGTAATTTTAAGTAGAGTTTCATATCACCCCATTGTGAATGATGAGGATTCTTCTTCACAATAAATTTAAGAGCTGGTTCTCTTTTTTCTAAATCACAGTCTTTCAGAAGGTATTCTTGTTTGGCTTCTGTTTTAGTTATGAGCTTGTGTTTATCATCAGCATCTCTGAAAATAAATTAAGTCCAGTACTATGTTAGTTATTTTAAATAAACTATGTTTTCAAATAGTCCAACAACCTAGGGGCATGCTTGCCAAAACATTATTTTAAAACAGTTTTTCCTGGGGTGCTGGGTGGCTCAGTCAGTTAAGCATCTGCCTTTGGTTTGGGTCATGACCTTGAGGTCCTGGGATCGAGCCTTGCATCAGGCTCCCTGCTCAGCGGGGAGCCTGCTTCTCTGGCTCCCTCTGCCCCTCCACACCTACTCAGGTTCTCTCTCACTCACTCTACGTGCTCACTCTCCCTCAAATTAATAAAAAAATCTTTAAAAAAATAAAATAGCTTTTCCTTCAATTCTCACGGTCAAGTTAGCAGCATAAAAATTCTAAACAGAAAAATACTTTATCTTTTACTTATTTGGAGAAGCTATATTATATTAGCAGCAGATCCAGGTCATTTAATAAGAATTTCTTTCTACTTACTTGAAGTCCCTCTTTGCCACAATGGATTTGAAATGACTAAGAGTACAGCAAATATAAATGAGAAGACTCAATGGGTAAGAAAATATCTCATGGATGGAATATAAGGAATATAAGTATACAAGGTCCAACTACGCCAACACACTTGAGTTTCCAATTGGCTCTGAGCTTGTTCAAAGTCAAGGTAAAAATGGAGGTATAGTCAGTCACACAGTTCTCATTTATTTTGTTCTCCATCTACATGCCAGGTATGACTCAAAGTACTAGAAAAACAGCAAAGAAAACAAAGCCTTGTTTTCATGAAGCTCCCATTCTGGTTAGGAGAAGACAATAAGCAAACATAATGACAGATAAAAGTGCTATAAAGAAACACAAAGCATGGTAAAGAACGGAAAGTTTGATAGACTGGGTAATCAAAGAAGGCCACTGATGAGGGGGCATTTGAGCAGGGCCCTTAAAAAGTCAGAGAACATTCTGAACAGCTGGAGAAAGAACATCCTAAGCAGAGAGAACAGCAAGTGCAAAGGCTCTAGGGCAGGAGTGCGCTTCACAACTGGACTCACGGCAAGTGAGCCAGCGGGGACCAGAAGGCTTAAGGGAGGGAAGACGGTGAGGAGGGGCGGGAGATCAAGTCTGAGACATGCGGGAGCCCTCTAAGCAGTGTGGAGACAGTTCTAGTCTACATGGATTAAAAACTGTTGAAGAGTTCTGACTAAAATGTCTCCGTAGAAGAAGCCAATGGTGCAAAGTTGGGGGCACAGGCCAGTTAGAAGACCACCAGTGCCGGGCTCCAGACAGGGGCTGATGGTGGCCTCGGCTGAGGTAGTGGTGGGAGGGGCGAGGGGGCGAAGCAAGGATCTGGAAGGAACACAGATCCAACTGGATTTGGAATTAAACACGGGATAAGCAGAGAAACAGCCAATGAAGTTGGCCTTTACTGAAATGAGGTATAGGTCAGGGAGGGGAGGAGAGACTTAAGATTGGGAATAACTTCATGAAAGCTAAATAACTTAGAAGTTTAAGCTAAAAGAGGGGACAGGTACTCTACTAAAATTAAAATCTTCGAAGACATTGAAAGGAAACAGAATGGAGGGCTGTGTTCCTAATTACTTTAAAAGTATCTTTTTTCCAGACTACTACACAACTTTCTTTAAACTGATACATTAGTTGCTTCCATCTTCTCAGGGAAATAGGATTATATGTGATAATTTAGTTCCCAAAAGCTATCCATCCTTACTTTAAGAAGTGATAATGCTGTGGCTCTTAACCACTGTGTGTCAATTGGAACAGAGTTTATAATTTGTAATTCCAATTGCAACCACATTTTTTAAAAAACATTTTTTTTTAAAGATTTTTATTTATTTGAGAGAGAGAGAGAGAGCACAAGCAGGGGGAGCAGCAAAGGGAGAAGGAGAAGCAGGCTTCCCGCAGAGCAGGGAGCCCGATGTGGGGCTCGATCCCAGGACCCCGGGATCATGACCTGAGATGAAGGCAGACGCTTAACGACTGAGCCACCCAGGTGCCCCGGGAGCCAAACATTTCCAGTCACAGATCTGATCGTGAGACAAGCAATATCTCCCATTCCCTCTTCTCAGGATTCTACCCAGCAACAAGTCAGTGGGAATGTCTCCCTCCCCTGCAGCAGGGACTCGAAGAAGCCAGGTCCTCCAGGCAGGTGAGCAGTTGATCTAGGGTAGCAGGTCCAAGAAGAAGGACCAGGCAACAGAGAAGAGGGCTCAGTAAGAATCCCAGATGGGGTCTTAAGGCATGAAAGACACCAACACAGGACGTGCTGGGGTAAACAGTAGGGACGGAACCAGGAGGAGTGAGAAGCATCATCCTGGGGTGACAGAAAGAGGCCAGAGGCCAGGAGAGGAAGAAAAAGGATGAGAGAAGAATGTGACTTTTCCTCCTCTCTTCTCTCCCCTCCTCTCACTGAAGGCCCCAGTCCTCTGACCAAGGTGTCCGCATACCCCGGGGTAAGACACAGGGGACCCTCAGGGACCAGGGGAAGAGAGGGGTTAGGAACTTGCTAATGAGAGAGGGTAAAGACCCACCAGGCCCAGAGAAAGGAGGAGGACAGATCTACAGCTGAACCAGGGCTGTCCTCATCACTGTGATAAGCACAGGCTTCCTGTATTTCTTTGACAAAATGGAAACCACAGAAATTTTAGGAAACAGCTAAAACAAAAATTGTAATTACTAATATTAAATCCACATGGATCTAATTATGGTTTTGCACTAAACCTACATGCAAACAGTAAACTTTAGCAATTGAGAACATCGTCTGAAATAAGTACCTGCAGTTATCACAAGTTGCCAGATCAAAGTGGCTCATAAGGTAAGAATCCATAAATTCTTTACCACACTCTTCACATACTGCATAATCAAATTCCATAACAGGTCCTAAAGAAAGGAAGGTTAATTCTTTAAGTTTACTTTTTTGTGACTTAGAAAAATGTATTTTCCCCTATCTTAAGTTTATCAGCATGTACTTTATAATGGACACAAATACATTTACATCAAAGACAAAACCATGATTAAGTAATCTTCTATTTATCTTAAAAAAAATTTTAAGGAAAAAACTATCAATTCATCAAGTACGTTTGAACCCAAAACCACGTGTAAGGTGCTTGTATTAGCTCTGTATTGCTGCTGTAACAAATGACCACAAATCTTCGGGCTAAAATAACACACTTATTATCTTACAGATCTGTAGTTTGTAAGTCTGACACGGGTCTCAGTGGGCTACAGTCAAGGTGCAGGCAGGGCTGCATTCCTTTCTGGAAGTTTTAGGACACAATCTATTACCTGCCATTTTCAGTCCTGCCTTGATTCAGGACTCCCTTCCTCCAACTTCCAAACCGGCAGTAGCAGCTTCTCCCATCACTCTGGCTTCTTCCATAATCACATCTCCCTGTGCCTCTCTCCTGCCTTTTACTTTTAAGTACCTATAATTACACTGGGCCCACCTGGATAATACAGAATAATCTCCCACACATCTCAAGGTCTTTAACCTTAATCATATCTGCAAAGTCCCTTTTGTTATGTACGGTCATATATCATGGGTTCCATGGTGATTGGAATGTGGACATCTTTGGGGACCGCTATTCGACCTACCACCGTACTGTTGAAAGTACAAAGGAGGTGAGTCCCAGAGTAGAAGGGAGCAGAGGGGGCTGCTTACAGACAGGGAAGATGGATACTAACACAACACGGAAAGAGTGGTAAAGTGCAAGTCAACAGCAGAAGAGACAACACAGAATTCACTTTCAAATGGGAAACTTTCTCCCCCTCCACTCCACCCTCCCCACCACCACCACCAACAGAGTAAATACCTCAACAATGAGACTGTAAACTTGAGGGTGAAGATTATATTTAGCTATATATCCTCAACTCCCAGCACAGAAACTACTCCAGGTAGAGTAAAACTCAATTTTTTTGAGGACTTCAAATACCTGGCTAAGGATCTTTATCCTATAGAATTTCTCAGCAAATCTGAAAGTTTGGTTCTCTCAGCAAATCTGAAAGTTTTACTAGTACGTCTTTAGGATGATAGCTACTGCCAACCCCCAGTGGAAAGAAGAAGGGAGTCATCATTTGTCCAGTTGGTTCGACACATTCCTATCACTGCCTTCCCTTACCTACTTCCAACGCAACAAGGTCAGTTAATATTCTACCACCCCTTAATTCCACTATCTCCAAACTCTAACAAAAATATCACTCTTCCTTATAAAATATTAGCGGGGCACAGCTATAGACAAAAGGAAAAGTTAAAAATAGAGTCAAAGATCTTCAAAAACTTGATTACTAGAATGTGTTAGAATGGAGAAAAACAGAGGTCTGACATACCAATTAGGAGACTACTGAACAGCATTATTAATCGAAAGCCATAAAATGTGCAGAACATTTTCCTAATTTTAGAAAGTCTTTATGATGGAAAATTTTAAATGTACATGATGATTTTTCTACTCCTTCACCCCCTTTATATTTACCACGTGAAAATTGGCAGTCTAGTGTAAGCAAGAGCCTTCCCTCCCCGCCATTCACTCACTCATGTACCTAATTATGATACAGACTCACAGATCCCTCTTTTGTCCAATGGCATTATCACTCAGTAGTGTCCTTATTGACTCTGGTGCTCAAATGGTCTCAGATTTGGCTAGCAGGAGCCCCTTCAAGCTGTGTAACACACTTTTATCACTTCTGAACGCTTACATATTTCTGGCATTACAGAATGTTCCAAACTCACCTGGTGGCCATCCTGCCCCAACCCTAGAATCAGCTATTTCTCTGAAGGGCCCTGGCTCCTCTCAGTGGGGGAACAGTATCAGAGTCCAAGATCTGGACAGCAGGTATGCTCACTGCCACTGGGTTATCTTCACTTCAAGGCCCTTTCTGTGGACAGAGCTAAGAAATACATGCACATGTGTGTACACATATGTGTGAAGACATGCACGTGTGTGTACATATATGTACGCACACACACAAGTACTCGTACGTGCACACATATCTTTTTGAGGTATAACTGACATTGTATTAGTTTCAGATGTCTAACATAGTGACTCAATATTTACATATATTGTGAAATTATCAAATAAGTCTCGTTAACATCTGTCACCATAGTTTACAAAATCTTTCTTATGAGAACTTTTAAGATCTACTCTCCTAGCAGCTTTCAAATATGCAGCACAGTAATATTAACTAGTTGCCATGCTGTACAACACATCCTCATGACTTACTTTATAACTAGAAGTCCATATCTTTTAATCACCTTCACCCCCCGTTCCCTTATCACCTTCCTAGTGATTCTGATGAACCTCTATTCTAGATTATAAAAGCATTTGATAGGCTTTGCTTTATAGGCAAATGACCCAAATAATTTAATGGCCCAAATAATTTTGATTTTTCTCAGCTATGCTGAAGCTCTTTAAAAATTAACAAAGGGGCGCCTGAGTGGCTCAGTTGGTTAAGCATCTGCCTTCAGCTCAGGTCATGATCCAGGGTCCTGGGATCGAGCCCCACATCGGGCTCCCTGCTCAGTGAGGAGTCTGCTTCTCCCTCTCCCTCTGCCTCTCTTCCCTGCTCATTGCTCTTTCTCTCTGCCTCAAATGAATAAATTTAAAAAAAAAAAATTAACAAAGAAAACATGATAGATAGAGGGGCGCCTGGGTGGCTCAGCTGGTTAAGTGTCTGACTCTTGATTTCTGCTCACGTCATGATCTCATGGGTCGTTAGGCTGAGCCCCACGACAGGCTTTGCGCTCAGGGGAAGGAATCTGCTGGAGAGTCTCTCTCCCTCTCCCAGACTAAGTCAGCCCAGAGAATGAGGACCTTTTCTAATCTGTCTCCCAAAGGGGACACTGTTGAAGGAGGTGATCGAGAGGACGTGATGGCCAGCTGACCTATGAGGCGGATCTGGGCAATCAGAGACTCCTCAGCCCCTACCCTGTTCTTGGAATGCTCATTCTGCCCACCAATCCCACAGTGGGAGCTGTTCCAAGGACAAACCCTTGAGAGAGTAAGGTCTCATAGAGGCCATCTGACCTGAATATGTGACCGAACCCAGTTAAGCCTCTATATAAACTGTGAAGATCTGGCAGGTGGGTGCAGAGATCTACTCATCTTGCAGCCACCCAAGACGCCTCCTACATTCCCTTGCTAGTTAAAGCTGCCACCTACCAATCTGGAGTGGCCTGACTCCTTCAGTCTCTTGCCCTGTGTGTGCCAGGCCAGTCTGCAAACCAACACACACCTTTTCTAACTTCCACAAATTCACGACCCAAGTCCTATTCGCATGCAGCAGCCATAGCATCAATGCATGAGTAACAGCCAATGTCACAGGTATACCTTCGTTAAGCAGGAAGGCACTACAACAGGTGACGATAAATATTTGTCATGTGATGGGGCGCCTGGGTGGCTCAGTCGTTAAGCGTCTGCCTTCGTGTCAGGTCATGATCCCAGGGTCCTGGGATCAAGTCCTGCATCGGGCTCCCTGCTCAGTGGCGAGCCTGCTTCTCCCTCTGCCTGCCACTCCCCCTGCTTGTGTGCACGCGCTCTCTTTCTCAGACAAATAAAATTAAAAAAAAAAAAAAAAAATTGGTTGTGTGATCTGTTAAATGAAAGTATAGGCTTTATAGCCCCAGTTGAATCCAAAATCTGCAGACTAAAGTTACAATGTGTCTTCATATCCATAAAATCATAGGGACTCTAAAGGTCTTTAATTCAATGCCTTCCCTCCTCATACAGGGCTTCTCTAATATATCCTGGTCAGGTCTTTCAATCTCTGAACCCCTCCCTGTTTTGCTATTTAGAAGCAGCAATTCCCACGGTTAGGGAGTTTTTCCATTTCACAGAGTCACCATGAGACTCACATAAAATATGTGCCAACATTCTATAAGTGCGAAGTGCTAAATACATGCACGGTACTGGGCTGAAATCTCCCTCACTGTATTGTAATTGTCACCCACTGTTCCAAGTTCTGCCCTCCAAAGCAAATCACAGTAAGTATAATCTCTCTTCCACAGAGAAGCACTTCTTACACTTGCAGGCAGTTAGAAGTGTCCTCTCAGTTAAACCTAACCAGTTTTGACAACTGTTCCTCACATGTCAATATGAAGACATCCATTTTGACCACTGTTTTGGACACTATATACCTGTCAATATCCCCCTTAAATATGGCACCCAAACTGAACAAATATTTTAATCCTTCAAGTCTCAGCTTCTGAAAACAGTGGAATAGAACGGGACTCTTACCTAGCTTGATGAACATATAACATTTCTGTTGCCACAGCTAAAACTAAAATAGGTTTTTTAAGCCTCCCCAAGGATAGCGCTACAGATATATATACCCCATTTTTCCTCCAAACAAATAAAAGAATGTCTTAAATTTTATTTCTTGGGTTCTAGCCCCTCATTTCAGCCTATCAAGACAATGGACTATCAGTCAATATATTGGCTATCCCTGCCTATTTTAAAATAACAGACAGCATCAACCCTAAGTACACAAACCACAAGTTAAACTAATCATTGCCAAATCTGTTTAATTTTTAATCTATTAGCAAAACTGCCAAACTGTATGCCTCTTACAAAGCTGACCTGCTCACTGACAAGTATGGCATTAACATCTATTTACAAAAAATTATGCAAGTTACTCAAAATGACCAATCCAGATACCTATTTTCTGAAAATACACTTTACCTGGTTGATGGACAACTTTTCCAATTGTATGTTGTTCTTCTTCTTCCTCTTCCAGAATGAAGCCTCCTCCCGTGTCAATGATCTTTGGGGCTGCTTTTACATTAGCCATACCTATGAAAAGTAAAAGTGGTGAATGATTTAACTAGGTAAGCCCATATGTTCCTCTGTGCATAAACAGATTCTTTAAATTTAATATATATCAAAGACAAGGATGCCCACTGTTAGCACTTCTCCTGAACATTATACTGAAGGGCCCAACTAGCCCAAGTTGGTAAGAAAATAAAACAGGCATAAAGGTTGGAAAGGAGTAAAACAGTCTTTATCCACAGATGATGTGATTATGTATGGAGAATATTCACAAGAATCTACAATTAGAATTAAGAAATAACATCTAGGAAAAGAGGTGTAAAACCTCTACAACGCAACCACCACTAAGAGAAATCAAAGATCTAAATATAAATGGAGAAATAGACCACGCACAGATTGGAAGCCTCAATACTATATTTGGTGCCGAGATTTTTATCTTCAGTACTTTTATTTCAGCATACTGTACAATTTTCATTTTCTGTCTGAGCTAGGACACAGGCCATGGAAAAGACTGAGAAGAACTTGCTTAGAATGTGGTGCTAAGGGCTTGGGGAAACAGCAAGGTGCAGCAGCAGAGAGAAAGGGGGCTTTGTCTTGGCATGATTGAGCATCGTTCAGTATCTTGTTCAAGTTAAGGTCTTGACTACTCCAGCTGGTCAAAACCAAGCTCCTGAGGCACAGCGAGGTGCATCCCATGTCACAGTACAGTGGATTCTACCTTGCTTTCCATGATCAGAAGTTTAATACCGGTCTATGTGCTTTTTTGCACCCCTGTTCCACAGTCATTTAGTACAGATCTACAAACCTTTATGAAATCATGAATATGAATTAACGCAAATGAACAACTTTTGTCCTGACTCTATAACATCTCAAGTTGAGAAAGGAATAAGAAAACTAGAAAACAGAAAGGATGAGACCAGAACCATTAAAAGTGGCTGTAATTTGTGGATTCAGTGTCCGTATGAATATCAAGACATGCTGCCAGCCCCAGCTTCCTGTCATTCTTCCTTTCTTCTGGTTGATGAAAAGGGGTAGTAGAGGACACAGCTCCAAACTGTGCTCAACTACTCACACAGTATGGGATACAGCTTTAGGAACATGTGTACTTCACGTTACAGAGGCAGTCCCGAAGACCTGCATGTCAACCAAACTATTTTAAGTACCCTAGGGAAGATTATTACTGGACTACAGTGGAAAGTTAAATGACAGAAATGTTCATACATGAAAGACACGCAGTCAAGGGCTGCCCTAAGAAAGGGGGAAAGATAAAATTCAGACAAAAATAACAGCCTTTCTTCCTAAAAGTGAGACAATGCCTGGCACAGAACAAGCAGTTGGTGAAAAGGAAAGGCCGTGAACCCAGTATCAGATGAGCTCAATTCTAGCCCTGATTAGCTTGCGCACTTGCTGGTATGAACCTGCGCAGATCCCTTTCCTTTTCTGGTCCTCAATTACCACCGCAGTAAAACACCAGTACCAAACGCTGCCCTAATTATTTAACAAGTTAACAGTGAGAATCAAGTTAGCGAACTTGAAAGACGTGAAACACAACAGGTGCTACTCTTGAGAGCCTCACGAAGGCAGTAGCTCCTGTCTGTTTGCTCTGTGCGGGATCCGGAATATGCACTCAATCGCCCTTTGTTGTTGAGTGGATGAATTCGGGCGCGGTGCAGGATGGTTGCTGAAATGGGTGACAAGTCTAAAAGCTTTATACAGGGACTGCCCCTGGGACCGGTGGACGCGCAGCTGGAACAGAAAGGGAAAGCTAGGGCGCCGACCGACACTGGCTGGCACCTCCCGACGGTGAGGGCGGCTGCATCCCCCAAGCCTAAGAGAAGAGCTGGGCCACCCGGGTGCAGTGAGGAAAGCCCCAGCTCCAGCGCGGAACCGCTGGTGGTCATAGCCCGCTTTGAAACGGCCCGCAGAGCGGACTCCCGGGACTGCGGGAGGGCACACGCGCGGGCAGCCGACGCTGCACCTAGGACGCGGCACCCGGCCCGCCAGAGGGAAACGGCAGGCGCCGCCAGGGCCCAAACCTCCGGTAGCCCCAGCCGCCGTCGCCTGGTAGGGCCGGGCCGCCAGCCGGGCCTGGCGCAGCATCAGCGCCCGCTGCCGCTTCCGCTCGATGCTCGCCCGCACCGAGGCAGGCAGCTCCGCCGGCGGTTCCGAGGCCGCCGGCTCCCGCGAAGCGTCGCCGGCTGCCGCCATCTCCAAGCTCCCCAAAGGGCGGAGGCTCTACCCCCGCGCATGCGCATTGGCGCGCCGAAACGTGCCCGCCACCCCGTCGACTCCACAGTACGGCCTCTGAGAAGGAGAGCGCCTGCGCAATTTCAGGAGCCCCGGGCGGAGGGGAGGGCGGTGGGCGGAGCTTGCGCCGGCGTTGGGGGCCGAGAATACCTGCTAGAATGTAATCTAGAAGGGGCGGGGCTGAAGTCAATTTTCAGGACCCGGTCATCTTTAAGGTAATAGTCTTGCTTGGTGGTTCAGAATATGGTCCTAGGAGTCAGCTCTGGGGTAGTTCTAGCTCTGACATTTACCACTGGTTGCTGGAACAAGTTATGTAACCTCAGTTCGGTTTCTTCAGTAGTAAAACGAGGATAATTACGGAACCGCTTCCTGGGTTGTTGGAAAAATTAGCTGTAAAGGTTTTCAGCACAATGCCTGGCATATAGAAAGCTTCCAAAAATAATAGCAGCTAGTAACACTAGTAGTGTCTGTCAAAAAAAGATCAATGGATGATTCATCTGACTTTACTTTGAAAGCATGGCCTAGGGTACAGAGCCTTAGATTTGAAATGGGAACCCCTGGGTTCAAACTCTCACCTGCTGTGTGACATTAGGCAAATACAGCACCTGATACCAAAGCTGGTGTGCATGAACTTGGCTATATTTACCATGGAATATTCATTCCTTCAGTGTGGGTGAGATGCCACCAGGTAGACAGTGGGTTTGGATTTGGGCCAAATCCTGAATTACCAAAAGTGTGGTAAATGGAGCACTTTGCGAGAAACATTGCTTGCTTTTCCAAAAATGTATGCTTTTTTATTACAAATGAAATTTAATTGAAACCAGGAAACACATTATGTTTTAATTACTACATACACCACTTAGGACTAGTTTTCAGAACAATCTGACACACCGAGGTTTCACACTTGTTTTCCATGGTTAAAATTTGAGCAGCACAACCTAGTGGTTCTAATCTATTGATTATATATATATTTAAGCTGGAGAACATTATATAAAGCAGATAAATGCTCAGATCTTCTGGTTGAACTGGAGATGGAGACCTCAAGAAATCCCTGTTCCCTTTCCCCTCAGATCCCTTTCTCTTCCTATCCATTGACCTTGCCCAGGTGACAAAATCTCAAATTCCATATAACACCAAAAGCACAAACAACAAAAGAAAAAAATAAATTGGACTTCATCAAAATTAAAAACTTTTGTACATCAAAGAACATCAAGAAAGTGAAAAAGATAACTTACAGAATGGTAGAAAATATTTGCAAATCCTGTATCTGAAAGGGCCTAGTATCCAGAATACATAAAGAAATTTTACGACTCAATAACAAAAAGGCAACCTAGTTTTTAAACAAGCAAAGGACTTAAATAGACATTTTTCTAAAGACTATATACAAATGGCCAACAAACACATGAAAAGATATTCATCACTACTCATTAGGGAAATACAAGTCAAAAGCAGAGTGAGATACCACTTCACCACCACTAGGATGACTAGAATTAAGGGGTAAAAAAATAACACAATAACAAGTGTTGGCAAGAATGTGGAGAAATTGGAGCCCTCAAACATGACCGGTAGGAATATAAAATGCTGCTATGGAAAACAGTTTGGCTATTCAAAAAGTTACACATAGAATTATCACATGAGTCAGCGGTTCCATTCTGCTTTATATAATGTTCTCCAGCTTAAATATATATATATATATATATACACACACACACACACACACTCAATAGAGTAGAACCACTAGGTTGTGCTGCTCAAATTTTACCCATTGAACACTGGTGTGAAACCTCAGTGTGCCAGGTTCTAAAACTCTGCCCCAGCAATTCCACATAGCCCAGAGAATTGAAAACAGGTATTCAAGCAAAAACTTGCACACAAGTGTTCATAGCAGCACTACTCACAGTAACCAGAAGGTTAAAACTACCCAAATATCCATCAAATGATGAATGGATACATGAAATGAGATATGCCCATACAAAAGAATATTATTCAGCCAAAAAAGGAAGAGTACCAATACATGCTGCAACATGGATGAACCTTGAAAACATTATGCATTCCTTTTCTATGAAACATCCAGAATAAGCAAAGTCATAGCCACAGAAAACCAGATTAATGGTTGCCAGGTGCTGAGGGGAGAGGGGGCTGGGGAGTGAGTGACTGCTTAATAAATATGAGGTTTCCTTTTGGGGGGTAATGAAATGTTCTGGAACTAGACAGTGGTGACAGTTGCACAACATTGTGAATGCACTACATGTAATTAATGGTAAACTTTATTTTATAATAAATTTTAAAACAACTCAAATTCTGACTGGGCCCAGCCAGGTGATGGAAGGTAATGAACCTAACTCGGTGTGAGATGCAGGCAAACTGAGTGTCGAATCTCCTCTTAAAGGGGGCAGCTACCACCCAGCTCCTGCAGGTAGTTGCCAAGACAGAATTTGGGCCCATTGTTGCCAGACTGGCCAATGCTTCAAGAAAGTAACTGCTTCTCAAACTTTTATGCACTCGGTGATCTGTTAAAATGCAGATTCAAAATCAGTAAGTCTTTGGTGGGACCTGAGAATGTGCATCTCCAGCAAGCTCCTGGTGGGGCCGCAGCTCCACCAACCACACTTTGAATAGTGAGGGTCCAGCTCAGAGGTTCTCAAACTTGAGTGCACACTGGAAGCACCTGGGGAGTTTAACACTGATGCTTGGGCCCCACCCCCAGAAATTCTGACGTCATTGGTCAGGGTACTATAACTCTCATGGGCAGCAAACTTCGAAAGCCAACCCCCTAATGACCCTCTAGACTTTACATAGCTCTACGGGCCTCTGAGGCTATGCAGTATTTCTGGAGAATAAGGTAACAGTTCTTCCCCAAGGTAACCTTTTGAGAATAATTAGCCCCTAGAACCTTCTCCCGAGCAAAGCATTCCAAATTTGAAGGATATGGACCATACATAGTTCAGATGCTGTACAGGTATTTTGTAACTCTTAACAACTTGTTGCATTTCCTTTGACCAGTAACTCCCTCTTCTTCTGCGTCCTGACCTTTGTTAGCAAGTTTCATGTAAATTGGGTCTGAATTGTTACCTGATACCTCAACGAAGCTAAAATGAGACTCCTCCTTTAGAGAAAGGAAGAGTGCGTGTCCCGATCTGTACATCCCACACAGTCACAGGGTCTGTGGGGCTTGCCCAGAGCACACCAGCATGAGTCATTTTGGTGGGGGCACAAAAGGAAAAGGGGCCAGGAGAATAGACTGGTGGATGTGTTCTTGCCTCTCCCCACTCACGGTCTCTGGAAAAACCTGTGACTACCTCTCTTCCTGCTTTGTACCTCTCTTCTCCCAGACCAACCGTGATCCTGGCTGAAAGAGGGGTAATTAACAAAGAACAGAAAGAATTGAAAGCACTAACCAGAGCCTGAAGAACAGGCAGGCAAGAATGGAAGTCAGGAAGGGGAAGGAGAAACTTGGCAGTGTTCCTGACAGGGCCTCCTCGCTAGGAGCATTACTGGAATTATTCATGCCTGAGATGACAGGATGTGAACATATTTGTCTTTATTATCGAGTAAATAGTACATGTGTGTGGCTTTCTTTTTTAATTTTTCTCCTGACTCCCCAGGGCTTTACCCCTTAATGTGGTCACTTTGAACATGGTTGGCATAAATTCACAATAGAAGAACATCTGGGGCAAGGAGCACGCCAAGGCGGGGAACTGTCTGGGACAGGGATGCAGCAGCACAGAAATTAGCCCAATCCTCTTGGCTCAAGCTGTCTTGATTCAGTGATCCAGGAAATGCAGTCTCTTTTGGTTATGACTGACCCTCCTTCTGAAGAAACTTCAATTTCCACCTCCCTCCACCAAAAGATAAAGGGATTGAGGCAAAACCATCATACTGAAACCTTGATCAATAAAATGTGTGTGCAAAGAGATTTAGAAAACATCTTAGACTCACAAGAATTTTCTTTTCTAGAAGCAGTAAGGAGTGGGAAGGCCCAAGTGATTCCACTTAGTATAGGGCCTGGGGAAAATGACTATCACCACTGGAAGCCAAATCTTCTGTTAATCATGGGCCAGCAAGGGCAGATCTTCCCTACTCTGCATTCCCCAGATCCTGAATATGGTCCAGGGGGCCTTGCTTCTTCCTGCCTCTTCCAGGAAGCCTGCCCTGATTCCCTCCCCTGGCTGTCTTTGAGCCTCATATGCGCTGGTATTGTGGCACTTAACTCGCTACACAAGAGGTGATTCCTACCTCCCATCCGTCCTAGAGTATCAGGTCCTTGAGAGCTGGGACTGTCTGATTCAACCCAGTATCTCCAGGACCTACCATAGTGTCAGGTACAGAATAGCTGCTCAGTATACATTTGTGGAATTAAATAAATAGAATGAATAATGGGGCACCTGGTGGGCTCAGTTAGTTAAGCGTCCAACCCTTGATCTCAGCTCAGGTCTTGATCTCAGGGTCGTGAGTACAAGCCCCATGTTGAGCTCCATGCTGGGTGTGGAGCCTACTTAAAAAAAGAAAAGAAAAAAGAATGAATAATGCTCAATAAGCCTAGTTGGATGTCTCACTGGCACTGAAACTCAAGGTCCAAAGCTGAACCCTACAACCACCTCAGCTCTGCTTACACTGGTGATGGAATACTCTCCTCAAAACAGCCCATCCCGTTGTTGTCCAGCTTTGCCCATTATTCATTGTAGTAATAATAATAGCAATAACAATTGTAAACACTTATATGGTGCTTACTGTATACTCGATATTCCTTTAAGTGTTTCAGATTTATCAACTCTCTAATTTTCATAACTATTCAAAGAGTATACTCATTAATCTCAGTTTATAGATAAGACAACTAAGGCCCAGAGATGTTAAGTAACTTGGTCATAAGCTCATAAGTGACAGAGCTGGGCTCAACCAGGCACAGACCAGTCCCAGCATGAATATTCTCCACCACTAAACTGTAAGTCTCTAGATTAGAACAAGTCTTCCTCTTACTTCCTCCACTAGTGCTTGTTCTGGGTGAGTTAGTGCAGAGCTGAAACCAGCAGGTCCTTGCGATGTCCCACACGGCTAACCAAGTGGCTGGAAACAGACCGGACTGTCTGTGCCTGAAGCTTGGTCCCAGAGTTGTTGTTGATCTGTCTTGCGAAGGGCCAGGGGAGGATGAATGTGGTCCAGGGTTCGTCTATTATGTGGATGAGCTCCAATCCACATAATGGGGTTATAGGCTTGTGGTTTCCTGTTTTCTTATTACCCCCAATTGGGTTTTTTTTTTCAATTACCTTTATAACAAATGTGGTTGCAGCTTCAAACCACAAACCACTTATATTTTATTGGCAAGGACTTCTTCTAATAGTTATAATTCTGTTAAATAGATGAACTCTTTATCACTTGTTTTTACAGTTTTTATGTTTGGAAACCAGCTGTTTCCGGCCCCCATCCCTTTTCTGGTCCCACTGCTACTGGCCTAGCTTAGCTCCTATCATCTCTTGCCTGAACAGCCTCTAAGTGGTCTGCCAGCCTCTAGGCTGACCCCTTCTGATCCATCTCCCACTTGGCCTTACAGCTTCGTCTTCTTAAAGTACAGCCTAGACCATACCACTCCTCTGCTCAACAATTATTTGCATCTAGTTGAGCTCAGCTCTGCCACTTATTAGCTGATGACCCTGAACAAATTACTTAATATCCTCTGGGCCTCAGTTGTCTCAACTACAAACTGGGATTAGTGAGTATACTCGTTGAGTAGTTATGATTTTTTACAAAATCAAGATCCATTCTTGGAAGAATGGAGCAATGGGTCAAATATACAATCAAGTGTGGTAAACCTCCTCGCTTCAGTTCAAACATTCTGTCAGGGTGTTTGAGGAAGTGGTCTCCTTCTGCATATGTGGGAGGTGGCCTTAGCTGACCTCTGGGACCATGTCCAACCTTCAGTGTCTCTGATTTTCAGTTTAGGTAGAACTCTCTTGAGAAGCGTTCATGCAAAAACAGTCTGAAGGTCTTGGTGTCCCACAAACTCTGTGTGAGCCAACATGTGACATGACTGATAAAAATATATAATGTGAATAGAAGTGACAAGAACAAAAGAAGGGCATCTGAATTGTGGGAGATGTTTGTCCTGCTGTTTTCAGAGTGTGTGCCAACCTGGAACGTGTGCCCACTTTCTGAACAACACCTATGGAACCAGAGAGCCATCCATGTGGCCAAGATGGGGAGGGCTAAGAAACCCTCTCATAGGAAGAAAAGTGCTGGGAGGGAGGCCAATTCAGAAGATTTGTGATCTAGACGCCACATCCCAAAGGGCTTCCCTGGGCAGAGGGCATAGATGTGGTCTGCTGGGCCCGTATTTTCTCACATAACTGGCGAGTCACAGCAGTCGCGCTGGGCAGGATTTCTTCCTACCTCAGACCCCCAGAGCCAGGACTACCCTCACGGCCTGCTCCAGTGGTCCTGCCTCTCTCAGGAGTTGAAAGACAGAAGTGGCCACAGGGTGAGAATCTGACCCGAGGTCCACACACAAGTAGGTACCAAAGACTCTAGTGTAGCCCATTCAAGCTATCGTGGGTCCAGGCTGGTAATGAAAACAAATGAAGCAAGTTAAGCCCCTGCCTTTTAAATGTGTAAACATGTCCTCACTTCCACAGATAAATATGTCGGGCCCTATGATGCCTAAAACAAATGACTTGGTCTCTTATTTTTCCTTTCCTGATGAAAACCTGGTAAGAAAAATGTTTGTTTTTGTTTTTACAATAAGAAAAACGACAGCACACATGCAGTGAGAAATGGCATCGCCAATCAGCCTCGCTGCTGGGGTGCCCGTCGGGAGCTGAGGGGACAGCCCACAGCACTGCAGCAGGCCCGATGAGGCCACGCCTTCCACTTTGTTAAAGAAGAGCTAAGATTCTGGGGTTTCATGTGAAATCTTCCCGTTTCTAAATGTTGATGTTCAGAAAATATCATGCAAGCTTAAAATCCCTCTACAGCATCTCCGCTGCGTCCTGCTCCCCTCTGCCTGTATACCTGAGGTTGGCGCTCACCCCCACCAACGCAGCCGGCTCTCCCCGCGGATCGCTCTGACTGCTAGAAATACACTCTTCCAATTAAATGGAATCAATTGTTTTATAGCACAATGGCCCAAGCACTCCTGAACTGCACGGCCTCTAGGCCTCTGGTCTCTAGGCCACTCCAGTCATGCATTCATGCGTTCACTCATTTACACACACACACACACACACACACACACACCATGGACTCAGTTGCACAGCATCAGTTAAATCCAGGAGATCATGATGTGAGTTCCCCATGAGTAGAAAACATATTTTATCTCTGAGTCCTTTGGCGTCTCCTTTTCCCACAGGGCCCGCATGGGAACACCTCAGCCTCCCTATTCCTCTCGCGGATGAAGGCTGCCCGGGAAATAAGTTCCCTCCTGGACCTTGTGTGCAGCATTCCTTCTAGGCAGCAGCCTGGCGCGGTGAGCAGGCACGTGGCGTTTATTAGCCCTGTGGCCCTGGGCAAGTCACTGCTGTCCCAGCCTAGGCCTCCCCATGTGCTAAACAGGGGCGTTAGCTCCCACTTCATGGCATATTTTGAAGTATTTATAAATCGTTTGTTGGGGCGCCTGGATGGCTCAGTCAGGTAAGTGGCTGCTTTTGGCTCAGATCATGATCTCAGGGTCCTGGGATGGAGCCCGCACGTCAGGCTCCCAGCTCAGCGGGAAGCCTGCTTCTCCCTCTCCCTCTGCCCCTCCCCTGCTCATGCTCTCGATCTCTCTCACTTTCTCTCTCTCTCTCTCTCAAATGGATAAATAAAATCTTTTTTAAAAAATCCTTTGTTAAGGGAAAGTGCTACACAGCGTCAGGATGCTGATGAGTGGTATTGACATGGAGTGGAAGGAAGTTGGAGTTCCACAGGAATAGGTTTGAATCCAGGCTCAGCCACTTTGGGCAGCCTATTTAATCTCTATGGGCCTCAGTTTCCTTATCTATAAAATGGGATAAAACTGCCTACTCTACAGTCCTGCCCTTTAGGTTTGAAATTAGAAATAAAGGTGCATGTGGAAGGCGCCTGGGAAGAGGTAGCTGCTCTTGCAGCTGGTAACCAGAAGGGGGCACCAAACTATCCATAAATGAAACCCGCCTGGTGTCGGGGCCACAAGCGCAAGAAAGCCTTTATACAAAGGCCGCGGGGGATCCACAAGTGTGTGGATTTGCGCACACGTTCTCCTTTTTTTATAGGAAAATTATAAATTACATTTTACACTGTACTATTTGAGGGGTCACTTATTAACAAAAGCAGCTTAGAGTAGTCTTAGAGTGGTGGAAAGAGCTCCCCACAGAGGAAAGCTCTGGCTACCGTCCTTGCCCCAGTCCTTGTGCTGTGTGACCGTGTCTGGACCCACTTTTGCAGCGGGAGAAGGTCGGGCGAGGTGATCTCTGAGGGCCCTTCTTAGCTGTCTATGACCAAGATTCTGGGGCAAATACTCTTCAGGAAACATGCAGGTGGGGGGGAGCATGGGGACCCTGGACTAAACGACCCCTGGATGTCCTCGCGGGGCTGGGTTTGATGATTTCACACCATCAAGGGAAGCCACGCAGGGCTAATCCTGGCCTTACAAAGGAGAGCGGTTGGAGCTATCGGGTGGTGGCGATGTTTTTCTGCGGGCGCGCACACGGCGCTTATCATCTTTTGTGCAGGCTGATGCCAAAGCCACGGAGACCACCCAGCCTGACAAAGAAAGGAATTCTTGTCTGCAGTTGACAGCCCTCACGTTGACGGCTTTCCATTTGCCCCGGAGGCTGTCACTTGCGGAACAATGGCAAGGAGCAGGGTGGCTCTCACCTGAGTCTGGCGCTGCCGCGGGGGGATGGGCTGCAGACCAGGACTGGGGAGCGGGGGGCAGGGGGTGGGGGAGCGGGGGCGGGCTGGTGTCTCTCCTCCCAGGATAGGAAGGCTCTAAGATCACTCCGGCCTGCAGCAGACAAGCTTGGAGAGGCTGTGGAGGGCTATTTTCCCCGTGGATTGTGTCTCACTCCACACATCAGGACGCAGCAAGCACTGAGGACATTACTCTTTGCGAAAAAAAATTAAATATATATATATTTAACGAATTACTGATACACACAAAATACAAATCAATCTCAAAAGCATTAAGTCGGGCCAAAGAAGCCACACAGAAGAGTACCTACAGTATAATCCCATTTCTAGAAATTTCTGGAGCAGACAAAACTGTCCCTGGTGATAGAAATCATATCCATGGCTACATCCTTAGGAGAGGTAAAGGTTGACTATGGAGAAACATGAAGGGACTTTCTGGGGGTGGAAACGTCCCAGTCTTAAGTGGTAAGGACACGGGTGCATATGCCTCTGTAAAATTCATTGAGCTGTACACTTAAAATCAGTGCACCGTACTGTACAAAAATTACACTTCAGTAACATTGATTAAAACGGAATTGCAAGAGATAGTTATGACTTTTCTCATTCTCAAAAGAAATATATGTTCACACTAGAAGACTGAGAAAATACAGATAATGTTTTTTAAAAAAGAAAAATCATCCATAATCCCATTACCCAGAGGTAACCATGGTTATCATTTTGATATTGATAGGGCCAGATCTTTATTTTCACAAAAATGAGATGATACAGTTTGTAATCTGCTTTCTTGCTTTCCTTTGCACTGAATTGGCAATATAGGCACATAGTTAAGAAAAAGAAATGTAGCATTTATACACAGTTTGCACCTATATTAACCTGTATTTTCAATAATATAACATGAACATCTTCCCATGTAATTAAAATTTTTGTCATTTTGAAGCAGACATTTGATTGAAGTGTTAACAAAAACCAGAAATATGCAAAAATTATAATGTAAGGCTCACTGTTTTCACAAATGAGATGTACTTCTATACGCAGAACCAATATAAAATAATAGATCACTACCCAGCACCCCCAAAAACCTTTTGGATCCTCTCCTAGGTACTGTCTCCTCTCCCCCAAAAGAAACCACTATACTGCCTTCTAATTTCTAATGAGTTTTTGCCTGGTTTTTGAACTTATATGATGGAATTATATGGTATTTATTCTTATGTCTATATTCTTTCACTCAACAGTAGAGGAATGAGATTCATTCATGTTGTTGCATTTGGAAACAGTTCATTCACACTTACTACTACCATAGAGTATTCCTTTGTATAAATGTATCACAATTTATTTTTCCATTCTATTGTTGATAGACACATGGGTTGTTTCCAGGTTTTGGCTATTACAGCTGCTATAAATTCTTTAGATGTCTTTTGGTGAACATATGTATATATTTCTGTTGCATATATGCTTAGGAGTGTAAATGCCAGGTCATAGGGTATGCAAATGTTCAGCATAGTAGAAAATACCAAATAGTCTCCAAAATGGTTGCTCCAATTTACATTCTTGCCTGCAGTGTATGAGAGTTCCAATTGCTCTACATTCTCACCTACAATATCAATTATAATGGCTACATAGCATTTCCTTATATGGATATGCCATACTTTATTTTACCTGTTTCCTGTAGTTCAGGGATTCTTAACCTTTTTTGTGCCATACACACACTGGTGCTCTGATAAAGCTTGAGGACCTCTTCTCAGAATATCACATAGTAAATGTGTGCTTCATTATTAACACACTAACTGATAACCTCTAGCAGCAGGTCTAATAACCACAGGAACTTCAAATTTTCAAAATAAGCATGAACAAAAGTGCTTATTGGCCTTTGGTACTTCCTCTCCTATGAAATGGGTATCTTGGCCTTTGCCAATGTTTAAAATGGGTTATTTATTTTCAAATTTTTATGTAAGAATTCCTTGTATGTTAGAGGTATTAACCATCTAGTGAAATGTTACAATTGTCATTAGCTTTGCCATTTTATGTTTTTTATTGTAGCTGTTTATATTTTTTAAATAATAGCTTTACTGAGAGATAATCACATGCTGTAAAATTCACCCTTTTAAAGTATACACTTTAATGGTTTTTAATACATTCACAGTTATGAAACCATCACCATCCTCTAATTCCAGAATATTTTCAGCACCCAGAAAGAAACCTTGAACTTGTTGGTAGTCATTGCCCAGAATTATCCTCCAGACCATGTACCTCCTGGTACCTCTAATCCATTTCTGTTTCTATTCTGGATAGAATAATGGGAGTTGCCTATTCTGGACATTTCATATAAATACATGAACATACACAAAATACACATACAACATGTGATCCTTTGTGACTAGTTTCTTTCACTCGGCATAACGTTCTCAGGCTTAATCTATGTTGTAGCATGTATCAGTACTTGATCGCTTTTTGTGGCTGAATAATAGCCCATTGTATGGGTACACCAGATTTTGTTTATGCATTTATCACTTGATAGACATGTGGGTTGTTCCTACTTTGGGGCCATTATGAATAATACTGCTATGAACATTCATGTATAAGTTTTTGTGTAGATGTGTATTTTCATTTCTCTTGGGTGTATACCTAGGAGTAAAATTTCTGGGTCATGTGGTAACTATATTTAACATTTGAGGAACTGCCAGACTGTTTTCCAAAGTGGCTGCATATTTTTAAAATCCCACCAGCAACTCATGAGGTGTTTATAGCTTTTTCATGAATAAAAATTTTTTATCCATAGTCAAATAAAGCAATGTTTTTCTTTATGGTATAGGTCTTTGATTCATTTCTAGAAAGGCTTTCACCACCAAGATGATAGAAATAGTCTATATAAAATATGTGTATTTTTTTCCTATTAGTACTTCTTTCTTCTTGTTGTTGTTTTGTATTTTAAAAATCTAAACAACCACTTGGAATCTACATGACACAATGCCAGGTCATCTTACTCTTTCTGCCACTTTGGTAGACTTTATCTAGTTCCATCTACCTTATAATTAATGGCAAGTTTCCCCAGATTCTGGCCTCAGCTATCAGTCTTCAGAGGTGTGTTGTGTTGTGTTGTTACTGGAATCTACTTGTTTCTTCAGAAGTTTTTATGGCTGTTTCAGATACTTCCAGCCTTTATGTTCTTACATATTATTTTTAAAGAAAGTGTTCATTTGGTGTAAACATTTTATCAGAATTGGAATAAAGAGGCTATGGATGGTGTTCTATATGCACTTTACCTCATGCCTCTTGTCCTTTCCCACTTTTGCTGTCTAAATTTAGAGCACATGGAAGCCCTGTATTTGGTGAGCAGACAGACTGATGAGGTAAGTGGGAAAGGGGGCTGGGGAGGCTGGGAGGAGTCTAGGAGTCTGGGGAGCATTCATTAGGTCTTCCAGCCTTTCCCATTTTTCTCACTCTCCCCACACCTCAGAAACAGAAAGTGGACTGTTTCCGTTTATAATGGTGTAACCAAGCCTCACATTTCCAACTTTTCGTAGCATTTTTATTCTGTTTTATCATTATCACAATTCTGGAAGGTTAGACAGGACCCAGGGCTCATTGGCTCCATTTGACAGATGAACAAACAGCCCCCAAGAGGATAAATGCCGAAACCATTAGACTAGGACATGGTAGAGCTGCATCTTAACCGTCCAGGACTCCTGGTTCCAAGCCTCGAAAACCCCTGTTCAGCAAGGAAAGAGGGTCAAAGGTCTAGGGTGTGTACACATACAGCCCTCAAAAGGAATGTGGGGTTTTGTGGTTTGGGTTTTTCTTCCCCTTTCTAAGCACGCTTCGCATGCCAGCCAAGGGCGTGCAGCTGTGTGTCGAGGGGGTGGAAGGGGGTGAGTTGCAGAGTTGCATGTCATTCCTAAGCCACTTTATAAAGGAGGTCAAAGCACGGAACCTGGGATGAAGCTCACAAATCCCTTCTGGTCTTCTGCTGTCTCATCAGAACCAAGCTTCCGCGAGGGAATGACTCCAAATGAGACTCTGCATGATGGTGGGAACTGAGCTTCTGTGACACAAGACATGGTTCCTTAAGTGGTTTAGGGTGATCCACACATGTGCTTCAAATTCATAAAACACCCGTCTTGTGGCAAGAGAGGTTGCCAAACTCAGCTTTGTGGGCTCAAGATTAACTGAGAAGATGAAGTCCTTGGTTGCCTACAACACTGTGCATCCCAATGTGAAGTGTCCTTCGTGGGGGATAAAAAAAAACATTCCTGGGCAAATGCTTCGAGCGAATGCCACTTATTGCCCACCGCTCATGAGAGTCACAGTGAAAATTAGTATACTTGAGGCTCCAAGAAGTTGTGCAAGGATGAGGCCCGTGGAACACATTAACCTAGGGACAGGCAGCATCTCCAGCCCCTGGACCCTTTACTCAGGTAACATCCAAGACCTCTCGCCAACAATGGTTCCACGGAGCTTAACTTTGCATAGTGTTGCTGTAGAACATACATTTCTATGACATGCGTGTACTCGTAACAATCACAATATTTTAAAACATTAATACATTCCTCCACTAATTCCAATTTACAACCTTGAACAGGGCTGACAATGTTTTGGCCCCTGCACAGATGCAGGTTCCTTCTATTACAACAAAGTAAAAAAAAAAAAAAAAAAAAAAAAAGAGGCTGCCTAAATTTTTGTGCTGGGTTTTGTTTTTTTGGGTTTTTTTTGTTTTGTTTTGTCTTTTTTAGAGAGAGAGTGCCCACGCAGGAGGACGAGGGACAGAGGGAGAGGGAGAGAATCTCAAGCAGGCTCCATGACCAGCTCGGAGCCCGTGCAAGGCTTGATCTCATGACCCTGAGATCATGACCTGAGCCGAAATCAAGAGTCATCAGCTTAGCAGACTGAGCCACCCAGGTGCCCCACTGTGCTCTTAAATGCATCAAATATTCCTTGTTATTGAGTGTACTAGTTTCAGAAACTGA
Organism: Halichoerus grypus; assembly: GCF_964656455.1. Lineage (NCBI taxonomy): Eukaryota > Metazoa > Chordata > Mammalia > Carnivora > Phocidae > Halichoerus > Halichoerus grypus. The sequence continues at coordinate 61,589,333 of NC_135725.1, forward strand.
ATAGTTTTTTGATCACACAGTCTTTTTTTGTGTGTAAGAAATTTATTGTAAAATAGTTTCATCTGTAATGCACTTACTGAGTGACTCAGACTAGTTATCTCTATTAATATTCATAAAACATCTTCTAAAATTTTTGGTATTATAGCATGCCATCATTAATTTTTATTGAAGTTATATATGTAATTTTCATTAAAATATAAAAATGAACTTTCCCTTGGGGCATTAAAATATTTCTGAATAGAATCCTTTTTTATAATGAGAGTAATTTATGAACCCTTTTAAGTTTTTAAAAAATATATACAAAAGCTGAAAAAAATCCATTGTCTATTTTTTCAAATACAACCACTATTAACATTTTCATCAAGTCTTTTCTTCTATGCATATATAGTTTTTACATCATTGAGATCCCACTTTGTTGTCTCTGTTGATTTAACATTATAACAAGAATATTAGCATTTGTTTTTATACTTGAAGAATGCATAAACAAAGAGAACAATTTAAGATGAGACTGCCTTCCAAGAGCTGTTGGTGGTTTCAATTATTTGGGACCCAGAAGGAGTAATTAGGATGTTCCTCACCGAATGCAGAGGAATGCAGGGCTGTCTTAGATGATGACCCCGAGCTCACTGAAGTAGCATCTTGGTCCCAGCAGTGTCCCCTCTCCATAGCTAAGTCCACTTGGGTCCCCTTGCAAGCTCCTCCCACTCCACGTGCTGAGACCACACCTTCCCTAGGTCCAACGTAAGTCAAAGGGCCAAGGTCAGGAGGTACCAGTGAATTCTCCCTTCATGTAACAGAGAAAATTGAGATAAATGGCCTTCCTTCAACCATATAGTTTTGCTTTTCCTTTTCTCTCAACCTGGTGGTAAATGAACAATTTGCACATAACCTTATAGTGTGAACTCCTGGTAAAATACATAGTCCAAGGTAGTTGAGACTTGGAGGCTTAAGTGATATGGCCAAACCCCCTTCTGGCTGGTAAGTGAAAGCTCCAGAGCCCCATCTCTCTGGAGTCCACATCTCTGGCCCTTCCACCTTTCCGTGAAGATGCGCACCCCTGCTTCCAAGCAGGCATAAAACGCCAGGGAAAACGTGAGACAAAAGTACAGCTGTCCTTGGCTGCATGGAATTAGAAGATATTTCAATCCGACAGAATTAATGGCCTTATTGCAAAATCCTCCTAATTCCTCAGTCAGCTCGTCTGAGCCCGGGTTTGGGGTCCCCCGTTGCTGGGTTTTCATCTGAGGCTGACAGATGCTGCACGTTGAGAATAAAAAACGTGCAGGGCGGGAGGTGGCTTTGGTTTTCATAAAGGCCACAGGTGTTCTGGTCTGCCTTTCTGCTTCACCCTTTTTACACACTGCCAGACGACAAAGACACGATGATGAAGACTGCTTTACCTTCAGGGGTTTCACACAACCAGAAGGATTTGCTGCGCAGGGCAGCTTTCATTTGTCTCCTGTGTTTTCCCTGGGAAAGTTGGACTCTCAAAAATAGCTCTAAAATGCTGAATCTGGAGGGCAATTCAGGCTTCACTCTGAGTAAAGGCAGGTTAGAAAAACAATAGAGTGAAGTGAAAAGAGCATTCTAACCAGGCCATGTGAGAGACTAGGGTTGGGATGTGCTGGTGACTGCCAGAGAATGGTGAGAAACAGACCAAACTGTTCACATTCATCTCTTTGAAGCAGGTAGACTTCGCCATGAAAGGCATGCCCTTTGCCATTTGACAGCATTACAAAGAAATACATTTTCCCAAGCCAGCAGCTAATAGGGCGCCGAACGGAAACTTTTGATCTTTTATTCTGATCTCTCAAGTTGTCTTGAAAGAGTTGGCTGAAGACATGTGATTTCCCAACTGAGACTGGGTCGCAGTTTCCTCATCTGTAAAACAGGATTTTGAACACACAACCACGGAGGGGCCTTCTAGTACGGTTTCCGTCGTTTTTATATAAACTCAACAAACAGCATTGAACACCGTCCCTCTGGCAGGTGTTGTCACCAGCTCCCACGGCACCTAAGACGCACACTTCCTGCCGGCAAGCAAGGGCCCTGAGGCCATCCAAAGCCAAGCCCGGGTGTCTCTGCTGCAGGAGATGCAGCGGGCCAAGAGAGGAATGGAAGGAGGGATGCTGCCCAGGTGAGGACAAAGACGTTGTGGAGAAGCTAGCATGTGATCAGGCCTTGAAGGATTAGAGGAGCTTCAACACACAGATGTGAGGAGAAAAGGAATTCTAGGCAGGGGAGGAGCGTGAGCAAGGAGGAGGAAAGAGCAAGGCGAGTCCACAGTATCCTGAGAGAAGCACGCCAGGGCCATAGGGCCTGAGCAGGGGAATCATTAGGAGGCCTTGAACACTAGGGCAAGGGGTATGTAGTTTATTTGGTGGGTACTGGGGAGCCATTGAGGGCCTAAAGGAAGAGCTGTAAGGTCATTATATGTATTAGAATTGTACTTTAGTAACACTAATCTGGCAAAATGGGCATATTGGTTTTCCTAAAGGTCCCCCGGGTGAGAAATGGGGGAGTTGAGATTAGAACCCACCCAGGCTGACTCCCAAGCTTGTGCACATAACTCTCCAAGAAGGCCACAGAAACGCTCTCAATGAGCTTCAGAGGTACAGCTGCCATGTTTAGACTCCAATGTCTTATCCAGAGGGATACACTGGGTGGCGGCTGGGGGGGCAACATCAGACAGGAAGGGGTGGAGATTCACCTGCTAATTCCTAGCTGTAATGGGTTGAATGGTGGCCCCCAAAAGATATGTCCACATCTTAATCCCTGCTATCTATGAGTATTACCTTACTGAATATGACTTTACATGGCAAAAGATGTGAAAAAGTTAAGGATCTTGAGAAGAAGAACTTACCCTGGATTACTGGGTAGTCACACATAACCTTATAAGACACACATGCAGAGAAGAAAGAAGCAATGTGACCACAGAGATTGGAGTGATGTGTCACAAATAAAGGAATGTCCGAAGCCACCAGAAACTAGAAGAGGCAAGGAATGGATTCTCCCCAAGAGCCTTGGACAGGAGTGTGGCCCTGACCCACCTTGATTTCAGACTTTTGACCTCCAGAACTGTGAGGAAAGACATTTCTGTTGTTTGAAGCCCAAGGCTGTGGGAATCGGTTACAGCAGGCCACAGGAAACCAATATACTAGGTAACCTTTTGTTAAATGTAAATTCATGCTGAGGGGTGTCTGGGTGGCTCAGTTGGTTAAGCGTCTGCCTTCGGCTCAGGTCATGATCTCAGGGTCCTGGGATCGAGCCCCGCATCGGGCTCCCTGCTCAGCGGGGAGCCTGCTTCTCCCTCTGCCTGCTGCTTCCCCTGTTTGTGCTCTCTCTTTCTGACAAATAAATAAATAAAATCTTAAAATATATAAATTCATTTTGAATTGATAATACATGCATACGTTTCAAAATTTTAAAAAGGTAAAAGATTCATGGTGAGAAGGAAATCTCCCTTCTTTTCACGCCCACAAGCCACCAGTCTTCCTCCACAGAGGCATCCACTATTATTGGCTCTAAGTGGTCATTTAATCATGAGTGTGTGTGCATGTGTGTGTTTGTGTGTGTGTGTCTACAGAATCTTGCAATTATCCCCAAGTAATTGGAAGGTAGTGTGCGCTATGAGGTTATGAAAACAGACGTTATCCTTGCAGACAGAAGACCTGGTTCAGATTCCTTCCCAGTTCCAACACATACCTGGAGACTTTCTGGGCAAGCTCCCCAACCTCAGAGGGCCTTGATTTTCTCCTCTGTGAAATGGGGATGATGATGTATCCCACCGCTGGGACTGCCGTGAGGATTCAATGAGTTGACGTGGGTGAAGCTCCCAGGAGAGACTGGTACGTGGCTGCCTAGGGAGTCCCCATCTTGTGGACTACTGTCACTGTTGCTCACATAGCCTATTGGGGGTGCTTCTCAGCTCAGCCTTCCTCTGCTTGGAATCAGCCGGTGCATCTTTTGCTGACATGTCTAAGAGAGATGGCTGCATTCTTGTCATTCCAGGATTATTTCTGACTGCCTGACGTGGTATCTTCCTTCAGTGTTGATGGAAAACCAAGGTTACAAAACATTGATAAGCCAATTTTTAAACCCCTAACGAGAAAGTAGTGAGCATTAAGGGGAGACAGAGGTGCCTGGGCTACAAAGACAGGATTCTGGGCCTCTGCCCATACTGTTCCCTCACCCACAATGTCTTTTGTCCCAAAATTCCAACAGCAACTATGCAATAGGGTCTTCAGTGTAACAGAAAGAAAACAGGAGTTAGGGAATCCAAAGCCACTTATGTACACTGCAACTTTGGCCTGGACTCTTCCACTTGGTGAGCCTCAGTTTTTTTATCTGTAAAATGGGGATAATGCTATTTTTCATACCCATCTCAGAGTTGTCATGTGGGTTACAAAAAAAGAATCAGGTGCCAACTTAGGTGTTACTTACTCCATTCCTAATTTTACAGATGAGGAACTTGAGACCCACAAAAGGCAAGTCACCTGCCCAAGATTACCCAACAATTCAGGAGCTGAGCTGGGGCTGGAACTTGGCCTTCAGGAGAGACCTCTTTTCTCTTGAGCAGGCTGAGGAGACATATGTGATAAACCATAATATGCTATGTAAATGTCACTTGAGGCCACTCGTCTTAATGATGTCTAGACCTCAGTCTACCTGTTTCTTTTTCTAAAGTTCTGCCCCAAATGGATGCAAGCCCCAGTCCTCTGCTTCTTGGCCTTTGGAGAAAGGGTATGGGGTATTTGAATTACCCCTGCAACTGTGGGCCTCTGTTCCTAATCCCCTCCTGACCACTGGCTTGTGACAGCAGTGACTTCACCCACCCCTCTGTGCCCCTTGATGAGGAATGCAGAGAATGAGCCTCATGCATAGGCCACTTGACCTTCTGCAGGGTGACATGGTGATGGGGATAGGGTGTGGGGAGCCTTTTAGTGACAAATGATTCTTACCTGGATTGGGTAAACATTCCCTAAGCCCACATGTAACTCTCAAATATTTGTCTCCCTGATTTGGACTTCATTCTCTCCAAATTGTATGGGACTAGAAAACAGCTTGGAGGCTTCTAATAAATGTTTGCCATGATCCAAGGTGAGGTGTCTTCTTTCTTTTTACTTACTATCACAGATAAAACAACAGGGCAATATGTTTGACATTGTGACGGGGAAGACTGGCGTCTGAATGAGCAGGGACGGCAGAAAGGAGATTTGGCGGCCTTGCTCTAGGACAGCTGAAAACACCCAACACTCTAGTTCCCTCCTCTCGCATCTGGAGACACCACAGCGAACAAACAAACAACAAGCACACACACAGTGTGCAGAATTGAAAGGCATCCATCAGTTGTCACTTAGAACAAATTAGTCTAATGATGACTACAGAGAGTCCTGGGAGCTGCACACTCACCCTGAAGTGTGGTCTATATTTTCATACGTCCTCACGTCACGAACTAGCAGCTTTTTATTTCGCCTTGAAGAGCTCCTTTCAGAATGATGATTGTTATTCAAGCCAAGCTTTACCACGATGGCTGCAAAATGATCTTCCAGCCCTAAAACTCTCTTCTCATTGGCCAGCTGGCATTTTACTGGAAGCAAGAGCCTCTTCCCTCGGTATTCATCCACTTATTACTTATCTATTTATTATCACTACCGATTTAGAGATTCCGATTTTTTTTATTTTTTTATTTATTTATTATTTTTTTATTGTTTAAATGTTTTATTTATTTATTCATGAGAGTCAGAGAGAGAGAGAGAGAGAGAGAGGCAGAGGCAGAGGGAGAAGCAGGCTCCCCGCCTAGCAGGGAGCCCAATGCGGGACTCGATCCCAGGACCCTGGGATCATGACCTGAGCCAAAGGCAGACGCCTAACCATCTGAGCCACCCACGCGCCCCTCGAGATTCCGATTTTTTAATGGTTTATTTTCTTGATTATTTTGATGTTTGAATTATCCCAGATTTGGCTAATGGGAGCCTCTTCAGGCTGATTTCCGTGTCTTTTTGACATACTCCCATCACTTCTTTGGCCACTGACTGACTCTCCAGCACAAGATGGACCAAGCTCAACTTGTAAAAGGAAAGCACAGGGATTAGAAAAAAAGAGAAAGTGGCACTTACAGATCAATAAAGATGATTGTGCATTGGTAATCATAAGGGTTGATTAGGAATAATTATCCTAAGTGTTTAACCCACAAAGAAATAACTATGCATAGAAAGCAGGAAGGACTAGAAGAAAATGCTAGAAAACTAGAAGAAACTGTGAGGATGATGAGAATTGTTTTCATATTGCTCTTTTTTTCCCTGTATATCCCAAATTTTATGTGATGAGAATGGATAATTTTTATAATGAAAAAAATTATGTAAAAGGATTTTTCTTTCTAAGAATAATGGAGTGGGCCAACTCTGAGAACATTATAAAAGGATGAATAAATATGTTAACAAACACTAATAGAAATACGCGGAAAGCACTTCATTGTCATCAATCACGCTATCAAAACAAAGCTCTATGCCACACAGAGTAGGGAACCAGGTCTTAGAAAACTTGGTTTCCTGGACCTGGTTCTGCCATGTGTGCCTGGGTAACTTTAGGCAAATCACATTGTCAATCTGGGCCTCAATTTCCTCATGTGAAAAAGGAGATCATTGAGTTCTTTCTATATTAGCTGAGCAATGAGACTCAAACGAAACTATGTATATGAAAAATCCTTCAAAACATTACAAAGGCAAATCGTTTTCTTCAAGAGCTTTTAAAAAATGTTTGCTTCGTGCTTTATTGAAAGCTTACATTTTTAGCAGTTTCCTTTTACATGGGTGTCAGAGAAGAGCTCTGGGAGTCTCCGTGAGCCTGCCTGGGTCTGTCTTAGGCCCAAGAGAGCAGCAGCTCCATGGCTGCATCTTGAACTGGGTTCCCCAGAAGCCACCTGGGGACGAGGATTCATGTGTGAGTGATTTATTAGGGAGTGCTCCCAGTCAAACAAGTAAGGAAGTGGGATCAGAAAGGAAAGGAGGCCCGGCAAGGTATCTTATCAGACAAGTCACTCTGTTATAACTTTGGCTCAGTCCACAAGCGAACTCCAGTGAAAGTTACACCCCCAGAGTCGTCCTGGACAGGGGCGAGTGGGCTGGAGCATTTTTACCTTTGTACCCATCAGTTACTAAGAAAGGGGATGGGGGTGGACAATCTCCTAGGCACATTCAGGTCTCCAATGTGCAGGCAAAGCAGATTCCAGCAGTCTTGAAGTCCGCCTCCGACAAAGAAATGCAAGTGTGGCCAAAGATGGGCTCCAAAATGGTAAGGGAATCTGAGCGGGTGTAGGTAGAGCACTGACAACATCAGCCCAAAGAAGGCTGGACATTCAAAACATAGGAAATAAAGTGAGAACCAGTGTTACACATAGGACAGGCCTTCGGGAGGCACCACAGATAGGCACATGGAGACTGGGCCCAGAGAGGCTGAGTGACTTGCCCTGAATCAGATGGCAGCCAAAATTCCAGCCCTGGTCTGCCTGGTGAAGTCCATCTGATCTGCCAAAACCTGCTCACCCTCTTCTATACCGTGTTGCTCACTACATGGGGACGAACGCCTTTTCTATGGAGGGTCACCCATAGGGAATCCTTCATGTGCCACAGAATCTTACAGACCACCCTGCCTTCAGAAAGCTCAGAGCCCCTTGGGTGTCCTCAGGATGGCATTAGTGGCCCCTTCCCTGGTAGTCACCCCTCTCTTCTTGAGTTTGTCCAACACGAGGCACCAAGAAGGTTGAAACATGACTTTATGAACCCCAAAGAAAGACGCCTATGTCTCAAATACAGGGTGGCCCATCTCCTGGCTACAAAGACATTATTAGTGATTCAGGGAGAGTCAGTTAGATAAACAGGTACCATCCCAAACAAAAGACCTCGTGAGCTCGCCCGTTTGTTTCTCCTTTATTGTACTTAAAGGCAATTACCCCACATCCTGCATTCTGAACATGAGCGAACATGTGAAGGAGCCAGACACACAGGACACACAGGAGCTCCAGTCACGCAGACCTCGCATCTAGCTAGAGAGCAACGGTCCAGAGCCCCGGTTCCATGGCCAGCCCTGCCACACGCTACTGAGCAACACTGGGTAAGATGTACCATCTTGTCAGGTCTGAGTATCCTTGTTCATAAAGTGGTACAACCACACTTACCCCATAACGGTACTGTGAGGATCTACAATATATCTAGAGGGCTTCATAAAGTGTCAAGCTCAATGCACACATAAAAGTATTTTATCCACTTTTGTTCTACCAGCTTGATTTTTATAAAACCAAATGCAGTCACTCCCCTTTCTCAGTATCATTGATCCAACATCCTCAGACACCCAGACACCAGCCAAGAGTTAGGATATAAACTTACAAGGCCTCTGGGTGGATGTACCAGATGACATGAATCCGTGCCCCTTCCTCACAGTGAAGCAACCAGGTTCCAATGCCCAGCGTATTTTCTTCTAGGCAATTCTAACAAGCTTTGTTATTATGTCTGGTTTCTCAGAGTAGAAGCAAACAAAGACTCAACAAGTTGGCCCACTGACCCTAGCAAAAAAGCAGTATTTAACAGCCTGACAGGAGAAATGTCCAAAACAGTATAAATGACAGCTGTATTCACTCAAATTCACAGTCTGGGGTCAAAAGCCTACACATTCCAGAAGGCCCTGGTGTTGGTAATAACTCAAGACGCTAAGAATCAAGTTGCATTGTGTCCTGTGTTCTCTGTTTAATAGTGCAGAGACAGCTGGTAGTAGAAAAGTTGACAGAAAAATGTCCAATAGCACTACGAATTAAAACATAAGCACATTAACCAATAATAAAATCTATGGTGTTTAAGTTAGTATGTATTTTCTGAACTGAAAACACTCGATGCTGGTGAGGGTAAGGCAAAACTGGTTCCAGAAAACCAAAAACGATATAAATGTCTCAAAATAAAGGAAAGATAAAGTGAATTCTAATAGAATAAAATGACATTTAGCATCCACTAAAAATGGAAAATTGGAAATCTATACAGAAACAGGGAAAATGGCTTATGATGTCAATGAGAAACCACAAGACACTAAGTTGCATGTATAGACCACATCCAAGTGCCCACAACCATATTTCCCTAAGAAAAAGAGACTGCAAGGAATATCACTGTGCTTTTATTCTTGCCACCCCCTCCTTCCTTCGCACTTTACAGGCAGGGAAACTGAGGCCAAGTGGCTGCCTCTGTTATTGAGAACCTGCCCCTACAGTTTCCATGTGGCCTACAGGAGGAGAAGGAGCAAAGAAGAAAAGCTGAGGACCAGGCACCGGGAGGATCATGTCCCAGAGGACATGCGGGGCTGGGGGTGGAGAGGGCTGGTTCAACATGTGGCTTTGGCACATGCTTTCTAAGCCACGAAGCCTGTTCAGTGACAGGCCCCGAGGAACAGAGGCAGGTCCTATCTAGTGTCTGCCCTCACAGAGCACATGATCAGGGAAGGCATCAAAGAGGGAGTCATATTTGGACCTTGAAGCTGGGTAGGGACACATAGGATGCTGGAGCCAGTTTGTGCTAGCTCCAGAGGGATGACTGCTAAATTGTCAGGAATCTTCCCTGCCAGTGCTTAGGCATAGCCATGAATAGAAATAAATTCTATAAGCTTACAATTTGATAGATAATACTTGAAGCAAAGGTAATATGCAAAATTCATCACATCCTAATTATTTTCCTTTATCTTACTATTATCTATGCCTTTAAGGTTGTTTATACCTACTGCACCTGTGTGGCGGGAAAACTGTAGAATCATGTGCATCTCTTCTCAACTCCATGTTCAATGGCACCATGTCACCATCTTGAAACCCCAGCCCTGGAAGTATTTACATCACAGAAATGGGCAAATGCTCCAAATCAGAACTTGGTTTAATGTTTTGTTGCTGGTCAAGCATTTAGACCCTGGACTTCTAAAAAATGATGGAGAAAATGTTAATAATGCAGACTAAATTTAAGTCTGCCATGCTTACAGTTTTTTTAATATTATGAGTAGCATCAAAATATGAGGGAATTCTTCCAGGACTTGAAAACTATTATCTGCTTGGCAGACAAGTTATCTTTGTTACTGATGAATGAGTGAAGTTCCATTGTATGTCTTTAGTATTTCATTTTGCCTTACTCATAATGTAAATGAAAATACCAGTCAACATTGATGAAAGAACTTCACAACATAAACAACTTCTTTGCTGCATCCTATAGTAACCAAGAATCTGTTCATAGTTTGATTTTGCAATGCTATTGTTGGTGACAGAATTAGAAAAACTGACAGTGGATTTTACAAGGAATAGCAGCACTGAAGTTGAAAGCATATGGAATTTACAATAGGGTGTTGCATATTATCTGTAAATTGTACGCTACACATTCTTTACATCAGGAAAACGTATAGTAAACATATACAGATATATATTATACATCCTTTTTCAGGACAGCCTTTGTTAAACACTCCCTAACATACCACAGGTAAGGACCCAGGCAGGGAGAGACAGGCAGGAGTGGGTAGAGAAGGGTACAGCAGGGATTGTAAATGGGTTCTAGAGCAGAGTGACCCTGTAGGAGATGAGGTGGGTGCTATCTCTTGGGGGCTGGCATCCTCACTGCCCTGGATTCCTCTGGCCCTGGTCCCTGGCCAGACAGCTTTCTAGAAGAAAAAGGAGGCCCTGGGTGGGGTGGCTTCCGACCTCCCAGGGAGTGAGCCTGGCTGGAGGTGGTGCTGAGCCTGACCACCCCACAAGGAAATGCCTTGGGGCCACCAGAGAAGAGACAGAGGACCCTGCACATCAAAGCAAGCCAGAGGTGAGAGAGCCAGAACTGAGAGGACCCTGGTATCTTCTCACACAGTGCCAGCCCTCTCAAGGTCAAAGAGGAGACAAGTGCAAGAAGGGGACCTTGGGGCAGGGACAGGAGGTCTGGGCGGGCTATCTCCAGGGGGCCCTGCACACCCAATCCTGGACCTGCGCTTCTGCCCTTCAGGGACACACACTGCAGGCCCCTGACTGCACTGTTTTTCTGCCCGATTCTATTGCTTTGAATCCAAGTGAGACAGGAAAGTCCAAGAAGCTCTCTGCCCCTCACTGTGCATGCCTGCACTTACTTGACTCTTACCATGGTTTCCTCACGGCTTAATTTTCCTATATAGTTTTAAATTCCTGTGTCTGTAGTCAGATTCCTCCTGCAACTCCTACCCTTCTTTTTGTTCTTCATGTTGTTTGTATCTTATGATTTCCCTTAATTAGTCCTGAGGTTAGTTTATATTATCAGTTTTTCAAAGAACTGGCTTGGTTTTGTTGATCATCTGTACTGATGTATTGTTTGCTTCGGTTGTTTCTTTTTCACTCACTTCTAATTTCATCCTTCTACATCCTCTGGTTTTATTTCATTCCTTTTCTAGCTTCTTGGATTGAAAGTTCAGTGATCTCACTCCTTATTTTTAAAATTTTTCTCTTTTAATAGTGAGGATAGCTAAAGTTACAAATTTCCCTCCGAGCACTGCTTTGGCAACATCTAAGAGATCTGATATTTACCAGTGTGCTTTTGTTTCCAGGTGTACGGATTTGCAGGGTGGAGCTATCTTTCAGTAACTGAATTCTAATTGCTTTGCATTCTGGCCGGTGAATATGGTTTGCGTGATGACAGCGTTTTGGAGTTCACTGAGATTTCCATTGCTTACTATTTTTTTCTTAACGTTTTTTAAAAATTAAACTATGATACACACTCAGTAAAGTGATTACAGATTATGTGTATAGCTTGAGGAGTTTTTACAAATACATATACCTAGGGGCACCTTTGTGGCGCAGTCAGTTATGCAACTGACTCTTGGTTTCAGTTCAGATCCTGATCTCAGGGTCGTGATATCTAAAATCAATCAACCAATCAATCAATCTTTAAAAAAATACATATACCTATGTCTCTGCCTATGGATCAACATATAGAATATTACCAGACCACAGAAGACTTCTTCTTGCCCCCTCCCTATCAATACCCCTCAGAGGTATCATCATGATTCATTTTTCCATTCATAAGTTTTTGAAGTTCTTATAAATGAAATCATATAATATGTATTCTTTTGTGTCTAGCTTCCTTCTCTCTACATTATGTCTGTAAGATTCATCCATGTTTTTCACTGTAGCAATGGTTTATTTCATTTTCACTGAAGCATGGTTGTCCATTGTACAAAGACATTATAATTTATTTATCCATTCTACTGTTGTAAGACACTTAGGTTGTTACCAATGTATAGCTATCATAAACAATGCCACTATGAACATTTTTATAAATATCTTTTAACACAGACATGCATTTCTTATAGGTATATATATGAAAGTACTGATTAACTTTCAATTTTTGGATTCTGAGTGTATTTTTTCCTATATCATTTAAAATCTTATTTGGGTCAAGGTAGGATATAAAAATATTTTATCATGTGTGACTATGTCAAATGAATCAGGGGCTGTAACTCACAGCAGTATTCTCCCCCTGGCCCCTAGTGTTCAAACTTAGAAGAATCCTAGAACCCAGATCTCTCAGGCAGTGGCTCCTAAACTTCTATCTCGGAATCATCTGGAGCACTTGTTAAAAATGCACAATGCTGTCTCTGCCCCAAACCTATTACCTTGGTTTCTCCAGGAGCAGGACCCAGGAACCTGCATTTTAGCAAGTATCCCCAGGTGGTTCTACTGCTCATCGAGGTGTCAAACCTTCCTGGGTTCCATGTTTCCATGACTGTGGACCAGTGAGGTGAATTATCACTATCCCAGGCAGCCTGAGACCCTCTGTGTCCCGTACTGAGGACCCCAGTTATAACTGTTCTCTCCCTGCCCACTTCCTTCTTGTCTTCACTCCTAAAAGCCCAAGTAAAGAATGTGGATGGTTTATCAGAATTACCAATAAGCTTGGGTGGAACTGGCCCCTTTCTTCACTGCACCCATGGGAAAACTGAGGTTAGGGAGATGAAGGAGAGTCCATAGGGAGACAGAGTCCTATCCTCCCTGTGTCTACAATAAGGAAAAAGTCCTGCAAAGGGAAATCCCTTAGTCCCAAGTTTCCTGAGAGTATTAGTGTTCCAGAAGAGGCCTGTGTTATCAGAGCGAGCATGGCCTTGGGAATCAAGACAGACCCAAGGTCAAATCCTAGCTCCTCTTCTTGAAGCAAGTAAATGGAGGTTTCTGAACCTCAGGTCCCAATCTTGAAAATGGGTTTCGAGCTGATATTAGGGTGAGAGCTAACATATATATGAAGCATTTGGCACACGATATGGGCTGAATAAATGGGTATAATTATTATTAAGAGAATATCAGTCACATGGGAAGTCCTGTCACTTTGTCTGGAATAGTACACAGGCTGGGTGGCAGAAACAGTGGGAGAAAGGAATCCTGATTCTCCCAATGCCTTACCTACTGCCTTTAGGTTCTTCCTTCTTCTTGTGACCTGCATGCCTGAACTCCAAGGTCACCTAGGAGCCCTTCCATTGGACACACGTTTCCTGAGCAGCAACTGTAGACTGGGTCCTGAGGGGCATTGGGGTTTTTGTTCCTGTCCCAGGGAGTACCCACCTTAACAGACAGGCAGGAGTGTGTATGGACAGCTACAGTACAGAGGGCAAAGTGAGAGTCTTGGTGAGGAAGTGGAGCTGGGGTGGGCCCCAGGGGCCGAGGCAGGCATGGGCAGGGAGAACACACCAGATGACTGCAAGCCTAGCCGTTTATAAATGGGCAAGTGGAGGGGCACCTGGGTGGCTCAGTCGTTAAGTGTCTGCCTTCAGCTCAGGTTGTGATCCCAGGGTCCTGGGATGGAGCCCTGCATTGGGCTCCCTGCTTCTCCCTCTCCCACTCCCCCTGCTTATGTTCCCTCTCTCACTGTGTCTCTCTCTGTCAAATAAATAAATAAATAAAATCTTTAATATATATATATATATATATATATATATAAATGGGCAAGTGGAGGGTCAGGGACTTGGGCAAACACTCCCAGTGGCCCTAAAACCTGGCTCCCCTGAGTCTCCATCTATTTTGAAATTTATCTTTTAGGGAAAGCTTGATTGATATAGGGTCAATCAAGAGCCCAGCAGATAGGTAAGCTTAGTATGAACTTGTAGGTATGAAGCAAATCAAAGACATTAAGCAAGCTGAGATTCATAAAGTCTTTTGTTTGCCTGTCTGAGCTAACATTTCACAAAGAAGGACATCCCCCAGCAAAGTACATGTGAGTTTGTGTTAATAAGTGGTATTTATAAAGTATTTTGGTCTCAAAATCACATCTACATGGATGACCAGATGCAGGAACAAGAACTCACCTTGGACAGCACTTCGCTCTTTCCACGGCCAAGCCTTGCGCTGGGTGCATGGGTCCCAGGAGTCAGGAGGCCTGTGTTCTAGCCAATCTATGCCTGACTTGCTTTGTGATCTGGGCAATTCCCTCTCCCTCTTTGGGCCTCAGTATCCCTGTCTGTGAAATGCAAGCATTAGGCTAATCGTCTCCCAGGGCTCCTTCAGACCCAGGGCTCTCAGGTCCTGCTGTCTTTTTTTGGATACTTGTAACAGCTCTAGAAGGTAGACATCATCATGCCCATTTTACAGATGGAGAGTCAAAGCTTAGAGGAGGGAAGAGTCAGAGGTCACCAAAATGTCAAAGGCTGAGCCAGCCTGGAACCCAGAGCCCCACACCTTTCCCAAGTATACCTCCTCGAAAGCCATGTGTGCACATATGCGTGTACATGCACGCATGTGGGGCAGGGAGCACGTGGAAACATGTGCCCCAGAGCCGCCCTGCAGTTGTTCCTGGATGCTGCGTGTGCAGACTCGTTGGCTGGGCCAGGCCTGTTCCAGGCAGTTCCGCCCTGTGGGAGGCAGGAGAAGAGGGGCAGGGGGGTAGGAGGGAGGGAGCTACACCTACATTTTTGTGCTGCCCTCTGATTTCAGCGGCTGCAACGCAGGCTCCTGGCTGTTGTGTACTTAGCTAAGTCTGAGTGACTCCATACAGGGGCAGTGGGCCGGAACCCTCCCCTCCAAGCATTGAAACTGACAAGCTCCTCTCCCAGCTGGGATCCAGGCCTGCAGGGGCACTGGCGGCCCTTCCTGCCCATGCGCTCCGAAACACACACACACACAGACACGCGCGCACACGTACACACTTAGCAAGTGATTCCCCCACTCTGGCCCCTGGTTCCTCATCAGTAAAATGGGAGACGATTCTCTTTGCCTGACCAGAGGATCCTCTGAATTCAGAGACACTGAAGCTGGTTGTACAAACTGTAAAGAGCTGGGAAGACCCTGCTGGGATCATGCTTAGCCAATCCGCCCACACAAATGGCAAAGAACAGGGGTTTTTTCCTTTTTTAAAAAATAATAAAATAAGCCACATGGGCTGCCTTTTAAATGAGATTAGGTAAGTTTACTCTAGTTCTATCTTAATATAAAATTAGTGATTTCGACCTCAGAATCATGCTGTCTGGGGTGCCCCACCTCCTCCCCATCAAATCTGGAATGGATTGTGGAGAATACCCTGATTGATGATTCAAAACAAAGATACTGATTTTGGACTTCTAACCTCCAGAACTTTACAATAATAAATGTGTTGTTCAAAAAAAAAAAAGAAAGGGAAGATGCTATAGGGAGGTAGTTAATAGAATGGACTCTGGAACCAGACTGCCTGGGCTCAATCCCAGTTCCGCCACTTGCTGGTGCATCATGTTGCCTTGGATGTGTGATTTCATTGCTTTGTGCCTCAGGCTCCCCATCTGCCAGGTGAGGTGACTATAGTACTTACTCTGTTGGGTGATTATGAGTGCACGTACAAAACTGCTCAATAAGAGGGGTTGTATTGGGGCACCTGGGTGGCTCAGTCGTTAAGCGTCTGCCTTCGGATCATCGGCTCAGGTCATGATCCCAGGGTCCTGGGATGGAGCCCTGCATCGGGCTCCCTGCTCAGCGGGAAGCCTGCTTCTCCCTCTCCTGCTCCCCCTGCTTGTGTTCCCTCTCTCACTGTGTCTCTCTCTGTCAAATAAATAAATAAAATCTCTAAAAAAAAAAAAAGAGGGGTTGTTATTATTTTTTCTTGGAAGCACAGTAGGTGGTGAGGGTCATACTCAAGGTTGCTCAGTGATTCACTGCCAGTGCCAAGACCGGCCCTGAGCTCTCCGGTGCCCCCTCCAGTCTACACTGGCTTTGGGGGAATCCTCTGTCATTGGAGGGTGGGGCAACTACTCTACCCCATCTCCCTGCCCACAGCCTTGTCTACAGCTCCCATGGGAGTTTTCAATGAGGGAAACTCAAGCTCTCGCTGGGTAAAAGCAGAAAAGTAAGGCTCTCTGCACCATTCTCTCCAATGCTAGCTCCAACATCACTGTCGTCTGTGACTCGATATAAGGGTCTCCCTCTGCCTCACAGTTTCCTCATCTGTAAAATGGGCATAATAATCATGGCCCATGTGGCCGTGTACAGGATTATGTGAGGTGATGCAGTGAAACGCTCCTGGCGCACAGTCAGCTCAATAAACGGAAGGTACTGTTCTCACTTAGGATTCTCTTGTTTTGGGATGATAGAAATAAAACTCAAGTAAGTAAGTTTTATTTCTTAATAAAGCTTAAGAAGGCATTTTATTGGTTTAAGTAACCAAGAAGGGCAGGGCTGGAGCTGGCCTTAGGGAGGGAGGTCTGGGACCGGGAACTCAAACACCAAGACACTCTTCTCAGCTTTTTATCTCTAACTGTTGGCTTCCTTCCTTCCTTCCACAGACAGGCTTCCCCATGGATGAGGACATGACTCCCAACAGCTCTAAACTCACACCTCATCACCCATTAGGAAAGGATTCTTTCTCATCAGCTTAAAAAAAAAAAAAAAAAAAAAAATCCCAAGAAAGGACACCAATTTGCCTGGCTTGGGTCACATGATCACCCCTGGACCAATCACAGTAGCCAGGAGGATGGAGTCCTCCGATGGGCTCAGCCTGGGTCATGTGCCTAGGGTGCTGGGGATGTGCTAGAAGAAAGAGAGGACCAGGATGCTGTGCAATTTTCTCCTCTGGGAGTCCTGTATGTGGGTGGAGATGGAGAATACTTCTCCGTGCTAGGTGCTGCGGATGGCATGAAGCCACTTCTTACAAGTGTTACATCCTCTTGGTGTGCCAGGTTTATCCTAAAACATACTCTTTGTAGAAACAGCTCGACTTAATACGGCTTAATGCTGCCCCAATCCACCATCTTCAGCCGCTGTTTGCAGAGCTTACGCAGAGCTCACAGCGGCAAAGCCCAGGCACGGTGACAGTCTCACTGGAGGGCCTATCGTGGATCTTTCCTGCCCCTGCCTACTGTCTCCAGACACAGCTGGGTGCTGGCCTCCTGGATGCCTCCTGGACGCCAGGCTGCAGATCTCATGGAGATTGGGGCTGCTGTTCTTAAAGCAAAACGTGACAGTGCTGGAAGGGACCTCAGGAACCACCTGGCCCATTTCATAGGTGGGGAGACAAGCCAAGAGAGGGCAAGGCACCCTGCCTACCCAAGGACACAGAGCTCTTTTGGGAACGGTGTCTTCTTCCTCAAGCACCGTCAACCTGTGGGTATGGTAGGTCTTCAATAAATATTAAGTGAATGAATGAATGAACTAAGATTTTCATCCAGACCTCTTGTTTTCCAGGCCCATATAACTCTGCTCCCTCTTGAACCTAAGAATCGTAATTTCTAAATCTAAAGTCCTTGCCCATTCTAAGGGGGATGGGTCCTTGGCCAGGATGAGCAGGAGGGATGTAGAGGTGCTAACAGGACCAAAACGCTGACAATCCTAGCTGAAGTGAATGAGAAGTGGTATGTGGTACTGGGGCAGGCAGGTGGGGAGGATAGACTGGAGAGGGATAAGTATATACTCATCATCTTTGTGTAATTTAGGATTTGGTCCTGTGTGTGATAGGGCAGGGATTCCATTCCCATCTGCCGGATGAGAAACCTGAAGCTTCAAGAGGGCAAATGACTTACTCAGCCTTCCTCCCCCTCCCCTGCAGGCCCCAGCAGTTTTCGGAGGAGCTTAGACCCCTTCCCAGGTGTAGGTGTCTCAGCTTCTGGCTCACAACCCTCTGTGGCAGACACGTGGGACCTCAGCATCTGCCACTCTGCCTAGGAGCTCTCCCTGGTGGTCCTTCCAGGGCAGACCAGACATGCTGGGAATGAATAGCCCCCTCCCTGGAAATGATCCTTAACCAGTGGCTGACACCCTGACACCCAAGTTGGGGATACATACTCCAGCTGCCTTGCCCCTCAGGTGGCTCAACACCAAGGCTGAACACGTACGTACCACACGGTTCCCAGCATGGTCAAGATCCAGTTGCCCAGTAGGGGTCACTTGCATGATAACAAGTCATTCATTGTGTTCTCTCCCTGCCCTGCTTTACTTCCATGATCCCTGGCGGCATTTCCTGGGATCTTCTCTTAAATAAACTACTTGCACTTTAATCCTTGCCTTAGAGTCTGCTTCTAGGTTAACCCAAACTAAGACAACCACCTTCTTTTAAAAAGAGAGTGGACCTATTGGCTAAATTATGACAAATGCAGCCCATAAAAAGGAAATCCAAGTCAGGTCTAGAATGCCACAATGCTGTCTTACTACCCGCCTGCCCCTCTCCGGGATCCCACCCTCACCTGTCCTACAAGTTTCTCCACCACCCACTAAGGAGGTCATTGCCTGTGAGGGTGTCACAAGTCATGCTACTGAGAACCAGCACCATGCAAGGCTGACTCCATCCCTGAGCTCTGAGTGACAGTTTCCCATGGCTCTGATAAGATGCCAGGAGTGAGTTGGCATCTGCCCTGCCTTCTCAGGCAGGCGCTGGTCTGTCCCTGTGCCACCTACGAGCACAGCTTCATGTCACCTCATTCCTGGACTGACCCCACAGTAGGATGTGTGCCTGGGTCTGAGGACCAGAATCATGGAGTCATGGAACGCTGAGCAGGAGAGACCCACAGGGACCGAGTGCCTTGTCTAACCCTCCCATTGTAAGGGGGAGGAAATGAGACCTGGAGAGATGAGGTCTTGTCCAAGGTCATACAGTGAATCAGGAATGGGGGTCTTGTCCTGGGGCACACAGTGCATCAGGCTGGAATGGGGCGTGAACCTAACCTTTTTTCTTTTATTTCCAGTGATGTTTTTGCTTATTATCAAAAATTATGAAAAGAGGAGAGGGGAATGTGACAGAAGACCAGGAACCCAGGATTTAAGGCTACGCAGACCTTGACTTGAAACCCAGTTTTGCTGACTGTTGGCTGAGTGACTTTAAGCGACTCAGTACCATGTGCCTCAGTTTCCATGATTGTAACGTTACGGTTCTACCAGCCATCCAACAGGGCTGTCAGAGACAACGAAGGTAGAAGGCACCTGGTAATAAACATTCGTCAATTCTGAATCTCAAATGAGATGCCGCCCATCTTTAGGCCCCCATGTGGAATAAACTCCAGGGAGGTTAAACAGAAATACCTTCTCTATGTTCTGGAGAGTTTACAGCAGGGTCTGGTGCGGAATTTGCAGCTTGTGTGTTTCAGAGTACTACTCTGTGTGAGAAAAGATGCCGTGTGAACAAAGAACTGCACTGCCAAGTAAGTTTGGAAAGAGTTCCAAGTTTGTGTACCGCAGGACTTTTCAAGGCCGCTGCTTCTGGATGTGCTCTTGCATGTACAGCATTTCCTGGTGTATCCGACCATGCAGTTCTTGTCAGGAGCACTAAATGTTCCCCAGCAGTTAGGGGTGCTGCAGGAAACAATTTGGGAAACAGTTGCAGGACTATTGTTAAGGCCACCAGACTAAAATCAGGAGCCTTTGCTTCTTATTTTGTGTTTGCCACTTACTCACTGTGTGACCTTAGACATGTCCCTGACCCATATGGGCCTCAGTTACCCCATCTGTAAAATGAGAGTGGGGGGAATGGAATGCCTAAGGGTGCTTCTAGTTCTGATGTGCTGGGATCTCAAAGCTGGTCTCTACCATTAGCTCCCCACTTTTAACCCTAGCACACCCAATTCTGGCCAAGGACGGTGCTGGGAGAAGGGCAGAGGGTCCCAAGAGGGTGCCAGCAAGCAGGGTCACTGCTGGTCTCATGTCTTGCCCCAGAAAGGTAGGAGGAACTGTTGGGGCAGGGCCCTGCCAGCCTCCTGCCTGGAGACATGAGAGCTGCTACCCTCCCCTCCCTCCTCCTCTGCCCCCCTGCTGGGACAGTCAGCCGCTGGGGGATTAAGAGCAGGCCCAGCGCCCATTCAAGCCATTCAGCAAGACAGGAAACCAAGCGCGCTCCTGCCCGCCCGCCTCTGCTGGGCAGGTCTGCAGGATTATGCACATTGTGTTGCGGCCTTGCACAAAGGGAGGCCCAGCCCATGGGGAAAGGCTGTGTCCAGGCGGGAATCCACCACCCGGTAGCCCGGGCAGGCTGCGGGGCTGCAGAGCTCATCTGCCTGTCTGCCAAGCCAGAGGCTGCACACTCACAGGTGCCCGGGTTGCCCTTTACCTGCCAGGGGGTAGCTTGGGGCTCCCAGGGGCATGATGGCATGATGGGTGCCATCCCTTACAGTGTCCACCAAGACAAGGTCCCCGCATCCACACACAAAGTTTTAGCCTGAGTGCAGGAGTCTTTTCTTGGGACAATGCAGACATCTGCACAAAAGGCAGGTAGGATGCAGGCGGCAGACAGGCAGGCGAGGACAAGTTCATCTCCTGAAGGCCTCTGAGGAACTGGCATGTTCATTTTCTCTACCTTCTTACAGCCACCATCTAATTGTTCACCTGGACAAGCTGCATTTGGCTTTGAAGGTGACTCAAAGAAAGAGATGTTCTCGTCAGTTCCCAAGGGCCAAGGCCAGATCTGGCCAGACAGCCAGGCTCTGTTGCAGGTCAGTCCCATCTGCCCACTTGAAGATATGGGCCTTCACTATCTGGGATCCTGTGGAAAAGATGTGTGCCCCAGGGGGTGCAGAATGCCCTGAACTTCACTCATTCCTCATTTCAGCCATATCTGTGTACACCTGGACCATCACTGATAATGTTTTTCTTTTTATCAACTTTTTAAACTGAAACAACTTCTTTGGCCCTTTGCTAAGCAATAATATCTGTGAAATCATGGGTCTTATGTGCTAGTTCCTAATGTAACAAAAATAATTCCCCAATCATAGAAAAAAATGGTTTGGCCCTAGACTATCTACAGCAGCTTGAACATTGTCCATGGTAAGCGAGGTAGAGAGAATGGGGATTGGGTAAGATAGTCACCAAGCCCCCTTCAGCTCTTTGGAGCTGGGTATATATGAAACTGGGAATCCTCAATGCCACTGATTCCGAAATTCTCCACAGCCACCTAAGCCAGACCCTCAACAGTCATCCCAGACCCCTCCTCCTTCCTCACCCCTCTGATGCATTCAGTAGGTCTCCTGAACACCTCGCCCGTCTGCCCCATCCTCTCCCATCCCAGGGGCCACCCCCTCAGTTCCCGCTTTCATCCACTCTCCCCAGTTCCCTACAGGAGCCGCCTTGCTGGTCTGCCTGTCACCTCCTGACCACCTCCAATCCACTCTCCACCCTGCAACCTGGGCACTGTTTCTGCCATGCATATCGAAAGCACCTGGAACACGGTAAACACTCCATTAATAACAGCTATGGTATTTTCAAGGATGCAAATCTAATTATGTCTCTTTACTGCTTAAAAGCTTTCCATGGTTTCCCCCATAGACCTCAGGACACCTGGAAATTCCTTAACCTGGTATAGAAGGCTCTTCTGATCTAGCCCCTCCCTACTCCTTTAACTACATTCTTCGTCGTTTCCCACCTCTACCCCTGCGCTCCAGTGACCAAAGCGTGAGGTGGCCACATGCGCCACACTGTTCCTTGTCTCTGTGCCTTTGCGGATTCTGTCTCTTCTCCCAGGAATGTCCCCCTCCCAGACCACTACCTCTTCTTCAGCTGGCTAGCCAATTTAGGGTCTTACTAAATGGCATCATCCTCTCTGTATTTGTCAGCTTGTGCAGCATAACAAACCACCCCAAAACATAGTAGCTTAAAACAAAACAAAACCAAAAAACTTCTGATTATTTCTCACCAGTCTGTAGGTTGGGTGGATAGTTCTTCTGGTCTGGGCTGGCCTCACTCACATGTGCAGGGCCTCAGCTGGGATGTCTGGAACAGCAGGGATGGCTAGAATCTCTCTTGACATGATCTTATCCTCCAGGAGGCTAACCTGGATTTGTTTACATGGTAGACTCAGGTTCCCAGCGACAAGAGAGGGCAAGCCCAATTGTGCAAGTAGTGCTTATGAAGTCTCTGCTGGCATCACATTTGCAAACATCCGCTGGCCAAAGTAAGTCACATGATCAAGCCTGGCTTCAATAGTAGACAAGGAAGGCAACCCCCAAATGGACACTGAAGGCAAGGTGCAGGGATCTTGAAGAGGGAAGAGGGGACAAAGAACTTCTCTAGGAATCAATTAACAAAGGCTTACACTTGAACTTTGAGTAATGTCCTACAACATGCCTAAAGATGTTCTTCAAATGTTAATAAACTCCCTGAGATAAGAGAGTATTACCCTCCTGCAGGTGGCCCAGAATAGGAGTCCAGAGGAAGATGTGTGGATGTGGGACAAGACAGGCCCAGAACAGACCTGAATGGAGGCCCTTCCTTAGTTGAGTCGTTCTTGATCTTTGGAGATTGGGACACACTGTCAATACTAGGGTTTCTAGAGGCATGCCTGAAGGGATTATACTGTACTGCCAGGTTTGCAGGGTTTACTTGCTTGCCCCTCAACCTTGTGACACCATTTACTAGAACCGATGGCTGCTCAGGCTTATTCCCTTACACACCCACAAAGCAGAGTTCTGTGTGTAATTCTATGTCAAGATGACCCCTTGTTACTTGTGCTTACTTCTCACTCACAGTGAGTTGTACTCCATAATCCCTCCAGTTCAATCTTCTAACTACATCAGGACTTACTGTAGCTGAAATTGAGTTTACATTTTTTCAGTACTCCAGTATACCCTGCTTAGGAAGTACTGCTTTAGTCAGTCACACAGCTAAGCCAGTGAGACCCTCCATCAAGAAGCTGGATATTTGGGGCACCTGGGTGGCTCAGTCGGTTAAGCGTCTGCCTTCGGCTCAGGTCGTGATCCCAGGGTCCTGGGATTGAGCCCCACATCGGGCTCCCTGCTCAGCAGGGAGTCTGCTTCTTCCTCTCCCTCTGCCTGCCCCTCTGCCTACTTGTGCTCTCTCTCTGTCAAATAAATAAATAAAATCTTTAAAAACAAAACAAAAAGAAGCTGGGTATTTGTCACAGCCCATCAATTTACAGTATGTTGCATATACACTTAGGCATAAATATATTTAAAATATATGTAATTCTTGTTTAATAATACACCTCATTCTCTTTTAGTGGTTCCATTTATCTTAAAATTTTTTTGATTGAGATATTATTATGTGAATACAGTGAAGTACTAGAAATGTCCTAGATCTTGATCTTGGTGTAAACATGTATGTTCCTTTGTGTCTGACTTCTTTTGCTCAGAGTAATGTCCTGAGATACATCCATGTTGTTGCATATATCAGTAGTTTGTTCCTTTTTATTGCTGAGAAGTACTCCCTTGTGTGAATATATTACAATTTGTTTATGGACATTGGGCCGTTTCTAGTTTAGGGGTATTATGAATAATGCTGCTCGGAATACATACCCTTGTACTTGTCTTTTGGTGAACTACATTTCTCTGTGGTATATATTCAAGAGTGGAATGGCTGGATCATAGGATAGGTGTATAGTTAGCTCTAGTGCGTAATTTCAAAGAGTGACTGAGGTTTTTCCTTCATAAAGTCCCCCCAGGTACTGTTATACATAGACTTCCAGACTGGTTGGATTCTGCCTGAATGTCAGCCTATATTCTAGTGCTCCAGATGGGCCCAACTGGATCAGCAGCCCCCTTTACAGAATGCTGTCTAAAAAAAAGACTTTTTTCAGCCTTGTCTATGCTATACAATTCATTGGCACTCTCTCATACTTTATTCCAAACATCATTTGACATTTCACCAGACTGAATGCTCCTTGAGGGCCGGTAGTCTGCCATCCCTGTAATTCCTCTTGCTTGGCATGCAATAGATAATTAATGTTTAAAGATAAGTAATAATAATTAGTTAGCTGTTACTGTGTGAGAAATTATGTTAAAGCTCGGTGGCCTAAAACATTTGTTGTCTCACAGCTTCTGTGGATCAGAGATCCAAGAGCAGCTTAGCTGGGTGGTCTGGCTCAGAGTCTGTCATGAGATTACAATCAAGGTATTGGTCAGAGCTGTAGGCATCCAGTGGCTTGACTGGGGCCAGAGGATCCTCTTCCTAATTCACTCACTGCTGACTGTTGTCTGGAGACCTGCAAGCTGGCTTCCCCAGAGCGAGTGATTTGAGAGAGAGCAAGTAGCAAGCCGGGGCCTCTTTTATGATCTAGACTTTGAAGTCACACATGGTCACTTTTGCTTTATTCTGTTCATTAGAAATGAGGCACTAGGTCCAGTCAGTACCCAAGAGGAGGAGAATTAAGGTCCACCCCATGAAGGGAGGAATATTAAAGAATTTGTAGACATATGCTAAAACCACCATCTCTAATAATAGCTAACATCTGTTGAGTGCTTACTATGTGCCAGGTGCTATACTATGTATTTTTCACTGAGTATTTTGTTTAATCCTTATTACAACCCTACAAGGGAGATACCATCTTCAATTTTTCATGCAGGAAACTGAGGTGCTGAAATATGAAGGAATTTGCCCAACATCCCACAGTAGCTAACTGAGCTAGGATGGGAGCCCAGAGGTCAGATTCCCAGAGATCTTGCTCCTAACCACTAAGTAATACAATGAACAAGAGACAGTGGAGGATTCTATGCATTTAGGGTTCTCAGATGGAGTGGAAGGCTGAATGGTGGACCCAAAGATACATCCATATCCTAATTTCTGGAACCTGTGAATATTACCTTATTTGGCAAAGGATGTGATTAAGTTAAGGATCTTCAGAGGAGATGCTTACCCTGGATTATCCATGTAGGCCCTACATGCAATCACATGCAGCCTCATAAAAGAGAACAACAGGGAGTTTTACACAGACAAAGGAGGAGAAAACAGGGAGGAAAAATTATGTGAAGACAGGGGCTGAGATTGAAGTGATGCGGACACAAGCCAAGGAATGCTGGCAGCCACCAGAAGTCGGAAGAGGCCAAGAATGCATCCCCCTCCCCCATGGAGTCCAGAGGAACTGCAGCCAAGCCGACACCTTGTTTTGGGACTTCTGGCTTCCAGAACTATAAGAGAATAAGTTGCTATAGTTTTAAGCCACTAAGTTTGTTGTACTTGGTTACAGCAGCCAGAGGAAACTAATACAGATATAAAGTGTATCCTACCTCCCTGTTCGGTGTCACTTTTGATAGAATGGAGTGTTTCAGGCTTATTAATGTGGTTCCTGTCTTTGGACCAGCTTGGCAGCAACTCAGCCTGAAAGCAGTAGAAAAATTAAAATCAGGTTAAAAGGAGAGGAAGAGGGCGCCTGGGTGGCTCAGTCGGTTAAGCAACTGCCTTCGGCTCAGGTCATGATCCTGGAGTCCCTGGATCGAGTCCCGCATCGGGCTCCCTGCTCGGCAGGGAGTCTGCTTCTCCCTCTGACCCTCCCCCCTCTCATGTGCTTGCTCTCTCTCATTCTCTCTCTCTCAAATAAATAAAAAATCTTTAAAAAAAAAAAAAAGGAGAGGAAGAAAATTGTATAATAACCATCTATATTGTTATTATTGAACTTAAATTTTACTCTGAGCTTCCCGGTAGCTGTGGCTAAAAGAGAATCTAGATGGATTATATAATTTTCATTTTCTGATAAAAAGGACACACATCTATTCTTCAAAAAATACACATCTTTCCCTCATATTACATACTAAGAACAACTGAGCAAGTGTGTCTTCACCCGCTGAACAAAGCAAGAGATAAAATATCAAGAGTGACTTCGAGAAGATCAAGGGACTTGCCTCATGTAGAGGTTCTTGTGTAATCCCTGGATAAAAACCCCAGACTGACAGAGAAACACAATTCAGCATCACCCAGGCTGGCACCCAGGAATGACAGCTCGTGTGCGTGCAGGGTGCCAAGGATCAAAAAGTGCTTTATACGCATTATCCTACATATGCTCAACGGCTCCTGAGAACCAGGCAGGGCAGCCATGTAATCTGCACTTTACAGATGTAGAAACCAAGGCCCAGAGAAATGAAGAGATTAGATTGCCCCCAAGGTCACACAGCTGATGAGTGAAAGGGCTGGGTTTCAGTGAGGCTCCAAGAATAGTAGCTTCTACTTAGTCCAGATGCTTCCTATTGCTCTACAAGGATTTCATGCTCATCTGTCCTAATTCTCCAAGCACACTGAGCCTGTGTGGGAAGGGTCCTACTCTCACGCTACTTGGGAAGCCCCCAGTATCTACCCAGGGCTGGTTGGTCAAAGACCATACCTCACCCCCAGCCTGCCTGGTCCTTCAGATCAGGTCCTAAGCCCACTGAGAAGAGTCTCTTAAAGGAGAGGAGGTGAGGGGGCGCTGATTGTGGGGCTCAGACCCAGCATGAGGAAGAGAGATCCAAGAGGAGGGGTGATGCTGGCCCAGCTGGGGTGTGGCCCGGGCGCTGTCCACCCTGCAGTGCTGACTGGTGTCTGGTTCTTGGGGAAAATGGGACCCCCGAGGGAGACAGGTTTGGTCTTCCCATCTCCCACCCTTCATGTCCAGAGGCTGACAGTGTTGGAGTCATTTTATCACCTGAGGGACTGGGAGGAGGAGAGGGACTGGCCACTTCTTCTCCCCTCCCTTGGTTTCTCCCCGCTCCATGCCCTTTGGTGCCTCTTTCTCCCCATTCATCCTCTTCCTCTTTCACTCCATTCCTATCTCCTCACCATTCCTCTGGAGTCACTTTCTTTCCACCCCCTCTATGCTTATCTGCTCTCTGTTTCTTCCATTCTTCCTCTTCACTCACTAGCTGTGCAACTACTTGTAAGTTTCTTAACTTCTCTGAGTAAAAGCCCTGACCTCACAGGGTGGTTGTAAAGCTCTATGGCCAGTATAGAGAAAATGCTCAATTCAAGTGCATTGCCCTCACCCATTTCCCTTTCTCCCAGGGTGGGTGGGGACACCACCTTAGCTCCCTTTGCCTCCCTCAACCGAGCCCAGCATGCTGACTGCTCAACAACCACTGGAGAAAACCTTGGGGCATGATCATCTTCCTCCACCTGAGACAGACTCTAGTCCAGAGAGTCTGGCTGCACCCAGCAGGGCACGGGGGTGACAGATGATGTTTAATAAAGATCTCTAGAGGGGAAGGGAAGGGAATCATAATTTACTGCATGCCTACTGTGTGCCAGGCACGGGGGTAAGCATTTTACATGCATTAGCACATGGGGTCTCTGTAAGAACCCTACGAAGCAGGTACTATTATTAGTATACTTGTTAATAGATGAGTAGAGAGATCAGAGTGGGGAAGTAATTTTCCCTGGGTCAGCTATTAAGTGGTGAAGACAGGTCAGTCTGACTCTAAATGCCATGCTCTTTAATTTAACTTTTTACTATGGGAAAATTTAAACATAGAAGAGTAGACAGAATAGCATCATGAATCCCCATGTACCTATCACCTAGCTTTAGCAACCAACTCTTGGCCAATCTTGTTCCATCCCTACCCATATCACCCTTTCCTTATTCTGAGGAATATTTCAGATGTTATATAGTTTTGTCCATAAATATTTCAGTATGCGCCTTTAAGAGATAAACTTAATTTTATTTTATTTTTTTATTTTTAAAGATTTTATTTATTCATTTGCAAGAGAGACAGAGAGAGAATAAGCAGGGGGAGAGGCAGAGGGAGAGGGAGAAGCAGACTCCCCGCTGAGCAGGGACCTGATGCGGGACTCGATCCCCGGACCCCGGGATCATGACCTGAGCCAAAGGCAGACACGCTCAACCATCTGAGCCACCCAGGCGCCCTTGATAAACTTAATTTAAAAAATATAGCCAAAATACCCTTACTATGCCATAAAGCTTTGGAATAACTTAAGA
This sequence comes from Halichoerus grypus, assembly GCF_964656455.1. Lineage (NCBI taxonomy): Eukaryota > Metazoa > Chordata > Mammalia > Carnivora > Phocidae > Halichoerus > Halichoerus grypus. The sequence continues at coordinate 61,617,418 of NC_135725.1, forward strand.
TTATCAAGTAATAGGGCAGCATTCACATTTCCATTCATCATCCTGCTTTTCTGCTCTCCCCTTCTGCCTCTTTTAATAAAGATAATGATACCTCTTCCACTGCAAAGCCCTCCCACACACATTATCTTATTTAATGCTCCTATCGGCCCTTGGAGGACTTTCCTCACTCTGGAAATGAGCGAAACGAAGCTCAAAGAGGTGAATGGACTTGCCCACGGTCACATAGTAGGTTAGAGCCAGAGCCTGGCCCTGTGTCCCCAGCCCTTGCTTCTTTCCACCCCCAGAGGCCCTGAGATGGGAGATTTCAACTGTAAAGCTCCGAGGCTCAGGGGGCTCATGGAGTAGGCTGAGAGACACTCCCCCCAATGGCAGCAGGCTGGATAGCATGTATTCTCAGCTGGGGAAGGACAGCCAAGTTCCTTTCTCTGGGTAACAACAGGACTAATTCCATGGCTCAGGCTTTTTTGCATGCAATAGCTCCCCAAAGCCCTGGCAGCGGCTAGAGCTTACCACCTAGCTTCCTGAGCGGCATGCCTTAAGCCCCCTGCACTATGAGAGATTGGATGCTGAAGCCCAAAGGGCAGGCACAATAGCCAGATCACTCAGCCAGCCTTACCCTAATTCTACTTTTTGCCTAAGTGCAGGCGGAGGGCAAAGGTCTCTCTGTTTTTCTTCTGGGAACCTCCTTGCCTAGCCAGCCTTGCACATGCAAAGAATGCCAAGGATTCCATTCTAAATCCCCTGGCTTTTATGGCTAATTCTTCCATTAGACTGCAGGCTACAGAGTAAACCCCTCAGCCTGGCATTCAAGGCCTGCAGTCTGCCCGACACCACTGATGTGACCTATCATAGAGACCCATGAGACAATTTCAGGGAGCACCAACAAAGCTTTATACTAGCTAATTCCCAAAATTGTCCAGTTAGAGCTTTTCTTCTTTAGCTTTAGACTATGTTCTCTGTTTAAATGCAGGCATTGTTCCTGCCAGCAGTATCCACTAAGTCTCTTTCCATAGCTCAAATGTAGTGCCCTAATAATACCACTTGCTACTCGCTTGCCCATATAGACCATGGCATTTCATTCCTCCATACCTTTGTTCATACTGCTTCTGCTGCCTGGAACCTTACTTCTTCTTTCTTCATCCACTAACTACCAGGGGTGCCTGGACTCAGCTGAGGCATCTCCCCCTCTGGAGAACCTTCCTGAATGCCTCCCTCCTCTCATAGCCTTTCCCACCTCCACACTGGACGAAGGGCCCTTTCATGGGTTTAACTTGACTATACCACTTATCTCACTGTACTATAAGCCAGCACACTCTGCCCTCCAAAGCAGAGATCAATGTTGTTCATCCCAGTCTTCTCCAGGCCTAAACACAGGGCCTGGCACACAGTAGGATCTCAACTTAAAGTGCTTGTTGAAATACTTTATCTCACTGAACCATCACTACACCTCTCGGGGTTAGGCTGCTCAGGAATGGTGGGTGATTCTCCCATTTCACAGAAGTGGAAGTTGAGACATGGAGAGGCAAAGGGCCGTGCCCTGGGAACCCAGGGCTGAGAGGGGGCCAACGCTCTTACCTGTGTCTCCTGCCTCCTGGTCTAGATGCTCATGCTGCTCCCCTCCCAGATGTGCCCTGGAGGCCCAGGGCAGAGGAGATGAGACAACACAGAGCAGGGGGAAGTACCTTGGGGCACTGTGGAGTAAGCACCTGTGCCCAAACACCTCCAGCACAATCCTCTGACGTCACAGGGCAAAGCCTCAATTCTTCATGCTGGCCTCGGGGCCTCCCATGACCTTCCCCAAGCCCACCTCTCCAGCCTCATCCTTTACAATTACCTCTCAGATGCCCCTGCTGCCCCCACACCTGCCTACTCACCCTTCTTTGGGCTCGTCTGAGTTTTCAGGACCCTGTGCTCAGTGCCCAAGCTCTGTGCCCATCATGTCCTGAAACCCCGTGTTCAGCACAACTCGATTAAGAGGTGGGGTAGGTGCTTACACGAGTTTTCCGATGGCAGGGTGACAAGGCAGCATAGTGCTCAAAACAAGCAGAGCAATCAGTATTCCCCACACTGGGCTCATGGAATACCTGCATCCTAGGAGATGCTTCTAACTATTTCTCCACAAAAGAGCCACATGGGCAATATAATAATGATCTTAAATGTATTGAGTGATTATATTTCAGGCACAGTGCAGAGCATTTTGCATGCAATGCTGCATTTCATCCCCACAACAATGCTAAAGCTGCAGATCAGAGACGCTAGTGAATTTCCACATGGTCACACAGCTAGAAAGTAGCAAACCAAGATTCAAAACCTAGCTGGTGCTCTCAGCCACTTTGTGAGCCTACTTTTGTCTGTCTACTGCATTGTCCCTTGAGGAAATTCAAGGTGTAATTAACATGTTAAACATCCGAGGATTCTTATTTAAATTTAACTAAATACTGAAGGCTGGAACAACCCCCTCCCCACCATCATCTTTTGCCTTACTGAATGCTATTCACATCCCACAGAATGTCATGCTTCCCTAAACAGTTTGTAAAAGGCTGTGCTAGAAAATATCCCCTCATGTTGTCCCATGTTCCTTCCTGTTGAAGGAACCCTGGTGACCTCTGCCCAGAGCCCCTTTACTGTACACATGGGGTTCCGAGGCCCAGACGGTGGCACAGCCAATGAGGGCAGGGCGCAGGTTTCTGACTCCCTCCTCAGGGCCAAGACAGGCCTTTACTCAAGGCTGGCTGGTGGGGCTGGCAGTCTGGAAACCTCTCAGCAGGCGGAATTCACACACCTTCCTGTAGAGGCCGCACAGGCTTCAAAAGATGGAAACTGTGGAAGCAGCACCATATTACTGAAAAAAAAGTCATAAGATCCGAGGACCACAAAACAGGATGGTTCCACAGATTGCATCAAATTTAACTCCTCCAACACAAAGGCACAAAGGCCCAGAGAGGGAACTGGACTTGTCCAAGGCCACACATCAGGCTCAAAGCACAGCTGGAAATAGAATTCAACCCTCCTGTCTCCTGCTCCAAGGCTCTTTCTGGCTTTTCCTGCAACTGCTGTTATATATGTCTGTCTCCTCAGCCTGGCCAGAGACCCCTCAAGAGCAAACATAGTGTCCAATTCATGCCTGATTTCCTGGCTACTGACATTTAGGGCTAAAGAAATAGTAACCAAGTGAACAAATAAAACACTTTATTTTTACCAAAAAGCTCTATTTCTCAGCTTGATCATCTACATGGCTGAGATTAACTTTTGGCTGCTTCTGAAAATGACTATATCCTCAAAGGATAAACATTTGCTATCAAAGAATAACAGCAACACTTAATGCTTAACGTATGTGTGTGTATACACACCCAGCCCCCAAACATTGCTCTAAGCATTTTACCTATATTAACTTATTTAAATCTCACAGTGACCATAAAAGGTAGGTGGTATCATCATCATCATCTCCATTTTTAGATGAGAAAAAAAGTGTCACAAAGAGATTAGATAACTTGTGCAGTCACACAGCTAACAAATAATGCCATCAGGATTTGACCCCAGGCACTATGACCCCAAATATGCCAGGATATGACCCCAGGCACTATGACCACTATGTTCTTAACCACTATGTTGTAGTACCTCTCAAAGGTGCTGTCTTTGCCAACCATGTCCAACGTGCCAGGCACTTTGTTAAACCATCATTTATATTATCTGTAATACTCACAGCAAAGCCCTGAGATAAAGATTATTTTTCATTTTATGGCTGAAAAATGGAGGCCCAGAGGTATAAAAGGACTTAGGTGTCTAAAGCCACACAGCTAGGAAGTGACAGACTCGGGATTTGAAGCCATCAGTTCTAGTGATATGCCTATAGTCATCTCTCATGGTTTATGGCTAAACTGTCATAAGCAATTCAGTCAAAACTTAAGTAAAAGCCAATGCACTGTGTCATCTTCCATAATATCATGTGAAATATTTCCCTTCCAAAATAGAAACATCTTCCTTTTATTGATTGGTTTTGTTCCAAAGTTTATTCATTAATTCATTTGTTCATTCAAATACTTATTGGACCTCTCTCTCTCTCTCTCTCTCTCACACACACACATGCTAGCCAGAACTTCATATGAGGGTTATTAACAATAAACATGACAGACACTGTCCCTACTAACCCTACCTTCATAAAGCTTACATTCCAGTAAGACAAATGATCATTGAACAATTCATTTCACAATTAGACACTCAAAATGGTGGTGATTCCTACAAAGAAGAGGTAAAGAGAACTATACTGTGATTGGCTTGCTCAGAGTATAAAGTTCTGGTTAATCTGCATGTTTTGAAAGCTATTATTAAAATTACATTCCATAGCTCCATATGGCAGTTATAAAAAAAAAGGCAGAGATAAGTTCTTACTTATCTGAGAGAAAAAAGGGAATCATTGGTCAACACATATCCCTGGAAAACAAGACTATTTAAGAGTAAATTAAGAGAGAAGATAGTCAAGAGGTATTTAACAAGAATATCTTCTGAGTGGCTCCTATATGATAGAACTCTCTGGGGGGTGGTTCCCACCAATGCCATTAAGGAGGAGTTATTATGCCAATTTAAAGAGGGAAAACCAAAGATACAGAGAAGTTAACTAATGCTGTAGAGATCAGTAACATAGCTATGAAGTAGGACCAGGATTCAAGCCCAGGTTGATGTGACAGCAACACTCAGAATCTTTCCCTGAACTATACTGTATTTTTTTTTTTTAATCTTAAAAGCTGATCAGCTAAGAGTTGAAACTTTGGACTCTGACATCATAGGTATGCAAAGTCTCCTTGTCAATACCATCTCTTCGCCATGGGGCCCTGAAGAAGAAACACTACATTTTCTGGGAACCAAGAGGATCAAAATGAGAAGATCCCGCATGATGCAAACCACAGTTGTGGGGGGAATTGTTAATTACTGGAATGATTGCATTCCTTTCCCCTGAGATATAGGCTTCTCGAACAAAAAGCTTTAATATTTTGTTTATGCAAATGGAGAAAGCAGTCTCCATCTCTCAAATAGGATGGCCCAAGTGGGGTCTTTTCTCTGCCTTTCTATGACTTAAGCAAACATTTTCCTTCTCTAAAGCAATTCCACCTCTTGGTGCAGCCAAAACCTTGCCCAAAGTTCCTGGTCCCAATTTCAGGAGCAAAACCATTTCCTACTAATCCAGTTTTCTCACAGTTTGAAAGAGACAATGGGGCTTCACTTTTTGTTTGAAGAAAAAAAGGGCTCATCCTCTGGCGTGGCAACAATCTTTATCTGATCACCCACATGGGCCTGACCCCACAAATGCCTTTTCCCATCAGCGACGAACACTTCAGAGCATTTTCCAACATTGAGAATGAATCCAACTCTGAAATAGGTAAGTGTAGACTGTGCCTTGGCCAGGGTGCCTTCCTGGAAGCCTACTGCTCCCACCAGCCCCAGCTGGCCCGGCCATGGGGGTCTGGGAACCTGAGTGTCCAGTGAGCTGTTGCTCCTGAAGCAGACATTCTGCCTCCTTGAGAGTGAACAGGGAAGAGGGCACCTGGACAGGCGTGTACAAACAGCCCTCCTTCCTAAGGAGCTTGCCTTTCAGGTTTCCTAAGAGCTGATGTGCCCGTGGATTCTATAATGAGAAGGGATTTGTTTGTTGAAGGATCTTTTCAGCTTTATTGCTTAACTCAAAGGTGAGAAGGGGGTGCGGGCAAGATGAGAATTATTCTCCTTTGCTTTCCTTTGCCTTCCCAAATAGTCCAAATTTAAGCTTTGTCTGCAGCTGCCCTGAAATAGCAGCCAAGATAGTTTTAAGGATGGAGAGACAGAAGCTCTAGTCCTGGGCTGGCCCCCTAACCTGTGTGACCAGGGGCAAACTCTTCCCTTTCTCTGGGCTACAGTCCTCCCATGTGTTCAATGAGAAGGTGGGTACTATTATCTGTGTCTCGGTTCCCTCATCTGTACAATGGGCATTGCAGTGAATATCTGACTTCACCTTCTTGGTTGTTAGAAGGATCAAAATGGACTAATATCAAGTAAACCAGATCTGAGACCTGAAGGCTTAATTTTGACAGTGGATATTTTAGAACTATACAGCAAGGGTGAGTTCTCATTGGCTTTGAGATTTTCTTGGGGACTATCAACATCTTTGTGCAACAAATATACTTTATTTTGTTTTTATAACTTTTTTATTTTGGAAAACTTTTTAAAAAAGATTTTATTTATTTATTTGAGAGAGAGAGAAGGAGCAGTGGGGAGGGGCAGAGAGAGAGAAGCAGACTCCCCGCTGAGCAGGAAGCCCTTTATGTGGGGCTTGATCCCAGGACCCTGGGATCATGATCTGAGCCGAAGGCAGACACTCAACCAACTGAGCCACTCAGGCGCCCCAATTTTGGAAAACTTTTGATTTACAGAAGAGTTGCAAAGATAGAATAGAGCGTTCATCCAATTTTCCCTGATATTAGCATCTTAAGTAACTATTGTACAATTATCAAAGCTAAGAAATTAACAGTGACACAAAACTGTTCATTAAACTACAGACTTCACTGAGATTTCACCAATTTTTCCACTTATGTCCTTTTTGTTATTGTTCCAAAATCCAATACAGGGTCGCACATTACGTTTAGTCACCATGTCTCCTTACTTTCCTCCAATCTGACAGTTTCTCAGTCTTCCCCCCTCCTTTTTTTTCCATTACCTTGACATTTTTGGAGAGCACTGCTCAGATATTTTGTAGAATATCCTCAAATTGGGTTTGTCTGATGTTTTCTCATGACATGATAGAAGTAAGGCATTTTTCGGAAGAATGTCACACGGATGAAGTTCCCTCCTCTTTGCATCATAAGAGGTATGACATAAATAACGTTATCACTCGTGAAGTTAAATCCGATCACTTGGTTAAGGTAGTGCCTACCAGGACGCCACCGTAACAGTACTATTTTCCTCTTTCCATACTCTGCTCAGAGAAGATAGTGACTGAGTTCAGCCTGCACTACACTCAAAGTTCAAGGGGTGAGGAATTCAGTCCGTCCTCCAGAGGGAGGAATATCAAAGACTTTGTGGACCTGTGTTGAAACTACCACATTTGGGGAGAGGTCCCTTGAGGCTGTACAAATATCCTGTTTCTCCTTAAGGTTTTGCCCACCAATTTTATCATAATCAGTGGATCTTGCAATTATTACCATGGTGTTCTACAGGTGATTTTCTATTTCCCTCATTCCTTCTATATTTATTATTTGGAATTATTTTGTAAGGAAGATTTGGCTCTTCTTCCTTATTTATTTATATCAATATGGACTCATGGATATTTTATTTTTTTATCCTTTAAGTTATAATCCAGTATTATGTGTATTTACTTTAGCCACTGGAAGCTCTTTTGGGTTGACTCATGTCCTTTTGATATGTCCCATCAGTTTTCTTTTCCTTTTTTTTTTTTAATACTTCCTTACTTTCTGACACTACTTTAGCCTTTAGGATCACCTTGTATTTTCCCTGACTCAGTCCTAGAACTGGCCATTTCTCCAGGGGAACTTGGCTCCTTTCATTGGAGAATGGCATCTAGGAACCAAGGTCTGGACTCTGAGTATGCTCACAGCTACTGGGCTGTCACTGCTTCGAGGCCCCCTCAGCAGACAGAGCAGGGAAATATAGATGTATGCTAACCCATGTGTACATGCATACCTACATGTGTTCCTCTATCCATCTTGTATATATATTAAAAGAGGCAAAAACTCATAGTGATACCTCTAACTCTAATCTATTTCCACAGGGTTCAGTCTAGTCTTCCCCATGTTCATGTGTGAATTCCTTCTTGGAAGTGAGAAACCTGGCTCCCATTATCTACATATACATGTTAAATGCTCATATACATGTAGTTCCAGAAGGCTAACTTCTACTCCTATGAGAAACACATTTACCAATTAGAATAGTGTTTATAAACAGTTCTTTTTGTCTTTAGGCAAAGATAGTTCTTCTTTTTTTTTTTTTTTTAAGATTTTATTTGTTTATTTGACAGAGAGACAGAGCACACAAGCAGAGGGAAAGGCAGGCTCCCTGCTGAGCAAGAGCCTGAGGTGGGACTTGATCCCAGGACCCTGAGATCATGACCCGAGCCAAAGACAGACGTTTAACTGACCTCGCCACCCAAGCACCCTGGTAATTCTTAGTATTTAAAAGAAGGTCTGGATTCAAATGCCTGCCCTGCCACTCATTGGCCGTACTGATATAAGACACTCACCTAACCTCTTTCATCTGTTTAGTCATCCACAAAACCAGAATAATAACCTCTGTCCTACCTGCTTCATAGCCCTGATGGGAAGAAAAGAATTAGAGGAGACACAGTATATATATATATATATATATTAGAGAGAGAGAGAGAGAGAGAATATATAAATCATCCAGCCCTCCTCAATTGTCTGATGCTATTGTAACATCACACTCCCTGAGCTCCAGGCTTGGGCCCTGCAGGTTGCAGCTCCTATCTACTGAGTCTTGTCCTGCTCTAAGGCACATACAAGGGTCACAAGCATCCACTCCTTTCTGCAACCAATTCAGTAAGTCTGATCCAGGCCAAGCTGGGAGGGAGCCTAGTCTCTGGCTAAATAAACATGGACACTAAGAGCATCTGGGCTCTTAGAGGCTCTCACAACCTGCTGGGGCATTTCAGCTCAACTAGCCTAACCAGAGCCAAAGCTCTGACTGGCCTTTGCCCTCAGCTGCCTCTTCTTCCACAAGCAGCAGACCGCTGGCAGGGGAGGGAGGAGGGCCTCTCCCTTTGTTGGGAAGATCCTCAGCATCCTGAGACGGGAAGCCTGCTCTCACTTTGTTTTGTAGATGGGCAGGGCCCCTTCCTTTCTCTGGTCCTCAGTTTTCCTAACTGTAAAATGAGGATGTTGGATTAGGTCAGAAGTCACAAACTCATAGCTAGATGCAGCAGATGTGTGTTGGCCCATAGGGCACTTTCAGTATTTTTTAAAACAGCCCTTACTTTTAAAGAGGTTTTAGATTTACAGAAAATTGAGTGGAAAGTAGAGAGTTCCCATATGCCTCCTCTCCCTACCTCTACTTCGTTTCTTCTATTATTAACATTGTGTGTTAATACAGTACTTTTGTTGCAACTGATGAACCAACATATTCCTATTATTATGGATTAAAGACCATAATTTATATTAGGGTTCAGTCTTTGTACAGTTCTATGGGTTATGACAGATGCATAACGTCACGTATTCACTATTATAGCAGCATAGGAATAGTTTCATTGCCCTAAAAAATACCCTGTGTTTCATCTATTCATACTCTCTCCTTCCCCAAACCCCTGGCAACCACTGATCTTCTCATTGTCTATAAAGTTTTGTCTTTTCTAGAATATCATATGCTTGGAATCATACAGTATGTAGCTTTCTCAGACTGGCTTCTTTTACTCAGCAATATGCATTTAAGGTTCCCCATGTCTTGTTATGACTTGCTAGTATATCTCTCCTTATTGCTGAGTAAGATTCCATTGTATGGGTGTACCACAGTTCCTTTATCCATTTACCAGTATGATTTTAAGCTAGAATTATTTGCCAATAGTTAAGAATGAAAGACATTCTACTGAAATCCATATTTTCAGCTTCTCTTAAAAAATGAGAAGCTTTGGCAACACGGGGTCTCCCTTTCCAGATGGCAACAAGTAGGTGGAATTGAACAGTAGCAAGCCTCTCCGGTTGGGTCATGGTGACTTGCTCACGACAGTCCCCTCCTGTCCTCATGTGACCTGCCAGGTCCTGTTAAGCATTTAGACCAAGCTTTCTTGTTAGCAGAGTGGCTTCAGGCAAATGTGCTGACTGTTTTCCATGTGCACCATTCCTATCCCTTGATCCTGTCCCAGCCCTTTTCTGTCCTGCTCTGTGTCCTGAGAAGCTGACCCTGCAGACTGCATTTCCCAGGCTCCCTTGCTGGCTGGCTTCTGGGTGGGTTTGGCTGTACAAAGCATCGAGGCGACCACTGGGTAGCCCCATCATGCTCCCCCGCGTGGGCACCTACAGTCGGGCAGTAGCTCTTCAAGACTATGGCAGCTCTTCAAGACTATGGCTCCTGCGGGGTGACCCTCCCCCGAAGTCCCAATCCTCCCTGGACACTGGTGACTCCAATCCCTCTTTTTGCCCCTTGCCACTGTGGCTAGCCTCTGGGTTTCTCAACATCTCTTGTTTATCCCCTTAATGCTGTTACTCCCCTGTAAATAGTCCCTTCATTGAAGTCTCTCTATTTGAACTAGACTGCTTGATTCCGTTTCCTGCTAAGACGGACACAGCAAGTTGCTTATTTTCTCTGTGCCTCGGCTTCCTCACCTGAAGGTGAGGAATGGGAATCATGTTAATATCTACTTAATAAGGATGATGTGACAATTAAATGAGAAAATGTACATGTGATGCCTAGCCCAGTGCCTGGCATATGTAAGTGCTCAGTGAATGCTCATTAGTATTATTATTATCATTGTTATCTTTATAATTTATGGCCCTGCAGCTTCATGACCTCTATAGGTCCTTATAGCATGGACAGAATATGAATGGGTGACTCGCTACACAAAAAATAAATCTGCTACTAAATTGCCAGAGATTCTTATAATCTTTTGACCCCAAAGTAGAGTTGAAGCTTGGACAGTGTAAGTTGTCATTATCTCTTGCCTCACATGATGGCAGCCACATGGAACTCTCATCTCGCCTACAGATGACATTTATGGAGCCCTTTTTCTGCACCAGATAATCCAAGTCTTTATATGTGAAATTACATAACCACCTGCACACGAGTACCTCCACAGATGAGACAATGAGGTTCTGACAAACAAAGTGACTTGTCCAAGGTCATACGGTCAGTAGGTTGTCAAAGTGGGACTGAACTCAGGTCTCCTGCCCTTCCCGCTACACGCCCTACTCCTTCGTGGGCAAGGACTCTGCCACACCGACACCCAGCATTTTCCTCACCACAAAAATCTCATTTCTAAACAGAAGCTTCATTCAGTGTTACAAATCCCCCAACCACGTTAGCAAGGATCTTGAGAAATGTAGTGATATTACTGAGGGTGGGGTCAAAGTCCACCCTCGACCACCCCCTTCCCTTGCCGGGCTCCAGCAAACAGCTCCCTCCCTTCACTTCCTGATGCTGACCAGGCTCATGGAGCCTGCACCCAGGCTGATGTCTGACGTGTCTCCTTGTGAGACAGGAAAGACCCAGCCGGCTTGAGGAGGCTGGTGAGGAGGAAGCAAAAAGTGAGGCTCAGACAAAAAAATCAAATCCCTCTGTTCAAACGTGAGCACAACAAATATTTGTGGAGTAAAGGAAAGCAGGGATGAACAAGTCAGTCGATCTACCAGAGCATCATAACTGGGGAATCTGCAGGGTCTGGACCCACATCCTGCTTCCCACCACTTAGTCTCCCTGCTTGCAGACTGTGCTACTGGCCACCTGTCTTTTGGAGGTTGTCGTGAAGACTGAAGGACATCACACACACATAGTACCTAGCACCCAGTGGGCCCTCAGTGATGGCTGACTCTGCCCCTCTGCCTGGTTTCACATCCCCTCCAACATATTCTCTGACTTTTCTCAGCCCTCTGGAAACTTATTCTGGGTGATTATAAGAATGGTATCTAAGGATTATTATACTTGCGATTTTTAGAAAGCAAAAGGCCCAGAGACCTCAAGTTCTAAATCTTTGGCTATATATCTGTATGTCTTAGCACTCAGTGCATTGCTGTGAACGTGGTAGGTGCTTGGAGAATATTAGTTGATTTAATGATTTTAAGTATAGATACTTAAAGCTGGGATCACTGTCACCTCCCTCATACTTAGTAGGCACTTTGACATTTATGACATCTCCAGAGCCCCCAACCACCTAGGAGGTGGGCTGGAAAGTATATGCTATCCCCATTTTATGGATGGGAAAAACAAGTCTCTGTGAGGTTAGGCAACTTGCCAAAGGTCACAGAAGTCTCCTGATTCAGAATCCAGTGGTCTTTATATTCTCATGAGCTGCCTGCTTATCTGTGGTTGGGAAGGAAGGGGTATCGTTGAACTTGCCTCCCAGTGATGTATGTCTCAACCTCAGAAGCTAAGTTCCAGTGAGGGGAAGCACCTTGCCCAGGACACACCACAGTGGGAACCAAAGTTGAGACAAAATCCAGGTTCTCCAACTCTTTCCTTTGGGCTCTTCTCATTGTTCTACGTGGTTTAGATTCAAAAGGAAATAGACATAGGCAGGGAGTACTCACGACTAACAAAATGAGACATATACTATAGGTCCTCGGATCCCCAGTAAATTAAATGTCCCCAGAGAGCAACCAGGAGAAGAGTCTCCAGACCAGTGCTCCACCAGCCTGAAGGACCCAAGGCTGAGATGTCTCCCGAGAGGCTGGCCTAGCTGCCCAAGAGCTCAGAAATGGCATCCAAGCCCCAGAGCCCCTGGGTGAAGCCAAGCATGGGGATCCCGGGGCACCTGGCTGCACAGAACACCGTCTCCAGCACTGCTCCTGACCTAGGTGTCACAGGTGAGTGCATACCCAAGCAGGTACTGAGAAAGAGGGGTGGCCAGGGCTCCAGGGGACACTTGACTTGTCTCTCAGTGGAGCCAGGGACATGCTCCAGTGACTGCCCATTGCCACTTCCTCCAAGGGCACACTGCCTCTCTGGAGCCTGCCTTTGGCCCTGCCCAAAGGACCAGTGGGAGATAGTCAAGGGGTCCTTCTCTGACCTGAGCAGCCAGAGAGAGCTGGGTGAACAGAGTCATGGAAAACTTGTGTGTTTACTTACTCATCAAATAGTTGCCAACTACCTGCTCTCTGTCAGACTGCACTGTGAACTGGGGATTCCATAGTAAATTGGGCACAATGTTCACCCTTGACAATCTGTAAGATTTGCACCCAAGTAACCAAAATACAAAGCAGAGAGTGGTAGGGCCCTAGAAGAAGGGCTCCAGAGTCAGGCTGCCTGGCCCAACTTCAGTCCAGTCCCATGATGCCAGGTGACCCTGAGCAAGTGGCTTTCCCTCTCCAATCTCGGTGTCCCTCCCCCACAAGCTACTCTAAAAATGAAATAAGGCAGTTGGCTTGGAAGTACTTTCCACGGAAGCTGAACAGGGAGAGATTATTACAAGTGTTTCATAATTTCATCACTAATGTAGATGCCACATAGTTAGCACCTTCTAAGTACCAAGTATCTGCTCAACATCACATGTCATTACTCCAACAACCATGGTGCAGCTGTATTATCTCTATTCTAGAGATGAGAAATGGAGGCTCAGAGAGGGACTTACCCCTGGTCACACAGACTGTAAGTGACAGAGCTGGGATTGGGATCCAGGTCATTTGGGATCCCAGAGCCTATGTTCTCTCTGGACTGCCTCCTATGGCTTCCCTCTTCCTCTTTGGCCTTTCATTCAGCAGTGATTTATGGAACCTTTTCTATGTGCCATGCTCCAAAGGTACAGAGGGGAGCAAAACAGACCTGGAGCATTCCCTCACAGCCTCACAGTCTAGTGGGGAGCAAAGCAAGGAAGAATAATTACAAGCATAACAGCTGTCACCAAAGGGGAGGTCAGAGCCCCATGGGGGTGTGAAGCTTGTCTGAGAATCAAGCAAAACCTTCTAGGGAAAGTAACCTTTGAGATAAAATCTGAGGGCTAACTGAATTGGCCAGACAAGGAATCAGAGGGTGGGGACAGCATGAAATCTGGAGCCACAGGTGATCAAGAAACAGAACAGAATGTACTGTTCAAAGAACAGAGAGAGACTGGGAGCAAAGCCACAGGAGGAAGCAGTGCAGGGATGGGCTGGAGAGGGAGGCAGGAGTCTTGTAACACATGCCAAGGAGTTTGTACTTGATCCTGAGGGCCCTTGAGAGTTGAGTTCCTAGGCCCTCATACCCCTCATTTTATGTCTTGTGGCTTCCTCATCTGCCCTCTGACTGGCTGATTCAGTAGCTAAGGAGTGAGGAGGGACAGGGGCCAGCGGAGCTGTGATTGACCACATAAGCTGAGGCCAGCGTAGAGCTGCCTAGAGGACAGGGAGGGGCTAGGGCAGGGCAGCACCAGGGACAGCTCTCAGTGGCTCTCAGGACTCGGCGGAAGAGAGCCTTCATTCTGATTCACTTTCTCATTCATTCATTCATTCTATAAGTATTTGTTGAGCACCCTACCAGGAGGGCACTGTTTGGGCACTGGTGGATACAGCAGAAAACTAAACAGATGAAATTTCCTATCCTCCTTGAGATCACTTTCTTTCTAGTAGAGGAAGACAGAAAATAAACACGACAAATAAGACAACTGTTAGAAGATTGCCTGTATATGCAAAGAACAAAGCAAGGAAGGGGACCAGAGGCAAGAAAGAAGGGAATTAGTTATAACTTTAAATAGGATGATCAGAGAAGGCTTTACCCCAAAAGTGGTATCTGGGCAAATATATGAATGAGGGGAAGGAAGAGTCAAGGGCACCCACAGGGAAGAGTGTTTCAGGCAGAAGGAAGAACAAGTGCAAAGTCCCTGGGGCAGAAGAATGCCATGCATGTAGGAGGCTCTGTGAGGAGGCTGGGGATGGGTGAGGAGGAGTGAATGATTTCAGGAAGATGGCAGGAGGGAGTCAGAGCAGAGATGGCCATTGTAAGGACTTGGCTTTTACTCTGGGTAAGGAGCCACTAGGGAATTCTGGGCATAGAAGTGACTGTTTTTTGTTTTCATTTCTGTTTTTGTTTTAGGAGAGAGAGAGGTTGGCGGGGGTGGGGGGGAAGGGAGAGAGAGAATTTTAAGCAGGGTCCACACCCAGCATGGAGCCCAACATGGTGCTCAATCTAGTGACCCCAAGATCATGACTCAAAATCAAAAGTCAGATGCTCAACCAACTGAGCCACCCAGGCCCCAGAAGTAACATTATTTGACTTGTATTTCACAGGATACCTTTGACTGCTTGGGTGGATATTAGATTATGGGGGTAGGAATGGAGGCAGAGAAAACTGTTAAGAGGCTAGAGCTACCTCACATAAGAATAAAGTGGAAAGCTGTGTTCAGTATAGAAAGAGTTAACAATACCAGCAAAGGAGCACCTAAGGCTATCACTGGGGCCAAGGTGAGGCCAGAATAGAGAGGAACAGAGACAGTCCCACCCCTGGTTCCCAGATGAGAGGCTCAGCTCCTATGGGAGTCTGGGAAACTGGGAAACTCAAAGGGGAAGGGAGGCACAAAGGAGTCCATGCCCTTAGGGGGAAACCCTTACTCCATCCTGCCTTCCCAAATCTGCTTTCTCTAGCCCCTTCTTCCCTGGCTCCTGACTATTGCATGTATCCCTTGCATTGAGTCCCGCTTCCTTCAACCATCCTCCATGTTGCCCCCAGAGTGCTTTTCCAAAAATGTATCCTGGACACTGTCATTCCATTATGCAAACACCTTCAGTGGCTCCCTTTATCTAGGGTCAAAGTCACACCTCCAGTCCCCTATGATCTGGCACCACCCTAACCTTCCAGGCTCACTCTCACCATTTCCCATCCATATTCAATGTTCCAGCCATATTTAACTCCCTGCCTTTTCCCAAACAGGCCTGAAGCTTTCTCTGCCTTTGTTTATGATGTTTACTCCAGTTGATACATTTCCAACCATGGAGGGCTCTAGGAAGGCTTCCCAAGCTGGTGAGATCACTTGCTCCTAAGAATTTACACAGTCCATGGGCCAGCTACTTCATTTCTACCAAAAGCCCAGAGAAGGAGAATGGTGAAGGAAAGCTGAGTGAGTCTACAGCCAGCACTCTGGAGCAGGAGAGCCAGTGTGTGAGTCCTGAGGCTTCCACCTATGAAAGAGCAGGGCCAAGTATCGCAGGCTAGTCTGAGGCATATTTGGCCATGATCCTTCAAGGCAGAGTGTGGAGGGAGCCCCTATGGATTATGAATCTAGAATGCCCTTGAGCAAACCACTCTCCCAGCAAGGCAGAGAGGGAAGCCCCTATCAGTAAGCACCTGCTATGTTCCAGGCACTTTACCTACATTGTGTCCACTCCTCTCAGCAATGAATGCTGTGACATAGGAGTTATTATCTCTGCTTTTCAGACAAGGATAATGAAGTTCAGGGAGATGATGCTACTTATCTGAAGTCGCCTGTTTAATGGTAGTGGAGCTGAAATTTGAGATACGTCTCTCTGAGGACTTCAGTCTCTGCTCTGGCAGGGCTTTGTAGGACAGGTGGCATTTGCCCTGGACTTTAAAAGCTAGGTTGACTTGGTCAACTAATCTTTGACAAAGCAGGAAAGAATATCCAGAAAAATATAGAAAAAAAGACAGTCTCTTCAACAAATGGTGTAAAAATTGGACAGCCACATTCATAACAATGAAGCTGGATCACTTACTTATACCATACACAAAAATAAATTCAAAATGGATGAAAGACCTAAATGTGAGATAGGAATCTATCAAAATCCTAGAGGAGAACACAGGCAGCAACCTCTTTGACCTCAGATGCAGCATCGTCTTGCTAGACACATCTCCAAAGGCAAGGGAAACAAAAGCAAAAATGAACTATTGGGACTTCATCAGGATTAAACCTTTTGCACAGCAAAGGAAACAGTTAACAAAACTAAAAGGCAACCTACGAAATGGGAGAAGATATTTGCAAATGTCTAATCAGATAAAGGGTTAGTATCTAAAATCTATAAAGAACTCATCAAACTCAACACCCAAAAACAAAAAATCCAGTCAAGAAATGGGCAGAAGACATGAACAGACATTTCTCCAAAGAAGACATACAAATGGCTGACAGACACATGAAAATATGTTCAATATTACTCATCATCAGGGAAATACAAATCAAAACCACAATGAAATACTACCTCACACCAGTCAGAATGGCTAAAATTAACAACTCAGGAAACAACAGATGTTGGCAAGGATGCAGAGAAAGGGGAACCTACTTACACTGTTGGTGGGAATGCAAACTGGTGCAGCCACTCTGGAAAAGAGTATGGAATTTCCTCAAAAAGTTAAAAATAGGGCTACGTTATGACCCAACAATTGCACTACTAGGTATTTATCCAAAGGATACAAACATAGTGATTCAAGGGGCACCGGCACCCCCATGTTTATAGCAGCAATGTCCACAATAGCCAAAATATGGAAAGAGCCCAGATGTCCATTGACAGATGAATGGATAAAGATGTGGTGTATACACACACACACACACACACACACACACACACACACCAGAATATTACTCAGCCATCAAAAAGAATGAAATCTTGCCATTTGCAATGACGTAGATGGAACTAGAGTGTAATATGCTAAGTGAAATAAGTTAGAAAAAGACAAATACCAAATGATTTCACTCATATGTGGGATTTAAGAAACAGAACAGATGAACATAGGGGAAGGGAAGGAAAAATAAATAAGATGAAAATAGGGAGGCAAACCATAGGAGATGCTGAACTCTAGGAAACAAACTGAAGGCTGCAGGAGGGGAGGTGGGTGGGGTAATGGGGTAATTGGGTGAGGGGCATTAAGGAGGCATATAATGAGCACTGGGGGTTATATGCAACTGATGAATCACTAATTCTACCCCTGATACTAATAAATACACTATATGTTAACTAAATTGGGTTTAAATAAAGAATTTTTTAAAAAATTAAAAAAATAAAAGCTAGGTAGACTTTAGACATGTAGAGAGAAGATTGCAATGAGGAAGGGAATGCAGGGTATTTCAGGTGACAGGAACAGAATGGGAAGGGGGGATATTTTGGGTCTCTGGATTTAAAAATAGAGACAATTTTGCTGTTTTTCAAAAAATAGAGTATGTGCTAGGGAGTAGCTGGAGCTAAGTCTGAAAAGGACAGTTAGGACCAATTCATGAAAAAGAGCCTTAAATGCCAGGCTAGGGCAGGGGATCAAGGAGCAATTCCCTCCCCTTGTATCCAGAGAGATTCCAAGTTTGTGGCCCCAAATGAGGAGGGTTAGAGTAGAACCAAACAACACAGAAGAAAATGGCTTCTTGTATCATATCTAACTAAGCAACTGTAGCAGCCTTTTGGAGGAAAAAATAAATAACACCTGCCAGGCTTTGCTTGATAGTGTCTACAAGGGAGTTTTGAAAACAGACAGGCTGGTGGATCAAAATGTAATGCTCACCACTTAAACAGCTTTATTCTTCAACAACTATACTAAGTCCCTAAGCCTCCCAGCACAAGGGAGTCATCACTATTCCTTGCAGAGGACAGACAACCCAGTCTGTGGGCACCTGGGGCCCCAGCTCAGACTCTGAGGGTACTAGGGGACCCCATCCTTGGGGGATGGCTCTGGAAGGACTCAAGAGGGCAGAGGGGCTGCTGGGTGGGGAGGTGTGTCCTCTTAGATCATGGGCTCACCCTCAAATCCACCCTAATGCTGATACTAGAGCCTGAAAGGGAAATATTTGGAGACCTATTGGAGACTGAGGAATGGATCTCAAAAGGTCTTAATTACCCAACTCCTTTTTGGCCTGTCAATTGCTTGGCACTAGTCATCTGCCATATGATACAGCTACTACTGCAGGGTCTCACCATGTGAGAGCTGTTGAAAAGGCCACCCTTCTGTCCCCAGCCCATCCTCAACACCCCGCAACCCACCTACAAGGTGTTATATGCCTACTGGCCTCTTCTGAAGGCCAGAGAGAACAAGGGAATTACAGCCATGAAACTGAACTCCAAATAGAACTCTTCTAAGAGTCCAAAACAAAGAAACAGCAACCCTGCACAGGGGGTCGCCTCATGTTTCTTGTCTTGAAGACCACTTCCTTTTCCCTTCTCAGAAACAGGAACCCCTCTGTCAGTCCTTCACCAGAGAAGCCTCCACTTCTCCAGTTAGGAAAAGCTCAACCCTTATCACAGAGATGGGACTAGCCCAAAGTCAAGGTGATCCATAGTACACAGTAACTCTCTAGCAGTATCCCTCCTAAGGTCTGAGTCTAAGATAACCACACAGGGCCCCAGCAGAATAACGCAGGGGGTAGGAGGGGAGGGAACGGCTTGGGCACTCAAAGGACAGTGCTCATCAATGTGTCTCCATCAGTATGGGGATAAGCCTACTCATTCTTCCCACACATGACTGCATGCATGTACATGCACACACACACACACACAATATTCCAAAGCTAAACAATAATTGTCAAAGCCAGCATAGGATCTAGACTACTAGAAGAAAAACATTTTCCTAAATCCACATAATCTGCATGGATTCCTCTGCCCACATCTTATATTATTATGCAAACAGTATCATATCCCTTTTTTGCTCAAGGCAGCTGGAATTTTCTATCACTTGAAACTATAAGAGTCCCTACCAATGCATCTCACCTCATTGTATTGGTTAAAAAACTTTCTGCTGCAAATAACAGAAATGTATTGTCTCATAAAACAAAGTGTAGAGGTGGGATAACATCTAGGGTGCATTGACTCAGGAGTTTAATGGTGTCTTCAAGGTTCTTTCAAGCTGCCCATTCTGCCTAGAAAGGAGATAACCAGGGTGATTTCAGATATCACATCCATATGATATATCCACATGACATCAACCTGAGGAAGTAGAAGGACCAGCTTTTACTACAGCTCTTTCTCAGGGATAAGACAAGGAAACTTTCTCCTGAAGTCTCCAGCAGGTATCTCCTGCGCTTCATTGGCCAAACTTGGATCTCATACCTTCCCTCAACCAATGGATTAGGACAGAGACAACAACAAGCAAAATGGAATTTTCCTTAGACCAATCACACTCATCTCTAAAGCTGGGGGTGGGTCAGAGTGCCCCAGAAGCATATGGCTGTGGCTATGTAATGAGGGAGCTATCCCAATCACATTAGGGTTCTGTTAGGAGGGAGCAAAAGGTGAGAGGGCACTGGGCAGGCTGCCAACCATGTGCACTGCACTACATCCAATGGCTATGGTGGCTAAAGCTTTCCTTAAACTTGGGCCACACCAAATCCTTAGGCAGGATATTTTCTCCCTGCGAGGGGGTGGTGGTCAGTGAAGACATGTACACACCTTGTCCAGAACCAATGTTTAGCCAGGTTTTCCAGTCATTGCTCTTCTAGTTACTTTAAGGAAGTTTCTCCCAGTTGATGTGGGGGTTGGGCTGGAGTAAGGTGGAGCTGGAGGCAGGAATGCCAACTGGGAAGTCAGTAAGGCTGTCAGCCCAGGACCTGTGAAACGAGGAGACAGCCTAGCCCAGTAATGCCAGAGCCTGAGTCATGAGCAAATTTTCAGGGGAAGGCTGAGAGAAGGCTGAGAAGAAGGTGTGCTCACAGAAGGAAGACTCTCAAGGATCTACCAAAGGAGGACATAAGGGCCCTTCCATGAAGGTAAGGCAGGGAGACAAGTAAGGGGCAGAGGGAGAAGACCCACAAAGCCATCCATTTCCCTTGTCCTGAATGGTACCAGGCATGCTGGAAGGCCAGCCCCCGTGTCAGGCCTGCCCCTGGCGCCCTCTCCCCATCAGATTGGCAGGCATTCCTTGGGTGACTGGAACAGGGAACCTGGGATTTGGTTCCTGCTGCTGGCCCTCCTCCATTCTCGGGCTAACCTTCACTCTCCAAATACTCTGTGCTCTTTCTTGCCCTCAAGACTTTGCTGATGCTGTCCCCTCATCAGATAGGCGTTTTCCTGCCTAGGATGTCCCACTTCATGCTTCACATGCAGCCTCTGGAGCCCCAGCTGAGTGAGGGCTCCTTCCTTTTATTCCCGCACAGCTGGAGAGCTGTGTGCCTCGCCTTGGGTGGTAATTCCTATCCAAATGCCCATCTACCCATCTCCCAGAATGAGTTGAGAGCACTCCAAGGGCAGGGACCATGTCTTGTTCATTTGGGTGACCTCTGCAGTGCCCAGCCAGCGTGGGGCCACAGCACCTGCTTAGGAAGCAAGGGTAGGGATGGTGGGAAGGAGGGAGGTTCCTGTTGCTTTCTCTAGAGCTGAGCTGTTCAATATGGTAGCCCTAGCCATCTGTGGCTATCTAAATGTAAAAATTTTAAATTTTATCCTTTAATTATACCGGCTGCTTTTCAACGGTTCAATAGCCATTTGTAACTAGTGGCTACTGTTTAGACAGTGCAAATAAAGAGCATTTCCATCACTGCAGAAAGTTCTAGTACACAGCACTGTTCTAGAGATTCAAACTATTGCTGCAGCTCTAAGAGGAGCAAACTGCCTGCTACAAATTCCTTTCTTCTCCAATCCAGTGCCCAACACAAACCCAAATACATCCTCCTTTCTCCTCTCTCTTTCCTCTCCACTCCCTTCTCTATCCCTGACAAGGTCAGAAGATTACTTCCCAGTGGCTTCAGAATTCACAAAGCCTTTTTATAGTCTGCATGTCTCTGACCCTTCACTAAATTCTGGGAGGTAAGCACGACAGAGATTGTACTTCTCATTTTACAGGTGAGGGACCCACAGCTCAGCGAGGGAAAGACTCTTGCCCAAGGTCACCCAGCCAGCAAATGTTGGAGCCTAGATTGGACCTCGGGTTAGACTCCAGTCCCTTGTCTTTCCTCTAATGCCCTGTCACCTCTCACTGAGGGGCCATCTAATCCAACCTGCTATCTGGTGCACTAATCCCTTCAACAACATTCCTGTCAAGTGTTTATCCAGCTTCTATTTCAGTGCTCCCTAGGATTCGAACCTCACTGCCATTCCCAGAAGCAGCGCAATCCTACCTGTATACATAGCCCTGCCAGAAAACTCTTTTGCTGATGCTGAGCCAGAATCAACCGTCTTGTAACTTCCCTGTCCTGAGACCGTAGAAATCATGTGATACAGCCATCAACATGCCCTCCGCCACACCAGCACCAGTTAGCCTGCAGCCGCACACACCTCCAGTCCCAGGGAGCTCAACACTCAAGGAAGCCTCTTCCTTCACTGGGCATTCACACACCAGCCTCCCTCCCGCAGTTCCTCCCTACTGGCTTTCCCTCTGGGGCCTCCACAGACTATACCTGCTGTCTCTACCCCAGGGCGAGCCTCAGGGACAATGACCCATCCTCTTTAGTGTGCTGTTGTCCTGGCTGCAGCCTCAACAGCTCATCAGAAACAGGACACTCTATCCTATTAGCAAATGACCTCCTGTGGCTTCCCTTTCGCATTAGCATATGAACCTCCTTATTCCATGGACTCCACAGGAGGCCAAGGTCATGTCAATAATAGTGACTACTGCCACCGATGATGTGTTCACCATATGCCAGGCATCTTGGTAAGTGCTCTGCTCACATGTTATCTTCGATACCCTGCACGGTGGTCATTAATATTATTCCCATTTCACAGATGAACAGACTGCTTATACACATGTCTGTCACCCAGGTGAGATGACAGTTGCAAGAATCAGGAGGAGGGAGGTGACCAGGGACAATTCAGGTTTGGGTCTGGGTCAGTCCCAGGCCCCAGGGAGGGTGTAGGAATTCAGAGGAATATAGAATCTGGTTATGTGCATAGGCCTTAGGGGCAAAAGACTTGGGTTTAAATCACAGCCACTTACCAGCTGTGTGACCTTGAGCACGTCACTTTATCTCTCTGAACTTCCATTTCTTCATGTATAAAATGGAGCTAGTAGTACAGGATACAGAGCCTAGGGGTTGCAATGAAGAAACAATGACTGCTTAGCACCATGCATTACCCTTCATGAGTTCTCAGCAATGGGAGCTAGTACCAAGGTTATCATCAATATTATTACAGAGAGACCATACCCAGTGCTGAAGCAGGTATAATTCATAGTCTTGTCTTCCCACGCTGAGCCTGGTCAAACCCAGTAGCTCCCTGCACTGCAACGTGGCTTCCAGCAAATATCTGACTTCCAAGATGAGGTTTTTATTTTTTTAATTAAGTAAGCTCTATGTCCAATGTGGGGCTTGAACTCATAACTCTAAGGTCAGGAGTTGCATGCTCTACCAACTGAGTCAGCCATGTACCCCAAGATGAGTTTAGATATGCTAATGAAGGTGGAGCGTGAGGGGCTATGAGGGGCTATGAGGGGCACGGGCTGCTTCTGTGGTGAGCCAGGCATTAGTCACACCTCTCTCTAGAAAAGGGAGTGAGGAATGGGCAGGAATTAAAGGGTGGGGGGCAATGAGAGATGGCAAGGAAAGAGAAGAAACTAAAAATGAAGTCATGTCATTTCTAAAGCAAACATGGCTTTGGCAAGTCATTTTCCTCTCTAAGCCTCCACGGGCAACTCTGTCAAATGGGGTAACAACATCTTTGCCAAAATGGGGTGCTCTACATGGGAGTCCCCAGGCACGGTTAGCCCACAAGGGCACTTAGGGGCACTCCTAAAGAGTAGCTGACAGTTCTGCTGATGAGTTTTGGCCGTCAATATCATGGCACTTGATTGATCATGGCAGTCAATAAAAACAATAACGTAATAACATAATACCTACTGTTTCCCGAATGCCTGCTCTGGGCCAATCCTCACAGCAACCTTTGAGGGAGGTGTCATTATCCGCATTTGCAGAGGAAGAAACTGATCGTTAAGTAGTAAGCAAGGGTGACATGCCCAAGGTCACTCAGTAAGCCAAGATGCCAGGACTGGCACCCAGGTCTGGCTGAAGCCAAATTTTGTTCCCTGACACCAAGCTGTGGAGCCCCTGGGAACCAGGCGCAGGTGCAGGAGCCTTGGATGCATCTTCCATCCCAGCCCAGGGCCCACGGCCACAGACAAGGACCACGACACTATGTGTGGTGGAGGAGCATGAGACGGAAGTTTGGGTCCCCACCTTGCTGCAAAATGACCACGGTCCTAGACTATTTCTTCTCCTCCTGGGCCTCAGTGTCTCCACCTACACAGTAGGGTGCTGGAAGTCAGGACTCTCAACTAACTCCCTGAAATTGTGCAGAGAGTAGCAGGAACTCAGAGGAGGAAAAGTGTCCTAAATGGGAGCAGTGCACTGTGTTCCTCCATCCTTTAATAACCACTAATTAGTTAATCCCCATAGCAGCAGGGTGAGTTATTGGGTACTATTATTATCCCCAATTTACAAGCAGAAGGTTGAATGAGAGAGGGATTGGCCCCAGGCTCAGGGCAGGGATGGGATCAGCAAACGCCAGGGAGGTGCTACAAATTGCTTCAGGATTGGGGGAGGGGGCAGTAGAGGGACAAGGGAGGCCTCCAGGGGGAGAAACCACATAGGAATGCATTTCTGATCCTCCTGGAGTTGAAGTCCCTTCAGGGCATCTGAGCCAGCTCTCTGCATGCAGAGGGGCAGACAAGGGCCCAGAGAGGGGGAGAGACTGGCCTAAGGTCACACAGCCAGAATAGCAGACCACGAACAGACACTGCTATGGGTTCTCAGCTGAGGCAGCTCTGAAGGGGGGATGAGGAGGGAGGGGATGGCTCCTAAGAGCCGGGCTCCCTCTGTGGCCCTCCCTGAATTCCTAGAGAAAGCAGCCAGCAGTAAACCCCTGGGGATTATGTGTGTACTAATGGCCTGTGACAAAGGCAGCAGGATAAACTCCCTGCTCTGCAGACTAAACAAGGTGCAAGAAGCCAAGTCAAACAAAAGCCGAGGTTTTGTGTTGGCCTGGCTGGTGGGCTAGAAACAGCCCAGCCTCTTGGGAGGCCAGGCCCTGTGCCACCACCCAGAATCTCCTCTGGTGGCCTTTTTCCCTTTGCCATTGAGGACCGGACAGAAATATGTCCACAACACGTGACCATCCCTGTTTGTAGCACAGAATACACTTTCATCACATTACCCCCAAGATGAAGAAACTGTGGGTCAGAGAGGGAAAGGAAGATACACATCCCAAGTTACATAGCAAGTCAGGCAGGTGGCTGGGACCCAAGGCCTCCTGGCTCCTCCTGAGCCTTCCAGATTCTTCCATAAATTAGTGTTGAGTGACATATGAACACTGGGACAGAGGTAAATGCAGTACTCCAATTTCTATCCAAAACATGGTCCTACCTGACTTCTCACTGGAGTCCATGAGCACAGGCCCAGGTTCAAGTCCTGTTTCTGCCCTCTTCTAGCCCCACAGTTTTGGCAAATTACTTCACCACTCTGAGCCTCATTTTGCTTATCTCAAAAACAGGAGAAATAATGGTAGCCCCCTCACAGAGTTGTTGGGATGATTAAATGAGTGAGTAATAGATGCAGAGCATTTGCTCCATGCTTGGCATTCCATGAGCACTCAACTACTGTTATTACTATTAGCAACTCTGGCACCCATCAGCTGGATGGCCAGGGGCAGGGCCCGCCACTTCCCAAGCCTCTCATTCTTCTCTCTCAAATAGCATGTCACAAAGATTTCTTCTAACTCTAAGGCTCTGTGGTCTCTACCACTAGCTTTTCCCAAGCCACATCAATCTATGGACTCCAGAGTCAGGGAAGTGGGCTGGGAGCCTCTGTCACTTCCCTGTCTCCCTTTTGAGGCCAGGCTGCTTGTTCCGCCCTAGGCTCCACACACCTGCTCTCAGGTGTCCTGGGTGTGAGTCCCCACAGCAGACAGTCTGTCCATTGTCAGAGCAGCTGCTGAGTCACTCCTAGTGCTGCCCCCAAAGGTTTGTTATATAATTACAAATTATGAGATCTTGAATCTCGAAGAGTTGGGGGATTAAGGCTGAAGAAGTGGGTTGGGAATATTTGGGGGCTGCACGGGA
Source organism: Halichoerus grypus (assembly GCF_964656455.1). NCBI lineage: Eukaryota > Metazoa > Chordata > Mammalia > Carnivora > Phocidae > Halichoerus > Halichoerus grypus. Next base: position 61,642,999 of record NC_135725.1, read on the forward strand.
GAACATCACATCCCTGGCAGAGCTGCCCTAAGATGTAAGGAGACAAATCTTCCCTGCCTTATTTTTGGTAAAACCAACCAGACACAGGCATCCTCCCACCTCTGAGGGACTTAGGAATCAGTCTCAATCAACTCCCTCAGCCTTGTGTCAAAAGGCGCCCTCTCCACAGTCCTAATTGTGCAGGGATTGTTCTGGTTGTTTCTGAATGTAGCTTCCTTTCTACATTTTAGAGCTCACTTCTGCAAAATGAGAATGATTTGACTTCAGGCCTAGGGCCATTTCTCATCCTTCCCTTTTGGAAGTCAGGACTCTCAACTAACTCCCTGAAATTGTGCAGAGAGTAGCAGGAACTCAGAGGAGCGAGAAGAGATCTGCCTCACGGGGGTTAAAGCAATACTCCTTCCAACAGGAGCGAGAAGAGATCTGCCTCATGGGAATTAAAGCAATACTGTTCTCTACCAGCTAGGGAGGTGGCAACGGGACATGTGAGGAGATTACATACCTGCCCCTGCTTACCTATCTGTGTGTCAAGTTTAAGCCCCTGGAGGGTTTGTGTAACACTGTTTAGGAATCTTGAAAAATAGAGACCCTATTTGTGGGATTATAGGGTGTGGAGACATTCTCGACTTTCACACTGAGGCTTCGGATGGCTGCCAACCCCACTCAGTCCTGCCAGTTGCTGAGTCTGATTTGCACAGAAATGATTTCTTCCAGTGTATTAAAAATGAGTCATATCCCATGCCCCTTATCTTTAGAGCACATTCTGCCATTGGCCAGTCTGCACTCAAAATAATGTTTTCAGACACAAGTGTAGTTGGGGAAATGATGGACTGCATTAAAGTCTCCGCTCTTCTGGGTGTTTGCTGTGTAGCCTTAAGCAGATCATTTCCCCTCTCTGGGAATCTGTTACCAAAACACAACAACCTACAGCCACAGCTGTTGTTCGGATTTAGGTAAAGGTGCTTTCTGAAATGTATATACTGTGGTACAAATGTTTATTGTGGCACATACACACAATATACAATATACAAATGTATATTGTGGCTTATCACTATCAAATCTTGTGGAATTATTTGACTCTTTAAACTATATTTAATTATATATATATACACACATATATATAATGTATAACTTTGATAAAAATAAAAACTTTTTAAAATGATGTGTTAAGTATTTTATAGTGTAGTTGAAACAATTGAGAATAATTAGAGAAAAGTACATAGAAAACTAATCAAAGCAATGGTTATTAATTCCAGGAAAAACAAAATGTACAAGAAGAAAACCATAGTATTTTACTTGACTTAGCATTAAACAATATTTATGTAGTCATAGTAATGAAAACACTGAATACTGACTAAAGCAAACATTATGATAGTATAGTGAGAGGATGAAGGGAGGGAAAGTTGGAAGAGGTTAGGTGAGAGGGCTAAACCCTCTTGTACAAAAATAAGGAATCAATAGATAATGTCTAAGATTTATAAATTTAGAAATAACAGTATAAGCATACCAACTAGAAATGTATAAAAAGCAGAAGAAACAGCTAAAGGAATGGAAAGCAGTTGCTGGAAGAAGCAGCCCTGCAGAATGAGAAAGGATGAGGAAGAGAGTTATTTTTCATTATAAATAAGACTTTTAGTATTATTTGACTTCCCAAGTTATATGCATATATTCTTGGATTAAAATGAAAATCAACTTAAAAAAATAAGACTAGAAGCAAGTGACAGCTACAAGAAGGCTAATTTAGGTTCCAGATAAAAAAGAATTTTCTAATATCTAGATCTATCCAAAAGTGGAATTGGCTGCCCCTGTGGATAGTGAGTTCCCTGTCATCCAAAATATTGAGCAGAAAATATATGTCCATCTGTCAGAAATAAGGTAGAGGGTTCCAGCTTTGGTTGGGAAATTTTACTATATGAGCTTAAGGATCCCTTTCAGCTCTAAGATCATTCCCAATTCTACGCATCTGTGGAAGCTGGGATGTTATTGTCATTTATGTCCTAAGTAATTCAGTTACCTGTGCATTTAATAAGCATTTACTTAGTGCTGTTTTGTTTCTGGTGCTGCACCAGGTCTTGGGTTGGGGATAGAAGTGCCAAGATAGGGGCGCCTGGGTGGCTCAGTTGATTGAGCGGCTACCTTCAGCTCAGGTCATGATCCCAGGGTCCTGGGATCGAGCCCCGCATTGGGCTTCCTGCTTAGCGGAGAGCCTGCTTCTCCCTCTCCCTCTGCCTGCTGCTCTGCCTGCTTGTGCTCACTCTCTCTCTCTGTCAAATAAATAAAATCTTAAAAAAAAAAAAAAAAGGAAGTGCCAAGATAAATATGACACAGTATCTGCCTCCAAGAATCACTGAAGGTCAGTGCTAGAAATCTCAGTGTTGTCTGATCGAACCCTTATTATACAGAGAAGGAAACTGAGGCCCAGAGAAAGGCAGACACTTGCACAGTGTCACACAGCATTAGTGGTAGAGTCAAGCTCACATCTAGACCTCTTGATTTCTGTGCTAGTCCTCTTTTCCTCACAATGCCTCCTCTGAAGAGCAATACCTCAAAAATGGTTCTGACAAAAATAAAGCTGATTCTTCATGGTATTTTATTGATCTCACATAGACATCATTGTGCAATGAATCTTACTTTAATTGTAACAAGGTTTGGTTTCCTGGGTATCTCCTTCAGAAGGGCATGTGGTAAGCTTTCTGGAGACACCCAAAGTTCACCGAACCCAGACCTCCAAGTCATTCACCAGAAAGATCTAAAATAACAGAAACAAAACTGGCATTGCTTTGTCTCACCATCTCGTGAGATGCCTGAGAATTCTTAAGTAAAGAGTTACCGCCTGTGTCATGGGTAAAATCCCAAATCATTTTGTGGGGTTTGTTATTATTCCAACAGCTCTGAGAGCCAACATCTGCATGTTCCAACATGTTTGTAGTATCACTTCCTGGATCCTTTCTGCTTGATTTGGTAGTCCTGTCTTTGCCACCTTGAAAAAAGTCCCACATCTCACTGAATTTCAGTTTTCCCTACCCAGTTTTTTGTTTGTTTGTTTGTTTAAATAAAATTAGACCAGTGGTTCTCAGCCAGGGGCAATTTTGCCCCATCCCCCAAGGGACATCTAGTAATGTCTGGAAACATTTTTTGGTTGTCACCATTGGGGTGGGGTGCTACTGGCATCTAGTGGGGTAAAGGCCAGGGCTGCGGCTCAACATCTTACAATGCACACAGCAGCCCCTCCCAACACAGAATGATCTGTTCCAAAATGTCAATACTGCCGCTGTTGAGAAATCCTGGGCTAGACTCTGGCTGCAAGGAACAGGAACTGAAGTCCAACTTGCTTAAGCAAAAGAAAAAAAAATCGGGTGGTTATTGTTAAGATTTTGTCATTGGTTTAAAAACAAAAAAGAGCTAAAAAAACTTAGGGATGGATACACCTTGGTGACTAGAATAAGTAATTCAACTCCCATCTAGACTGCCTCTCCTTTCTCTCTGTCTTCCTTTTGTTCTCATTCTTTCCATGTGACCCAGGACTAGCCACCCAGCTCTGAGCTCTTATCTTCACAGCTTCACAATCAGAGAGGAAAAGGTCCTTTTCTTTCCACAAATTCCAGGGAAGGATTCTGATTGGCAAAATTTGGGTCACAGGTTCATCCTTTGAACCACTGACTAAGTCCAGAAAGAGTGAAGTATATAAAATGATTGACCTAGTACATGCCCACCCCTGGGGCCAGAGGGAAGTCACTTTCCCAAAGTGGAGGAAGGGGTTCTAGAGAGACAAAAACAATAACCACTACAGCATGGAATAATAGAGAGGGTGATGGACTAAGAGTCAAACATCTTGACACTATTCTTGGCTCTGCCTCTAATTTGCTGTGTGATCTTGGACAAGTCCCTTTCCCTCTCTGGGCCCCAGTTTCCCACCTTTGCAATGAAAAGATGGACCAGAAGTCAAAGGGATCCCCCATCTCTAACATTTGGTAACTTTTTGTTGGTTGTTAAGTATTATTCATCACCCCAACAATGATGATATTTGAAAATACTTGCTAAACCCACCAAGCTTTTAGATTACTGGTTCTAGGATATAACATAGTCTAGAAATATCTAAAAAATTTTCAAATTATTTTAGTTATCTGATCTTTCCCAACTTTTTAATGATAATGAAAACAGCATCAACTAAAATGCTTTAGCATCTATTTATACTTTCAAAATGGTCCATGCACTTCTCAATTCTTACATAATATGCAACCCTTATGGACCCACAAAAGCCACTTATACATTAGTTTTTATTTTAAAAAATAGCAGTTACTTTAAAAAAGGTTCAGCATATGAATAAAATCTGCTTTCAGTATATAAATTGTATGTTAAGCCTTATTATGAAACATATATCATCAAGAAAAAAAATAGATGGTGTTGGGAAATCCCCCAACAATATGGAAAATAAGGCAAAGATTTCATTATCACCAGTCACTCATTCATTCAAGAAATACTCCCTGAGTGCCTGCTATGCATCAGACACTATCCACTGACTGCCCCTGGGTAACTTACATTCTAGTGGATGCAGATGCATTCCAGTGATTGAAGACAGAGTTCTCGAATCCTAGTCCATCATCAAGATGAAGTCCATACCTCTCAGCCCCATAACCTCTCCAGCTCCAAGAGAACTCCCACTTACACCCTGCACCTCAACAAACAGAACTCCCAGCTCCTTCACACCTCTGTTACTGGGAACCCTCTTGTGCTCTCCACATTTTTATCACCTCCTCTGAGAAATCTCCTCCACACTTCTCTTCCTACCTCACAGATTCCATCCTGCCTTCCTCTGTGCCCTCAGAACCTCTTGCACATGTCTACCATATAGCACATCTCACTTTATGTCAGAATTATTTGTTTATGTCACATTGGACTATAGCTTTCTCTAGGGAAAAGAAAGGTTCTTATTTACCTGAGGATTGTCAGAGCTTGACAATCACCACACACCACACGCATGCACACACATGCGCACATGCCTCCAACTTGTTCTTCCTCCTCTATTCCTCTTCTTGGTGAGTGGTACCCCCATCCTCTCAGGTGCTCAGGCCAGAAACCTGGGCTTCATCCTCAATGAATCCCTCGCTCTCACTTCCTACATCCAACCAAGGCTTGTCATATCTACCTCTGTGCACACCTTCATCTCTGGATCAATCAATTACTTCCCTTGGACTAGATCAATCTTGCCCCAACCGTCATAGCCTAGGTAACTCATTAATCTTGACTTCCTCTAAGAATCCTGCCTTAATTCCTGTCCCCCGGCCCCAGGCTGGGCTGAGTGTTCTCGGGGTAGTTTAGGTCTCCTATGCTTCCTAATTTATATGGTGATTGCTCTTCTCTCCTAATGGAACTAGGAGGGCAGGTTCTTATTTATAAGTGCATCCCCATCTCCCAGCCTATTGCCTAAGATGTGATAAGTCCCCACTGATGACTTTTTAAATAAATGCAGGAACAAACCTGTTTGAGGTCAGAAAGCCTGGATGCCCCTCAGATCTGCCACAGTTAGCTAGTTGGGTCACTATGCACTTAACTTCTCTGAGCCTCAATGTTCTCATCTGTTAAATGGTCATAATAAGTCCTCCTAGTCTACCTCCAGGGATGAACATAAAACTCAAATGAAATAATAAATGTGAAAGCTATTTATAACCTCTAAGTTGTTTTACACATGTAAAATGTTATTTCTAAATGTTCTGGGTTTGGGTTTTTTTGGTTTTTTGTTTTTTTGCATTTTCTCTGGGTTATTTCAGATATACCTAGGTATTGTGCCTACTTGTAAATTTCCTGTAGGTGCAGAATCCAAGAAGAAAAATGTTACTGCTGCTTATCTCTGAGAAGATTTAGAACTGAAATGCTTTGAATTTTTTAAACAGTTAAAAGAACATCTTTAATACAAATTATACTGGAGGCACTGCTTTAAATAACTTAAGTTTCCCTTAAGCAACCAGTACCAAATTGATACAAATTAAACACACTAACCCTCTATAATATTGGTATAAGAGGAAAGAACTGACAACTTAGAACAGAGTAAAGGGAAAAAAAGAAATTCAAAGCAAACTTAAGTTTAGTTTTACACCTACTAAATTAGCAAAAACATTTTAAAATGATACCTCTCAAAGCTGATGAGGTTACAGAAAAGCCAATATGCACATACACTGCTGTTTGGATATAAATTGTTTGTTTCTTTGGAAAGCAAATTGATAAAATATATCAAGAGCAAAAAATAATTCTATTCTTGGAAATCTAGCTTAAGAATTTAACAGAATAAACAGGATTTGTGTACAAAAACATATAGTATTACTCATAAATCATCAAAAAGTGCAAACATTTACAAGAGTGGAGAAGTGGTTGGGTAAAGCATGTTGCATCCACTGGATGAAACATTTTATAGCCATTAAAAGCAATCATTTCGGATGCATGGCCATGGCACCCTAGTCCTACCCAAGAAACCCCTGTGACCACGGTTGGATGGTTCTTCGTATCAGGAAAGGGCCAAGATTTTAGAACAGAACCTTGCTCAAGTCTTCAAGCAAGTCAAAGCCAAGTTCTCCAAGATGTTTCCAGTGAAGGTGTTCAGCTTAAGTCAGAGCCTACAAAATACCATGTGGCAGTGGGTTGGCAGCAGGTGGCAACGGGCACTCTAACATTATAGGAGTTTGATAACCTATCATAATTCTGCTCACGATGGGACTATCCACATTCCACTGGCCTTGAAGGAGACTGTGGACACAGGAGCAAGGCTGGGCTCCTGCAGCCAGCTCACAACCAAAATTAAAAGGATGGCCAGACCCCTTGGAAAGAAGGAGTCAAATGCATTCAAAGAGGCTAGGGGGAGCCTTTGGCTCTGTACTCCTTGCAACTGTAGGAGGGTATTCATGTACTTGTATAGTACCTTCTCCTTGAATCTGGACTGGTCCTGGGACTGACTCGTAACTATAGAATATGGCAGAAGTGATGCTGCATGCCTTCTGAAGATAGGTCAGAAAAAGCTTTCCAGGGGCGCCTGGGTGGCTCAGTTGGTTAAGCGACTGCCTTCGGCTCAGGTCATGATCCTGGAGTCCCGGGATCGAGTCCCACATCAGGCTCAAGTCCCGCATCGGGCTCCCTGCTCAGCAGGGAGTCTGCTTCTCCCTCTGACCCTCCCCCCTCTCATGTGCTCTCTCTCTCTCATTCTCTCTCTCAAATAAATAAATGAAATCTTTAAAAAAAAAAAGAAAAAGAAAGAAAAAGCTTTCCAGCTTCTACCTGGGTCTCTTGGAACACTCTCGGAGAGCCCTGGACTACCTCGTAAGCCCTGTGACTGCTATCCTGGAGAAGCCAGATGTAGGCATTCTGGTTGACAGTCCCAGCAAAGCTCAACCTTCTAGCCTCTACGGCATCACACATATAAGCAAAGCTGTCTCATATCCCCCCGACCAGCCCATCCACAAGCTGATTACCCCCAAGTGACCTCAGCTAATGCCATATGGAGCACAAAAATTGATCAGGAAAAAAAAAAAAAAAAAGAACTAATCAGTTAATCTTGGCCCAAATTCCAGACCCTCAAAATTATGGGACATAATGGTTGTTATTTTTAGCCACTAAGTTTGGGGGTAATTAATATGCAGCCATATATAATCAGCACATCACCTTTGGAGGATGCTTGAGAATAAACTCATAATTCCATAAACAAGTAAATGAAGGTAAACAATCAAGCATCTATCTTGCCTTTCCTTTATGAACCGTACTTTGGAGTAACCAAATAGTTGATGAGGTTGAGCTCTTTTTACAGAAGAATTATAGCTAATAAATGTGAGGGAATATCGAATTAGAATACTATTATTATAATAAATAGAATATTTGAAATTCCTGATGAAATAATAGCATGAGGCAATGATCATCAATGACTGCTAAAATCATTAGACAAAAGGCAAGTGAGGAACGTTATAATGAACAGATCAGGCTGAAAGCACTTCAATCCACTAATTGCTATCTTCTTAATAAGCCAAGAGAAGAGAAAACCAGCCATTATGGGCCTCCTGGTGTGAGACAACAAGAAGTACACAGCACCAACTCTGAAATTTTCTTGCCCCCAAATCAAACCTGAACCTGGCAGTACTTCTGGATTTCATCCCAGAGACCAGGGGAACATGTTAAATGATCTCTGGGGCATGTAATCAGCAAAATGCAAAACATGGAAAATTCTACAGGGCAAACAACCAAGTTTCTTCAAAATATAATTTTTTTTAATTGAGGAAGAAGGGGAATCTACTGATTAAACGAGACTTAGAAGATATACCAACCAAATTCAATGTGTAGACTATTTCTGGATACTGATATATATATTTGAAAATATATATTTTGAACACTGTATATTTGATGATACTAGGAGATCATTTTTATTTTTTAGGTGTGCTAGGATATTGTAGATAATTTTTAAAGCACCTTTATCCAGGGCGCCTGGGTGGCTCAGTCGGTTAGGCATCCAGCTTTGATTTCAGCTCAAGTCATGATCTCGGGGATTCTGGGATTGAGCCCTGCCTTGGGCTCCATGCTCAGCTCAGAGTCTACTTGAGATTCTTTCCCTCTTCCTCTCCCTCCCCCTCTGCACCTCCCTCTGCTCATGTGTGCAGGCACATGCTCTCTACCTCAAATAAGTAAATAAATAAAATCTTTTTTAAAAAACAAAAAATAAAGCATCTTTATCTTTTTTAATTTAAATTCAAGTTAGCTAACATATAGTGTTATTATTAGTTTCAGGGGTAGAATTTAGTGATTTATCAGTTGCATATAACACCCAGTGCTCATTACATCAACTGCCCTCCTTCATGCCCATCACCCAGTTACCCCATCCCCCCCACCCACCTCCCCTCCAGCAACCCTCTGTGTGCTCCCTATCATCAAGAGTCTCCTACGGCTTGCCTCTCTGTTACTATCTTATTTTATTTTTCCTTCCCTTCTCCTATGTTCATCTGTTCTGTTTCTTAAATTCCATATATGAGTGAAATCATATGATATTTGTCTTTCTCTGACTGACTCATTTCACTTAGCATAATACACTCTAATTCCATCCATGTCATTGCAAATGGCAATATTTCATTCTTTTTGATGGCTGAATAATATTCCATTGTATGTATGTATGTGTGTGTATATATATATATACACACACACACCACATCTTCTTTATCCATTCATCATCAGTCAATGGACATCTGGTCTCTTTCCATATTTTGGCTATTGTGGACATTGCTGCTATAAACATTGGGATGCAGGTGCTCCTTTGGATAAATACCTAGAAGTGTAATTGCTGGGTCATAGTGTAGTTCTATTTTTAACTTTTTGAGGAAACTCCATACTCTTTTCCAGAGTGGCTGCACCAGTTTGCATTCCCACCAACAGTGTAAGAGAGTTCCCCTTTCTCCACATCCTTGCCAACATCTGTTGTTTCCTGAGTTGTTAATTTTAGCCATTATGACCAGTGTGAGGTGGTATCTCATTGTGGTTTTGATTTGTTTTCCCTGATGATGAGTAATGTTGAGCATTTTTTCATGTGTCTGTCAGCCATTTGTATGTCTTCTTTGGAGAAATGTCTGTTCATGTCTTCTGCCCATTCCTTGACTGGATTTTTCATTTTTTGGGTGTTGAGTTTGATGAGTTCTTTATAGATTTTGGATACTAGCCCTTTATCTGCCGTTATTTGCAAATATCTTCTCCCGCTCTATAGGCTGCCTTTTAGTTTTGTTAATTGTTTCCTTTGCTGTGCAAAAGCTTTTTATCTTGACGAAGTCCCAATAGTTCATTTTTGCTTTTGTTTCCCTTGCCTTTGGAGACATGCCTAGCAAGAATTTGCTGTGGCCAAGGACACAGAGGTTACTGCTTCTGTTCTCCTCTAGGATTTTGATGGACTCCATCATTTAGGTTTTTCAACCATTTTTAATTCATTTTTGCGTATGGTATAAGTAAATGATCCAGTTTCATTCTTGTGCATGTGGCTGTCCAATTTTCCCAATACCACTTGTTGAAGAGACTGTCTTTTTTCCATTGGATATTTTTTCCTGCTTTGTTGAAGATTAGTTGACCATAGAATTGAGGGTCCATTTCTGGGTTCTCTATTGTGTTCCATTGATCAATGTGTCTGTTTTTGTGCCAGTACCATACTGTCTTGATGATGACAACTTTGTAATAGAGCTTGAAGTCTGGCATTGTGATGCCACCAGCTTTGGTTTTCTTTTTCAACATTACTTTGGCTATTTGGGGTCTCTTCTGGTTCCATACAAATTTCATAATTGTTTGTTCCAGCTGTGTCAAAAATGCTGGTGTTATTTTTGTAGGGATTGCATTAAATGTGTAGATTGCTTTGGGTATTACAGACATTTTAACAGTATTTGTTCTTCCAATCCATGAACATGGAATGTTCTTCCATTTCTTTGTGTCTTCCTCAATTTCTTTCATAAGTGTTCTATAGTTTTCAGAGTATAGATCTTTTACCTCTTTGGTTAGGTTTATTCCCAGGTATTTCATGGTTTTTGGTGCAATTGTAAATGGGATCAATTCCTTGATTTCTCTTTCTGCTGCTTTGTTCTTGGTGTACAGAAATGCAACAGACTCCTGTGCATTGATTTTATATCCTGCAACTTTATTGAATTCCTTTATCAGATCTAGCAATTTTTTGGTAGAGTCTTTTGGATTTTCTACAGAGTATCATATCATCTGCAAGGAGTGAAAGTTTGACTTCTTCTTTGCTGATTTGGATGTCTTTTTTTTTTTTTAATTTATTTGACAGAGAGAGCGAGAGAGCACAAACGGGGAACAGCAGAGGGAGAGGGAGAAGCAGGCTCCCTGCTGAGCAGGGAGCCTGATGCGGGGCTCGATCCCAGGACCCTGGGACCATGACCCGAGCCGAAGGCAGATGTTTAACCATCTGAGCCACCCAGGCGCCCCAGATTTGGATGTCTTTTATTTCTTTTTGTTGTCTGATTGGTGAGGCTTGGACTTCCCATACTATGTTGAACAACAATGGTGAGAGTGGACATCCCTGTCATGTTCCTGACCTTAGGGGAAAAAAGCATCTTTATCTTTGGAGATAAAAGATGCATGTATCCCAGATGCATCTGGGATTTCCTTTAAAACAATCCAGTGGTAAGGGGATAGGAGTGGATTTAGTATAAATGAAGCAAGACCAGCCATATATGTTGATATTATTAAACCTAGGTGGTGGAGATGTGGAGGTTTAACACACTAGTATCTCTACTTTTTGTACATAATTTAAATTTACATTAAAAAACTTTAAAACAAATAGCTCTAGACAAAACAATGGGGGGAGGTGTTTCTAGTGAAGCATCACTGAGTGATCTGAGTGCAAGAGAGACAGTCTTTACCTCTTCCCCTCTCGCCAAATCCCCCTGCACTTATAGGACTAGAAACCTAAAGAGGCGTCTGAAGTCACATTTTAAGGATGCATAATGGAGGGGAGTTTGGAGAGGGAACAAAATTATTAAGGAGGATTATACTGTCACCACTTGACACAATGGGGATTGCTGCTTTTAACTGCTTTAAACAAGTCTTACTTCATACCAGAGCTTCTACTCAAGAAGGCGTCGCCATGGGAAATGGATCCTGCCCAGATCAAATCTTTCTTCCTGGCTGGGTCTTTGAGTACATGTTCCTTCCATACAGGGCAAGAGAATGAAGGTGGTTCTTACAATGCACTTGAAATTCTTTTTTTCTCTTCATGGTGCCCTTGTAGCCAGGTGTCTTGGAAGGCCCAGGAATGAAGGCGCCTCTGGATAAAGAGGCTGTCCTGCCTGAGAGGCTGGGGGACCAGGTCAAGTTTCTGCCTTTCCATGGGTCTTTATTTCCTTCAGATGCAATGACAAGCAGTATAGCATAGGGTGAGCCTCTGGACACAGCTGGTTCTGCAAGTCATCAGCTGGGCAATCTTTTATCTTGTTGCACCCCTGAAAGCAAGATGGGTCACCAGCAGCTCTATTGGAGTCATCCACAAAATTACAGCCAGAGTTCTCACTCTTGCTGTGTCTGCTCAAACTGGTACCATCTGATCCAGAAATATGGCCTCAGTATGTGCTGTCAGTTTCTGTCAGTACTTGAAGGATACAGGCTTCATGAGGTCAGGCTAAGTGATCACCCTTGAGTGGATTATCCAAGACAACTGCCTGATGACGGAAACAATGCTAGCTCTTAGTACATATATTTTAATTAAAAAGAAGAAGAAGAAGTAGGGGGGCGCCTGGGTGGCTCAGTCAGTTGAGCATCTAGCCCAGGTCATGATCACCAGGTACTGGGATCGAGCCCCACATCCGTCTGTCCAGTTCCTTGCTCAGCGGGGAGTCTGCTTCTCTCTCTCTCCCCCTCTGCCCCTTCCCCAGCTCATGCGCACTCTCATAAATAAATAAATAAATAAATAAATAAATAAATAAAGTAGGGACAATAACTTCCAGCTCACATTCTTGCTGAAAGTAGAAAATTAGATAATGTATGTAAAGTGCTCAGCACAGGTTCTAGTATAGACATAGCTTTCGCCAAATGCTTATGACTATAATTTATTTCTCCATAAAATGTGGATTGGTCTAAAAATCACTAAGGGTCCTCCTTATTCTAATGTTGGAGGAGTCATTCATTTATACAACAGCATTTCTCACCAAGCCCTACCAGGTTCTGGTGCTAAGGTGGAGACAAACTTGGCAGGGGAGCTCGGGGCTAAAGCATATAAGGCAAAAACTCCACATACTCAAAATAACTCTTAAAACTCCTCCACCACCAGCTGACCTCCCAATCATTTGCTCAGAGGTGCTGAAAGAGGTGCTCCTAGGGGGAGCTACATGGTCTGGGCCATGGAGTGATGGTAGCTGTGGGATCTTTCAGGATGTGGCATCTTGTGTCCTTGTAGGACCTGGAAGGTAAGAGCCTTAAACTCTCCTCCATTCAGACCTTTGCCTTTGAACCCTCAACCCCAGTGCTGAATGAGAAAATGGAGAGCAGCCTCAGTGGTGACCTTCCATCAAGTTCAGGGTCACCATGAGATGGTCATCTCCCAGTGATTGGGAGCATGCTGCTTTGGTAGGCTCCTCACACCTCCCTGTGGCACTCAGGCCCCCAAAACCTGTTCTCAACATTCCACACAAATGCACTGAGCACCTTCCATGAGAAATGTGTTGTGCTGGGCACCTGGGTGGCTCAGTCGGTTAAGCAGCTGCCTTCAGCTCAGGTCATCATCCCAGGGTCCTGGGATCGAGTTCCGCATCAGGCTCCCTGCTCAGCCAGGAGTCTGCTTCTCCCTCTGCCCCTCCCCCCCACTCATGCATTCTCTCACTCTCTCTCTCTCTTTCACGAAAATAAATAAATAAAATCTTCAAAAAAAGAAAAATGTGTTGTGCTGAGCTCTGGCAGGAATGAAGTAAGCCGAAGGTGGCTTCTCCCAGGACTGTATAGACATGGACCCCAGCCACAGTAAGGTACAGCCAACAAGGCCACAAGAAGGGCCAGAGATGGGCTGTGAGGAGCTAGGAGATAGGAACCTTCCTGGGAGGTGATCTTGGACCTGACCCTTGGAGGACAGTGGAGATCTGAGGGGCAAAACATTGGAGAAAGGGTACCATAGGATGAGGAGACAGCATGAGGCAACATCTGGAGGTGGAAAAGATGGGCTGTATCCAAGTAATATCAGGAGGATCATATGATTGGTTGAAAGGGGAGGTGAGACTGGAGATGTTGACAGGGCCAGGTGGCAAAAGGCCTTAAGGTCAGGCTGAGGAGACTGGACTTTATTGTGTAGGCAGCAGAGAGTCAATGGACTGGGGCTGGCCATGGGAAGAGGACACCAGCTGGGTGTGAAGCTCTCCTCCCCAGACCTGCCCACATCCTCACGGGATGTTGCATAGCACACTCCAAGATTTGGAAAGCCCCAACTATAAATCTTTCAGCCCCGAGGCAAGTCCTTTCCATAGTGGCTTCAGCAGAACTTCAGGGGCAAGAGAGACAACCTTTTAGGCTTCTCTATACAATTGCCCTTCATTTGTGAGAAGCACGTCAAGATGGAGCGGGAGTGGTGAAGGCAATGAAGTGAAGGGCTCCTGGCAAAGTAACAGACTAAATATCCTGGAAGCTCCCCGCAACAAAACACCCAGATAAGCTGAGTAATATTTGTTTTAGTCATCTTAAAGATACAGGAAATGTCACAGGAAAGTAAGGGCATTTCCAAGATCAAAACAAAGGAAAAGCTGAAAACCAGGGCAGGTAGAGAGCAGCAGCCGTGTCACAGAGGAGCTGTCAGGGTGACAGTGGAACTGGGAGCTTGCCTTCCAAGCAGGAGGTAAGCTTGGTAAGGATTGTGCTAGAAGGACCCTGGGAGTCTCACTCTGTGTGTGCTTCTGAGTCCCTGGCTGCCCTCTGCTTACAGTGCTTGGAAAAGCCAGGAATATTTTGTCTAGGGAGACAGCTGGTATAGTGGAAAGAAACCCTAACCTGGTCTCTAACCTCCCTTCTCCAAGCCTTGATTTTATTTTGTTACAACTGACCACCACAGGTGACCTCACACAGTGGCTGGGAAAATTTATTCACTCATTCAGCAAATCCATATTGAGCAGGGAGTGTGAAAAGTGCTGGGATATGGAATTGAACAGGATAAAATCCCTGCTTTCAAGGAATTCATGTTCTAGTGAGTGAACAGAGAAAACAGAAAACAATATGCGAAAGACGTAGTAAAGATATACACAAGGTAGAGAGGAGGGAGCTCTCACCAGCCTCGGCCAGCAGGCTTTGAGAGGGGGTGTTGAGTGGAGTCGCTCACCAGAAGGTGGGGAGGGCATTCCAGGCAGAAGCAGAGCCCAGAGTCTGAAGCAGGGAATTACATATGGTGCAGTGTGGCTGGGCAATACAGTGCAGCTGGAGTGTGGTAGGAGAAAAAGGCCGATAGGGACACAGCTTGCAAGGCTGGAAGATGAGGCCTTGCATAGGTGCCAATGAAACGTATGTGAATTTCAGAGAAACTCCTTCCTCCTTGCAGTAATTCACAATCCTCTTCCCACAGCCATGACACCTATGGCTGTCATCAGAGTAAGTCAGGCTACTCCTTTCAGTTTACCTGGGTTCCCCAGAAAGCAGAGCATGAGTCATGGTGCTTATGAGCTACTCTTTTATTAGGGAGCAGCAGTGAGGGATAAGGGGAGTGAAGCAGAAAGGAGAGAAAGCCAATACAAGATGGTCACTGTTAAATGAGCCTCATTTTCAACCTCATGGAAATGCCCCCAGGCAATCTGCATTTCAGGTAAAGTGACCAATTGTCCTGGTTTTTGTAGGACTGAACTGCATAGGATTTCCCAGGACATGAGACTTTCAGTACTAAATCCAGGAAAGTCTCAGGCAAGCCAGGATGAATTTATCTACCCTAGTCTGAAGGCTGTCTTCAGGGGAGAAGGGGAAGAATTTATCCACCAGCTCCCTTTCCCAGAGGTTGAAGGTTCTCCCACGGAGTACAAATTTCCCCCATATATCTGAGCTGCACATATATGGGCATCACATGGGCTCTACAGGAGAGTCACCAGGGAAGTTCCAGGGTGGAGGAGAGAGTCATGCAACATGGGCCTGGGTTAAGACACTATCAGAGTGAGCCCACAGGAAGTCGGCATCCACACAAAGGTAATTACCATAGCAGCAGCATGAATAAGAGGTGGTGAGGCTGAGAAGATCCAAAGTGGTGCATCCTTCACCCCTAATTTAAAGATATTAGTCCAAGCAATCTTCTACTTTCACTTTGTGAGCTCTCAGGAGAGTGCAACAGTCAGCTTGGTGTCTTGGTCCCCTCCCCATGTCCATCATGAATACAGCAGATAAGTACTCTTAAAATATAAAAACCCTAAATATCAACTAGGGAATAAGAGAAAGGTATCCCAAGATTGTAAGGGATTACAGGTCATCAGTAGGTGGACATCTTTAATAGACATGCAAACACTAAATGACAGAAAGCTGCAATCGGATCTAATGCAGAAAGCAATGGGAATGGAATATCAACTAAAGTTGCTCTGACTCCCGATCTTTCAACTCTTAATCATGGAGTTCAGAACTGCTCTTCTTTTTTTAAAGATTTTATTTATTTATTTGTTTGTTTGTTTGTTTGTTTGTTTGACAGAGAGAGAGCTCAAAGCAGGGGGAGCAGCAGGCAGAGGGAGAAGCAGGCTCTCTGCTGAGCAGGGAGCCCGATGCGGGACTCGATCCCAGGACCCTGAGATCATGACCCGAGCTGAAGGCAGACGCTTAACCGACTAAGCCACCCAGGTGCCCCCAGAATTGCTCTCCTAATTCAATTTGAAGCCACTGGATGTTCTTGCCATGGTACCCCCATGTCTCCTCAGCATATAAGCAGCAGCTAAAACCACAGGAGTGGATGAGACTGCCCAAAGAAAGTCTATAGAATGACAAGGGCTGTGTGACAAGGATGGATCCTGAAGAACACTAATATTCTTTAAAAGGTCAGGTGAGAAGGAGCCCACAAAGGAGACAAGAGTAGAATCAGGAAAATTCAATGTTGTGTGTACCAAAGTAGTAGTACCAAAATGAAAGACTCCTCAGGTGTCAAATGCAGGAGGGAAAAGAAGTTAAATCAGATAAGAACTGAAAAGCTTCTAATGGGTTTGGCTATTAGGGGTTCCTGGTGTCCTTTGAGAAACCAAGGTGGGGGCAGAAGGCAGAGTGCAGTGAGCTCAGGAGTGAATAGGCAGTGAGGAAGTAGGAATAGTCAGTACTGACCACTCTTTAAAGAAATTTGGATAAGATTAGCAAACCAGCTGAAAGGCAAGAAGAAGATAATTGTTGGAATAAGGTCCTAGAGCAAGCTGGAGGGGATGAATGAGGTCCAGATTGGCCTTGAAAAGGATGAAGAACATGCTGAGTATGAGATAAACGGAATGATGTTGGATTTGAGGGTAGGAAAGTGGGGGGAAGACCAGGAAGGTCACACTTGATGTCTCAATTGTTCCATGAAGTAGGGCATATAGAGAGGAGTATGGGAAACTAAAAATGGGGTATGAATAGTTGTTCAGAGAAATGGAAGGATAAGTAAAAGGACTGACAAGTGGTCCTAAGAGCCTGGCTGAGATTGAAGACCTTGCACATGTTGCTATACAGTAGTGATTTGTTCATTCATTCATTTGTTAATTCACCCATTTTGGGCCACATCAATGATTGTTGGTTCCCACTAGAAACATTAATCAGTGACTTAGTTTTGGTCATACAGATATATGTCACAGTTTCATGAAGATCAGAGTTCCAAGTTGCCATCAAGGATCATGACTCCATCATGGCCACACCCACCAATTGATCTCATCCTCCACCACAGCTTCCACTGCCGGCTAGATGCTGATGACCTCCAAATTTCTAACCCCAGTCCAAATCTTCCCCTGGGATTTAAGACTAGCCTATACCCAACAGACACCTCAATCTCAACATATCCAAATCCATACTCACCAACTTCATCCCTAAACCTGCTCCAGCAGGGGAGTGCATCTCTCCAGACTGTGTACACAAGGGTATCAGGTTTCCTTTTCAATATCTAATTCCTTCCTTGGTTCTAAAAATGCCATCTCCAAAGGCTCCCCCTTCAGGTCGGGAATCATGATATTCAGGGGCTATGCATGGCCCTGCCCACTTGAAGCCCCAAAAGAAATGTTTAAATATTACTTCTAGGCTCCCCTAGAACAGACTGCACACTCACACTATGACTAACTACAGGCGACTCCAATTAACCAACACCACCCAGCATTGAAAGTTCCTTCATGACACAGCCCAAACACCAGCTCAGGGGTCCTGCCAAAGAATTGATGTCAGTATTTGAGATCAGGGAACAGAACAAATAGATCTAAATTCATACCATCACCTTATCTTGGCCAACTGTATCCAACCTCCCAAAGCAGTTTAGACCACAGCCCAGTTGGAATAACAAATGGATTTCATCCTCTCTGCCAGCTCTGATGGATTAATGATGGTGCCTGAAGTTGCAAAGTATTTTGGAACCTTGACCAGACTCATCAGGAAAAAGTGTGCTGATCAATTGGTCATGTCTGCCACAGGGACAGGCATGAAGGTGGGGAGATAACACCAGTATGGGAGAGCTTCACATGTGAAAAGGCCTCATTAGACTACAAGCCTCCCAGTAGACCTCAATTAAAGACTTGCAAGTCTTAATACTGGTTATGGAGCATGTGATTGTTTTACGGGAGCATGTTTATTCACTCATTCATTTGTTCATTTGTAATTATTCATTGAATGTCTACTATGTACCAGATACTGGCCTGGGCACTAGGAGTACAGCTGTAAATAAGACAAACAAGATCCCTGCTCTCACAGGGCTTTCATTCTAGCAGGATGTGTAACAAATAAGAAAATATTAGTTAGAGATAAGTGCTACACAGATAATTAAAGCAAGATGATGTGATTCAGATTATCTGGGTGACTCCTTTTGATTGACTGTGTGTCAGGGAAAGCTGTGAAATGATCTGGGGAAAGAGAGTTCCAGGCAGAGGGAAGAGCTAGTATAAAAACCTTAAGGCAGGAAATAATTTGTGTTCAAGGGATGGAAAGAAGGCCAGAGTAACTGATGAGGAAGAGACTGGTTCAAAAAGATGATGGAGAGATAAACAGAAGCTGGATCACATAGAGCTCTGTAGGCCAGGACAAGGAGTTTAGACCCTATTCTTGGTGTTTTGAAGAATTATTTAAGGGTCTTAAGCAGAAGAGTTGGCATGATCTGATTCATACTTTTAAATAATCACTCTGGCTGCTGAGTGGAAAATAGAGAGTAGAGGAACAGGACAGAGACAGGGAGACTAGTTAAGAGGCCACTGCAGTAATTCAGGAGAGTTGATGTTGGCTGGGACCAAATGTCAGAGTGCTCCAAGTCTTGACTGTAGACCCCCTTCTCTACATCTTCTGCTACTGTTCTCCTCTGGTCCAAAACTTTGGATACACTCTATGCACGTGTCTCCCAAAACTCTTACCTTCCGCTCTGCCTACCTCTTGGACCTTGACTCATAAATATCCAAGTTCATATTGAGTATCTCCACTTGGATGTCAAATGTGTCTCAGACTTAACTTGTACCAAATCAAACTTTTGATTCTTCCTACCTTTAAACCTCTTCTTCCCTCTGCCTTCCCTATTCCAGTAAATACCCATTCACACAGATTATCACAGCTAAAACCTTGGATATATCTTTGATTTCTTGATTTTTCTCACCCCTCATACCCACCTCCTGTTGAATTTCCCTAGAACTAATCAAGCATTTAAAACTTTCCATCAACATCAAAAAGGAGGAGATCACAGAGGAGAAGATGAAACAAAGACATGAGGCTGAGAGGCCAACATGTTGGATGGCTCATCCATGTGGATGTTGAAGTCACCAGGAATGACGTCAGGAAAAAGAACAGACAGGAAGACAGTATGTCAGTGCTAAAGATACTAATGAATGAGGGTATAGAGTGCATTAATGTGTACTACAGAGGAGTGGAGTTTTGAGGGAAGAGGGGGGAAGAAACAGATTTGGAATCGACAGTAGAAAGTAAGGAGGCCCCACCTAACCCAACCCACTTGCCCTACCTACCCCACCTCCAGGCCCTCAGGTAGCCAATGTTTAAGAGGAGAGACTCCCTCCACTTGAAAGGGTTACAGAAGAAACAGTGTCATAAGCAGACATCCAGTTTTCACTTGGTACAAAAGGGGAAGTGAATTTAGAGAAGAGGTTGAGGATATTGGGGACAGTGTAATTGACAGCCATGAGTTCACAAACCCACAGGAAAAGAGTCTGGGAGTGCCAGGAGGGGTGGGAAATGGAGTGAGACTAGAGATTGTTTAGAGTAGCACAAGGATTAGGGTCCCACTGACCTGTGGAATTTGGGTTTCTGGAGATAACTGAGGCAAACAGAAGTGTGAGGCATCAGGATTTCCTAGAGAAAGATGGTCTTGAGACAGAAGGCTCGTGGCTGTGGGCAACAATCCTCCTCTGTGCTGGTGAGTGGTGCAGAAATCACAGAGTGAGTGCCTGAAGGGACTGTTCTCCTAGGTGGTCTTCACTGTGAAGGCTTCTGGGGAGGGGCTAACTACCCTGATACTGGATCCTTAGAGCCAACTCTTCTCTCAGGTGATGCAGTGCTATGGTGACCTGGAGTACAGGGTACACGAGCCTGCCACTTTACCCGCGGGTGGCGCAGTGGTGTGGGCGCAGCCTCCCGAACCACTCTCCGTGAGTGCCACTAATGTAAACACCACAGTGGTTTCTCAGAGTCTGCAGATCCATCCTCAAGTTTTCAGGAAGCATTTTAATTCTTCTATCTTGATAATAATCTTAATAAAAAAATAAAATCATATTCTGCATCATCTAGAGGTAGGCTTACTAGAGAAAACCCAGGACTCACAGTTAAACTTGAATTTCAGATAAACAACAAATACTTTTTTAGTATAAATATATCCCAGATATTGCATAGGACATACTTAAATACTAAAAAATTATACTTTACCCCTAACTATAGCCACATGATATTAGTGCCTGTATTAGTCAGCATTCTCCAGAGATCCACAGGATGAGTTAGCAAGCTGGTGATCCAGGAAAGCGAATGGTGTACTTCCAGTCCAAGTCCAAAGGCCTGAGAACCAAGAGATTTGATGATAGCTCTGGTCTGAAGGCCAACAGACTTGAGATCCACAAAAAAGCCAATGTCCCAGTTCAAAAGCAATCAGGCAGAAAGAACTCTCTCTTACTCAGGAAAGTGTTGGCCTTTTTATTCTATGCAAGCCTTCAACTGAGTGGATGAGGCCGGTCCACATTAGAGAGGGAAATCTGCTTTACTAAGTCTAAAGATTTAAATGTTAATCTTATCCAAAAAACACCTTCACAGAAACATCAGAGAAATATCTGACCAAATATCTGGCACCCCTAGGCCTAACCAAGTTGACACATACAACTAACCATCACAGGGCCCATGTTTGTACTTTTATGATGGAATTGGGACCAAGCAGTAGTTAATTATAACAGTTAACGAGAAAAGAGAGGCAGACCTAATATCAAGGTGTTAACTGAAGATGAAATGATAGCACAGGCCTGTAAGAAGCAAGCTCTCAGAAGTTCAAATGGAAAAAGACTGTGGAAGAACTGAATCACAAGTAGTAAAGACATGACAGATTCAAAAGAACTTCCCCTTAACAGGTCAGCCCCATAGTAATGTTGCAAAATAGCCCATGAGTGTCAGCAAGAAAAGAAATCCATCACAATGAATGCATTAGTTTGGATTTTGATGGGTTTTGTAGCATTGTATTTAATTTGTAAATTTGTTGTGATTTTACTATTTATAAGGAGGTTACACCTACTTTCGATATCTGTATATATATTGAAATTACATTAAATTAAAATGCATTTAAGTCAATACTGGGGGCATCTATAAGATTTTTGTCCTTTTATTTTTTTTAAAGATTTAATTTATTTATTTGAGAGAGAGAGAGTGAGAAAGAGAGAGAGCACACAAGCAGGGGCAGAAGGAGAGGGAGAAGCAGACCCCCCCACTGAGCAGGGAGGCTGACACAGGCCTCAGTCCCAGCACTCGATCCCAGGACTCTGGGATCATGACCAGAGCCAAAGGCAGATGCTTAACTGACTGAGCCACCCAGGCACTCCAATTTTTGTCCTTTTAATGGGTCCATTAGATTATTATCCTTAGTTTGAGAAATACATTTATAATGTAAAAGAGTTTTGACCCTTTTTAGATTTGTATTTTGGAGCATTTCATTTGTAGAATTCATTGAACTAGATGCTATTAAAACTTTTTTTTTTTTAAGATTTATTTATTTATTTATTTTAGAAAAAGTGTATGCGAGTAAGGGGGAAGGGCAGAGGAAAAGAATCTCAGGTAGACTCCCCACTGAGCAGGGAGCCCCATGGGGGGCTTGATCCCATTACCCTGAGATCATGACCTGAGCCAAAATCAAGAGTCAGATGCTTAACCAACTGCGCCACCCAGATGCCCCTAAAATTTTTTTAATAACAAATTGAAAAAAGTGTATACTATGTGCTATACTGACTTGGGAAATGTTACTCATGCATATTTCCTCTCAGATATACACAAAGCATTTTAGTAAATAAAAGGCTCTGAGAAATCCAACAAAAAAAGATATCAAATATTTCCTACAGTGTTTCCCAACCTTATGTGAGCAAAGAATATCTCCACTGCAGCAACTATTAATATCCTGAGGAATAGCTTTCTTTGAAAAATCAGTTTGAAAAACACTCATCCATAACACTATCCAAAATACGGATACTCTACTCAGCATGTTTGTGACAAGGATCCCCCTAGCAGTACAGTGAAGCCTATGGGTATCTTAGAATAATGTATTTAAATGCATAAAATAAAATATAAAGAATTATAAGGGAAACCAATTATACTGAAATACAGCTTTCAAAATAACTTTTTTTAAAAATGGGAGTACCTAAAGGAAAGAGGGAGGAGGGAACAGAAAAAAATATTAAAGGAATAATGGCCAAGGACCACATATTGTTTGATTCTATTCATATGAAAAATCTAAAATAGGCAAAGCTATAGAGACCAAGAGTAGACAGAGGGGGCACATTGGAAGACAACAGCTAAAAAGAGGAGGGTTTCTCTTTGGGATAATGAAGTGCTCTAAAATTGGTTGTGGTGATGGGTGTCCATCATCCATATATAACAATATACATTTAATTGTACACTTTACATGGGTTAATTATATAGTATGTGAAGTATAACTCAATAAATCTGTTTTTAAAATTATGATAAAAAATTTTCCAATTATGTTGAAAACTATAAATGCACACAGATCCAAGAAGCCAAATAAATCCCAAACAGAAGAAATATAAAAACTACACCAAGACACATCATGAACAAATTGCTCAAAACAAATGATAAGGAGAAAATCTTGAAAGCAGTCTGAGACACATTATACACAATGGGAAAAAGAGATGACAACAGATTTATTGTTGAATGCAATGAAAGGTAGAAGACAATAGAGTAAAATTTTTTTTTTTTTAAGATTTTATTTATTTATTTGACAGAGAGACAGAGAGTATAAGTAGGCAAAGAGGAAGGCAGAGGGAGAGGGAGAAGCAGGCTCTCTGCTGAGCAGGGAGCCTGATGCAGGGCTCGATCCCAGGACCCTGGGATCATGACCTGAGCGGAAGGCAGCCACTTAACCGACTGAGCCACCCAGGCGCCCCTAGAGTAAAACCTTTTATACACAAAAGAAAAAACTGTCAAGCTAGAATTCTACCCACAGGGAAATTATCTTTCAAAAACAAAGGCAACACAGTGAGATTCCACCTCACACCCATTAGGATGGCTACTATCCAAACAATGGGAAATAATAAGTGTTGACAAGGATCTGAAGAAATTGAAATCCTCCTGCCTTGCTAGTGGGAATGTAAAATGATGCAGCCACTGTGGAAAACAGTTTGGTGGTCCCTCAAAAAAATTAAACATAAAGTTACCAATATGATCCAGTAATTCCACTCCTCGTTATATATCCAAAGTAACTGAAAACAGGTGTTCAAACAAAAACCCATACAAGATACCTACAGTCAAAAATGATGTACTGTATCAATGTGATACACTACATTAATAAAAGAAAGGACAAGAACCATATGATCCTCTCAATAGATGCAGAAAAAGCATTTGACAAAGTATAGCATCCTTTCTTGATTAAAATTCTGCATAGTGTAGGGATAGAGGGTACATACCTCAATATCATAAAAACCATCTATGAAAAACCCACAGCGAATATCATTCTCAATGGGGAAAAACTGAGAGCTTTTCCCCTAAGGTCAGGAACACGGGAGGGATGTCCACTATCACCACTGCTATTCAACAAAGTACTAGAAGTCCTAGCCACAGCAATCAGACAACAAAAAGAAATAAAAGGCATCCGAATCGGCAAAGAAAAAGTCAAACTCTCACTCTTTGCAGATGATATGATACTTCGTGTGGAAAACCCAAAAGACTCCACCCCAAAACTGCTAGAACTCATATAGGAATTCAGTAAAGTGGCAGGATATAAAATCAATGCACAGAAATCAGTGGCATTCCTATACACCAACAACAAGACAGAAAAAAGAGAAATTAAGGAGTCGATCCCATTTACAACGGCACCCAAAACCATAAGATACCTAGGAATAAATCTAATCAAAGAGGCAAAGGATCTGTACTCAGAAAACTACAGAACACTCATGAAAGAAATTGAGGAAGACACAAAGAGATGGAAACACATTCCATATTCATGGATTTGGAGAACAAATATTGTTAAAATTTCTATACTACCTAGAGCAATCTACACATTCAATGCAATCCTTATAAAAATACCATCAACTTTTTTCACAGAACTGGAACAAATAATCCTAAGATTTGTATGGAACCAGAAAAGACCCTGAATAGCCAAAGGAATGTTGAAAAAGAAAACCAAAGCTGGTGGCATCACAATGCCAGACTCCAAGCTCTATTACAAAGCTGTAATCATCAGGACAGTATGGTACTGGCACAGAAACAGACACATAGATCAATGGAACATAACAGAGAACTCAGAAATGGGCCCTCAACTCTATGGTCAACTAATCTTCAACAAAGCAGGAAAGAATATCCAATGGAAAAAAGACAGTCTCTTCAACAAGTGGTGTTGGGAAAATTGGACAACCACATGCAGAAGAATGAAACTGGACCATTTCCTTAGATCATACACAAAACTAGACTCAAAATGGATGACACACCTAAATGTGAGACAGGAATCCATCAAAATCCTTGAGGAGAACCCAGGCAGCAACCTCTTCGACCTCAGCCGCAGCAACTTCTTCCTAGAAACATCACCAAAGGCAAGGGAAGCAAGGGCAAAAATGAACTATTGGGACTTCATCAGGATAAAAACTTCTGCACAGCAAAGGAAACAGTCAAAAAAAAACAAGAGACAACCGACAGAATGGGAGAAGATATTTGCAAATGACATATCAGATAAAGGGCTAGTATCCAAAATCTATAAAGAACTCATCAAACTCAACACCCAAAGAACAAATAATCCAATCAAGAAATGGGCAGAAGACATGAACAGACATTTTTCCAAAGAAGACATCCAAATGGCCAACAGACACATGAAAAAGTGCTCAACATCACTCAGCATCATGGAAATACAAATCACAACCACAATGAGATACCACCTCACAC
Organism: Halichoerus grypus; assembly: GCF_964656455.1. Taxonomy (NCBI): domain Eukaryota; kingdom Metazoa; phylum Chordata; class Mammalia; order Carnivora; family Phocidae; genus Halichoerus; species Halichoerus grypus. Next base: position 61,668,226 of record NC_135725.1, read on the forward strand.
CAGTCAGAATGGCTAAAATTAACAAGTCAGGAAACGACAGATGTTGGCGAGGACATGGAGAAAGGGGAACCCTCCCACACTGTTGGTGGTAATGCAAGCTGGTGCAGCCACTCTGGAAAATGGTATGGAAGTTCCTAAAAAGTTGAAAATAGAGTTAATCTACAACCCAGCTATTGCACTACTGGGTATTTACCCCAAAGATACAAATGTAGGGATCTGAAGGGGTATGTGCACCCCAATGTTTATAGCAGCAATGTCCACGATAGCCAAACTATGGAAAGAGCCCAGATGTCCATCAACAGATGAATGGATAAAGAAGATGTGATACACACACACACACACACACACACACACACACACACAATGGAATATTATGCAGCCATCAAAAAATGAAATCTTGCCATTTGCAACGATGTGGATGGAACTAGAGGGTATTATGCTAAGCGAAATAAGTCAATCAGAGAAAGACAATTATCATATGATCTCACTGATATGTGGAACTTATGAAACAAGGCAGGGGATCATAAGGGAAGAGAGGAAAAAATGAAACAAGATGAAACCAGAGAGGGAGACAAACCACAAGAGACTCTTAATCTCAGGAAACAAACTGAGGGTTGCTGGAGGGGAGAGGGATGGGCGGATGAGGTGGCTGGGTGATGGACACTGGGGAGGGTATGTGTTGTGTAAGACTGATGAATCACAGACCTGTACCCCTGAAACAAATAATACATTATATATAAATAATAAAAAAAAGTAATAATAATAATACAAATAAATAAATAAAATGCCTCTGGAAAAAAATGATGTATTACACACTTAAAATTCGGTTAAGAGGGTACATTTCGTGCAAAATGTTCTTACAATATTTTTTCAAAAAAAATATACACAAATGTTCATAGTAACACTATTCACAATACCCAAAAAGGCAGAAACAACCCAATGTCCATCACCTGATGAATGGATAAACAAAACCGGTATATCCATACAATGTAATATTATTTGGACACAAAAAGGAATGAAGTACTGATGCAACAACATGATGAACCTCAAAAACATTATGCTAGGGGCGCCTGGGTGGCTCAGTCGTTAAGCGTCTGCCTTCAGCTCAGGTCATGATCCTAGGGTCCTGGGATCGAGCCCCGCATCGGGCTCCCTGCTCAGCGGGAAGCCTGCTTCTCCCTCTCCCACTCCCCCTGCTTGTGTTCCCTCTCTTGCTGTGTCTCTCTCTGTCAAATAAATAAAATCTTTAAAAAAAACAAAACAAAACATTATGCTAAGTAAAAGAAGCAAGTCATAAAGAACTACATGTTGTATGATTCCATTTATTCCATATTCCATTATGAAATATCCAGAATAGGCAAATCCATAGAGACAGAATACAGATTAGTGATGGCCAGAGGCTGGGAAAGCAGGGAATGGCGAGTGACTTCGTAAAGAATACGGGGCTTCCTTCCGGGGTGATGAAAATATTCTGCAACTATGGTGGTGATGGCTCACAATACTGTGATTGTACTAAATGCCATTGAACTGCACACTTAAAAATAGTTAAAATGGCAAATTTTATGCTTGTGCATTTTATCACAATTTTTAAACCCACAATGACATACACTGCACACTTACTAAAATGATTAAAATTAAAAAGACTAAAGGACTAACAGTATCAATTATTGGCAAAGATGTGGAAGAACTAGAACTCTCCACCATAGATCACTGGTGGGAATGTATGTTACTTTGGAAAACAGTTTGGTGGTTTCTTCTTTTTTTCTTTTTCTTAAAGATTTATTTATTTATTTGAGAGAGAGAGAGAGAGTGCATGCATGCACAGTGTGGGGAGGGGCAGAGGGAGAAAAAGAGAATCTTTTTTTTTTTTAAGATTTTATTTATTTATTTGACACAGAGAGAGAGAGTACAAGCAGGGGGAGCAGCGGGGAGAGGGAGAAGCAGGCTCCCGCTGAGTAGAGAGCCTGATGTGGGGCTTAGTCCCAGGACCCTGGGATCATGAACTGAGTGAAGGCAGATGCCTAACCAAGTGAGCCATACAGGTGCCCCAAGAAGAGAGAATCTTAAGCAGACTCCACGCTGAGTGCACAGCATGACACAGGGCTTGATCTCACAACCCTGAGATCACGACCTGAGCCAAGAACAACAGTTGGATGCTTAACCAACTGCACCATCCAGGTGCCACAGTGTGATGGTTTCTTAAAAAGTTCAACATACACCAACTACTACATGATTCAGCCATTCCTTTCCTAGGTTTCCCAACAGAATGAAAGCATATGTCCACACAAAGACTCATGCACAGATGTTTATAGTAATTTTATTGTAATAGTCAAAAACTGGAAACAACCAAAGTCCATCAAGAGAGGAATGGATAAATTGTGGTATGTCCATATAATGGAATACTAATCAGCAATATAAAAAATAAGTTATTGGCACATGCAACAATCTGGAAAATCTCAAAAGAATTATACTGAGTGATGAAAAGCCACATGGAAATGAGGATACACTGTATGATTCCATTTATATAAAATTTTAGGAAATGCAAATTAAGCTACTGTGACAAAAGCATGTCAGTGGTTGCCTGGTGACTAGGTGATAGGGTTGGGTTGCTGGGAAGGGACAGGGAAAGCAGACACAAGGAAAGTTTTGTAGGTAAGGGATATATTCACTACCATAATTGTAATAATTGTTTGACAGGTATATACATATGCCAAAACTTATCAAATTACACACTTTAAATATGTGGGATTTATTGCATTTCAATTATATCTTTTTTTTTTTTTTAAGTAGGCTCCATGCCCAATATGGGGCTTGAACTCATAACCCTGAGATTAAGAGTTGTCGGTTCTACCCAGTGAGCCAGTCAGGAGCCCCTAAATTATATCTCAATGAAACTCTTAAAAAACATTTTTTAAAGTATATGTCATAAGAGATGTTTAGGGAAAAAAATATAAAGTAAGCTTATATTTCCTACTACATTATGCAGTTTTAATATTTTTATCTTTAAATTATTTAAATCTTGTTCCAAAAGATGAAAGTTATGTTTAAAAAATTGACTAGGCACTCAATGTATTATATTGATTGCTCTATGGATGAATGTATTGGTCAGAATAGGCTAGATTAAGCCACAGTAACAAACAGCCTAAATCTGAGTGGCTTAATACCATCGGGGTTTATTTCTTACTCACTCTACATAACCATAACAGTTGATAGGAGATCACATTCATGGTAATCTCTCTGAGACCCAAGCCAAAAACTCCAACATTCTGAAGTGTGGTCTCAATGCAGCTGGAGAAGAGAGAACTAAAGAGTGGAGGACCAGCAACTGAATGCTCCAGCCCACAGAGTACTGCTTTACTTCAAGGGGCCAGGGGAGTGTGTGCCTCCACGTATCCAGACGTAGAGGAGAAATGGATACTGGTAAACATTAATAATCTACCACAATTTCCTATGACACTAAAAATTATTTCCACACCAACATATGACAAAGGAATTGAGACAACGTACTCCCATGAGCCAGAGATTCTACCCAGAAAAGGTAGAACTGCCAACTCCGTCCACACTTACAAGTCCTCTATTCTCTCAATATGTTGAATGGAAAGACAAAATTCCAGGTAACCCAGGGACAGCTAAGGAGCAACTCTTTTTTACTTTTAAAGTCTCCTAACTGCCTAGAAAATTGGCTCTTTTACACTTGCTTTGCATGCCATCAAATACCTCCACCACTCATTCAGTAGCTGCCCCCTATTATGCCCACGTGTTGAAAACCCATCAGGTGGGTTCTGCACTCAAAAGGTCTAAACAAGGGAGTATGGGAACACAGAAGAGAACAATGAGGTTTTTTTTATGGTGTTTTAAACTCTAACCTAGCCACTTTTTTCTGCTTTTGTGATACAAATCTGGGTCCCCACCTTGCCAACTCTGCAGCTTACCAGCTCCATGGCCATAGGCAAATCCCTTCTGAGGCTCAGTTTCCTCACCTGTAAAACGGGAATAATAAGGCTTACCTCCCAAGATTGTTGTGAGAACAAGAATGAGATCATGTCTATGGAAATGCTTTGTAAACTGTAAAGTTTTGTGTCAGCCCAAGTTATCATTACCATCACCATCATCATGGCTGTCTTGCACTGTCTAGAAGGGGAGCCCCAGGGTTGGGGAAGGCCCAGAGGAGAGAGGGGCTCCCAGCCTGACCCTAGACTCTGCTGGAATCAGGGCCTCTCTCTAATTAACTCTTCCTGGCAAAAGTTCCTTGCTGGACATGTTTGCCTACCGGTGAAGAGCCAGGTGAGGTTTCCAGGGGCCGCCCACTGGCCCTGACACACGGGGGAGGAATGGTGACTCACCAGCCCTGTAACAGCCTCGCTGACAGGCCTCTTGGCCCAACCCCTGGCACGGACTGTAGAGGGCTGGCAAGGGTGCAGCAGGGCCATCAGGTTTTCAAGAAGAGAAAAAAAGAGAGGAAGATGGAAAGAGGAAGGGGAAGAAAAAGAGATAAAGGAAAAGAAAGGCACAAAAAGGCAAAAGGAAGAAACGAAGAAAAAGAAAGCAGAATGTGGTTACTTGAGGGGGGTGAGGAAAGAAGTTATTTGATGGATACAGTTTCAATTTTGCAAGATGAAAAAGTTCTGGAGATGAGCTGCACAACGTGAATGGGCTTAACACACTGTACACTTAGGATGGTAAATTTTGCCACAATTAAAAACAGACCTTATAAAATTATTTTTTAAAGTGAAGAAATGATAAAGGGGAGGTAGGAGGGAGAGAGGGGAGGAAGGTGGGGAGGGAGGAAGCGATGGAGGGAGAGAAGGATGTAGGGAGGGAGGGAGGAAAAGGAAGGAAGGAGAGAGGAGGGGAGGAAGGAAGGAGGAAGGGATGAAAGGGAAAGGAGATGAGGAAGGGAGGAAAGGGAGGAAACGGAGAAGAAAGAAGGACGAGGAAGGAGGAACAGAACGCCTCGCAGCCGACTACCTGGCAGCGCGCTGGTGGCACGCCGGCTCTCCCCAGTCAACCCCCAGCTCAGGGGCGGGGGACTCGGGCGCCGGGCTGCGCGTGACGTCATCGCGCCGCGCCGCCTCCCCGCCCGCCGCTTCCCGCGTCCCGGCGTTGTGTAACCGCGTGGCGCTGGTACTCGGCCCCACCGGCGGGTCCCGCTCTCCTTGGGTGGCTGCGAGTCCCTTGGTCTTTGGCTTTCTGCCCGGCCAGCCCCGGTGGCGGCAGGAAGACGATAATTGCTCAGAGACGCAGCACTTAATCTGGGCCGGTTGTGCAAGGCGCGCGGGAGGGAGGGCCCCGGGCAGCGGCTCTCACGCCTCAGCGGCCAGGCATGCGCGCGGGGGCGAGGGGCGAACAGGGGGTCCCGGGGGGCGCCTCCGGGTGTTCCCGCTGGAGCAGCCGCCTCCCTCCTCGGGAAAGCGCAGCCGCGTGATCGCGTGATCATCGTTGGAGAAGGGGAGGACCTGGGTTCCCAACCTGGCCCTGCCACCTGCCAAGGGGTGTGATATCGGACAAGTCACTTCACTTCTGGGCCCCAGGTTCCTGTGTGCACTAGGAGTAAAATTACTACCTTTCTTGGTGGTTGTTAGGATTAGGAATAACGCAGGTGAGGCCTAGAGCAGTGCCGGCACACGTTAGGTACACATTGAGTGGTGGCCATTAATTATTTCTCCTATCACCCACCAAAGGAGCTCACGCTAAAAGTCGATGTGCTGGGCTCTCCCGCCTGGCCCACACACTGTCAATCAAGACCTGGGTTCAAGCTCTGAGTGCCAGTGACTTGCTGGACCTTAGGAAATTTGCCTCCATTCTCTGATCTTCAGTTTCCTCTTTCAAAATTGTATGACGAAGGTCCCCACCCCAGTAATCTGTTGGGAGATTTAAATGAGGTAATCCTTGAGAAAATGTGAGGTACAGATCTGTATCGGACTCTGCCAACCACTGTCCTTGAAAAATTCCTTTCCCTTGGTTTGCATGACAACAGGCACTCAAAGTTTTCTTCCTACCCCTGGATGTTTCTTCCCAGTCTCTTTGCAGGCTCTCCCTCCCTTACACGTCCCTTAGAAGTTGGTTGTGCCTTGAGGTTCTCTCTTAGGCCATCTGTCTGTTCCTTGATGAGGGGTGAATTGACTGCATCTTCTCTAAGACTTAAGGTTCCAGCAGCCACTGCAGCCCAGATCTCTCTTCTAGAGATCCAGATGTTTACAGGATACCTCCACTCGAATGGATTCACAGGAGCCTCACATTTGGCATGTTCCACGCTGAACATACCATCTTCCTATCACAAAACCATAGGGCAATACCCAGGTTCTCCATCCTCCCCAGGTGGAAAAGAAACCTGAGAGTCATTTTTAAGGCTTCCCTTTTCCCATCCTCCTACTATCCAAACACTCACTAAGTCTGTCCTATCCTTTTACCTTTCTAATGACCCTTTAGTCTGTCTTTTTCCATTCCTGTTGTCATTATCCCAGTCTTGGCCATGGCCATATTGGTCACTTGGGGGATTGCAACAGCCTCCTAACTTGTCACTCTGTCTTCAGTCTTGTCCCCTCCAATCCACTCTCTACACTGAAGCCAGAGCAACCGTCCTAAAATACAAATCTATGTCACCCTACATTGAGTTTTTGCTTATCTCCAATTAGTTTCCTGTTAACTAAGTCCTGTTACTTGCCTGCCCTCCAAACTCTAGCCACAGGGAACTTATTTCTGTCCTGAGAGTGCAATGTCTCTGGGCCTTCTCACGTGCTATCTCTCTTTGTTTGGCTCACTCCTACTTATCCTGCAGATCTCCACCTAGGCATTTCCTCTGCATAGCCTTCCCTGACCTCCCCAACCCTTGATTAACAGAAGCACCCCTCCTATTTGCTCTTAACGTGGTAATACGTAAACTCATCTCATGGTGAATTTGTTTTGATACAAACTTTTTAGAAAGCAAAAAGAAGTGTGTATCAAAATCTTTTAATATGTTCAAATCTGTCAACCCAGCAATTCCTCTTCTGAGAAATTTAAGAAAGCCTGAAAGATTGTACTTCAAATATTTAAGGACACTGACTTTCATCAGAGTGAAAAATGGAAACAACTGAAAGGTCCAGCAAGGGATTGGTTAAATATCACACCCATACAATGGAATAATTTGCAGCCATTACAAATGTAGAATATGTAATATATGGGAAAATCGTTCATGGTATAATGTTGGGGGGCGCACCTGGGTGGCTCAGTCGTTAAGCGTCTGCCTTTGGCTCAGGTCATGATCCCAGGGTCCTGGGATCGAGCCCCACATCGGGCTCCCTGCTGGGCAGGAAGCCTGCTTCTCCCTCTCCCACTCCCCCCTGCTTGTGTTCCCTCTCTTGCTATGTCTCTCTCTGTCAAATAAACAAATCTTTTAAAAAAAAATGTTAGGTGGGGAAAGCAGGTTGCAAAATGCTAGGTATGTATGTACTGCATGGAACTAATTTTTTCATTTAAATTCACATAGAAAAAAGCATCTGGAGAAATATATGCCAAAATGTTAATAATGATCATCTCTAGGTGATGGTATTATAAGAGATTTTAATTTTGTTCACTTTGCTTATCTATGTTTTCTCCCATAGTCCTTTATTTGTTAATTATGTGATTTTTGAAAAAATAAAATAAATGTTTGTTGACTAATTGGGTATTCTTGTCCAGAGGCCTGAGCCAACCTGGCTGGGATAGGTGGACCTCTTGAAGCTCCTTGCCAACTTGAGAGGGGAGGGGCCTGAACACCAGAATAAAAAGCTTCTCACCTGTGCCTGATTCAAATACATAGCAACTGCCAGCAGGAAGGAAAAAACAGTTGCTCTTTTGGTAGACAAGGATACTTGAGGAATTTTCATTCATTGAAGAATTTGGCTTGGAAGTTTCCAGGCTGGTAGTAGAGATTTTCAAATTCCACCCTCTCACCTTGGAATTGGGGAACTAAAAACCCAAAGATGTTGGTGACTTGCCAAACCTGCCAGATCACACAGGAAGGTAATGGCAGAGCTGGAATTCGAACATATTTCCTCACTCCCTGGTTCCTGTTCGTTCCACTCTATGTTTCCACCCTCACCCCCAGCAACTAACACCAAGACTACCCTACCACACACAAACACACACACACATACACACACACAGGCAAGCTGCTACATTTTCATCCAAAGTCCATATATCCAGGAAGCAGACCACCCTTGGATTCACTTACTTTTTACCATGGAGATCTCTCACATTAATCCTTGAGAAGTTGACCCACTTAAATGGCCCACCAAGTTCTGTTGTAAAGAATATCCAACTCAGTAACGATTACATCCCAAACTCCACAGTTTTCTGTAGATCTTCCTCTGCATGAAGCACTTTTCCATAAGGTATTCTCTTTTATTTTTATATTTTTATTTTACTCTCCTAGTAGCTCTACAATGCAGGTATAACTGTCCTTTTGCCCTGTGAGGAAACTGAGAATCAAGGAGGTTAAATACTTTGTCAAGGTCACATCCATAATTGCCACAGTGGGGATTCAAACTCCCACTTGCAGTAGACCCTGCCTGTACCAGTGTGGACCTGTTTCCCTGGTCCACACTGCCATGCCAGAGCAGATGTCCCTTTTTATAGTCTGCTAAGACTATTACATTTTTGAAACTCACAGGAAATCAGAGCTAAAGAGACCTTGGAGATCCTCATTTCACATTTCCACATTTTATCCCATTCTTCAAGCAAACCATGTTGCACAGAGTACTTTACACCATGAACTATGGGCAGAGGACCTGAACTTAAACCCTGGTTCTGCCACTTACTAGTTGTGTGACTTTGGGAAAGTTACTTAACCTCTCTGTGCCTCAGATTCCTCATCTGCAGAGTGTGGATAATAATACTATTTAGTTCATAGAACTGTTACAAGGACTAAATGAGTTGCAATGTGAAAGTACACGAAACAGTGCTTGGCACAAGGTAAGCTCTCCATAAATAGTTTTTGTCATCATCATTACTATACTATTATACTACTTCTAAGAGCTTATGATGTACCAGGTGTTAAGATAGTGAGTGGGAAAACAAAGATGACATAGACACTGTCCTCTCCTCAGGGAACTCGTGGCATGGAAGGAGAATGCCAAAACCATGTATTATTACATTTTAATAATGTGGTAAATGCAATGACATAGATTTGTGTGGACACTCCAGGAATGTGTGTGACTTGCTCAAGGCAGCAGCAAAGTTAGGACTTAAGCCAGGGTATCCTGAGCCTCCTTCCGTCCCACCTCATTGATAGGGGGAATTTGCCCATGGCACAGAACAGGTATGACCCAAAGCCTTTCCACAAGGCACCAAACAGAGACTCCTAAGGCCGTGTAACTTATGTGTACATATAGGCAATAAACATTTGCTGAATGAGTCAGTGAGTCAAAGACATTGGTGAGAAGACAGCCAACTTTTCCCTAAGCTCTCACCTCCTCAATGTACAGACATGAAGCAGTGGCATAGGATGAAATAGCAGTGAGCCCTGGGGGGGTTACCCCCTCTTCCTCCTCAAAAAGGTGGTATATTGGGACACCACCATTCACTGGCTCCTCTTTCACCGTAGCTGTTTCTGATGCCCTCAAGGTAAATGTTTAGCTCATTCAATTCAATCACTTCCACAATTACATGTCATTTATATGTGCTGGAATCTGTAGAGAGAAAGGTGAATCAGCCCCAGTTCCTGCCCTCAGGGAGCTTGAATTCCAAAAGAGGAAATAAACCATGACAAATTGCTATCTTGCAAGGTAGAAAGTGCTTGGCGCCCCAAGAAAAGGACAGACCAAAGACAACCAGAATCCAAATAGTAAGAGCTTACATGGATAATGTGGCAGGCTGAATAATGGCCCCCAAAGAGGTCCACATGCTGATCCCTGGGACCTGTGAATATTATTTTATATGGCAAAGGGTCTTTGCAGGTGTGATGAAATTAATAATCTTGAGATGGGGAGATTATCCTGTATTATCTGGGTGGGCCCTAAATGTAATCACAAATACCCTTGCAAGAGGGAGGCAGCGGGAGACTTGACTGCAGAGAAGTGAGAATGAAAGCAAGAGATTAGAATGATTCCAGGAAGGGGCCGTGAGCTAGGGAATGCAGGCTGCCTCCAGAAGCTAGAAGAGAAAAGGAGATGGATTCTCCCCTAGATCACCTTGAAGGAAACAGCCCTGCCTACACCTTGAAATTAGTCCAGTGAAACTATTTCTGACTTCTGGCCTCTGGAACTTGAGGCAATAAATTCCTGTTGTTTTAAGCCACCAAGTCAATGGTGATTCATTTTGGCAGCCATGGGAAACTAATACAGATAGTTTGCTGATGAGATGTCAGGCACTCTAACTGGGTTTGACACATGAATTCTACAGTCAGACTGCCTTGGTTCAAGTCCATTTACCATCTGTGCAGCTTTGGTCAACTTACCTCTCTGGGCTTCAGTTCCCTCATTTATAGAAGAGAAATAATATTTAGCACCCCTCCCATGATGTGAGGAATAATGTGAAGGAGATATTACTAATGCTCACTATTATTTGGTTCTTCTTTCCTTCCATAGGAGTCTGCACTTTCTGCTCCCTTGCAGAAAGGTGGCACCATGTAACCACATGTAGTGAGAGAGAGACTGAGAGACAGAGAGTGAGAGAGCATGAGTGGGGTGAGTGGCAGAGGGAGAAGCAGACTCCCTGCTGAGCAGGGACCCCCCCAGTGCAGGGCTTGTCATGACCTGAGCCGAAGGTAGATGCTTAACCGACTGAGCCACCCAGGCACCCCTAAATAAATAAATCTTTTAAAAAAATAAATTAAAAAATAATAAAAAGGGTCATAGGAAAAAAATAATAAAAGCGGTCATAGGAATAGTGTGAAACACAAGGGTATGTGTGACATGGATTCCCCAGAGCATATGTGCAGACCACCCAAAAAGGCACTGGAATGACCCATCTATATGCTGCCTACAGGAGACTCACTTTAGACATTAAAACACCTGCAGATTGAAAGTGAGGGGATGAAAATCTTTACCATGCAGATACAATGAAAATAAAGCTGGGGTAACAAGAGACAAAGAAGGATACTACATGATGATTAAGGGAACAATCCAACAAGAGGATATAATAATTGTAAATACCTATGCACCAACATGGGAGCACCTAAATACATAAGGCAACTACTAGCAGACATAAAGGAAGAAATTGACAGTAATACAATAATAGTAGGGGACTTTAAGACCCCACTTACATCAATGGACAGATCAACCAGACAGAAAACCAACAGGAAACACTGGACCAGATGGACCTAACAGATATATTCAGGACATACCATCCAAAAACAGCAGTATACACATTTCTTTTCAAGTGCACATGGAACACTCTCCAGAACAGATCACATATTAGGCCACAAAACAAGCCTCAACAAATATAAAAAGATCGAAGTCATACCATGCATCTTTTCTGACCACAATGGTATGAAACTAGAAGTCAACCACAAGAAAAAATCTGGAAAGGACATAAATACATGGAGGCTAAATAACATGCTACTAAACAATGAATGGGTCAATCAAGAAATCAAAGAGAACATTTTTTTAAAGGCACTGGGATGAACTTAGTTATTATAATGACTAATTAATTAATTTGGCAAATGATACTAGGTTTCCATCTGAAGTTTCTTTTTAGAATAAATTTATGTTTAAAAAAAGTAAGTTGAGGGCGCCTGGGTGGCTCAGTCGTTAAGCGTCTGCCTTTGGCTCAGGTCATGATCCCAGGGTCCTGGGATCGAGTCCCACATCAGGCTCCCTGCTCAGCAGGAAGCCTGCTTCTCCCTCTCCCACTCCCCCTGCTTGTGTTCCTGCTCTCACTATCTCTCTCTCTGTCAAATAAATAAATAAAATCTAAAAAAAAAATAAAAATAAAAATAAATAAAAAAATAAAAAAAGTAAGTTGAGGGGCACCTGGGTGGCCGAGTTAGTTAAGCATCCGACTCCTGATCTCAGTTCAGGTCTCCATCTCAGGGTTGTGAGTTCAAGCCCTGCATTGGGCTCCACCCTGGTGGTGGAGCCAACTTTAAAAAAAAAAAAAGTAAGTTGATTTAAAGACAAAATATTGATTAAACAATTTCATGGTAGCTTGTGAATATGGCAAAAATTGTAAGGGAGGAATCAAAGACTAAAATCTAGGCAACTTTCCTGGAACAGTGAAAAGAACATGGGCTTTTGAGTCATACAGGCCAGGGGTTGAATCCAGTTCCTCCACATGCTGGCAGTGTGAACTCAATCAAATTGCTCAAGCTTCAGAGATGGTTTCCTTATTGCTTTTTAATGGGGATCATTATCCCTTCTTCATAAGGATCAGGTTGGTGCAAGGATTATGACTAACTTTCACCATTATTGACCTTGTATTTTTCCTTCTTATTGTTACCTGTGGGTCTTGATCCAATTTGTAAATTGGTTGCCAATCTGAACCACATTCCCAGAAGGCCTGGCCAGGCTCTGGAGAGATAGAGCCCATCAGGGCCCACTTCCTGCCCTCCAGGAGCTCCTAGCCTCGTGGGACAACTGACCTAGACTCAAAGATCCACAGTCCACAACCAAAGTGCTGTAGGGAGACAGACAGATGCAGTGGCAGGAGACACCGAGATGACTGAGGCTCACCGAGGAGAGCCATGGTGGCAGAGGTGAGTCTCAAGCCCTGTGTAAGAGTTCAACAGGCAGATGTGGGTAGGGCATGTATACTAGCTTACCTCGCCTCTCTAAGCCTCAGTTTCCTCTTTTGTAAAATACAAATAATACCACCTACCTTTTGCCATTTTACTGTGAGGATTAAGTAGGATAAAACATGGGAAGCACCTACCACAGTGCTAGGTTCATATGAGGCACTGAGTAATGGAGGCAATTACTTTACTATTATGCTGGATAATAAGGCCCCAGTGGGTGGCCCCCTTCCATAATGGAATTATCTTCTCCTTCCCTGTGACTCACCTCCAGGAGCTGGCCCAGGGGAGGGGATGTCCCAGGCTCCTGGGCAGGTTGGAACTATCAAGCTCCTTAGAGTAAGGCCTTTATTCACAAGAGATCAGTGCTCATGGCACCTCATCCCATGGCCCCCATTCTGCAAACATAAATGCTAGGTCCCCAAGAGAGGGAACACTTTTTTCCCCAGTGTCACAGCTGGTCCTTAAGTCCAGATTTCTACCATCTAAGAAGAAAAAGACTATGCCTCTGAGTCAACCCCAGGTCCTCAAGAGCCTGCTATACAGGAGCCCAGAGAGAACTGCTGAGAAGAGGCAGGAGTGTGGGGTGATGGAGACATGGGTTCAAATCCACCCAATTGCTGTCTGAACCAGGATCACAGCCCTTTTCCCCTCTGGGCCTCAGTGTTCTAAGACTGGGCGGGTGGGCTTAGACTCCCACCCATGGCTGACTATCAAGAAAGCAGCAGGAAAGCATAAACCAATCAGAGCAGACATTGACAGTGTCCTGTGGTCCCTTCCTGGGCTAGGCATGAACACTGCTTGTGGGGGACATATACAACATGCAGAGTGTACATACAGTACATGTTCTTGAAGAGAAAATGGGTCAACTGCACATCTCTCTCCCCTTCTATCCACCTCGCCTCAAGTGCCTAGCCCTCTGCCTGATACATGCTGGCTCCACCTCAAGGTCAAATGTGTGTCCTGCAAGTCCCTCTTCCTGAAGAAGGTCCATCTTCCCAAAAAAGAGGCAAGGACCTCATGATTTTTTCTTAAGCCTATTGAAGTATAATTTATATACTATAAAATTCATTTAAAGTGTACAATTCAATGATTTATAACATAAATTTACAGAGTTGTGCAACCATCACCATAGTCCAGTTTTGGAACATTTCCAGCATCCCACTAAGATCCCTCATGCCCATCACTTCTCATTTCTATCCAGTCCGAGGCAATCACTAATCTGCCTTCCATTTCTACAAATGTGCTTTTTCTGGTTATTTCATATAAATGGAACCATATAATATGTGGTGTTTTGTGTCTGGCTTCTTTCATTTAGCATCATGTTTTTGGAGGTTCATCCATGTTGTAGCAGGTGTCAGCACTTCCTTCCTTGTCTTATTCATTTCAGTGCCTGGCACATAGTAAGTGCTCAGTAAGAGGCTGAAGAATCTCACATGAAGACCAGAGGCCATTCCAAAAGGAGGGCAGCTACCAGCCAAAGAAATTCCAGTCAGCCTCCAAGGTGCTGTGGATGACGTGCCGATGCCCATGCCCACTGCCAATGATGCGAATATAGCAATTTGTTTTTAAACCTGTAATTGTACACCAGTTGAATTGTCATGCCCTCAGCTTCAGAGGTGTGCTGCAGCATCCCATCCATTTATTTTGAATTTGCCCTTATTCCCCCCTCACCTTGGCTCTGAAAGCCATGGTGACTCATTGCTCTGCAACTAACTCTTCTTCTTCAAGCCGGAATTGCCTGAACTAGTTGAAGAAGAACAACACTCTAAATCCAACCTTGTCTCCAACTGTTACTGTAGAACTGACTATCTCTCCCTTCAAGTCTGTAAATTTTTGCTTCATATATTTTGGGACTCTTTTTTCAGGTGTGTATATGTTTATAATTGCTACATAATTTAATACTTTCTGATGGATTGAATTTTTTATCAAGATATATTGTCCTTCTCTGTCTCTTGTAATCTTTTTGACTTAAAATCTATTTGTTTCCAAAAGCACAGGCAACAAAAACAAAAAATAAACAAGTGGAACTATATCAAACTACTAAGTTTCTGCACAGCAAAGGAAACAGTTAACAAAATGAAAAGGCAACCTATGGAATGGAAGAAAATATTTGCAAACCATAGGTCTGATAAGGACTTAATATCTAAAATATATAAGGAACTGATACAACTCAACAGCAACAAACAAGATTTTTTAAGGGGCAAATGACCTGAATAGACATTTTTCCAAAGAAGACATACAAACGGCCAACAGAGACATGAAAAATGCCCAACATCACTAATCATCAGGGAAATGCAAATCAAAACCACAATGACATACTACCTCACATCTCTTAGGATGGCTATTTTCAAAAAGTCAAAAGATAACAAGAGTTGGTGAGGATGGAACCCTCGTGCACTGTTGGTGGGAATGTAAACTGGTACAGCCATTATGGAAAACAGTATGTTGTTCCCTCAAAAAATTAAAGACAGAACTACCATATGATCCAGCAATTCCACTTCTGGGTATTTATCCAAGGGAAATAAAATCGCTGTCTTGAAGAGATAGCTGCACTCCCATGTTAATTGCAGCACTATTTACAATAGCCAGGATATGGAAACAACCTAAATATCCACTGACAGATGAATGGATATAGAAAATGTGGCCTGTAAACACAATGGAATAAGATTCAGCCTTTAAAAAAAAAAAAAAAAGGAAATCCTGCCATTTGCAACAACAAAGATAAACCTGAAGGATATTATGCTAAGTGAAATAATCCAGACACAGAAAGACAAATATCACATGATTTCACTTATATGTAGGATCTAAAAAACAAAAACAAAAACAAAAAAGTAGAACTCATGGTAATGAAGAACAGGATTACCTGGGGCTGGGGGGTGGGGGGAAAAGAGAGATCTTGATCAAAGGGTACACACTTTCAGTTATAAGATAAATAAGTTCTGTAGACCTAATGTACAGTATGGTGACTGTAGTTAATAATAACATATTATATACCATACTTGAAATTTGTAAGAGAGTAGATCCCAAGTATTTTCACACACACACAATGGGTAACTATGAGAGGTGATGAATATATTAATTAATTTGATTATGGTAAAAAAAAATCACATTGTATAACTTAAAAATATACAATTTTGTCAAAAATTTAAACTTTCTTAAAAATGTATTTTGTCCGATAATAATACAGCCACCCCCGCTCTCTTTTGCTCACTATTTGTATACAGTATCTTGCTTAAGAGCATCAGGTGCCTGCTTCCGCAGGACAACCCCTAAACCTGGTGTACCCAAAATGCTGCTCCAGGTCTCCCTGAGTCTTGGTTCTGCGACCATTCAGAAATTTTCTGTTTCTCTTTCCTATGAATCCTTACAATAATCCATTAGCAAAGCAATCCCTTAAACTCATTTCTTGCCACCTGAAATTACCGGAGCTTAGTAATGAGGATAAGAACAACAACAAGAAATCTGTAAGATAGGAGTGAGTCCACTCATAGAGACATATGTGGTACATCTAAGATGCTGTGAAGGACCTTCAAGTCAATTATTCATTCATTCCTTCATTTTACAGCCCCTGAGTACTCATTCCATGCCAAGTCCTAAGCTGGACATAGCATTGAGTCATTAGTAGACCCTGCTATCTAAGATTTAGAGGATGATGCAGACAAGCAGGGCCATTTTAAGACATTCATAGGCTATACCTCAGTCTCCTCATCTCTGAAATGGGGATAATAGCACAACACCACAGGACTACCATACAGATTAAATTAATTAAAAATGTGTAAAATGCTTAGAATAGTGAATAGTACATGTAAGCACTTAATAAATATTACCTATCATCAATCATCAACATCATCATCACCAGCCTTAATTACTCTTTCTTTGGAACTGGATCTCATCAGTTAAAATTAAAAATTTTTACTCTAAAAACAGATTTTAGTAAAAACATTTTTACTATAAAGTAGGACATTTTAGTAATTTTTCTTTAGAACTTATGATTCATTTCAGATATGCTCATTTCTTTTTACATTTGGGAGCCCATATATCTTTGGAAAGCCCTTGGAAAGGTCTTAAGTCCCATACCTCAGGACTCCAGGGGATAAAGTGGCCCCACCCAGAGTGACCACGTAGGGCTGCACAGGTTGTTTTAACTGCACAACTCTAAGGGAAACCGATCTCATTGACTATGAAGTGACTGTCCCCCACCCCAATGCCCAGAGATGTGTACTGCAGCAGCCCTGGTCCCGCAGGTGAGGAAACCAAGGACTGCCACACAATGCAATAAAGACCACTTCCAATCAGGAGAAGAGAAGGCTTTATGGAGGGTTGACATCTGAGCCAAGTCTCGAAGAGTAGAAAGATTTCAGTCCATGAGATGCTGTGAGAAGGGCATTCCAAGCAGAAGAAGTAATAAGAGCAAAGGCAAGGGGATACATTTGGGGAAGAGTGAGTCATTCTTTTTGGTCAGAGTAAAGGATGGGGGTGGAGTGGAGAATGAAGTGAGTTTGGAGAGAGATAAAGGATCCAGATCAAGGAGGGCTTTGAATACGGGCTTACAGTTGAAACTGCTAGGTAGGCAATGAGAAGTCACTGCAGGCTTCTGGGGAAGGAAGTATCATAATCAGGGCTGTACCTTAGCAAAGGCCCTCTGACAGCTGGTGTGGGAGGTGCGCTGGAGGGGCAGAGGCTGGAAGCAGGAGACCAGTAAGAAGATGGTTACAACGGTCCAGCGGCTGATATAGGAAGGATAGAGAAGAGGGCCAGGATTAGAGCGATGTTGGGGAGGTAGAGTGGACACTGCCCAGTTCAGATGGCCACCAGGGCAGGTATAGTGGACCTAACTCAAACCCCCAGCCCCGCGTGGCTCCTCACCCTAAGGCAGGGTCAGGTCCACAGGCTGCAGCCCCCCTCTCACCAGAGCTTCTGATGGCCAGGATTGATTGGTTGATTTGCAGAGGTGTTTCAGGACAACAGCTAGAGATCTTGGCTTCGCTGGATCAAACCCACGATGTCATGCTGGCACCTCAGCTTGCTGGCTGGAGACTTGGAGCCAAGACCCAGAATTAACAGCACCACAGGGGTGGAGGCAAAAGTTGGGAAGAAAATATGAGACAAAGATTCTGGGACCACGGGCACTGAGGACACATATACGACAGCATTTTGTATCCCACATCTATTAGGCCACTTCTGGAGCCCTGTGTCTGTCTAGCCCCATGCTCTGCAAGGGCTGCAGGTTGGAGTGTGCCACTTCACCCCTGTGAGAATGCCTACAGTATGGCTGTACTCAGACAGCTAATAACAAGCATCAACTTCCCGTGGCTGCCATAACAAAGGACCACAAAGCGAATGGCTTAAAACAACAGAATTTTATTATCTCATGGTTCGAGTAGCTAGAGGTCCAAAACCAAGGTTTGGTAGCGTCACCCTCCCTCCAGAGGATTTAGAAGAGTTTGAATCCATTCCTTATCGCTTCTGGTGGCTGTCAGCATTCCTTGGCTTGTGGCTGCTCGCTCCAGTCTTTGCCCAATCTTCACATGGCCTTCTCTTCTTCTCTTTGTGTCTCTCCTCTGTGTGTTTTTTAAAAGGATGTTTATCATCGGATTAGGGTTCTCCTGGGTAATCCAGGATGATGTCATCTTGAGATGCTTAAATTAATTACATCTGCAAAGACCATTTTTCCAAATAAAGTCACATTCACAGGTTCTAAGGATTAAGAGATTAAGACACGGACATATCTTTGGGGTGGGGAGCCCCTTTCAACCCACTACACACATTACACAGTTGGCAAGAATGTGGAAAAACTGGAACCCTTATACACTGCTATGGGAATGTAAAATGGGGAAGCCACCTTGGCAGTCTGGCATTTTCTCAAATGGTAATATGGTTACCACATGATCCAGCAACTCCACTCCTAGGTATATAACCAAGAGAAGTAAAAACATATGCACACACAAAAACCTGAACATGGATGCTCATGGAAGCATTATTCGTATTAGCCAAAAAGTGAAAATAACCCAAATGTCCATCACCTAATGAATGGGTCATAAAATGTGGTATTTTACACATATAATAGGATATTATTCATCAATAAAAGGAGTTAAATACCAATTCATGCTACAACATGGATAAACCTTGGAAACATTACATTATGCTAAGTGAAAGTAGCCATTCACAAAAGGTTGCTTATTATATGATTCCATTTATAATTCCATTTATAATGAAATATCCAGAATAGGCAAATCTATGAGACAGAAGTAGATTAATGGTTGTCTAAGGAGGAGGCAGGGGGGATTCTGACACATGTTACAACAAGGATGAAACTGACGGTATTATGTTAAGTGAAATAAGCCAGTCACAAAAAGACAAATACTGTTTGATTCCACTTCAGAATACCTTGAGAGAAGTCAAATTCGCAGAAACAAAAAGTATAATGGTCTTTGCCAGGGGCTGGGAGGAGGGACAAATGATGAGTTATTGTTCAATGGATATGGAGTTTCAGTGTTACAAGAGAAAAGAGCCCTGGAGATTGGTTTCACAACAATGTGAATACACTTAACACTACTGACTGAACTGTACACTTAATAATGGTTAAGGTGAGAGGCACCTGGCTGGCTCACTCGATAGATCGTGAGACTCTTTTTTTTTTTGAGATTTTATTTATTTATTTGAGAGAGAGAGAGAGAGTGAGCACGAGCAGGAGGGAGAGGGAGAAGCAGACTCCCTGCTGAGCGGGGAGCCCCATGTGGGGCTCCATCTCAGGACCCTGGGATCATGACCTGAGCCGAAGGCAGACTCTTACCGACTGAGCCACCCAGGTGCCCCAGATCGTGAGACTCTTGATCTTAGGTTGTGAGTATGACTCCCACATTGGGTGTAGAGATTACTTTAAAAAAATGGTAAAGGTGATAAATTTTATGTAATGTGGGTTGTTGTTTTTTTACCAAAATAAATTAATTTTTTTAAAATGTTTTCCTGGCACCCAGGGAGTGCTGCCGTCATTTACTGTCCAGTTTTGTCATAATTTGGTGAGTGAAAGTGACATGGAAATCAGCAGACATTTGTGCTTGGTCGATGTCTTAGGTCCCCTGAAAGAAAAATGTTCTTATATAGAAATTCCTCTACCAGGACTTGAACTCATCACAATTACAAAGCAGCAGTGAAACAACTTGTCCTCACTCCTTGCACGCTCCATCTCCATCCCAGAGGGCCCCCGGATGAGGCCTCTATCTATAAATTCCCCCAAGGCTCCATCTCCCTCATCCTTCCGAGTCCAAAGCCCTGCCTCAGCACTCTTCTCCAGCTCGCAGCAGGCTGCTGACTTAAGTTCTCACAAGCTCCCGTGCTGCTGAGAAAAGCTGTCAATCTCCCTGTGGCCTCTCCACTAGGATTAGAGCCCTACTCTCACACCCCCGACAGGGCGTGAGCCCCCGAGGGCAGGATGCAGTCCTACAGCAGGAGTGCTTAGCATGTTGGATGCATGTCTAAGGGGATGAGCTGAACGTTCACGGAGCTTCCAGGTCCACAAATACTTCCTCCACACTAACCTCTCCCCTTCACTTCAGGCATTTGCAGCCAATTCCTCTCTGAAAGCTTTGGGGATTTCCTGCCTTATCTAGTGGGCAGGTATGTCCAAGGCTTCTCTCTACTAAAGACCATGAGATCCCTGAAGGAGGGAGCCAGTGTGAGCCACCTTTGCATCCAGAGTATTGATTGTAGAGCAATGCAAAGGGCCCACAGCCAACACTGAGCTGAATGCAAACAGGCAAGGCATAGAGGCTCATTAAGCGACCCACCTTGAAATACCCATAGGCCCTACCTGACCAGCTGCAACCAGGCACAGTTCCTAAGAGTACCAAAAAAGGGAAAATTCCATGCGTCCCCATACTCCTTCACTCTGCCCTGTAACTGTGGCCCCACAACCACCTCCTCACAGTCTTTCCTTTGCTGTCCCACCTGCTGCTCCCTTCGGTGTATTCAGTAAACTTCCATCTCCTTTGTTCTGCCTTGGTGAATTCTTTCAAAACCCTCACCACCGGCCCCCACCCAATTGGGACACCCCACATTTGGTGGCCCCCCATCTGATCAGAGTGCCCCACATTTATCGCAAGATTTTACAGAGTTGAGATAAAAATACGTTAGACTCAATTTGTTTTGCTATTAAAAAAATACTTTACGTTCCCAAATATTAATCAGAGCATTATTTATACTAGAGAAAACCCAGAAATAACCTAAATATCTAGCAATAAGGAAGTGACTAAGTTAATTTTAATGAAGGTTGATGAAACATTCTGTAGCCATTCAAAATAATAAATATGAACAATGAGTAACGAGATGGAAAATTTACAGATATAATTATCAGCATGCATTGAATGCTAAGCACATTATAAGCATTATCCCATCTAATTCTTATAACTCTCTGAGTTGAGTATTATAATCCCACTTTTACAGATAAGACAATGGAGGCTTATAGAGGGTAAGTACCACGCTCAAGGTCTCACAGTTGTTAAGAAATACAAGCACGACTCAAACCCAGGTGGTCTATACCAACCCCAAAGTCCAAGCTCTTAACCACTTTGTTATATTACATTCCAGTAAAATCAACTATGTAAGCATAGTAGTATTCATGCAGATATGAAAGCTGAAAGTTCAGGCAATAGGTGGTGCATATAGTATTAATAATATTATTAATATTCAACATTATTTGAATAGTAATTTTAAAGTATTTTTAAGGATAAGTAATGGGATGCCAATGAAGAATTTCCTAAGGGCAGTAAAGGGAAGGGAAAATTCTTCTATACCCTTAAATTCTTCCAGCTGGACTAAGAAATAAATTTACATGAACAGATTAACAAAAGAAAAGAACCAAAGTTTTATTATGTGTGCATGGAAGCTCAATAATGAAACTGAAACCTAAGGAAATGTCCAAGACAGGTGGTTTTTATACTTTTTAGACAAAGAGAAAATAAATCTGTGAGGAATTGACAGGACAAAGAAAACTTAACTTTAGGAGCTTCAATTAGTAAGGAATTCTAAACAGAATTTGGGCTGGGGTAGTAAATTAGTTGAAAGTACAAGGGCTGTTTATATAGCGTTTGGGTTCTAAATTTCCCATCTCTGGTGACGAGGATGTCTCTTTACCTCCTGGTACAGCGAGCGTACCTTTCACAGGGGAGATTTATTTCCTCTTTTCATGGGCAAAGAGAAAGATCTGAATGTCCTTCTTGCATAGATAGTCTCTTAAGTAACTTTTATTTAAAATAACCAATGTGCCAAAATGGCCCATCTTGGGGTAGCCTGTGCTTGGCCCCTACAGCAACAAGGTGCGATAATATCTAGAGACAGGGTATGCATCTGGAAAAGCATCACTGAGATTGACAGGGAAGCTCCGTTGACTGGGCAGGCATGATTTATCCCGTCCAGCAAGGCCAATGCGGGACACCCAAAGCTTGGGAAATACGCTTGGTGAGTGAATGAATGAATGAATGAATGACCTTGAGAGCTGCTCAGGAGGCTGATACTAACTGTTGGGAGAAGTGATGGACTGGTTCTTGGGACAGAGTGTATGAGTCCCAGGAGTATGTATATGTGTTTCTGTGTGTGTGTGTGTGTGTGTGTGCTCATGTACATGTGTGTAGGTGGGGCTGGGAAGGCAGGAGGAAGAGACAGCAGCCTTTGATAGGCTGGTAAGGGAAAGATCTAAAGAAAGGTTAGAGAAGAAGGGGCTGGCCAAGGACTTCTCCCTCACTGGACTCATCCAAGCAGCTTGGACTTGGTCATTCCCTCAGCTCGGACCTCCCTCAGCTAACTCGGTGTAGGTACGAGCTGGTAATCACCAGTAAGTCTGTGGAGAGTCCAGCCATCCACCCCGGCTCCTGCCTTCCAGCCCCTCCCAGGCTGTACCTTATGCCTACCTACTCCGTCTTCAGTGTTCTGTCTTCTCTCCCTTTGCCTGCAAAGTTTGGGCTTCCTGTAGACAAATCATGTCTACTAGCTGCTTTGCCTCCATTGTTTCATTTCATGCCCCCAGCATGACCTTTACCATGATTATCCCCTGAGGCATAATAATAATAAATAAATATATATATATATATATATATATATATATATATATATATATATATATATATATGTATGTATTTGGTCTTTACCTCAGGTTCCTGGCACAGAGCTCCTAAAACCTTTGAAATTTCCTAAGTGATTGGGGGTGATAGGAGTATCTTTTGTTATTCATAATAAGCTCCTTTTAACCTTACCTGAGTGTATGCTAATGAGGTCACTCTTGGGGGTGGGGGTGCAAATAGCTTGAGGACAGGGTTGGTCACCAGAAAGACCTAGGCATTGATTAGAAGGGTGAAACTTTCAGCCCTACCTTTTCACCTCTGACCCTCTGGTGGCTGGGAGTCAGGCTGGGGATTGAGCTCAATCACCAATAGCCAACGATTTAATCAATTATATGTAATGAAACCCCCATTTAAAAAAAATAAAAGGCAGTCGGTTGAGCGTCTGCCTTCAGCTCGGGTCATGATCCCGGGGTCCTGGAATTGAGCCCTGCATCGGGCTCCCTGCTTGGTGGGGAGTCTGCTTCTCCCTCTCCCTCTGCTACTCTCTGTCTCTTTCTCTCTGTCAAATAAATAAATAAATCTTAAAAAAAAAACAACTAAAAAATGGGTTCAGAGAGCTCCTGAGTTGGTGAATATATCAAGGTGCTGGGATGGTGCACTCCACAATCCATGGGGACAGAAGTCTCTCTCCTCAGGACGCTTGGATCTCACCCTATGTACCTCCTCATCTGGCTGCTCATTTACATCCCTTACGGTAAACTGTAGTAGTAAGTACAGTATTCTCTGGAATGAGAGAGTTGTTCTAGCTCATTATTGTCTTCTGGGAATCCCTGACTTTGTAGCCAAGTCTGGCAGAAGTGCAGATAAGCGGAGGGCCCACTACTTGGAATGGCCTCTGAAGACAGGGCAGTACTGTGGGGCTGAGCCCTCAACAGGCGGAGTCTGACACTAGCTCTGGGTGGTCAGGGTTAGAACTGAAGGAATCACAGGACACCTAGTTGGTGTCAGCGACTTGGAGCAGCGATGCTGGAGACACTATGCATCTGGTGTCAGTGGAGGACAAAAAGCCCTCATTCCCATTTTGCAGATGAGGATTCTGAGACTTGGAGAGGGAATGCGTATCATCCAGGGTCATATCCCTGGTAAGGGCTAAGTGAGGGGTCTGCTGGACTGAGTTGAAGTCCTAAATTTGCCGTTAACGCCCTCAATTTCCACACAGGTAAGGTGGGGTTAGGGATCCCTGCCCTCTTCCCTCATTGAGTAGCTTCAAGGAGCCATTGAGATAACTGATGTGGAACCACTCTATAAATTGGGGAGACAAGAATTGTAGGACGAGGGGCACGTCGGTGGCTCAGTCAGTTAAGCGTCACCTTTGGCTCAGGTCATAATCTCAGGGTCCTGGAATCGAGCCCCTTTGGGCTCCCTGCTCTGTGGGCAGTCTCCTTCTCGCTCTCCCTCTACCCCTGCCCCACCTCTCCCCCCACTCAAATAAATAAATAAAATCTTAAAAAAGAATTGCAGCATGAAAGGATCCCGATGTAGGTTCAAATCCCAGCTTCTCTGTTCATTTCCTGGGTGACCATGTAGAAGTTAACTTCTCTGGACTTGTTTCCTTACCTACAAAATGAGGGAGATACTACTGACCAGGGAGGATTTTATTAGATATCAGATGTCAGGCTCTGGGTACACTCCCTGATACAGGAAGCTCTAGTACCTCTTAGTAATAGCTGGATGTTAAGTCCAAGAACTTACTAACCATAGCAATTTTTTAAAAAAGTTTTAACCAAAAGACAGGAAGACATAGAGTCAAAACCAGATTGATATCAGGGAATGTCATTTATATGGAAATAAGAGAATTCTGAATAAACAAAACTGGCCAAGCCAGGTGTGAAAAATAAGACCCTGAGGCTCTGGTATTTTTAGAAGCCATTTTGCCTCTAACTCTTGCCAATTATTGCCTGTAATTTCCTTAGCTCTGCGAGGATGGGTTTTAAAATAATTTGACTGCTGATCTTCAAACAAATCCCCATTCAGGATGGTCAGCAAATGCCTTCCATTCGTTTTCATTCATTCAATCATCTGCCCATTTTGCAGACATTTACTCAGCACCAGCTTTGGGCCAGGCACTGCAGTGAGTGCTGGGATATACTGGCCATCCAGACCCATTCCTGGCATCAAGGAGCTTCTAGTGTAGTCCAGAGAACAGACGAATCAATCACCAGTTACGAGAAGGGGGCAGCTTTCCTAAGGAGGTGCTTCATGAGGAGTCACCCAGTGAAAGGTGGGGGGAGAGAGGTGAGGATAGGTCAGGACCAGGTAAGAGACAAGCCAGAGAGATGTATGAGGAAAAGAGCAAGTAAGGAGACATGGAGGAGGAGGAGCCCAGAGTGATGGGAAGAGCCCTGATCTTGAAGGAAGGTGCTGGAACTTTGTAGCAGATTAAACATCTTGAGCTAGAAAACATGGGCAAGGACAGGGCCAAGTGGGGAAGATTCATCATGGCCACCCAGAGGGGTTTTATTTTAAGTCCCACCATCTCAAAGGGACCAACTTCTGAACCCAGCTCCACATTAACCTCTTGTTTGATCTGGGCAAGTCACTGCCTCACTCTAAGCCTCATTTTCCTCAACTCTGAGGCTAAGAGAGGAAAGGAGATGAATCCAAAATTACAAACCCTGAACCCTGGGTCTGGGCTCAACATGCTTTCCAGTTCACCAAACAGGTCTGTTCATATCTGATTCTGGGGGAAATAGTGCTTATCAAATTGAGGATCATTAGAAGGACCTCAGATAAACTGCATGAATAAAATAGAGTTAGCATGAGGAGGGCTGTGGCTAAGGCTAGTGTCTGTGACAGGATGGCATGGAGTGAGACTAATGGTTTAAATAGGCTAAATAAGGGTGGATACCTTTGAATAAGATTAGTATGTGAGGCTGACCTAACAAAAATCAAACACAGCCAGCATTTACTCCTCTCACTCCAAAAAGGCTACATTGCTCATATTTTTCAAGATTATAAGGATATGGGCAAGCAGAAAAAAATGCAACAGTCAACACCCTGGTCTCAGAGAGTTCAGCTATGAACTGGATGCTATCCAATTTCTGCCTAACACTTACCTGAGATTTGGCAATATCTATTTTACCAATTTAAAATATTTATAACCTAAAAAATAAAATAAAGCAAAACAAAATATTTATGCCCTGTGACCTAGTAATTCCACTTTGGGGAGTCTATTCTAGAAAAAATAGTGAAAGATGCAAATAAAGACCCATGTACAAATATACTCATCAACATATTGTTTATAATAACAAAAATTGGAAATACTTTAAATGTCTGTTTTAGGGTGTGTTTCCCCAGAAGTAGATGCTGAGGCAAGACTGTGAATGCAAGTAGTTTATATCAGAAGTGCTCACAGGAAGCACCAATATGGGAGTAAGAAAGTGGATCAGGGAAGGAAAGCAAGCCTATAAAGTGTAAGTTATTGAGCAGGTTTCCACCACGGGGAACTGGAGAATTCTGCTCAATAGTGTAGATCATACCTCAGAGTTTTCCCACCTGGCAAGTAAGGAACCTTGGGCATTTACCTACCAACTCCCCAACTGTCATTGTTTGATGTGGCTTCTGAGAATGTTAACTTCCTGGAACTTCCATTTTGCTGCACATGCAGACCAAGAGTGAAGTCACAGGTATTCACAGTAAGCAGCCTCCAATGTGCAGAAGTGAGTGCCAAGGTAAATGTCAGGCAGGGCACTGATAATGTCCAATAATAGGAGAATGATGAATTATCATAGGCAAATGAAAATTGCTTTTTAGTATTGTAGAAAATTGAAACCACTTTCTCAGATTGCAATAGAAAAAAGAAAAGACTAAATTAGTAAAAGGCAAAATGACAGAGGAAAACAAGCATAAATCAATATGTACTTAACTGCTGTTCCTTAAAAAATTAGAATAAATGAAACAAGCTATAATAAAAGCTATAAAAGAGAACTTTCCAGAGATTAAATATGACCTATATGGAAAATGAAAGGCTTTACCATTTCCTATGAAAAGTCAATGGGGCACCTGGGTGGCTCAGATGGTTAAGCGTCTGCCTTTGGCTCAGGTCATGATCCCAGGGTCCTGGAATCGAGTCCCGCATCGGGCTCCCTGCTCCTTGGGAGCCTGCTTCTCCCTCTGCCTCTCTCTCTCTCTGTTTCTCATGAATAAATAAATAAAATCTTTAATAAATAAATAAATAATAAAATTAAAAAAAAAGAAAAGTCAATGAATATATTTAGAGGTCATTTAAATGTATTCAGGAAAACAGAACCATAAGAAATAAAAAAGAGAAAATCTCCACAGACAGGAAAAAATTAAGACAAAAGAACAAAATCAACTCAATCAGCTTCAAACTTCTATCTGCAAAAGTAGTGTGAAAGACAATAAAGTAACATATACAGAGTTTTGAAAGTAAAAAATGTCCATCAATAACTTTATGTAAGATCCAGTTGACCTTAACATAGGAAAGGAACAGAGAAACTTAGGAGAGTATTTCTACTTGTTAAAAGAAAGAGGGAGAGGATATAAAGCCCGTGGAATTTCCAAAGATTAAGTTCAAAGATTAAGTTCATAAAAATTAATGTCTCATAGTCAGAAATGTAACACATACAGAAAGGAGATGGTAGATCAGAACTGTAAAAATTACAAGCTTAAGCTATTAGAATTATCAGAATAATTATATATCAAGAAATGAAAGAGTCAGGGGCGCCTGGGTGGCTCAGTCGTTAAGCGTCTGCCTTCGGCTCAGGTCATGATCCCAGGGTCCTGGGATCAAGCCCTGCATTGGGCTCCCTGCCCGGCAGGAGGCTTGCTTTTCCCTCTCCCACTCCCCCTGCTTGTGTTCCCTCTCTCGCTGTGTCTCTCTCTGTCAAATAAATAAATAAAATCTTTAAAAAAAAAAAAAAAAGAAATGAAAGAGTCTAGAAAATATGAACATAAGGTTATAAAGATAACTAAGCATTTACAGTATACTTCACCCAACAAGAGCACAATACATATTCTTCTCAGCCTCATATGGAACAATTACCAAGATAGACCACATTCTGAGCCATGAAACATCTTAACAAATTGAAAAGAATAGAAATGATACAATGTATGCTCTTAGACCACAATAGAATTAAACTAAAAATCAATAACAAGAAGTCCCAGCTAGTGCAATAAGAAAAAGAATATATAGATAGAAAGAATGAAAGGAAGGAAGGAAGGAAGGGAGGGAGGAAAGAGTGAGAGAGAGGGAGGGAGGGAGGGAGGGAGGAAAGAGAGAGAAAAAGAAAGAAAGAGAGAGAAAGAAAGAAAGAAAGGAAACTATTTTAATTCACAGATGACACAAATGCCTATGTAGAAAATCCCAAAGAACTGACCAAAAAAATCCTGGAAATAATAAGCAATTATAGCAAGCTTGCAGAATACAAGGTTAATATACAAAAGTCAATTGCTTTCCTGCATAGCAACAATGGACAACTGGAATTTGAAATTAAAGTACAATATCATTTACATTAGCACCAAAAAAAAAAGAGAAAGAAATACTTACATATAGTGCTCGCTTTGGCAGCACATATACTAAAATTGGAAAGAAATACTAACATATAAATCTAAAGAAATATGTACAGGCCTATATAAGGAAAATCATAAAACTCTAATAAAATAAATCAAAGAAAAACCAAATAAACAGAGATAGTCTATGTTCACGGTTAGGAAGACTCAGCATTTTTTTTTTTTTAAGATTTTATTTATTTGACAGAGAGAGACACAGCGAGAGAGGGGACACAAGCAGGGGCAGAGGGAGAGGGAGAACCGGACTCCCCGCTGAGCAAGGAGCCCGATGTGGGACTCGATCCCAGGATCCTGGGATCATGACCTGAGCCAAAGGCAGATGCTTAACGACTGAGCCACCCAGGCGCCCGGAAGACTCAGCATTTTTAAGATAATCTATTTTTCCTAACTTTTTTTTTTTAAAGATTGTTATTTATTTATTTGACAGAGAGAGAGAGCCAGAGAGTACAAGTGGGGGGTGCGTGGGAGAGCAGTAGAGGGAGAAGGAGAAGCCGGCTCCCCACGGAGCAGGGAGCCTGATGCGGGGCTCGATCCCAGGACCCTGGGATCATGACCTGAGCCGAAGGCAGATGCTTAGCCAACTGAGCCACCCAGGGGCCCCTATTTCTCCTAACTTGATCTATAGATTCAACACAATCACAATCAAAATCCCAGAAATGTATTTTGTGGGTATCAACCAACTGATTCTAAAGTTTATGTGGAGAGGCAAAGGCCCAGAATTGCCAGCATAATACTAATGGATAACAAAATCAGAGGACTGACACTATTCAACTTTAAAACTCACTATAAAACTACAATAATCAAGGGGCGCCTGGGTGGCTCAGTCAGTTGAGCATCTGCCTTCAGCTCAGGTCATGATCCCAGGGTCCTGGAATCGAGCCCCACATGGGGTTCCCTGCTCAGAGGGAAGTCTGCTTCTCCCTCCCCCTCTGCCCCTACCCCCTACCCCACTCGTGCGCTCTCTCTCTCAAATGAATAAATAAAATCTTTAAAAAAAGAAACTACAGTAATCAAGACAATGGCATTGGCAAAAACAAAACAAAACAAAACAAAAACCAAATACATCAATGGAGTAGAATAAACAGGCCGGAAATAGATCCACACAAATAGTCAAATGATCTTTGACAAAGGAGCAAAGGCAATTCAATGGAGAAAGAATAGTCTTTTCAACAAATGATGCTGGGACAACTGGACATCCACATGTTAAAAAAAAAAAAAAAAGAATCTAGACACAGACCTTACATCCCTCACAAAAGGTAACGAAAATGGATCATAGGCCAAAGTGTAAAATGCAAAATAATAAAATTCCTAGAGGATAACACAGGAGAAAATCTAGATGCCCTTGAGTTTAGCAATGACTTTTTATATACAACATCGAAGTCATGATCCATGAAAGAAAAAATTGATAAATTAGACAGATGTCATTAAAATTAGAAACTTCTATTCTGTGAAAGACACTGATAAGAGAATGAGAAGACAAGCTACAAATTAGGAGGAAATATTTGCAAAAGACAAATCTGATAATAGACTGTTATCCAAAAGATACAAAGAACTTTAAAAACTCAACACTAAGAAAATAACCCAATTTTTAAAATGGGTAGAAGATTTGAACAGATACTTCACACACACACAAACAAGATATACAGATGGCAAGTGAAATCATACATCATTAGGGAATCGCAAATTAGAACAACATTGAGACACCATTTCATGTTAGAATGGTAGAAATCCAAAACACTGACAACACCAAATACAAGCAAAGGTACGGAGCAACAGGAACTCTTATGCACTGCTCACGGAAATGTGAAATGGTACTAATCACTTTGGAAGATAGTTTGGTAGTTTCTTATAAAACTAAGCATACTCCTACCATATGACCCAATAATCATGCTCCTTCATATTTACCCAAATGGACTGAAACTGATGTCTACATAAAAACCTGAACACAAATGTTTATAGCAACTTTATCCATAATTGCCAAAATTGGAAGCAACCAAGATGTCCTTTAGTAAGTGAATAAACTGTGGTATTTCTATACATTGGAATATTATTATTCAGTGCTAAAAAGAAATGAGCCATTAGGCCATGAAAAGACATGGAGGAAACTCATACTATGAAGAGAAGGAAGCCCATCTGAAAAAGACTCCATACTGTATAATTCCAACTATATAGCATTCCTGGAAAAGGCAAAACTATGGGGACATTAAAAAGATAAGTGCCAGTAAAAAGATAGTTGCCATGGTTGGGGGGAGGGAGATATGAATAGGTGGAACACAAGGGGATTCCCCCCCCACACAGGGAATTTTTAGAGTAGTGAAACTACATGTCCTTATACAGTTGTCAAAACTCATAGAAGGTAAAACAAAGGGTGATCCCGAATGTAAACTATGGACTTGATTGATAATGATGTGTCAATGTTGGTTCATCAATTATAACAAATGTACCACTCTGGCTAGAGATAGAAATGGTGGGGATGGCTGGGGAGGGGGTGTGTGGGGAGTACTAGGAGCTGTCTGTACTTTTCACTCAGTTTTGTTGTGAACCTAAAACTGCTTCAAAAAATAAGGCCTATTAATATTTTAAAAATGACTTAAGAAGAAAAATAAAATCAAGTAGTCCTATGATCAAATACATTGAATTAAGCGTTGAAAATATTTCTACAAAGGGAAAAAACTCAGAAGATTTGAATAGCAACTCTATCAAACTCTTAAGAAAAATAATTCTTTTTTTTTTAAGATTTATTTATTTATTTGAGAGAGAGAGAAAGAGAGTGCAAGCAGGGGGAGGGACAGAGAGAGAGAGAGAAAGAGAGAATCTCAAGCAGACTCCCCACTGATAAGCAGGGAGCACTACACGCGGCTGCACCTCACGACCCTGAGACCGTGACCGGAGCCAAAAGCAAGAGTCAGATGCTTAACCAACTGAGCCACCCAAGTGCCCCAAGAAAAAATAATTCTAATAGAAAATAAGTAACTATTCCTCAATTATTTTATGATTATAACATAATTTGATATGAAAGCTTGAAAATAACATTAAAAGACCAACTTCATAGATGAGCTAGATGCAGAAATTCCAAACAAAATATTAGCAAACCAAATCCAACAATATATAAAAATAATAACACATTATATTCCAGTCAAGGTTTATTCACAAAATGCAAGGTTGTTCAACATTTTTAAAAATCAGATTAATATTAACAGATTAAAGAATGTGGTTATCTCAACAGATGGAGAAAAAGCATTTGAAAAATGAACATCCAACTTACGACAAAATTTCCTAAAATCTGGTTATAGAAGGAAACTTCTTAACCTGATAAGTGTACCAAAAACAAACAAATGAAAACCTACAGCAAAATAAAATATTTAATTGTGAAACATTAAAAAATTCTTTTAACATAGAGATCAAACCAAGAATGCCCAGTACCATGACTTCCATTCATTAATGTATTGAAAGCAATAAGAAAAAAAGGTTACATATATATACAGAAGAAACAAATATATATGAAAAAAGTGTTGTTACTCACAGATTATATAATTATATAATTATATGATTGTATAATTATATGATTATGTGATTATCTATATTTAAAAATCAAAGAAGTTTAAAATAAATTATTAGGGTTTTAAGAGAGTTTAACCAGTTGCTGGATACAAAATCAAAGTTAAAAAAAAAAATAGTTGTATTTGTATCCATCAGCAACAAAAAGTAGAAACGACAATTTAAGTAGAGTTAACATTTCTTAAGACAAAGAAAAACAAATACTGGATAATCTCTCACTTATATGTGGAACCTGAAAAAGCCAAGCTTACAGAAACAGAGAGTGGATTGGTGGTTTCCAGGGGCTAGCGGTTGGAGGAAATGTTGGTCAAAGGATACAAACTTCCAGTCATCAGAGGGGGAATAAGTTCTGGGGATCTAATGTACAGCATAGTAACTATAATTAACAACAGGGTATTGTATTTTTGAAAGTTGCTAAGAGAGTAGATCTTAATGTTCTCAGCAACACAACAAAAAATGGTCATTATGTGTGGTGAAGAATGTGTCAACTAACTCAGTCATGGTAAACATTTTGCAATATATACAACATATTTGTATCAAATCATCACATTGCGCACCTGAGACTTACACAATGTTATATGTCAATTATATCTCAATAAGGGGAAAAAAAAGAAAAAGAACAGCTAACATTTCCAATTTTATCCCAAAAAAACCCAAAACAAATACTAGAAATAATCTTAATAAGACATGCAATACTTTTATGGAGAAAAAACAGAAAATGTTATTGATAGACCTAAATTAAAGTGATAAGTAAAACATGTTCATGAATTGGAAGGCTGAATATCATATAAATTTTTAGCCCTAGCCGCCAATATATGGGGAAGACAGAGAAACAAGGTAAACTACACCATAAAAATATAGTCCATAATGTGGGAAACTCTACAAGACCAACAATCCAGTTTCTTCAACAAATAAATTCCTAGGAAAAAATAAAAGATGGAGTGGGAATTTATATATGAAATGAGACTTAAGACCAATCAAAACAATTCTAAGGGTGATTAGCACAATAAAAAAAATTTTAATCCCAAACAAAATGTAAAAATAAAACAAATACATTTATGAGACATTTGGATATTTGAACCATCACAAGCCATCAAGTTTCCCTTGATGATATTAAGGGATTATTGTTAATTTCTTTTCTTTTCTTTCTTTTTTTTGGTACAGCAATGTTATTGGAGTTTTGTTGTCTTTTAGAGATATATAATGAAATACTTGCAGATGAATTTATATGATGTCTGGGGTTCGTTTCAAAATAATAGGATTGTAGAATAAGATGGGGATATGTATGGGACAGAAGTGAACAGGACTGATAGTTGTTGGAGATAGACAGTGGGTACCCAGGGGTACGTTTGTTTTTGTCTATGTTCAAAATTTCATACTTTTAAATTAAATTATAGTTATCAAATATACATAAAATTTCCCTAATTCATTTATAGATTTGATACAATTCTAATCGAAATCCCAATAGGAGACTGATTAAATAAATGTAACCTATATGTTAATGGAATACTAAGCAACCTTTAAGATAATGCTCCTAAAAACTATTTCAGTACATAGGAAGTTGTTTGTACATATTGTTAAAAGGCAGATTAGACAGCATCAAGTGTGGCAAACAGCCATTTATGTAAAAAAAAAAAAAAATAGACCAACAGAGGACCAAAACTGAAATAAGAAGTTTCTGCCAAAGGATAAGTATCATAGAGAAGTTGATTTAGGTGAGTAATTCTTAACCTTCACTATGCATCAGAATCACCTGGGAGAACTTTTAAAAAATATGCAGATGCCTACCTAGGTCCCACACCAAACGTTTTCATTTCAACTGACCTGGGATGGGACCTGAGCAACAGATTTTAAAACCCTACCAGGTGATTCTAATGTTCAGGGCTGAGAGCCAATGATCTAGGTTTACAAAGAGAGGCACAGATAGATGGATGGAGAGTAGGAAGATAGATGATACAGACAGATAGATGATATAGATGGATAGATTGGATAGATAGCTGGATAGATGGATAGATGATAGATAGATAGATAGATAGATAGGCAGACACATATATAGTTCATAGACAGATTTTTTTTCATAGACAGATTTTTGAGAGACAGATGATAGGTAGGTTAGAGAGACAATAGATCTGAAAGTCTGAAGGAAGGGAAGAAGGAAGAGGGAAAAGGCAGGGAGAAGAAAAGAGGGAATTTGCAATGACGCAGCCAAATCAGAAATGAGCCATAACTCAGTCCCTAATTAAGAAAAGGAAACAAAAGTTAATGTAGAAAAATAAAATAAAAAGTGAATATGTCTAGCTAATGCAATGAAATTTACGACTTGTCTCTTCTTTTTTTTATTACTTGTGTTTACAGACCATACCCCCTACTCACTTCACAAGGATACCTGTGCTGTCTCAAAGGTGAAAGAACAGGGAGGGACTGCTTAGTGGGTAAACAGTTTCCTTCTGGGGTGATGAACAAGTTGTGTGGCTAGAGAACGGCAATGGTTGCACGGCACTGGGGATGTACCAGATGTCACTAAGGGTAGATTTTATGTTATATGTATTTTACCATAATAAAAAAATACATTAAAGAAAAATTGATTAAAGATGTTACCAGGCAATTGGGATGAGTTCATTATTGCCTCCAGTACTAAGTTTGTTCCAGGTCTCCTAGCAGTTAAGGCAGAAGAAGATAATCTGGCAGGTTATCGGGTTCTCTGTATGTTTTCCAGGTTCTCTGTATATCAGGGTCTCCCTCTCATTTTGCCCACTCCCTGTATCACATGCCCAGCGAGTGCAAGAGTGAACCTGGGAGTCCTTTGGAAGGCTTGACTCAGCTAGGAAAGGAGGACTTGTAGCGGCTGGGAGAGGCAAGTCAGAGCTCAGCTCCTTCCCCACTGGGGCAGTCCGCATCTGCTTAGAGCCTGTCATCAAACTGCATGGGAAGAATAGCAGCTCCTGCTACGCATGGCCTCTGCTGGTGGGTCTGAATGGCTGTTTGTTCCGCCTGAGCAGGACAAGATCAGCCCTGACAGCGATGGCCCCCCGCGGTATTATGTAAGGGGACCCGGCTTACCTGTCCCTAGACAGACAAAGCGGATGATTTGACAGGCAAAACAGAGGCAGCCTCTTCACTCCCAGGCAGCCAAGGGGCTATTCAAAGCCGAGACCTGGAAGATTTTCATGAGGTGCTGACATATGAAGCCGGAATGCAGAAGGAACAAGGCAAAACTGACACCCCGCGCAGTCAGGCATGGCAGCGGCTCTGGGCATCCAAACTGGGCCTAAGGAAGCTTTGAGGAGTCCCCACCCATGAGAGAGAGACAGAGAGAGCCCAAGAGAGCACTTCGGGGGACAGAGCCCCAACTTGCAGGCCTGAGCCTTCAGCAAACCTCACCTTTGCCCCCGCCCTTATTATAGTTCAGCCGAGGAACCTCTTCCAGGCCTTTCTCATAGAAGCACAGGACTCAGGTGCAGAGAGCCGGGAGAACTTGGTCCCTCAGTTACTGACAAGCCGCCCACAGGAGGGGCTCGTAGGGCAGCAATGAAACACATATCAGGTGCCCAGTGCAGGCTGGGCACTAGCTGGGAGCTCCACTCTCAAGCACAGATTTCACCTTCACAGGAGCCCTGGGAGGTAAGTATCTTGTTAGCTCAGATATTTTGCACATGAGAAAATGGTCCTCAAAATAGTAACTTGCCCAAACTCACACAGCTGGGAGATGGCAGAGCTGGGATTTGAACCCAGGTCTCTTCAGCACCCAAACCCATGTTCTTTCTACCTGAATTGAGCCAGTTGACAAGATCCACAAGGCCCTGGGATCACACCCTGTTTTCAAAGTGGCACTGGCACTTTCCAGTTCTGTGACCCTGGTCGCATCCCTTCCCTTCTTGGGGCCTCAGCAACGGGAGCTGCCGGGGAAAACTGAGTAAGACAGGCAGATGAAGATGCGTGGTTGTTGACTGGTGTTAGGTCAGCATTGCTGGGCTTCCTCACCACACTTTTTGACTGTTCTCCAAAACTACCCCAACCTCCCAAAGAGGTTGCCAGATCTACAGGGATAACACTTTATCTGGTCCCCTCTCAGGACTCGGAAAGGGCATTCTCTGCCCAGTGTCATATGCAACTTGAGAGCAGAGTCGCACCCAACTTGTCTACCCCCAAAACAGTCAGCACAGAGCCCGGCATTTAGTAGGGACACAGTAATGCTGTTGAATGAATGAAAATGTGAATGAGTAGTTTGCCATGAGACATATCACACGTTGTGATGAAAAGAACTGAGCATCAGACCCGGTTCTGGTTCCACCACTAACTCACTGTGTAGCCTTGGGCCACTCACTAGCCCTCTCTGGACCTCAGCGACCCCATTTATAAAATGAAGAGGATGAATTAGGTACTCTCTAGCAGCCCATGTCAGCTCTAATTTTTGCAGAGTTAAGGAAAAAGAAAGATCACACTTTCTGCAGCCCACCCTCCTCCTCCCCATAAAAAGCTGAAGCTATATTATGATCACATTTGAGAAGAGCCAGGGAACATTCAGATCTGTAACCCCTGATTCGATCAGAAGCAGACAAGCAACATTCTCAACAGTCAGATCCTCCAGCCTATGGAACAGAAACTCACTCGTGTGTGCACAGTGCTTTACAGTTGGCAAAGCACTTCCCCTCCTTCCTGTCATTTAAACCTCAACACAGCCCTGTGACGGAGACAGGACAGATGTCACCATCCCATTAACTGACTATAAAACTCAGGTCACAGGAATGAAATCCGGGAGGATTTCATCCCTAGAAGGCATATGGAAAAAAGCAGAAGAGCTGGTATGTGAACCCAGAACCGACTCCTGACCCCAAATTCTGCCTCCTTTCCTTTACACAGCTCACTTGTACACAGGTAGTGAAGAGGAGATGAACTCATTCAACCATAACCAGATTTGGAGGGTCACAAGTTTACCACCTGTGTGGAAAACTGCCCAGCATTTTAAAGTCAAATTTGGGGCAGACAGGTACCATGCACTGCTCCCAGGTGGGCTTGTGGCCATGGGAAGTCAGCCATACAGGGATGCAAGAGTCCAAACCAGTTCCCAGGCATCATATGCTACCTCCGTGCAGCAATTGGAATGATGACCTACATGCAATCTCTGAATACTGAGATACCGAAATGCTGAGATGCCCACAGATAAGCAGTGACTGCCCAAACTCCCACCCCCACCCCCACCCATGCTCCCCGCTGTCCAGGTTGTCTCAGCACTTCCCCTGGGATTTCCTGGAAACCCCAAGATGCTACAACTAAAGGGTTAAAGCCTGAAACCCCAGAGGGGAGGGATGCTGTAGTGCAGTCCTTCATTCTGATTGGCCCCTGTTCGGTGCATACATTCTGATTGATCAATACCCCTGACTTATTGGCTTGGGTTCTTTTAAACAGCTTTATTGACATATAATAGATACACAAAAAATAGCACATATTTAATGCACACATTTTGGTGAGTTTGGTTATATGGATATACTGGTGATACTATCACCCCAAAGTAGCATACATACCCATCTCCTCCAAAAGAATTATTGTACTCCTGTGTGTGTGTGTGTGTGCTAAAAACATGTACCATGAGGGTACCTGGGTGGCTCAGTTGGGTAAGCACCTGCCTTCGGCTCAGGTCATGATCCCAGAGTCCTGGGACTGAGCCCCACATCAGGCTCCCTGTTCAGCAGAGAGCCTGCTTCTCCCTCTCCCTCTGCTGCTGCCCCTGCTTGTGTGCTCTCTCTCTCTCTCTCTCTCTCTGTCAAATAAATAAATAAAATCTTTTTTAAAAAAGAACATTTAACATGAGACCTACCCTCTTAACACATTTTTAGCTCATAACACTGTATTGTTAAGTGTAGATACTATGTCCCCACAGCAGATCTCTATAATTTACTCATCTTGTATAACTGTAACTTTATACTCATTGAAAAACACTGTGGTTGTTAAATATGTTTAGTATTACTCCATCTGGCTAGAGAGATGATAGGGAATCTCTTAGTGCTTCTCAATCATTTTGAGTGTGAGGATCCTTTTCTTAACAAGTATAAATTCCACAATTCTCAAAACATGCACACATACATGTAAGTAGATATACTTTTTTGTCAACACTGAGGAATTTCATGTCCAAAAAAATGACCAAAACTTCAGTAACATCTGTAAATGGATTTGCATTTTATGTGTGACACAGTTTTAATGCAAGACCTATGAATGACTTCATCAATAGACAATGCCTAGCACTTTTATTTTTTTTTTAAGATTTTATTTATTTATTTGACAGAGAGAGACACAGCAAGAGAAGGAACACAAGCAGGGGGAGTGGGAGAGGGAGAAGCAGGCTTCCCGCTGAGCAGGGAGCCCGATGTGGGGCTCCATCCCAGGACCCTGGGATCATGACCCGAGCCAAAGGCAGATGCTCAATGACTGAGCCACCCAGGTGCTCCATGCATAGTTCTTTTAGAGACTGAAACATACTTTGCACTCTTCTCTTCTGTGGGGTTCTAATGTGGCCAACCAGATCCTCCTCCTCGATTAGATAGCTGAAGAAACTAAGGCGGGAGAGAAGACTGGACCTTCTCAAACCCACTCACTGCTTGGAGCTAAAACTTGAAGTGGCATCACATACAAGATTTATTGTGTCTACGGGTGTTATACCAGGGGTGCTGACTGGGCAGAGGACATTTCGGGCTGGGCCACCAGTGACTTTCATTATGGGGCAAAAATCATTCATGGAGGTAGCCAGAGCAAAGACCTACAGTCCTCTTACTGAGGTCAACCTTACAGAGGCCACTGGAATCTGTTAGACCTGGGGAAGGTGGGAGGCTTTGCAACACAGCTCAAGCTCCAGGGAACACTTAGGCTACCACACCTAGAGACCTAAGTGATGAGAGGAGCTGCACTCCTTACTGACTATTAGAACTTGCTCAGAGAACTCTCATTGGCCCTGGAGGCAAAGGACACCAAGAGGCAGAGATGGAAGTATATTAACACACAAATATACTAGGGTACTGTGATAAAAGATCACAGGCTCTGGCAGGAGACAGAGGGAGCTCAAATCCATCTCAGGTAGATGGTCTTGGCCAAGTTTTACTTCACTTCTCAGATCTCAATTTCTAAATCTGTAAAGTGGGACTGTTCTGAGGAATGATTAAATGAACTAACATATAGCTCCTATTCAAAGCGCAATTACAGGTACCTTATTCAACAAATGTTCCATTTCCCAGAATCATCAGGAACAAACTCCTCCAACCTGTCGGAGAACTACAGCCTGACAATCGATTTAAGAACCACTCTCTTGTTCTGGACAATAATTCTTTTCAGTCCATTAATTCACTTTTCTTCTGTCCACTTTCCCAGCCCTTTGTTTTTTCACTTCTTCTCTCCAGTTTTCCTCTAATCAGCATTACTCCAAAGCAGTTTCAAGCTCAGATGGGTCAGTTCTGCTAGGCACACCCAGTTAAGCCACACCCAGATTCCTGATCCAGAGAAACTGTGATATAATAAATGTTTGGTGTCGGGGCGCCTGGGTGGCTCAGTTGTTAAGCATCTGCCTTCGGCTCAGATCATGATCCCAGGCTCCTGGGATGGAGCCCCGCATCGGGCTCCCTGCTCAGCAGGAAGCCTGCTTCCCCCTCTCCCTCTGCCACTCCCCCTGCTTGTGTTCCCTCTCTAGCTGTGTCTCTCTCTGTCAAATAAATAAATAAAATCTTTAAAAAAATAAAAATAAAAATAAAAATAAATGTTTGGTGTCTTAAGCCGCTGATTTGGAGGTAATTTGTTACATGGCAATAAATAATATATTACTAGTCGTGAGGAAAATGCAAATTAAAGCTACAAAGAGATACCAGCACATACTCACTAAAAAGGGTACTTTTTTAAAAGATTTTATTTCTAAGTAATCTCTATACCCAACGCGGGCTTGAACTCACAACCCCGAGATTGGAGCATAGTTGCATGCTCCACTGACTGAGCCAGTCAGGCGCCCCTAAAAAGGGTAAAATTTTAAAAGACTGAACATATCAAGTATTGGTGAGGAGGTAGAGCAACTAGAATTCTCATATACTGCTAGGAGAAATGAACGAAATACAGCCACTTTGTGAAAAAAGTCTGGCAATTTCTTAAAAATCTAAACATACCTCTACCATCTGACCTAGACATTCCTCTCTTAGATATTTACCCAAGAGAAATAAAAATGTACGTCCACACAAAGACTTCTACACAACTATTCACAGCAGTTTTGTTTGTAATAGCCAAAAATGGAAACAATCCAAATGTCCATCAACAAGTGAATAGATAAATTGTGGTGTATCCATATAATAGAATACTACTTAGCAAAAAAGTTTAAAAAGGGAATTGACTATTGATATCACAACATGGATGAGAATCAAAATAGTTATGCTGAGAGAAAGCAGCCAGACAAAAAGAACACAGTGTGTTTTTCCACTTATATAAAATTCTATTAAATGCAAAATATAGTGTCATAAATAGATCAGTGATTGCCTACGGATAGTGGTGGGGGGGGAGCATATAAATCAAGTGGTCCAAGGAAACTTTCAGGAGCGATGGATATGTTAATTATATTGATTGTAGTAAGTTGCAAGATACCTTGGAGACAATTTGGTAGCACTATATTAAGATCCATAAAATCGTTCCTGGCCCCATAAATCTCACTCTTAGGAATTTGTTTTAAGGTTATTTCAAAAGAAATAAAAAGCTCTTTATACAAACACATTTATAGATCAAAGATATTGAGAATTACCTAATTGCCCAGAGAGTGTGACAGGGTTAAGTCAACCCTAGACCATTTCACTCACAACAGTAGATGAAAAATGGAAAGTAAGGGGTAACATGTAGTTACGTTTACAAAATAATGCAAATGCGTTGTGGGCGAAGCCTACAGAACTGTGCTTACACTATGATTATACCTATGCAAACAGACATACATGTGTAAGAACACAAAGGAGAAGAAAAACCAGAACATAGGAAAACCTAGCAGGTGATTGATAGGTAATTGGCATGTGAGTGACTTTTTCTTCCTGTTTTGTCTCCTGTAATGTTACAATGTTTTCATAACACTTTTTAAAATATCTCCTTTGTTGGTTTTGGCTCCCTCTCCCAACCTGGTGATTATTCTGAGTCTTGCCTCCATCAGCTACCAGCATCAGCCCCTCAGTGTGGTCAGCCACAACCTCAGTCAGCTTGCCTTCTGTGTCTTCTAAATCATGGAC
Organism: Halichoerus grypus; assembly: GCF_964656455.1. Taxonomy (NCBI): domain Eukaryota; kingdom Metazoa; phylum Chordata; class Mammalia; order Carnivora; family Phocidae; genus Halichoerus; species Halichoerus grypus. The sequence continues at coordinate 61,709,352 of NC_135725.1, forward strand.
GAAAAGCTGAACAGAACTAGGGTGTGAAAGGGGCGCCTGGGTGGCTCAGTTGGTTAAGCAACTGCCTTCGGCTCAGGTCATGATCCTGGAGTCCCGGGATCGAGTCCCGCATCGGACTCCCTGCTCAGCGGGGAGTCTGCTTCTCCCTCTGATCCTCCCCCTCTCATGCTCTCTGTCTCCCATTCTCTCTCTCAGATAAATAAATAAAAAATCTTAAAAAAAAAAAAAGAACTAGGGTGTGATGTGAAGGACACACTCTTTTCTTCTCAGTGAAAATCTTCCATTGCTGCTAGTCTGTTTAGGTTATTTCAATACCATAAATGACAGAAACCTAGTTCCCAAGGGAGGAGGACTAGGAGGTGGTCAGCAAAGCGAACCTGGAAAAGGAGGTAGAGCTCCTTACCCGAGTTTGGGCCCTTTATTCATTGGGTAAAGCCAATGCCAATGATCCCTGGCCAGAAAACTGCCCCCACAATCAGAGGCAGCTCCACAAACCACAAACAGGAAATAGCTGGCCTCTATCAGAAAGTTAGGACGTTGAAAAAGGAAGTAATCGAAGCCTGCGAGAGGCTTCACTACCGTGTTATTCCACAGAGCCAAGTTCCCGCAGTCCATTTGGCTACCCCACCTGGGGCTAGTCTGGCCTGGCCAGAGCTCAGGGAAGACAGAAAGCCACATACACCACCCACAGAAGGTGGGACCCCCTAATGGGACCCCAGCACCAGCCTCTCACCTCTCTCCTACTCTTGGAGTATGTCCAAACACACTTCAGGGGGGCAAGCCCAGATCCCCTAACCAGCCCCGCAGCCCTTGGAATCCTACCCTATGGGTGGACCACGTGGACAGCTTCAGGACTAAAGAATATGCCTCTGAATATACCCAGCCCAATGCTGAAGCCTTCCCCAACCCTCCCGCCAAAAGGTTGGGCTAGATCTGCCTGGGCAGAAAAACCAAGGCTGCATGCAAACCCAAGGCCCTAAGTTTCACCCTCTCTCATGTCCTGCTTATCACCTGGGGGACCCCTCTTTCTGTAGCCACACAGCTGCCTAGATGGCATATCCAGTCATGCCTTTCAGATCCAGTGCTCTGCCTGTTCTCCTGAATATACCCCCAAAGCCTGGTTAGTGACAGGCCTGAGATTTGCCGGTGTCCCGATATATTCGTGTATTTAAAGTATGTAAAGGGTTTAAAACAGTGTCTGCACATAGAAGAGTACTGCAATATTAGTAACCTTCACAACTTTTTTATGACATTAGTATCATCCCCATTCTATAGATCGAAAAGTTGAGGCTGAGAGTGGGTAAGTGGCCAAAGGTCACATAGCTAGGAAAAGGCAGAGATAGGAATTGACCCTGGACTGGGGTAACTCTCAGTAACTGGATCTCATAGCAGGGCCACATCGTGCCTTGTGCCAGGCCCTGTGCTGGTGACCTGGATGCCCAGTTGCATGAAGTCCCAGTTCCTGCCACTAAGGAGCTCCCAGAGAAGAACAGAGACAGTCACATAACCAAATCATTACACCACAAAACACGTGACAAGTGCCAAAATCCAAACATGCTGGGGCAGGTTCAAAGAGGGAGTGTTTCACTGTCAGGCAGATAAGGGAGGACTTCCCAGAAGAGGAGACATTTGAGCTGAGGTGGGGAGAGGGGGCAGCTTCCTCAGGCTGAGGGCATGAACTTATGCAAAGGAACTGGAGAAGACTTGGTGGAAGTACACTGAAGCTGGGGGCAGTGAAGACCAAGGGAGAGAGAAGGGGTGGGAAGGGGCTGCATTGTGCAGGGAGGGCCCTGAACTGCTGCCAGGCCAGGAAACGAGGCACTTGATCTTGCCTTGGATGAAGGGGAGCCACTGAGGATTTTAAGCAGCCAAGTGGCCTGGTTTATGCAGAGACAGACAGTGGGAGTGCCCTGCTGAGGACTGTTTGGCGCTTTAGACTTGTCCGATGGCTGGCACCAGGTAACCCTGTGTCCCCTCTCCTCAGGCCAGGCTCAGCAGAGGGAAGGGAGCAGAGGGCTCTGAGAGGCACTTGGCCAGAAAGGCTAAGGATCAGGATTCCCACCAGCTGCAGCATCCTCCTGGCTGGACATCCCTCCATCCCTCCTTGCCATTGTCCACACCATCCTCTGGGAGGGAAGACACGGGTGTGGGCAGCCTGGCGCTGGCTGAAGTGTGCAGAACCCCTCACTTCCCACCAGCCAGCTTTCTTTGGGAGTGACTGAACAGACGTGCCCAGAAAGGGAGGACAGGTACGCACCTACTCACACACAGAGGCAGAAAGACAGAGGGGGAGACCAGAGAGACACACACTCCCAGGCCTGGAGATAGACAGAGGCCCCAAAATGCCCTAAGGAAAGCCACCTGCACATGCCCCCGGGGTACAAGTATCTTCCAGCTCCCCAGACCACGGCCTGCCTTGCACCCTGGGTCCTGAGCAACCAGCCTGCCAGTGGTGCTGGGTTTGTAAGGCGACCTGTCTGGGGAACCCCGCCAAGCTCTCATCACCCCTAGCCCCGCGCTCAGCGGGCAGCCCAGGACTGGACCCGCTCAGCCGCAGCCCGGGACCTGGACGGAGCTCTAGGGCGAGTCATCCTGATGGGCTCCAACGCCGGCCTACAGGAGACATCAAGGATCCCAATCTCCTAGGCCTAGCTCGGCCGGCAGTGGGGAACCGGTCACGGTCTCTTCCCGTGTGCCCCAGGTGGTTGAACTAGAATATTGTCTAGTGCATTTCCGGGAAAGGGGAGTAATTATCAGCCCTTTTGAGATTGTCTTGCAAACCAGGAACTCTATCTCCAGACATAAACATCCATAATTTTCCATGTCAACTGCGGGCTTCTCCGAGTCCCAAAGCCGTGCATAGAGCACGGAAAATCTAAGAAACCCGGACGCCGGACGATCCACAGAGGTCTGCTCCTGCGCCAGAATCTAAGCGACGTGCGCCTACCCGCCACACTGAGAAGCCCCAGGGTCTAGCTCTCGTCGCCACCTCCGAACGGGGACTCGGCTTTCTCAGGAGAGGCCACCGCCACCGCCGAGCTCTTGCCAGTCCGGTGGCCGGCTGGGTCTGAGCCTTCAAGGATCGCGCTTTGCGGTCCTCGGTCCCTGGCTGGGAGCGCTTGCTGAGCGCCCGAAACAGGTGACGGAGCTAACCTGGGGTGGGGGCAAGGTCGAGACCCGAGCTCAGGCTCGGCTTTGTCCCAGACTCGCCGTGCGCGGAGGGAAAAGTCCGCGCCCTCTCGGAGCCGGCTTGCCCTATTCGCTGCGCCGCACACCTCCTGGATGGAGCTCCCGGCTCCGGGGACTCGCGGGAAGGGTTGGGAGAAGACTCCGGAGCAGGGATTGGGAGCCAGAAAGACGAGAGGCGCTTCCTCGCGGGGAGCCGGGAAGCTGGTTGAGCGCTAGCCCAAGCAGGGTGGCAGGAAGCAGAAGGCACCCCTCTGGGCCCTAGTTCCTGCAATCTGTCTCCGAGAGTGACCATAATTCTGCGTTCAGGGCGTTTAAGTGAACCACTGGCAAGAAGCGCTCAAAGCCGTGTGGCCCCGACCGAGCTCCGGGGGTTCCTGAGCCAGGCTACTCACGGAAAAAGGCCACACCCGAAGGACCTCAAAATCTTAAAATCCTGGGCTAAGCTGCAGAAAACATTTTAATCAACCGCTACTTCTTCGAGGCGTCTTATCTCCGCCCAGGAGTGAGAACGACCTGACTTTCCCCCAGCAGCTCCCCCACCCCCCGCCCCCCATGGTTCAAGTTTCGCCCTGAAAACAATTTAAAAGCAAGAAAACAATCACGGGTCAGCGATGCATCCTACTCCATTCTTTTGACTCTCTGGAAGAGGGGCGACAGGTAGGGGATCCCCTACTTCACAGATGGGGAAACTGAGGTCTTAAAGAGAAGCAGATGGCTCAAGGTCGCTGGGCCAGTAGTGAGCTAGCTGTAGTCACAGCTCTCACTCAGCAGCACTGCAACTCTCCTCGGCTGGGCTCACTGTGACACGGGACCCCCTCTGTGGCAGTGTCTTGTCTGATGCTCTCTGAAGCCATACAGCCTGCTGATCATGACTGATTGTCCCAGAGTAAACCAAACAGAGCTCACTGTGTTCCCGCTGTCCCAAGATTCTTGGATCTGATTTGCAAGCATCGGGGTCTGGAGTTTCCACTGTCACTTGGTAAAGAGAGTGACCCAGGCCAGGCCAGTAAGCACAACTGAGGCTCTGAGAGCTCAGGAAAAGGTAAAGAGGCTGTGGGCCCAGAAGGTAAGGAGCCCAAGACCCGAATTTCCCTTTCAGCACAGAACGTCCTCTGCAAGACTTTAAGCAAGTCCCTTTGGCAATCTGGGCCCAGTTTCCTTCCAACTTGTATTTCCAAGATTTCCTTAGGGAGAAGAGTTAGTTACCTTTGCATCTGCATGAAGGGCATCTGGGTCAAGGGATATGGAGGAATTTCCCATAACTCCATGGATCCCCTCCTTTATATTTACGAACTCTCTAAGAGCACTTCAAAGCTGAGGGCACTTCAAAACTCAGGAAAGTAGTTGTTGGGAGAAGAGCGGCAAGGTTTTCTACAGATCACCAGCATTCCTCCCCTCTGCCTAAAAATTGAACATAAAATAGGTTTTTCCAAAGGTACATGCTGGGGATATGTTCAGGGCTGGAAGCAGGTGCAAAGGAGATGGAAATCACCCAGCACCTGCCCACATCAACACCAACCGACCCCTGCTAAACTAGGAGAATAACCTCCCAGGGGCTGGAACCCACTCTATGGCTTTCAAATGGTTCTCAGTGGCATCTGCTACCCCCACAAATGTTAAGGAACACTGCACCAGAGAAGAGGGAGGACTTGACCAGAGAAAAGCAAAGAAATGCCCTGGCATGGAGAGGAATCTATTTGCATAGTTTTGATCCAAACGGTAAACTGTCCCAGTTCATTCATCAAATCATTTACTTCAAATTTTGCATCATGGATTTATAGAATCTTCAAAGTACAGAATTTTGAAATGTATTCTTAGAATAAAACATCTATGGAATAGAATCTTTAGGACCCTTTGCTCATGAAAATCTTGACCTTAGGAATTAATAATCTCAGGATGCTAATGCTTGGTCTGATGCACAGGTGCAGCTCTGTAGTGGCAAAGTCTGAGAAAAAGGAATCAGAATTCTAGAAGAATGGGTTCATAGACACAAAACATGGAGGATCAAGAAATCCTGAGACATGAGGCTTCTAACCATAATCATTGGAGCTTAAAAGTAAAGAATCATAAAGTCATGAGACCAATCATTAAAGCATACGTTCACGACTATTGTAAGAATTATCAGAATTAGAGTCTTCGCGTTACAGAAGAGTGGCTCCAGTACCGACATTTCGGAATTAAGGAAGAAGAGAGGAGTACATTTATGCGACCCAAATCTTCTAATCAGACATTCCTGGAAAGGAATTAAAATTAAGTAATATATACCTCAGAGCTGTGAAAATATCTAAAAACTAAGGAAGCTGCAGTTCCCAGTAGTGGCATCATATTTTCAGGCATAAAATCTTAGTCCCCAGCATCTCAAAATATGAGGAATTCACTTTCACATTTTGACCAGAAGCGTAAAGTCATAGGAATATAATTACAGTAGAAGAATTTAGACTTCTGGTCATGGACTCTTAGAATTACAGAATCGCATTATTTGATTTATGAAAACTCGTTAGGATAGTGATCCAAAATTAAAAATTTGGAAATCTGAATCTTAGAATTTTGGAAATACAGAGAACCACAAAATCCAGCACTGAAAGATTGCCATGATGTAATCTGGCTAAATTAAAAGAAATTTAAACATTTTTTTTTCCTTTTGCAAAAACATAACAGGGTGAAATCTGGATTTTCGCAATTTCTTTACTTTGGAAGAAGGAAACTGAGAGTTTTGCTGAACGAGTGAAAAAGCCCCTCTCCAGTCGTTCAAGCACCCATCCGCTGAGGAAGGTCTTCATGCAAACCGTGCAACTGCTTCCAAACCCGGGTCGGCGGAGCGAGGATCTGGGTTCTCTGCCTCTTTCTACCGAAGGCAGTTGCCCCAATGCTCGCGGGGCGGAACCGACAGCGAGCTCGCCGCCACGAAGGACGCGGCTAAAATCCCTGAAGGCCCTGCCGCCCGCGCTCTTGAGACTCGCTCCGCCTCGCCCTACACCCACAGCGCCGCGCAAAGCTGCACCTCGGCTGGAACCTCTGGAGTCGGCGCCAAGGCCCGGATTCCTAAAGGCAGAAAGGGCTCCGAGATACGCATCTGCCCTCCCGCCCCCAATTCCCAGAGCAGAAAATTGAGGCCTTGCTTCAGAGAAAGGACAGGCCCAAGGTCTCCCTGCGCAAGACCACAAAGCAAACCCAGACTAGCAGGGCGGCCGCTGCAGGGCGTCTCGGGTGAGGCCGGGGGTCCCGCCTTGGAGTATGGCCGGAAACGAATTTAGAAACCGGACACCCGCGAAGCAAACGGATCCCCTCTGCCCGCCCTTCCCAGGGAGACGCGCCCTCCTGGAGCGCCCATACTTCGGTCCCAGCCTCTCGCAGCCCTTGCGCCCTCTGCGGGAAGGGGCTGCTCGGCTGCCCTTCGGGGTTCTGGGAGCCACTTGGAGCGAACTGGAGGAGGAGGTTACCACGAGAGAACAGAAGCCTAGCCTTCATCCTCTTTAAGCTGTGCGCCACTTTCCGCTATATAGAGGGGTCCCGGGTCACCCAAAGACAGGTGATTGGGAGGGAGCTTTCCCTAAATATTGGCAACGGAAGGTCTCTCGAGGTGCAAACCCTCCGTGCAGTCGAGAAACCTGGGACCCAAAGAGAGAAAGTGGCTGCCTCCGGCACAGAGCGGGCGAAGCGCAGTCCTGACAGAGACGCAGGTGTGAGGCTCCGTTAAGCTGCAGAGGTGAGGCTAGGGCAAGTCACCTCCCCTACCGGGCCTAGGAATCCTCGTCTGAAAGATGAGAGACTGGATGGGCAATGGGCAAGGCAGCTTTGACTGGGGTTTGAAAATCATCCTTGAAATACCTTAAGAGCCAGCCAACTGTAAGGTCTTCTCCCTTCCCCATGCCCTGACCCCACAAGAACCAAGCGCCCCCTCGGCCATTTCTCACCCTCTCCCGACAAAAAAAAAAAAAAAAAGTGAAGCGAGCCGGTCCTTTTCACCTGCGGGTCCCAGCGCTCTGCAGAGGCTGGTAAAGTCCAGAAGCGCTGAGTTCCCGCGCCAAGGTCTCCGGAGTCAGTCCCTGGCCTCTCCAGGCCTCAGTCTCCCCGTCGGCGCGCAGGGGAGGCCAGCCCCGGCGATCTCCGAGAGCCCTCCCCGCTCTGACGTTGTGGGGCTCCCGCCGCGCCTCCACAGCTGCTCCCACCTGCGGAGGTGCGCCCGGGCCCAGGGGGCGGGCAGTCGGGGGGCGGGCGGGCACGGGGCGCCGCCCCAAGCTTCCTGGCGCCTTTAAGGAGGAGAAGCCGGCGGAGGGAGGAGCCGGTCCGGGTGTGTGCTAGGGAGCGTCTCGGTTGTAGTTTCGGCGGCGGCAGGCCAACGCTGAAGAGAGGAACAGTCGCCGGCCCACCCGCCTGGCCCGCACCACTCCTGCACCTCGCCTCCTTGCCCTCCGCAGGCTGGGCCGCAGAGGCGCAGCCTAGGCAGCCCCCACCGGAGTGCCCCACGCCTGTACTAACTGCCCTCGCTTCAGGCCTTCGGGCCCGGAGCCTCCTCTGGGCGCACGACCTCGACGGTTAGCCTCAGATCAGCGGGAAGCACAGACCAGCGGCGGGCGCCCCAGCCCCAGGACCGCTTCCGGACCCCTCGACCGTCTGGCACCAGCGCGCAAAGGGCCCTTCAGCCCGCGACCGGGGCCTAGTCCCGGTCCCAACAGCGCTGCCGGCGCCTGGCCTCGAGCTCCAGAACACGAGCAGAGCCGTCGGTGGGCGGGACACTCCTGAGCCTCTGTCTGCACTGAGCCAGCCCGGAAACCGCGGGCAGCAAGCCTCCGGAGCACCCCTGCTGGGGAAGCTGTGCTCCGAGTGCCAGCCCGCGAGGACTCCCAGAGCTCTCCGCAGTGGGGCCCAGCGCCCGCTCCCTTGGCCCTGCAGCCCAGCCCCACAGCCTTCCAAGCCCGCCCCCGCCCCTAGACAGCAGCGGGCGGCGGGGACACCCCGGGACGCGGGACGGCTGCGCCATGACGGCTGAGAGCCGGCCGCCGCCGCCGCAGACGGAGGCGCTGGCGGCCGTGAAGGAGGAGCGCGGTGAGGCTGGGCCCGGGGTCCCGGCGGAGGCCGCGGGTCGCGGCGCGGGCGGGCGTCGGCGGAAGCGCCCCCTGCAGCGCGGAAAGCCACCCTACAGCTACATTGCGCTCATTGCCATGGCCATCGCGCACGCGCCGGAGCGCCGCCTCACGCTGGGCGGCATCTACAAGTTCATTACGGAGCGTTTCCCCTTCTACCGTGACAACCCCAAAAAGTGGCAGAACAGCATCCGCCACAATCTGACGCTAAACGACTGCTTCCTCAAGATCCCGCGCGAGGCCGGCCGCCCAGGCAAGGGCAACTACTGGGCGCTCGACCCCAACGCCGAGGACATGTTCGAGAGCGGCAGCTTCTTGCGCCGCCGCAAGCGCTTCAAGCGCTCGGACCTCTCCACTTACCCAGCCTACATGCACGACGCGGCCGCCGCCGCCGCCGCCGCCGCTGCCGCCGCCGCCGCCGCCATCTTCCCGGGCGCGGTGCCCGCTGCCCGCCCGCCTTACCCGGGCGCCGTCTATGCAGGCTATGCCCCGCCGTCGCTCGCCGCGCCGCCCCCGGTCTACTACCCCGCTGCGTCGCCAGGACCGTGCCGGGTCTTCGGCCTGGTGCCTGAGAGGCCGCTCAGTCCTGAACTGGGCCCCGCGCCGTCGGGGCCCGCGGGTTCCTGCGCCTTTGCCTCGGCCGGCGCTTCCGCCGCCTCCACCGGCTACCAGCCTGCCGGCTGCGCTGGGGCCCGACCTGCCAACCCCTCCGCCTATGCGGCCGCCTACGCGGGCCCGGATGGCGCGTACCCGCAAGGGGCGGGCAGTGCCCTCTTTGCGGCGGCTGGCCGGTTGGCGGGGCCCGTCTCGCCCTCCGCGGGTGGCAGCAGTGGGGGCGTCGAAGCCGCAGTGGACTTCTATGGGCGCACATCGCCCGGCCAGTTCGGAGCTCTGGGGCCCTGCTATAATCCTGGTGGGCAGCTCGGAGGGGGCAGTGGAGGCACCTACCATGCTCGCCACGCGACTGCCTATCCTGGCGGTGTGGATCGATATGTGTCCGCCATGTGAGCCCAGCATACAGTCGAAAATTCCTAGATACCTCGGCTGTCCACACGAACTGAGTTTCCCCGAGACCTGAGAACAGAACTGGAGAGAGGATTGAGAGCCACGTGGAAGGGACCGGTGCACCACATACACACCCGGTTCGCTTTGGAAATGGGAGGAGGTGGGGAGGGGCTGCGGTGGCCCACGGACTGGGACAAAGGACCCTCAAGGCGAAGCTCCAAAGGACATGCCTTTCTGACATTCCATGGGGAGGGTCCTTGGCGATAATGGGGGCGCAGCGTAGTGCCCACAGAGTCTAGGATCCACATTGTGGGGAATCACGCCTTCACTCTTACCTGTATTGGAAGAAACTCTGGCCTTTTTACACGGTTCTGCCTCTTGTGCCTTTGATTAGGTTACTACAACAAACGGCTCCAATAGCACCTTCCTTAAGGTGCGGAGAATGAGTTTGCAAAAGAAGTAGCCTCCCTCCTTTAACAAACACCAAAACAAAATGGGGGAAATCTCTCTGCTCCGTTTGACCTGGGGCTGGTTTTCCCTGCCTCTAAGAACTGCAGACCTGGCTCTTAGTCTGGACCGTGAGTGCCTCAGCTCTAGTGTGACCTAGTCTCATCGCCCACACTCCCAGTTTCCCCATGTGTTAGACAAGAGGGCTGCAGGATTCGACTCCCATGTGATCTTTCAGGGCCCCATCGTCCTAGATGCTGCCCTGCATATTTGGCAGCATCGGTGGGCCACCCAGGGCCTAACCCTATTCCCAAGAACAGAGCTCATGGCAAGCGCCTAACCTAAAGTCTCTGGATTGGTTCCAGGCAGCAATTATATTATAATTTCTTGAATCTTTTGAGCATGATGTGCTGATCATTTGGTAGCTGTTACTGCTAGGTCATAAATTTGGTTTTCCAATGAGGCAGGTAAAAATAAATTTGTCCACTGGCCACTGTTTCTTTTCATTAAGCAACCCTGGACCAAATTGGCAAACTAAAATTCAAAGAGACCACAGGACTCAGGGGATCCCTTTGGTGACAGCTTTTAGTTGGTGGAGCTAGCTCTTCCACCCCTCGCACCCTCTGCCATGTGAAAAGGAAAGAGAAAAAATAATTGGGGCTGTCAGTGAAGTAAGCTTTAGAAAGAAACTGGATTTTTCACTTTGTTTTGTATCCATTTGTAAGCATCAAGCTGACCAAAATCAGAGAAAATCCAACCACTTTCCCACTGTTCTCTTGAGAGATCTTGTAAGTTTTTATTCTGGAGTGAACATTTCCAGTGTTAAATACTCCAGAGGCGTGGTGTGCAGCTTTCAGATAAACCCGAGGGTTCCGACGAACTGTTTTAATAAAAATCTTTGATCAAGTGAGTTCTGGCAAGAGAAACTCAGCCCCTTTCTGTGTAGTTAACTTGCTAGGAAAGGGGTGGGGGTTGTGTGAGAAAGAAGACTGAAAACCATTCGTAATTTTTATTTTTAATTTTGGGAATTGCTCTATCTTGTTCACAAAGACATGTGAATGTGATTCCGTCCAGACGGGTATTTGTCTAAATCAGTACTGTCCAATAGAAACGTAATGCAAACTACATGTGTAATTTAAAATTTTCCAGTAGCCATATTAATAAAATAAAAAAACAGTTGAGATTAATATATTGTATTTAACCTGATATATCCAAACTATCATTTGAACATATAATCAGTATATAAATTGTGGAGATATTTTACTTTTTTTATACTAAATCTCCCAAATCTGGAGTGCATTTACACTTGCAGCTCATCTAAATTTGGACTAGCCACATGCCAAGTGCTCAGTAGCAGTTTGTGGCTGATGGCTACTGTATTGGACAGTATGCTGGTCCTTCCTGACTTCAGTGGTGGTAAATGACCATTCGGAGGCAGGAGGCAGCTGGAGCGCTGACCTTGCTGCCAGTGGGTCCAGGTTCCAGCCTGAACCTTGCCAAAGTCTAGGTGTTGGGCCTCTCTCATCTCCATATGGACCCTTGCAGGTATGAAATTCAAAGGTTCTCCATGTGCAGCTTGACAGTCTGGCTCTCCCAGCCCAGAAGTCAAGATGCTTTGCCTAGTTGGCAGTAGCCAGAATATTGAGAGCCCTCCACCCAGGAGTTTTGTCTTTGGCTGGCAAGAGCCCAGCTGTGGTATTTGGGCTGGGGAAGGGTGGTCTATATGCCCAGTTAGTGCAGGAGTCGACCCTTTGTTTTTTTAGTTACCAAGACCAGTGCTTTGGCCATTAACCTTAAGTCCCTTTTTCTCCACTGTCCAATTTGTGAATGGGAATTTGTGACCCCCACCTGAGAGAGTCCTCCTTAAGTTAAAGGAGACAAGAGAGATGAAAAGCGCTTTGTGAATTATAAAGTGCTGGGCACAGGAGGGAGGAGAGGCTTTAATTTTTAAAGCGCCGCCATATCCCGAAGCCTCCTGGAGCGTCGCAGTATAGCTCCGGGAGCGAGAAAGATGGGGTGGGAAAGTGAATGCGTCTTCTCCCCCCTTCCGCCCTTTGTCAACTAGGACATCAGGTGAGATTATGCCCGAGAAGAGGGTCTGTGCCCGGAGAGGGAGGACACCGGGAGCAGGGAACTGGGTGTGTGCAGCGGCAGCCAGCCGGGAGAGCCTGGGAGACGCGCGAGGGTTGGTTGGGATCAAGGGGTTGAAGACAGAGCGTCAGCGCTTCTCCGCCTCTCGTGGGCCTCGGACACCCGAAGCTCGAGCGCCACCCGGCCTGCCTGGAACGGACGCTGCGCAGACGGGGTCGCGGGCAGACCCTGCAGTCCGCGGGACTCTAGATCTTGAGAACATTTCACTGCAGCGTCTTGGAACATTCCAACTCTAAGAATCCCCAAACCGTGGAACAGAAGCTCCCTGTTCCCCCATCTGGGGGCTCAGAAACGGGAGGTGCGTTTCTCTTTATTTTTTCTTCTTCCTATTGTGAAATTAGAAAAATCGTTTGCCATTCTCTGGGCCCTGCACTCCCAGCGTCGTGTGCAGGCGCCCCCGGGCTGTGGGTAATTAGATGCGTTCTTCCCTAATTGCCCAAGGCTCATTAGAATTCGCCCCAGAGCTGTAACATTTATTTTCTTTCAAATTAACTTTGCTTGCAATTAAGCTTAGGAAACCAGCAACAAAAGCAGACTTGGCCTGAGGTCGTTTACTACGAAAACGGATTAGGGAAACTTTTCCCCCAATTTAAGGGGAAAGATTCCCGCGGCCAGTGTTTGGGGGAAGTGTCCCGACACAGAGGCGAAGGGGGAGCAGGAAGCTGCTAGCGGTGGTTGTGGGTGGTAACCGGCTTTGGCCTTCTTCCCCATCTCCGTGATTCGTGTGCCCAGAGGAATAAGAGTAACGTCGTTGAAATAAATTCGGGATAGTTTAAGCTGAATTACACACCCATGACATGAAGCTGATGTATTGTTACAGTTTACCCAGCACAGTTCATAAACATAATCTCATTTACTAAGAACTTTGTGAGAATTTTCTTTTATTGTTTTTCTTATTACAAAAATTGGTACATCTTCATTGTAAAAGAAAAAAAAACAAAACAAACAAACAAAAAACAAGTTAGAAAGAAAAAAATCAAAGGAATCCATGGTTTGCCCAGAGAAAGCACAGCAAACACCTCAATGAGTATCTTCTAGTTTTCCTTTTTATTTTTCCTATGCAGGAGGCCTAAGTATCAACTTTTGCACTGAAAGGCTGTGAGATCTTGAACAAGTTCCTTCCTGCACTGAGTAGGCCTCATTTTTACCATCTACAAAACTAGGTGGCAGGTCCCTTTTACTCTCACATTCTTGAACTTCTCTGTTCTGGGTCACTTGGGTCACTTCTGGGTCACTTCTGGGTCACTTGAATCCCAGATGCAAGGGCCAGGATGCGCTCCCCATCTTTTTTTTTCTCCCCCATTTTTGTTGTCTTACAAAAGAGACTGAAGACTTGCAACTGCAAGTGTGGGCCATAGACCAGCTGCATGGACATCCCCTGGGAGCTCACTACAAATGCAGAATCTCAGGCCCTACCCCAGATCTTTGGACCAGAACCTGCACTTCAGCAAGACCCTCAGGTGATTCATATGCCCTAGGCAAAGAGGGAGAAATTTAGAGAAATGAGAAAAATGTGTTATGTTGTCAAGATCAGAGACCCCAGAGTAACTTCCAGGAGTCAGGTTTCTGACCAAGAGCCCCAACCAGTGATACAGTGCTACTTTGAGCCTCTGGCTGCCCAGAGGAGAGGGCTGGGCTGCAAGGGGGGAAGGCGGGGGTGCAGCACTTCATCTCACTTCACCTCCTCCCTGGGGTGTACTTTCCGAGTCTTGGAATCTAGCTCTAGAACCCTGCAGTGCATCTCACCTCATGTCCCCAGCCTTATGGGTGAACTGTGACATGGCATTCAACGAGGGTATACCTGAAAGCATCTTGAAAGCTGGGGTGCCAGAGCCAGGGAAGGAACCCAGGCTCCTGACTCCTAGCTGAGGCACTTTGGAGATCTTGGGTTCTGGTCTCTATACCCTCCCTAAGCAGCAGTCATTGCCCAAGTATAGAATAAACCTGGCCTCTGTTTCCTCAGCTCCAGCCCCAAATCTGGGAGTAGTTGCGAGTTTAGGAGAAAAAGAATGCTCTCTTCTTGGCACACAGCAGCCAGCAGGAAGGAGCCCCCATCTCTGAGTCTGTCCTGGCCAAGGGATCCTCTAGTAGAGCTTTTAAGTGCCCCTTGGACAGCCTAAGATCCTGGACACTCTAATGAATCCTGTCCTGCCTCAAATACACACCTTTCAGGAGAATTTGGTTTCCATGCTCCTTTTGTTCCTGAGAAGAGCTGACTCCTGGTAACTAAGGAAAAAATGTCCCTGATGAAAAGCAGTTCAGACAGAGGGCATGTTCCATGAAGAATGGGGCTGGATGGAGCCCAGGATCATATACCAACTCACTGGGAGAACCAGGACTCCCACCTCAATGCTCACAGGCGTTCTCAATAAGAGGAATACCGTGAGTGTGTGTAGAGCTTCTAGAGAGCTAAAGAAAGAGCACATGACTTACCCAAGCTCTCAGAGCTGTTAAGTGTCCAAGCAGGACTAGAACCTATGCCTCCCCCAAGGGGGATAGCATTTGATTATCATTTTAATAAAAGGCAATGTGGAGATGGAAGTAATCAGATGGGGGTGTGACAAAGGTGGGAGCTGGGGGTTGGGGTGGACTGCACCTCGGAAGACTTACCTGTTAGGGCCTCCACTGGATGAACTGGTAAACTGGGTTGGCATGGGTTAAATACATAGCTTAGAACTACCTAGAGGGAAAGCAGTGTGGCTGGTGCTTCTCAGCCTAAACTGAGCAGTGAACTAAATCAAAAACTGAACTGAAGAAAAAATGGTGTGGACAGGTAGGGCAAGGGAGGATAGGAGTTCCTTTATCAAGTTTGGTGTCTGGTCTGTCCCTGCCCTCTCTCTGGCATCTTCTCTCCCCAGCTGAGGCCAAAGCTGGCCTTTGCAGAGCTCCTGGAATGGCCTTTGTTACTCCACCTCAGGATAGGGTGACTGCTCCCTACGGAGCTCCCCGAGCCCCTCTGCCAGGCCCACAACCCCTCTTCTGAGCTGAGGCTCAGATTTCCAGCTCAGCCCAGAGTTAACCAGGTGCAGAAGCACGTAGGCTGGGAGGCCCAGGGATCAACTGTCAGCCCCTCCCAAGGTGAGGAAGAGATTGGGAAGCCAGAATCAGGGTGGATCTCAGCCCTGGTGTAGAGCACCAGCTTATCTTGCTATCTGAGAACCTGGAGCGGCTTCTCCCAGGAGTGTGGGCAGAGCCAAGCCTCATGGTTTTTCAGGCACGGAGGCACTCAGCAATCAAGAGATAAAGTGTGAGAACCACAGCCTCATAGGGCCTAACTCTCCCTCTACCCTCCCCAGCAGCCAGCCAGGGCCTCCGCATGGGCGTTCCTGCCTCCTCCCCTCCATTCTGCCCCCACCACCAGCTTCACTTCCTGAAGCCAAACTTTAGTCCTTTGGGAAAAGGCTCTTGATGTCCACAGCAGAAAGCCCAAACTCCTCACCTGGCACTCAGGACCCTCCATGATACCTATGCCAACCCCTTTCCCAGCCTCTCCTCCAATAGCTACCCTTCCTGCACCTCTAGGCTCCAGCCAACCCACCCATTGCTGTTCCCCAGACACCCCTCTGTGTTCCTATCATCATGAATTTGTTCTGACCACTACCTCTTAATCTCATGCTACCTCGGGACTTCTAAGGCCACCAACCCAGTAGGAGCCTCTGTCCTCTCTCTCCTCAATTACAGTACCGGCCTCCCGACAGGGCTCCCTGCTCCCTCCACTGCTCCCCTCAGACACTCCCCTGCCAGCAGCCAGTGTGTGCCCCAGATCAAACAGCCACAGATCAGCTCACTCTCTCAGAGGTCCAGACCTCAGGACCAGGGAGGGGCTGAGAGCAGAAGCATGGCGTGTCCATGAGCAGTCCTGTGAAGGGTCTCTTACACCAGGGGAACATTAGGTTTAATACGAGCAGTCAAGTGGAACATGTTGAAAACAACCACACAGCGGAAACTCTGGAGAGAAATACAACAGTACACCTTCTTTCTGCCACATTCAAGAAAGTGTACCAGACACAGCTAGTCATCTACCCAGCAAACTTCCCCCTTCTTTGCTCATAAGACTCTGATTTTGTCCAGGTTTCAGTTGGTCATGTGTTTTCGGGGAAGTCTTACTGCTTGGAGTACCCATGGGTTCAGTGTGGATTTGTCTACAGTAACCATGGTGATAATTCCATCACTCTTGCCAGGAATTACTTAGAAATGGCCACAGGATACTTTCCAAGCCAATGAGATACCCAGAAAAGTGTACTGAGGGCTTCTGAGGAACATTTCTTTGTTCTGAGAAAGAGACAGGGAAGAGAAGCAGTCCTTTTCTTTCTCGGACTATTGTTTGAACGTGACGCCTGGAAGTGCGGTCACCACTTTGGACCTGGAGGGTGCCAGCCCATGAGAACAAATCAACCTGCGAGGACGGAGGAGCAGAAAGATGGGAAGAACCTCCGTGCCTGGTGACATTACTGAGCTGCTGAAAGAACCTATGCTGGAATGAGTTATTATAGCTTTGGGCGCCTATTGAGATAACAAATGTCCTCCAAGTTTAAGCTGCTTTTCCTTGGGCTTTCTGTTACTTGCAGCCAGATGCATCCTAATGGATACAGAGGGTGACCCTTATGAGTCAGGGGGAAAAACTGATTCTCAGTTTATTCCCTTTGAGATTTCCTTTGCTATTCTTATAAGCTTGCACCTGAAAGGTTGTCTAATTCCATCCTCATTTTATAGGAGAAACCAAGGACGAAGGAAGGTCACTTTCTGTGGTTGCCCAGTGAGCTAACATCTTAGACCCTGTCCGAGGCTCTCTCATGCCATCGCCGTTCCCCAGCTCCAAGTGGCTGGGCAGTGGCGGAGCTGACTGTTTCTAACCCTGACATTATGGAAGAGTGGCTGTGTTCAGGGTGTACCAAGCACTTCCACACATGTTATCCCTTTGGATCCTCACAACTGCCCCACGAAGCAGCAGGTTTCAGCTGCATTTTTTTAGATGAGGCAACTGAGGTCCAAGAAGAGAGAACAAGCTCAAGGTCATGTGACCCTCTGTATGGGAGAGACTCAAGCCACGTCTACAGCAAAATGAATCAGATGTCTGAGGATTTTTCCTCCTGGGATATGGGAATCGGGAGACTTGCCTGTTGGTTTTGACTGGAGCTCCAGGGAAGTCCTCTCTCTCCGGGCCTCTGAGTGGGGTAGATCCTCCACACGCCCCTGGCTTATCTCTACAGGGTGTGTTTGGCTTAAAGACAATGTCTGTGAAGTGTGTGGATCTGGTTGCTTCAGATTCTACAAGGTAGGACGGTTAGTGCTAAAGACGAAGGGGACGGGCTCTTGCTTAGAATGTGCCCTACCATGGCAGACAGACATGGTACCCTCCCAGCTCCAGCCACCAGTGGTCCCACCAAGGCGCAGCCTGCAGGATCAGGCCCGTAGTTTATAGAACACCTGGGAGAGGCTGTGGGCAGCTGGGTAATTTCCAAATTAACTGTAGGAGAAACCTAACAAAACAATCTACAGGCTAAGCGTCCTGGGAGTGCTGCCGTGAGACTGACAGCCTGGAATCCAGCAAGTACAATGCTGCCCAACCACAGACAGGAGGGCCCTTCCTCCTTGGGGGGAGGAGGGCTGACTTCCTTCCAACAGGGGCCCGTCTGGGCCTGCAGCCGGGCCGATAGGAGAGCAAAACCCCAAACTGAAACAGTCTTTCCACCCAAATCCCAAGCTACAATGAACATAAACAGCTTTCCTAAAACATTACTGCAAGGTAGACTGGCCCCGTAAGTTTGATGCCCTGGCAGAAACCTCGCTTCTTAGCTAGGGGTTTTTAGGTCTCATTTTGAAAATTTTCTCCTGAATTCATCCTCAGGAAACCCGGGCTGCCTCCAATGCCCCCTTTACATTATACACACATGCATGAAACGAACCTGGAGTCTATGGTGTATTATTAATAACAGTCAAATCTTACCAACGTTTGGTACTTTCCTGCTTTCTGAGAGGCTGCCTGCTTTTGTCAGAAGAGTTCCAGCTCAAGTCCTGGCTCCAGCACCTAGGTAAGTCTCAGCCTCATCTTCCCTAGCAATAAAATGGACACAACACTGCCTTCCTTCTCCAATACCAATGACAATGGCTCATATTCGGTGAGCTCCGTGGCAGGCACTGTTTGGTGCTTTCTAGTCTCCACAGCTCCCCTGGTAGATACTGACCACGAACTAGAAAATAGGGGGAGCAGGGTTTGAAGCCAGGCAGTCAGGCACCACAGCTTCTAAGAGATAACACTTTGCATCATAAGGCTCCTGGTTCTGAGAGAGGCACTACATTAGAAGTCAAAAGACTCATGGCCTCACCCATCCATAGCCACCAACTTTGTGTGTGATCTTGGGCAAGTCTCTTGTCTTCAATAGTCTCATCTATACACTGGGTAGATGTGTGTGGCTGGGAGCAATCAGGTGGCCTCCTGTGTCTCTTTAGCATAACATTTGGTTGAGTCTGAATCCCCCTCCCCTGAATATGAAATGAGGATGGAAGTGCATAATGTGAAAGTTTTTGATAATTGTAGTGTGATAGTTTATTTCCAAGGCCTTCCGTGTCATTATTTCATAAAGCCCTCACAGCAACCCCCGAGTGAGTGAGATGCGGGAGGTTTTACTGCACTTGTTTTTATAGCATGAAGAACTGAAGCCCATAGAGAAGGCATGGGCAGGTAGGGTGGATCCCACTAGACTTGTGACCTGGTGCTCTTGCAGTTATACTATGAATTTTTGCAAATGAATGGATACCCCAGAGCATTACTGGCCCAGGTATAATGCTGTGCCTGGCATTGTGCCTTGCCTGCAGTGATTGCTCACAGTATGCAGACCTAAGAACGTGGCTTGGTAGCAAGGAGGAGGAAAGTCAACCCCCACCTTGGTACTCAGCCTGGGTCTAGAGGGGCTTAGGGCTAGTACCTACCCAGATCTGGGCCCAATCTTATAGGTTGCTCAGACCCAGGGTGCCTATGGATAGCCTGAATACCCAAGCCCTTGCCCTCTGTCCGCAACTTATTATATTCACCTTCCAGATGGAGTACCGATGGCTATCTCAGGCATGATGTGTCTCATGCTCCATCCGTCCCTCCTACCTGCTCCATATAGTCGCACAGTGTGATGGCAGCTTCTGACAAGGCTCCTAAAGATCCCCTAGCCTAGTATTCACAGCCTGTGTAGTTTCCACCCACCCCCATAAGTGTGGGTTGGACCTAGTGGCTTGCTTCTAATGAACAGGATATGGCAAAAATCATAGGGGGTCCCTTTCATTAGGTCACAAAAGGTTGTGACTTCTGTCTTGCTAGCACTCCCTCTCTTGTTTACTCTAATGAAGCAAATGGCCATGTTTAAATGCTGGATGGAGAGGCCCAGATGGTAAGGAACTAAGGAACTTATGAGGAACTTAGACTTTAGTCCATAAGTAAAGAACTAATCCCACCAGCAAACAAGTGAGTGAGCTAGGAAGTGGAGCCTTCTTAGTCAAACCTTGAGACAACTGCAGGCTTGTAAGTGATCCTGAAGAAGAGGGCCAGAGAAACTGTGAGATGATAAATATAACTGGGTTTTTTTGAAGATTTTATTTATTTATTTGAGAGAGAGAGAGAGCACAAGCAGGGGGAGGGTCAGGGGGAGAGAGACAAGGAGACTCCCTGCTGAGTGGGGAACCCAACGTGGGGCTCAATCCCAGGACCCTGCGATCATGATCTGAGCCTAAGGCAGACACTTAACCAACTGAGCCATCCAGGTGCCCCGATAAATGTAATTGTTTTAAGCCACTAAGTTTTGAGGTAACTTGTTATGCAGCACTAGATAACTGATACATGTGAAGTGATGTGGCCATGAACCAAGGAATACCAACAGGCTCTAGAAGTTAGAAGAGACAAATAATGGATTCTCCCTCAGAGCCTCCAGAAGGAATCAGCCCTGCCAACACCTTGATTTTAGCCCAGTGAAACTGATTTGGGAATTCTGACCTCCAGAACTGTGAGAGAATAAATACGTGGTCACCAAGTTTGTGGTAATTTGGTTTAGCAGCTATAGGAAATTAATATAGCTGTCTATAAGAAATTCACTTCTTTTTAAAAAAATTTATTTTATTTAAATTCAGTTAATTAACATATAGGGTATTATTAGTTTCAGAGGTGGAGTTCAGTGATTCATTAGTCTTTTTTTTATTATATTATGTTAATCACCATACATTACATCATTAGTTTTTGATGTAGTGTTCCATGATTCATTGTTTGCATATAACACCCAGTGCTCCATTCCATACATGCCCTCTTTAATACCCATCACCAGGCTAACCCATCCCCCCACCCCCCTCCCCTCTAGAACCCTCAGTTTGTTTCTCAGAGTCCATAGCCTCTCATGGTTCGTCTCCCCCTCCGATTTCGCCCCCTTCCTTTTTCCCTTCCTACTATCTTTTTTTTTTTTTAACATATAATGTATTATTTGTTTCAGAGGTACAGGTCTGTGATTCATCAGTCTTACACAATTCACAGCGCTCCCCATAGCATATACCCTCCCCAATGTCTATCACCCAGTCACCCCATCCCTCCCACCCCCTATCACTCCGGCAACTCTCAGTTTGTTTCCTGAGATTAAGAATTCCTCATATCAGTGAGATCATATCATACATGTTTTTCCTCTGATTGACTTATTTCGCTTAGCATAATACCCTCTAGTTCTATCCACGTCATTGCAAATGGCAAGATTTCGTGTTTTTTTGATGGCTGCATAATATTCCATTGTATATATATACCACATCTTCTTTATCCATTCATCTGTTGATGGACATCTGGGCTCTTTCCATAGTTTGGCTATTGTGGACATGGCTCATATAAACATTGGAGTGCACATACCCCTTTGGATCACTACATTTGTATCTTTGGGGTAAATACCCAGTAGTGCAATTGCTGGGTTGTACAGCAGCTCTATTTTCAACTTTTTGAGGAACCTCCATACTGTTTTCCAGAGTGGCTGCACCAGCTTGCATTCCCACCAACAGTGTAGGAGGGTTCCCCTTTCTCCGCATCGTCGCCAACATCTATCATTTCCTGACTTGTTAATTTTAGCCATTCCGACTGGTGTGAGGTGGTCTCTCATTGAGGTTTTGATTTGGATTTCCCTGATGCCGAGTGATGTTGAGCACTTTTTCACATGTCTGTTGGCCATTTGGATGTCTTCATTGGAGAAATGTCTGTTCATGTCTTCTGCCCATTTCTTGATTGGATTCTTTGTTCTTTGGGTGTTGAGTTTGATAAGTTCTTTAGAGATTTTGATACTAGCCCTTTATCTTATATGTCATTTGCAAATATCTTCTCCCATTCTGTCGGTTGTCTTTTGGTTTTGTTGACTGTTTCCTTTGCTGTGCAAAAGCTTTTTATCTTGATGAAGTCCCAATAGTTCATTTTTGCCCTTGCTTCCTTGCCTTTGGCGATGTTTCTAGGAAGAAGTTGCTGTGGCTGAGGTCGAAGAGGTTGCTGCCTGTGTTCTCCTCAAGGATTTTGATGGACTCCTGTCTCACATTTAGGTGCTTCATCCATTTTGAGTCTATTTTTGTGTGTGGTGTAAGGAAATGGTCCAGTTTCATTCTTCTGCATGTGGCTGTCCAATTTTCCCAACACCATTTGTTGAAGAGACTGTCTTTTTTCCATTGGACATTCTTTCCTGCTTTGTCAAAGATTAGTTGACCATAGAGTTGAGGGTCCATTTCTGGGCTCTCTATTCTGTTCCATTGATCTGTGTGCCTGTTTTTGTGCCAGTACCATACTGTCTTGGTGATTACAGCCTTGAAATAGAGCTTGAAGTCCGGAATTGTGATGCCACTAGCTTTGCTTTTCTTTTTCAACATTCCTCTGGCTATTCAGGGTCTTTTCTGGTTCCATACAAATTTTAGGATTATTTGTTCCAGTTCTTTGAAAAAAGTTGATGGTATTTTGATAGGGATTGCATTAAATGTGTAGATTGCTCTAGGTAGCATTGACATCTTCACAATGTTTGTTCTTCCAATCCATGAGCATGGAATGTTTTTCCATTTTTTTGTGTCTTCCTCAATTTCTTTCATGAGTACTTTATACTTTTCTGAGTACAGATCCTTTGCCTCTTTGGTTAGATTTATTCCTACGTATCTCATGGTTTTGGGTGCAATTGTAAATGGGATCGACTCCTTAATTTCTCTTTCTTCGGTCTTGTTGGTGTATATAAATGCAACTGATTTCTGTGCATTGATTTTATATCCTGCCACTTTACTGAATTCCTATATGAGTTCTAGCAGTTTTGGGGTGGAGTCTTTTGGGCTTTCCACATAAAGTATCATATCATCTGCAAAGAGTGAGAGTTTGACTTTTTCTCTGCCGATTCAGACGCCTTTTATTTCTTTTTGTTGTCTGATTGCTGTGGCTAGGACTTCTAGTACTATGTTGAATAGCAGTGGTGATAGTGGACATCCCGGCCGTGGTCCTGACCTTAGGGGGAAAGCTCTCAGTTTTTCCCCATTGAGAATGATATTCACTGTGGGTTTTTCATAGATGGCTTTTATGATATTGAGGTATGTACCCTCTATCCCTACACTGTGAAGAGTTTTAATCAAGAAAGGATGCTGTACTTTGTCAAATGCTTTTTCTGCATCTATTGAGAGGATCATATGGTTCTTGTTCTTTCTTTTATTAATGTATTGTATCACATTGATTGATTTGCAGATGTTGAACCAACCTTGCAGCCCAGGAATAAATCCCACTTGGTCGTGGTGAATAATCCTTTTAATGTACTGTTGAATCCTATTGGCTAGTATTTTGGTGAGAATTTTTGCATCCATGTTCATCAGGGATATTGGTCTGTAATTCTCCTTTTTGATGGAGTCTTTTTCTGGTTTTGGGATCATGGTAATGCTGGCCTCATAAAATGAGTTTGGAAGTTTTCCTTCCATTTCTATTTTTTGGAACAGTTTCAGAAGAATAGGTGTTAGTTCTTCTTTAAATGTTTGGTAGAATTCCCCTGGGAAGCCATCTGGCCCTCGGCTCTTGTTTGTTCAGAGATTTTTGATTACTGCTTCAATTTCCTTAGTGGTAATCAGTCTGTTCAGGTTTTCTATTTCTTCCTGGTTCAGTTTTGGTAGTTTATACTTCTCTAGAAATGCATCCATTTCTTCCAGATTATCTAATTTGCTGGCATATAGTTGTTCATAATATGTTCTTATAATTGTTTGTATTTCTTTGGTGTTGGTTGTGATCTCTCCTCTTTCATTCATGATTTTATTTATTTGGGTCTTTTCTCTTTTCTTTTTGATAAGTCTGGCCAGGGGTTTATCAATCTTATTAATTCTTTCAAAGAACCAGCTCCTACTTTGGTTGATCTGTTCTACTGTTCTTTTGGTTTCTATTTGATTTCTGCTCTGATCTTTATTATTTCTCTTCTCCTGCTGGGTTTAGGCTGTATTTGCTGTTCTTTCTCCAGCTCCTTTAGTTGTAGGGTTAGGTTGTGTATTTGAGACCAAGATTTCTTGTTTCTTGAGAAAGGCTTGCATTGCTATATACCTTCCTCTTAGGACTGCCTTTGCTGCATCCCAAAGATTTTGAATAGTTGTGTTTCATTTTCATTTGTTTCCATGAATTTTTTAAATTCTTCTTTAATTTCCTGGTTGACCCATTCATTCTTTAGTAGGATGCTCTTTAGCCTTCATGTATTTGAGTTCTTTCCAACTTTCCTCTTGTGATTGAGTTCTAGTTTCAAAGCATTGTGGTCTGAAAATAGGCAGGCAATGATCCCAATCTTTTGGTACAGGTTGAGACC
This sequence comes from Halichoerus grypus, assembly GCF_964656455.1. Taxonomy (NCBI): domain Eukaryota; kingdom Metazoa; phylum Chordata; class Mammalia; order Carnivora; family Phocidae; genus Halichoerus; species Halichoerus grypus. The sequence continues at coordinate 61,733,023 of NC_135725.1, forward strand.
TGATTTGTGACCTAGGATGTGATCTATTCTGGAGAATGTTCCATGGGCACTAGAGAAGAATGTGTATTCTGTTGCTTTGGGATGGAATGTTCTGAATATGTCTGTGGAGTCCATTTGGTTCAGTGTGTCATTTAAAGTCTTTATTTCCTTGTTGATCTTTTGCTTAGATGATCTGTCCATTTCAGTGAGGGGGGTGTTAAAGTCCCCTACTATTACTGTATTGTTGTCAATGTGTTTCTTTGATTTTGTTATTTATTGGCTTATATAATTGGCTGCTCCCATGTTAGGGGCATAGATATTTACAATTGTTAGATCTTCTTGTTGGATAGATCCTTTAAGTATGATATAGTGTCCTTCCTCATCTCTTATTATAGTCTTCAGTTTAAAATCTAATTTGTCTGATATAAGGATTGCCACCGCAGCTTTCTTTTGATGTCCATTAGCATGGTAAATGGTTTTCCACCTGCTCACTTTCAATCTGGAGGTGTCTTTGGGTCTAAAGTGAGTCTCTTGCAGACAGCATATCGATGGGTCTTGTTTTTTTTTATCCAATCTGATACCCTGTGTCTTTTGATTGGGGCATTTAGCCCATTTACATTCAGGGTAACTACTGAAAGATACGAATTTAGTGACATTGTATTGCCTGCAAGGTGACTGTTACTGTATATTGTCTCTGTTCCTTTCTGGTCTATGTTACTTTTAGGCTCTCTCTTTGCTTAGAGGACCCCTTTCAAGATTTCTTGTAGGGCTGGTTTCGTGTTTGCAAATTCTTTTAGTTTTTGTTTGTCCTGGAACCTTTTTATCTCTCCTTCTATTTTCATTGACAGCCTAGCTGGATATAGTATTCTTGGCTGCGTATTTTTCTCGTTTAGTGCTCTGAATATATCATGCCAGTCCTTTCTGGCCTGCTAGGTCTCTGTGGATAGGTCTGTTGCCAGTCTAATGTTTCTACCATTGTAGGTTACAGACCTCTTGTCCTGAGCTGCTTTCAGGATTTTCTCTTTGTCTCTGAGACTTGTAGGTTTTACTATTAGATGTCAGGGTGTTGACCTATTTTTATTGATTTTGAGGGGGGTTCTCTGTGCCTCCTGGATTTTGATGCCTGTTTCCTTCCCCAAATTAGGGAAGTTCTCTGCTATAATTTGCTCCAATATACCTTCTGCCCCTCTCTCTCTTTCTTCTTCTTCTGGGATCCCAATTATTCTAATATTGTTTCATCTTATGGTATCACTTATCTCTCGAATTCTGCCCTCGTGATCCAGTAGTTGTTTATCTCTTTTTCTCAGCTTCTTTATTCTCCATTATTGGGCTTCTATATCACTAATTCTCTCTTTTGCCTCATTTATCCTAGCAGTTAGAGCCTCCATTTTTTATTGCACCTCATTAATAGCCTTTTTGATTTCAACTTGGTTAGATTTTAGTTCTTTTATTTCTCCAGAAAGGGTTTCTCTAGTATCTTCCATGCTTTTTTCAAGCCCAGCTAGTATCTTTATAATCGTCATTCTGAACTCTAGTTCCGACATCTTAGTAATGTCCGTATTGATTAGGTCCCTGGCAGTTGGTACTGCCTCTTGTTCTTTTTTTTGAGGTGAGTTTTTCTGTCTTGTCATTTTGTCCAGAAGAGAATAGATGAATGAGAGAACAAAATGCTAACAGGGTAACAACGACCACAGAAAAATATACACTAAACAAATCAGAAGAGACCTTTTTCTCGTGCGCCAGACGTCTGTGCCGCAGGGACCACTGCTCTACAGGGTGGGGGGCGAGGGGAGATGACCAGGACGGGTTCCCACAGGCTCCGGCGACCCCTGGGCCTCGGCGCCCCCCAGCACCGCGCCTCCAGCCGCCCGCTCACCAGGCTGCGCTCCCAGCTCCAGCCAGTGATTCATTAGTCTTATATAACAGGCAGTGCTCATTACATCACATGCCCTCCTTAATGCCCATCACCCAGTTACCCCATTTTCCCAACCCCCTCCCCTCCAGCAACCCTCAGTTCGTTTCCTATGGTTAAGAGTCTCTTATGGTTTGTTTCCCTCTCTGATTTCATCTTGTTTTATTTTCCCCTCCTTTCCTCTATGCTCCTCTGAAGAAACTCCTTCTAATACAGCAATATAGGCAAGTGGAAAGTAAGGATCAAAAATATGTATCATGCAAATATTAATCAAAAAAACCAAACCAAGGGTGCCTGGGTGGCTCAGTCAGTTAAGCATCTGCCTTGGGCTCAGGTCATGATCCTCCTGGATGGAGCCCCAAGTGGGGCTTCCTGCTCAGTGGGGAACTTGCTTCTCCCCCTCCCTCTGCCCCTCCCCCCACTCGTGTTCTCTCTCACTTGCTCTGCTCTCTCTCAAATAAATAAATAAATAATCTTAAAAGAACAAACCAAAACAGAAGGGCTGTATTAATATCATATAAAGTAAACTTCAGGGCGCCTGGGTGGCTCAGTTGGTTAAGCGACTGCCTTCGGCTCAGGTCATGATCCTGGAGTCCCTGGACTGAGTCCCGCATCGGGCTCCCTGCTCGGCAGGGAGTCTGCTTCTCCCTCTGACCCTCCCGACCCTCCCCCCTCTCAGGTGCTCTCTCTCTCAAATAAATAAATAAAATCTTTAAAAAAAAAAAGTAAACTTCACAGCAAAGAAAATTACTAGGGACAGAGAGGTACATTACATAATACCAAAACAAACAAACAAACAAAATAACAAAATAAAAATACCCAACAAGAACACTTAGAAATCCTAAATGGGGGCCATCTGAGTGGCTCAGTCAGTTAAGCCTCTGACTCTTGATTTTTGGCTCAGGTCATGATCTTAGGGTTGTGAGATCAAACACTGCATTGGTCTCCACACTCAGCTGGGGTGTCTGCTTGACATTCTCTCCCTCTGCCACTCCCCGCCTCCCCACTCTCACTCTCTCTCTAAAATAAATAAATAAATCTAAAAAAAAATCCTAAATGGATATGCACCAAACAACAGAGTTACAAAATATGTGAAGTGAATTGATAGAACTGAAAGACAAATTCACAAATAGAATTGGAGACTTCAATATCCCTCTCTCAATAATTGGTAGAACACCTACACAGAAAATCAGAAGGATATAGAACAACTCAACAATACCAAAATAGGATCTAATTAACACTTGTAGAACTCCACCCAGCATCAGTAGAATACACATGCTTTTCAAATGCCTATGGAACATGTACCAGAATAGTCCATATCCTGCGCCGTAAAAAAAAACCCTCAACAAATGTAAGAGAATTGAAATCATATAGAGTAAGCTCTCCAAAGTTCTCTGAGAAAGATATCAGGTAGATCTCTAAACACTTGGAAACTACACAGCACACTTCTAAAAACTCAAGGGTAAAAGAGGGGTATCTGGCTGGCTCAGTCGGTAGAGCATGCAACTCTTGATTTTGGGGTCATGAGTTCAAGCTCCATGCTGGGTATAGAGATTACAAAAAACGAAAAAACAAAAAAATCTCAATGGGTAAAAGAAAAAGTCTCGGCGAATTTTTTTTTTTAAACATGAAAGTGGAGGCACCTGTGTGGCTCAGTCAGTTAAGCGTCTGCCTCCAGTTCAGGTCATGATCTCAGGGTCCTAGGACAGAGCCCCACATTGGGCTCCCCGCTCAGCCAGGAGTCTGTTTCTCCCTCTGCCCCTCCACCTGCTCGTTCTCTCTCTCTCTCTCAAATAAATAAATAAAATCTTTTAAAAAGAAGAAAATGAAATATAATATATAAAAAGTTATGGGACACAGCAAAAGCAGTGCTGAGAGCGAAATTTATACACTAAATGCATACACTGGAAAAGAGGAGAAATCTCAAATCAATAACCTAAGGTCCTACTTCAAGAAGATAGAAAGAGAAGAACAAAATAAACCCCAGTGAATAGAAGGAAGGAAATAATAAAGAGCAGAAATTGGAAACAAAAACAATAGAGAAAAATCAAGGAAACAAAGAGCTGGTTCTTTGAAAAGATGACTAAAATTGACAAACCTCTAGCAAGATTGATTAAGGGAAAAAGAGAGAATAGACAAATCACCAACATCAGGAATGAAACAAAGGATATCTCTACAGACACCACAGACATCAAAAAGATAATAAGGGAATTCTATAAACAACACAAAACACATAAATTTGACAACTTAGATAAAATGGACCAATTCCTCAAAAGACAAAAATTACTACAACTCACCCAATATGAAGTAGATCATTTGAATAGCCTTATAAAGATAAAGAAGACTGAATTTGTGATTTTTTAAAACTTCCAAAAAAGAGATTTCTGGGCCCAGATAATTTCACTGGAAAATTCCACCAAATTTTTAAAGAATTAATACAATTATATACTCTCTTCCCTGAAGAGAAGAAAAAGAAATATGTCCCAATTCATTTTATGAAGTTAGTATTACCCTGATATCAAAATCAGATAAAGGTTGTATCAAATATACATGTATATTTATACATACATATAAACTATATACATACCTATATAAACTATAGACCATCAGTCCTCATAAATATAGACAGAAAAGTCTTTAATAAAATATTAGCAAACAGAATTCAGCAATATGAAAAGAATTACAAGTATGGCCAATCAGATTTTATTTCAGAGATGCAAAGCTAGTTCAATATTTAAAAATTAATCATTGCAGTCCACCATATTGACAGGCTAAAGAAGAAAAAATCGTAATTATATCAATCAATGCAGAAAAAGCATTTGATAAAATTAACACCCACTTATGATAAAAACTCTCAGAAAAATCGGAAGAAAGACGAACTTCCTCAACTTAAAATAAAGAATGTTTACCAAAAACCTATAGCTAACATTATACTTAATGGTGAAAGACTATTTTTCTTGGAATCAAGATCACGGCAAAGATGCCCAGTCTCATTGCTCTTGTTCAACATAGTACTGGAAGTTCTAGCCAATGCAAAAAGGCAAGAAAATGAAATAAGAGGCATGCAGATTGGAAAAGAAAAAATAAAACTGTTCCTATTTTCAGATGACATGATTATCTACTTTGAAAAACCCAAAGACTCTACAAAAAGAAAAGAAAAAAAAAAAGGGAAGGGAAGGGGAGGGGAGGGGAGGGGAGGGGAGGGGAGGGAAGGGAAGGGAAGGGAAGGGAAGGGAAGGGAAGGGAAGGGAAAGGAAGGTGGGTGCCCGGGTGGCTCAGTGGGTTTAGCGTCTGCCTTTGGCTCGGGTTGTGATCCCAGGGTCCTGGGATCAAGGCCCGCGTCGGGCTCTCTGCTCGGCGAGGAGCCTTCTTCTCTCTCTCCCTCTGTCTGCCGCTCTGCCTACTTGTGCTCTCTCTCTCTGTCAAATAAATAAATAAAATCTCAAAAAAAAAAAAAAAAGGAAAAGAAGGAAGGAAGGGAGGGAGGGAAGGAGGAAGGAAGGAAGAGAAAGAAAGGAAGGAAGAAAGAAAAGCTCTTAGAACTAGTAAGTGAGCCCAGCAGGGTCACAGGATACAATGTAAACATACCCCCCCCATAGATTTCTATGTACCAACAATGAAAATGTGGACATTAAAATTAAAAATACAATCACTCAAAAATTTATATGTAAATCTAACAAAACATGTACAGAACTTGTATGCTGAAAACTCCAAAATCCTGATGAAAGAAATCAAAGAAAATCTAAAGAAATGGAGAGACATGCCATATTCATGGTTGGAAAACTCAACATACGAAGCTATCAATTCTCCCCAAATTGATTTACAGATTTAATGTAATTCCTATCAAAATCCCAACCAGAGCTTTTATTGATATAGACAAGATTCTTCTAAAATGTATGTAAAGGTAATGGAATTAGAATAGTGAAAATAATTTTGAAAAAAAGAATAAAGTATATCTTGTTCAGTTTGGGCAACTATAACAAAATACCGTAGACTGGATGGCTTATGAATAATAAGAATTTATTTCTGACAGTTCTGGAAGCTGGAAGTCTGAGATCAGGGCACCAGCATGGTTGGGTTCTAGTGAGAGCCCTCTTCCAGACTGCATTTTGCCAACTTATCATTGTATCCCCATGTGGTGTATAGATGATGAGAGGGCTCTTCGGGGTCTTTTTATAAGAGCACTAATCTCATTCATGAGGGCTTCACCCTCATGGCCTAATCACCTTCCAAAGCTCCCACCTCCTAATACCCTCACATTGGGGGATAGGACTTCAACAAAGGAATTTTGAGAGGACATAAACATTTAGTCCATTGCAAAGTGAGAGGAATCATTTACCCAATTTCAAGACTTATATACTATAGTATATACTTATATACTATAGTAATCAAGAGTGTGTGGTACTAATAGAGGGAAAGACACATATCAATGAAAAAAATAGAGAACCCCAAAATATACCGACACAAATATCACCAAGTTATTTTTGACAAAGGTGCAAAAGCAATTCAATAGAGGAAAGATGGCCTTTTCAACAAATGGTGTTGTAGCAATTGGACACCCACAAAACAAAACAAAACAACAAAAACACCTCAATCTAATTCTCATACTTTATATAAAAATTAACTTAAAAGGGATAATAGACTTAAACAGAAAATGTGAAACTCTAAAACTTTTAGAAAAAAGATGGGAGAAAATCTTTGGGATGTAGGACTAGGCAGACAAAAAGTTTCTTAAACTTGGCAGCAAAAGGGGGCGCCTGGGTGGCTCAGTCGGTTAAGCGGCTGCCTTCGGCTCAGGTCATGATCCCAGGGTCCTGGGATTGAGCCCCGCATTGGGCTCCCTGCTCGGCAGAGAGCCTGCTTCTCCCTCACCCTCTGCCTGCCACTCTGCCTACTTGTGCTGTCTCTCTGTCAAATAAATAAATAAATAATATCTTTTAAAAAAAACAAAACAAACTTGGCAACAAAAGTACAATCCATAAAAGAAAAAATTGCTAAATAGGACTTTATTAAAATGAAAAACATTTGTCTGTGAAAGACTGTTAAAAGGAAGAAAAGATAAACTACAAACTGGAAGAAAATATTTTCAAACCACAATTTGACTAAAGACTTAGATCTAGAATATACAGACAACTCTCAAAACTCAACAATAAGAAAAAAAAATCCAACTAGAAAATGAGTAAAAGAAATATTGCACCAAAGATGATATACAGATGGCAAATAAGCACATGAAAAGATGTTCAACATCATTAGCCATTAGGGAAATGCAAATTAAAACCACAATGACATATCACTGCATACTTATCACAATGACTAAAATAAAACAAATAGTGACAACACAAATCCTGGCCAGGAGTCAGAGAAATTGGATCACTAACAGTGATGCTAGTCTGGAAAACAATTTGGCAGTTTATTATAAAGCTAAACATGAAACAACCATACACTCAGCAATTGCACTCTTGGGCATTTATCCCACAGAAATAAAGACTTACGTTTACACTAAAACCTGTACAGGAATGTTTATAGCAGTTTATTCATAATAGAAAAAAAAACTATAAAAAAACCCAGATGTCTTTCAATGGGTAAATAGTTAAACTCTAGTACATCCATACCATGGAATATTACTTAGCAATAAAAAGGAATGAATTATCAATACACACAATAACTTGGATGAGCCTCTATAGAATTATGCTGAGTGAAAGAAAAGCCAATCCCAATAAGTTACATGCTGTATAATTCCATTTATAGTATCATTTTTTTTTAAAGATTTTATTTATTTGACAGTGAGAGATACAGTGAGAGAGGGAACACAAGCAGGGGGAGTGGGAGAGGGAGAAGCAGGCTTCCCGCTGAGCAGGGAGCCCGATGCGGGGCTCGATCCCAGGACCCCGGGATCATGACCTGAGCTGAAGGCAGATGCCTAACGACTGAGCCATCCAGGCGCCCCAATATAGTATCATTTTTGAAATGAAAAAATTACAGTAGTAGAGAACAGTTTAGTGATGCCGTGCTGTTCAAGGATCTCTCTGTATTATTTTTGACAAGTGTATATGAGTCCATAATTATCTAAAGGTATTAAGGTTTAATATAAAAATATGTCAGGTTAATAAAATAAACCTGACAATATCAGTGATAATATCCCCAGACAAAATATATTTCATGGCAAAAAAGAAAAAAACCCTCACAAGAAATAAGGTGGGTCACCTTGTAATAATAACACTTTCAAATCACCAGGAAGATAGTAATTCTAAACTTGTATGCATCTAACAACATAACTTTAAAATACAGAGCAAAAGTTGGCAGAACTAAAAGAGATTTTAACAAATACACCATCACAGAGAGCACATCTCTCTCAGTAATAAAAGATAAAGCAAACAAAAACTATCAATAAGGATAAGGAATACTTGAACAACTCAGTTAGTAAGCCTGTCATTCATGGAATATGGCAACCAGCAAAAGAAGAAAACACATTCCTGGGAAGCCTGGGGGTCTCTGTTGGTTAAGCATCTGCCTTTGGCTCAGGTCATGATCCCAGGGTCCTGGGATCGAGTCCTGTATGGGACTCCTTGCTCAGCGAGAAGCATGCTTCTCCCTCTGCCTGCTCTGCCTGCCACTCCCCCTGCTTGTGTTCTCTGTCTGACAAATGAATTAAAAAAAAATCTTTAAGAAAAAAAAGAAGAAAACACATTCCTTGTTTGCACACTTGGAACATTTACAAATACTGACCAGGTGCTAACCTACAGAAGAAGACGCAAAGGATTGGTGTCAGACCATCAACTCTGACCATAATGTATTTAAGTTAAGAATCAATAACAAAAAAATAATTACAGAACACTACATGTTTGAAAAATTTAAAACAATTTTAAACAACTCAAAGAAAAAAATCTTACAGAAATTGAGAAATATTTAAGATCAAACCATGACTAAAATATCGCATATCAAAACCTGAGGGATGGAGCTGAAGTGGCATTTTGAGGGAATATTAGAGCCTTAATATCTACCTTAAAAAAGAAAGTATTCAAAGGCACCTGGCTGCTTCAGTAGGTTAAGCGTCTGCCTTCAGCTCAGGTCATGATCCTGAGGTCCTGGGATTGAGCCTACGTTGGGCTCCCTGCTCAGCAGGAGAGTCTGCTTCTCCCTTTCCCTTTACCCCTACCCCTGCTTGTGCTCTCTCTTGCGCATGCGCTCACTCTCTCTCTCAAATAAATAAATAAGTAAAATCTTATTTAAAAAAAGAAAGTATTCAAAATTAATTAGCTAAGCATTCTAATATTAGAAATTAACAATTTTAACAATAATAAATCCCAAAAAGTAGAAGATAAATAGATAAGAGAAAGAATACAATATAAAAATACAATAGAGAGATCAACAAAAGTAAACTCCGTATTTTTGAAAAGCTTAATGAACTAGACAAACTTCTGATGAGATTAATAAAAAGAGAAAGAGATTGAGAGAAAGAAGGAGAGAAGACTCAAATAAATACAATTAGTTAAGGAAAAAACATAAACACAGATGCAGCACATCTTGCAAATGTACGTCAGAAGATGTGTACAAGAATATTCATAGCAATACATTCATAGTACTAAATAACTGGGAAAAAACCCCACAAATATCCATCAAATCAGAGTGCATAAATAATGGTGTATTCATACAATGCAATACTGCTTGGAAGTGAAAATGAATGAACTATACCTAGAAACATCAAAATGGATGAATCTTTTTTTTTAAGACTTTTAAAAAAAAATTTATTTACTTATTTGACAGACAGAGAGACATCAAGACAGGGAACACAAGCAAGGGGAGTGTGAGAGGGAGAAGCAGGTTTCCCGAGGAGCAGGGAGCCCGAAGTGGGGCTCGATCCCAGGACACCGGGATCATGACCTGAGCCAAAGGCAGACGCTTAATGGCTGAGCCACCCAGGCGCCCCCAAAATGGATGAATCTTAAAAACAAAATGTTGAGCATGATAAAGAAAAGGCACAGATGAATACATGCCTTACGATTCCATTCACAAATATGCTAAATGGATAAAACAAAACAATACAGTTCTTGTTTACAGATTCACACATATAGGAGTGATATTAGAAATTTGCTGACTATTCAGAACAGGCACCAACCAGAGTGGACACCCAGCCAACCCAAACAGACACCAGCTGTAAACAGTGGGAAATGCTGTATCTGAGCAACAGGCTGAATGTCAGTCCTCCGTACCATCATGGTACAATTACAAAGAAATACATGAGAGTGATTAGCACAAAATTCTTGTTAGTAGTTATCTTGGTCTGAGAGGAACTAGGAAGCAATAGGGGAGAGGAACCACAGGGGGTCTACGATAATTGTTCTGATCTCTTATGTCGGGTGGTTGGTTCAAGGATGCTCCTTTTATGATGATGATGATGATGATGATGATGCTCCTTTTATGATGATGATGATGATGATGATGATGATGATGCTCCTTTTATGATGATGATGATGATGATGATGGTGGTGGTGGTGGTGGAGGAGGAGAAGAATATTGTACCAACTTTCTCTTTTATATGTTTGATATATTTCACCAAAACCTTTCTTTTTTTAAGAACACTGGATTTAGGTTCAAAAATCTTGGGTTCCACGTTCTATATAAATTTCTTACTAACTAAAGCTCAAAAAGTGTGACCTAACCACCTATGGTAATGGACTCAAAACTGGCCTCCTGAGTCTAGAGCTCACTCTTTTACACCTGTTTCCACTGCAGAGCTTCCTTTAAGTTCCATTCTCATGAACGTGAATGGTTTGTCAAATGTAAAAGTTGTTGAACCCAGGGCTGCCATGGTGTGTGACTCCAGGGTCACCATGCACACAACTGTCTATGGAATTGGTCTTCCAGCCAATGGAAGTGGCACTCCTTGGGTTTCTGTAACCTGGTGCTACTAGCTCACTGGAAGAGAACTTCTTAAAAGAGAAATTTGCCACTGGTTCAGGACAAAAAAGATTGTCTATGGCAACAAAATCATTAGACAGGAGTTTAAAAGGTTAAAACTTCTAAATCCAAACCAACCTCCAACATCTAGTCCATTTCTTTATAATAACTGTTGTCATGGCCCAAATTTTACCCTTTACAAAGCATCTTCGCACCCATTATCCCAGGCCCACCCAATCAGTGCTTCCACTGACCTAATTCACAACTGGAATTGGGGCTCATCTCTTTCAGCTTTGGCAAGTTGCTCAGTGACATTCCCTGGGGTGCCTCTCTCTCGTATGGCCCTTGGGATAGTCCAATCTGTAGCCCACTCACATCCAACATCCCCCAAGGCCCTTACAGAATCTCCCCAGTAGAAATGGATCTTTGCTACCCCATAAAAGCACTACATTGGGTGTTTGTCTCCATACATTTGAAGCATCTAGCAGATTCATCTCTTTACCCCTCTGTTCTTTAGGATTCCACTAACCAGTTTTTCAACCTCAGCACTATTGAGATTTGAGTCCAGATAATATTTTGTTTTAGGGGACTGTCTTATGCACTGTAGGACATTTGGCAGTATCTCTGGCCTCTACCCACTAGATACCAATACCTCCTCCCTTCTTCCCTACCCCCATCCCACTGTGACAGCCAAAAGTATCTCCAGACATTACCAAATGTCCACAAAGGGTTAAAATCATCCCTTATGGAGAACCACTGCTCTAGGCTATGAGCACCTTGAGGACAGAGCAGTGACTTATTCACTCTGTATCCCGACTGTCTAACATTGTCCTGGCACAGAGGAGCTTACCAGTACAGAAAAATCACCTACTATGTGCCAGATATAGTCTGATATAGGTCAGTGTTGACCCTCCAGTCATTCAAGGCCACCTTCTTGTTTTTTTGCCATATCTTCATGCAAACAATACTAATATTTGCTTGATATTTTCCTTTACATTGACTCATTTTATCCCAAATCAGTCACTCAACATGGTACCTACATACGGTAAGTAGGTACAGCACCTGATACAGAGAGGGTGCTTAGTAAATATTTGTGGACTCTAAGTGAATTTCCTTTTCCAGCTCTCAGTATCGGCTTCATGGAAAAAAACTGATTCCTTGATTACCTACCTAGTCAGGGACCTCTCACTTCTGTAACGAATAAACCCCCAGAATTTTGAAATTTTGACACACAGGATTTTATTTTCCACTTGTAAACAGTCCATCTAGGGTGTTCCCGATCGCCAGGTGACTCTCCATGTGGCAAATGAGCACCCTCTTCTTCACAGCGAGGCCCTGAAGTGACACACATCACTTACACTCACCTTCCACTAGTGAGAACCACTCCCAAGACCCCAGCTCAGTGCAAAGGGGCCTGGAAAACAGAGTCATTAGCTGGCCAGCTTCATCCCAGTGATGCCTCAAAACTGTGGAACTAGGTGCGCCATCTTGGTGGACAGCTAGCTGGCCTTGCCTCAGCTCATGTAAGGTATTGTCAGCTCACATCTCAGACACTTCTTTCTCCCCCAGAATGTCCCCTCCAAAGCATCCTATCATCCAGGCCAGCTAACTATGCTAACTAATGTAACCAAGAAGAACAGAAAAGGGAAATGCTTATCTACAATGGGTTCCCGAATCAACATGCCCTCCCATCTTTTCCACCTTTTGCCATTAGATAAACGGTAAAAACAAGTGAGGAGAAAAAAATCTACTCAGGATTACCCACCAAGTCAGGGGCAGTACAGGACTCTGAGCTGTCTGTCTACACTAGGATGGCAGCAATGAGGCCCATCTACCCACCTTCCATGGAAGCAGCCCGGGAATTAGTGCGGATGCCTACGCCCTGCTCTGGAGTTCCTGACACCTCTTCTTGGATCTAGGCCCTTTCAAAAGGAGCATTTCAAATAGGAGCCATCAACACGTACAGAGGGTGGGTCTTAATCCACAGAGGATCATTAGCTTCACCCAAGTGATGGGACATCCATCAGCACCTCCCATTCTTCCACCAATTATCTATCTGCTAATTATCTGGGATTAAGAATTGACATGGAGCGACATGGTCATTAACCACATATTTGCACGGCTTATTCATGTTAGTGGGGCTGCTCGGTCTAACCGAGTCTAATTGGACACGCCCACAATGCTGCACAACATATTTACATCTACTTGGCTGTCAGCAGCGAATAAAGGATGGTGGGATGTGTTTACTTGCAAAGGGACTTGGATCTTGGCAAAAGCTTTTTTGCAGGCATGCTGGGCGTCTTGGCTTTCTGGCAGTACGGACTGTGGCTTAACTCAGAGCACACAATTATTTGTCAAACATTTGTTAGCTCAAGCACTGTAGCAGACACAGCACTGGCCCTAGGAGGTTTCACAAAGGTGAATGAGACACTGTTCCTACCACCTTCAAGGTTTATCTCCAGTCAAGGAAACACGCAAGCAGAGGGAACTAAGAGCTTTGAGAGAAGGAAAGCAGAATGCCATGGGAATGCAACACCAGGAAAGATCTGGTTGGTCTGAGAAATCAGGGGAGGCCTCACAGAGGAGACGGCATTTTCAGCAAAAAGCCAGATAGAGAAAGGAATTCTAGGCGGAAGGAACTGCAAAAGCATGGGCACAGAGATGTATGAGGAGATCAAGGAGTGACCTAGTGTGGATGACACACATGTCACAGGGGGAAGGAGGTGCCTGGTAGACTGGGTCATGCCACTGAGAACACTGAATGTTCTGCCAGGGTTTGGAAATGTTTCCTCTGGGTACGAGGAACATGGAAGCAATTTTGTTTTGGTGTGTATGTGTGGGTGGGTGTGTTTTAGTAAACTTTTTTTGAAATATAGCATACATACAGAAAATCATAAACATTTTCACAAACTGACCACAACTATGTAAGTATCATCCAGCTAAAGAAACAAATCATTACTAAAACTCCCAAAATCCCTGTTGGCCCCCTTTTAGGAACTACCCAATCACAGGACAAACCACTATCCTGACTAACATCATACATTAGTTTTCCCTATTTTCTTGCATTTGGCTTCTTTCATGCAACATAATGTTTTCAAGACTCGTCATGTGGTTCTACATAAATGTATTTTGTTCTTTATCATTGCTAATATGCCATTGTGTGAATGTATCATAATTATTAACAAGCATTGGGTAGTTCCCAGGTAGGGGCTGTAAATCTTGCTGCACATGTCTTTTGGTGCTTGTCTGGATGTATACATTTGTTGGGTACCTACCTAGCAGTAGAGCTATAGGGTCATAGGGTATGCACATATCTATGTGAATAGACACAGTTAGTTTTGCAAAGTTGTTCTGTCCATTTACACTCCCACAGGCAATGCATGGGAGTTCTGGGAATTCTAGATCCTTGCCAACACTTGATATTGTCAGTCTTTTTTACGTTTTATGGCTTGTTTGTTTGGAGGGGAGTGCCACGATCCCACCCAGGCTGAAGGCTAGTCACTCTGGCGGCAGCACAGAGTGGGGTGGTTAGAAAAGAGGGAGCTGGCATGAAATGACCCGTCATGACGTCAAACAGTAAGGCCCAGGAGAGGGGTAATGAAATCAGTGGCGATAGAACTAGAATAAAACAGGCTGATAAAAAGAGGCACTGAAGGGGTGAATACACAGAACATGAATGCAAGGTAGAAGTGGACTTAAGAGGGAGATGGAGGGGCAGTTGCAGTAGTGCTCTCCGAGTTCCTGTCTCCCTCCCCATGCCACCCGGGATGGCCTCCCAGAACTGCGACCCAGCTGCCACCAGCGTTGCCGCCGCCCGCAAAGGAGCCAAGCCCAGCGGGGGCGCCACCCGGGGCCCCATGGGCAAGAGGCTACAGCAGGAGCTGATGACCCTCATGATGTCTGGTGACAAAGGCATCTCTGCCTTCCCTGAATCCAACAACCTTTTCAAATGGGTTGGGACCATCCATAGGGCAGCAGGCACAGTGTATGAAGACCTGAGGTATAAGCTCTCCCTGGAGTTCCCCAGTGGCTACCCTTACAACGCGCCCACGGTGAAGTTCCTCACACCCTGCTACCACCCCAACGTGGACACCCAGGGGAACATCTGCCTGGACATCCTGAAGGACAAGTGGTCTGCCCTGTATGATGTCAGGACCATCCTACTGTCCATCCAGAGCCTGCTAGGAGAACCAAACATTGATAGTCCTTTGAACACGCATGCTGCCGAGCTCTGGAAAAACCCCACAGCCTTTAAGAAGTATCTTCAAGAAACCTACTCAAAGCAGGTCTCCAGCCAAGATCCCTAACTGTCCAGCCTCTCTCTTTGTGTTGTCTTTTTATTTTCTCCTTAGATAGTCTTTCTCTTCATTTCTGTCTAGGACTCTGTATCTTAAGCTGTGGTGTCATTTCTGTTTTGTTTCTGTTTTTTAAATTAAGTCTCTGGTTGAGCCCTTGTGATGAATATATTAAATAAATACATTGGGGTTTTTTTGTTTTTTTTTTTTTTAAAAGAGGGAGATGGAGGAAGGTTTCTGTGTGGGGTGGCTGGCTGGGTGAAGAGTGCCAGGTTTAAAGGCAGGAGAAAACAGCCTACTTTGGGACACGTTGTGTTTGCAATGTAGGATGACAAGATGGAGATGTTCAGTAAACTGTTGCTTAGATGGGTCTGTTGCTACGGGATGAGGTCAAGGCTGGAGACACAGCGTTAGGATTTGTCATCACAGAGGTAGAGGTTGAAGCCAGGGGTGTGGTTGAGATCTCCCAGGGGGGTTGTGCGGGATGAAGAGAGGAAGGCTGAATACCAGTCGCCTACCTTCGGGGAACGAGCAGAGGAAGACGAACGAGAGACAACATTGCTTCCCTGTGAAATGCTGGCAGGGGCTGTGAAGCGTGAGTCAGGCCCTTTGAGCCCCAAGCAGCAGCCTGGGGTCGGTCTCACCAGCCACAATTTTCTCCTGAATGAACTTGCATCACTAACCTCAAAACTGCATTGTGAAATCCGCATCAGATTGCGTACCACTGGCAGCATCCTGGGGACAATGGGACTCGTAGCATCTTGGGCCTGGGAGTCCCGTCCACCTCCACCACATCTCTGCCAATCAGTTAGTTATCCAGCACCCCAGGCAGGGAACTCATAACTTCCCACGGCAGCCATTCCACCATTGAGCAAGTGAGAATATCAGAAAACCTTTTCTTACAAATGCGGTCTCACCAGGTTCAAGTTAAAGGAAAACAATAAAGCTATACTCCAGTGGCAATGACCCTGGGTAGAGTAAGATTCAAAAGGACTCTGTATTCTGGAAAATCTGTTTCTATTAATGTATCCACCGGCATCTTCCTGCTGGGGTTAGGGTCATGGCGTTTGACTCCCCGCAGGAAGCTACAGTGATTTCACTACCATTTGCACACTGGATGGGAATGTGCTCATCCGCTTCAGGCATTCTTCTGGCTTCATCAAGCAGTGAGTACTGCCCTGGAATTTGGCCAGTCTCTCAGGACTCAAGCAGTGCATGCCACAGCACAGATCCACCGGGCTGGACACGCGGGAAGAATGTGCGGCTGCTAGCTGAGAGCGAGCCCACTGCAACAAGGTGGGCACAATGCCATTCTGTTCAACAGTTTTTTCTAAATATTTATCTGCACCCGGCCCTGTGTGGGTCTCTGGAGAAGACAAAGGAAGAGAGATATGGTTAAGAAATGGCTCTCGTCCTTGGGGAAACTGGTGGGAGAAACAGACATGCAAGAGGGAAAGGTGGATGAACTTTTTTTTGCTTTTGCTTTATTTTTATAAGTTGCCAAACACCCACCTAAGCAGCCTCTGTATGATCTGAAATATGGAGATTTATATTCTGGAAAAGACATCAAGGAAAACTGCCCTTGAACCTCAATGGAAAGGGTCTGTTAAAACACCTGACATAGCATAAAACTCCAATATATGCTTGCCAACTAAAAAAACACACATCACTTTCTCCTGACTACAAGACATCCATTCCACTAGGAGACCTCAGACTGAGGATTCTTAGGAATTTTCCAGAATGTACTGACTTTGGAAGTAGATAGCTTCTGTCCAAGATGACAGAATAAGACTAACTTTCTGATTCTACAAAATCCTTTTCCTTTCCCTTTGCCTATTATTATACATTGACACCTCTCTTTTCTCTGTATGATTTCCATTATCTTCATCCTGTTACTTTTGACCCCCTATGATCATAAGGACTGCCTGGCCTACAGGCATGGAGTCCCACTGAACATAGCATATGAACAGGGGGATTAACTTCACAGTAAAGGAGGAATGAGAATGAGCCCATGGCCATGGGATGCACTGCTTGATATCACATACTGCACCCGGAGGAGGAAGCCTCATAGAATGCTGAAACCCTTCTAAAGGCAAAAGGTACCATCTCTAAGGCAACACCCTGAAAGGAAGAGTGTCGTCCTTCAGGACATAGTGTATTCATTGAATCAGAGACCACTCTGTGGTGGTGTGCCCCCAGTAAGAAGCATAGATGCCCTGGGAACCAAGGGGTGGAAGCAGCAGTGGCCCCACTAACCATCAGTCCCAATGACCTACTGTAAGACTCTGTGCATCCCATCCCCACACCTTTGGGGCCTGCCGGGTCACACTTCCTCAATCTCATATGAATCTGGTCAGTTTATTTTAAGTCTTCAGTTGGGACTTTTTTTTCCCCCAGGTGGACTTGACTGGAACTTACTGTTTATTGTTGTTTTGTGGGGTTTTTTTTGTGTGTGTGAGTAAAGCAATAGAAGTTTATTTATTAAGTTAAGATACAGAAAAAGCTCTCAAGAGTGAGACAGGGTTGCGACAGGGTTGCCAACGAGGGCCTTTAGGGTTGGTCTTTTATAGAAAGCTAACCAGGGAACTTAAATCCTTTTAACATCTCTATTGATAACACCTTCAATGGCTTACTTCCTTTTTAGGGTATGGTTAGTCTTTGTTGGTCACAGGTGATTATCATAAAGACACCCAGCCCACATGACCCACCCCGGGCACCTAAAAAACTTACTGTTTTATGAGGGGCACCTGGCGGTCTCAGTCAGAGGAGTGTGTGGCTCTTGATCTCAGGCTTGTGAGTTTGAGCCCCACACTGGGTGTAGAGGTTACTTAAAAATAAAATCTTAAGGACAGCTGGGTGGCTCATTCGGTTAAGCGTCTGCCTTTCGCTCAGGTCAGGATGCCAGGGTCCTAGGATAGAGTCCTACATCGGGCTCCCTGCTCAGTAGGGAGCCTGCTTCTCCCTCTGCCTGCCACTCCCCCTGCTTGTGCTCTCTTTCTCTCTGAATCTGACAAATAAAATCTTTTTTAAAAATAAAATAAAATCTTTAAAAAAGTAAAATAGGGGTGCCTGGGTGGCTCAGGTCAGTTGATTTTGGCTCAGGTCATGATCTCAGGGTCCTGGGATCGAGCCCTACTTCAGGCTCCTTGCTCAGTGGAGAGTCTGCTTGTCCCTCCGCTCCTCTTTCTGCTCATGCTCTCTCTCAAATAAAATCTTTAAAAATCATAAAATAAAATACCACTTCACAAAAGAAAATTAGCTGATTTGCTCATATTCTTGATTGTGGTGATGGTTTCACTGGTATATATGTATGTGTCATAACTCATCAAGTCGTACATTTTAAATAATTTACCTCAAAAGATCTGTAAAAAGAAAAAAAATGGAATAGTGATGTGAAATACATGACCTCAAAAATATTAAGATTTTAATAGGGATTTTGGTAAAAATATAGAAAGTAGGTAAGAAAAATCAAGAAAACTTCATAGCAGTAAGTATAGGCATGATTCAAAATTAACCAAATATATTTTCATAATAACTCTAACTACTCTCTTTAAAAGTTGGAATATCTTAAAGGCCTCTCCCAGTCCTCAAGTCGGGATGGGCTTGGGTGTGCAGGCTGGGGCAGGGCCTTGGGAGAGGGGATTGCTCTGTAAAATCAGGGAGAAGAATGACCATGCTGGGCAAAGGGAGGGTACCTGGCAGAGAAGGGAAAGGGACAGCAGGGTGGGATGCTGTGTGGGTGGAGGAGGGAGAGTTGAGAGCCCTTAGGGGCACAGCAACACAAAAGGGACTTTGGGAGGAAAAGAATTAATCAGAGAGGATTTTGAAGTTGTTTGCCATGGTGTGTGCCCTGGGCCTCTTTCCCTCGGGTCACTCATGCACTGTCTTTAGCAAAGGCTGCATTGCTCACTAGGTCTTTTATATGAAAGTGGATTCTTCTGGGGATACTGAAGGGGGTGGGATGAGGTGTATGCTTGTGTTGATGCAAGACAAAAATAGATTATGCAGAGAAGCTGGAGTTGAAGACTCCAGTATGAATCCCTGGAAATGAGCAAAAATCTCCAGGACAACCCTAGGCCTTCAAAGGCTGTGGAACTGGTGGGGTCCAAGCTGAGCTCTCCAAAGGACTGTTAATATCTAGGTTCTGGGTGGGAAGAATAGGGAATAGCATGAGGAGCTATACATCTGACATGATGATAAAGATGGAGCTGGAAAAGAGGACGGCACACGGGGAGATGGGATTAGAAAGGGCTGGAGGGTTAAGGGGTCTGCTGGGCTGAGAGGCTAGGAGTTCACCTTAAACTCTTTGTCCCCCCCCAAACCACTATCCTAGAGAAACTGGCAGCCAGCCCCCAGCATGGATTGAGTCTTTTTTTCTCCTATCCCTCTTCCCACATTTCTAAATCAATTATGTTTGCCCAGAGAGACAAGTGAGATAGAAACTCTCAGGAAAGAAGAGAGAATCACCCTCGTGTGCAGGGCAGGGCTAGAGTAGAGACGAGAGCTTCTATCCAATACCCACAGACCACCTGTCTGGGTGCTGTACAGGGGTTCTGGGGAAAACCCAGTCATGCAATTTAGGGGCCATGGATTGAATTATTCTGAGAATTCAGAAAACCGGGAGAACAGAGTCCTCAACATTTGTTCACCAGTCACCCTCCCATCTAGGTGTGTTGGCCCGGCCTTTCCTATGTGTTAGGGATAATCTGAGAGTTTCTAATCAGGTGCTAGAGTCCTAGTGCTGTCCTCATGGAGGAGAATCCTACCTTCTGGAGCAAATGCCATTTGAGATTTTGTGCCCTTCCTCAGGAGAGGTCTGCTAATTGAAGAAAATCAACTGAGGACCCTACACAGAAAACCCTTCTCTGAGGTTTTCTAAAAAAAAAGAAAAGAATAGAAAATACTTTTATCCACTTTACAAATGAATAAAAGGGAAGGAATGTAGAGCTCCATTAATGCATTATAGAAAAATTATCCATGAATAATGATCTATCCATGAATAATGCCTAGCAAGGAAAGAGTAAGAATTGAGTCCAAGCCCCTCATTCGTTTCTTTTCTTTCAGCGTCAATGCAGAGGGAAGAAGAGGAACAAAGAGGGAGCATTTGCCTGTCAGTCCAGAGCTCTCAAGAGTTAAACTTATCACAGGGGAAGAGAGGAAAAAATAAAACGAGATCAGAGAGGGAGACAAACCATAAGAGACTCTTAATCATAGGAAACAAACTGAGGGTTGCTGGAGGGGAGGGAGGTGGGGGGATGGGGTAACTGGGTGATGGACATTAAGGAGGACATGTGATGTAATGAGCACTGGGTATTATATAAGACTGATAAATCACTGACCTCTACCTCTGAAACCACTAATATATGTTGATTGAATTTAAATAAAAATAAATAATTAAAAAAAGAGTTAAGCTTAGTCTCTCCTTTCCATGAGACCCAGGTCTACAGTCTCTGAGGATGTCAGCTGCTAGAGCCCACCCCTCTCTGAAAACAAAGCTCTCAGCAAGGAGACTCAGGAAGGAGTCAGAACCTAGAATGTTTTTGGGTTCCCTGCTAGGCCCGTCCACAGGAATGAAAAATGATGGAGCTGGCCAGTGGGTGTTGCCCACTAGGTGGCGGTGTGAGGTGCAGTGGTAGACTATCTGGAGACCCGCCTTTTGGGTCCTGATTTGGGACAAATTGTTTAACTTTCCTAAGGCTCATATTCCTTGTTGAGATTGGCCTGCGTCCCTCACAACATGGTTATGAGGATCTGATGGGATAAAGTAAAAAGCGCTATTCCATACTTGAGCGTGTCAGTTGTTGTCACTGACTGATCTTGTACACGAATGCTTGGGGATCTCAGAGTCCGTAGTGTCCCAAAGGACCATTTTACTCAGCCTCCTAGAAGATCCCTTTGCTGTTCCCTTCACCACATGTGACTGAGTCTCCTGGTGTCCCAGGTTGGAGAGCTTGTCAGAAAGGAGCTCATGTGACATGGGACCTGCCAGCTCTTTGGAAAAGCAGGTATTTATAAGTCTCTTCTTGTTTCCTGTACTTCTATTCCTAGCACGGCCTATGTGATTCCAGGGCTCCACTGCAGCCGAACTTGACATGCGAGGGCAAACTTATAGGGAGGGAATGTGAAAGGAATTTCTGCATGAGAAATGAAAGAAGTGTCATGAAGTCAGTGATGTAGGGCAATGTGACTCCTGCCAGGCCTGCTGGGTCCCCCATCCCCACTCTGCTCCTGGCTGTAGCTTGTACCTCTTATCTTGTGTGGCCACCTGGGCTAACTTCTTAATGAGGGCAGCAAGATCCCTGCTGGGAGAGTCGTGACAGAGTGACTGTAGAAGCTCATCTTCTGATGTTTAGGGAGGCTGGGGAAGATGCTGCCCCCTCTGTGTCCCCTTTGTCTTCCACATCTCTGCCTGAGCCCTCCCCTCTCTCAGAGGCCTGTCTCTGGGGGACTCTGCAAGCAGGTGCATTGAGGTGGTAGCCTCTCCCTCAGTCCTGATATCTAAGAGCTCTTGAATACACAAGTCAGAAAAGGAGTGAATTTCCAGATTATGGAGGAGAAAGAATAGGAGGAGGGGTACTTCCCAAACAACTGAAGCACATCAGTGAAATCTTCTGGAACTACTTTAGTCTCTTGCTGACACATGGGACACTGAAGGCTCCCAACCCTTGTGGAGTAACATAGATAAATGCACAGTCCTCAGTTCCCAAACCCCAAACACTGGAGGAGGGGCGGGAGGCTCTTTGCAGCAGAAATGGAACCAGCTCTCCCAGGGTCTCCCTTCTCTGTACAGAGTCCTTGGGGGCTACTGTCCTGGTCTCTGGACAGGGTTGATCCCACTAGTGTCTTCCTTTGTCTTATTTAGTGGATTCCCTAATGGGTCCAGTTCATATCCAGGCTAAAGAATCCCCACTGGCCTCAGCCCTTACCCCAGGCGCCCCCTTCAGTTTCTCTCCCACTATCTCAGCCCCAGTTAGGGCCCGTGGAGTGTCCTTTCCTAGACCCCAGGATGAAGTACAGACTCTCACCCAAGGGAAATTCAATCCCTGGATTGGCACTTATTGTAGAAGCAGCTGGAACATTTGTGATGTTTGCCTTCTTTTGTTCCAAAGATCTCAGGAAATCTTTAATTCTCTGGCTCCCAACAGTCCTCAGTATAACAGTACAGGAGACTCTCTGTCTCAAGTATCAGGCTCCATCCTTGATGGAGAATTTCCTAGCAAGGAGATCTGGGGGCAGCTGGAGCACCACCTTCAAAGCTTCATCCAGCACTGAGCCCATCTGGCACAGATACAGCCTCACAGCAAACCAGCAGGGACTTCTTGGCCAAAGGGCAAACGTGGATCTTCACAATCCTCTGTCACAAGTGCCAAAGCAGCAGGGAAGGATCTAGACCAGATGACACAGAGGCATCCAGGAAGTTTCCACGGGAGGGGCCTGGCAAAGTGCCAGCTAGGGAATGACCTACAAAGAGTATGGAGCATAGCCCAAGGAAGTGCCCCCCCCCAATAATCTAGTATTTAGAAAGCTACCCCATGAGGAGCCTAGGGTCTGATTCTAAGGAGAGAAAGTGACTTGGTATGCCACTCAGGGAATGACTCACCAAAGGGTTCAAGGGAGAACCTAGACCAGATACAACTGGAAAACACCCTAAAGATTCACTTGGACAAAAGGTTGGGTACATAACTCCAGCAGGAGCCCTTGTAGGTGTGTGTAGTTCATGGCTTGTTGCCAACTGCCCCCTCCTCGAAGTCCTATAGTTAATAAGAAACTGGAAATTTGGCACCTTCATGAATCAGGAACACTGTCTGAATACCTCTTGGAAGATTTCCTTCCTTGATCCAGGCATTAGATAAGTACTAGAAGTCCAGGTTATATGGTTTGGGGTACAGCCGAGGTAGAACTTACCTCTCAAGGTCCTTGAATCCATAAAATTGTTACATTGACAGAGACCCAATCATGATTTCTTCCCAGTCCGCTTTTCTCTCCCAGCCACCCATGTTTCAGGGATGGCTAAGCCAAGGTTGCTTATTAGCTCTTTGAAAGAAACCATTCATTGCACAGGTCTGGAGACAAGCTGATCACAAAAAATGCAGTTCTTACCCTGGATAGTCCTTTCCCTGGCCTTCCAGTGTGAGCAAGGAAACCAGAGGGCCCTGAGATGTTGGTCATGGTTCACACAGGACCCTCAGTCCAAGGAGAAGAGGAGACAAACTTTTGCCCATCATCATGGACAAATCGTGGCACAATGTGACTATATGAAGGACAAGAGAGGCAGTCCAGAGTCACTCCCAGTCAAATGATGGCAGGACATGACCCAAGGGATAAGAGTGGAGTTGTGTACCCACAGACTCCAGCCATGGAGAAGCAGTGCCCCAGAGGCAGAGAACAGAATGAATGTCTGGAGGGGAGCCCCATAGAGGGGAGCATCTCCTTGGAGTTTCCACTTCAGGAAAAGGATATTGGGAGATTAATTTAGGGATTCCCTCAAGGGTCATATAATCCAGGGAGACAGTGAAGTCCAAGAAGACTCCAGCTGCTATATCATAATTGGAAGATGTTCTGAGAGTCAGTGAGCTGAGAGATGCTCAGAAATTGAATGTCTGAGTGGCCAAGGGGCTCCAGTGGCCAAGTATTGCCCCCACCCCAAGTGTTGGTTGCCCAAGATCTGGAACAGCCAAGCCTTAAAGAGCAGTTTGCTGATGGACTGAGGTTCATATTGGAGGTAGAGATGCAGAGCCAGCATCAGGGTTGTCCCACTGAAGTACCCCCTGCCTTAGATAGCCTGCCTACTTAATTCCCTTGAATCTATAAATCAATTTGAGGAGAGTTGATATGTTAATGATACTATGTCCTCTGATTCACAAACATTGTAGATATCTCCATTTTTTCAATTTCCCTCAGCAATGTCCTGTAATTTTGTGTACAGACATCATACATATTTTGATAAATTTTATCCCTATTTCATAAGTTTATGTAAATGGCATTTTTATTTAAACTTCCAGTTGTTCATTACTAATATATAGAGATAAATTTTATTGTTTTTTGACCTTATATTCCATTTCTTTGTTAAACTCACTTATTAGTTCTAGTGGCTTTTGTCAATTTTGAATTTTCTTCATAGATCTGTTATCTGTAAATAGGAAAATTCTATTTCTTTCTTTTTCTTGCCTTACTGCATTAGCTAGTACCTCCAGTACAATATTGAACAGAAGTAGCGTGTGGAGACATCCTTGTCTTGTTCTTGATCTCAGGGTGGAAAGCATTCAGTCTTTCACCATTAAGTATGATGTTGGGTGTAGGTGTTTTGAGAATGCCCTCTATCAGACTGAGGATGTTCCCTTCCATTCCTAGTTTTGAGGGTTCTTTTAAACCAGGAATGGATATTAGATTTGGTCAAGCGCTTTTTCTGCATCTACTGAAATGTTTTTTTTTTTTAAGATTTTATTTATTTGAGAAAGAGACAGAATGTGCACAAGTGGGGAGAGGGGCAGAGGGAGAGGGAGAAGGAGAAGCAGACTCCCCACTGAGCGGGGTACCCGAAGAGGGGCTGGATCCCAGGACTCTGGGATCATGACCTGAGCCGAGGGCAGACGCTTAACCAACTGAGCCACCCAGGCACCCCAGTTTTTTTCTTTCTTAGTTTATAAATATGATGACTTACATTGATTTTTTTAAAATGTTAAACCAACCACACATTCCTGGGATAAATCTTACTCAGTCATGATGTATTATCCCTTAATATATTGTTGGATTACATTTCCTAAAATTCTGTTTAAAACTTTTGCAACTATACTCACACAAGAGATATTGGTCTGTAGTTTTCTTTCTTGTAATAGTTTTGTTTGGTTTAGGTATCAAGGTAATTTTGGGATCACAAAATGAGTTGAAAAGTATTCCTTTTCATATTTTCAAAGAGTTTGTTCAGAATTTTTTTTTTTCTTCCTAGAAGAACGGTTCTTGATAGAATTCCCCAGTGAAGCCATCTGCATCTGAAGTTTTCTGTGTGAGAAGGTTTTTAAATACAATTTGAATTTGATACAAGGGCTATTCAGATTATTTATTTAACTAGATTTTGATAATTGGTATCTTTCATATTTTTTTATTCATTCATCTCATCTAAGTTTTAAAATTTATTGGCATAAAGTTGTTCATAATATTCCCTTGAACTATCTGTAGAATCTATAGAGGTGTCACCTCTCATTCCTGATATTTTAATTGGGGCCTTTTTCTAATCAGTCTGGCCAGAAGTTTATCAATTTTATTGATCTGAAAGAACCAGCTTTTGGTTTTAGTGATTTCCTCTATTTTTTGTTTTCTATTTCATTGATTTCTGCTTTGATCTTTATTATTTTCCTCCTGCTGCTTACTTTGGGTTTGATTTGCTCCTTTTTGCTGTCATTTATCAGGATTTTAGCAGGTAGCAGAAACAAATGCGTGGATTCATGCTATGCTTATCCAGAAATCAGAGATGTGATTTGAGAGAAAGAGGTGATGAACTCATGTAGTCTGGTTTTCTGGCTCTTTTTCTTCTTCTTTTTTTAATGGAACTGCCATTTGTAGATTCTCCTAGCTAAAAACTTTGAAGTTAGTATTTAAGAATGTTGGTTCTGCAGTTTGACAGACTCTGGATTTATATCCTAAGGGATTTATATCCCTTCCTAGCTATAAAGTAATTAAATGTCCCTGAGCCTCAGTTTGCTCATATGTACAATGGAAATAACATCATCTTTCCTTACAATGAGTTAACCATGTAAAGCTCCATACCTGACCCATAGAGCTTGACAAAACATTAGCTATTATTTACTCTTTCATTATTTTTTATCACAAAAATCTATCCTACCCTAAAGACCACTTCATCATTTAAGGACTTTTTTTCATGTTAACCCCCCTGTTAGATAAACCAGATTTCTACTGCTCCCCTCAAGAGTGTGGTAGCTAAATACTAAAAGCTAGCTTTTGCTTTGTAACAAATCACTCTAAAATTAGTGCTTGAAACAAAATTTTTTCCCCTTATGTTTCTATGTATTGGCTGGGCAGTTTTTCTGGTCTAGGAACACTCAGAGCTAGATGATGTAGGTTACCTTCATTTGTATGCATTGTGACTGGTTCAAGGTCAGCTGAGACTCAGCCATTTATCTCTAATTATCCAGTAGGCTAACCCAGGCTTGTTCATGTGGTAGTAGAAGTATTCCCAAGAGGAGGAGAGGGCAAGCTCTGATGACCAAACTTCTCCCACCTCATGAACCAGTGGACATTTTGTGCTTGACTTCCCTAATTTTATGCCAATTGTTTTCCCCTTATAGTCATTTGCAAACACTTTATACTCATGTTTTCTGACTATATATGAAAGGTATCTTTGAATGTGACGTTTTATCTTGGCCAAGATAGGATATTAGGCAAATAATTAAGAAAGAAAAATCTCCAGTTCTGATACGAGGGGATGCCTAGATAACCTGCCTAACCCCTCTGGGACTCGGTCCTGCCTTGGCTCTGCCAGTTCTCTCTGACCTCAACTCCTCCCCCAACCTAGGCAAGAGCCTGAGCCTCCGAATCATTTGACAGCCCCACTCCACCCACTACACAGGCTCTGCTCTGCCACCTGCCAACACGCCAACCTACCCTTCCTCCAAGTCTGCCCCACCTCCACCTCAGCACAGCCCCCTTACCCCATGGGCACAGCTGATCCCCAGCTCCAAGCTTCTCCTTTCTTGCTGACTGAGCTTCCATTCCTCCGGTGGGTAAGGGCCAGCTCTGGAGATGCAGGAACAGCAATCCCCACCAGTCACATAGCCTGTGAGCTTACTAAATAATGCAAGTAGCCAGAGGATTCAGTGGGTGGAGCTGATGAGTGAACGGATCCTACAAGCAGAGACCCATCCCTTAGTCCAGATTGGATGAACTGCGCAGGCTGGGTGAATACAGGGCTAAGGTGCTCTCCTATGGCTCAGCCCTGTGCCAGCAACACCATCTGAATAGGTGCCTGTTTTCTGCCTGGAGGGACTATGTCTTATCCAAAACCCTCTCTCTGGAAGACAAGAAAACGCCAGTACACCCTCAGGGACAAGCCGTCGAGGCTCAGCCAGTTTACCTGCCTCAAACTGGCTCAGCTCTACAGCTGATGTGTGACCTGGGTGGTTTCTGGTTTTGTGATCCACATGTGATGCTCCAGAAAAAAGTAAAAATGTCTCTAACTCTATTTATCAGATTTGTGGGGGGGAGGAGGAGAGGACATATAGTTATGTATTTAGATACATAAATCTAACTTATTTAAGTTAGGACCTTTTACTCTCCTTATGCTCCACATATAAAAATAATGTGTTCATGATTAGAAAAAATTCACAACATAATGAAGAAAATAAAGTTCCCTTCCTCAATGAGCCCCCAGAGACCAACCCGCAGAGGCAACCATTGTTAACCATATTTTTATTTATCCTTCCAGAAATTTTCTACATGTGTGTAAACATCGATTTGTATAACCTCATTTTACACAAATGAATAGGATATTTTAAAACATACTTAGTATTTATGTCATTTGTAAGTTTTTCCACATGGCTCTATGACTAGATCCCTTCAAAAACACAGATAGTCCCTGATTTAGAAGCATGTGATAACCCAAAAACTTAATTTATAAAAAACCTTTCTGAAACTCAAAACACCTTTTCAGGTTGCTCAGGTCATGATCTCAGGGTCCTGGGATCGACCCCTGCATCAGGCTCCCTGCTCCGCGGGAAGCCTGCTTCTC
The DNA here is from genome assembly GCF_964656455.1 of Halichoerus grypus. Classification (NCBI taxonomy): domain Eukaryota; kingdom Metazoa; phylum Chordata; class Mammalia; order Carnivora; family Phocidae; genus Halichoerus; species Halichoerus grypus. Next base: position 61,760,849 of record NC_135725.1, read on the forward strand.
CCTCTCCCACTCCCCCTGCTTGTGTTCTCTCTCTCACTGTCTCTCTGTCAAAAAATAAATAAAATCTTAAAAAATAAATAAATAAATAAATAAAATAAAAACTGTTAACATTGAATAAAAAAGCTTTCTATATCTTGAATTCCATGAATTAGTGAAGAATCTGAATAGAATTCTCAAGTGATTTACAAGGCAGCAGAGGTGGGATAACATCGTGTTACATCCAATCCCACCTTTTTTGTCAGCACAACATAAACACACCTTGACTCAAATTTGATTGGTTAGTGTGGTGGGAGTTCACTGGGCAAGTGGCTCAATCCATCAAAAAATAGAGTAGATCACTGAATTTTTACCTCCTGTGGATACTGAAAAGGCTTTTCTTATGCCTATTCACAGTCACATGCACTGACCTAAACCTTGAACCCTCTGTGAGCTGCAGCTGCTGTAACCTACAAAGGTGGAGAAGGGGCAGGGAGTAGACTAGAGAGAATGCTGGAGAGTCACTTGATGACTACCTATATTAGGAGCCTTATTTTAACAGTAGCAGAAAATCCCTGTCATATTGAGCTTTAACCCTTATGACTTGCCTGTTCTCTGTCATAGAGAATAATTTCATGGCATGATTACACTTTTATCTTCTTATAAAAAAGAAATGCAGAGATTTTCCTGAAGCATCTGGGCTGAATCAGGAAAGAAGGTCAAAAAGTGTGAGAAAGTGGTTGACCTGCTGATTGTACACACAGGCAAGGAAGGCAGTTCGTGATATATGTGCAATCCTAGAAGGGAAGGCCGGTGGAAGGAAGATGTTGCCCTGAGCATGTGGCTTCATGTCGACTGGGTCCTTAAGGTGGGGGCACTCTGTGATATCTCCCCTAGCAAAGCATCCTGTAACTTGCTAAAAGGAGTCCTTTAAAAAAAATTCTGTAATAAACAAAGAAAACAGAGGCTATCCATACCTTGTATTTGAAGGACCCCTTGGTTCCCCTGAGTCTGCTTGTCCAGGCAGGTGAGCCAGAGCACAGTGGCAAAGAAAGGGTATCAATGATGACGGGCACAATTAAAATATTATCTACATTTGTAGACCACTGAAGAGTTCAGAAAATACTTTCCCAAGTATTATCCTTGTAACAACTCTGTGAGGGCAGGGATTTGGAGATGGGTGCAGTGACTTGCCCAAGATCACACAGCTAGCACAAGGCAGAGCAGAAAACGGCACTTGAAGTTTCTGAGGCTAAATTCAGTATTCTCCACATTTCCCATGCTGCTTCCCAGGAGGTTCCACAGAGATCTGGTAGGAAAAGGCATTTCTACTTGTATTCCTCCCCGTTCTTTATTTAGTGCTTGGATTCCCATGAACGTCACTCTAAGTGTCCTACACTTATTAAGCACATGAAGCTGCTGACCCTCAAATAAACCAGCATGGTTTGCTGCGCATCTGCATCTGCATGGGGGAGACAGCAGAGCCACACTGGGAAGGGAGCCAACTCTGGGGCCAGACTGGGTGGGTTGAAATCCTCAATGCATGGCTGACCAGCTGTGTGAGCTTCAGTATGTTACTTAACCTCTGATCAGTGTATGAGAAGCATGTAGCCCGGTGCCAAGGACATGATAGAAGTTCACTAACTGATACATATTTCACTCTTATTGAGTCTTCACCTACCTTCTTTGGGACGATTATCATAAAACAAAAACTACCAACAAGAGGCTGATTGGTATCTTCAATTCCACTCTCTTCTTTCAAAAAAAAAAAAGTCACAAATACATAAACAGAGTGAACACCTTGTATATACATGCTCATGGGTCTGGCTAATGAGTCTATCTGGTTGTGCACAGCCTCCACATGCTGAAATAATCCATCCTAGCCCTTAAGCCAAGCTACAATTTAAAAATTTAATAAATGGCACTCATCCTCTAATCTCTTCCTATATGTGATTGACAAGCATCAGTGGAAGCATCTTGTGGAAGTTACTGTTTTGGAAAGCTGGGGTAAGTGGGCTGAAAGCCAAAATTACCTGAACAGCTTGAATTCCTGGAATTTATTTCCAAGCTAGTGAAAATAATCAGTTATCAAGGGCTCCCCCTACTGGCACCAAAAAACAAAGGCTAAAATTTGAAGTAGATAACATTTATGCATAGTAGAGTATTGTGTCCCTTTCTTCTTCTTCTGTTAAAGCTCCCACAACAAAAAGGAATATAAGACTTACTTCAAACTATTTGTCTTTCTGGGGGATGGAAGTTCATGACTTAGAGATCCAAATTTCCTCACAACGGGACACTGAAAATACATGCGTAGAGACAAAAGCTCACACAGGGGATTCAAAGATTGGGGAAGAGGCTTAACATCATGTTAAATGGGAAAGAGCTGAAGGAAATGAGGGTGGCTCAGCAGAGACAGGACCGAGGGGTAGGGAGCTGGAATGGTATCTGACAGGCTAGCATGGGAGCATGATCAGCCTTATGCCATGTGGCCCCACTAGAGGGTGGAGTTATCAGAGAACAGATTTTATCTCATAGAAATGAAAAACATTTTAATAATGAGCACTATCATACATAAGGAACTACAAAGGGCAGGGGTGAAGGATCATCACTGACTGTGAGTGGGCAGAGAGAACTAAACTGGATTGTATTTAGGATTTTAGTTCTAAAATCCTGAGAAAGTATGTTAAAACTCCAAACAACTGAATAGTCCTGTTGCTAGAAGGCTGGATGGTATCATCCTCAGACTATTTTTTCAATATTAAATATCAACATTTTGTGCTTCAAGCCCTGATTTAGTCTCAAAATGATTTTAAGAAAAAAGACATCAAAATCAAAATAAAGGGTAGATCATACCAATGTCAACTTCCTAGTTTTAACGTTATACTACAATTTATATAAGTTACCATAGGAAGAAGCTATGTGAAGGGTATACACGGCCTCTACACTATTTTTTGCACCTTCCTGTGAATCTATAATTATCTCAAAATAGAGATCTTTTAAAAATCAAATTAAAGATACTTCCCCCGAGAGGTTCTAAGTAACCTCCAAGATAATCGTTTGGTTCAAGAGTGCAGTGTCATCAGCCACAAATGACTCTGTGCAAGTATCTACAAGCAGCAGGGCTCGTTTCAAAACCATGATCAATCAGCTATTAAGATTTACAATTGTGATTAGGAAAGCCTGTCATGTTGACAGGTGTCTAATTTGGTTATGCTGATCGTAAATCTTCAGTTATCTCAGATCACATCATCAAAATCACCTATAGGCAATGCATTCTTACAACTGCTTCCTACATCATACTACACAGGAACCATGTACAGACTTAATTACTGTATTTATCTAACTGTAACACAATAATGCACTCATATCTTCCTCCTCCCCTATGACTTACAGCAAGAACTGCATCTTGTTTTTATCTCATTTTATCACCAAAACCTAACCCATAGTAGGTTTTCAGTAAATACTCATAGAATAAATAAGAAATAAACCAGTAATTATTTTCTTGGACTTCTGGGACTTTCTTTGACTTTCTTTTCTGATACAAAGACATCCAAAGAAACATCAGAGTCCTTACTTTGGAATCAGGATTAAATATATGTATACTATATACATCCCATATGTATGTATGACAAAGTCTATAAAACACAGGGGTTTAATCTCTAAAGATCTTTATAACCATTTGTTTTTGATCTGTTAGATTCCTAAGACATTGTTAATTCAGTTTGATTTCTTTTTTTTAAGAATTTATTTATTTACTCGACAGAGAGCACAAGCAGGGGGAGTGGCAGGCAGACAGAATGGGAGAAGCAGGCCCCCTGCAGGGAGCCCGACATGACACTCGATCCCAGGACTCTGGGATCATGACCTGAGCCGAAGGCATATGTTTAACCAACTGAGCCACCCAGGTGTCCCAACTCCGTTTGATGTATAATAAAATAGAGAGGTCAAGCTTTTCCAGACAGGAAAACCAATACGAACTGTTGAACAGATCCCCTGAGCTTGTAAGTTCCTGCTAGAATGATCTCTGCCCAGTTTTACCAAGTGCCAAAAACAATCCACTTCTTTCAGAAATCACTGAGATATCATCACCTTTGGATTCTTCAATATTAACCAAATGAAAAGCATACGGAAATTTCTCTAAATTTCTCTAAATCTCTGTTTATTAAAAATGTTTTTCAAATAAATATTTTGAACAACCATAATCAATCAAAGCAGTGAGATCACAAAGTGTTGCTTCTTTCTGCAAAGAAGGCACATCATTAGCTTGTATAGTTAATGCAACAGCCACATCCAAAGTCAATTAGGCTGTTTTAAACACATGATGGAGGCTACTTACGATCCCAGAGACACCAAGGACTCCTCAGGGTCAGTCATCTGAACAGGCTCCGAAGCCGGCTTGATCCTTAGAACCTCTGCAAAGCCATCGCCAAACCAGCAAGTGATGTGCGCTATGTCTACAGTAAAGTAGAAAAGGCGGTCCTGGCAGAGCTTCCGTCGATATACAGACCGAGGGTCAGCTGACAACACAGCCTCAATGGCATGCCTTGCTTCCTCTGCTGATTGAAAATATTTAAATGAAGGCTGACTGCCATCTGCAATGAAAAGAATACAACTTAATGCTGAAAATCATGCAGGTCAAATTTCATTACAGTGAACTTCAATGTGGAGTTTGGTTGGTTCCTTGACGATCACTTGAAATGAACTGGGTTTGGCAATCTACTCAGTTGTTACAGAGCATGTCACTTTCAAGTGGTATTTACTATCATCAGATTAAACCTATGCGTACCCCAAATTGTCATTTGCTGAACAAAATCTTCTATGTTCAATGTCGACTTTAATTTGATTCCTCGTCATTTTCTTCTCAGAATGGAGTAGTAATTAAGTCTGTACGGGGTCAGGGAAATGCATGACAGTCCCAGCACTCTCAGAAAGCCACAAGAAAGAAGACTAAACCCACACAGGCCCAAAGCACCAGCTGTAGGCAAGGCACGGTGTCTCAGAGAGCTGGTATCACAGCCCTACTTAAAAGTAACACCACATTCCCTAAGGAACAAGGAAATGGGACAGTCCTTCTGAAAGAGTAAAATAGGTACTATGAGAAAGTTAAATACCATGACTAGTGAACAGGCCACCCCAAACCACCAAGGTGCATATTTCAGGTAAACAGATATACACCCTGTTAAGTGGCAAAGCTTCCTACATATCATCATGAATGTATTTTAATTTTTAAAAATACAGTATGTACAAAACTTAAATAAAAAATTAACTGTGACTTAATTTTTAATAGCTACAATATAACATACATCCAAATGAAGGCCAGGTATGTGCTTTAAATAATGTTGTTCTTGTTCAAAATAGCATCTGCAGTGGTGGTGGATCTTTATTCCTCTGAAAGTAAATTCAATTTTTAGAAAACAGCCAAAAATCACTTGGGTTATATCCAGTAAGTTCGTAAATAAAGCCATGAAGTTCAATCTTTGGTCAAAAACCAAGGACTAATTCAAGTGTTGATCACATGGAATCCTTAAAAAAAAACAAAAAAACAAAAAACAAAAAATCCCCACCAAGGACCAAGCATGCAGTGCTAAGATTCTTTTATTGCATGGCTCATGAAATGACTCCAGGGCCACTCAAAAAAGAGGAATTCCAAAAACATCACACTCTTCAGTAACAGTGTAATTGGTAAAAGTTCCAGGCCTTGGCGTGGCTGTTCATTTGTAATAGGTGCCCTTCCCTCACTTCTCTGCCTACTTAATTCTTCCAGACTCAGCTCAAATACTTTTTCCTCCAGGAAGCCTTCCCAGATTTCCTCCCTGCTCCCCAAGTCATAATCTTTCTCCCCCTCATGTGCCCACAAGCACTCCATTCCAGCGCCAATCCCCCCACCCCTACACCAACACACCGCCACCATTTCAGTATCTTTTATCTTTTCTAGACTCTAAACCTTCTGAGGTCATTTCTTATTTCTATATTAACTCCAAATTCTGCTGGTCTCAATCAGTCCCTGTTTTATAGTTACATTTCATAATTTCTCTTTTTAACGATTTTTTCGAATCAACAAGGCACATTATAACCTCTCAGACACACAGCACTACAGTTTGAAAAAGATAAATCTTTCCAAAGTAGGAAGCATTCACTGATAACTGCAGGCCAAAGGGTAAGTATAAATATAAAGTATCTTCTAGGCAGCACTGCTTTCTTTGTTCTATCACAAAAACCTTTTAAAACTGACCTTCCTCCTCCCATCAACTGTATACAATGATGAAACAACTTTCATAAACAAAACTTTTTAAATAAAGAGGTCAATTTAAAAATCAAATGCTTTGTTTAAACATAAAGCCTTTGGAAAGAATGAGAAACACACTGTGGAGTGGCAGATGAAATAAGACATATCCCTGGCAACTAACTGGCTACTTCTTACTGGACTCACTGCAACCACCTTCCTTCATTCTAGATTGCTGCCTCGGATCAGCTATGGGCTGGGAAAACCAGGTTACAGTGTCTGTTAAAAACCATGTGTTAAAGTACACAAGCTCCAAGTAAAAGCCCGGTGGCCTCTCTTCTACAGTGAAGGGCAGGTCTCTAGTGCTAAGACTTGTTACAGGGACAGTTACTGTGCTAAGAGACTCTTCCCTTTTACCCCTAGGCTCTGTGCCATAGGGAGAGCTATCAGCTACCTGATAGTTAGAATAAGATGGGATACGTCTCTAGTCAGATAGTGAAACAGATGAAAAAACTTAACCCAAGTATAGAACAAGCACAATTTAGCTTCTGAATGCTGTTTGAAAACTCCAGGAACTACTGTAACAGATTGACAAGAGGCCCTAAATCATGAGCCACCTCGTGAGGCAGCAACCATTCTCAGCAAACACTTTACTGAGTGTCTGGGATTCACTGTGCTGAACAAGGCGCATCGTCAGATGGTGCTGCTGCCCAAATATAATTTTATACTCCTACATTTCTTACCACCAGTCATACTGACAAACACTCCATATAACTGCCCTCAGAAATACCAAATTTGGCTAAAGCTCTCATTCCGAAACAAGAGACAGAAAGTACCTGGTCCACCTTCTGAACTGAGGCACTCGAGGTCCATCTCTGCGTGAGGGGTGAAGCGGACTTCCAAGGTGGCCACAGGGGCCTCTCTCACCCAGGCTGGGACCACGCTGCGGCGGGATGCACCGGCCATGCTGGAAGGGCAGGGGGGAGCCACGGGTGGCATCTCTGCACTATTTCCTTGTGTGATCACTGCTTCTTTCCCTCTCTTTAGCTTCTTTTCTGTACCTTCCTCTGAAAAGCTCTTCTCAAGGCAATATGAGCCAATTTGTTCTTCTGCCACAGTCAGACTCTGATCACGTCTTGATTCTAAACCCAAATCTGCTGCTATGTCCCTGTGCTGAGGGGAGTTTCGCTGGATTTTTGCTGAGTTATCATGTTTCATATAGTTCTCTCCTGAAGTTCTGTCTTCAGGACATTTAGGTTTCTCCTTAGTGTGACTACAGGCTTGTGGTTTATCACACCTTGAGAGCTGTCGCTGGTCACAGCTGTCAGTCTTGCCATTAGACCGGGATGTGTTTTGCGGTTTATATTGGTTATTCTGTAAATTAAGGTCCTGTAGGGGCTCAATCAAATTTTGTGGCGAATCATACTCAGCTATGTAGGGCTTTATGTCTAGGATAGGTGTGCCATGAATCATGTCAATTCCAGAAAGATATATAGCTCCACCTATAATGTGAAAAACACATCCTCTTAGAAATCTTAACAATGAAGAACAGTGCAAACAATTAAGAACCAACACCATCTGCCTATGACTCACCAAGTTTAACTCACAATTCTCTTACACACCAGGCTCTCTTATACCTGGTGCCAACACACCCTTTTCATTCTACCTGGAAACCCATCCTCTTCTTCACCTGTTGAACTTCTACATGCTCTTTAAGGCTCTTCTATAATACCTCTTCTACAGAGCCTTTCTGGCTCTTCCACACATAAGCATTCTTTCCTCTGGGCTCCACAGAGAAACCTATGTACAAACCTCTACTACAGCCCATTTCACATGGTCTGGCAATGACCTAGTTGGTCTTTCTCCCTAGACAGTGAGTAGGCCCTTGAGCACTGACTCATCTTTGCATCACTGGGACTTCTAACTCTGTTCCAGGCACATCAGAGTCCTCAATATATCTCTGTGGGATCAATGAGGATTTCCACTGTGGCAAACAGACACTAAGGTGGCCCCCAGAATGCCCACTTGCTGGTGTTGACACCCTTTGATAATCTCCATCTTTTGAGTATGACATGGTTATCGCTCCAATGACTATGTTACCTTATCTGAGACTCCTGTACCTGCAGGCAGATTCACTCGAGAGATTCTCCTTGTGGGCCTGATGAAGTAAGCAACCACACTGGGAAAGCCCATGTGACAAGGCACTGCAGGAGCCTCTAGGAGCTGAGAGCAGCCACCAGCCAACACCCAGCAAGCAGTTGTGGCTCTCAGTTCCACAACTACAAGGAAGTGAATTCTGCCAACAACCTGAGGGAGTCTGGAAGCAAATTCTTCCACAGTTGAGCTTCCACGTAAGAACTCATCCCAGATGACACCTAATTTGCAGCCTGGTAAGATCCTAAGCAGAGGACTGGCAAAGCTGTTCCCATACTTGTAAATTCATTATTATGAAACATAATAATATTTCAAAAAGATAATAAATGGGTATTTTTTAAACCGATTAAGTAGGGGCGCCTGGGTGGCTCAGTCAGTTAAGTGTCTGCCTTTGGCTCAGGTCATGATCCCAGGGTCCTGGGATCGAGCCCCACATCATCCAGCTCCCTGCTCAGCAGGGAGTCTGCTTCTCCCTCTCCCTTTGCCCCTCCCCTTCCACTAGTGCTCTGTCCCTCACTTTCTCTCAAATAAATAAAATCTTTAAAAATAAATAAATAAATAAATAAATAAATAAATAAATAAATAAATAAACTGATTAAGTGTGTGGTAATTTGTTACACAGCAATGGAAATCTAACACATCCATCAAGACTCAAACAATTAAGCAGAACATAAGTCACCATTGCCAAATATTAAGGACAGGTCTTTTGTCTCACTTATACAGCTGCATGTCCAGCTCCTGCTACTGGTGCAGAGTCTACTAACTTGATTCTTGGGAAATTGGCCAAATGAGAATCAAAAAATTATATGTGATCACATTCTCTGTCTCCATTTTAGAAAACAAGACTAACAAAGGACTCTGATTTCTAAAACATGCTCACTGTGAATGAGCCTGGAACTTTGGAATAATGACTTTGGACTTCCTAACTAATGGATATGCCTAACAATGTCTGCAGAAGGAAGTATTGTAGCATATGTAAAAGTTCATGGGATTTAGAGTTATACAACCACCTGGCTGGATGCTATTAGGTAATATTATCAAACATCAAAGAGCCTCAGCTCCCTCATCCATAAAAGGTGGACTGCTACCCTATCAAACCCAAAGAGCCACTGACAGATAACATACATAAATGCTTTTTATAAACGGTAAAGCACCACACAAACACTAGTAGTCACCATAACACTTATTTGTTAAGAATGTCTATAGTGTTATTGTGTTTGCCTCTTACATTTCTAATTTGTTTACCACTATACCCTCAGCACCTAAAACAATGCCTGGCACATATACAGTGCTCAGAAAATATGTGTGGGTTGCACAAATGATCATAAAATGTTCAGTACTGTTACCCAAGCTGGTTGGCCATCACAAACTGATAAAGCTCAAGTTGGACTGGCTACAGAATTTTCCTGGAAAATCTATCCAAGGCTGGGTTAAATACAACCCAGGGGAGGTAGTTCAAGTTCTGGCAAAAAACAAGCAAAATAACTGGTCTTACCTATTTAGCACTAAGTAACCTGAGAAGTACTCTTAGAGCTTTTGTTTCATAAGATCCTTAAAATACTATGGAGTCCCAGAGAGGGCAGGTCCTACTCCTTTGTCCACTTTAGCTAAAGCCTGGTCCTACTCCTTTGTCCACAAGCAAGCTAAAGCCTGGAATGGTCTCCTGACTCCCAGTCTTCTGTCTCTCCAACAAATGCGCTTATTAGGTCAGAGTGATTCAAGAACAGGATGCCTTACTAACAAACAAAACAAACAAACCAAAACTTAAAGATACAGAGAACAGATCAGTGGTTGCCAGAGGGAACAGAGTAGGGAGATAGGTGAAATGGGTAAAGGGGTTCAAGAGGTACAAACTCCCAATTATAAAATAAGTAAGTCATGGCGATGTAATGTACAGCACAGTGACTACAGTCAATAATATTGTATTGTATATTTGAAAGTTGTTGAGAGTAGATCTTGAAAGTTCATACCATAAGAAAAAAAATTTTTAACTATATGGTGACAAATGACATCTAGACTTATTGTGGTGATCATTTCACAATGTATATAAATACTAAATCATACTTGAAACTAATATGTCAATTATACTTAAAAAAAAAAAAAAAAAAAAGAATGGGATGCTTCCAAAGAATGGGACACCTGGGTGGCTCAGTCGGTTAAGTGTCTGCCTTCCTGCCTTCGGCTCAGGTCATGATCCCAGGGCCCTGGGATCAAGTCCCACATCGGGCTCCTTGCTCAGCAAGGAGCCTGCTTCTCCCTCTGCCTGCCGCTCTCTCTGCTTGTGCTCTGTCTCTCTCTCTCTCTCTCTCTGTCTCAAATAAAAAAAAATAATAATAAATAAAATCTTAAAAAAAAAAAAAGAATGTATGGCTCAGTAAGTAGGCTGTATCTGATACACAGGTAAAACTAACCTGGTATTCTACACAGGTACTTCCACAATCTGACAGGTGTTTAAATGTTATTATAGTGAGATTCATTGCAGACCCTCTGACACATCAGAGTTAACAACTGTACTACAGCCACAGTGCATGTCCATTTCCTCAAAGGTGCAAGGAAGAAAGAATACAACACCACCCTATGTGTTTACCGTATCTACACATACAACCAGTTACTGTGTGTTAATTCTGAAAGTGTCCAATTATTTTTGAATAATTTTGTATTTACTGTATTCCAAGTCAGAGAAAATTTGGTTACTAATTTAATGATTATGAAATTATACATTATTTTTAAATAATGTAATAGTTCCTAATATATGTGATGATATAATTAAACTCTGAGCATCCTATGAGAGCTGATTTCAAAGGGTAACATTCTTTTAGTCATTTCAGGTTCTTCCATGCCTGGTAGTTCTCAGGGGTTAACACCATTGGTACTCATCTGAATAACAGCCAGTGAATACTATGTTTGTTTTATAAGACTTCTTTTAGATAAGGAAAAAAAAGATAAAAGTAGAAATGAAATTTGTTACCTTCTATCTTTTCCAGCTTGGCCAGGGTCAGTCCTATTGCATTGGGACGATGTGGGCTCCTTGTGGAGAAAACTCCAGTCTTTGCACCATTCAGCCTAGGAGGCTGCACTTTTGCCTTACAGCTCAAATGACCATTTTTGTGAAAGACAAACAAAATCCTATTGAAAATAAACCAAACCACCAAGTAAGAAAAGAACACTAGTTAATTTATCATAATGATTTGATGGTGAAAAAAACTTTGAAAAGAACATTAGTTAATTTATCATAATGATTTGATGGGGGAAAAAAATTTAATCTTTAATCCCACAAATTAAAGCTGAAAGAATGCTTTTAATGGTATTACAATGTAATCAGTGGGGAAAAAAAAAATGTCATTCTCATTCCTTGAAGGAAGGCAGAGTCTTATCTCTATATCCTTTGCCCCTAACACAATTACTGGCACGTGGTAGGAACTTTACAAATGTTTGTCAAGTGCCTGAATAAGCAGTATTTATAAAGTAAGAGCCTGGGCTGCTATTTGCCAGGCAGTCTACTAGACATTTTTATACTCATTTAACTCTCTTAACAAGCCTAAGATTTGTAATTTATCCCCCAATTTAAGAATGAGGAAATCCAGGCTCAGAAATGTTAAATAACTTGACTGGGTCTTCCTAAGTAAGACATAAAAGCAGGAAGCCATGAAGAGAAACAGTAACAGATTTGAACTCATTAAATCATTAAATTTATGACTACAAAATGTCATCCCAGGAGAAAATGTTTGCTACATGTACAATGGACTGTTCCTACAAATCACAAAGTAAAGGGCAACTCATTATAAGAAATTAAGCAAAGAACATGAATTGACAAAAGAGTAAGAAATAGTAGCAACCAAATGAAAAGATGTTGAACCTAATAATTAAGAAATTTAACTGAAAAATAAAATATTGTTTTTCTCGGGGCACCTGGGTGGCTTAGTTGGTTGAGCATCTGATTCTTGATTTCAGCTCAGATCATGATCTCAGGGTGGTGAGATCAATCCCTGCTTGGGATTCTCTCCCTCTGCCCCTCTCCCCATGTGTGTGCATGCTCACTCTCTCTCTCAAATGAGTAAATAAATAAAATTTTAAAAGTATATTGTTTTTCCGTCCAACAAAAATGCAGAAAAACTTTAACATTTAATGTTAGCAAGAATGTAGGAAACAGGTCATTTTCATACACTTATGATATATAAATTAAGCTTTTTAGAGCACAATTTGGCAGTAGCTCTCCAAAATTGTAAATACGCACACCCTCTAGCTCAATATAATCATTTCTGATACCTATTTGTAAAAATGTACAAGTGCCAAGAATTGTGTCTAAGAAGGTTTGCTACAGCATTACTGTAATAGCAAAATCCATTAACAAGAGATATACCATGGTCAAATCATAACAAGAGATATACCATGGTCAAATCATGGTCTATCTGTATTTCGCAATAAGAGACAGCCATTAAAGCAAAAAGGATAAATCTGTATGTACTGTCATGATATACACTGTTAAATGAAGAAAACATATTCCATTGTTTAAAACAAACACCTACTCCCAATGTGTATGTTTATGCTTCTCTATTAAAAAAGAAAAAGAAAAGGCAAGGTAGGATATACACCAAGCTATTAACAATAAAAATCTCTGAAGAGTGTTGGGGGTGAGAATGAGTGAGAAGAAAAATAGGAAGGATACAAAAATCTCTTTATATAGATCTGGACCCATTTTTTTTATATCAGCAATGTTTTTAATTTAATTAATTTAACCAAGATCATACAAACTAGGTCAGACACATGTTGTTTTTACTCTACCCACATCTCCAAATTAACAAAAACATAAGCTATTTCAGAATAAATACTTAATTTTAGGTCTTCACCAGTAAAATTAGACCAAGTCATACTGGTGATGCTGGAGTGAGGAAAAATGGACAGAGACAGAATTGCAAGTGACAGTAACACTAATATAACACAGGTGCTAATACAGGTAACACTTTATTTAGAGTATCCAGATTTCTAAAGTCTCTTTTGTCTCTTAGGAAGAACAGACTTAATTGTTCATGGGTCTAGAGCAGAGTCTGCAAACTTTTTCTGTAAAGGGTCATACAGTAAATATTTGAGGGTTTGCAGGCCAACCAGTCTCTGTTGTAACTACTCAACTCTGCCACTGTACCACAAAAGCAGCCATACACAATACATAGATGAACGGGAGTGGCTGTGTTCCCATAAACTTATTTACAAAGATGGGAGGTAGATGGATTTGGTCCACGGGCTGTAGCTTCCTGACCCCTGGTCCAGAAGGTAGAATAATGACCCACAGGCAGAATCGAGATCTACAGATTTCAGTTCAATAGAAGGCATTCCTCACAATCAGAACCAACTGCAAATGGGGCACCTGGGTGGCTCAGTCATTAGGCGTCTGTCTTTGGCTCAGGTCATGATTCCAGGATCCTGGGATCGAGCCCCGCATCAGGCTCCCTGCTCAGCAGGAAGCCTGCTTCTCCCTCTCCCACTCCCCCTGCTTGTGTTCCCTCTCTTGCTGTCTCTATCAAATAAATAAATAAAATATTAAAAAAAAAAAAAAGAACCAACTGCAAATGGAACGTGCACCCTCAGTGGATCCCAAGCTTCCATGAGGGCATCCAAGTTATGCATATAGTCATGTGTGTGAATTTGGTACAGGAACTCCATGCAATAGTAAGTGTGGTCTGGATGACAGACTCCAAGGCTGCCTTCAACTGGAGTACTTTACTCAAGGGCAAGTTCTGACCCAAAGAACCACTTCTAACTATAAAACAACTTACCAAACATGAGAAAACTGTTCTAAGCCCATCAAGGAATGTTCAGGATTATTAAAGATGCTCTTTCTAATTCTCAAACAAGCCCTCGAATGGGTACAAATAGATGGCTGCCTTGGAGTACCATTCTTGGCTGAGAAACAGGATTCCAAGTAGCCAATTGGTTCAGTTAAAAGATTCCCTACAGAAGAAAAGCAGGTAAGAAATCATTAGTCAAAATGTCAAATAAAGATGTAGGAAAACATGTTTTCTTTAATGCACTGATTTCATAGTTTTAACATCTACCAAGTGTTATGCAACTATTAAAAATGATTCACATATCATGAAAACATATAAGTATCTTCAACACTACACACACATTATTATATCCCTTTAGATAGCCAAAAGAGTGCAGGTCTAAGAAAAACGGGACATTCTCAGAAGTTCTACTATGACCATAATTCAAATTCTATGTTACCATTACCAAGGTATGTGACTTTGGTCGGGGCTAAAAGGGTATTTAAAATAGAGGGAATTGGGGCACCTGGGTGGCTAAGTTGGTTAAGCGTCTCAACTCTTGCTTTCTGCTGAGGTCATGATCTCAGGGTTGTGAGATCAAGCCCCAAGTTGGGCTCTGTGCCGAGCATGGAGTCTGCTTGAGATTCTCTCCCTCTGCCCCTCCCCCTGCTCATGCTTGTGCACACGAGCTCTCTCTCTCTAAAGAATAAATTAATTATTTAAAAAATATTTTAAAATAAAACAGAGGGAATAACATGCACAAAATTAAATGAGAAGTGTCATAGCACATGCAGGGAACAAGCTATTTTGATTGGCTGGAGTGTGAAAGATAAGGCAAAGAATAATGAAAGATAAGGAGACAGAGGTTGTATACAGACATCCTCATGCTTTTCTAAAGTTTGCATTAAGCCACTGTGTGTTTGTGAAAAGACCTACATCAGTACCTGTTTTTGCTAATCAAAAGAAATCCAAAGAGAATGTCTGCTTTTACCAAAAAAAGGGCAAAAGTGAAAAGTGTTCAGCATTTGTTCTGCAGCAAACTGTTATAGATGCAGGGTGCCCCCCAAGTAGTGAGATCAGCCCCACCCAGGTCCTTCCCCAGGAACTACACTCAGCATCTGAGCATCAAGCCACCAGAGCTTTGAACTGTGTCTGTGAGGATCTGTGCTTTATTTTGACTTATTTTGTGCATCTACTAGCGATGTGTGTCCTGAAGTAACAGAAAAGCCTGAGAGGTTATTTTTTGGGCCTGGGAACACTCAACAATTTTTCCACATAAATTAATGGTAATTGCTTCTTCGCATTATGCCATTTAAGCTCATGAAAAATTTCATAGGAATGATCTACTTTCAGATAGTGGGGAAAACATGTCCAAATAAGGATGCATTCAATTGAAAACAGAACATATGAAACAAAGTAGTTTAAGCAATAAAGGGAGTGCATGGGATCATAATCATACTACTAAAATATCTACAGACAGAAGAGATTTCAGGTTAGGCTTGGTCTAGTAGCTCTCTGCCCCGAGAATGTAGGCTCCATGTGGGTAGTTTTTCTATCTTGTTTCCTGCTATGTTCACGATCTAGTACATTGCATGCAAGGGGGTAGGTACTCAAAAAATTCATGTTACATGGAAAAAAAGGATGGTTTAAACTGATTAAAATGGAAAGTGAAAAACTGGAAGAATATAATCCCATTTATGAAAGTTTGCTTATACATTTACCTATTTAAATATGTACCTATATATGTTTAGAAAGCTATTTGGAATGATATTCACCAAAATGTTAACATTTTGGTAAAACGGATGTGGTAATATGGTAAAAACAGACACTGAGATTTTTGGATTATTTTTATATTTAACTTTGTAATTTGTATAATATTTGAAATTTTTACAACAATCAGAAATCCTCTTTTTTTTCTTCCTAAATAGTAACTCCTTTCAAAAGAAGAAAAGCCAAGCAGCACCAATATAGTTGTTTAAAGTCCAAGGTATCCCTAGCATTTTGAATTTACAAATAACTTTTTTTTTCACATCTCATGAAAACTTTACTTCTTTTAAGAGATGATATACAGACACTCTAGACCATCATTTTATTTCCAGCTTCCATTAATTAAGTCTATCCTACCAGCACAGGTAGTAAGATTATAGGCCTGGTGTTGTCCCTCACAGCACCTTTAGTTACTCTTCACTTATTAAAACTGTATTATTGGCTACATATAAAATATTACATGTAATAAATGTATAATAGAGCATAATACTACGAAATCCTGTGTACCCACCACCCATTCCAAGAACTAGAGCTTTACCAACAAAATGTATCTTTTTATGTTGCTTCTCTCCTATGGCAAATCCATCCTTTCCCCCTGAGATAAACAGGTGCCTGAATGGGATCTTTATCACTCACTTCCTTTAATATAATTTTATCACATGCATATGCATGCCTATATAATACTTCATTTATTTTGTCTTTGAACTCCACAAAAACTGGTATCAAACTGCATGTTATCTTCTCAGACTTGCTTTTTCTCTCAATATTACGATTCTAAGACCCTTCCATACTGTGTATGTTTTTGATGACTTTAAATTTTTTCCAAATATGTTTACAGGCATTCTTTTGTTTATCCTCATCCATGTTCCTGTGGAATAAAGACAGTAAATACCTTAAAGATGAGGAAACTGAGGCCAAACAATCCTGGTGTTCATTAAAATGCCATAAAGAAAAATGGCCAAAAAAGAACCCCTAACCTAATAAGATGGGATCCCTGTGTCTTGTTTTCATTTGTTTAACAAACACTCCAATATCATACAATTGCCAGACATTGAGCTAAGTTTGAATAAAAGAAACAACAAGAACTCTTATCACAGTGGAATTAACAGTTGGTTGGGGAGAGTCTCACAATATGTTTCAATATCACGGGAAAAATATGTAAAGCACCTAGTACCACACAAAGTGCTCAGCAAAAAGTGGTTTTCCAAGCTCTTACTTAGGCTTTTCCCTCATTTTAACAATACTACAATTGTACTAACTGTGTAATAAGAGAAAAGCCAACAAGTTATTAATGCTGAGTTTTTGTACACAAAGTTTATCTGTATGTCTTAGTGCTGACAGAAAGTTCCGGTCCTTTTGACCCTCCTGCCGGGACTGTAAAATATAATTCATGTCCCTAGCACAGGTCCCTCCCTTTGTTAAAATACTCTACACCAATACTCCAGACTCTGTGTTCCTTAATCTTATGCTACCCTCTAACTAAATTTTCCATGTTTCCCACACTGTTAACAGACGTTATATATATATATATATAAAACTGTTTATATACAGTTTATATATATATAACTGTTTATGCTGTTATATTATATATATATTTTTTTTAGTTTATAGATTTTATTTATAAAATCTATAACTGTTAATATATAACTATATATAACTGTTAATATATATATATATATATTTTTTTTTAGTTTATAGATTTTATTTATTTGACAGAGAGAGACACAGCGAGAGAGGGAACACACACAAGCAGGGGGAGTGGGAGAGGGAGAAGCAGGCTTCCCGCCAAGCAGGGAGCCCGATGCGGGGCTCGATCCCAGGACCCTGGGATCATGACCTGAGCCGAAGGCAGACGCTTAACGACTGAGCCACCCAGGCGCCCCATATATATATATATTTTTTTAAGATTTTATTTATTTATTTGACAGAGAGAGAGAGAGAGAGGCAGAGAGCAAGTACAAGCAGGGGGAACAGCAGGCAGGGGAGAATCAGCTCCCCACTGAGCAAGGACCCCTTTGTGGGGCTCGATCCAAGGACCCTGGGATCATGACCCGAGTTGAAGGCAGCCGCTTAACTCACTGAGCCACCTGGTATTCAAGGTTCTCTACAATCTGAATCCAATCAACCTCCTTGTACCATCCAGTATTTCAAACTTATAGCTCCCCAATCTGGTGCTATGTAATAGACCTCTGAGCCCTGCTCCTTCCTGCCTGTCAAACTATTAGGCCTGTAATCTAGCACCATGCAACAATTTTTAAATGAGCACAACCTTTGACAAGTAACAGTAATTTCAGTAAATTTAATCTAAGTTAAACATAACACGCACAAACATTTTAGTCTTAAGAATTTTCTTCACAACAGTGACAACTGGCAGTAACTTAAATGCCCAACAATAGGGAACTGGTTAGTTAGAACACATCTCTAAAGCAAAATAATGTGCAATCCCTTAAAACTATTAACGGCCATAGATTTATATGAAACTTAAGTTTTAGAAAGAAGTTATGAAACAGTGGGGTCACATAATCCATTTTTCTAGCGTGCATGCACTGAAACAAGTATGGAAGGTAGGCACCAGGATATTAGCAGTGCTTTTCTCTGGGTGATGGCAGACATTTTCTTCCATTTGTGTCTTCTAATTTCTAAAGTTAATATTCCGCTCTATATAATGAGGTGAAAATAAACTCATGCCCATCTTTCCAAGCCCAGTTTAAAAAGATTTCCTGTCTCTTCCCTTCGCCCCAGAACTTTTCCACATCTCCCGCCTCACTTCCTACAGCACAGGATGCCTCTCTCTCGGGGGTATTTATTAACTCCTAACCCGCCTAACACCAGCGTTCACATCCTATCTCTCCTACACGAGCAAGAACTCTGCGAGAAAGGCTGTTACACTGCACGTGGTTGTTCCAGCCACAGTGCCAGGCCCAACCCAACCGCGGCTACCAAGAACAGAACAGGAGATGACATCGTTCCGCTCGCCTCAGCACAATCACGTGGTCGCAGGTGCACGTGATCCGTGGCTTCGCAATAAGTAGAATGACGCACTCCGGTTCAAGTTCTCGCATTTTACATCCCTCTCTACAGTCAGGTCAGCGGCCTGAGCCTAGGCCTCTTTTGAGTGCGGAACCGCGGGTTTCTCAGAAATTACCTGTTTCCAGAGCCGGCTTCACGCACCCGCACGGGGTCGCTGTGGGCTGAGGCCCCGTCTCCTCCAAGACGCGCATGGCTACTACTCACTGAGGTGTCGACTCGACGCGACAGGCCTTCCGCTTCCGGTCTCCGAGCCTGGTGCCTGCGCAGTAGCCGCCCTGGCGGGGTGGTGCGGGTCCGGGGCCTGGCGCATGCGCGGGGAGTGGGACGCGCTGTAGGCGGCCGCAGCTGGTGGCACCAGTAGGGTTTCGATTTCCATTTCCCGGCCTCCGTTCCTCTCCCGGACGTGGCTCGCTGTTCCCTGCCGCTGACCCGCTGCGATTCCCTGCCAGTCAGCGACTCAGAATTACCGCGCTTGCGAAGGGGGACACTTCGATGAAGATTTACGCACTGAGATGGCTCTCTCAAACATTAATATAAACAACCTACGTGTCCAATGAATGACTCTGAATTTTAAAAAGGATATGTATATGCAGTTACCACATAGCACAACGATCGGATGTTAGGAAATTAGAAATTCTTGAGTGGTGGGAATGCACATGATTATTTATACTTCTGTGTACTCCCAATTTTTCCACAATAAAAACGATGTTTTGTCAGCAAGGAACCCTAAGTAAGCCTTATTTCACGTCTAATGGATGAGGAGCGTCACACTGGAATAGGGGTTAAGAGGTGGGGACTTTTTTGTGTTCCATACCACGCGGGAACTGAAGCAAGAATGAAATTGAGAGTCAATATGCCATGTACATGGGAGAGATTGTGATCTTTGTTTCTGGGCAGCTATGAAAAGTTGAGAGCCAACAAGAATCCTGTTTTCATCCCATGCGATGACCAGTTATCCTTGCAGCGATACTATCCCTTCGCCTACTTACTTGTAAGGTCATCTCTCCCCTATATCAAGTTTCTCTGTACATATAATTCTGTTTCTGGGTTTTTTTTTTTTTATCCTGTTTGGGGTGGGGGGAACATATGGCTTGCAATATGAAATATTCAAAAGCGTGGAAGTCCACAGATTTTAAAAGCTCAACCATGAACATCTGTTGCTAAACCTTTTCATTTGTCGTGGAGTTATAAATCACTAGTAGAAAACAACCAGCCAAAGATATAAAGAGAGGGTTGTGGTTTAAAACACACACACTTTGGGGCGCCTGGGTGTCTCAGTCAGTTAAGCGTCCGCCTTCGGCTCAGGTCATGATCCCAGGGTCCTGGGATCTAGTCCCATGTAAGGGCTCTGCACTCAGCGGGGAGCCTGCTTCTCCCTCCCCTCCCTGCTCCGGCTCTCTCTCGCTATCTCTGTCTCTCTCCAATAAATAAATAAAATCTTTAAAAAAATAATAAAAATAAAACACACACTTTAAAATTGATCAAATTCATATATGTGTTCTCTGTCCTCTGTCCATGAAAATTTGGAAAAGAATGCTATTAATCTGTTTCCAGGAGGAATGCCATTAATCTGTGCTCCTGCAGAAACAAGTTTGAGAACAATTGAGCTATGTACACTTTATAAAACTGGGGCCGTAATAGCTGCGTTTGCCACTAGATGGTGGTGTTGAAAGTAATGTCTCGCTTAATTTGTGGACAGACTAGTGCGGAAAATGAGAGGTATTTGCCCTCCTGACCCTAGATATCATTATCTAATGATAATCATGCAAAATAACGCATTACCGAGTGTGACAGTACTGCGATGCAAAGGAGGTTTGGAAACACTGATGAAGCAGCTTGCTACATCTAAATTTCAAAGGTAAATTTTCTTTTTATGGAAAACAGGAACTTAAATATGTAGCACTTTTATTATGTGATCTGAGAGGCTTTTTATTATCCTTTCTAGAGTTATATCTGATTATTTGTAGTTTATAAGGCAACTGTTTATTTGGAGGTGAGACCTAGGAATCTGCCTTTAAAAAAACCTAAATGATTCTAATATAGGTGGTCATCAGCCTACACTTAGAGAGACACTTCTCCTTATAATGGTTCTTAATCTTCCATTTGGATGAAGTATCCCTTTGAAAAGCAATTAAAGCTTTGGGACTTCTCATGCATAATTTTAGATTTAAAAGCATAGGAATCATGGATTTTTAAGAACCACTATTGTACCTACCATGAGAGGAAAGTAGCACAAAGTAGGGGTAAATGGTGGCAAAACTTTTGATTCTGTGACCTCAAGGTTCAAAGCCAAAGAAGAGAACTGGAAAATGTTTAGATGCACACTGGTGCTTGAATGAGAATAGTGAGAAAGCAGAGGTTGTGTGTATACAGGGAGGGGGGTAAGAGGACAAGCAGAAAGGGTCCTAAGAGGTAAGAAGAGAAGATCCCTCTCCTTCTAATGTACTATATGCCTCATTCCATCTACTTCCCCATCTCTTTCACCTTTATGCCTCTGTGCATTGTACATATGCAAGTGTCTTATGGTTCATCTTAATGCAACTCTCTTAGAACATGAAACTTCCATTTACTCTTTTTCCTCTAATGTTGACCCACTCTGGCAGGTGAATTGAGACAAGATTTCTTAAGATTAGACCCAGCATGAAAAGCACTGAAGAAGTTAGATGTGACTTTAGGTGAGTACCCAGCCTCTCTGAGGCTATTCCCTCATCTGTAAAACTGGAATGATAATCACTGACCCGCCCATTTCACAGACTCCTGTGCAAATCAAATAAGTGTATATGAAAATATAAATTCTGAAGTGCCATCCAGATGTAAATGACTATTATATGGTAATGCTGCCCTCAATATGTCACTGGACTAATATAACGGGGTGTGAGTAATCCCTGTATGATAAATATATCCCGGGAGGAGAAAAAATGTAATGGTGGTGGGGGGAGTGGGTGCAAACAGGAGGGAAAAGCATTGTAACCTCCCACTCTACCAGTGGCCCTCAGCTGTAGCTGCACATTAGAATCACCTGGGGAGCTTTTCAAATACCCTAAATGCAATGTTGTATCCTAGACTGGATCCTGAAGCAGAAAAATGGCATTAGTAGACAACTAATGAAATCCAAATAATGGTAATGTCACTGTCTTAATTTCATAAGTTTTTATGAATGGACCATGGTTACAGAACATGTTAACATTAGGATAAACAGGGTGAGAGGTATAAACTTCTGTACTCTCGTTAAAAGTTTTCTATAATTTCTAAAATTATTTCTCAAAAATATTTAAAACAAAAAAGCAATTTAAAAAATTAATATGTATATGCTTGGATGCCATCCTAGACAGGTAAATCAGAATCTCTGGGGAGGTGTCTGGACGGCTGTAATTTTGAAATCTTCCCCAGTGGTTCTAATGGATCCTGAGGGTTGAGAACCTCTTTCTACACTGTGAATGCTTGTGAGAACTGGGATTCTATCTTGTTCTTCGCTGTCTAGCCTAGTACCTAGCACAGTGCCTCTGTACCTATATGGAGAGCTTGTAAAATTGTGTCCTTGCTGAACTAAACCTTTACTTGTAAAAATATCCTTGACTTTGAGTCTTCTGTACTAATAGATGGAAAACTGCAGTTTTCAGATATTTTCCCACCCAGAATAACTCCTATTCCTGCCCCCAGTCTCTTTCATTTTCAGCTAACCCTGACCATTATCACCAGATAGATATTCTTAAAATACTAAAACTGCATCGTTCAAAAGTCTTACTTAGTTCCACATTACCTAACACATACTTCTTAGGTATGCAAAATTCTGTCCACTCTAATAATATGAGATTTTTAGCCTATTAGCCTGCTATTCCACATGGACCGTGCATCAGCTGTAGTTTGCATGTAGTTCTCTTGAATATGTCCTGAATTCATCCTTCTCTGTGTCACATACAATACAATAAAGCCACAATCCTCACCTACAGTACAAATCTTTTCCATCTTTCAAGGCTCCTTGAAGATGTAATTTTTTTAGGTCACTCCAGCAAAAAAAGAAAAAAAAGAAAAAGTGAGTGTTTCCTCTATTGTATCTACTCTTCAAATGACACTAGCATTTACTATTATTTATATTCTGTTTTATTCCCCTCACAAGACTAGATTAAACCCCTGGTAATGGTGAAACGTGTAATAAAGATTTAATATACATTCTGCACAAATACAATATTTAAAAAGGAAAAAGAGAAAATCAGAATTCAAACACTCCAGTAAACTGTATTCATCACTCATCACCTCAAAATATCTTTGAAGGAGTCCCAGAACAATTGTTAAAATTAACTTTAAAAGCTTACCAAGTCTGAATAAAATGTTGAAGCTATTGTTACATTGATAAGTGAACAAAGTTTACAAAAAAACTATCACTCCCCCAGATTTTAAGTGTTCAGACAATACTTTCTCTACTTTTAAGAATTAACCAAGGAAAAAATAAATTAAAGGAATTAACCAAAGAAAGGTTTGTTCTTAAGGGGTGGGATCAGTTATTCAGCCATCCCTTTCCCATTTCTGTCTCTCCCCACCACTATCCTCACCCCAATATACATATACATATACACACACACACACACACGCACATGCACACACACACATTAGCAGGATATCATCTACGTAATAGAGCCTGAAAAAACACCTTCGTTCTCCCAGATACAGTCTATACATGAAAAAAAAACGCTTAAAATATTAATGGGTGTTGTAGAGATCTACAGTGTTTTGAGAAAATCACACACATATATTAAGATGTGTATTTTCTTGCACAACTATTGATGGTTGAGCATTGTTAAAACAAAACATAACTAAAGATGTCATTTTCTGGATGAATTTCTTGAGGAACGTTTGGAATTGCTGGTATCTCTGGTTCTTCTGCTTTGGGTTTTTCTCTCATTTCTGTAAAATAAAATATGAAAATAGGTTCAATAAATGGTATTGAAACAATTGACTACCTAGAGAAAAAAAACTCTACCTCATACCTTGCACAAAAGCAAATTTCAGATGAATTAAAGATTTAAATATTAAAATACCATAAGTGTTGTAGGAACAATAAAATGTTTTTTATAATCTTAGGATTAGAAAGGCCTTTCTAAGCAGAACACAGACCAGAAACCATAAAGGAAAAGAATGACTGGTTTGAATAACTAAATATTAAAATCATGACAGTTTTGAATAAATAAAAATTAAAAATTGGGGCGCCTGGGTGGCTCAGTCATTAAGCGTCTGCCTTCGGCTCAGATCATGATCCCAGGGTCCTGGGATCGAGCCCCACATCGGGCTCCTTGCTCAGCGGGAAGCCTGCTTCTCCCTCTCTCACTCCCCGTGCTGTGTTCCCTCTCTCGCTGTCTCTCTCTCTGTCAAAAAATAAATAAAATCTTTAAATAAATAAATAAATAAAATCTTATCATGTAGATGACAAAAACCACTATAAATAAAGTTAAACCAAAAACAACAGGGAAAATATTTATAACTTATATGTAGGTGAAAGCTTAATAACTATTATATAGGGATTTTTAAAATCAATCCAAAAAAATCAAATTTAAAATGGAACAGGAATTCGAACAGGCAAGTCTCAAAAGAAAAAATTCAAATTTATAACAGTCATGAAATTCAAATTCATGATAATACTAATGCCTAGTAGCAGTAGTCATTTAAAAAGTGGAAATTGAAACAATTCAGTTGTTTGGTTTTGGTTTTTTTTAACCTAACATATAGGAAAAGGTTTTTTATTTTTATTTTTTTAAAGATTTATTTATTTTAGAGAAGGGGGGGCAAGAGCAGGGGAAGCGGCAGAGGGAGAGGGAGAGAGGATCCTCAAGCAGGCTCCCTGCTGAGCGCAGACCCTGACATGGGACTCAATCCTAGGACCCTGACATCATGACCTGAGCCAAAATCAAGTCAGACATTTAACCAAAGGAGCCACCCAGGTACCCCAGAAAAGTTTTTTAAATGTAATCATATGAAGTATTGGCAAGGGCCTAGAGGAAAGACACATATAAACTCTTGGTTTGTGTGGGTTGCTACAATATTTGTGGAGGTTAGTCTGACTGAATGTATCCAAACATTAAATGTGGGTACACTTTGGCCCAGCATTTCAATTTCTAGGGATTTATCCAAGAATATAATCAGACAAACTTAAGCTTCCAGTGCCTCAGTTTCCTTATCTATGAAATGGGAATAATATTGTTTTTCTAGTAGGGCTTTTAACATTGAATAAAATAATTCACACAAAAGGTTTAATAGTTTCTGGCACATAGAAAGTGCCCAATAAATGTTACTTCCAATGATGTTCATTGAACACTGTTATAATAGTAAAACTTGGCAGCCATAAATGTTCGTCATTTCAAAGATTGGTTGAACAAATTATTGCACATATAACACCATACCATACAACTGTTACGAAAGATGTCATTAAGATGGCCATGATATATATTGTATGTGAAAAAATGCAGGTTACAGAATAGGATGTATTCTACTATCTCACTTGTTAAAACAAAGGAAAACAACCTTCCGGATGAGGATCAGAGATAGGAGATGGTATTAGAGTGGACTTACTCTATATTCACTTACATATTGCTCTCATTTATCATAATGAACATTCCTAATTCATTATTATGAATATTTTCTAATCAGTAAAAAGGGTACATATTTCCATTCGTTTGGCCAGACAAAACCCCGAAACAAGAAAAGCATGAATTAATTGCCCACATTAACCTTGGCAAGAATGAACCTCTTAGAACGGTGCCCTGTGTGGATGAGAGCTGCTTCTCCAGCAGGGGCTCCTGTCGGCACAGGCCCATGCTTCACCTGTCTGCTTTTTACTCTAATTTTTTCAAGGTATTTCTTCAAAACCTGTACCTGTGGGAACCCAACTAACCCCATGCTTTTGTTGCACTCATCTTTTAGGAACGAGAACAAATAAGCTACCAGAGGGATTTCTTTAGAAAACAATTCCCTGGGGAGAACTCTGGTCTGGTAGATTCAGCCCTTACACTGTCTACGGTATTGTACAAAGGGAATCGAGGTTCTCGCTTAAGTCAAACTGAAGAAAGATCACATTATCTTAAAAGTGTTATGCTTAGGAGAAAGCTTTTCAGGAACAGACATTGAAATAGAGAGGGGTTTTGGCAAACCTGATAAATCCTACAAAAATGAGTTCCTCAGTAACAGGATCATATTTTGTACCTTTATAACTCCCTTGGTACCTTGTACCCTGAACTTACTTGCTTTTAGTTTGCTGGGGAATTTTCATTCTCAAGAAAAACTGTATTCCTGAAGCTTTCTTGTTAATTTAAACTTGATTGTTCTTTAAAATATTTTGTACATAATTCATCTTATGTTGGGTTCATTTCACTTCACTGGCTAAAGCTTCCCAGAATGGAAAGTATGTCAAATACCTACTATACACACTTATATTTTCACCAATTATTTTCTTTTAATTCTTCATAAATGTGCCAAACAGACATTGGTTGGGTGAAAAACATTTTTTACTTGAAACTGGCTAATGACATTAATGATATCCTTTACGATAACGGGAGATACTCTACGATTGTTAAAGAAGGCTATAAATCACCACTCTGAGGGAGATGTATCTATGTTAGTGCTCTAATTATAAATGGGGACCAAAACCCCATTAAGTGGCAGTGTCACTGACTTATCCCAATAAAACACCCTACCTCGAGGAGAAGTATAAACATCCTTAGCATCCTCCTGGTGTGCTTTAGGATCCTGGCCTTGGGGCCCACCTGTTTCTTGGTATGGTTCTGGAAAGCATTCTTTAGGCAGATCCTTATTTTTATATGCCTTAGTAGAAAGATCTTCAGGCTCAGGTGTTTCTTGGTATATTCCAGGTGAATAGTCTTCAGGCCCAGGTGTTTCTTGGTATATTTCAGGTGAACAATCCTCAGACCCAAGTGTTTCTTGGTATATTTCAGGTGAACAGTCCTCAGGCCCAGGTGTTTCTTGATATATTTCAGGTGGATATTCCTCAGGAGCAGGCATTTCTTGGACTGTGTTATGAGAGGATGCTTTAGGCACAGCAATTTCTTTATATGTTTCATACAAGAAGTATTCAGGTTCAACCTTTTCTTCGTGTGTTTTTGTAGAAAGGTCTTTAGGCGCAACTATTTCTTCTGTTTTAGGAAAGAAGCTTTCAACCTCAGCCATTCCTTGATCTGGTTCAGAATTGTATTCCTCAGGTTCAGCTCTTTTTGGGTATGTTTCAAGAGCATACCTTTTAGGCATACCTGGTTTGGGGAATGCTTCAAGAGAGCATCCTTCCAGGTCAGCTATGTCTTCAGGTGTTTTAGAAGGAAGGACTTTGACTACAGCTGTTTCTTGGCACATTTTAGGAAAGAGGGCTTCAGGTTCAGCCATATCAGGGCACAATCTGGAAGGATGGTTTTGAAATACGGCTGTTTCTTGGCACATTGTGAGAGAGAGGGCTTCAGGTTCAGCCATATCTGGACACATTTTAGAAGGATGGCCTTGAAGTACAGCTGTTTCTTGGCATATTTTAGGAGAGAGGGCTTCAGGTTCAGCCACATCTTGGCATGTTTCAGAAGGATGGTTTTGTACCATTGTTTCTTGTAACTCAGAAGAATTTTCCTGATGTATAATGCTTTCTTGATCCACTGCAGAAAATTGTCTCTCAAGCACAACTTTTTTGGGAGAGGCTACCAGAGACAGCACTTCAGTTATACTCCTAGGCGGTTCAGTTTCTTTCTCCATAGGTGCCAGTGCTTTCTCCATCATGTCCTTTTGAAATTGTGACTGAGGTTCCTCCTTCAGTTCTGTATTTTGTTGTCTCTTTCTGCCTCTTTTATTTCCTTTTCCTGTCCTTTGCCGCTTGTATTTTTTCTCTCTGTGGAAGATCAGAGTTAGTGTCAGCAACGGGGCTACAGGATTGGAAGAAATGCTTTGCGGTAACAGCCCCAGGTCTCCTGCCTGCCGTGTTGCATGACCATGGACAAATCGCTTAATCTCTCTAGGCCTCAACCTCCTTGTTTGTAAAATGAAGGAGTAGTGCTAGATGTTCTCCATTGTCAGGAGATGAAATGTCCCTCGGGGACTTTTTGTCTCTGACACCTGGCTCACACAGAATCTTCTTGGTGAGTGTAGAGCGCAGGTGTGTGTTTGAGAGCATACACTTAAAGATTGGTTATGGGAAACGTATAACTCATGTTATAAAAGAATAGATTGGCATGCTGGTTTATACAGTAGTCTCTTTGGGTTTAGTCTGTGTGAGTTAGTCCCACTATGCCCTGGGCCAACGGATACAATTGTGTTTCTAGATCTGCAATCCAGGCACAGCTCCTTGTCTGTGCAGGCTGTAGACAGAAGATGTATATCTAATTGCTTATCTAATTCAGCGTCCTGTGTACAGAATCCTAAATAGCCGCGATACATGTCAAATGAGATGTACTGTAAGCTGGGTCAAAAGCTGCAAAACCATTTCTGGAAGTAAAGAAGCCTGGTGGAAAGGCATGAGTGGCCATATTATACCTACTCCAAATTAATAGCTAGATGAAGGATCTAAAAGATAAAAGGATACGCATGGAAATTGCGGCAATGGCAAGTTGTTGGGTACAGCAACCATCACCGAATACAGATGGCTAATGCAGATGGGCTGGGGGCGTGGGGAGGAAGAGGTACTATAAATAAACATTTCATCATTTTTCTAAACCTATTGAAATTCTGTTCCAGGCTACCTGCTCTGTGGAGCCTTTTCTTAGAGATCACAGGCTGAAATGCTCTCCTTGCTCAGGATTTATGATGAGGGTCATGCTTTCAGGTGAGGAACATAGCCTGCCTCAGACTCTCATTACTTCTGGGGGAATATTCTTATAGTAAATATTTGTATTTCTTTTAGCAAACTAGATAAAACCAGTGCTCCTATGTCTCTGCAGTGCTCATAATTCCTTGCATACTTAAATGGGTACCCTATTCTACCTTTGTTTATGTTTGAAGATTTCCATAGTTAAATTTTTTTTAAAGGTTGCCTCACAAAAACCAGTTTGAAATCAATTTAAAAAGTTACATATGTAATAAGACAGTAAAAAATAAGTATTAAAATAATACAGAAGAAAATGTTGTGTAAAAATGATAGGATGACGCTTCAGCATTTTAGAGTTTCATTCCAAGTAACAAAGGACACAAGATAATTTATAAAGTCCTTATTGTCAGATTTTTAAAAGATGGTGTATGTGACTTTTTCAGGAAACACTTACTTCATCCTAGATATTAAATCCTAAATAATTTGTTAGGTAGATCTCTATCTGAGGGATTCTGAGTTATGTTCCATGTTCTTCATGGTAGTTTTTCAAAAGATGCAAATATATCTATGTGGCCTAAAATTTAATCCAGACTCTGTCACTGATCAGCTATGTGATCATGGACAAGTCATTTAAACTCTCTGTGCCTTGGTTTCTTCATAGGTAAAATGGAGTAAATGGTATCTGTCCAACTTCAGGTGGTTGTTGAAAGAATTGCATATAATAAGGGCGCCTGGGTAGCTCAGTGGGTTAAGCATCCAGTGCTTGGTTTTGGCTCAGGTCATAATCTCAAGGTCCTGAGATTGAGCCCCATGTTGAGTTCCCTGCTCAGCAGGGAGTCTGCTTCCCCTCACCCATTCCCCCCACTCATGCACTCTCTCTCTCTAAAAGTAAATAAATTAATTTAAAAAAAAGAATTGCAGGGGCGCCTGGGTGGCTCAGTTGGTTAAGCGACTGCCTTCGGCTCAGGTCATGATCCTGGAGTCCCTGGATCGAGTCCCCCATCGGGCTCCCAGCTCAGCGAGGAGCCTGCTTCTCCCTCTAACCCTCCCCCCTCTCATGTACTCTCTCTCTCTCATTCTCGCTCTCTCTAATAAATAAATAAATCTTAAAAAATTGCATATAATAACTTGGATGAATGAATTATTCAACTATAAATTAGTATTCATATTAATACAGGAAGCACAGGGCTTCCTATGAGCCAGGCACTGTTTTGAGCAATTTACTTATTCTGTTATCTCGTATAATCTTCACATCATCCACTTATGAGGCAGATACTATTATTATCTCCATTTTGCAGATGACAAACCCGAGGCACTTTCTTGTTCAAGGCCAATTGGCTAGAAGTGGGGGAGCCACGCTTCAAATCTAGGCATTCTGGCTTTAACAGCCAGGGCTCTCAACCATTACACTCCCCTGCTTGTCTCTGGAACCAATAAGGTTTCACTGTGTGGTATGTTGTAGTAAGAACAGCCCTCAGTAATATAGAGATGTGTCACAAGAGCATGGCCAGCCAGCTGCCAAGAGGCTCACCAAGGTGTCATCTACTTCAGTGACTTTTTCAGCCTTGCCCCCGCCCCAACCCAGCAAGCTCAGAAACCCAATTCTATCAGCACACTGAGACTAACTCCATTTATCAGGGATAGAACTCATCAACCAGCTCAGAGAGACTAATATTAAACCTAAAGACCAATTTTTAAGTGAACAGTGAGAAAAGCAGAGTCACATAGCAGAGGATGTTTGGACTAACAGATGAATGTAATTCTTTCTCTGTAGCAAGTATTTGAGAAGCCAAGTAATGATCAGAACATTGCTTGGAGAGTATGGAATTAGGGGAGCTAATAGGATATTCTTCAATAGAGTCACCCGCCACAGGACTCGAGTATAGAAGTTTCTGCTATAACGTAATATAACGTAATTCCTGGAAAACCTTTCTTCAAAATCATACACTAAAAGTACAGTGCTTGTGGGGAAAAATAGAGTTAAGGCAAATGACTCAAATCCTGTGCAACTTTTTTGTTGTTTGTTTTTATTAAGTAGGCCCAATGCGGGGCTTGAACCCTCAACCCTGAGATCAAGACCTGAGCTAGATCAGAAGTTGGGGGCTTAACCGACTGAGCCATGGAGGCACCCCTGTGCAACTTTTTAACACTAACAAAAACAATAATGGGTACCCGGGAGATAAATTGAGTAGTACAGACAGGCAGCTTACCCTGGCTGGAGGCTGCCTGGGGCATAGCAAAAATACACAAAACAGCAGTGTAAATGCAGGCTTTCAGCTGCTGAGATCATGCAAATGCTGGTGGTGCTCTGAGCCAGCAGGGCTGCCCTTGGGCTGGGCACAGGGCTTGGGCAAGTGCAACCTACATGTGGAGAGCTGTGCAGGGCCAGTCCTGTCCTCTGGGGAAGGAGCCTTGGAGACAGGCTGAAAAGGACCCTGCTTATGCAGCAGCCAAGCTGAAGGCTTTTCCCTTTCCCACCAAAGGTTTGAATTGCATTCCCTTTTGACTGGGAAAAATCTCGAACCAATACAACTTCTATATTATACTGACATCGTTCTCCTATTTACCAATCATATGTGAGCTGATTGGTGCTGTAGCAGAATAGCCGGTAATGCAGTCCACTGGGGTGAGAGGTGCCCTTTCTCCAGAAAAGTGCTAAAACATCTAGGTTGTACTTTTTTTTAAACGATGCTTGGAAATATGTATACCTATTTTATCTTTGCCATCGAAAGAAACATTTTTGCAGCAATGAAGAAATGCAAATCTAACTGCTAATTTAACAACAACAACAACAATAATAAAAATATAAGAGTGTTTAGATGAGTGGTTCTCAACTGGGGGCAATTTTGCCCCTTCATCACCCCCCTCCCCATGTCCCATGCCAGGAGACATTTGACAATGTCTGGAAACATTTTTGATTGTCACAATGTGGGTGGGGGAGTGCTATTACTTTCTAGCTGCCAGAGATGCTGCTAAACATCTACAATGCACAGAACAGCCTCCCACACAAAGAATTATCCTGCCCACAGCATCAACAGTGCCCAGGTTGAGATACTCTGGCTTAGATGAGTGTTGCACGTTGGCTCCTTGGACTCCCCATTTCTATCTCCAAGCATCTCCAAGTACCTCTGTTTTCATACTCCTATTCTAAATGGATGCACTTAGAAGCTGCCTCATTTATAATCATGGTCTTGTACTCCCCCACTGAGATTACACACAGGTGACTTTGCTTGGAGATTTAAAAACTCCTACTCTTCCATCACTTATTTCCATGGTTTACTCCATGGAGAGTTAACGCACTCATTCAATTAGGATTTTACTAATTGAAAGCGTGGAAAACTAACCTGAAGTTCTCCTCAAAGTTATCTCCTGCTCCCAACAAGATGCTTCTATGTTTATATCACCAGAGTAATAGAACACCAGACCTCTCTACAATATAATTCAACTGCCTGGGGCTTTTATTTAAAAAGAACAGGAATAGGGACGCCTGGGTGGCTCAGTCAGTTAAGCATCTGCCTTCAGCTCAGGTCATGATCCCAGGGTCCTGGGATCGAGTCCCGCATCGGGCTCCTTGCTCAACAGGGAGCCTGCTTCTCCCTCTGCCTGCCACTCCCCCTGCTTGTGCTCTCTCTCTCTCTCTCTGACAAATAAGTAAATAAAATCTTTAAAAAAAATAAAAAGAACAGGAATAAAATTCTGTTCCAACCCCTTTACTAGCTATGTACTTTAGGCAAGAGATTTAACCTTTGAAGACTTGGTTCCTTTTTTTTTTTTTTTTTTTTTTGTAAAATGGGGATAACAGCTCCCAATTTATGGGATTGTTGGAAAGATAAACATAGTATGTAAAAGCACTCAGCACTACTTGACCCACAGCATATACTTGACAAATATCAGTTCCTTTTCCCTTGCAATGATACTATACCCAAAATGCCATTGCAAATTTTGCTTCTCTTGTGCTTCAGCTTTCCTTTTCCTGAGTTGCTCTCTGTTTCGCAAATTCCAAGTTCCAATGACTTCTGTAGGATCAAAATGGAAGTTAGAGGATGCAGTGATAAATTGTGGCATTTATCAGCAAGAGTCCTATGGCAGAGTGGTAGAACCCCTATACTAGGTGTCTGTTTTGTTCCTAGCTTTGGGGGGACAAGAACCATATCTTATTTATCCTTGTACCTCCAAAGAATGCCTAGGAACAAACATTCAGTAAACATTTTTAAACGAAAGGGTCAGTACATAAGTGTGCTATCAACCCATTAATTTCTTCAAAATAATTTTACATATTATAGGAACATAAAAGAAAAAAATTAGCCATGTTCTGCCATCCTTAACATTATAACCCATTTTCATTTTATTTCTCATACCCATCTAGCCCATATATTACACAAATTTGTAATGATAGCATACCATATATCATTATTAATCTAACATTATGTCAGATATATTTTCTATGAGATAGTCCTTATAACTTTAATCAAGTTGATGTGTTCCTGTTTGCCCAGTCATTCCACTTGTATTGGTTGTTGCCAATTTTAAGGTTATTTTTTTTTTTTTGCCATTGTAGATCAAATTATAATAAGAATATTCATGCATACAGCTTTTTTCCTTTTGAATTTTTTTCCTTAGGATGATGTTTCTCCAAGTTCTTTGGAAAGTTATCAAAAAAAAGGTTCTGTTGACTTTTTGTTTTTTTGTGAAAAGTTAATGGGTCTTCTTAGAGCCTGTAAAGTGATTACAAACTTGCACTGAGATCCCCGAGAGCCAGAGCATGCCCTTGGACCACAGCACCTTTTGTTCTTAGGACAGAAGTTCTTATGGTGAACTTAGATGGAAGAATATTATACCTTTATTTTTACCTATGTCTAATTAAATTTCCTTCAATTATCAATGTAGGTGACAAACCACAGCAATTTTTGTGCAGTAAGTGACTTTGTCACCAAAAGAAATCAGATTTTTTTTCATATTACAATACAGTTGTTTCAGATACCTTAAAATATAATTTATTTGAGATAATATATTTGATTTGATACAATGGTTTTAGACCCACCTTAATATAATCTTGTTATTTAATACATCCATAAATAAGCATATATATTGTTGTATCACAATTTTTCATTTTGATAACTGTATCATACAGTTGTTTCCTTTGGAATCCTATCAATTTTATGTATTTAAAATATTTATTTTAAAAAGGGGTCTAAAGGTTCATCAGAATGCCAAAGGGATCCATGGCACAAAAAAGTTTTAAAAACTGTCTCAAGGCCTAGGGTTCTGCAAAAAACGTTTTGAGAAATGCCACTTTAGGACAGACTCAAGACTAAGATTAGTGAGTCAAAAGAATAAGCGACTATTACAGATGTGGCAATAGGTAGACCAGATCTCTTTCCAAAAATCATACCAAATTTACATTACCATAGAAGTATAAGTGTGTACTTGTTTTACCACAACCATCCAATACTGGGTATTTTCATTTTCTTTCACTTGAATATATTATTAGTAATTTACTTGCTATCTCCTTGTGTTTCTCTGGCTTACTAGAATCAATGCACTAGAAGTCACCTCAGAAGGTATACAACCCCAATCCTTCCCATCTAAGGTTATGTGAACATACTCAATTATGTCCTTTTTTGGAGCCAGATTCATAAAAATTAGGAAAATAATCACAGCCTCAGTTCTTCCCAACAGTCACTAAGACATCTGAGTGGCCACTAGAGACCTCTCAGGATCTCTTTCATTACCTGGAACATGGTTCTCTTCTTGATGAGGATTAGGTGTCTGATGGAGTTTCAAGTGAGATTGGTCCCTTCCCAAATCCATCTTGCTGTAATACCTTCCTGCTATTTGGTCTGACTTCCACAAGTAACCTTTTTAAAAATATCAAAAGCACCTAACAGTTAAACACACACAGACACACAGGCAGACAAATTTACTTGTCACTTAACTTCCCGCCTAAAAGTTTTATCTGGTTGGACCACAGCTGTTGGCTACTTCTACTTTCTTTATCACACCACACAGGTATGAGTAGGGGGCATGGTTGGTCCTACTATCCTCATCCTGTAGCATAGTTGCGAGTTATAGAGGGAGCCCCACGGCCACAGCCGGGCATGGCACGGCCTCTGGTAGAACAGCCACTTATTTCTGTCTGCCAAAAAGTACCTGAGTCTGATGGCCCTTTTTCCATATGGAAGTGACATAGTGTAGAAAGAACCCTAGGTCTAGGACCTAACCGGTCCATGTCCTAGAATAAGTCACCTCCCCTTTCTGTGACTCTTTCCTCATTTGCAAGGTGGGTAAATAATTCCTGACTTGCCCCCCTCACACAGTTCTTGTGAAAAAGTGAAAATAATGAATGTGAACATTATGAAGATGTGAAATTAATCTTACATGATTTTCCTGCATATGGCATTCTTTTTACCTTGATCTGTTGCAAAATAATGTAAAGTCTTGCTGTAGATGCTGTGAAATTTAGATGATAGACCCAAAGAACTAAATTAGGAATTCAAAGCAAATCTGAACCCTTTTCTGCTCACCTGATCATTGTCCAGTGACTCAAAATAACTAGTGAAATCCACTGTTACTTGTCCAGGAAAGATCAGAAAGAATTTCTTAATGAAAATATGACCCTGTTATGCCACAGAAATTAAGTTGAAACCAGAGGAATTACCCCATTCCCGGTTGGTCACCCCACTTGAGAAGGCAGGGAGGCACAGAGGACCATGACTGTTCAAGTAGGGAAGCACCACTGAACACACCTTGATCTGAGCAGCCCATCTGTGAGAAATGCAGGATTAACAGTATTCTAGAGTCATAGATTGCATTGAAGAGAGTTTGAACTCCAGTGTTGCTTAGGCAGGTTAGATAGCCTAGGGGGGCCAATTGACCTATCTACACATGGGGACAATATCGGTATCTATCTCCTGGTGTTATTGGATTGGGCAGATTAAATCAAATAATCTGTATAAAACATTTTATATGTGCCTGGCATATTGAACTTGCTTAACAAGTATTAGCTGCTTTTATTAATAATAAAAATATAGTAACCAGATTTTGGTAAACCAAGTCATGGGTTGTTTTTTTTTTTTTTTAGACTTTATTTTTTATTTATTTATTTGAGAGAGAGAGAGAGAGCACAAGTGGGCTGAGGGTTAGAGGGAGAAGCAGACTCCCTGCTGAGCAGGGAACCCGATGCGGGACTCGATCCCAGGACCCTGAGATCTTCGACTGGAGTCGAAGTCAGACACTCAACTGACTGAGCCACCCAGGCATCCCCCAAGTCATAGTTTTAAATGCACTAAAGAAATGCAGGAAATCTGAAAAGAATCCTTTATAAAGAGAAAACCTTTAAAATGTGAATAGGTGCCCCCTACTTCTCTAGACTAGTAAGGCATTAGAAGTAGAAGGGCCCCCAAAACCATCTAGTTCCCTCCCCCCATTTTATATAGAGATAAACTGAGAGCCAAGGAGAGGTATGATTTACCTGCCCCAAATTTTCTTACTTATTGCCAACAGCACCTCTTACTGATTATAAGACAGGTTATCTCTTCAGGCTTGATCTTGCCTGAGTATGAAAATGTATGTGTAGTGTGAATGGATGAGAGAAGCAAGTTTTTCAAACACTGGAAAATATCGAGAATTACATAACAAACACCCATATACCCAGCACCCAGACTTAATGTGATTTTCAGTCACCAGATCCTAATGCTTTAGCTTTAAGTTTCTCAGTTCTCCAGTCTTTCCCATAAGAAAAGATCTAAAAACTCATAACCTCAGAGACTCTCTCTTCAAAGGAGTCCTGGAGGGAATGGAAGGTGTAATTTGCAATTTGCCTCTTGACAATTTTTGGATTTTCAGATATAGGGTTTAAAGAAATCAAATATAAATTCAAAAATTTTAAAGTAATATGTTGGCTAACTGAATAAAAAATAAAAAAAAAATTTTAGGGCACCTGGGTGGCTCAGTCGTTAAGCGTCTGCTTTCGGCTCAGGTCATGATCCCAGGGTCCTGGGATCGAGCCCCACATCGGGCTCCCTCCTCGGGGGGAAGCCTGCTTCTCCCTCTCCCACTCCCGCTGCTTGTGTTCTTGCTCTCACTATCTCTGTCTCTGTCAAATAAATAAATAAAATCTTAAAAAAAAAAAATTTAAAGTAGTAGTGTTTATCATTTAAACTGGTATTTCAAATATTGGTCCCTTTATTTGATGCTTTAGTTCGTACTGGTTGTTTCTTATGATAGCTCAATAAAATAACCTCATAAAATATCTCTGGGGTACCTTACAGAAGATGCAGAAGTACTTCTTTTTTTTTTTTTATGTTATGTTAATCACCATACATGACATCATTAGTTTTTGATGTAGTGTTCCATGATTCATTGTTTGCGTATAACACCCAGTGCTCCACGCGCAGAAGTACTTCTTAATTAGAATGATCCTTACTCAGGGCTAATTACATTCAGTTCAATGATTCAGCAAACCTTAGGGAATGGCTCGTACTGTGCCAAATGTTGACCAAGACTGTCAGGACGCAAAGACCAACAGATGTAGTCCCTGAATTCTGGGCACCATATGCTCAAGATAGACATACGCATCTTTATTGTAAGGAAATAATAGATTCGTTAGCCTGCTGCAGGCTTCCTAACTTGATTCCACTCCTGCCTCATGTTCCCTTTATCTAGAAGCAGAATGTGGAGGGACTATGAGAGGGCGGGGTCTCAAGTTAACAGTAGTAGGGCCAATATTGGGTGGAGGGGGCCAGTGGAGGGACTTTGGAGCAAACTAGATTGGAAGTTGAGCAAGGTGTCTTTGATGTGATAAGCAGGCCAGAGCAGGAACTTGTCTGGGGCAGAAGTAGCCACACAGCAAGTTCAAAAGCCATAGTTCATTGTTCCTTCTCTCTGTAGAAAACTCTGGAGTCATTACCAGAATGTGAGATGTTAGCCATTAAAGGCTGGATATTTTTTAACAAATGCTGCCTGGTTCTAGAGTTATTTGCATATAAACACACGTGAAACCTCTCTCTAAGCGTCAAACTCTTAGGGGGTAGTCACCTCTCCTGACTCACCTTTCCATCCCCACAGTGTAATCTAGTGAGAGGCTGTCACAGGAGCCCCCCATAAATGCCCACACTCCTATATGTGGGGCATGCAGCCTGTGAAAGTACTTTGTACACTCAGAGGACCTGACCTGGCTATGACTTAATAATAGTAATCCCATTGTCTGTTCCAGAACTCTGCCTACTGTCATTCACTGCACCGTCCTATGTGCCGGAGATATGGCAGCTAAAAGACAAAAGCCCCTGCCCGTACAATCTACAGTCTAATGCGGAGAGAGAAACATTAAGCAAATTTTTTAAAAGTATATCAGATGGTGATGAGTATTTTGGAGAAAATTGAGCAGGGAACAATAGGCTAAGGAATGAGGGGAAGGTCGATGCTGGTTATTATTTAAATAGGGTGGTCAAGGAAGGCTTGATGGATAGCGTGACAGTTGAGCAGAACTGAAGGAGGGGCCAGCCAGGCTGATAGCTGGGAGGGCATTCCAGGCAAAGAGACATGGGCAAATGGCCTGCAGTGGTAGGAAATAGGTTCAGAGGGGTAAGTTTGTTGCATCTTGTAGGGATTTCTACTCTGATTGAGATGGATAGTCATAGGATGGTTTTGAAGAGAAGACTGATATGATCTGACTTATATATTTAAAGGATTATTCTGACTACTGTGTGGAAAATAGACTCTTAGCAATGGAGGAGGAGGCGGCGGAAGCAGGGAGACCAGTTAGAAGGGTCTTGCAATAATCCAAGTGAGCTGTGATTAAGCCTTGAACTGTGATGGGAGTGGTGGAGAAGTGGTCAGATTCTGGAGTAGCTTCCAAGTTGGATATGGAGTGAGAGATAGTCAAAGACTAAGACAAAGGTTTTGGTCTGAGCAACTGGAAGGATGGAGTTACCATTAATACATGAGGAAGGCTGGGAGGAGCAGGCTTGCAGGAGATGAGGAGTTTAGTTTGGGACATGCTAACAGATTAGGGAGGAAACAACAAAGGAACAGCCAGTGAAGCAGAGGAAAAAAGAAAAGTATAGTGTCCCAGAAGCCACGTGGAAAAGATGTTTCAAGGAGAAGGGAGTGATCAATTGTGTCAAATTTTACTAATAGGTAGAGTAGAAGAAGGATTGAGGGTTGTCTATTTCCTAACAATTCAATTAATTATAGATTGGAGCCCAGAGAGGTCATATAGGCAGGACGAAGCTACGTGATTTGCAGGGCCCAGTGCACAATGAAGATGCACAGCTCCTCCTACAAAAATTAAGAATTTCAAGTCAAGGGGCACCAGGGTGGCTCAGTCAGTTAAGCGTCTGACTTCAGCTCAGGTCATGATCTGAGGGTCCTGGGATTGAGCCCCACGTCAGGCTCCACACTCAGCAGGGAGTCTGCTTGTCCCTCTGCCCCTCCTCTTGCTCGTGCACTCTCTCAAAAAAAAATAAAAATAAACTCTTAAAAAAAAAAGAATTTCAAGCCGACCACAGCAGAAAATTAAACCCAGCACAGGGCCCTCCCTACTTTCACAAGTCTTTCGCTGGATCCTTGCAGCAGACATAAAATAACTATTATCATTTTTCAGATCAAGATACTGGTGCTAAATATCGAGTGATTTCGGGTCACAGGGCTAGAGTAAATCTGGAACCTGGGCCTTCAGCCTCCCAGTCTGGTGTTCTTCCTACAAGACCAAACCAGTTATTGAGGGAGAGAATGGCTTTTCTACCTCCTGACCCGTCTGGAGCAAGTTTAAATATTGAGGCCTTGTTCATGCATTTCGGAGGGCTGAATGAACCAGGCAGGTGTGGGAGGGAAGGAAACATGGCTAAGAGCTTCTGCCCTAGGGCTCTTATGATGCGGGTGAGCAGGGCACACAGGATACTTTTATCCCATCAAAAACATGATCTGACACAAGTGCTCCAAAGCTAATGTAGTTTTAGACTATACTGATAATTATAGAGCCCCCACACCAGGGGGAGATCAGAGTCCTGCTACACTGTGGCTTGTCATGCCATACCTAGAGCATCATACTGTGAGGACCATGTGAGTGATATTTGAGAATGTGTACGAAAAAGAGCAAAGGGTATGTAGCTGTACCATTTCCCGGCTGTGTAATTTGGGGCGAAATCGCTCAGTTCTTTCTAATCCTGGGCTTCTTCACTTGTAAAACAGGAAAAGTAAAACCTCACAGGGATTCTGCGAGAATGAAAGTGATCATGAGAGCTTTTTGTAGAATGAAAAGCCCTGTGGGGATAGGAGGTCCTAAACTTGGGCGGTGTTCATAGGTCCTGTTGGAGTGGTCTAATGATGCACCGAGGCATTTTACTAGAGTGCATTTGGGCACAAAAGTCAAGAAAGGGAAGATATCGT
Organism: Halichoerus grypus; assembly: GCF_964656455.1. NCBI lineage: Eukaryota > Metazoa > Chordata > Mammalia > Carnivora > Phocidae > Halichoerus > Halichoerus grypus. Next base: position 61,800,930 of record NC_135725.1, read on the forward strand.
GCACTTATTTTTCTTAGTGTTCCTTCCTTGCTAAAATACTTTTCCAAAGCTTTTGAATTCTTTTCAAAGAGCGGATCAAACTTTGTTTTCCTAAGGGGAGAGGGAGAGTTTCTGGTTTCCCTCTCTCACGGTCTGTGGATGCGTGATAAATGAGTTCTGTCTCTGCTAAAGCAGATGCTGCTGGCCTCCTAGTGATAACATGGTCTATGGCTTTAGAACGGCGACAACCTGCCTTTCAATCTAGTTTGTTGCAAATGTCCTCCTCTGGCCTCCTCCACCAATGTTTCTTTCTACTTCTTACTGTATAGCCAAATAGGCATCTCCGGATGAACTGTGAGTGGTCGTTCATCTGGGGAAGAACAATTCTGCTCCCACCTTGAGCCGCCATCACATCTCTATCCTTTCTTTTCCCAACTTCTTGAACTCCTACCGTACTCAGTTGACCTCCTTTTCCCCCACAGCCCTTCTTCCTTCCTTCACACCTGCAGTCTAGTTTTTCTTTCCACATATTGTTCTCTCATCAGCGATACCTAGAGGCCAAGTCCAGTGGCCCCTCCGCAGTTCTCTCTCTCTCTGAGAGAGACTCACTCATGACCCCTCCCAGCACTTCCACCCCCCCTGAAGCCTGCTCTGGCTCTTGGCATCTGTGGGGATATGTTCTTCACCTCTCTGCCTCTTCCTCATCCTTCCTCACAGGCTTCTCTTTCACTTCCCTCGATGTGGGAGGTATTTCCCAAGGACGGCTCCCTGATCGTTTCTCTGTATACTCCCACCCTTCTTAGATGGTTGATCCACTGTACACCTTTAGTTATTACCTCTGTGCAGATATCTTCTAAATAAATATCAGTCTGAGTTCTAAGCTCACGTTTTCAAGAGTCTCTTGGATATCGTTCATTACAGAATACCCCACTGCACCTCCAACTTAGCATAGCAAAAAGCAAATCTATCTGGCCCCTAAGGCCACTCTCCTCTGTGGTTTCTTTCTGTTAGAACAGTAGCGCCATGCTCCTGGTCATCTAGTTGGAAACCTTCACAGCTGTCTTGGCCTCTGCCTCCTCACTGCTCCTCACATCCAGATGGACACAGTTCTATGAGTTTCTTCTTCCCAGTGTCCCACATGTTCATTCCCTCTTATCCTTCCCCATGCTACCAGCCCAGAGAGGGACCTCAACTTCTCATTGGAAATACTGGAAAAGATTCCTAGGTGGTTTATCTGTTTCCCTTTTCCCTCACCATCCCCAGACTGTCCTGCACAAACAGCTAGAACATTCCCCTTATGGCTGACTCTGAACTGGTCATTACCATGTGTAGAATACTGTAAAGTCTCAGTAATACTTGCAGTCTAAAGACTAAATTTCTCAGCCTGGCCTTTAAAGCCAACTTCCCAATCTTCCCTCCCATTACTTTCCTGAAAATATCCAATATTCTAATTAAACAGTGCCATTTGTCTTCCCTGTTTGCCCTTGGCTCTCTCTAACACCCACAGTACCTTTATTCACACCTCCTGGCTGTTCAGTGCTCTTTCCTTGTGTCTGCCCATCCAGGTAGTGAGTGCTTCCATCACAAAGCCTTTGTTGATGATGATGATTATGATTATGGTGATGATGATGATGATGATATATTAGCCACTTTACAAACACATAATAGGTACCTGATATATACATACATTATCCCATTTAGTCTGTCCAACTAATATTATCCATACTTCACTGATAAGGACATTATTGGTTTAAAGAGATTAGATTATATCCCAAGATCACATAAGCTCATTAGTGCCAGAGTTAGGGCTCAAAACCAAGGCCGTCTGTCTCTAAAGTTCAGATTTCACCATTCTGTTCTACTTCCTCTTCCTACCTAGAAGTGATCTCTCCCTTCCAAGCTATAATCACACTTAATTTGAGCTTCTTGTATGGTAAATATCACATAATATTTTTAATTTTATTGTTCACATGTATATATCTTTTCTACAGTATTCATTTGGCAAACATGTAATGAACATTTATTGCCAACATCTTCACTGAGAATTGGTGACAGAGAGAAGAATCAAACAAGAGTCCTTTACCCCAAGAAACTCAGTCTGATTGAGGGCAAGAGATAACAAGTAAATCTGAATTAGAATATAACACAGTGTGGTAATTTTAATATTGATATTTCCAAATGTTCTGAGAGTAGAGGTGGAGTACTAATTCTACTGCCATAGAAGCGGAAAGATAAGGATATTACATTGTGCACACCACGGCTATAATTTTCATTTGTAACTGCCATGGAATGAATCTGCACTGGTCAACAAGTAGAATTGGGAAAATGAAGAGGTTTTATAGGTATGTAATAGTGTCGTGGGATTTTTTTCACTTTATAATGGTAGGGTTTCTCCCCTTTTATTCATTTCACAAAAATAATCATAATAATAACAAATGTTTATTGAGCACCTGCTTACCATACCCCAGGCACACTTCTAAGCATCTTATATATAATTCATTTAGTCTCTGCAACATCCTTTAAGGTAAGTAAGTATTGATATCCTTGTTTTATAGATGAAGAAACTGAAGGACAGGCATTGACCCTTTGCCATAAATCACCCACCTAGTAAGTGGCACAGCTGGGTGGTTTGGATATAGAAGATCATATACTTAATCTCCTTGTTCTCTTACCTCTTAATTCTACTTCTTTCATATGTAATAAAATAAGATAGCAGTATATTTTCTTTTCCAATCCCCTCCCTCTCCTGGCTTCCCCTTTTTCCTCTCCCTTATACTTCTCCTCTTTTGGCCATTTGTTGACTCTTTATTCTACCCAAAACAATGCAGGGTGTTGGGGATACAAAGTAAAAAACAAAAACAAAAACAGCATACATAGAACAGCAAGAGAACACAGATGAGGGACACTAGCTAAGATGGAAAGAGAGGGACTTCTTTGAAGAGATGATCTTGAGCTTAGTTTTGAAGGGTGAATAGGAATTAACTATTGCGACACAACAAAGCTAAGAGCAACAAACACAGGCTCTGGCGTCAGATCTAAGGTCATTCCCATCAGGTTGTGTGCAACCTAGGGAAAGTTATTTAAAATCTCCTGGCCTTCATCTCCTTGTATATGGAATGGGCATCATAACACCTACCTCTCATGACTACTATGGAAATTTAAAATGATGAATTATGGAAACCATCCAGCTCACAACCAACCTTAATGCGCTGGCTGTTATTATAATTGTTCATAATCTAATAATAAGTGAAACAGAACCACTAAATAGGAAAGCTGAGCAAGGCATTAGAGTCATTTTCTAGGTAAGAAAGTGGAGATCCAGAGGGAGGCCAGTGTCACACAGGCTTAGTGGCAGTTAGAACTGGAATCTGGATCCTTTAAGAGTTCTACCATTTTCCCTTCACTTTTCTGGTATTCTGAACTCTTCTGTCTACAAGTCATCTATTTCATTCCCTCGTTTAATGAGTATTTTCCAAACTTTCCAATTGTTTACATTCCCTATTTGTGACTTTTGCCAGATTCTTGTAATAACGTCTTCTGTATTATTATGTACTTAATATTTTTCCTCAAATAAACTTATTTTACTGAAAGTATTTCAAACATTTTTTTTTAAGTAGGCTCCAGGCCCACTGTGGAGCCAAATGCAGGGCTTGAACTCACCATCCTTAGATCAAGACCTGAGTTGAGATCAAGAGTCGGATTTTTACTAAAAGTATTTCAAATGGAAATATTGTATCACCATTGTAAACAAAACCAATCACAGGCTTGTGCTATAATAAATTATATTTCATCTAAGGCACATTAAAATAAATACCAAACTGGGGCGCCTGGGTGGCTCAGTCGTTAAGTGTCTGCCTTCGGCTCAGGTCATGATCCCAGGGTGCTGGGATCGAGCTCCGCATCAGGCTCCCTGCTCCGCGGGGAGCCTGCTTCTCTCTCTCCCACTCCCCCTGCTTGTGTTCCCTCTCTCACTGTGTATCTCTTTGTCAAATAAATAAATAAAAATCTTTAAAAATAAATAAATAAATAAATAAATAAATACCAAACTATTTTTTTAATTTTATTATGTTATGTTAGTAACCATACAATACATCATTAGTTTTTGATGTGGTGATCCACGATCCATTGTTTTTGTATAACACCCAGTGCTCCATGCAGTACGTGCCCTCCTTAATACCCATCACCAGGCTAACCCATCCCCCCACCCCCTCCCCTCTATAATCCTCAGTTTGTTTCTCAGAGTCCATAGTCTCTCATGGTTCATCTCTCCCTCCAATTTCCGCCCCCTTCATTTTTCCCTTCCTTCTCCTAATGTCCTCCATGCTATTCCTTATGTTCCACAAATAAGTGAAACCATATGATAATTGACTTTCTCTGCTTGACTTATTTCACTTAGCATAATCTCCTCCAGTCCCATCCATGTTGATGTAAAAGTTGGGTATTCATCCTTCCTGATGGCTCAGTAATATTCCATTGTATATATGGACCCATCTTCTTTATCCATTCATCTGTTGAAGGGCATCTCGGCTTTTTCCACAGTTTGGCTATTGCGGACATGGCTGCTATGAACATTGGGGTGCATATGGCCCTTCTTTTCACTACATCTGTGTCTTTGGGGTAAATACCCAGGAATGCAATTGCTGGGTCATAAGGTAGCTCTATTTTTAAATTTTTGAGGAACCTCCACACTGTTTTCCAAAGTGGCTGTACCAACTTGCATTCCCACCAACAGTGTAAGAGGGTTCCCCTTTCTCCACAACCTCTCCAACATTTGTTGTTTCTTTCCCTGTCCATTTTTGCCATTCTAACTGGTGTAAGGTGGTATCTCAATGTGGTTTTGATTTGAATTTCCCTGATGGCTAATGATGATGAATATTTTTTCCTGTGTCTAGTAGCCATTTGTATGTCTTCTTCAGAGAAGTGTCTTTTCATATCTTCTGTCCATTTTTTGACTTGATTATTTGTTTTTTTGGGTGTTGAGTTTGAGAAGTTCTTTATAGATTTTGGATACCAGCCCTTTATCTGTAGTGTCATTTGCAAATATCTTCTCCCATTCTGTGGGTTGCCTCTTTGTTTTGTTGACTGTTTCCTTTGCTGTGCAGAAGCTTTTTATCTTGATGAAGTCCCAAAAGTTCATTTTTGCTTTTGTTTCACTAGCTTTTGGAGATGTATCTTGAAAGACGTTGCTGTGGGTGATGTCAAAGAGGTTACTGCCTATGTTCTCCTCTAGGATTTTGATAGATTCCTGTCTCACATTGAGGTCTTTCATCCATTTTGAGTTTATCTTTGTGTATGGTGTTAGAGAATGGTCGAGTTTCATTCTTCTGCATGTGGCTGTCCAATTTTCCCAGCACCATTTATTGAAGAGACTGTCTTTTTTCCATTGCATGTTTTTTCCTGCTTTGTCAAAGACTATTTGACCATAGAGTTGAGGGTCCACATCTGGGCTCTCTATTCTGTTCCATTGGTCTATATGTCTGTTTTTGTGCCAGTACCATGCTGTCTTGGTGATCACTGCTTTGTAATATAGCTTGAAATCAGGCAACGTGACGCCCTCAGCTCTGTGTTTCTTTTTCAACATTTCCTTGGTGATTCGGGGTCTTTTCTGATTCCATACAAATTTTAGGATTGTTTGTTCCAGCACTTTGAAAAATGTCATTGGAATTTTGATCGGGATGGCATTGAAGGTATAGATTGCTCTGGGTAGCATAGACATTTTAACAATGTTTATTCTTCCGATCCATGAGCATGGAATATTTTTCCATCTTTTTGTGTCTTCTTCAATTTCTTTCATGAGTGTTCTGTAGTTCCTAGAGTATAGATTCTTTATCTCTTTGGTTAGGTTTATTCCGAGGTATCTTATGGTTTTTGGTGCTATTGTAAATGGAATCGTTTCTCTAATTTCTCTTTCTATAGTTGCGTTGTTAGTGTATAAGAAAGTGTTAGTGTATAAGAAAGCAACTGATTTCTGTGCCTTGATTTTGTATCCTGCCACATTACTGAATTGCTGTATGAGTTCTAGTAATTTGGGGGTGGAGTCTTTTGGGTTTTCCACATAAAGTATCATGTCATCTGCGAAAAGAGAGAGTTTGACTTCTCCTTTGCCAATCTGAATACCTTTTATTTCTTTTTGTTGTCTGATTGCTGTTGCTAGGACTTCTAGTACTATGTTGGACAGTAGTGGTGAGAGTGGGCATCCTTGACGTGTTCCTGATCTTAAGGGAAAGGCTCTCAGTTTTTCCCCACTGAGGATGATATTCGCTGTGGGTTTTTCATGGATGGATTTTATAAATAAATACCAAACTATTAAAATAAAAGACATTTCATCTAATTGTCTGCCCTTCCCCAAGTGGAATGCATACCACATCTTGGGAAATGCTGGCCCATGTAATTAATCAGTGAACTCTTCATTTCGCAGAATGTCTAGATCATGTCCAAATCTATCCTAAAGCCAAACTGCCCTTGGTAGTGGTTTGGTTTATAATTCAAAAGGAACAGAGCAAAAGACTCACCTCGCTCCTTCTGGCCTGCTGCTGTCCCACTATTATTCATATCAGCTACTCTCATTGGCGTCTCTAGTTGAACACTGGCCTCTCCTGTTTTTGCTATTTCTTCATCCCCTAGAGTTTTAGCTATTCTGGCAGAGAATATATATAGAAACTAACATGATGCTTTAGTTCCATTTATTTGGAAATTTCAACCCCTGCTTCCAGCAGATTCTATCCCCTGGACTTGGAATTTAGAGTTCAAGTAACCTAGATCAGCCCCTGCCCTAAAGGGACCACTGCTGACAAATTGCAACCTTCCGAATGGTTCAGCACCCACCACCAGCACCCACCCCACCCTACATGAAGGCCCCGCACCAGCATGCTTTCAGTAAATAGACATCACCTGCACCAATTGAGGTAGAGGTGGCTCTGGCTGGAACTGCTGCCACTAGGTGGACATACATGGCAATTGCACCATTCTCACCCGCCAACTAAGAGCTTTGGCTCTAGCGCTTTCTCTCGGAGGCAGCATGCCTTGCTCCCTCATTTTCTGACACTCTGTTCCTCCTCTCCCCAAGCCCCCTCCTCTGGGTGAGTTAGAACTGGGGATGTTTGCATACCAAACACTTAGCTGATTGATATTCTGTCACAATCTGCTCAACAAATGTTAGGCTTTTTTTGTTTTGTGTGTGTGTGTGTGTGTGTGTGTGTGTGTATGCGTGTGCATGTGCGTGTGTGTGTGTGTGTGTGTGTGTGTGTTTAGTGACACGTTGGTTGTATTTTTAGCCAGGTTGGGGAAGGAAGAGAAGGAGTTACTCTGGCAGGCAGAAAATGTATTGCCAGGTCTTTCTTGCCTGGCATTCTCTTAAGTGGCTGTGAGGGCCTTTAACAGATGGAGTTCAGGATATGCTCAGCTCTGATTTTATCAGCACATATCCTGGGCAAGTTCAACGTGAGGATGAAGACTTCCTTTGTGCTTCTTTATGTGTTGTCTTGTCACCCTTCATTGTTAGTACTCTCATCTCATTTTAAGGAAATGAGATGACTCCCCTGTGTGGGAGTCACATAACAGTGACACTCCACTGGAAAAGAGGGTGACAGGCCTGGCCCAGCCCATGGTAGTGAGCCCTCCAACTCCCCCCCTGCCCCCCCCTCCCCGTCAGCAGGAAGCACATCTTATTCTTACATGTAAGAGGCAGAATGTTCTTGGTCATCAAGAGAGACATTAAAACAAACCCAGACAGAATAGCCATCCTCCAAGACTGCCAGCAACACCCAGAATTGCCCATAACTCTTCTATCTGAAATAGGAGCCATGTGTTATTATTGATAGAGCCTTTATCATTAAAGTTGGACATTGCACCTCACTTCTCAGGAAACATTAACTCAAAGGAACAACTACCACCCTGAACAGCATGTGCTGCAGCGGGTAGAGCCTGGACTCTTGGATCAGAAGATAAATAGGGTATCTATTTCCACAGAACTGCTATTAGCTTCTGTTTTCACCCAGTCCAGATGGGTGTACAATACTTCGTTCTCATGAAGGAGACTGGGGAGAACCTTGTCAGACAGAATGTAAATAACTTCATCTGTCCATCCAATGAAGGCAGACTTTCCTTTCTAGAAAACCACACACCTAGTCTGACTTATGGAAACCTCCATTCCCATAGCCCACTACCAAATATGGCACCGAAATGGATTTAGTCATCTCTCTGAGAGGAAAGAATAGAGTGGACCTTCACTAATCCAGGCAATTTAATTCCCCTTTAATGGGAATTAAATTAAGATCTCAATAATACATGATGACAGTTCTGCTTTCTAGTCTTATATAGAAATTATGCCTCTAGCGCTAAATCCTAGTTATCTCTGACAGAGGAAGTGAACCATTGATCAAGTAATAGAGTTGCTATGTTGTAAGGAGTAGAAGGAGTGGAAAGAAGAGATTGATGGGCAGGTGATGAAATAAGTTAAGTACTGTGTGTGAGACTTCTTGGTAAGTCAGACAGGGATGCCAGTCTGGAAAGGAGAGCTATGTATTTTGGGAATTCCGAGGGAGCTCAGAATTGTACTTAATGGAGTTACATGAACCTGGGACACGGTAAGCACTAAATTTCACAGAATCTCGTAGCTGGAAGAAATCTTTAATGTCATCTGGTCCCATTTCCCAAGAGATGCCTGAAAGCCCTTTACAGACTCAGTTTACTAGAAAATGTTTCTGATTTTAAGCATTTTGTTAAAGAAACCCAGCAGATGGGACGCCTGTGTGGCTCAATCAGTTGGGCATCTCCTTCGGCTCAGGTCATGATCTCAGGGTCCTGGGATCGAGCCCCACATCAGGCTCCCTGCTCAGTGGGGAGTCTGCTTCTTCCTCTCCCTCTGCCCCTCCCCCTGCTTGTGCTCTCTCTCCCTCTCTCTCTCTCTGTCAAATAAATAAATAAAATCTTTAAAAAAAAATTTAGGGTGCCTGGGTGGCTTAGTTGGTTAAGCGACTGCCTTCGGCTCAGGTCATGATCCTGGAGTCCCTGGATCGAGTCCTGCATCGGGCTCCCTGCTCTCTCTGACCCTCCCCCCTTCATGTGCTCTCTCTCTCTCATTCTCTCTCTCTCAAATAAATAAATAAAATCTTTAAAAAAAATAATTTAAAAAATTTTTTTAAAAAAGAAACCCAGCAGACACTTTTTAAGTAACCCCCATTTGTTCTCATTGTAACTTCATGACCCTGGGAAAGTCATTTCATTTTTAGGGTCTCTGCTCAAAATTGTGACCTCTCTGGCTATTTGTTTCAGCATCTATAAATAACCGCCCCAGATCTCTGCTGCCTGCCCCTCAGTGTGGAGAACAGGCTAAAGAAGATGGTAGAAGTAGAAGTGTCTTGGTAACTATAAGGTATGGTGCACTTTTGACAACATGACAAGGGTTGCTATTCCCTCACCAGTGACATCCCCCATGCTGGGCAAGAGGAGCAGGGTTCCGTCCCTCCCCCTTCTACGAAGAGGCTTCTCACCCTTGCCCCTCATTCTTTTTGTAGAGTTACCCACAGATGGGTCCCTACAAGAGTGTTCATCGAGGGATCCTGGGCTTTTGCATGAAAAAGAAGGAATGGATTTGTGCAGGTCACAGCGCAGGCGCCTGGGGTGGGGGTGGGGGTGGGCCAGTGTGCGGGGAGGCTTTCAGATGCCCAACTGACTGAGCCACACAGGCGCCCCATCTGCTGGGTCTTCTTGCTCCTCCCCACATCCTCGACTACCAGGGCCGCCTGTGCACAGGCCTCTATTGAACCCTGAGGAGCCCAGCAGTAGCAGCCCACACAGAGGATCCGCCTAGTCCTCGGTTTTCAGTCACAGTGGAGCCTCCCAATGGCACAGACTGCTGTTCACTTTAACAGGCATTTAGTCAGTGTTTGTGATGCGTCAGGCCCTGTGCTTGCCACTGGGGATGAGAGATGAGTCAGACGTGCTGCCTTCCCCTGAGACCTCACAGTTTAGTGAGAGAAACAGACTCATGAGTGTCATACACAGGATGCGTTATGACCAAAGCCCAAACAGTGTTTGGGCATCGCTGATGGAGTCTGTCTGAGGGCTCTGGTTTGACTTCTTAGAGGAGATGAGATTTAAATGGAAACTTAACAGGGGTGTAGAAATTCCCCAGGGGAAAAGGGGGGCATTTCGGACAGGGGGAGCTGCAAGTACAAAGGCACACAGCTGTTGGGGGGACACCTTGGTTCTGGGTAACAAGGAGGCTGGAGTGTGTGCTACATGGCAGGAAGTGGAAAGACCTGAAACCAGAAGGGTAGTGGGGGCCCAAGGAGCAGGCCTTTATGATGTCATGGGAGCCACTGAAGGATTTTAGGGAGGAGAATGTCATGGTCAGATAAGGTTCTTAGAGCATTTAGGTGGCAGTGTGGGGGTTGAGTGGGAAAGGGGAGAGAAGATAAATTAACTGAGAGTACTGAAGGAAGGGACAGATCCTAGAGAGATTTAGGAGGTAGAATTGATAGACCTGATTATGAGAAAGTCTAAGAGATTCTGGCACAGGAAATTAAAAAAGAAAGAAGTCAGACTGAAAATTTAGTGAGGGCCCACAGGTAAGATGACAAGATATCTTGCATCAACTTGACTTCAACTTCTTGACTGCCTAGCCAAGATGGCCTATGTAATGTTTGTGGACAGGAGGTCAAAAGCTTTTTTACAAATGATTTTTAATAGCTGCAGAGGTGGATTCAGCAGATCTGGCTGACTGGGCCGATATTCCCTTCCTTCTTCTCTCCTGCTCCACATGTCTTAGTCACAAAACTAATTGCTTTGTCAAGGAGGATGCCTTCCCCAAATAGAAAAAAAGCCACATTTTGGTTAAGGATTGGCAAATATCCGTGCTAGGATCTCCATGCTAAGTCCCATCTAGATCTATGCATTATCACCAAGAACCACATAGCTCGGAATGCTCTGCTGCCGATAGTATATAGTTACAGACCGAGCATGGGGTGAATTTCCAGAAGAATTGATATTTGAGCTGGGTCTTGAAGGAAAGCAAAGGAAAAACAAATGCCCTAAAATGGTATCTTTCCTGGTTTGACATCTAGAGTGCTCTAGGGATGAACTTCAACGAAGGAAATGCTCTTCTGTAACATCCAATATGGTAGCATGTGGCTATTGAATCCTTGAAATGTGACCAATGTGACTAAGGAAGTGAATTTTTAATTTAATTTTTATTACTTTAAATGTAAATCGTTACTTGTAGCTAGGGCTACCACATTGGATAGCACGGCTCTGGAGTGCATTTAGCAGGCCCAGATTCTGTTTCAAATGTTCATTCTTTGCTTCATTCTCCTCGTGACCCTCCTCTGTCCCTATTCTCTTCTGCCTAGTCCTTCCAGTTTGATTACCAACTGGCTGTCTTCCAGCTTCCAACACTGGTTCTGTTTCCTCGTTATTGATTTCCTCTCTCTCTCATCATAACAGAACCCTGGACTATCTTCCATTTGACCCAGGCCTTGATACCTCCCCAGTTTGTCCCAGTGTGTGGACCTAGCTAAAGTAGGGTTCAGAAAATCCTCTCCTGCCACATCGGGCCCTTCAACAGGTCTTATTCACTCCTTTTCCTTGGTTTCTTTTCCAGGTCACTTTAACCAGCCAGTTAGTGACGTGGAATATTCTTTGATGTTTTCCCTCCTTGACAACCTGAGTTAGAGGATGGGACAGTTGAGAGAAAAGGAGGGTGGGGAGGGAGGGTTATAACAGGTTGGATGAATACTTTGATCTGAGGTCTCTGGTAGCAGGTAAAGGGCTCCATCCGGAGACCTTCTCTGTCAGTTGTTTTTAACTTTGTTTTGTGTAAAGATAGCAATATTGATAAATTGTTTACATTTGTGGATAAAAGGGATAGATTCAGGATAGATTCAAAAAAAGGCTCGGGCGCATGGATGGCTCAGTCGGTTAAAGCCTCTGCCTTTGGCTCAGGTCATGATCCCAGGGTCCTGGGATCGAGCCCCAAGTCGGGTTCCTTGCTCGGCGGGGAGCCTGCTTCTCCCTCTCCCTGCTGCTCCCCCTGCTTGTGCTCTCTCTCTCACAATCTCTCCCTGTCAAATAAATAAATAAAATCTTAAAAATTTTTTCAAAAAAGGCTCTTGATAGGCCAAAGCATTGGGCCAAATTTAACATGACGAAATGTAATGATGACAAATCTCAGATCCTGTATTTGGATCTAAATGGCTAATTGCCTATGTGCCAATACATGGTTTAGAAAGCTTGGTGGTGGGCGCCTGGGTGGCTCAGTTGGTTAAGCGACTGCCTTCGGCTCAGGTCATGATCCTGGAGTCCCTGGATCGAGTCCCGCATCGGGCTCCCTGCTCGGCGGGGAGTCTGCTTTGCCCTCTGACCCTATCCCCTCTCATGTGCTCTCTCTCATTCTCTCTCTCTCAAATAAATAAATAAAATCTTTAAAAAAAAAAAAAAAAAAAGAAAGCTTGGTGGTTTTGCTGGGTGTGCACGAGTAAACAAGTAAGTGGTGGATAACAGGAAAGGTAATATACTCTGGGAAAGCACTAGAGAATCCTATCCAAGAGAGGTCTATGCATTTCCACAACAATCAGGCCACACCTGGATCATTGTTTCAGGTTCTGAGCATCTCACTTTAAAAAAAAAGTGGTGGGGGGAGGGACATTGATTAACTAGCCACAGTGGTAAAGGGATTGGTAACCTATCATATAAGAACTGGACCACCTGAGCCTTGGAAGAACAGACCATGGGGACAGGGTCACCGTCCCCAGTCTCTGCAGGGCAGTCAGAGAACAGAGAGCAGACACGCTCTAAGGGGCTCCAGAGGGCAGAGCAAAAAACAAAGAGTGAAAATTCAAGCCGACTTCAGCTCAGTGTGAGGACAATGTTCCCAATTGAACTGTGATTTTTTGGCATTTTAACCTACAGAGGCAGAATTTGGTAGAGCCCCTGGAGGAACGATGTTAAACATGCCCCAAAGCCAGTCTGCTCAAATATTGATTGTCTCTACAGTGATAGATGGCTCATTCAAATGTGTAGGCCCTATACTTGCTGACCCCGTTTAGCTTGCAGGTTCTATATTAAGTGTCAGACTCTTCTCATTCTAGCTCAGCATTCTAATTAAATAACCTTGGCTCCTTACATGTGGAAAACAGGTTTCAGGCACAGAACCTCTAGCACCAAGCAGAATGGCAACATAATTTTAGCTCCTGAGCAAAATGGGTCTCACAATAGCAACAGTGCAGCGTGCACATTAACGTTCGAATATGAGGTATAATAAGCGTGCTAATTACTCTGAGAAGAATACCTGAAGAATAAAATAAGCTGTGATCATTAAAGGAGGAAGGGGCTAGCAATTTATAGCATGGCTGCTGCTTGATATTCAAAAATACATGACTGCTCTCATCACAGGTAAAAGGTAATGACTGTGATTATAAACTATAATGAGGTGGCAGGAAGTGATCGGAATTTTATTGGAAGGAAGCATGTGGTATAGTTGTTGTTGTTGTTGTTGTTGTTGTTGTTTACCACATTCAGATTTATTACTAATAAAAATGTGTCCCTATTTGGTTGTTTGGTTCCTTTGAGCAGTTTAGATGTGAACCCGTTACTATACTGCTCATCTCAACTGTGCAGAAAATGGCTGGCAGAGTTTACAAGGGAGATGAGGAGCTGGGAGGGGGAGGCCTCGGGTTGGACATGGGGCCATGATAACCACCTTGTGCTAGAATAGAAGCTGTAGGGGCGCCTGGGTGGCTCAGTTAAGCTACTGCTGTTAGGTCAGGTCATGATCCCAGGATCCTGGGATCCAGCCCCACATCGGGTTCCTTGCTCAGCAGGGAGCCTGCTTCTCCCTCTGCCTGCCGCTCCCCCTGCTTGTGCTCTCTCTCTCTCTCTCTGACAAATGAATAAATAAAACCTTAAAAAAAAATAGAATAGAAGCTGTAATGATGACCCAGTACCCCATGTCTTGGACAACCTAAAAGGGCAGTTCTCAGAGTCTGGTCTGCAGACCTCTCTGGGATCCTGCTACTCTTTCAGGGGGTCCGTAAGACCAAATTATTTGTATAATAATATTAAGATGTTATTTGTCTTTTTCACACTATGGAACAACTACATACTATATGATTCAATTTATATGAAATGTCCCAAACAGGCAAATCTGTAGAGACAGAACCCAGATAAGCAGTTGCCAGGGACCAGGGGAGGTCAGAAGGGAGAGCCTAATGGGTACAGGGTTTCCTTTTGGGGCGAGGAAAATGTTCTGGAAATAGATAGTGGTGGTGGTGGTGAATGTCCTAAATGTCACTGAAAATAGTTAAAATGGTGAACTTTATGTTATATGAATTTTACCACAATTTTTTTAAAAGACAAAAAAGAGAGAGAGAGAGAGTAAAGTTTGCACATTGTACCGCATGAGAAATTCTTCCTATCCAGAATTTTGAAGCTTGAGAGTTTTCTCGTCCTGAAAGTTTTCCTCTTTGCAAGGCCTTTCAATAGCTATAATTCTTTTTTTTTTTTTAAGATTTTATTTGTTTATTTATTTGACAGAGAGAGACACAGCGAGAGAGGGAACACAAGCAGGGGGAGTGGGAGAGGGAGAAGCAGGCTTCCCGCTGAGCAGGGAGCCCGATGCAGGGCTCGATCCCAGGACCCTGGGATCATGACCTGAGCTGAAGGCAGATGCTTAACAACTGAGCCACCGAGGCACCCCCAATAGCTATAATTCTTAAAGTAAGGAAACATTTTTCTTATTCCTTGAACATGCTAGGCTCTTTAAAACCATTTCTTTGGACTTTGCCCAATGCTTTATCCTTTTGCCTTATCCTTTCTGTTCACCTGGAAAGCTACTACTTATTCTTTAAAGTCCATCTAAAATGATGCTCCCTTGGTGAAATCTCCCTGGACCTCCACCCCCACCCCCACCCCGGGAATAATTGGCCCCTTCCCCCAGTTTGGGTTCTTACAGTATTTTGGTCTTATTCCTTATATCATATTCCTGATATAAAGAATTGTATGACAGTTACTCACAATACATCACTTTTTGTTAATGTGTCTGTCTCTCCTAAAAGGTGACTCTTAAGAGCGGGAGTATTTCTCATTGCCCCCAAATCCCAGTACATACACATACCCCCGACTCCGCACCCCCACAGCTCTCCAAATATTGTGCCAATTAATAACTTTTTTTTAAAAGATTTTATTTATTTGTCAGAGAGACAGAACACAAGCAGGGGGAGAGGCAGGCAGAGGGAGAAGCAGGCTCCCCGCCGAGCAAGGAGCCCGATGTGGGACTCGATCCCAGGACCCTGGGATCATGACCTGAGCCGAAGGCAGCCGCTTAACTGACTGAGCCACCCAGGCGTCCCAGTAACTTTATATTAAGTACTTTTTAAAAGGCTTTACAAACATTGGCTCATGTAATCCTTCTAACCTTATATACATTTTATAGACGGTTCACCTGAGGGAACAAAAACTTTAGGGCATGAAGACGTTAAAACAGCAAAGTCATGGGTGCCTGGGTGGCTCAGTCAGTTAAGCATCTGCCTTTGGCTCAGGTCATGATCCCAGGGTCCTGGGATTGAGCCCCACATCAGGCTCCCTGCTGAGCAGGGAGCCTGCTTCTCCCTCTCTCTCTGCCTGCCGCTCTCCTTGTTTGTGCTCTCTCTCTGTCAAATAAATAAAATCTTAAAAAAAAAAAACATCAAAGCCGTGTGGCAGTAAAACCACGGGATAGCATCTGCTATCAAACTTTGCACACGGTTGGTGCTCGATAAATGCCTGTTCTGACAAAAGAAGAAATGGCTAGTAATATTGGGTAAATAAAAGAGTCCTATTCTTATGACATGTTAAATGTTTACATATATCTTTTAGACTTCACAGTGCTAGAGCTGGGAGGGACCTTGGCTATCTCCCCATGCAAGTTAGAGATAGACCAGGGAAGCTGCCAGGCGGTCCTGTGGAAGAGACATGGCCCTGGAGCTTAAGGGGAGAGGTCAGGAGCAAGGAAAGAGGTCTCCCAGAAGTGAAGAGTGAATAAGTTGAGAGAGAGAGAGAGAGAGTAGCTTAAGACGATTATTCAACCAGCACTAAGGAAACCCCCTACCCTGGAGAAAGGCAGGAGGAAGGCAGGAGAACTAAGACATGGGAGAGCCATTGAGCAGTGCAAGATGCCCCAGAGCATGCATGCTTCCCAGGGGATACAGAGTCTCAAATCAAAGAACATGTCAAGGCTTCCCACAAAAACCAGCCGTATCTTTTGTCCCACACCACCCTGATAGATCTTCCCAGAGGCAGCTGCTGCCAACTCTTTTAGCTTCTGAGGTTTAACTCCATATTTATAAATACATGTTTCTGTTGCTATTTCTTGATTTTTCCACTTTAGACATTACATATTGAGTTCCTACTATTAGAAGATGAGGATTTAGTTCTCCACTACCTCCCCGAAAAACTGGGTGTGCACGAGTAAACTGGAAACCAAGTGATCCATCTGAAAGGGAGACAGCTGCTACTTAGCAGGTTACTGCCAGGAATGCAGCTCCAGGTTGGCAGGATGTGTCAAAGTAGGTTTATTTGTAAGTCACCAAAACACAGCTGAAAGATAGACTTAACCATGAAGCTCGCACTAACAGCCCAGGGTAATTCAAGCTTCAAGGTTGGTTTGATTTAGCAGAACACCTGTGTCATCAATGCTGATTTCCATGTGACACGGCCGCCAACAGTCGCCGGGGTCCTCACCCATATCCAGACAGTGAAGGGTCATTTCTGGAAGCCTCTTTCTCAGTGGCCTCAGCAAACCTCCGTTAGTCCAGATTGGGTCATGTGCCTGTAGTGGATACTGTGAAGCTCTGCTCAGTTCCCCTCTTCAGGGTGGATATAGCCAACTCTCAGATCCTGGGAATATTCTTGCAGTTAGTCTCAGGTTTCAGGAAACCACTTCCCCCAAGGTTTTACACCCCACCCTCCCCCAGGGTGCAGCCTGAAGCTAGCAACTGGCTGATGAGCCTGGGCCCTGCACTTCAATTTGGACGAGTCTGAAGGGCCATCCCCATTCTCAAGTCCCTGGTGGGATCTGCTGAGGCCTTGGTTGTAACTGCATTGCAGTTAGCTGATCAACTCTGTCCACATCTGCCCTGTTGTCTTCAAGTCCCCACAGGTCTATGTCCTAAGAACACTGTTCAATAAACCTTGTGCATGCTACTCTCCATCGAGGATTCCATTTCCAGGGAACCCAATCTAAGACAGTGCTTGCTTCTGAATCAACAAAGGTGACAAGAGGTTCGACTATGTTGATGAATTAGGACTAATTTCATGCCCTATTATGGGACCAGGGGTGGGATCAGCCTCTCCCAAAGCACATGGGGCTGAGGCAGGAAAGATGGGGACTGGAACAAAACTTTGAATTGTTAATAAAAAAGGGAAGAGGGGTGCCTGGGTGGCTCAGTTGGTCAAGCGACTGCCTTCGGCTCAGGTCATGGTCCCGGAGTCCTGGGATCAAGTCCCACATCAGGCTCCTGGCTCAGCGGGGAGACTGCTTCTCCCTCTGACCCTCTCCCCTCTCATGCTGTTTCTCTCTCTCTCTTTCTCAAATAAATAAATAAATAAAATCTTAAAATAAAATAAAATAAATAAAAAAGGGAAGAATCATATTGGGGAGGAAACAATACAGATTTTTTTGATCTTTCAAGAGAACCAGAAGCAGTTTATGTAAAACAAACAAACAAACAAACAAAAAACTCATGATGTTTTCACATTGGAAACTAATTGAGATATTTTAATTTTTTTTCTAAGTTTATTTTTTTAAAGATTTTATTTATTTATTTGAGAGAGAGAGCAAGAGTGGGGAGAGAGAAACAGGGCTTCCGGCTGAGCAGGGAGGCCATACGCCGGGCTCGATCCAAGGACCCTGAGATCATGACCTGAGCTGAAGGCAGACGCTTAACCATCTGAGCCACCCAGGCTCCCCTAATTGAGATATTTTTAAATGCCATGAAGAGCCAACAAGACATGGTCCAATACTGGCCCACATTTCAGCAGTTTGCAACCTTAGCCAGAAAGAACGCAGGTGTAGTTTGTAGCTCGAGAGAGCAAAGCTAGGACTGATAGCTAGGTGAAATAAAGATTTTAGCTCAACCTAGTAAACAGTTTCCTAATGACTTGAGCAATATAAAAATGGAATGAAGCATCTCAGGAGGCGGTGAGTTCCTTAGCACCAAGCTTCACGTTTGAGTCTTCTTAGAATTTGAACTATATGATCTTTGAGACCTTGTTCATTGATATCCATATAAAGTGCCCTATCTTCACAAAATATCATTGATACACCCTTATTCTGATTTTAACAACAAACAGCATTGGGATTACACCAGTAGTACTACTGAAACATGACTCAGCTTCTTTTTCCTGGAATACACTCCACTTGACTCATCACTTCTGGTTATCTACTTAAGTATCAAAGGGGAAAAGGTATCTTGTCTTAGATATAAAGATGCCCCTAGCAAATCCTTTGTAGATATCACATCATGATAACCTCTGTTGCTTAGAAATTAGCGTTATATTCTAGCATGTCAGAGCCAGAAGCATCTCAAAGATCATGCAGTCCTGCCCCTTCATTCAAGAGAAGACACAGAGAGGGGAAAGAACCTACCTTACACAGTAAAGACAGGACCAGGATCCAGATCTCTTTACCCTCGGAGCAGAGTTCTTCCCACTGCAACCCAAGCAACCTATTTTTTGTCATTAGGCTGAAATAGTTCCCTATCATCCAGCTATCCCAGAGTGACAGGACTTGTGGGCTAATGGACTTCAAGGTTCTAGGAGGTAGCCAGTCTCTGGCACCCATTCCCTTTCAGCAGCCTAGAGTACCAAACCATTTATAGAGATAGTTTCTTTGATTACGTTTAGGGGTGACTTGTTTTAAAAGTATTACATTCACATGGTTCCAAATTCAGTGTTCTTTTCACAATCTCACTATGCCTTGAAAAATACCACGGTTCGTGGTAAGAACTTAGCCCCAAGGAGCAGGATGAAAGGTATGTTTGGCCTGGAGGGCAGGCTGAGCCACTGAACCAGGGCTCCTTAAATTCCCTAACAGGACAGAGCCTGCAGAGGGACCGACTGGCCCAAGCTGTAAAGAGAAGAGGGACTCAACGGGCAGATGACCACCTTGAAATAGGACTTGTCTCATCCTGCTCCTTCATCCCACACATCTAATCTGACACAAAGCCCGGCTGAATCTTCCTGTGAAATATGTATCCTGCCTGTCCCTCCCTCTGTCCCCTCACAGCAAAAAAACTGGCTCTGGACTTGAGTTACCTCACACAGAGGTTATTGTCACAGGCTTTTAAATGACCTCCTCCGGGTATAGAAATAGCCTTAACTTAAATGAACATGTATTACACCTGGTTTTCATTTATAGCATGTGTGTAAATTATGCTGGTCTTTTAAAAAGCCTAGCTGTTTACCCTTCAACTCCTCGTAGTGGAAAAATAAGTGCCACGCAAAGACTTGCTCCAGCTCAGGAACAAGACCAGTCACCAGAAAGAAGAAGCTTGCTCAGAAAATGGATAAACAAGTTGCATTATATTTATACACTAGTATACGACTCATTAATAAAAAGAAGTGAACAGCCAGCAACCCAGATAAATCTCAAAAATACCACGTTGAGTGAAAGAAGGCAGACACAAGAGAGTACCTGTGGTATGATTTCATTCATATGAAGTTCAAGAACAGACAAAGTCATCTCTTGGGAATATAATTTGGGATAAGGGTTGTCTCTGATAGGGTACTGGAAGGGATACAGGGGAATATGAGAGCTGTACTTTTTAACTTGATTGGGGTATCAGTTATACACATGTATACCTTTGTCAAAACTCACCAACTGTATGCTTAACATCTGCACATTTTACTGTATGTAATTACTTCTCAATTTAAGCGAGCGAGCGATCGAGAGAAACCTACTTGCTCAGCCTGTTGTGGAAAGAAGAACCCGGACGTCTGGTGAAAAACAGTGGCTTCCTAGGAGGCCCCAGCCCTCTCTCAGCTTCTCACTAAAGAACATCTGAAGAACAGGGGAAATTAGGAATCTCCCAACACCATGCAAAATCTGACAGGTATGCAATGCCAGAGTCTTGGCATCATCTCTTCTCTTTTAAAGTGCATGTTGCAGCTGGATTAAGAAAATCTGACCCAATCTGAGCTCATATCCTACCACTTCCATTGCCTGAGCAGATGCCTGAGAAAAGGTATGAAGCCCCTGGGCCCCTCCCACACCACCTGTCCTCTCTCTGCCACTTGGGGGACATCCAGCCCTTTGGGAACAGATCTGAGGCAGCCCGAACACCTTTTCTCAGCATCCACAGCTGCGGCCAGGAGCCTCCTCTGCCAGCTCGCTTGCTGTTTAATTTAACTTTCATTTATTTCAGAGTTAATACAATACATGGACAGAGTTGTTTTTTTTTAATTTTATTTTACTATGTTAATCACCATACATTACATCATTAGTTTTCGATGTAGTGTTCCATGGTTCATTGTTTGCTATAACACCCAGTGCTCCATTCAATACATGCCCTCTTTAATACCCACCACCAGGCTAACCCATTCCCCGGCCCCCCTCCCCTCTAGAACCCTCAGTTTGTTTCTCAGAGTCCATCGTCTCTCATGGTTCGATGGACAGAGTTTTTAACGCCAAATAGGACTACAGAGCTCTTACCCAAACAGGGGCTCCTGTCCCACCCTTCCCACCTCACCCCCCCTTCTCCCCAGACAGTGATTCAGGTTCTTTTAGCTCTTGCCTCTGAGGTGTTTGCCTCCTTTTACATAACTAATATAGTTATAGTACTCTTTAGCTTTTTTTAAAATTTGAGACATTAACTGTTACCATTAACTATTTTTTTTATTAAACTTCTTTTAAGATTTTTATTTATTTATTTGAGAAAGGGAGAGAAAGCACGAGCAGGGGGAGGGACAGAGGGGGGGCAGAGGGAGAAGTAGGGTCCCCACTGAGCAGGGAGCCTGACCGGGACAGGATGGGGGGGGGGCTGGCTCTCAGGACCCTGGGATCATGACCTGAGCTGAAGGCAGATGAGCCACCCAGGTGCCCCTACCACTAACTAGTGACTTCCTACCATGAAAAAGAGGAATTTCCTTCTCTTCCACCCTCACTCCCGCCCAGCTTTGACTACCCTCCTTTCAGTCCTGGTTATTTATGTTAGTGTGACTTCATGTTTACAGATGAGCTATGTACCTGTATTTCTCGTACAACTTTTTATTTTTCCTCGAGTTAAGAATTACCTCTTTCCGTCGTTTTCATTTCTCAATCAGAGCTGTAAAATGACCTCTCAGTGTGGTTACATGGGAGGTAATCCTCATTTTTATTTTCCAGCATCCCTTCTGGAGCCTTCTGACCTCTTGCTCCATTCATACTGGGTTGCTCTCCAGGCCTTACAGCTACCCTTGTGGGACGGTATTCTCCAGTAGCTTCCTGGGCAAGGGTGCGTGGAGGGTTACTAGTCTGAGATCTTGAATGTTTGAAAACATTTGTAGTCTTCTCTCATCCTGAGTGATCGTTTGGCTGTGTGTTAAGTTCTCAGAGGAGGATCCTTTTCCTCAGAAGGCATCAATTGCTCACTGTCTTCTAGTCTCATGCCATTTGACTTTTGATCCTTTCATTATGACTTTTTTTTGCCTCTTAGGACACTTTTAGGATTTCTGGTTTTCTGAAATCTCATTACAATGTGACTTGGTGGGCCATTTCAATCAGGAAATTCAAAGGAACTGTGTTGTATTATTGCTCAATAAGTTCATCCTTTATAGCTGTAGGTACTGAAAAGACTGACATTTGAGGGTCTCTCAGTGAAAGCGCCAGCTCGTTTCCTGATCACCGTGGCATGATGCCCATTAGTCTTTCAGACCTACCGGTGCACACAGTTTCCACTCACCTTTTTAGTGCCTCTCTTGTAAATATGAATGAATATTCAAGAATGATCGGATACTGGGGAAAGACTCTAACACAAGAGCCAAAAATCTGAGTTAGTAAAAAGGAATTTGGAGAAAATGAACACAATTCAGATATAAGAATAAAACTTTATCTCTTCAAAGATAGAAAAGATGTTACATCAGGACGCCTGGGTGGCTAAGTGGGTGGAGCATACGACTCTTGATCTCGGGGTTGTGAGCTCCAGTCCTATGTTGGGTGTAGAGATTATTTAAAAATAAAAATCTTGGGGCACCTGGGTGGCTCAGTCATTAAACGTCTGCCTTTGGCTCAGGTCGTGATCCCAGGGTCCTGGGATCGAGCCCTGCATCAGGCTCCCTGCTCCGCGGGAAGCCTGCTTCTCCCTCTCCCACTCCCCCTGCTTGTGTTCCCTCTCTCGCTGTCTCTCTCTGTCAAATAAATAAAATGTTTAAAAATAAATAAATAAATAAATAAATAAAAATCTTCAGGGTGCTTGGGTGTCTCAGTTGGTTGAGCATCGGACTCCTGATTTTGGCTCAGGTCATAATCTCAGGGTTATGGGATCTAGGCCCAGGATGGCTCTGCACTCAGCAGGGAGTCTGAGATTTTCTCCCTCTCCCTCAGCCGCCCCCCAGCGCCCCCCACTCTCTCTCTCAAATAAAATAAATAAATCTTTAAATTAAAAAAAATAAATCTTAAAAAAAAGATGTTACATCAGTGAAATAAAAACAGGATGCTAGGAAAAATGAACAATTATAAAGAACAAGAGAAAGCCCTTGAAAATTAGAAATATAGCTAAGAAAAAATAAATCTGCTTATTTTAGATATTTTCTCTTAAATCAGTCACTTTCCCCTGAAAAGAATTCTCCAATCTCCTGCCTTTGAAGATTAGTTAGTAGCCTTCTGGAAGGGGAATTGGAAGGGTATCTCTCCATTTGGGATGTAGACTTCCACTAATTCCCTCCATTTTATTCTTCTTTCTTGAATTCTGATTAATTTAATATTGGACCACCTGGGCTGTCCTTTAATTTTATTTTTCCTTCAGTATTTCTTGATCTTTTTGTTCTGCTTTCTGGGAAAATTTCCTCAACTTTACTTTTTTTTTAGAGATTTTATTTATTTGAGAGAGAGAGAAAGCAAGAGCACAAGTGGGGGGAGAGGCAGACTCCCCACTAAACAGGGAGCCCAACGTGGGGTTCGATCCCAGGACCTGGGGATCTTGACCTGAGGTGAAGGCAGACGCTTAACTGGCTGAGCCACCCAGGTGCCCCTCCCCAACCTTACTTTTAAATCCTTTTAAGGATTTGGAAGGGGATGGCAAGAAGCATATGAATTAAATCCCTCACCATTATCAAATTACAGAGCATTTCTGTTACTTCAAAAGAAACCTCATACTCATTAGCACTCACTCCCCATTACTCCCAGCCCTTGGCAACCACTAACCTACTTTCTGCCTCTATGGAGTTGCCTATTTTATACATTTCACATAAATGAAATCATACGTGGCCTTCATGTTTGGCTATTTTCATTTAGCATAATATTTTTAAGGTTCATCCATGTTGTAGCATCTATCAGTACCACATTCCTTCTTATGGCTGAAAAAAATCCCATTGTATGGATATGCCACATTTTGTTTACCCAGTCATTGGTTTATGGACATTTGCATTGTTTACAATTTATACCTATTATGAATAATGCTACCATAAACATTCATGTGCACATTTTGTGTGGACATATATTTTCATTATCCTGGGTATATAGCTAGGAATGAAATTGCTGGCTTTGTTTAGCTTTTTGAGGAACTGCCAAGCTGTCTTCCAGAGCAGCCATACCTTTTTACATTCCCACCAGCAATGCACTAAGTTTCCAATTCTTCTACATCCTCACCAACACTTGTTGTCCATCATTTTTATCATAGCCATCCTAGTGGGTGTGAAGTGGTATCTCACTGCGGTTTTGGTTTGCATTTCCCAATGCCTAATGATATTGAGCTCCTTTCATGTGCTTATTGGCCATTTGTATACCTTCTTTGGAGAAATGTTCAAATTTTTTGTTCATTTGTAATTGGGTTGTCTTTTTGTTGTTGAATTCTAATAGTTCTGTATATGTTCTGAATACAAGTCCCTTATTGGATATATGATTTCCAGATATTTCCTCCCATCCCACACATTGTCTTTTTACCTTCTTCATGGTGTCATTTGAAACCCAAAGTTCTAAAATTTTGATTAGCCAAATTTATCTTTCAATTTCCTTTGGCGTGCTGTGCGCTTGGTGTCACATCTAAGAAAGCTTTACCTAATGCAAGGTCATGAAGATGAACTCCTTTCTTTTCTTTGGCATCTTATGGTTTTAGCTCTAATACTGAAGTCTGTGATCCACTGTGAGTTAATTTTTGTATATCCTGTGAGGTACAGGTTCAACTTCATTCTTTTGCATGTGGATGTATAATATTCCCAGCACCATTTGTTTAAAAGACTACTCTTTTCACATTGAATTGTCTTGGCGCCCTTAGGTTTTCAACCTTGTTATTACTTGGAAACTGACTGGCTGGAAGATTTTTTGAAAGATAATACCTAATTTAGGAAAGGGTAAGGGGAAATCTTACATGGCTAATGGGAATATAAAAGAAGTACATCCTCTGAAGGGCAATTTGCCATGCACATCCAAATTTGACACATATATACTTTGATTCAGGAATCGTAGTTCTAGGAATTTATTTTCAGGAGCTAATTGTACAAAGCTCTTATACATAGTGGTGAACAACTGGAAGTAACCTAAATGTCTATGAGTAGGAGACCATGTGAATAAATTATGCTACATCCATACAATGAAATATGATGCAGACTTTTAAAATGATGGAGGCCAATAAATAAATAAATAAATAAATAAGTAAATGAAACAATGGAGACCTATATTTATTGACCTGGAGCAATCTATTGCTAAGAGAAAAAGGAAAGTATGTCACAAAGCACCATTTATAGTAGGATTGCACTTATATAATATTATATATTTTACATATGCATCTACATTCATAGAGATAACTCAGAAAATAGTCACAAAAATGTTAACAGTGGTGGCCACTAGGTAATGGGATTTTGGCTGGCTTTTTTTTCTTTATACTTTTTTGCATTGCATGAATTTGCTACATGAATATGTATTGTCTTTATATTCAGAAAAAGAAAAGCTATTTTCATTTTGTAGAAGAATGTCCTCAAGGAATATATATTGTAAACGACTATTCGATGACCTGGAAATATGTTCATAATATATTGTTAACCAAAAAAATCAGGTTACAGTATCATTCCACTTACGAAAAAAAATTTTTATATAATATATATGGTATTTCCTAGGTACTATGATACTTTTTTTCACTACTTGCTATTTCTGAAATAAGGATGTCTGTTATAATCCTTATGAATATTTAATGTAGTGGGCTCTCCCCTCCCTGCCCCCCTGAAAAGATGTTATTAATGAGACGATGCTTCTGGCAACCTGAGACTTGAGAAAGTGTCATATGTGGGTAGAGAAAAGACTGGAGGAATAGACACCAAAACATGAGCTGTGCTTAGCCCTGAATTGAGATTTTTATTTTCTTCTTTCATTAAGTATATTTTCCCAGTTTTCTATAGTACATGCATAGATAAACATTAAAAAAAAATCACCCAGCAACCTGCTTTTCAAGGAAGAAGTAGAGTGTGAGGGTACCTGGGACTTCTGGCCTTTACCAAAATAGAGCCTAACAAATTGGGGAGCACATAAATTCCCTGAGTAGTGTCCGAGTCTAGAGTGAGGGAGGAGTAGCTTGGATGTCCACTGAGGGGCCCTGGGCCAGGCAGGGGCTGGCAAAGCAAGCTTGAGAACAGATGGAAAGTTCAGTCAACAGGAGCAGGACTCGGAGATCAGTCTTAGTACTGTGTGGACAAGGAAATCCTTGTGAGGTAGGAGAGGGTCCAGATGGTGCGGACGATGGCTAATTATGGAGGAGAGGGATGCTCAACACTGTGGGGCCACTCAGATATTTTCCAGACTAGCTCAGGAACACATTCCCAATTCCTCAAGGGAAGCCACGGACTGAGTGAAACTGAAAATGAGCCTGCCCCTTTCGAGAGTGAAAACATGTATTGATTTGGGTGAGCCCTTCCCTCAGGCAGAGGGGCAGGACCCCTACAGGAGATGAAGGACATGGAGTGGAGGTGAAGGACTGATGGCCACAGCAGAACTTCAATAGCCTCTGAGGAGGCCTGCGAACTCTGGACCTCTGCTTAGGATAAGGGAGGGACTTGGGCTTTTGGTGACTGTGCCCGGGGCACAGAGGAGAATGCCAGGCACTGTGCCAGGCAGGAGCTTCACTCACATGACCATGTCTAATCTTTGCAACAGTCCCCAGATGAGCAGCCTGAGGCTCAGAGAGGTTATGTGGTTTGTTCAAAAGCACACAGCCAGTAAGTAATGGAACAGAATTCCTAACTCAATAGAGTCCCTCTCTGAAAAGGGAAAAACATTGAGCAGAATTAATACTCATGATAAATATGAATATTGTTTTTTTACAAAAAAATACACAGGTGGACAGAAGCTGCAAGAATATATGCCTTAATGGTGGCTAAGTCTCATTGCTAGGAATTTAATTTTTAAATTTAATTTTATTTTCTTGGTTTTGGTGTTTTGCTTTTGCTTTTTTTTTTTTTTTTAACTTTCCACCTCCTCCACGATGAGCACATAAATCTTCTTAAAGCAGAGAAAACAAAAAAATTTTTCAGAAGCAGTTGTGAGGACTAGTGGATCAAAGTAATTGGAGTGAATTACAGTGAGACCTTAATGACAGAGAAATCCAGGTTCTTACTGGTTATGTGAGTTCCACTTGGCTTCACTGAACCTGTTTCCTAAACAATAAAAGGGGATTATAATCTTGTCCCAGTGAGCTGTTGCCAGGATTAACTGAGATGCAGCGTACATGAAAGTCCCAAGCACAGTACTTGGCATAAGGATGATGTTTAATAAACATTAAACTTGACTAGTCATAGCTCTTCATGCTGCACCAGGAAGGCCTAGCACCTACAGCTGTTTCAGAGAGCAGAAAGGAATCTGGTTTCCTTGGCAGGGGCCCCTTACTAGACCTGCAGCTGTCTACACACCTGACACTCTCTCCTCCCCTGTTTTTACCATCTGGAGACTAATAGGATCTCATTCCTTACCCCATTTTCACCTATTTGCTTCTCTTTCTCCCTTTGTCTCAACAATCGCAGCTGCTTAGACAGTATCTTTGAATACATGTGACATTATTTTCAACATAACACACGTTTGCAGAGCACCTGTGTCCTAAAGATGGCCCCAGGCTTCTACTTTCCATTCATATCCTCAGAAATATTTGTATGAGCTCACAGTCTAGTTGAGAATTTAGATCCTTCAACTCCCATTTGTTGTCAAACTGCTGTAACAGGTACACACGTGTTGTGGAAACCCAAAAGGCAGATTTACCAGTGTATGCACATATGCATGGGAGAGGAGGGGAAGAATGGAAGTATTTAGTATTTAAAGAACAATGATCTGCTCACCCTATATTATGCATCAGCTTCATATACTGTCTTTACTAAAGAGAAAATGTGCCCATTCTGCTAAACTGGTTGCAGAGTCAGTTAAACCAATGCCTGAGTGGGGCTGTTTCCTCTCACCTTCAGATTTATTAAATTCTGTTCACAGCCACAGAGTTTGTGGAAGGCTCGGGTCATCTGATGATGCTGCTGAGGCAGTGGGATGGAGAGCAGGTCCAAGGAGTTACAAATTAGCTCAGAGTGTTCTCGGACATTTTGGAGCTTTTTGGAATACACACACATTCTGGTTAACAGGCAGCTTTAAGACTCAAAGGAGTGCCCAAATCAGGCATTATTTTATATATATATATATATATATATATATATATATATATACATTAAGATTAATGGGAGTAAAAACAGATTGGCCCATAGTTCAGACTCCCTAAGAAAGAAAGTGTTTTTTACTTTTCCTTAATCTCTTCCAGCCCTTGTTCAAATCCAGAAATCTCTGGACATGATAGTAATTGTGGATTAGATACAATGATATATTCTACTTCTTTTTCACACCCAGATGCACTTAAGTACAGCAACATTCAAAACCGGGGCACTGTGACAACAGCCCCTTCAGGCCTGTGGACTGACAGTCCAGTGGAAGATGTTGGCAGGGCACTGAGACACACCCTGTTCTGCCTGTGTTATTTATGCCTCTGGCAGTGAAGCCCCTGACAAAGAAGCATGTCACTGGAACACATGCTCTTTGTTCACAGAGGTGCATACCAGCACCGGCTGTGTCAGAAGGGACAGTACCGGGCTTGTAGTCTCTCCTCCTTTGGCTCTTTTGCTTTCTTTTTATTTGCTTGCACATTGTGGCTATGTTTATTAATTACTTTGTAGCTTAATCTTATAAAACAGACATTTATCCTGTGAGCTATGTATCATGGGGAAAGAGTCCTTCATACCCTCGGGTTGGTTATAAAAAGAGGACAGGATCTCAAGATTTGCCCCTTTTCTTCCTAAGGATCAATACCACCTCCCCCACCAGCCACCAGGTTACCACTCTCTCTAGCACAGAGCTACCATGTTCCAGGCTCCTTCAGCATCTCTCCTTTACCTGCAAGATGGCACCTGCGTGCTCTGTTTGGTATTAAAGGCCCTCTACAATTGCTCTCAATCTACTGTACCAAAGAAGGCCTCGTGCTGACTTCATTCCAGTTAGCTGATGGTGTAGCAGACAAGATGGCAGGCTTTAGAGTCAGACCCATCTGGGTTTAAGTTTTAGCTCCACCTCTTGTTGGCCTTGCAGCTTAAGGACCCTGTGCTTCAGATCCTCATCTGTAAAATGAATAAAGTACAATCTACTTCACAGCGTTGTCTGAAGATTAAATCATTCAAACCCTAAAAGCGGATGGCTCAGTAATTGCCCCTTAGCTCATGTAACTGATTTGCTAGTTTTTCATAAAAGCCTTTATCTCATGGCCTTGTGGATCTCATAACCTTATATTTACAGACCTCCTGTGACATCGTGAAGACCACTTTACTCACCATTTTCCCATCAGTGATGTAGGCTAAGACTAACATTTTATTTTATTTTTATTTTTTAAAGATTTTATTTATTTATTTGAGAGAGAGAGAGAATGAGAGAGAGCACATGAGAGGGGGTAGGGTCAGAGGGAGAAGCCGACTCCCCGCCGAACAGGGAGCCCGACGCGGGACTCGATCCAGGGACTCCAGGATCATGACCTGAGCCGAAGGCAGTCGCTTAACCAACTGAGCCACCCAGGCGCCCAAGACTAACATTTTGAATACAAGACTCGAGAAACAACGTACTATAAAGTTTTTGCCTTTCCCCAAAATGCTTCTAAAACTTTCTTGTTTTGAAATTTTAATTGGATATTTAAAAAATTGATATAGACGGTTTTGTTTGCCACTAAATGAACTCAGGTAAAATGGGGAGTCTTTCTTTACCTCAGGAAAACCTTAGGTTATTGCATACAATTGTGCAGTTTTTCTCTATTCATAAGTTGTTCTCAATCTTTGGAGCCTCTATGAAGATGGCATCTGATTTGACACATGACATATTTACTTATTTTAAGCTTAATACACCCTAACGTGACTCCCTGGAGGTCTGCAAACTTAGGGCTCTAACCCTGGCTCTCAGAGTGGTTGTTCTCCGCGCCAGACCATTACAAAGGCTACCTGCCAAGCTCCGCCGAAACAGAGCCCACCGAGAATTTACACACCTCACAGGGGTGCCCTGAGGAATAAATGAGATAAAAGTCTGCGGGAAAACTCTGTAAAACTCCGAGACTCCATTAGAAATGCTAATTGCTGCCTTGCTAGCCTATATTTAAATGTCAGGAAAAAACCCACGGAGATTCTCTTAAGCTCGGGGACACTCGGCCCCTCTGTGGCTCCGGCGGGCGGCCGGGGTTGTCCGGTGCCCGCAGGCCGCGAAGGCCGACTCCGCCCGGTGCCACGCGGTACGACGCGGGCCGGCAGCGATTCCGCCCCCGACGGGGGGTCCTCGCAGCACTGCCCTCCCCGGCCCGGCCATGGAGCGCGGAGTCGGGATTGTTGGCCTCGAACTGCGTGAGGGAGCGGAAGGCGACCCCCCGTCCCGCGCTCCCCTCACGTCTCCCGACTTAGCGGGCGTCGGGCTGGCTTGGTCGAGCCTCCGAGAACGGACTTGGCCTTACGGCTCCCCGCAGCCCTCCGAGCAAACGTCCAAGCGCGGGCCGGAGACCCGCCTCCAAGCGCGGCGAGGTGGCGCCCGGGGGTCTGGGCTCGGCGGCGGGCGGGGAAGCCCCCCGAGCAAGGTCTTACATCAGCCACCCCACGTGCAGTCAGAGGGAGGGAGGAAGTCGCTCCAGTCCCCCGGGCTGCGCCTTTACCCCCGCCCCCCCGGCCTCCGCCCCTCCCGCCGCGCGTCTCCCCGCCCCGTCCTTGGTGCAGCCGCGGCCACCGAGCCGAGCAGCGCCGCGCGGGGCCGAGTCGAGCCGAGCAGCCGCCCGCGCCGCGTCGCCGGTTTAAGCGCAGTGCGGGGCCGCGGCCGGGGGCGGCGGTAGTGAGACCAGCGCTGCGCTCCAGCCCCCTTTTCCCTCCATGGTTTCTCTCCGCTCCCGTGAGTAACTTGGCTCCGGGGGGCTCCGCTCGCCAGCCCGCACGCCGCCCGCCGCCTGGGACCGCGCCGCCGGCCTCTACCGCCAGCAGACCCCTTCCGACGGCCCTCGCTGCGCAGGCCGGGACGCCTCTCCCCCCTCCGCCCCCGCCGCGGAAAGTTAAGTTTGAAGAGGGGGGAAGAGGGAAACATGGACATGAAGAGGAGGATCCACCTGGAGCTGAGGAACCGGACCCCGGCAGCTGTAAGTAGAACCCCCGTCGGGCGCCCTCTCCCCCCACACCCCGGATGACTTGCATGTAATGGTGGCCACCTGCGGGGCCCGGGCCGCGGGTTCGCCGGCCCCGGCTCGGAGAAGGGCGCAGCTCGCGGGCTCGGACAGGGAAGGCGGGCGGGCGGGCGTGGAGGGGGGGAGCGAGCGCGCGGGGATTAACTCTTTGGCGTCCGAGGGCCCCCGCGGCCGTCTGGGGAAGGCGGTGGGGTGGGGGAAAGCAAACTTTGAGCTCTTCGCCCGCCGGGGTCCTTTCTCGGAGGAGCGCGTGTGCGTGTGGCCGGCGGCGAGGGAGGGAGGAGGGGGTTGTGTAACGCTGGGAGCCATGTTTGCAGCCTCTCGGGATGCGCGGCCGGGCGGAGGCCGGGCCTGCCGAGGAGCCGCGCGGCCAGCCGGGGCTCGGCCCGCCGGGGCTCCGCGCGCCCCGGGCCGGCCGCGGAAGGGGCTCGGGCGGGGCGGGTACTCCTCCAGTCGGGCCTCGCGGTTGGCGCCGGCGGGGCCGAGGGCAGGGGCCGTGCGGTGAGGAGGGGGCTGTCGGCCTCCGAGGGGGGCGATGAGTCCCCTCGCGCGCCGGGGGGCTTGGGCGGGCGCGGCCTGGCGCGCGGAGCGGGGGAGGGGCGAGCCGGGCCGCGGAGGTGGCGCAACC